>NC_138143.1:40922113-42122113 GCF_964188305.1 Podarcis bocagei | reverse complement strand
TAAAGAAGAGAGGGATAAAAGCAAATAGTTAAAAGTGGTTATAACTCACCGAAACTTAAAGCAGATAGAGACAAAAGACAAGTGGTTAAAAGGGAGCGACTATAAGGGAGTCGAATCCCCGCAACGGGGTGAGCTCCCGTTACTCTGTCTCAGCTCCTGCCAACCTAGTAGTTCAAAAGCACACAGTGCAAGTAGATAAATAGGTACCACTCCGGCGGGAAGGTAAACGGCGTTTCCATGCGCTGCTCTGCTTCGCCAGAAGCAGCTTAGTCACGCTGGCCACATGACCCGGAAGCTGTACGCCGGCTCCCTTGGCCAATAAAGCGAGATAAGCGCCGCAACCCCAGAGTCGTTCGCGACTGGACCTAATGGTCAGGGGTCCCTTTACCTATTACTTCTCTTGATCGGGACACTGGACTTCTGTTGATGCAGCCTAGAATAGCACCAGCTTTTTTTGCTGGTGCATCCATTCTTGACTCATGTTAAGCTTGTGGTCTACTAAGACCCCTAGATCCTTTTCACATGTAGTCCTGGCAAGCCGGGTGTCCTCCAGCCTATATTTGTGCATCTGGTTCTTCCTGCCTAAGTGTAGAGCCTGACATTTGTCCCTATTGAAATTCATTTTGTTAGCTTGTGCCCAGTTCTCCGTGCTGGAGACCTAATGGTCAGGGGTCCCTTTACCTTTTATAAGGGAGGGAATGTGAAGCAACACAGGTCTTGCATTGTGGGCCTTCAGTTTAGGCCTGGTTTATGTCCATCATGGAAGCGCAAAACCTAGCAACTAAGTAAAATGATAATAGAGCTGGGATAGCTCAGTTAGTAGAGCACCTCTTAATCTCAGGGTTGTGGGTTCAAGCCCCACGCTGGGCAAAAGATTCCCGCATTGCAGGGGTTGGACTGGATGACCTTCGTGGTTCCTTCCAACTCAACAATACTGATTCTAATAATGTGCCTCTCACCCACATGGCTCTTCTTTGCTGGGATTGATCTGCTCCACATTTAAAGTACTTGATACAATAAATTCATGGAAAGCAAATGGGGAATAGCGTATAAACATTGAAAAAGAGGGAGAAATCCACAAGCAGCTAAGCACATAAAATATTCACTTTTAAACAGACAGGGAAATAACCTGAAGGTAGTCAGTAAAAAAAACAGGCATACAACTCAAGTTATAATAGTCAAATAAAGAGAAGAAAACAGAATGACATAAAGGAGTATAGGGGAAAAATATTTGAAACCGTGTTGTCAAAAAATGTAGCATGCTTCCATGGCTTCTTGTGGAGATAAGAAGATTCTTTGTAAAAAGCTGGATCAAGGAAGTCGAGGAAAATAAAGGTAGCTTATCAACAGGAATGAAAAGGAGAACTTTAAAAGAGGGGAGGGAAAATGTCAGAGCAAATGCAAAGAAGAATCTTGTAAATTGTGGCACTTTAAAGACTAACACATTTATTACGGCATAAACTTTTGCAGACTACAGTACACTTCATCAGCCGCACGAAGTGTTATTATGCTGAGTTGCAGATGTGTGTGTGTATTTTTTAAATTTTTTTTTATATAAATATATATAATTCAGCTTCCAGCACTCAGCTCCCTTCTCTTGGGGGTTTTCATGCAAAGTGCTGGTTGAAGTTCAAGACAGCTTTGCAGGACAAGCGGCAAAGTGCTTACCCATCTCTATTAAGAATGCATGTGGAATACCACCAATATTGGCACTTTAAAAAGAAACGCTGAAGTCCCACCATTTATACGAGGATGGATTATATGGTGGAAAACTCAAATTAAGATGAAGTGAAACAAATTATCAGAAATAAGGTTGGCAGGGAGTTGCAAGAAATACCGTTGCTCAGGGATCTGCCCTGGCTGCTGATTTATTAAAGGGCCAAGTTCTAGTTGTTACTATAAAGCCTGTAACAACCTGGGACAAGTTGACCTGTGAGATCACTTCAGTTGGCAGGGTCAGCCACCACTGCAGGTGCCACATAAAACCACAGAATTGGAGACTTGGAAGGGACCCAAGAATCATCTAGTCTAACCCCTGTGCAATGCAGGAATACGCAGCTGTCACGTATGGGGATCGAACCTGCAACCAGGGCCGGATTTAGGTCTGATGAGGCCCTAAGCTACTGAAGGTAATGGGGCCCTTTATATGTCCAGCTGTCCTTTGTCAACGACAAATTGTAGCTGTTTTTGTGTTGAATATATTGCTAAGGGACGCGGGTGGCGCTGTGGGTTAAACCACAGAGCCTAGGACTTGCTGATCAGAAGGTTGGCGGTTCGAATCCCCGCGACGGGGTGAGCTCCCGTTGCTCGGTCCCTGCTCCTGCCCACCTAGCAGTTCGAAAGCACGTCAAAGTGCAAGTAGATAAATAGGTACCACTACGGCGGGAAGGTAAACGGCGTTTCCATGCACTGCTCTGGTTCGCCAGAAGCGGCTTAGTCCTGCTGGCCACATGACTTGGAAGCTGTACGCCGGCTCCCTTAGCCAGTAAAGTGAGATGAGCGCCACAACCCCAGAGTCGGCCACGACTGGACCTAATGGTCAGGGGTCCCTTTACCTTTTATATTTGGATAGTGTTCTCAAAGCTACTAACATGAGTCTGACCAAACTGTGAGAGGCAGTGGAAGACGGGAATGCCTGGCATGCTCTGGTCCAGGGCGGTCACAAAGAGTCGGACATGACTAAACGACTAAACAACAACAACAACAATTTATGGACCTAATAGGTATCTCAAGCCATTTGCACATGTTGCCATTCAACCAGTCCATGCAGAATGTAGGCACCCTATATATAGAAAGGAGCAAAGCAGTGATATTTTTGGGAGCAGGCTAGCAGGCGGGGCCCATGACTTACATCCTAGGAGCTGACACAACACAAAACACTGTTGCTGGATGTAGGTTTTATTTTATTTGTTTTTTATCTTATATTTTGGAAAGGTACAGTTGTTTTTCCTTTAAATTTTTAGGAGCCCCCCAAGAGAGTGGGGCCCTAAGCTATAGCTTGTTTAGCTTATACAGTGGTACCTTGGGTAAGTACTTAATTCGTTCTGGAGGTCCGTTCTTAACCTGAAATTGTTCTTAACCTGAAGTACCACTTTAGCTAATGGGGCCTCCTGCTGCCGCCGCGCAATTTCTTTTCTCATCCTGAAGCAAAGTTCTTAACCTGAGGTACTATTTCTGGGTTAGCGGAGTCTATAACCTGAAGCGTCTGTAACCTGAAGCGTCTGTAACCTGAGGTAGCACTGTATGTAAATCCGGCACTGCCTGCAACCTTGGCATTATCAGCACCATGCTCTAACCAACTGGACTATCCAGGCAGCAACATAATACCCACCCCACATTTGTAAGAACTTGATCCTTTAGTGTAGGAACACCTACACTTTGGAACTCCCTGCACATTGATATCAAGCAGGAACCTTCTCGGTGGTGGCGCCCGCCCTCTGGATTGCCCTCCCATCAGATGTCAAGGAAATGAACAACTATCTGACTTTTAGAAGACATCTGAAGGCAGCCTTGTTTTGGGAAGTTTTTAATGTTTGATGTTTTATCATGTTTTTAATATTCTGTTGGGAGTTGCCCAGAGTGGCTGGGGAAACCCAGCCAGATGGGTGGGGTATAAAAAAATTACTACTTCTACTACTACTACTACTCATATTCTTTTCAATGTCTGCTAAAGCGTATTTGCTTAGGTAAACCTGCCCAGATGTTTAGAAAGGAGATGTGGGTTTTAATCTGTTTTTACTCTATATATTATTATTCATTTTATTAAATGTGTGTATACTGCCCTCCATGCGAAGATCTCGGGACAGTTCACAGCATTAACTTTTCAAATGTCTTAAAATTATTATTGCTATTTTTTTTCTAAGTGATTTTATTGTTCTGCCTTTTTTTGTAAACGGCTTTGAGGGTATGGTTGTTTTTTCTTCTTCAATCAAGCAGCATATAAATTTAGTGAAATAAATACTGGGTTGTTGGTTTGTTTGTAGTTTGCTCTCATTGGAACTGGTCCAATGGAGGGCTTTGGAGCCTGCGGGTCCACATCTTCTCCCAAGACAAACCCACCCACTGCTGAAATTCCTCCTTTTTGCCCATTCCAGCTTTGGACGGGAACTGGCTGGCCATCTTTCTTTCTTTCTTTCTTTCTTTCTTTCTTTCTTTCTTTCTTTCTATTGTTCTTTATTGATTAAAAAAAACTGCAAATCTATACAAATATTGTATACTGTCTCTTAACCGATAACAAACGAAAGATATATAAAATAGAAAAGATATAAAGAAAGAAAAAAGAAGAAAAGTAACAAAGAAGCAAATAAATCAAAAAAGAAAAGACAAAATTATTTACATAATAAAAGTACTCATTGGCACAATCCTTCCCATCCTTCTCATTATACTGTTTGATATAACATTCTTTTTTTACACAGGTTATATCATTTCTTTCTGCTTTGTGTACATTCCTTTGATCTTTTTCTTTACAAATATCACTCAATTTCTGCTAATACGGAGTTATTTGTACACTAAAGTTTTACATAATTCTTAAATATTATCCATTCTCTGGTTGTTTTTTGTTTCGATATTCCTCTAACTGATCCCGTCAGTTTTGCTAATTGTAGATATTCTAACATGAGTATCTGCCAATCTGTAATCTCTGGGAGTGTTTCATTCTTCCAGTTCATGCTAGAAGGGTTCTAGCTGCTGTTATACCATAAAAAAAAATGATCTTATATCTTTAAAAATTTCTGTGTCCATCTTTCTACATCATTGTGGGCCCTTGCTCCTTCCCTCTGTGAAGGAAGACCTCTTTCTCCAGCCTCAGAAAGGGGGGAAAGCAATAACCCCTGGAACGCCTTCATGGGGACTACTGGAGGGCAGCCAAACGTGTGTAACAATAACACAGATCCTAAGAAAAATTATTCTTGGTATTTGCTGTTGAGAAAAGCGTTCCTACCCCTTGAATGGACTCCTATTACTATGCCGGTGTAGTTCTTCAAGAATAGTATAAGAAGCGTCATAAAATGTCTAGAGGGGTGAAAGGCAAACATTAATTAACTTTTTTTTTTCCTTTAGTGTTTTCTAGGAGGAATTAATTGGTAGGGCAATCAGGACAGACGTGCTTTTAAACCAAAAGCTTTTTGGGTCACTGCAGTTCCTTTTTCACAGCAAGTTCATTCGTGCCTTGCGAGATGAACGTTTTGGCTCCTGAAAGCCGCAAACCCGGTAGTGAGCATTCCGGTTTGCGGACGTTCTTTGGAACCCGAACGTCCGTCGCAGTTTCCGATTGACTGCAGGAGCTTCCTGCATCGAATTGGAAGCCGCATCTTGGTTCCCGAAGGTTTTGGAAGTCGAACGGACTTCCGGAACTGATTCCGTTTGACTTCCAAGGTACAACTGTATGTCCTGTGGAAGGGTTAACTTCCTCACCATGCCACTCCTGACCCACAGTTTAGGGGGCACACTGTACTTTTTTTTATTTGCTTTATTTTCAGGAGGACTGGGAAGAGATTTCTCATGTCAGGCTACAATCCGTTTCCACGACGTTTCTCTAACTGCTAATTCCCACATTATATTTGAGCTTTAGCACGATGTAAAAGCCGCTTCCGGAACCATAGTGGACTATGGCACAAGTTTTGCACTCATTTCCATGTTGTTTGCAAATAGATTTCTTCCGGAAGCAAATAACATGGGAATGGGTACTAAACTTGCACTCTATTCCACTGTGGTTCCAGAAATGGCTCTTACATCCCATGAAAAGCTCAAAGACAAGGCAGAACCTAAGAGCTGGGGGGAAGTCATGAACATGGAATAAACTGCCACGTGAATGCACCATTAGTTCTGATAAGCTAGCGAGCCTGAATGTTTTTTGGCCTTCGCTGGGTGATTTCATTTTTGGATGAGTTTTAATTTTGAAGCAGTTGGTTGATTTTGGCTATTTAGCCCTTTTCTAACATTTTTATTTATTTTTTATTTTTTTGCAGTAGTGGGGTAGGAGAACTGCAAACAAGAAGCCCTTTTTATTTTTCAGGTAATATGCAAATAATGGGGTCCGAAAATGCATGGGACACAATTATTTCCACATCCCTGTGCCCTGTGAGGATAATTCAGAGCGCAAAATCTATGTAAATATCTTCTAGAGGCATGTAACTACTTGCCCAGTACGAACAAAAGGAAATATTATGCATTCAAACATTAAAATTAGTAAATAATAAAATACAATCAATGATAATATAATTGTTAAATATTAATAATTATGAGTAACAAATAACTAATAAACTTGATCACAGCTACTTAAAAGACAAGCAGAAGGTAGAAGACACGGCAGTCAATTTCTGACGCAGTTGGCATCTCCCAATACAACAATGTCTCCTTTGAAAATCTGGTAATCTGTTCTAGGAAGACATCTTCCAAGTCCTCTGCCTGGTTTGGCGGTCTGTAACAAATTCCCACAGTGACATCCCTATTACTTTCCTCTCCTTTTATTTTTACCCAAATGCTCGCAGCAGACCTTCCTTCCATGCTCAGATTCATGGATTTCCTCACATCCTTTATATCGATAACCGTCGGTGGGACATCACAATGTTGATTACCTGGCAGCACACTGCCAAAAGGAAGAGGGGCAAGGCAGAAGACAGCTCAACATAGTGGGGGCACAGCAGCAGGACCTGCCCCACGCCAAACTCTCTGCTGCCCCACACCTCTCAGTAACCAGCGGCAAAACATGCCACTAATTTAATTGATGTGATGTATTGGATTAGGATATTTTGCTTTTCATTTATTAACCAAGGACTAGTGTTCGAAATTCCCATCGTTCTAGACACATTTTGCAACAGGGAATTTCATTAAAATAAGCAGTTCTTGAGCTCTGGGCACAGTACTGCGCCTAAGATTTCAGATTAAAACTGCAGAGTGGAAGGAAAGGAGGACCCCTTTCTGCCTCCCCACTTCCAGCTACTCTCTGAAGATTGGAGAAGAGACCCTCTTAAGAATATTAGGGGGGTGGGCAGGGGAAGGACTAGACCATGTGAAAAATGAACAAAATATTTTAGCTGCAGTTCATTCATTTTCAGCTTTGTATTCTTGTTATAAAAAAGTGCGCCTAGACATTCTTTTGTTGCGCCCATAACCAAGGTTTAAGGTGCCATTTAGCTCCTAGGTTTCAAATCTCAGTTTCTAACACTGCCTGTTTCCTAGCATGCCAGTTTTTGGCTTCCAAAATGTTCGACAACTGAGGTGCAGCTTCCCACTGGTTGCAAGAGCTTCCTGCACTCAGCAGAAGTTACGTCGAATGTATGGCTTCGGAAAAATGTCCGAAAACCGGAGCATTTACTTCCAGGTTTTTAGCGTTCGGGAGCCGAAACGTTCCAAAACGGAGCCATTCGGGAACCCAAGGTTTGACTGTACATGGATTTTTCTCACATAGGAGAATTTGCTCATGTGAGCCAGGGAAGCTAAGCTGCCTGGTCAGTCACTATTGTTGTTGTTTAGTCGTGTCTGACTCTTTGTGACCCCCTGAACCAGAGCACGCCAGGCACTCCTGTCTTCCACTGCCTCCCTCCCACAGTTCGGTCAAACTCATGCTGGTAGCTTCAATAACACGTCCAACCGTCCTCTGTTGTCCCCTTCTCCTTGTGCCCTCCATCTTTCCCAACATCAGGATCTTTTCCAGGGAGTCTTCTCTTCTCATGAGGTGGCCAAAGTCTTGGAGCCTCAGCTTCACGATCTGACCTTCCAGGGCTGATTTCCTTCAGAATGGAGAGGTTGGATCTTCTTGCAGTCCATGGGACTCTCCAGAGTCTTCTCCAGCACCATAATTCAAAAGCATCAATTCTTCAGCGACCAGCCTTCTTTATGGTCCAGCTCTCACTTCCGTACATCACTACTGGGGAAACCATAGCTTTTACTATACGGACCTTTGTTGGCAAGGTGATGTCTCTGCTTTTTAAGATGCTGTCTAGGTTTGTCATTGCTTTTCTCCCAAGAAGCAGGCGTCTTTTAATTCCGCTGCTGCTGTCACCATCTGCAGTGATCATGGAGCCCAAGTCAAATCTCTCACTGCCTCCATTTCTTCCCCTTCCATTTGCCAGGAGGTGATGGGACCAGTGGCCATGATCTTCGTTTTTTTGATGTTGAGCTTCAGACCATATTTTGCGTTCTCCTCTTTCACCCTCATTAAAAGGTTCTTTAATTCCTCCTCACTTTCTGCCATCAAGGTTGTGTCATCTGCATACCTGAGGTTGTTGATATTTCAGCCACTATAGCTTTATATATACATTTGTACCTCTACTTACGGCAAACCCCGAAGTGTATACGTCTGGGTTTCGCCGTGCGCGCATGTGCAGAAGCGCTCTGGACCCCGGGAACGAATTAAGTTCGTATCTGGAGGGTCCACTGTAATGCTATTCCCTTCCCTTCTTGTTTGGTCTGCTCCTTTCAATCCCTGCATGTCAATTATGAGTCTCATATTGTAAAGCTTCGGTAATGCCCATTCAATCCCATTTGCCTTCCTGGCTAAATATTTTGAGTGGACCCAGTTTATTTTCCATACTCCATGCCTGACCCAACCTGCTGCCTGCTACCCAGAGGTATCTTTAGACCAACAAGAAATGCAAATGCCTTCTGATATGTTAGATAATTTGCAAAATGTATACTTCTCCCCCCTCACCCCCCCCGGCTCTGACACTATTGGTAGCTGGCTTCACAAGCCTGTGAAAAGCTCTCTTCCTCGCAGATGCCGATTTAAAATGTCTTGTCTCTGAAGCTGAAGATGTTAAGAAATAAAACAGATGAGTTGATAATTAGCTGCTCTCAAGCATTTCATTTCTGCAGGTAATAAATATCTACGTTTTAATGCTCTGTCAGCAGATAATGATGAAATGTTCGCCCTAACTGACCAACAGTAAAAAGTGAATTTTTCTTTAAGCCTGGAATTACTTTTTCTTTTTTTACAGTACTCTTAATGGAGCCCAATAAAACATCAACATGTTTCATCGTTATCTAGATTCAATAAACCCTCTACCCATTTAATTAAGATAACATTACAAGCTATATGTTTCAGGTTGAAATACAGGGCAAGGTTAACATCTATCTGCCCTAATTATTTTCAGAGAGATACTGAACTTCATAAAACATTAAAAAAACGTGTTTTGGAAATGGTAAGAAGCCTATGAACTTCAGTATAATTAAGTTCATTTGCAGTTCTTTTGAACATTTGCCAGTGACTAACCTCCATGTGTCAGTATCAACTAACATGGTGCACATCTGCATGTAAAATGAACAAAGTCTTGTGGCATTTTCAAAACTGATGAATTCATTACGGCAAAGGTTTCATGGACTACACTTCAGTCTGTAAGTTACTCTATTTAACCGTCTTAACGGAGCCAATAACAAGGCTCAAGCCACCAGCCACACCACAACCAGTGTTCGAAACTCCCATTGTTCGAAGTGTGTTTTGCGACAAGGAATTTCTTTAGCGCAAGCAGTTTCTGAGCTCTGGGGGCAGTACTACACCTAAGATTTCAGATTAAAACTGCAGAGTGGAAGGAAATGAGGAGCTTTTCTCTGACTCCCCACTTCCAGCTACTCTCTGGGAGAATATTAAGGCGGTGGGGGCAAGGGAAGGACTACACCATGTGAAAAATGAAAATATTTTAGCTGCAGTTCATTCGTTTTCAGCTTTGTATCTAAGATGCCATTGAGCTCCTAGCTTTCATATCTCAGTTTCCCAGTGCCCACAAAATATCCATCACAACTTATACCTGACACTCTGAAATAGGTCTTTTAAAAAAAAGTTAATCAATTGCATGTTCTCCACAGTGATAGCTATCAGAAAGAGATACACAGAACAGATAAAACTAATTATTTACATTTCTAAGGCACTGCATCTCAAGGGTTTAATATTAAAGATATTAAAGATAATTCAGTTTTATAGTAGTATAAGGAACTTGCATGGACTAGAACAGGCATCACCAAACTTGGCCCTCCAGATGTTTTGGGACTACAATTCCCATCATCCTTGACCACTGGTCCTGTTAGCTAGGGATGATGGGAGTTGTAGTCCCAAAACATTTGGAGGGCCAAGTTTGGGGGTGGCTGGACTAGAAACACCATGTCAACTCCCCTTTGGGTTTTGAGCCACTCCATTTGACCACCACCCAGCAAAGGTTAGCATTCTGTCCCAACTGAGCCCAACCTTACTGGGCTGTTTTTCTAGAGAGTTCCCTGACTTTGCACTACTGCAAACCTTAGGTTGCGCCCAGACCTATGGCTGCTTCCTTCTCCTAAGTATGGAAGATGCATCTTGACTGCATAAGGACCAGCTTGGCTATTTGCAGTTTTAACTCCTTTTCTTTGCTGTCTGTGAGGGATGCGGGTGGCGCTGTGGGTTAAACCACAGAACCTAGGGCTTGCTGATCAGAAGGTCGGTGGTTCGAATCCGCGTGACGGGGTGAGCTCCCGTTGCTTGGTCCCTGCTTCTGCCAACCTAGCAGTTCGAAAGCACGTCAAAGTGCAAGTAGATAAATAGGTACCGCTCCGGCGGGAAGGTAAACGGCGTTTTCATGCGCTGCTCTAGTTCGCCAGAAGCAGCTTTGTCCTGCTGGCCACACGACCCGGAAGCTGTATGCCAGCTCCCTCGGCCAATAAAGCAAGATGAGTGCAGCAACCCCAGAGTCAGCCATGACTGGACCTAATGGTCAGGGGTCCCTTTACCTTTATTTTACCTTGGCTGTCTGAGCAGTCCAGGACTGCTTGCGCTCTGGAGAGCTTGCGCTCTGGAGAGGTCACTTCGGTGCTGCTAATACAACAAAAATAATGTGGGATGCAGCAGTTATGAGTTAGCAGTCTCTGCTGCCACAGCAGGCGCTGTGATTCTCCAGGGGTTTGACTACACCCCCATAGGCGCATTCCACCCCCCCAAAAAAAAACCCAAGAGAAAACTTTTAAATATGCACAACCTCTGGCCGGCCAACTGAGCGCTCCCAAAGCCCTTGCATCGATTCCACTTCTCAGCCATCATCAAGTAAAATTCCTTCGGGCACGACAGATTCCAAGCATTTTATGACAGGAAAATGAATGACTCCTCAAAGCACTGGGCAGTCAGATGAATAAGAAGGGCTACAATGAATGGGGGGGGGGGAGAATATAGCTGTGGCCTCAACCTACTTTTGCTGCAGTGCTCTGAAGTATATTTGGAGACTTTTCAGATGAGATAAGGGAAACAGAGCTAGACACATGGGGGGGGGGGGAACGCAACATTTCCGCCAGTGCCCATTACTGGAGATTGATTTTATAAGCCTCACGGTGCAGGGTGGTTTAACCCCCCAAAAAACCTCTCAGCTATTTCTTCAGTGAATGATTTCTACCACAAGGATTTAGTTCATTAAAGCCCCCCAAGAAGTACTTTAAAACATGCAGCAGAACCATCTGGATTGCTCGGGGCTCATCTCCTGTTGCACTGATTAAATTTTGTCGGCACCTGCTATCTACTTAAAGTAATAATAATTCAAAATTAAGATGAAAATATCAAGAGTTGCCAGCATAAGGACAGACTCAAACACCTGACAGAAAGTGTTGACTGAAACCACCTAAAGGACAAGTCCTTTTCCTACTTAGGACATTCCTACTTTCCCTTCTTGTTTTGTGAGGGAAACTTAAAAGAAATGCCCTAAAAATTGGCAGGGCTATTTTTCTAGAAAAAGAGGTGCCAAAACTCACAAGGAACATCTCCCTTGTTCTCTTCTGTGAGTTTCATGGCTTAGAGGAGATTTGGACCTAGGCTGCGATCCTATACCCACTTACCTGTAAGTAAGCCCACTCAAAATCTTTAGATAGATAGATAGATGATAGATAGATTTTAACATATAAATTATAAAATGTACCACAAAACCTATCACTTATACAATCTTTTTAGACTTCCATCAGCACCTCTGATGATCCACCCTTTTAACCACTTCTTATGCATTTCTTAACTTTATATTGCCTTTACATCTCTTAACAAATCATCCTCCCCCCTTCTCCATTTTTGCAATACTTCCAATAGTACTCCTTACAAAACTTCTTGCAAACCTACAAACGTTGTCTGATCTAGTAAGCCCACTCAAAATCAATGGGACATACGTCTGAGAAGAAATGTACAGGGTTGTGCCGAAGAACTCTCACCAACTACCCTTGTAGACCACAATGACTTTAATGCCCTCAGCCAGGCCATGAGGTGGGGAAATGAGAAAGGGGACACTTTGCATCAGTTCCAAATTGTACAACATCCTGGCAAATGGAAACCTGCAGCCAGCTAATGCTGTAATTTATGATTTGTTCACATTAACTATTCAGTGTTACAAATCAAACTCTCCATGTTCTAATATCCTGTAGTAATGAATCACAGCTTTCAAACAATAACATCCTATTTGCAGTCATCTGCAATTTTTTTTAACTGACTAAATCTCTTCGATGTAAATGACTATATATATATATATATATATATATATATATATATATATGCTTTCGTAGATTTTCACGGGTACAGGAATGTAGGTTTTGGTGTCTTCGGGTGTCTTCCCGTGTAAGAGTTGGGGTGTCTAGGCGACGTTTCGACGAGGTCTCACTCGTCATCTTCAGGCTGGTGCTTTCGGCTTCTTGTTACTGGAACAGAGCAGGATCTCAGTGTTTGAGTTCCTATAAATACTGTTGAGGGGGTGTGGTGCAGAGAAGAAGTTCCCAGGTTATTGTGCCTTTTCTTCTTTTGTTCCTTAATTACTTGGGGGATATCTTGAGTGATATCTTGAGTGATATTCTGAGTACCACTTAGGTGGGTCATTAAGTGTGGATTAGTTGCTATAGCTTTCGTGTCTTGACCTTTTGAGCTTGTGAAGAGATTTTTCTGAGAAGATGGCTGTACTGCACTGAGTTGTGCTCTGGCTTGGCTTCGTGTATAGGGGCGAGCTGTGGTTTTGTGCCCTGTGCCAGCCAGATCTGTGTAGGGATTGCAGGGGGGTGCAGCATCCGGAGGTGCCACTATGGTTTGGCTACCGGATGGAGTCTGTAATTTATCTGTGGAGAGGGTCTGGGTTTGGGTCTGGTGTGGTTGATAGGTGATGGCGTTCTGTGTGCCTCTGGTCCTGGTGTCGGTTTTTGTGGGGAGGGCTAATTTCCAGATGTCTGGCAGGCGGGACGTGTCGTCACGCTTGTTCATGTTGTGAGGGTGTTTCTCTATCTCGATGGCTTCCATGATTATTCTCTTGTGGTGATGTTCCATGTTAAAGAGCAATTTGGAATCTGCAAAATTAATTTCGTGTCCTGTTTCTTTCATGTGTTGGAAAAGAGAGGAGGTTTTTTCTTCTTTTTTGACGGCATTCTTGTGTTCTGCGATACGTGCATTTATTCGTCTGTTTGTTTGTCGTGTCCTGTTTCTTTCATGTGTTGGAAAAGAGAGGAGGTTTTTTCTTCTTTTTTGACGGCATTCTTGTGTTCTGCGATACGTGCATTTATTCGTCTGTTTGTTTGTTTGGACAAACAAACAGACGAATAAATGCACGTATCGCAGAACACAAGAATGCCGTCAAAAAAGAAGAAAAAACCTCCTCTCTTTTCCAACACATGAAAGAAACAGGACACGAAATTAATTTTGCAGATTCCAAATTGCTCTTTAACATGGAACATCACCACAAGAGAATAATCATGGAAGCCATCGAGATAGAGAAACACCCTCACAACATGAACAAGCGTGACGACACGTCCCGCCTGCCAGACATCTGGAAATTAGCCCTCCCCACAAAAACCGACACCAGGACCAGAGGCACACAGAACGCCATCACCTATCAACCACACCAGACCCAAACCCAGACCCTCTCCACAGATAAATTACAGACTCCATCCGGTAGCCAAACCATAGTGGCACCTCCGGATGCTGCACCCCCCTGCAATCCCTACACAGATCTGGCTGGCACAGGGCACAAAACCACAGCTCGCCCCTATACACGAAGCCAAGCCAGAGCACAACTCAGTGCAGTACAGCCATCTTCTCAGAAAAATCTCTTCACAAGCTCAAAAGGTCAAGACACGAAAGCTATAGCAACTAATCCACACTTAATGACCCACCTAAGTGGTACTCAGAATATCACTCAAGATATCACTCAAGATATCCCCCAAGTAATTAAGGAACAAAAGAAGAAAAGGCACAATAACCTGGGAACTTCTTCTCTGCACCACACCCCATCAACAGTATTTATAGGAACTCAAACACTGAGATCCTGCTCTGTTCCAGTAACAAGAAGCCGAAAGCACCAGCCTGAAGATGACGAGTGAGACCTCGTCGAAACGTCGCCTAGACACCCCAACTCTTACACGGGAAGACACCCGAAGACACCAAAACCTACATATATATATATATATATATATATATATATATGCTTTCGTAGATTTTCACGGGTACAGGAATGTAGGTTTTGGTGTCTTCGGGTGTCTTCCCGTGTAAGAGTTGGGGTGTCTAGGCGACGTTTCGACGAGGTCTCACTCGTCATCTTCAGGCTGGTGCTTTCGGCTTCTTGTTACTAGAACATATATTCAACCTACACATTATGTGTGAACAATCTTCTAAAGGGAGCCTTTAGCTACATAAAATCAACATAAATGCAAGACCCAAAAATGATCTGAAACAGATCAAGCAGCAGTTGAGGAAATAAAATTCTGCCTCTGCTAGTTATCTCTCTGCAGTTTTCCTACATAGAGTTCAGAGTAGCCTTTTAAAAGAATTTTGCCCAAAGCCACCCAATGAGCTACATGAATTAGCAGGGATTTGAATCCAAGACTCCCACTTCCAGGTTCATAGTCCTGGGCATCTTAACCATCTGAGGAGTGGATTTTTGTCTTTCATGTCATGTCATATATAGGGCCACTTCCAGACTCTTGCCATTTTTGGGCTCTCCGATTAAAGTTAATTAGACTCTCATGTGCAACAAACCTTGGAGTTTTTGAAATACGGAAAGTATAACACTTGCTGGAGGCAGCATTGTATAATCTCTGCACAAGCAAATCAGGATGAAGGCCAAGTAGCCAACGTCACTTAACCTCCCCACAAACTTTGTGAAGACATATCAGAATGAATGCTCTATAAACAAGAAGTGAACACAGAAATTTCCAAATTTGGGGGGCAGACCACCATCTGTGAGATCAAAGAGCAACCTCGTATGAAAAGCTGGAAGCAGGAGACATTGAGGATGTGAGGGTGTGCTCTGTTTCTGTACTCACCACCATCCATCTCCACAACCAAACCCACTGCTGCCAGATTCTAATTGGAAGCACTAAAGTTCTAACCACGTTTTGAAGCTCAGTGATGCAGTAGGAATCCATGTTGCAATTGTCACACACTTATTTCTCTACAAACTACAATCCAGTCCTGGCCAAAAGTAAATGGCTCACCATATGCATAGAGATTCCAGACCAATCCTTCATCCATAAAAATTACCAGCCCCCATTCACTACCTGGACAATAAAGCTGGACCATAAAGAAGGCTGATCGCAAGAATTGATGCTTTTGAATTCTGGTGCTGGAGGAGACTCTTAAGAGTCCCATGGACTGCAAGAAGAACAAATCTATCCATTCTTAAGGAAATCAGCCTTGAGTGCTCACTGGAAGGACAGATCATGAAGCTGAGGCTCCTATACTTTGGCCACCTCATGAGAATAGAAGACTCCCTGGAAAAGACCCTGATGTTGGGAAAGATGGAGGGCACAAGGAGAAGGGGATGACAGAGGACGAGATGGTGGGATAGTGTTCTCAAAGCTACCAGCATGAGTTTGACCAAACTGTGGGAAGCAGTAGAAGACAGGAGTGCTTGGCGTGCTCTGGTCCAGGGGGTCGCGAGAAGTCGGACACGACTAAACGACTAAACAACAACATTCATTACCTACACAAAGAGTTACCATTAGATGATGGCTGGGGAGGAGAGCCATATGACCAGACAACCATGTGCCTAGACTAGGTCTACCCTCTGGTGTCTGCTGAATGACCGCAGACCTCCAAAGAAAGCAGCTCATCCACACAGCTTCTGCTTCAGACATCCATCCTCTAATGTGTGGACATCAGGGTGGGGCTAGATCAGGCATGTGGTGCCGGGAGCAGAGCCAATGGTGCCGCCCCAGTCACTACATGAATGGTGTTACTGGTGTATCAGCCTTTCTCAACCTTGCCGTCTCCATGTTGTTGGACTACAACATCCCTAGCTAGCAGGACCAGTGGTCAGGGATTATGGGAGTTGTATCCCAACATCTGGGGACCCAAGGTTGAAAAAGGCGGATCTAGGTCTTAGCACATTATCCATTCTGCAGTGCCACAAATATACAGAACAGTTTATAAATTAACAAACAAAATAGAGGCTCTACGTCCCCAAGGAGACTATAATATATTCCAACAATGCTAGAAGAAGAGAGAGAGAGAGAGAGAATTGCTAACAAAGGATGAAAATAAGCAAGTGATGCTACTTATATTTAGGCATCCTTATACTCTTAAATTAATACACTAGGGAGTAAGTACTACTGAACCCCCTGAACTCAGAAGCAAACATGCTTAGAACGGCACTATTATGCTAGCAAGGTGAAGTTAACAAACTTAACTTTATTTTTAAAAAACCAGGATAAAGGTTTAAGCCTGAGACGAGACTGAAGTGATGGGTTTTGTGGTGGGCTCTGGTGAATGTGAGGAAGGTGGCCCCATGTTGGTATGTTATAAAAGAGCTTGCAGGTGTAAGAGAGAGCAAGAGAGAATGGTTGAAATCGGTTATGAGAGCAAGACATATTCAGCTGACACGAGAGAACAGAGATGAAGAAACAAAGGCCGTGGTCGGGAAGGTAATGGAAATAAGGGCAGAAAGGCCAAAGAGAGCTTTCAAGGGAAGGATGAGGTCTGTGCTGGGTGTGTGATGGATTACAGTATTTGGGAATACTGAAAGATGGTCGTTTTAAATTCTTTTTGGAAGGGTTTTAGCAACGGTTGTGGGACTTTGGTCAAGGCATGGAAGCCCTGGGCTTGCAGCAGGAAGATTCAACTAGGGCATTGCGTCTCAATTAGTGGTATAACACTTCATCCTTATTGGGGTGGTTTAGGGATGAACTTGAGTTTAAACATTGTTTAAAATGACATTTTGGTTCAGGTCAGCTAACACCTTGACATCTGAAGCTGACATAAAAAGCCCAAGAGAGGGAGCTTAAGGGGTTGTAAAGTAATGAACTTTGATAACCAGGATTTTACCATCTTACTTGCGAAATCAAAAAGCGAGCCCTAGAAGGTCACATCTAGAATTTTGGGCTCTGTAAGGGGATTGATGTGTGCTTTCTCCCTGAGAACATCTGCCGTTTAGTCAATAAAACCTGGAGTCAGAGAATAACAGGTACCCATTCCTCTTAAGGGCATCTTCTCAAATCTTTCCGTCACATAAATAAGAGTGACTGCCAAGTCTACTGGCCACAAATCTAATAAGTAAATTCTTTTTTAAAAGTTTGTCTTCTTTATTGGTTTTGTAAAGGATATCTAATACACTTCTTAATGGCACACTGAATGATTTCTTTGTTCACCTAAGTAATTTAAGTTCCTGAGCACCTTCCAAAACATTTCTCCCTGACCTATAAATCAGAAACATACAAATTTTATATCATATTCTTCAGCTCTCAGATAAACATTGCAAAAATCCTCACTTCACTACAGAGTGAGAATAAGTAACACATTCCTGAGCCTAAAGAAAATGGGGAAACCAACCAAGGCACATTCAAAATCTTACGGGATCTTTTAAAAAGGGAACTGCACGGTAGGAATAATTAGAGAGGTAAATTATTTTTGCAACATTGTCCTGGAAAGAAATGAGTAGACCATTGTGTGACAATTAAAGTCCAGAGGGAAGAAGACTGCAGTGATCAAGGTTTGTTGTTGTTTAGTCGTTTAGTCGTGTCCGCCTCTTCGTGACCCCCTGGACCAGAGCATGCCAGGCACTCCTGTCTTCCACTGCCTCCCACAGTTTGGTCAAACTCACGCTGGTAGCTTCGAGAACACTGTCCCACCATCTCGTCCTCTGTCGTCCCCTTCTCCTTGTGCCCTCCATCTTTCCCATCATCAAGGTCTTTTCCAGGGAGTCTTCTCTTCTCATGAGGTGGCCAAAGTCTTGGAGCCTCAGCTTCAGGATCTGTCCTTCCAGTGAGCACTCAGGGCTGATTTCCTTAAGAATGGATAGGTTGGATCTTCTGGCAGTCCATGGGACTCTGAAGAGTCTCCTCCAGCACCAGAACTCAAAAGCATCAATTCAAGGTAGGAGAAGATAAACCATGGACCAGATTTTAGCCAGTTGGAAGAAAACAGCATAAAGAGGCAGGTCAGAAATCAGGAGCAATATTCCACCGAGCACTTGGGAAAACTTCAGAAATGTGTAATGAATGTTAAGCCTGAGTCTATGCTGCTTTATTTGGAGGTAAGCAACTTTGTGTTCAACTGGGCTTATCCAGAAATAAGTGTATATAAGCCTTCCCAACCCACTGTACTACATTCACAGCACAAGAGCAGCAAAGTCCCTTCCCACATCACGAACCACACACCATGTGGGAGGAAAGCTTGAGCCTATATTAGCATCACCTATCTCTCCATTAACATTGCTAAGTCAGTTGCAACTAATTTAGAAAAGGAAGACGACTGGAACATTTTAATATCTCTTTGGAACATTAGTATCATTAGTGGGGTAGGAGAACCAATGTGTCCCTTTGTTTTCAGAAAGCACATGGGTAGACAAGTCTTAAAAGCCCAAGGACACAAATTTTCATGGCGCTCTAGTGCATGGGTAGGCAAACTAAGCCCCAGGGGCCGAATCCGGCCCAATCGCCTTCTCAGTCCGGCCAGCGGACGGTCCGGGAATCAGCATATTTTTACATGAGTGGAATGTGTGCTTTTATTTAAAATGCTTCTCTGGGTTATTTGTGGGGCATAGGAATTTGTTCATTTTTTTCTTTCCAAAATATAGTCCAGCCCCCCACAAGGTCTGAGGGACAGTGGACCGGCCCCCTGCTGAAAAAGTTTGCTGACCCCTGCTCTAGTGGCTATGGTGACTCTTTTACCAGAAGTAATGTATTTAGCGTTAACTCTGTGCAGAATCAAGTAGTTAATGCTAAATACATTATTAGTGGTAAATGTGCCACAATAATCGTTAGAGGCCATGAATTGTACCTGTGTACAGTGGTACCTTCGGTTACAGACGCTTCAGGTTACAGACTCCGCTAACCCAGAATTAGTACCTCGGGTTAAGAACTTTGCTTCAGGATGAGAACAGAAATGGGAGGCCCCATTAGCTAAAGTGGTACCTCAGGTTAAGAACAGTTTCAGGTTAAGAGCGGACCTCTGGAATGAATTAAGTTCTTAACCAGACGTACCACTGTACTGGTTGCCAGATGTGAAATATATTGGCATTATTTTCAGCTCTGCTGCCCCACTACAGAGAGCATTTGACTTCTTTTTAACAGTGGCGTAGCGTGGGTTGTCAGCACCCGGGGCAAGGCAAGTAATTTGCGCCCCCTAACCTGTGGATTTGCGCCCCCTAATCCTAACCCCCAGATGTTGCGCCCAATGTGGCCGGCCCCCCTGCCCCCCACGCTACGCCACTGCTTTTTAAGGATGTTGCAAAGTGGAATCCCCTCCCCGTCCCCTGAAATCAAAAAATCACAAGAAACTGAAACATACACAGATTGCTAATCAGTTGTGAAACTGTACTAATGCTCCCTTACACTCAGTAGGGCCTTTAATTTAAAACATATAAAACACTGAGTGGGGCACAGGTAAAGGGTAAAGGGACCCCTGACCATTAGGTCCAGTCGTGACCTACTTTGGGGTTGTGGCGCTCATCTCGCTTTACTGGCCGAGGGAGCCGGCATACAGCTTCTGGGTCATGTGGCCAGCAGGACTAAGCTGCTTCTGGCGAACCAGAGCAGCGCACGGAAACGCCGTTTACCTTCCCGCCGGAGTGGTACCTATTTATCTACTTGCACTTTGACGTGCTTTTGAACTGCTAGGTTGGCAGGAGCAGGGACTGAGCAACGGGAGCTCACCCCGTCGCGGGGATTCGAACCGCCGACCTTCTGATCGGCAAGTCCTAGGCTCTGTGGTTTAACCCACAGCGCCACCCGCGTCCCTAAAGCACAGGTACTTGAGAGCAACATTAAGAATTGAGGGGAAATGTTCAAATCAACAACCCAGGAAGTGGGGGGATGGAATATCGTATCCCTAGAGGGATTCTACGGATGCTGATGCTACAAAGGATGAAGGTGAGGATGACGGCAGTGGCAATGATTTTAGTCCATAAAGCTTCCAAAAAATGTAAGTATGGTCTTCCATATGCTATTGTTGATGCCATAAAAACGGCAAGGTTAGGAGAAACAAAAAAATCCCATTTTGGAATGTCTACATCATCTACACTATACACAAAATCTTCTAACAGCAAATCACTCTAGTGTAGGTGGTTTGACAGCAGCAGACTGGCAAGAAAAATACCCGAGACAAAGTGCTTATCAGGGCAAATAGCAGCACAATCTTTACTATGAAGCCACTATTGATTGCAGCCTGCATATCGCATTATATAAGCAGCTCTTACTTTGTATTCCACAGCACACTTACAAGCTGCTCACTCTAGTCTGCAAAATGAGAACCAATTTAGAACTGTACACCAGCTCCTTCAAGAGCAGAATGTCAAGACTATATATTTTTAATTGAGGCAGCTTCTGAGGAAGCTTGTGAGTGCAGGGTTCCTTGCCTGAGCGGAACAAAAATAAGGACAACAGCAGCAACATTAGCCTGGGGAAAGACTAGGGATGTCGTGGGAGGAACCAGAAAGGGGCACTGGAAAAAGCAAACGCCACTAGCTGTGAAGAAGAGGGCCAGACTGCTAATTCTGACTTGCAAGCACCCACCACTGCTGCCGTCCTTCCTACGCACATCACAGAGACAGAAAACCTACCCAAGACAGTATAGAAGGGGAGGTGGCAGTGACGGAGGTGGCAAAGGATGCTTTGCCCACCCATTCCCACATGGGAGGAGGCTGACAACACATCCCAGCTACGGCTGCATGATAAATGGCCATACCTTTGAAGACCAGTACAGTGGTCTTCAGGGACGTGGGTGGTGCTGTGGGTTAAACCACAGAGCCTAGGACTTGCTGATCAGAAGGTCGGTGGTTCGAATCCCCGTGATGGGGTGAGCTCCTGTTGCTCGGTCCCTGCTCCTGCCAACCTAGCAGTTCAAAAGCATGAAGTGCAAGTAGATAAATAGGTACCACTCCGGCAGGAAGGTAAAAGGCGTTTCCGTGTGCTGCTCTGGTTCGCCAGAAGCGGCTTAGTCATGCTGGCCACATGACCCGGAAGCTGTATGCCAGCTCCCTGGGCCAATAAAGCGAGATGAGTGCCGCAACCCCAGTGTTGTCCACAACTGGACCTAATGGTCAGGGGTCCCTTTACCTTTACCTTTTACAGTGGTACCTCGGGTAGCAAGACACTTTAGGTGACAGACTCCACTAACCCGGAAGTATTACCTCGGGTTAAGAACTTTACCTCAGGATGAGAACAGAAATGGCACGGCGACGGTGGCAGCGGGAGGCCCCATTAGCTAAAGTGGTACCTCAGGTTAAGAACGGTTTCAGGTTAAGAGCGGACCTCCAGAACAACGTTCGTAACCAGCGGTACCACGGTATTGAAATAACTTCCTGTAAAGTGTTTCAACAAGGCAATATACAGGTGAACAAAAGGTGGAGACTTGACAGCTTCCCTGGAGGCAGCTCAGCTGGACAGCTACTTTACAGATAATTTGCAGATAATTTGCAAGCGCATGTCTCCTGCTTTGTTTGCTCTCTGCCTCCTTCCTCCTCACCACAATCCAGACAATCAAAGATGCAGCAGCAAAGTAAACAAAGAAGGTGAAGGAAGAACTGGAAAGCATTTATTTCTTTCCTCACGCTCACCCCCACCAGTGGGAAAAAAGGAGGAAGAGTTATTATTTTTATTCTCTGGTGGTGGTTATGTTGTTGGTTCCCCCTAAATAGCTTTCCTCCATATTAAAAAGGAAAGGTTTTTTAAAATTTCATTTAAAGGAGACTATATTTTTGCTTGTTTGCCTTCCCTCCCTCCCATAAAAAGGGAGAGATTGGTGGGATGAAGGCTTTGTGGGGGGAGGCTTCTGTGGGGGGGGGATGGAGGGGAGGAGATTTAGCTGGCTGCCTTATGCTGAAATGAGAGGTTGGATAATGTGATAGGAATTTGTAGGATGTGAGGATGATGGTAGGACGTGAGAATGATGTGGGGGGGGGGGTTGTTTGTGGGTAAGCAATGCAAGCAAATGCTTATCTACTCACAAGCAAGCCTTACTGAATTCAATGAAGCTTACTCCCAGGAAAGTAGAAGTTTAACTTAACTCAGGGGGGCTTATGCACGCACAGTTTCCACTTAGACCTCTGAGTGGGAAAGCAAATGCAACTTGACCAGTAAATCACTTAAACTACTCGAAAATATATTCGATGTATTATATAGAAGTTTATTTAGTATTTTTCATTAAATCTGCTACTTCCTTACTTTTTAAGCCCCTCCACCACCAGGGTTAGCCTCGTCAAGGCCCTGGGCTGCTGTGGGGAACTGCGGCGAACCCTCTGCCTCTGCAGGGAGGTACGGTGGGACCCTCTGCCACCACGGGGAGGCACGGCAAAGCCCTCTGCTGCTGCGGGGAAGCATGGCGCACTCTCCACCACCATGGGGAACTACAGTGGGACCTCTGCTGCCATGGGGAGGCCCAGCAAGGTCCTCCACCAATGCATCTATATCTATATCTAAATCTATATATCAAGATATTGTGATGTGTAAGGTCCGTATAGTTCAAGCTCTGGTTTTCCCAGGAGTGATGTATGGAGGTGAGAGCTGGACCATAAAGAAGGCTGATCGCCAAAGAATGGATGCTTTTGAATTCTGGTGCTGGAGGAGACTCTGGAGAGTCCCATGGACTGCAAGAAGATCAAACCTCTCCATTCTGAAGGAAATCAGCCCTGAGTGCTCACTGGAAGGACAGATCCTGAAGCTGAGGCTCCAATACTTTGGCCACCTCATGAGAAGAGAAGACTCCCTGGAAAAGAACCTGATGCTGGGAAAGATGGAGTGCACAAGGAGAAGGGGACGACAGAGGACGAGATGGTGGGACAGTGTTCTCGAAGCTACCAGCATGAGGGAGGCAGTGGAAGACAGGAAGGCCTGGTGTGCTCTGGTCCAGGGGGTCACAAAGAGGCAGACATGACTAAACGACTAAACAACAACAACATTGTGATGTGTAGCTGTTGTTATATCGTGAAGTTGAAAACCAGATGTCACCCAGCCCTAATCCCAGCCTGCTCATAAGGGCAATGATACTATTAGTTAGCACATTTTTAAGGTAGCTGGTGGGTCTCAAAACCTTGGTGAGTTAGAGATTTCCCTTTAATGCAAATACATGCTCTGAAGGATTGAGGAGATGAGACCAGGAGTGGGTCCAATGATGATGAAGGCGGTTTCTGCACATGCTGCAGATGGAAGTGAGGGGCAGGTGGGGCTTGTCAATCTGGGAAAGTAGCCCATCTAGGAGAAGGAAAACTCTGATTCATGGGTAAGCAAACTAAGGTCAGGGGGCCAGAACTGGCCCAATCGCCTTTTCAATCCGGCCTGCAAATGGTCCGGGAATCATTCTACATAAGTAGAATGTGTGCTTTTATTTAAAATGCATCTCTGGGTTATTTGTGGGGCATAGGAATCCGTTCATCTTTCCCCTTTCAAAATATAGTCCGGCCCCCCACAAGGTCTGAGGGACAGTGGACCGGCCACCTGCTGAAAAAGTTTGCTGACCCCTGCTCTAATCCTAAACCTCTGCTGCCTTGTGGGATATCTTCGGGAGAGGTAGAGGCTAAGGAGCAAAACCCTACACAAATCTGGAGTGGAGTCCCTGGTTAGATGGTTCCTTGTATGCCTCCTTCCAGCAACTCCTACAGCCACAGTGGTACCAAACATATTGCTGTGCTTTCTTTTGGACCACTCAGCAAGGTCGCGGGGGGGGGGATCTTGTTGTCTGGGCAGCCTAGAACCCCCATACACACTGCCCAGACTTGCGGCCTGGGGAGCTTACTTCAGCGCTGCTAACGCAGTGGTTTGACTTCACCCCCAAAGGCATACTCCACTGTCTCTTGAGACAGACAGACGCCAACAACATCTAAGGATCATAACCAAGTGAAGCTGGACTTGCTCAATTCCTGCAATCATATTATGGAATCATTTAAAAACAGTAACGATGAATTGAGCTAAATAACACAGTTCATTCTCCAAGTATGCCGTGCAAAGGATTTGTACAGGCAGAGGGAAGGCTGGAGGGAAGCAATGTGGCGTGAGCCAATTACCTGGTCTCCATGACAACTGAGGGATGATATCAGAGGACCGCCAGTTCTTGTCAGGGGTCAGAAACATTTCCTCCTAGTCACATGAGTTATGGCAGTCCGAAGGGGTCAGAGAGGGAGAGCAGAAGTGGGCACTGGGTCACAGGCTAGCATTTAAGGGCTGGAGGATTGAAGGAGAGGAAGAAAAGGAAAAAGCCTAGTGCTCTTTTATCTCCTTCTTACTCTCCGGCCCATAGCAATCCCTCTGAGGATGCAATTTACTTTACTTTGATCATTTGGATCCAGCTTTATCTTATCAAAGATAACTCACAGGGACAGAACAATAAATAAAACATTAAAACAAGCACAATATAAAACACAATAAAACCCCCCCAAGATTAACGCAGAAGTAGGAAAACAAAAACAGGATAAAAAATAATGGAATCCCTTCCTGACAGGAGATAAATTATAATTCAGTGTCCACAACTAGTAAAACAGTAATTAACCGATCTGGCCACCAGCATAACAAGCGATAGATCCAAGTAGAGCTAAATCCACAGAGCTCAAGGGAGTCCTGCAAGGGTACGGTTCGGGCCCAGTGGACATCTATGGGGGAAAC
Source organism: Podarcis bocagei (assembly GCF_964188305.1). Lineage (NCBI taxonomy): Eukaryota > Metazoa > Chordata > Lepidosauria > Squamata > Lacertidae > Podarcis > Podarcis bocagei. Next base: position 42,097,120 of record NC_138143.1, on the reverse strand, counting down.
ACTCCACTCAATTCAATGGGGCTGCTGCCCACATAACTAGGTGCCAGGACTGCAGCCTAGAAGTAATGCTAATCACTTATGGATGTCAAATATTAAAAAAGCAATTAGTTCTCAATTTATTTTTTTAAAAATACACACATGAGAAACAACTTATTTCCCCCCAAATCCAAGCATTCTGCTTCTCATCTGCAACACTTGAGCGGTCTGATTCAAAGAAATAAATTGAAGTGTGGGCAGATTAAAAGCCCCGAAGTCAGATCTCTTTGATGTCAATGGAAATGCCTGATGTTCACCAATAGCAGCTTCAAATTTATTCATAGCTTACAAGAGGGAAGAAACAATCCAGAGACTGAGCCGTAATTAGAATGCAGGAGCTAATAGACTTTGGCAGGGGAAAATGTAACTTGCCAATCCTTCTGCAGAACACCGGAAGAACACCGAATAAATAAACCTGTGAACTGAATATTATGCTTATTTTTGAGGCAAACCATTCCTGGTAGAAAGAAGGCTCGAAATCCCTCTATCCAAAACTGAATGCATATGTCAAGCCGATAAGCAATTCATCTTCTATACATTGATCCTATTTAAGATCTGCATAGATCATCTTTGCCAATAATTGTGTACGGAGCATGCAACAAACACACTGTTGGGCTACCTAGGGCTTTGCTTCCCCCTCTTCTGGCACCCTTTTTGTTGTCACCCCACTCTACAATACAGCACAGCCTCACATCCCTCTCTTGGCCTCAGAGAGCGGCAGAGTGTGGGGACTGCACCCTCTGTAACACACTTCCTATTCCATGGGTGGGAACATCAGTGGGGAACAGTGTTAGAAACTGAGATATATAGGCTAGGCAGATAACAGCTCCTTAAACCAGGGCTACAGTTGCCAAAACAGAATGCCCAGTCGCCATTTGGGGGCCAGACTGCTGGGAAGTCATATTTTTCAATACGACTTTCTGGTTCCTGATATTCATTTCGATTGTGCCCATAAAACATAACGGAGAGAGTTCGACAGGGTATGTTGCTTGTTGTTGTTGTTTAGTCGTTTAGTTGTGTCCACCTCTTCATTACCCCCTGGACCAGAGCACGCCAGGCACTCCTGTCTTCCACTGACTCCCAAAGCTTGGTCAAACTCATCCTGGTAGCTTCGAGAACACTGTCCCACCATCTCGTCCTCTGTCGTCCCCTTCTCCTTGTGCCCTCCATCTTTCCCCGCATCAGGGTCTTTTCCAGGGAGTTTTCTCTTCTCATGAGGTGGCCAAAGTATTGGAGCCTCAGCTTCAGGATCTGTCCTTCCAGTGAGCACTCAGGGCTGATTTCGTTAAGGATGGAGAGGTTTGATCTTCTTGCGATCCATGGGACTCTCAAGAGTCTCCTCCAACACCATAATTCAAAAGCATCAATTCTTTGGCGATCAGCCTTCTTTATGGTCCAGCTCTCACTTCCATACATCACTACTGGGAAAACCAGAGCTTTTACTATACAGACCTTTGTTGGCAAGGTGATGTCTCTGCTTTTTAAGGTGCTGTCTAGGTTTGTCATTGCTGATACATTGCTAGTGTGTGAAAATAGGCAAGATCCAACGATCCCCAGGCATTCACCTCCAGATGGTGGAAATGTCAGGCGCCATCCTGGCATCCAGGAATCTTCACTTGGTGGCAAGCGGTCGATTGGCAGGTGCAAAATGCACCCGGCACCTGGCGAATTTCGGACACTGGTGGCACTCTCATGGCTGGCCTCAAAGGGTGGTCAAGGCATAGCAATTGACAATGGGGACTTCCACAGTAGGGAACTAGGTGTGGAGTTGCCCTATTCATCTACTCTCTTTTTAAGGAGCATCTGCACAATGCCATCATCCCATCACTTTCATCTTGTAGTTTCTCCTGTATTTTGTCAGAAAACGGTAGGGTGTTTTTTTTCTGGAAGAGTGGCTACCACCACAAAGGCTATAAAGACTATAACCAGCCACTGCCTCTCAGCCTAACCTACCTCACAGGATTATTGTGGGAATTATATGAGATAGCAGAGAACCATATACACCACATTGAGTCCCTTGGTGAACAGGTGGGATAATAAATGTGATAGTAATTAAGTGTGTTGAACTTCAAATGGCTGCACCTTCTTCATCCACAGCAGCCATGTCACACCAACTGGTATGGGCCGAACATAGAAGGATATTAATATAGGGGTTGGACTAGATGACCCTCAGGGTCCCTTTCAACTCTACAAGTCTGTGATTCAATGAAAATTGCAATACTCCCAACGGTGTGGAATGCCCATTGCAATCCCACTTGCAGTTTACAATGGAAGAGCAATGACTAGGTAGCACTAGGAGTCACCCATCTGGAAGAAGCCATTCACTTATGATGGGCAGACCAGATTTAAAAGAGTCTCCACACCAGGGTCAGCACTTGATAAATTCTACCTGTATAGCTACAATTTAAGTATAGCATCCAGCCCTGATAATTGCCGCAAAGCAGAAAGTTCAGCTTTCTTCTTCTGCTTTTTAAATTACAGCTATATGGAAAGTCATGATTTATTCATTGCCAGATGCACTCAAACATGTGTTGTACTTACGGCTGCACTTAGTTTCACACAGCATACTTTTAATTTTAACATTTTATAAGCATCTCTCTCTCTATGCACAGAAGAAAAGTGAACAGGAATGCAGGGGAATCAAAAAGTAGACTCTGATCTCTGATAGCAAATGTGTTGAAACAAACTTTTAACATATGGCTTACTTGCACAACAAATGGCACTTAGCTTCTTTACACAATTAATACAAAATCGTTTCTCATTTGTTGCATGGTATCCGTGGGACGCCATAGATTCCTAGCTACACAGGTTCCTGGAGCGCTCAGGAAAACCACAACACATTAGCATTATTTCTGTGGACACTCCAGGAAATATTGCAAGGCTTGGAAGCTATGGAGAGCTGCAAGGCTCTCTTTTTAAGCACCCCTAAAATAAAAAATTGAGGGGAAAGGGAGAAAAATGGTAGGGTCAGTATTCCAAGTGGAATGTCTGCTGCTGCTGCCAGGTGACATTTGAGTTACTCACGTCACTGCCTTAAACTCAACTGCTAGAAAAAGTTCACTTAGACAGCACCACTAGTTCTTTCTTACTGCTAGCTCACAAAGACCCAGTGTGCACCCAGGTCTGTAAGCCATGTCTTCCACCTGATGACCATTGCATCTCACTCTATATATCTCCTTTTGCCTTCCACAGGCAGCCCTGCTGTTTCTGCTGCTGCTGCTTTTGCTTCCTAGCTGGTCTCCTGGCAGTCTGGCAGTCCCAGATTATTTGCATGCACCATGACCCATCACCGTACCTTGGACTGTCCTGAATACCACCATTTGGTAGCCAAGCCCCAAAGCCAAAGCCCTGATGGGATGCATTTTGGCTTGCCTGCTGATGAAACCGAGTTTGTGACGATTGATAATGTTATGTACTGAAGTTCTCACCCTGGGCCAGCAGGGGGATACTGTAGATAGTTTTCACTCAGGTCCACATATGCAAATAAGGGATTGAAAGTGACGTTCAGTGATTGGATAGTTACTGAAAATGGTTACAGTTGCATTGTAGTGGAGCTCTATATAAACAGGCTGGCTGAACCCTTCAGTTCAGTTCTGTTCTGGCCTGTGAATAAACAAGAGCTGTTTCAAGAATCGCTGTGTCGTCTGATATGTTCACCCACAACTTAACAGATAATATTGTCATTTATCCGTTTTATACCCCTAAGTAGTAGTAGTTGCAAGGACATTCGCCTCTGCGTAGTTCCTTCCTTATTTCAGACATCGTGATATATTGTGATATATTGTGATATATTGTGATGTTGAAAACTAGTTATCGCCCAGTCCTAATGCCTATATGCTGACTATTCATGATGAGGAACTTCCAGAGAAGGAAAGAAACCATCACTCATCCATTGCTTAGGAGCAGAAGCTCAGAGAATCTTCCGTATTTTGCCTGTGGTGGATGATAAATATGAGACAGCTCTGAATGCTTTAAGGAATTTTTCTGTGCCTAGAGTTAATATTGTGGAAGAACATTATAAATTTCACCGGCAGGGACAGACGGAAGGGGAAGCTGCAGACCAATATATTGCTGCTTTAAGGGAAATTGCTGTTACTTGTAATTTGGGGGGCATGGCAGCAGAAATGATTCAGGATCGGTTGATGCCCTCGCAGAATGCTTCTTGAGAGAACCTGATATTACCTTACAGAAAGCTATAATGATTGCCAGTCAGATAGAAATTTCAGTGGCAGAGGCAAAGCTAATGGGTCAAGAGCTGGCAAAAGGCTATGTTCTCTTTGCAATTGCAGATAGAAACAAGGTATTTGGACGAATTTTATGATTGTGCGAACAAAAGCCAGCAGGCTCCAAAGACAGGCCCTGGCAACATGCTAAGAATGTGGCTCAGCTCACTGAATTGTGGTCTCCTTTGGGAGGAAGGGTGAGATATAATTTTACTACAACCCCCTTACTAGGGACGCAGGTGGTGCTGTGGGTTAAATCAGAGAGCCTAGGACTTGCCGATCAGAAGGTCGGCGGTTCGAATCCCTGCAACGGGGTGAGCTCCCATTGCTCGGTCTCTGCTCCTGCCAACCTAGCAGTTCGAAAGCACATCAAAGTGCAAGTAGATAAATAGGTACCGCTCCGGCGGGAAGGTAAACGGCGTTTCCGTGCGCTGCTCTGGTTCGCCAAAAGTGGCTTAGTCATGCTGGCCACATGAACCGGAAGTTGTACGCCGGCTCCCTCGGCCAATAAAGTGCGATGAGCGCTGCAACCCCAGAGTCGGTCACAACTGGACCTAATGGTCAGGGGTCCCTTTACCCTTACCTAACCCCCTTGCTGGGGTATTTTTAAGTAGCAAATGTGAGCAAGACCAAAAGGATAAATACCATCAGACCATACAAGACCATGCAAATTTAACAGGCCATAAACATCCTAGTTTTAGCTGCTAAAACTGCCACTCCGGTGTTTCGGGATAATCACAGGAGCAAGGGACAATGGGCAGGTGTTAGCAGATGACACGGCTTCCCTGTGTTATTCCACAATCCTCCCGTTCTATGAGCACTGCTGTCATTAAAGACAGCCTACTGGGTTACATTGCCAACTGTCCAAATTAAGTTTTTTTTTTTTTTAAAAAAAAATTAAGCTGTTTTTATCTTTCTTTCTGATTGTAAATTCAGTACCCTCACCCATGCCAACATAAACTCAGGCAATAGATGGCTACTAATGAACAAGAAGTGTCAGCATGCTTAGGAGAATACTGAGATTGGTGGAACAACAATATACCATAAAGGTGCACAACTACTTGAAAATAACCCCAAGGCATCCCCAAACTCGGCCCTCCAGATGTTTTGGGACTACAATTCCCATCATCCCTAGCTAAGAGGACCAGTGGTCAGAGATGATGGGAATTGTAGTCCCAAAACATCTGGAGGGCCAAGTTTGGGGGTGCCTGGGATAAGCAGACTGAATGGGCACCATAAGCCATGGAATATGACTATTAATTAGTGGTGGTGGGCAGGGCCAGATTTAGGTTTGATGAGGCCCTCAGCTCCTGAAGGTAATGGGGCCCTTTATATGTCCAGCTGTCCTTTGTCGCTGTTTTTTGAGTTGAATATATGCTATATGGTAATTTATGGACCTAATAGGTCCATACACAACACAAAACACTGTTGCTGTATGTAGGTTTTATTTTGTTTTTAATCTTATATTTTGGAAATATAAGGTTTTATTCCTTTAATTTTTTGGGGGGCCCCCAAGAGAGTGGGGCCCTAAGCTATAGCTTGTTTAGCTTATACATAAATCTGGCACTGGTGGTGTGGAACCCACAAGATAAAACCAAAGGGAGAGGGAAAGTGATCAGCTTATAATATTCTAGAGAAGGAAAGGTTGTCTGGCACCTTAATTTTCTGTTTTCAGTTTCAAAGCTAAAGTCCATTCAACCGTCTTGCACATCTTTCTTTCAGGCAATTTACCAACCCTGCATTATTTGTTTATGATGTCGCATCTGAACTCTTTTTTTCCATTAAAAAAAAGGTCATGGAAATTTTCCAGTAGACTGGGCTGCAGATAATTTGTATAAGAAACATGCAAATAAAAATTTAAACTGCTTTTGCACGGTCCATTTTGTTAACATTAGTCTTTTGTTCTACAGTTCATCTCTCCACCGAATACTATGCAGGATTCTTTTAAACTGGATTGAATAATTATTTTAATCGAGTCTCCGCAAAATACCTGAAAAGATTAAGTTAGGTGCCATTGATCAACGCATCTTCAAAATTTAGAAGTGTGCACACAATAAAGTATATAGTATAATGCGTCATTATGTCCTCTTGATTCACTTGATATGGAAACTGAAATGCACGCGTAATTCAATAAAAGCCAGAGATACAGAGAAACAACAAAACCTGCATGGGCAAGAAGACTGAAATTATCTGCGCAGTATGTATCCATTTACGCCCTTGCTTTGAATTACAAATACAATTGTCTGCCTGTTTCATCACTAGGGCTTCTAGCAAGTGAAGAGGGCCTTAATGTTCTCTTGAAAGATAATTTAATGCTAGTGGAGTGGAAACACTGTAAAACAAAACTACTGAGTTGAGAAAAACAGTATTATAAAACAAAACTACTGAGTTGAAATTGATTGAGCATGGACTCACAAAAAGTTAATATTGTGTTTATTCGTTGGAGCCCTTCCGGAGACCCCAAGAAACAGCCTTCCTTGCCCTTTTCTTTATCCTTGCCTTTGTGACAGTGGTTTGAACCACATCTGCTTTTCCGGCTCACCAACATACAAGGGGGGTTATATCCAGGAAATGGCAGACTCCTTGCTCGATTCAGCATTTGTTGTTGTTGTTTAGTCGTTTAGTAGTGTCCGACTCTTCGTGACCCCCTGGACCAGAGCACACCAGGCACTCCTGTCTTCCACTGCCTCCCTCATGCTGGTAGCTTCGAGAACACTGTCCCACCATCTCGTCCTCTGTCGTCCCCTTCTCCTTGTGCCCTCCATCTTTCCCAACATCAGGGTCTTTTCCAGGGAGTCTTCTCTTCTCATGAGGTGGCCAAAGTCTTGGAGCCTTAGCTTCAGGATCTGTCCTTCCAGTGAGCACTCAGGGCTGATTTCCTTCAGAATGAAGAGGTTTGATCTTCTTGCAATCCATGGGACTCTCAAGAGTCTCCTCCAGCACCAGAATTTAAAAGCATCCATTCTTCGGCGATTTGGCATGTAGCAGCCTAATAGAAACCTCCTCAAATTACCTTCTAACCACCCAATCAAGAAAACTCTTAACAAGATAGCATGACAGGAAGATGAGCTTTGCTGTGGGAGTCATGGGGGATTTTCTATTTTCAACTTCTATTTCCTATTTTCATCCTGCATACCTGCATCTGCCACATCAGACCTGGCCTTTCAGGTTGATCCCAGTGAGAAACTTGCCGGCTTAAATGTGAGGCAGAGAGAAGCCCATGTCACTTCAGATGAAATGATAGCAAATTACTCTGGAATCTTTTGGGCCAGGGGTCACGGTGCCCGCCTGCACCTCCGATGGAGCCCAGAAGAGGTCTCATTAAATAATCCCTCAGAAATCCACAGTCCTTGAGAGACCCTTTGTTCTTCTCTTTGGTTCCTGCGATGCTGATTGTTTGGGTAGAAGCAAGGAATGGATAACTGTGGAAGTGGGCAATGTAATGGCTGGAACCCTGATCAGAAGAACCCCGCACTGCAACATTTTGTCAAAGGATCCTACTTGTTTGCATCAATTTTGAAATACAGTGTTTTAAGTAAAATGGTTTTCTTTGTGGTAGTGGTGTGGAGGAGGAAGAAGAAGAGAATGGCCATTTCCTCTGCACTGAAAAATCATAAATGGGTATTTTCAAAATTATTTTTGTGCTTGTGTGTTTTGCGATGAGATATTAGGGAATGGTGCATATGTCGTGGACCAAGTTTTGTTGTGAATAGTGAACTATACACACACACACACACACACACACACACACACACACACACACACAGTGGAACCTCAGAACTCGAACGTAATCCATTCCAGAAGACCGTTCGACTGTTTGACTTCCGAAACGTTCAAGTTACGAGGCGCAGCTTCCGATTGGCCAACAGCTAGGTTTTTGCACAGCAAAAGCCATGCGGGTGTTCGGGTTCAGAGGAACGTTCGAAAACTGGAGCACTTACTTCTGGGTTTTCGGCGTTCAGGACTGAAACGTTCGAGAACAGAGCCGTTCGAATTCTGAGGTACCACTGTATATATAAAATGGGCTTTATGGTTTATGTGTATTACATTTGCAATACAAAATTTAAAAAAATTAACAATTCCCTGCACACGTTTTAAGCAAGATAAGCAGCATATATACTACATCCCTTCCCAGCCCTCAACACAGAACACATATGCACAATTAGAACTTCAAAGATGGGAGTACAGTCGTACCTTGGTTTTCAAATTTAATCTGTTATGGGAGTCCATTCAACTCCCGAAATGGTTCAAGAAGCAAAGCGCAGCTTCCGATTGGCTGCAGGAGCTTCCTGTAGCCAATTGGAAGCCGTGCCGGACGTCTGGCCTCCGAAAAATGTTTGAAAACTGGAACAATCACTTCTGGTTTTCGATCGTTTGAGAGCCAAAACATTCAAGTTTAAAGGCGTTTGGCTTCCGAGGTAAGACTGTGCAGTTTCTCAGTGACAGAAAAGAAACACCCTCAAAAGCAGCAAAACAGAAACACAATGCAATTTTAAAATATGCATTATTTGCACATAGCACAAGCCAACAATACAAAAAAAAGTTAAGAGGAATAAATTCATCTAAATGCTAAAAATATAATCTAAAATGCTTGGGGAAACAACAAGGATTTAACTGGGCATCGAAGTAGTTCCTGTGGGAGGGCATTCTACATCAGGGTGCCACCACAGGGAAGACCCTCTTTCTTGTTCATAGACAATGCATTTCTCGTAAAGACGGAACATCAAGAAGGGGCTTCTCCGACGATCCTAGTACACTGGCAAGCTGTTATTTATTTCATAAATTTATATGCCATTTGATTGTAGAAGAACCTCAAAGTTGGGTATATCGTAACATGTTTCCTGAAACTGCTAATCGAATCACCTCTAGAATAACTACAGGCAGCTTATGTCTATTCCTAGCCCTGAATACAGAAGGGAAGGGATAAGGTTCCCAGAATATATGCCTTCAAACTTTTATTTTTTTAAAATACAAAGGTAGTTTTGCAGCATCAGGTGCACTGGAATCCCATGGGGACACAGGTATTTGCCCAAGGTACTGTGTGCTGGTGCAATCACAATTTCTGTTGTCTACTCTTCAAAGCATCAGTGCAGGCACTAAGGCTGCCATAAAGCACATATGAGTATTATTATTAATTGCCTCGTGTGCACAAACCATCCCTTTCCAATTAAAAGCCCTCCCATAAATATAGATTTCATTGCTACCTCTGTATGGTAAATAAATTCTATTGGTCAGTAAAACTCCAAAAGAAATTGCCTTTTAAAATTACTTTTAATTTCCAGCTATTTCTTTCTAATTAAAACAGATGTTTTTCTATACAAAGCTACAGCTTGTAACATAATTTAAGAGTGTCTGAATGCACAGATGTCAAACCAATAGTTAAACTAACCTCCTGCCATAATTCTCTTAAGTACTCTGTGGAAGCAGCAGCCCTATTAATATTAAAGAAAATTTATAAAAGCTAAAAGCTATATATGGTTATTTTATTTCTTTGCACTTTATAAATTCTAAAGATGAGCTTGGTAGCTGCCACCAGATCGGAGAGACTGCATCACAGAAAAATTGCACAACTTGGCAAATCTTAACCCAAATCTTAAGAGGGAGTCTAAAAAAGTGCATAATGATGCAAGACACGTCCTGCCGGATCACAACAAAAGTCTGCATCTGCCCTGCATCCTGTTGCCCACAGTAGCCCATAATATGCCTCTGGGAAACCTATAAGCAGGGCATGAGCAAAGTGGCCCTCTGCCAGTGTTGACCCTCAATTGTGCAGTCCAGTCGTATCTTGGATCCCAAACGCCCTGCGACTTGAACGTTTTGGCTCCCAAACGCCGCAAACCCAGAAGTAAATGTTCTGGTTTGCGAATGTTCTTTGGAACCTAATAATAATAATAATAATAATAATAATAGTAATTCTCTTATAGTTCCTGTCTCTCTCCGTGCCATGTAACTGACCAAGGAAAATGTATCTAAGCTTTGCTCCAAGCTTAGAGCATGTGTTTGAAGCTATCTTTCAGTATTCTTTACCCAAGAGTATTCTGCCTGTGTTCTCCATGTTGCTGTGTGGATATATACATGAATCTGACCTTTGGAATGTTTTGTAAGTAAAGTATTTTAAACTTACTTAACAGTGTGTAGTCTGTTCATTGCAAGAAGGCTGGAAAGAAAGTACCGTATTTTTCCATGTATAACACAACTGCATGTATAAGACAACCCCTATTTTTGGGAGCCCTCTACAGTTGTTGAGCTTCTTTTGTAAGTTCGCTGAGCTGTTGAGCAGCTTTTCGGTGATCTCCTGCTCTGGCTGATGGAACTGGTGCCATAATACACTGCATACTGGCACTCAACAAATAATAATAATAATAATAATAATAATAATAATAATAATAATAATAATAATGATTTATTTATACCCTGCCCATCTGGCTGGGTTTCCCCAACCACCCTGGGCGGCTTCCAGCAAAATATTAAAATTCATCAAATATTAACCCAAATGTCCGAAATCTGATTGGACCATAGGAAGCTGTGCTTTGGTCTTTGAACTTTTTTGGAAGTTGAACGGACTTCCGGAGCAGAAAACTAAGGTACGACTGTATTTGGAGGCATTGACATTGAATGAATCTTTAATTGCGTCAGCCATCGGCCATAGCAATAAAACAACAATACGATATACAAAGAATAGAAATAAAAAGCCAATTATATAAAATACATTTTAGGGGTTTGAATCAATAGTCAAATAATGGATCTTATTCTGATTGCCCCAGCTAAAAACCTTGCAACCTTTGCTGTCACCTGCTCATCTTGATCTGCCAAGAGAAAGGACACTGGGGCAGTGGTTGGGCGACCCAGAATGGACAATAAAAGAGGGGTGATAATCTCATTCCTCAGGTCTTTATAAAGAGTGCAAATATGACAGTATTTGGAGGCCTGGCACCTCTAATCCAGGAGTGTAAACCCACAACTATCATGGCTAGCAGCTAGAGCTGGGAGGTGCATTGATAAATTGTCTGAAACCAGTATGGCGTTCGCATCGCGATGCCAGTTTCAGACAATTTGAGCTGGCAATACATCATGCCAGCTCAAATTGCCTGAAGATGGCAAAGGGGCAGTCAGGGAGGAGCCTGAGAAGGTTACAAGTCTAATAACAATAGTCACACATATTAGTACAGTGGTGCCCCGCAAGACGAACGCCTCGCAAGACGGAAAACCCGCTAGACGAAAGGGTTTTCCGTTTTGGAGGCGCTTCGCAAAACGAATTTCCCTATGGGCTTCCTTCGCAAGACGAAAGCCCATAGGGAAATCTCCGGGACAGCGGGGAAGAGCAGCGCGTCTTCCCCACTGTCCTCGGACCTCCTCCGAAGGCTGGCGGTGGGGCGGAAAGCCCTTCTCCCCGCGCCAGCCTTTGGAAGGCTCCTCCGAAGGCTGGCGGTGGGGAGAAAAGCCCTTCTCCCCGCGCCAGCCTTCGGATGGCTGTCCTGAAGACTTGCAGTGGGAGGAGGGTTTTCCTTCCCACCGCCAACATTCAGAATGCTGTTCTGAATGTTGGCGGTGGGGAGGAAAAACCCTCCTCCCACCGCAAGCCCCGGGAACAGAGGAGAAGCGCTGCGCGCCTTCCCCTCTGTTCCCGTACCTGTCCTGAAGGCTTGCGGTGGGGAGAAAAGCCCTTCTCCGCACCGCCAGCCTGGCAAGCGGTTTCCCTAGGAACGCATTAATTGATTTTCAATGCATTCCTATGGGAAACGGTGCTTCGCAAGACGAAAAACTCGCAAGAAGAAAAAACTTGCGGAACGAATTAATTTCGTCTTGCGAGGCACCACTGTAATGATGATCACATATGAGTGACTTTCTTTGGCTTCCTAAGCACGCTATTTCTGATTATGGGTGCAGGCAAGAAAACACAAAGGGCTGAAGGAGAATCATGTACATTATTATTATTAAAATTTGTTTACTGCCCCATACCCGCAAGTATGGGACGCGGGTGGCGCTGTGGGTTAAACCACAGAGGCTCGGACTTGCCAATCAGAAGGTCGGCAGTTCGAATCCCCGCCGCGGGGTGAGCTCCCGTTGCTCGGTCCCTGCTCCTGCCAACCTAGCAGTTTGAAAGCACGTCAAAGTGCAAGTAGATAAATAGGTACCACTCCGGCGGGAAGGTAGACGGCGTTTTCGTGCGCTGCTCTGGTTCACCAGAAGCAGCTTAGTCATGCTGGCCACATGACCCAGAAGCTGTACGCCGGCTCGCTCGGCCAACAAAGCAAGATGAGCACCGCAACCCCAGAGTCATCCGTGACTGGACCTAATGGTCAGGGGTCCTTTTACCTTTACCCACAAGTATACACTGAGAGTCATCACACTCAAACACCTAGTGGGCTAGAATCTGAGAGCAGGAATGCCTAGTTGAGCAAAGTTATAGGAGTCGGCAAAGAAAAGGTGGGGAGGGAGGGTTGATGGAAGGACTCTCTTTGCTTGTCTTTCATGGAGCAAGAAATGAGGCCAGGCTGCTTTTCCAAGGGGCATTTGAAGAAGCTGCTGTGTAATGGGCCTTTTTTGTATCCTGCACTTCAACGAATGTGTTGACGGCAAGGGGGAGGAACCTCAAGGAACTGAGAAACAGAGAGAAAATGTAAAAGTGAGGGGAAATGGGCTTCCAAATGTCAGCAGCAAATGTTTGCTATAAACATGTGAAGTATTCAGTTTAATGCTACCATTTTTAAAAATGAGGAAATGTGTCTGCATCTAAACCCATGAACTACATGAACTATATTTTCCCAAGAGCTCACGATGCACAAACTGCGGGGAAAGTAGCTGCTTTCAGGTGCTTCTTGCTTCCTTATTTTGGACGACGCAAGAGCAGAGAGATGGATGTTCCAAGTTACTTTGCTCCCTGACGCATATTTCTACCTTGGCATCTGTAGGAACGTCTGTAAGGATGAGGCCTTGGAAAGCATTCATGGGAAGGCCCCTTCACTGCCGACGTTTGCACAGTATGTGTTAAGTTGTGGGTGAACATATCAGACGACACAGTGGTTCTTCAAACAGCTCTTGTTTATTCACAGGCCAGAACAGAACTGAACTGAAGGGTTCAGCCAGCCTGCTTATATAGAGCTCCACTACAATGCAACAGTAACAACTTTCTGTAACTATCCAATCACTGAACGTCACTTTCAACCCCTTATTTGCATAACTATCTACAGTATCCCCCTGCTGGCCTAGGGTGAGAACTTCAGTATGTAACAGTATGTGTGAACATCAAGTGGGTACAATGTCAGGAGCAGGGCCACTCAGTTCATCCTGAGAGTGACGAATACCTAAATAGGTCTAATAATATCTGACAATGTTGGGCCCTGACTCTGCAAAAAATTTCAGTTGATTTTGCACTTCTTGGTAACTACGTCTCAAAATGTTGCCAGCTGCAACTAACACTGGTCATTTTTGCCTCTTAGAATGTAACTCCAAAATCTGCACAGTGGTACCTCGGGTTACGAACCTACCGTATTTTCCCGTCTATAAGACGCCCTCATGTATAAGATGACCCCTATTTTGGGGACCACAATTTAAGAAAACGGGGGGAGATGGCCTCTGTGTATAAGACGCCCCCAAATTTTGGGCATTATTTTTCAGGGGAAAACCCTATACACGGAAAAATATGGTAATTCGTTCCGGAGGTCCGTTCTTCAGCTGAAACTGTTCTTATCCTGAGGCGTGCTTTTGCTAATGGGGCCTGGTACGCAGTTTCCGTTCGCATTGTGGGGCAAAGTTTGCAACCAGGAACAGCTACTTCCGGGTTAGCGGAGCTCGTAGCCTGAAGCGTTCGTAACCAGAAACGTTCATAACCAGAGGTACCACTGTATCTTAAAACATTCTTTAGGGTCACTTCATAATTTGAGCACATGTCCATTTGAAACGTTTATAATGAGTCTTAAATATGCCCAGTTATTAATCCTTCAGTATAAACACCTTGAAAAATAATTACACGCTCTGTCAGAACTCTGTAATATATTTTCAGATCTAGCTATAAAATAGCCACCTGAACTGTTTCCTCTTAACCTCCACCTCCTTTCAAAATTACCTTGAAAGGTTTATTAAAGGACATTAGTGCCTGCAAAATCCATCAACTGATGCCTTGCTCAGTCAAGTGCTGTCTGTTTAATTCAAATCAGCAGCTGCAAGCCACAGCATCTTACACAGCAGTCAAATTTGGGATTTTACCCCCCCCTTTGCCACCAACAGTTTCTGCCCCACTTTTTATAGCATTAATATTCAAAGTGAAATACAAATAATATAAGATGAAAGCATCCGCCTATAAGCAACTGACGGCAGAGTTAACGTAGGGGAAATCACACATGGTACAGTAATAGAAACAGAACCGTAGAAATGAAACGAGCAATTCAGGAAGTAAAGGTAAAGGTAAAGGGACCCCTGACCATTAGGTCCAGTCGTGACTGACTCTGGGGTTGCGGTGCTCATCTCGCTTTATTGGCCGAGGGAGCTGGCGTACAGCTTCTAGGTCATGTGGCCAGCATGATGAAGCCACTTCTGGCGAACCAGAGCAGCGCACGGAAATGCCATTTACCTTCCCACTGGAGCGGTACCTATTTATCTACTTGCACTTTGACGTGCTTTCGAACTGCTAGGTTGGCAGGAGCAGGGACTGAGCCACGGGAGCTCACCCCGTCGCGGGGATTCGAACCGCCGACCTTCTGATCGGCAAGTCCTAGGCTCTGTGGTTTAACCCACAGCGCCACCAGCGTCCCTAATTCAGGAAGTAGAAGCCCACTAAATATTAAAACCATATTTAAATAGATTAACAAAGCTCATCTAAAACATGGAAAGTGAGCACTCTGAGGAGGGCATTCCTCAAGTCTGGAACTACCATCAGGAGAGCACTGACTCTCAGACATGTGCATCAGATCTCTGACAGTGACAGGATTCAAAGCAGCAGGAAAATATTGCAGCATGGCCAGATTCGCAGAGGAGGGTGCGGTTCCTGAAGTGCCTGGTCATAGGTCATTAAGGGCTGAAGCAATAAAATTCAGAAACTCCTGAGTTGCCTCTGCCTTAGAACGTTCTGAGTAACAGAAATGGCAAATTCTATCTGATGTTTAGCTGGCTGGGGAGGCCTAGCACACCCCTCAAAGGTGAAAGAAAAATAAATGAGTCAGGTCTATAGGTATGGCTGCTTAGGCTTACAGCATTAGAAGATCTCGCCAATGTCACGAGGATGTAAAGTACTTTGATTTCGAAACTGCTTTCATAAATAATACATATTACGTTTTAATGGATTTTCACCAAATATATGCACTGATCCCTTTGAATATAAATGTGCAATAACAGTTTTGATTTCCCAATAATCAGGGGTAGTTCCCTACGGGGGGAAAAAATCCCTAATGCGTGGGAAATAGTTCATTTTTGCAGCTGACCTAACTAAAATTCCAAGGTTAAAAAAATGAAGGCAATAGACCTCTAAATTAGCACTCTAAATCTGATTAGCAGACAGTATTTCAGAAGTACAATTTAACTGCCAAATTACCTTTGAGTTACTCCCAATCCAATTATCCCTAAATGGCATTATTCCTAGGGCTCAACCACTGCATCCCTCCGACTTCATAGCCCTGTTCATGGGTTGCAAAATAAAACCTTTCTCAGTTATTTTTTGGGGAGGCCTGGCAAATAGAAGAATTCATAGTCAGGGGCACTTTCAAGACTAAGGTAAAGGTAAAGGGACCCCTGACCGTTAGGTCAAGTTGTGGCCGACTCTGGGGTTGCGGCGCTCATCTCGCTTTATTGGCCGAGGGAGCTGGTGTACAGCTTCCGGGTCATGTGGCCAGCATGACTAAGCCGCTTCTGGCAAACCAGAGCAGCGCACGAAAACTCCGTTTACCTTCCTGCCGGAGTGGTACCTATTTATCTACTTGTACTGTGCTTTCGAACTGCTAGGTTGGCAGGAGCAGGGACTGAGCAACGGGAGCTCACCCCGTCAAGGGGATTCGAACCGCTGACCTTCTGATCGGCAAGTCCTAGGCTCTGTGGTTTAACCCACAGCGCCACTTTCAAGACTATGAGACAGCCAAAGTTCACCACACCAATGTCATTTGTCCTTAAAATGGAATGCACTATCAGCCACAACTGATGTGTCTCTTTCCATGTGTAATGCCTAGATAATTGTCTCCCTTGTGCCTCAGCAAGCCAGCCATTCTCTCCACCTTCCTCCATAGCCATGCTTTCTGCTCTTATTCATATAGTCATCTATCCAAACTGGCTTAATGACAACGCCCCACAGGACCAGAAGCCCTGCCCTCATTCTGAACTGGCGTAGTGATATCACCACACAGCTTAATCTGGTACTGTCATGAACTCAATCTGAATTTAGGGCAGAAAACATTTCCCTCACTCTGGATGGAGAAAACACAGTCACTAGATGATCTTTGATTGGGAGTCCACTCCCAGCTCATAGGGGAAAAGCAACGAATGCTTGGGTTTCTTTTGGGGTTTTTTGTTTAAAGAAGTGAATAACTGTTTTGCCTTTCATTAAAATAGCATATTAAAGAACATTTGGAACGAACTTAATTTCTGCTGACTTGTGTATATGTGACGTATTTTATCAGCCGTGACCCCCGCTAATTGATTTACGAACCTCGATTAGCGATATATTGCTGCCCGGCACGCTTCCACTCCAGCTTCTCTCCGTCACGGCCCAGCAGAGCTTCGCACAGTGGTGTAAAACTGTCACCTGCTTGATTGGCTCAGCTTCCAGACAAACACACAGAGTCCCGTTTGTCTCTATACAGCTTTTATTCCAATATTCCCCAGGATTTTCCAGGGCTAGTTGCAGCCATCACAGCCCTGCGTCTGTTCCCCACAGCTCACATAGTGGGACTGACAAACTCCTCCCAGAAGCTCCTCCCAAGCTTCTAAAATTGACGTCAGAATGGTGAGGCATCATGGGAACAACTTTAACTAGTTAAGTTCCAACTCCAACACCCCCCCTTGCATCCCATTCTGACAAGACCCTTTGAGTTCAACACCTTCCCCTTTGCCTTGTGCCCCTTTCCCAGCATCTTTCCCAGGCACCTGTTGAACCCCTTCAACACTCCCAGAATCACACTGTGCGACACTTTTCCACGCACCTGTGACCTGATACCCTACTGACCCATTAGGGCCAGCAGCTGTGTCTTCTCCGTCAGACGTTTCCCCCTCTGACTTGACAACCCTTCCGTGAGCTTTCTCCATTACCGGAGATGAAGCCTCACACCTGGACACTCCTTTCACAACCCTTGGAGATGCCCAAACCTGCCCTGAACCCTGACCCTGGACCTGGTCCCCATCACCGGGATCTGAACCCTGATTCTGGACCTTGTCCCTGTCACTGGGATCAGCCACAGCCTCCCTTCTCCCTTGAGAAGACTTTGCACCCGCCACCTGGTGACGTATTTCCTTTTCCTTGAAAAACTTCTCCAGAGCAGACCCAGTAAACTGTGACCCTTGGTCGCTCTTGAACCCTTGCACCCTGGTGGAGAACCTTCGTTCCACCCCCGCAACCCCTTCCTGGATCAGTTGCGCCACCTCCCCCTGCTTTTTGAGAGAGAAACACCAGCCAACCTGGCTGTGGTTACCTGTCAGCGACAGCACATACCTGGCCCCACCCAGACTCTCAGACCTCTTGGGTCCTGACAGATCTGTGAGAACCAGCTCAAAGGGCTCTTTGGTTACCCTCCCAAACCCGGGAAAACCAAGCACCTTTGCACCTTTGCATGCCCTGCACCCTTGGGACCTCCTCCCACATTTCCGGAGCTTGTACCCTTTTTGTGCACCTGTGCAACTTTTGCACATGACTGGGAACCTTAGCACACTGCACCTGTGCTTTTCCAGCATTCCCACCACCCTCCATAGGTGACTCCAGAACAAAGACATTGTTCTTGCTCTTCGCCATGTTGACTCGTTGTCGCCCCCCTCTGAAAATGGAACAGGTGTCATTTTCAAAACGAGCATTGTATCCCTGCTTCTTTAGAGCTGATACATATAAAAGACAACATTTCAGTCCCGGCACAACGTAGAACTTTTGCTCCTCCTGTGAAGTAGAGAAAAACACGTTAGCCATACC
Organism: Podarcis bocagei; assembly: GCF_964188305.1. Lineage (NCBI taxonomy): Eukaryota > Metazoa > Chordata > Lepidosauria > Squamata > Lacertidae > Podarcis > Podarcis bocagei. The sequence continues at coordinate 42,078,763 of NC_138143.1, read as the reverse complement.
ACAGACTGATTTTTGTGTTCCGTCTGTGAACCTAACAGTCACCCCTGTCAAAACAGCCCTGCATTTCCGCAGCTTCCCAGCAGATGTCTCTGGAATCAAGTTGCAATTAGCAGCAGAGCCAATAACAACACTCTGCTCTGGCCTTGTCCCACGAGTCTCTTGCTGGCACCTGGCACGTTCACCAGCCAACTGGTTGTTTTTCCAGACCAGTTGCCATGGAAACCCGACTGGTTCCCATGAGAATTCAACAGTTTGACCTTGCAAACATCCTGTCTTGTCTCTCTGCTCCGGTGGGGGCAACTGCCACGCAGACGTTGAACTCCAGTGGAAAAACACTGCCTGGGGCTCCTCCCACCAGCCTCGCCCCCCCTGAACTGCCGCTCTTCGCTCCAGCAGGTTCAGTGGAAAACTTTTCAAACTTGCCTTTGGAACTTTCCGCCCCCCCGACCTGCTCAGCAGCACTCCTTGTGGCTAAAGCATCAGGGACAGGGGCTCCAGCCATCTGTAGGCTTTTGTATTCCTTCTCCAGGGCTCTGGCCTCCTGCTGAAGCTTCACAGCAAACACAGCAGGACATTTCCAAGTGCCAATAGTCCCTTTGCCCCCCCTCTGGGGCCCACAGCCTTTCCCAGCTGTGCACCGGCTCTCATATAGGTGATCAGCGCCATCTTGTCTTTCTGTTCTGTAGCAGCCATCTCCCGGCCCTTGCTTTCCGCCTCCAGCCTCACAAACACCCTGGAGCGCTGAACGGCCTCTGGCTTCCTGGCACCCAGAACAGTAGACTTTAGATCAGCAGCCAGGTTGCCCAACTTCTTAAAGTGAGCCTCCCACAGTCCTCCAAGACCTGGCAGCCTGCCATCCTCTTCCGTTCTCCCAAGGGGCCCCAAGCTGTACTTACAAACGCACCAGCTCCTCCGGCTCCTCAGCTCCGTGGAGAAACGACACCTCAGCTGCTCTCAGCTCTTGGCAGTTCTCAGCAACTTGGCTCCACAGCAACGCAGGCACTTCTCTGCGTCTTTCAGCTGCCGCTTGCTTGGTTGCTTCTGCCTGCACTTCCTGCCGTTTCGACACCGCAGATCAAAACCTCTGCTCGACACCGCAGAGTTTTTACAGCTCCCGCGACAGTTTTACAAGCGGTAATTTATGGACCCATAACCTGTGATGGTTTTATCAGCCGTGACCCCCGCTAATTGATTTACGAACCTCGATTAGCGATATATTGCTGCCCGGCACGCTTCCACTCCAGCTTCTCTCCGTCACGGCCCAGCAGAGCTTCGCACAGTGGTGTAAAACTGTCACCTGCTTGATTGGCTCAGCTTCCAGACAAACACACAGAGTCCCGTTTGTCTCTATACAGCTTTTATTCCAATATTCCCCAGGATTTTCCAGGGCTAGTTGCAGCCATCACAGCCCTGCGTCTGTTCCCCACAGCTCACATAGTGGGACTGACAAACTCCTCCCAGAAGCTCCTCCCAAGCTTCTAAAATTGACGTCAGAATGGTGAGGCATCATGGGAACAACTTTAACTAGTTAAGTTCCAACTCCAACAGTATATACCCGGAACCCTGTTGTTTCAATGCAATGCCGTATTCCAGCTGAAGGTTTTCCAGTGCAAGAAAAGCATCAGAGACTCAACCCTGGAAGAATAGCACTTTTACCACCTTTCAATGATTATTCTAACAGGCCAAACCATTACACAGAGATGCTGTGTGTATTTATTTATTTAAAACATATTTATACCACCCATCATCATAGCAGATTTCAGGGCAGTGTGCGGCATAAAATAAATGTAACTCCCTGTCCCACCCGCCAAAAAGAACCCCACAACAAAGCAGCAGATAGAACCATAAAACAGATTAAAAGTTGCTCAGTGGGGTTTTTTTAAAAAGCCCTCGTGAGCATGTTTGGTTATTAACAATCTCCCCTCCCCCCCCATCACACAGAGCATAAATTATAGCAGTGTTGGCACCAAGCAGACTTATTTAGGGAAGGCATTGCAACTGGGGCGTAGAGACGGAAGAGGATTTAAAGCAACTTGACCTCATTCACATCTCGTGGACACATATCAGAATGTAATTATGCTTTGTGTTCTCCTCAGTGGTACCTCTGGTTATGAACTTAATTCGTTCTGGAAGTCCGTTCTTAACCTGAAACTGTTCTTAACCTGAAGCACCACTTTAGCTAACGGGGCCTCCTGCTGCCGCTGCCACACGATTTCTGTTCTCATCCTGAAGCAAAGTTCTTAACCCGAGGTACTAATTCTGGGTTAGCAGAGTCTGTAACCCGAAGTATTTGTAACCCAAGGTGTTTGTACCTGAGGTACCACAGCATTTTGAACCCAAGGAGTAGCAAAATGTGCAAAAGAAAGGTGCACTTTAGGATGAAATAAATTTAGAAAAGTGTACATTAAGGAACACCCCCACTTACTTAAATATCTCGATCTCTGTCTCTATCTATGATAAAGATATATGATAAAGGACCCCTGGACGGTTAAGTCCAGTCAAAGGCGACTATGGGGTTGCGGTGCTTATCTCACTTTCAGGCCAAGGGAGTCGGCCTTTGTCCACAGACAGCTTTCTGGGTCAAATGGCTAGCATGACTAAACAGCTTCTGGTGCAACAGGACACAGTGATGGAAACCAGAGAGCATGGAAATCTTACCTTCCTGCTGAAGTGGTACCTATTTATCTACTTGCACTGGCATGCTTTCGAACTGCTAGGTTGGCAGGAGCTGGGACCGAGCAACGGGAGCTCACCCCGTCGTGGGGATTTGAACCGCCGACCTTCCGATCGGCAAGCCCAAGAGGCTCAGTGGTTTAGACCACAGCACAGCCCGCATATGTATTTAAGTATGTATTCACATATACATTTTTGTACTACTAGCAGTAATAATATGAGATGGGAGAAACCTGTGAAATTAACAGAGATCAGAAATAAACAGGCTCAGCTATCACTACCAAGCGAGTCTTCTCCTTTGTAAGATAGCTTTTGTACCTCTGGTGGAAGAGATGCGTGTCAATATACTTCAAAGCAGAAGACCCTTAAAAGCAGCTTCACTCCACTGGCTTCTCAACTAAGCCGTAGTGCAGAGAGCTGTGCTAGTTTTACCCTGCTGAAGATACGGTGCTGCAGCACTTTCAAGGAACAGCACCTTTCTTTTCTGCTGACCTCCGTCGTCAGCTTTAGCAACTCTCAAAGAATAAAAGAAACTTGTGTCTCGATTTAGCAGCACCTGGTAATGCCATGCACATATTTTGGTATCTTCCTGCTTGTATTTAATTGGCAAGCAATGCTAATGAACCAGTAGCAAGTTCTCCAGCATCTGGTTGAAGAACTTTAAATCCACGTTTAAAAAGAAGTGTGATTTTTGTAAAGGCTTGAACATTTTTGGAGGGCTAGGAAAAAAGGAATTCTGATGCATACTGATAAAAACTCTAAGGAAATGCGGGTTTCGTTTGTTTGATTTTGTAACCCACTGCATGTGAAGCCTTGGTAATTAAGCCAACCTAAAGAATAAGAAATTTAAGTGGAGGAATGATAACAGACTGAGTGCTGCTTAAGCCCTTCTGTTCTACCTTTCTGTTCAAAAACTGCTTTTGTCCCTCAGGGGTGGGGGAGACTGGGTAGGGGGAAAGTTGAGTAGGAAATTTTCAGGAAGGAAAAGTATTAAGCAGCCCCTCCCTCCTCCTCCTTGCCACATACCCTTCTAGTCCATGGACTCTGCAATACAGCTGCAAACAAAATGTTTTAAATGTGGCACTAGGTGGCGACAGTGAGCTATGCCAAATTCAATGTATTTTTCAAAATGTTTTAAGAAAAAGCATTTTCACAGTGTTTTCAATATGCGTGTAGATTTTACCCATATCCTATCTTCCAATGCTCCTCAATTAACACCCCCCAAAAACAACACCAATTTAACCCAAGTGTCAGGCAACTGTTCTCATGTCTTCAGCTTTTCATATTAATTGGCCTTTAGATTAGGGTTGCCATATTTCAAAAAGTGAAAATTCAGACACAAAAGTTATTGGGCTAAGTTGTTGGTCTTTATCTGCTAAATCTCTAAATGAATGAATGTTTGTAAGCAATTTTTAAGGAAAATTCACCAAAAAAGCCTACATTTCCAATATGGCAGGGCCATTTTCAATGGGCAAATCCCGGCTATGTCTGGGAAATTGTAGGCGTATGGCAGCCCTGCTTTAGAGGGAATTCACAGACATGGAATAGTCGGGCAGTTGTTGCTGTGGCATTCCTATCTTTGTTTACTTTATTTTATCCCTATTTTGCATTTACTAGCTACATGATATCCCTAGGTTACATTCTCTCTAAGCCTCAAGTTATATACTACATGAAGTAGATCTCTACATTGTGGAGTATTTTTACAAATCTGCCATGCAGATGGCTCAATACTGGGAGGAAAATTGAATTCCTGCGACCCATGTGTGTGGGGTAAATAGCAATATAATTGGCTGGGTGCTTGGATTCAGAACGCAGGGCTAAAGTCACTCTCCAGCCCCCAGTAGCAGAGTTTAAACTCACAAAAGTCAAGCAGCAGTATGGTGTTAGGAATATAGGTTGTTAGACCCTTTTATGCCATTTAGTCCACTTGCAGATAGTACTACCGTATTTTTCCATGTATAAGACGAACTGTGATGGCCTGGGATTCAGACTCGGAGGCTGAACCTGAGGAATCCCAGCCTGCACAGGAGTCCCCGCCTCCAGAACCAGGTGAACCGGGGCTGGGGCCTGAGCCTGAAGGGTCCTCACCTGTGCTGGGTCCTCAGGTGAGTCTGCTCTGGCTCCTGAGGTGATGGAGGACCCACTGCCTGCAGGTGCTCCACTCTCAGCCCTGTCAGGAGAAGCTGAGGTTGCCTCTGGGTCCGGTCACCCTCCAGCCTCTCCTAAGCTGCAGAGGCTCTGGGCAGAGAGGCAGAGGGAATTAAGTTCCCGCAGGAGGAGTGCTCGCCTCCAGGCCAGGAGAGGCGAGTCACCTGTGGACCGGGGCCGCCCTATGCCTCGGGGCAGATAAAAGCCGCCCAGCCCCAGCCCCAAGTTGTGGGAGCAACGTTGCTGGTAGCCTGTTCCTGCCTTCACCCTGTCCTGCTCTTCTGCCAGAGTTCCTGACCTCACCCGACGCCCTGCCTTGGACCCCGCTTCAGCTTTGACGGACAGCCTCCATACCGCACCATCGACCTCGGAGTGGACTCGGACCTCACCGCACGGTTAACCCTCGGGAGCAGCACATGAACTTTTTTTCTGAATTTTTGGTGATAAATTGAGGGATGTCTTATACATGGGTTAATATGCTAAGTAAGCGAGGGCTGGTGCTGTGGTGGTAGCAGGGAAATGTCAGAGAGGAGGCTGCTTACCTGCTCTTCCCGGCTTAGGAGGGGTATTTGGTGAGTGCCAGTATGCAGTGTATTCAGGCACCAGTTCCATCAGCCAGAGCGGGGAATCGTTGAAAGGCTGCTCAACAGCTCAGCGAACTTACAAAAGCAGCTCAACAACTATAGAGGGCTCCCGAAAATTGGGGTTGTCTTATACATGTGGTTGTGTTATACATGGAAAAATTTGTACTTTCTTTCTAGCCTTCTTGCAATGAACAGACTACACACTGTTAAGTAAGTTTAAAGTGCTTTACTTACAGAACACTCCAAAGGTCAGATTCATGTATATATCCACACAGCAACATGGAGAACACAGGCAGAATACTTTTGGGTAAAAAATACAGAGAGATTTCTTCAAACACATGTTCTAAGCTTGGAGCAAAGCTTAGATACATCTTCCTTGCTCAGTTACATGGCACGGAGAGAGACAGGAACAATAAGAGAAGCAGTTTCACTTCCTCCCTCACAGAGGTGAGGGTGTGTGACCTAGCTGAGTCTATGAATCTAACTCTGTGCTCTTAACCCCTTCATGCACTAACTAGCACTCATGCATAGTTATGTTTAACTGCAATCCCCCCCCCATGAAATGCGCACTCCATCCAGTACTCATTTGCTGGGTCCCTCATACAATCTCTGTATCACAATTTTTAAAGGGGAAAAAAAGAATGTTGCTCATTTCTAAGCTGAAACCACAGATCAAATATATGAGCAAGCCTTCTGCCCACAGATACAACTCTTTTACTCCTCCTTATCCACTGCAAGCAATCAAAGCAGGAAGTGTCCAATTAAATTTCCTGTTTCATACAAACTGGGGAAGTGTGGTTATAAGCTTCAGAACAAGCCAACCATGATGCAAAATGGGTTTGATATTCTGGCTTGTCCAAAAGCTAATAACCTCCATTTCCTAGGTCAGATGAAACAGAAAACAGTGGTTAATTAGAGGCTTCCTTACAGTGCTGAGGAAGGAGCAAAGGAGCTGTGTGCACAGGAAGAAGGTTTGCACATATTAAGCTGCGATATATTCTTCCACGCATGCATTTTAACAAATGTATAGCACCTAATTTTTTCCCTTTTTACAATTCATGAAACATTATGTAGACAAATTCCAATTATGATATTAACTTTAAAAACGATGCTTTTAAGTGGAACAGAAAAGTAATTAATAGTCAAATGCCCAGTCATAGGCTCTGAAGGTAAGCTTGCTAATTAAACACATTTTGCAAAGCATTACTAATGAATGCCTGGATTCTTGCATTTTTTCTTATTATTCAGTTTCTGCAATGCCATACATTGGTGACCTGGCAACCATGTCTGGAATATACTGAAGATGAGCCAGGGCCACACCAAGCCCATCACTGATGTCTAAAAGGTAAAGGTACCCCTGCCCGTATGGGCCAGTCTTGACAGACTCTAGGGTTGTGCGCTCATCTCGCTCAAGAGGCCGGGAGCCAGCGCTGTCCGCAGACACTTCCGGGTCACGTGGCCAGCATGACAAAGCTGCTCCGGCGAGCCTGCACCAGCGCAGCACACGGAACACCGTTTACCTTCCCGCTATAAAGCGGTACCTATTTATCTACTTGCACCCGAGAGTGCTTTCGAACTGCTAGGTTGGCAGGCGCTGGGACCGAGCAACGGGAGCTCACCCCGCCGTGGGGATTCGAACCGCCGACCATGCGATCGGGAAGTCCTAGACGCTGAGGTTTTACCCACAGCGCCACCGCGTCACTGATGTCTACTTCGGAGTAAATATTTCACAGCACTCGAAGCAGTGCAAGATGGCTGGTCTACCCACTATTTCGTTTCCTGTGTTGCCTGTGTTGTAATACCACTCTGGAGCATTGTGGGAAATAAAATTGTGGCAACATCCAGCCATCCATTGCTGCTTCTGCTATCTGCCATCACTCCCAGGTAAGCCCATCACAGCCCATCAGACAACACATTGCCCTCTCAAAACACAGAGCCAGCTCAGAGAGAAAGAACTGAGGGGACACTGCCCAATATTCTTGAAAAGGCAGTCCAGAGTGTGGAAGCGACTGAAAAAGAAATGAAAATCTAAGTGCAAAAGTAAGACACAAGTTACCTTTAGGGCACCGTGATGTAGTAAATCTAGAGCTGAGCCAAGTAATTTGTGTAGGCCATCATCATCATCATCATCATCATCATCATTATTGGTGTTAGGGGAGGGGTACCTCTGGTAGTACCTACCTCTGGTGGTCCTTCTGTCCACCTTTGGTCCCCACCCTACACTCAGCTCTCACCTGTGGCTCCTAAAAGCTGTCAGCATGCAACAGCAGCCACATCCCAGAAGCAGCTTCGACTGGCCAGTTAAACCTGGTGAGGGTAGCCGATGAGCCTTAAGCCCTCTGGGAGTCAGGGACTTCCCCTGAATGTGAAGGCAGGATCTGGCGGATTGAGCAGATGAGACCGATAGTGGTTAAGAAGGCAGTTTCTGCATGTGCTGTGGAGAGAAATGAGGGGCAGATAGGGCTCATCAACCTGGGAAGGTAGGCCATCTAGGAGAAGGAAAACTCTGGTCCTAAACCTCCACTGTCTTGCAGGATATCTTTGGGAGAAGAAAAGACTGAGGAGTAAATCCGCTACAAATCCAGAGGAGAGACCCTAAGGCGGATGTACACCAGCAACTCCTGCAGCCAAGCTGGAGCCAAATATTGCTCTGCTTTCTTTTGGACCATATCAGAGAGGCGGAGAGTGAGGGTCTTGTTGTCTGGGCAGAGCAGGACCTCCACACACAGTGCCCAGGCTTGCACCCCAGGGAGGTCACCTTGGTGGTTTAACTTCACCCTCACGGGTGCACTCCCTTGTCTCTTGAGACAGACGGGTAGTTATTATTCTTTTTTTAAAAAAATATATATATATTTTTATTGCGGGTTTCAAACAAAGAAAACTCACCAAACATATACAATACCTTCACCAAAAAGTAACGAACAAAGAAAAACATAAGTAAACAGAAACATGAACATAAAATAAAGAAAATCATAACTGTTCATAACACATTTCTTCATAACTAACTGGACTTCCTCGCATCTCCCTTCCCTGCGTTCTCAGTAATAAAGTTATAAACAGCAATTTATTACCTTATTTCTGATCTTATTTTGTACTTCTCAAATATTATGTCACAAACTTCAAATAATTTTTGTCAAATACTTATCAGCTTGGTTTAAACATAATATTACTTCAAATTTCATCCTTTTCTTAAACATCACTTAATCTCATGTGTCTTTCAACTAAATTGCTGGTACCATGTTATTTTCAATCGTAGTTATTATTCTTAACGGCAAGTATCTTAACTCAGAATTGGGTTTGTACTTCATATGGGATGCAAACCACCAGGTGTGGTCTTTCATTTGCATAGGTAAAGGTAAAGGGACCCCTGACCATTAGGTACAGTCGTGACCAACTCTGGGGTTGTGGCGCTCATCTCGCTTTATTGGCCGAGGGAGCCGGCGTACAGCTTCCGGGTCATGTGGCCAGCAGGACTAAGCCGCTTCTGGCGAACCAGAGCAGCGCACGGAAACGCCGTTTACCTTCCTGCCGGAGTGATACCTATTTATCTACTTGCACTTTGACGTGCTTTCAAACTGCTAGGTTGGCAGGAGCTGGGACAGAGCAACGGGAGCTCACCCCATTGCGGGCATTCGAACCGCTGACCTTCTGATCGGCAAGTCCTAGGCTCTGTGGTTTAACCCACAGCGCCACCTGCGTCCCTATTCATTCGCATACAAGGCTTCTAAAACTGCCCCCTTCCAACATCCCCTCATGCCTCCAAAATGCTTTCCCAAGGTTGCAGACCCCTCTGAAAGTGAAACCTAATGGAGACAAGGCACTGCTGACAGAAGAAAACATCGGCTCGCTCCTGCAAGTATGCCTGACAAACATGCAAAGGTAGGGAATGGATCCCAGACTTTACGAACAAGGGCGTCTTAAAGTTATTTTTATAATTGAGATGCCATCTCTTGCACCCCCAACGACCTCATCTTTGGATTGTTATTACAGTGTGCATTGAGACATTTAATCTTCTTGTCATACCAATGAGGAAACTGTAGCGATGCTAAGGATTCCGACGGCATCCCTGAACGTCCCAAATTCCTCCCCTGCGAAAAATCCAATCGCAATGCCGGAGCCTTACAAGAAAAGTAATCTCGCTGACCTCAGAAGGATTACTAACAAGTTTTTCGTGTGGATTGCAGACGTGGTTGGTGCTATTTATAGTAACAACTGGAAACCCAACTCCAGCTAAGGAGGAAATTAAGTCATGCCGCCATGCCTCAATTAGGAGCGGGCTTGGCAAGATATCCCAATGCACTTGGTGAATATTTTATGCATCAGGAAAACGGAATAGAATTTATCATCGAAACTCAACATTTCTCAGAGTAACCCTAGAAGATGCCGTAAGACCAAGCAGGACTCTGCACAGCTCCTGCGGAGAGGGATTCACATTCTGAAAACACAAACGCAGACTCGTTTTACCCGGCTGAGAAACAATTGCTTTAATGGATTATTTTGTCGGAAATTTCTCTCAATATCGTTGCTTAGGAATGTTTATGTACAGTTTCGGGGGATATATTTACATTTCCACCATATGTCTATTGATATCCTGCAGCTGCCTCTGTAATTTACATTTAAACGCTAAACTTTGCCACACATAATCATTTCACTATTCCAGTAATTGCATGCTTCTAAATCCCTCAAGTATCTTAAATAAATGTTAAAATTAGATTGGGGGGGGGTGTTTCACCCTCCCAAGTTATAAGAGCAGCAAAGGACTCGTAAATGTTCATCATTGTATACATATATAAATAATTATTGATTTGGTATTGACCCGAATTATCATCTGCTATAATGCTGGGTATAGATTGAGCAGGATTTGTTTCGCTTAAGCCATATGTATGAGTTGCTTAAGAAGATCAAATCTATCCATTCTGAAGGAAATCAGCCCTGAGTGCTCACTGGAAGGACAGATCCTGAAGCTGAGGCTCCAAGACTTTGGCCATCTCATGAGAAGAGAAGACTCCCTGGAAAAGACCCTGATGTTGGGAAAGATGGAGGGCACAAGGAGAAGGGGACGACAGAGGACGAGATGGTGGGACAGTGTTCTCGAAGCGACCAGCATGAGTTTGACCGAACTGTGGGAGGCAGCGGAAGACAGGAGGGCCTGGCGTGCTCTGGTCCAGGGGGTCACGAAGAGTCGGACACGACTAAACGACTAAACAACAACAACGAGTTGCTTGCGCTGGCTCAAAGGGGTGGGGTGGATGTGGGGAGATATAGCTTCAGCATCCACTCTTATAGTCAGGAGCCCCCGCCATCTTTATTATGTTGCGGACTCTCATTTTGTTTCACCAAACCCTTCAGGATACAAGAGCCCCACAAACGAACATTGCATGCTTGCCATATTTTATGGCTCCAGATAAAGGCTACCCCAAATCACTTGTGTACAAATCAAAGCCAAGATGTGACGGAGACATCCGTGCACAAACTACAGGGATTCCATTTCAACTCTTCCATTCGTGCTAATTTCCTCTTTATTAAAATTCAAGCCTTTTGGAGCCTAGAAGCAAAATTGTCATATGTAGGCCGGGATAATGCTTTTGCTGTCAAAGAAGTCTGCGTGAAACTCAAGCACGTGCAGTTCCAGAAGATTTGCACGGCTCGAGAGCCACCGATGAGCTGAGAGGAACCTGCAAAAAAAGTCAACCTGCCTGCTGAGGTATTCAAAAACAAAACAAAACCGAAACCCCAGCTCTTGGAAGACAAGTCACTAGCATACTTGCAAAGGAGACAGAAGCCTTTGCTTAGTAGCTCCATGAAGCCAGAGGAGTTTTTTAAAACATCTCACCAATTAGGTTTCTTTGTCAGGCATAAACCCCATGCTCTTCGTTTTGAAGGAAGTCCTCATCACAACTTCTGTACAGAAGATTTTGCATAGCAAATAAACCCATAAGGGAGATGGGTGTCTTGTGTGCAGATTTACAGCAGCCAATAACTTGATGGTTTTAAGGAATGTAAAGATACCTTTCAGGAAGTTACTATGAAGGAGGGATAGGTTTATTATTATCTTCCCAACCTACATGGCATATATTTCTGCAGAGATTTGGCTTTGGTTATTTGCAGCCTTGCCATGTTGACACGTTGATTCATCCTTACAGGTGTGACTGTCAAGCAAAAGGCTTTTTATTCACTGTGACCGTCTATACCAGATCAGAGGCATTTTTTGGTGTTTTTTGTTTATTTGGTTTTATTACATACCATATTTTTCGCTCTAAAAGACGCACCAGACCACCAGACGCACCTAGTTTTTGGTGGAGGAAAACAAGAAAAAAACTATTCTGAATCTCAGAAGCCAGAACAGCAAGAGGGATCGCTGCACAGCGAAAGCAGTGATCCCTCTTGCCGTTCTGGCTTCTGGGATAGCTGCGCAGCCTGCATCCGCTCCATAAGACACACACACATCTCCCCTTACTTTTTAGGAGGGAATAAGTGAGTCTTATAGAGCAAAAAATACAGTATTTTGTATTCCCATCTTGTATTTTTCTGTTGTGAACCTTCAGGTGAAGGATGGGATACAAATTTAATAAACGATGATTATTATGATGGTGTTAACTCATCACATCAAAGTGCATGATTTAAAAGTTTAAATCATGGAGATTCTTTGAAATGGGTCAGGAGGCAGCTATAATCAGCTGTCTGCTGGCCACACTGAATGCCCCTTGGTGGGTCCTCTCATTTCCTCTGTGACAAAAGGTGCAGACTGGCTGGGCAAAGCCTTGGGGTAGACTACAAGGGGAACTCTGCGCTCTGTGTGGGGCTACCTTGGAAGGTGGCCCGGAAACTCCAACTAATCCAGAATGCGGCAGTTAGTCTGGTGACTGGGAGCAGCCGCCAAGACACATAACACTGGTCTTGAAAGACCTACACTGGCTCCCAGGACGTTTCTGAGCACAATTCAAAGTGTTGGTGCTGACCTTTAAAGCCCTAAATGGCCTCGGTCCAGTAGACCTGAAGGAGCGTCTCCACCCCCATCGTTCTGCCCTGACGCTGAGGTCCAGCACTGAGGGCCTTCTGGCGGTTCCCTCATTGCGAGAAGCAAAGCTACAGGGAACCAGGCAGAGGGCCTTCTCGGTAGTGGCACCCGCCCTGTGGAATTCCCTCCCATCATATGTCAAGGAAATAAACAACTATCTGACATTTATAAGACATCTGAAGGCAGTCCTGTTTAGGGAAGTTTTTAATGACTGATGTTTTAATGTATTTTAAATCTCTTGCTGGAAGCCATCCAGAGCAGCTGGGGAAACCCTACCAGATGGGTGGGGTATAAGTAATAAATTATTATTATTATTATTATTATTATTATTATTATTATTATTATTATTACTACTACTACTACTACTACTCTGATCTACTCCTAGACCATAAATTGAGGCCTCCATCCAGCGTTTCCTACTACTACTACTACTACTACTACTACTACTACTACTCTGATCTACTCCTAGACCGTAAATTGAGGCCTCCATCCAGCGTTTCCTTTGCTTGTGTTTGGAACAGAGGTCCCTGAAGAGGTGTAACATTATGAGCCAATGGGGTCAGGGAAGCTGAAACAGAGCCAAACCACTGTTTGAGGTACCAACATTGAACCCCATCTTCTTTAATGAAAAATGTAAAATTTGTAAATAATTGATTTGTGTGCTGCTATTGGCCTGGACTCGACTGGCCACGAGCATCCCACCTACTGTGTCCTTCTGACGTTCTGCTCCACATTTTGTTATCCTCAAACCTCCAGTCAGCTGGAATATGGGAGGGGGCTTTTTCACTCATGCGAACCCACCAGACTGTGGAGCCCCATGACTGGCTCTCTCTTTGTTGACTTTTTAGCATTCTGTTCCTTTTCATCAAGTCTTCGAGCTGATTTGGGTTATTTCCCCAGCTTTCTAGGAGTCATGCTTTAGCTGACTTCGTTTTTTTTTTTAAAGAAAACTGTTTCATTTTGTATTTATTTGATGCAGCTTTCCATTCAGCAAAAACAAACAAACAAACAAAGGTTCCGAGGGTGATTTATAAATATCAGTATATAAGACAAGACCCAACACAAAAGGAAAAGGGACTGGGAGGGATGTGGGGGGAAGCAAACTCAGGCACTAATTTTTAGTTTGAGGAGAGGAGGAACCAAAAGTTGAGGTCCTCTCAGCTAAGCTGACATCAAAGCCTGCAATTCCATCTCTTCCCCTACAGATTTTATTGCGCTATGTTTTCACTTGCAATTCTGGGCTACTTTGGGGCCAAAAGGCAAGATGGAAATGATTTCATGAATGAATGAATGAATCAGGGCAGATGGGAGATGTTGCAAACTCCGGTTTTGTTTAAATCTTCCAAAAGAGCAGTTTTCATGTAAGTTTGTCCCAATGACTCTTTCTGGAATCAAAGTATGAAATCAAATATTTTTGCTGACAGTTTTTAACATAGTCCTTTTATATTGTGGAGTTTTTATATATTGTTTGTTTTGATTTGTTTCACTGTAATTTAAAATTGCTCTAAGCCACCCTGAGAACATGTTGAAGGACAAGATATGAACCAATCCAACACAACAGCCAAATGTAGCTCTACTTTTCATTTAATGCCAGTACCAGCCATCTTGGTTTTTGAAACTGAAATCACTAAAATCAAGCACACAATTTGTGAAGCTCTAGGAACACACAAGCCGCATATGCAACATGTGCAAAACATGGTTTCTCCCTCCCTCCAGCTTTACGTTTACAAAAGAGCTATAAATAATAATTGACTTTCAAAATTAATTTTCCCAGTCACATCAGTGGAAGAATCACTCCTCACCGGGGATTCCATAAGCAAGCAACTTATAAGGTTCTCCACTAATAGAGTTAGTTGTAATGTAAACACTTATGGCATTAGACAAGCCTTTCTGATTTGCATTTCATGCTGATCCTACCATGCCCCAGTCAAAGCGCCACAAGATTCATGTTCATTAAAATAAACAAAATTCAGTAAACAAATGCTTTGGCTAAATGGTGCCTTCAGTACACTGAGAACAAGAATGCAATTAGCTGGAGTGTTTACGAAATTTTAATCCAGGGGACTGGGCTCTCAAATTGCTGTTTACATTTGTTTAGCTGCTTCCATTGCCAAGAATAAGTAATTTTGTAAAGCTTGGAGGCGTCACATACAGCAGAGACGCTAAGTGTTCCACTGCACATCTGAATAAGCCCAAACAGCTCACTTTCCTCTCAGATGTCACAGGTTGGCACCGTTCTCTCTGTCGCATGCTTTCCGCATTATACGCATTCAAATCCATCCACAATGGACTCAAAATATAATAGGGCATGACCCTCAAAACATGATTTTTCAACTTTGATTTACTCAGCCAGAGGCCCCTGCTATTTGCACAGGAACAGCGACATTTAAGGGAAAATGCGGAACATTTCTAAACAGTGTTTTGAAAAGGAGCAAAATAGAAACAGAAGTTTGAAATACAATTTGAGTGGGAATTCTTCAAATATACAGTGGTACCTTGAGTTACAAACGCTTTGGGTTACAGACTCCGCCAACCCGGAAGCAGTACCTCGGGTTAAGAACTTTGCCTCAGGATGAAAACAGAAATTGTGCACCGGCGGCGTGGCGGCAGCGGGAGGCCCTATTAGCTAAAGTGGTACCTCAGGTTAAGAACGGTTCCAGGTTAAGAACGGACCTCCGGAACGAAGTAAGTTCATAACCAGAGGTACCACTGTACTTCTATTTTGCCCTTATCCAGTTTATCCTCTCTGATACACTGCCGTCCAGTTTATCATGCTCACAGTTATGCAGTCAAGCATGAAAACAAAGTGTTTCTTTAGCACCACACTTTCATCACAACCCTCTCTTATTCCATGCTACGATTCACAATCTCTGCATGTTGAATCAACCCAGAAATCAAGGAACCTCCTTGGTTGGATGGAGGCCGCTGTGCTCCCTTCCCTGCCAAAATTCCAGAGCCGATCACAGCATCTGGGGTGGCCTCTGCAACGCATTTTTGGCATGCTCAAAGAGACCAAGCATGGCTGATCTCCCTGAGTGTGCCAGAAACCCTGTGAGACAGCAAGGGAGCACTGTTTTCACGGATCTCATGCAGTATTGCTGGGCTTCGTGCTTAGGATGCTCGTCCCAGTGATGGCCCTGTTGTGTCTTAGAACTCTGGATCCCGTTCCTCCAACATCCAGTGTCTAAACAAGGCAGATTTTTACCACCTCTTTTTATGCTTGAGACCACAAACACGCATTGTGGTGATCTAGTGCAGTCCAAGGATGTTCCTAGGCTTTGCTAGGTTCCCTTTCTGCATGGGATTATATTTGCCTGTTGTAGAATTATTCAGCTGCAGCTTATTAGTTTTGCAGTGTTCATAGACACACAACAGACATCTCTGTTTTCACCAGACGGTTGTCATCAAGCTTCCTAGAGGCCAAATGTCAAGAATCTCCTTGCACTGCTTCCTCTAAAAAGAAAAGAGCTACCGCATATCATTATATTTAAAGTAATGATTATGAAAAGTAATTAAATTGTTAGATTTTTCAATGTAAACTATTTTCAAAAGTCTAAAACAAACCCTCCGTTAATGAGCGAGATTTCCTAGAAGATACAGGAACTCTGTAACTATTTCAATTATTTAACTGTCTGCATCAAAATCTATATGGTGCGGAAGACCGTGTGTGACAGCAGCACTTAGAGAATATAAAAACCCTACAAGTTTTCAGAAATATTAACTATCATGTCAAGCTTAATATAGCTTAGAGTGAGATTTAAACCCTTTAGAAGTATCAACAGCTCCTACCTCTAGATTATTAAATATGAGAGCAAGAGAAGGGAATTGGATTATAATAACATGAAGCTATTTGAGATGATAGCTTTGGGAATGTGTTATTTTCACTGCAGGCCAAATGAAAGACGCAATGCTAAAGATGAATGAAATATGAATTATTCCAACTGGAAGTGGAATTTAACTTGCAAAATATTCTTGAAGGACAATTGAGACAAGTGCTGCAACTAAGACACACAATTCAACAGGGCATACTTTGAGGGAACATGAGGGTTAATTAACGAGTTAAACGAAATAAAGTAATTTCTGCTATTGAAACGCAAAGGATGGTTGTAACCTCTCTATACCTGCAACGGTGGAAATAAACAACTGGCAGAATATAAAGCATGAATGTGATGAATTATCTTCCTCCCCAACCCCGCCCTCAAGGAACAGAAGCCCAGGTACTGGAGAGGGAGAGGTAAGTGGAATGCTCACTCACGCTTGAAAGAGATTTTCTAAACCCAAAATGGGTGTCTGGTGTTCTTCTAAGCACAGTATTGGCCACAACTTTCAGAGCTTCAAACTGAGATCTAATACCACGCAGAGCAAAGGATTTCATTTGTTTATTCATGGAATTTATAGACCACTTAAATCATAATTAGCATTTCTAAGCTGTGTGCATAAAAATAAACCATGCAGAGAAAAATAAAATAAAATTCTATCATAAACCTGAAGACAAAATCCCCAAAAACCTACCGGAACAAGAAAGTATTTTCCATATGCCTGAAGTTCAGCAAGGAGTTTGCATGTTTAATCTCCGTTGGCAGGGAATTCTACAGGCTACACGAAATGCATGGCTTCTTGAAGATATGAGACATCCATCTGTGCCGGGGGGACCACCAACAGAGACCTCCCCTCCCCCTGGGATCTCAGAGTTGTTAAGAGCCTTGTAAGTTGATGCAAGAACCTAGAACCTGGTCTCATAGCATATGGGCAGCCAGGACAAGCTTTTGAGCACCAGAGGGGTGTGCTGGCAATAATCTGTCTCTATTAACACTCTAGCTGTGGCATTCTGCACCAGCTGGAACTTCCGGACCAAGCACCCTGTCAGTGGGATCCAGGGCAGCTCCAAATATGTGTGGTTCTTTCATTCCCATTAAGCTGCACATAGCCATTAAGATATGCAGTAGTCAAAGGTGACCCAGATCACTCTACCAGCTCAACTCTTCAGGGCCTTCCAAGTTCATATAGGATGCCCCATGGGGACAATGTGCTGTGCTCCACTCACAGTATGTCTCAGTCTCAGTCAGTTTTATTGCACATAGCCAAAGGCTGCCGCAATGTACACAGAATTATTTGACAATTAAAAGAAAATATACTGAATTGGTAAAAAAAGACTTAAAACATTTATATTATTAAAACATTACATACTCTAAACAAAGCTATAAAAGTACCCCAATGTACACATAAAAACATTAAACGATAAAATTCATAAGCATGTATGTCTTGATTAACGGAACAGGAAGGTGGAGGAAATATAGAGAGATTTGGCCTCAGTAAGAATGTGCTGTGTCTGATGCTGAGTTACCTGCAAGCAGGTATGGAAGGGCGCTGGATTGCAACGAAGAATCTACCCCACTTCTGTCCTAGGTTGGGACCATAGGTAATGGTCTGCCTCCATTGCTCTTTTTATTAGGATGTTGTTGTTGTTGAGGGGGAGAAGGGGGAGGTGCAATAGTACTAGTAGAAGCACCACCACCACCACCACCTATCCTTCATCTAAGGTGGTCAGGATGCATCCTTCTTCCTCCTGCCCTCTTTATCCTTACAACTCTAAGCTAGCTGGAACCACAAAGCTGCTGTTCAGTGAGCTTCAGGGTTTTCTTGGTGGTTTTCATGGCTTCGGTTTTATACGGCTCTTAAACCATCTCCTGGATTCCAAAGGATGGAGAGGAAGTGCATAAATATGTCAGCCTGAGCAAATGGAATTCATAGTCACAAGCTGTGGTGGCCACTACATTACAGAGTTTTAAAAGAGGATTAGACAGATTCATGGAGGGCAGAGGTGTCAATCACGGGATATTAGGCATGCGGCCAAAATGGCATAGTGGTTAGAGCATTGGACTAGGACCTGAGAAACCAGGGTGTGAAGCCCCACTTGGTCCTGAAGCTCGCTGGGTGACCTTGGGCCAGCCATGGCCTCTCAGCCTAAACCCACCTCACAGGGTTGTTGTGGGAATTAAATGACAAGGGGGAGACCCCTGTATGCCACCTTGCGCTCCTTGGATAATACAGGTGGGGTATAAATGTAATAATAATAAAATAAAATAAATGGCGTGGGCACTGCACTTCTGAATACCGATTGCCAGGGGTCAAACAACAGGAGGCGGCTGTTGACTTTATGCTTTGCTTGAGGCCTTGCCAGAGGCATCTGGATGGTCCAGCATAGCTCCTCTTAAAAGGTAAAGGGACCCCTGACCTTTAGGTCCAGTCATGACCGACTCTGGGGTTGTGGTGCTCATCTCGCTTTATTGGCCGAGGGAGTCGGCGTACAGCTTCCGGGTCATGTGGCCAGCATGACTAAGCCGCTTCTGGTGAACCAGAGCAGCACACGGAAACGCCGTTTACCTTCCCGCCGGAGCGGTGCCTATTGATCTACTTGCACTTTGACGTGCTTTTGAACTGCTAGGTTGGCAGGAACAGGGACCGAGCAACGGGAGCTCACCCCGTCTTTGCGGGGATTTGAACTGCCGGCCTTCTGATCGGCAAGTCCTAGGCTCTGTGGTTTAACCCACAGCACCACCCGCGTCCCCACAGCTCCTCTTACGTTCTGTAAAATGAGTATTTTAAGGGAACGCACAAGTGCTGCATCTGTGTATGTGTGTGTTGATTTGGGTCAAGGAGTGAGGAGTGTGCACTTCTGTCCAGAAGTTAAGCCCAGGAGCAGGTTGCATAACCATAGGGATAAGGTTCAATCCCTGGCTCCTCGGGGTCAGGCTGGGAAAAAGTATCAATCCGTGTAGACAATAGTGAGCTAGATGGACAATGGCTGGACACCGAGGAATGTGAGGCCAACCTTATCTGCTTTTTTGATAGATCTACTATTAAAGGTTGATCATGGGAATGCCGTGAACATAGTATAACTTTGTTCTTCAAAGAAGCATCTGGCAAGATGGTGCTGGGGGACTTCTCCTTTCATCCCTTTTGCCTCTGGGATGCCCTAAGGTCCTGTTCTATTTAACATCTACCTGAAACTGCTGAGTGACATAATCCGGAGGTTTGCCCTGAAATGTCATCAGTGTGCAGAAACACTCATTTCCTGTCCCACAGAGGCTGCTAAAATTCTGAACAGGTGCCTGTAACTGGAATGGGGTTGATTGAAAGTGAACAAGCTTAATCCAGTTTGGAGAGAAATGCTGTAAGTGGGTGAGAGAACTGGGGAGGACCAGGTGTCCAGAGGTGCTTTATACCACCTTAGGTTGCTACACAATCTGTAACCTTGTCTGGAGATGCACTAATGACACCCAGGCTAGGCAACTACAACACACTCTAAACTGGTACAAAAAGTGACACACTCTCTCTCTCTCTCTCTCTCTCTCTCTCTCTCTCTCTCACACACACACACACACACACCTACATCTGGTGACAAGTGCATGTCTGGGCCCAATTCAAAGTCCTGGTGATTACCATATTTTTTCTCTCTATAAGGCTCTATAAGGGGAGATGTGTGTGCATCTTATGGAGCGAATGCAGGCTGCGCAGCTATCCCAGAAGCCAAAACAGCAAGAGGGGTTGCTGCTTTCGCTGCACAGCGATCCCTCTTGCTGTTCTGGCTCCTGGGATTCAGAATATTTTTTTTCTTGTTTTCCTCCACCAAAAACTAGGTGCGTCTTATGGAGCGAAAAATACGGTACCTTTGAAACCCAGCACAGATTGGTGCAAGGTTCCCTGAAGAACCACCCGCATCCATATAAACCTTAAAATCTGATTCTGAAATCCTGCTGAGTTGCCCACATCCTAAGATATGGTTTGGCAGCAGTGAGTGTGTAAATAATAATACTAATAATATTTGTACCCCGCCTTCCCAGGCCGGAGCCAGGCTCAGGGCAGCTAACATCATAAAACTAACACAGTATACAAAGGACATAAGAACATAAAAACAGGCAGTCAATTAATTAAAATACATTTTAAAATTAGTTCAGAGCAAATTAAAATCTGAACAGATGGCAGTCCACAGGTAAAAGTGAGGTGTCTTCATTGGTACTAAGCTGAATACAAAGCAGCAGTGTGATGAGGCTGCTTAGAAGAAAGCTAGCCCTGCGTGTGCCCTGACTGCTTGGCATCCTCATTCCACCTGAGATTCCTATTCCAGGACTTTGGCACCTCCCTCTCTCCTCATCTCCTTCCTACTCATTGTCTTCCCCTGCCTCTCCTGGAATAGTCACCTCTGCATCCAGAAACCAGCCACAGCACTTATCTCTCTGCTCTCATTTCCTGAATCATGCAGATAGCTCAACCAGTACAGCATGAGACCCCTAGATCTCAGGGTGGTGGGTTCAAGCCCTACGTTGGATGGAAGATTCCTGCCTTGCAGGGGGTTCGACTAGGTGACTTCCAACTCTGCAGTTCTATGATTCTATGGCCAGCTCTACCACTTGCAGTTGTATTTGTCCATGGAGTTTTCTTGGACTGCAAGAAGATCAAACCTCTCCATTCTTAAGGAAATCAACCCTGAGTGCTCACTGGAAGG
Source organism: Podarcis bocagei (assembly GCF_964188305.1). Taxonomy (NCBI): domain Eukaryota; kingdom Metazoa; phylum Chordata; class Lepidosauria; order Squamata; family Lacertidae; genus Podarcis; species Podarcis bocagei. The sequence goes on along the minus strand of NC_138143.1, from coordinate 42,057,834 downwards.
ACAGATCCTGAAGCTGAGGCTCCAATACTTTGGCCACCTCATGAGAAGAGAAGACTCTCTGGAAAAGACCCTGATGTTGGGGAAGATGGAGGGCACAAGGAGAAGGGGACAACAGTGGACGGTTGGACGTGTTTTCGAAGCTACCAGCATGAGTTTGACCAAACTGCGGGAGGCAGTGGAAGACAGGAGTGCCTGGTGTGCTCTGGTCCAGGGGGTCACAAAGAGGCGGACACAACTAAACGACTAAACAACAACAACAAAATCACTTGCAGTCACCAAAAGGTCTCCTGCTCCCTGAAAAAGCTCCACCTATTTCCCTTTGGCAGCCCATGATGCCTGGAACTGCCTCCAGGAGTGGCTCTGTGCAACCACGTTTCTTATGCCCTTGAAGACCCTCCTCAAAACTCACCTTTTCTGGGAAGCCTTTGAGTCATCCCCCCCTAAATCCCTACTGTAACTTTGCCAAAGTGATGTTTGTATACAGTACAAAAATGCAGATTTTTCCAGGTATCTCTCGATATGTAAGCAAAAAGCATTGAAAAGAATTATGGTTGGATCTACAAGATGAAAACTTGTGTGGTAGGTAGTGTGATACAATTAAGTTCATGGCTTTCCAAAACTATTTCGCAGCAGTTAAATCCAGCTAGAATAAATGCTGTAATTACCTGAATTTGTTCTTCAGCTGCTAAAAATCCATATATCTTTTCTGCAGATTACCGAATTCAGCATTTCTGAGGAGGAAAGAGAGAAGAAATAATTATGCTTACACGCGCTAGTCTCCAAGAAATTATCACAAAGTATAGAGCAGTCTTTTCATGCTTGTCTGCAAAACAGCTGGGCCAACTGTATCATGTGCAATCATACTGTATGCAAGGGTTTAATATGAACAATTGAGGCATGACAATGGGAGTTTCGTGAGCATTAGCTTTCCTACTGGGTTCGAGCGGGATGGAAAATGCATTCCTGGGTGCTGCTCTCTGTTGTCAACAGTCCCTTTGGGAGGGTAGAAGAGTTCATTGATGGTCAAAGCAGCCCAGTGCAGCCCAAGAGGAGTGGCAGGCCTTGGGATCTTAAATTCTAGCAGTGCCCTGCGCAATGCCAAAATCTGGCTCACACACAAACCTCTCACCTTCTATTCTTCATCACAGTTGTGGCACCGGTCTACTACCTTTAGTATCACAAAATTGTCATGAGAGCACTTGGACTAAAATTGTCAACCGAAAGCTTTATTTTTCTGGTTTATCACCACAACAGTTCCTAACACTGGGCTTCAGTAAAGCAAACAATTTAATTAGACAGTGCCCATATGATATCGAGCGACAGAATAATCTTACTGTGGCCAGAATAATCTGGCCACAGTAAGGAAAGTTTGTCCATGGTGTGATTATTTCCCACCTAGTCATTTTGACGCTTTGGCACCCTATTTGCAAAATTTAACCATTCCAAAATACAGCTGTGCTTTCACTCTCAGAAGATTGAATATACTGCCTTCGGCTGTACTTGAGGGTCGATTTCAAAAAATTCCACCGGGAAAACGGTTATGTCCCTGTGGAGATGGCAGTATTGAGTCAGTGGCTGATGTGCTTCTGGTCTGCACTCTTTATAAAGATTTGAGGAGTGAGGTGATTATCCCTCTATTATTATCTGTAATGTGTATGGGTTGCTCGTGCGTAAGTTGCCGCCTCTCCAGGCTTTGTTGCCTTACTAAACCTTTCAGTCTGGGCAGCCCTTCACTTCGTGGCTGCCTCAGTCGCTAGCAGAATCCGTCAGTGGGCGTTTCTTAAATCTTTTCCAACATAAAAGTTGTTTGACACCCAGTCTCCTCCTACTCTCTCTGCGCGGAAGTCTTCTGCGCAGGGTGGGCGTGGGTAGCGGAGGACCCGTGCTCTCCCCGCTGGTGTCCGGTGAAGAGTCCTGGAGCCCTCTCGCCGATTCCCCCATCAGCCCCTCTATATCCCTGGTGTTGCGCTGATTTGCTTCCCCATCTGCGGAGCTGCCTCTCTCCCTGCTGGGCCCTTCTCCAGCATCATTTGAGAGCCTTCCCTCCGCCTCTTGCTCCGATGTCAGTTCCTGACATTATCCATTCCAGGTCTGTCAACCATTGCTACTGTGTCCTTTCTTTGAGCAGATCAAGATGACCAGGTGACCGCAAAAACAGCAAGGTTCTTAGCAGGTGCAACTGGAATAATATCTATTATTTGATTACTGATGTAACCCCCCCCCAAAAAAAATGTATTTTCTATAGCTGTTTTTACCTCTGTCTTCAGTACATTCTATTTTATTTTATTGCTACGGCCAGTGGCTGATGCAAATAAAGATTCTTTCAACCTCAACCAACCTAGCTGTGGGACCCCCTGCAGCCCCCCCAGGGCTCCACCCCCAGTGCGCCCCCCTTAACCTGCCTCTGCTAAAAGGCTTGCACACATATATGAACCAGGCCAGATCACCTTATTTGTGGTATTTTCAAATTTTTAGTCCCAGTGGACTAAATCTGGACTCACTAGCTCCCCATTTTCCTTCAGAATTTTACGAGATTCCGTTCCATATCCAGAGCGCATTTCTTAAAGGGAGGAGGAAGATCTGCACAGAGGTGCATAACGAAAGCTTTTAGCCTTTGTGAAAATTTTCAGATCATAAAATATTAAAAGCACCAGCAACTTAACCTCCAGCAAGAGTTACAAACAACTGCCTGCATCTCAGGATATGGATTATATCAACTGACCATTATAAAAACATTAGCGTCTACCATTATGGTCGTGTATCACAGTAGCGTACATGATGCCACATAACTGTCTAAAATGGTATATTGCGGCAGCACAATAAAAAGGCTTGACATTTAGCAGCACAGAGGCGGAGGATTTTTGCATAGCTTCGTGCAACTACTTGCGGGGTGGTGGGGAAGGAGGCAGAGGGAGAGAGACCAGTTGATTGGGTATGTGTTTCTGAAGAAATCAGCTCGGCTCCCAATCTAGGCTTTGCATGGTGTTAGCTGATAATGAACCAGGGGTAGATGGATTGCCTGTCCTCCTTTCAACACTTCTGTGCTACAAGAAAACAACAGCTCATTTCCCTAACCCTAGAATTACTTGGAACTCTTCCAAGGCCACTTTGCCCTCAGCGATTCGTGCTCTACTTCCATCTCTTCCTTCCTCAAAGGCTTAACTGCTTTCAGATTTGCTTTGTGGATGTACAAAGAGCTTAAAAGCTTGTTCTGACAGCAAGCCCTTTGGGTTCATCTCAAAACAAATTTACTTCTGTCAGAGGCAATGTAAAATATATTTTGCTGTAATTTAAAATAAATTTGTTAAGGAAATTTTTTTTAGAGCAAATTTCTCCTCGGGTCCACAGAGCAAATTGCATTTTATTGAAAAGAATCCAAACTGCAATTTTGCAAAACAGAGACATTTGCGCTGGGAGATTTATTTTTTGAAAGAACTCTGCTGTATATGCCACAGCCTTGCGGTAAGCACAAATCTACTTGTGTAAGACAACTTGGTCACTGATTCCTGTTGAATGGCATTCCTCGTAATTGTCCACAGTGCTTCTCTTAGCTCTGTTTCTTTTGTTTTGCACTATCCTGGAAATCCAGGAGTATCTCAAAATTCGAGCAGGGATAATTCACTTCCATTTCCAAGGAGCACAGGTGCTGAAAGCCAAATTGGCCAATGGGGGCAGCAATCTTTTCACACCCCAAGAGAGTCCCTGGGGGTGACATTACCTTATGATGAAGCATAGTACCCATGGGGCATTCTGTCCCAGATTGAAAGAAAACATCACTGGGAAACTGAGGATAGCCAAGTCGCTGTTTTTAGTTGCATCGGGGGGGGGGGGTTGGTCTTAAAAGGGGGCGTTGATAGCCTTGTCTTCAAGGTAAGCTCATCCTTAATAAAGATGCCTTTGATTGCGCCTGCCCTCTGAAAGACACAATATTCTTGCCCATGCTCATAATTGCAAAAATTGCTCCCTATAATTTTTGGAGCAGTGTTGTGAGGCTAGCACAGAGAGAAACTAAAAGACCAAAATGCAAAATTCATTTTAAAAGGGGGGAGGGGAACGATGAGGTGTTTGGATTTGATATCCCCCTTTATTACTCCCCTTAAGGAGTCTCAAAGTGGCTAACAATCTCCTTTTCCTTCCTCCCCCACAACAAACACTCTGTGGGCTGAGGGACTTCAGAAAAGCATGACTGGCCCAAGGTCACCCAGCAGCTGCAAGTGGAGGAGCGAGGAAGCGAACCCAGTTCACCAGATTACGAGTCCACCGCTCTTAACCACTACACCATGCTTGCTATGAGGTCCAAAATATTCCATAAAACCCTTTTTGTGCCTTTGTGCTGCGTGGGATTGCGATTGTAGCAAATTGAGGTTCACTTGGCAGCTGGCATGATGATGTGGTTTTTTCCTGATGGTGCACCCCACTGCCCACTTTTTCCTGGAGCAATGTGATGTCAAGGGGGGGGGGAGAATCTACCTCTCCCTGGAACTTCCCAATCTGGTGAGTGAGGGTGGCGGAGGAAGGAAGGAGTGGCTCAATGCCATGCTGCCCATTAGCCAGGTGGAGCTGCCCACAGGAGCTTCCTTCAGCCCATATAGAGGCGTGGTTTTTTTAAAAAAAAGAATCATGGCAAGAAAAATTGATGGACTATGCAGAACTGGCAAAACTGACATACAGTGGTATCTCTAGATACGAACAGGATCCGTTCCGGAGCCCCGTTCACATCTAGAAGCAAACGTAACTAGCGACAGCATGTCTGCGCACGCATGCGTCGCTTTTTGCCACTTTTGCGCATGCGCGTGACATCATTTTGAGTGTTTGCGGATGCGCAAGTGGCGAAACCCGGAAGTAACGCGCTCCATTACTTCTGGGTTGCCGCAGAGCGCAACTTGAACGCGCTCAACTCGAAGCGTATTCAACCCGAGGTATGGCTGTATAAGCTACGGGACAAGGATAACTGTGACTTTAAAGATGAATGGGAAGCCTTTACAAAGTATTTGAAGACGCAACAAAGCAAACTGGACTCCTTGGCTGGTTTTGAATAAACATTCACAAACTTTTTATTGATAATAATCAGCTAAATAGTTTGAGGATCTATACAACTGTGTAACATGCAAGAAAACAGCACTTTCAGAGAAATCGAAGACTGGAACTGAGGGAAGCTGGGGGGTGGTTTTTGTGTGGGAGTGTGGGGGGAGGGAGGAAAAATGGGGGGGAATAAGGATGATATGTTTCTGGATAATATGTTTTAATTTTGAATAAAAAAGTGTTTTAAAAAATAAAATAAAATAAAAAGATTGGGGATATCCCCCCACAAAGTTATGTTGCCACCTGCTAGCCTTGTGGCACTTCCATTGTCCCCATGGGATAATAATTTTATTTTATTTTTTAAAGGTGTGAGAGAAAGAAGGAAGGCCCCCGGACTTCGCTGCCTTATAGCCATGTGCCGCGGTGGGCAACTTCCTTGCTTTTTCCAGTAACAGGGCTTTCTTTTGTGTCAGTCAAGGAGGAAGGGACATGGGCCAGCCTTGCAATTGCATTGCCTGAGGGGGGGGGGGTTCGTTGCTTTGTCTGTTGCCTGCCATGTGCTGGTGGCAGTGACTTGCTTGCTTGTCCCTAAAGGGACTTCCCTGGATTTGGGGTGAGGGTGCTGCCTAGCGTGGTGTGTTGGTTAACACCATGTTTACACGAGAGTCAGCGCTTGCTTGCTGCCCATTCCAAAGATCTAATTTGGCAGAGAGATGGCTGGAGAAATCTGCTATGCACACACATGAAGGTGGGGAGGGCAGAGGGTGTCTCTCTCTGTGTGTGTGTGGTGTGTGTGTGTAAGAGAGAGAAAGGAGGGGAGAGGAAATCAGGTATGCACCACTTCTTCCTTGCTACTAGAGAGCAACAATGATGCTTGTAGTATCAGTTGACTTCTAAAAGCAAGCATGAGGTTGGATCTGGCCAGGGTTGGGGTATGGAGAGGCGCTGCACTGTCAGACATAGAATTTAAGAGACGACATAATTCTGGGCATGTTGGAAAGATAAAGGAGGTAAGTTTAATCCAGTCTGATAGTCTTCGAAGCTTCACGTCTTAACCTTTCTTCTTTGTCGCAACACAGACATTTCTAACCTCGGGAGAGGAGGTAGAATTTATTCTTGCGGTTATCTTCAGATGTGTGCATTTTCTATTTATCTCTGAGTTATACGTTTCTCGGGTTATAAATATATAGACTCACAGGGCCTGAACTGGCAGTGGCTAACCGGGAAGGAAACCTTGGGGTCATAGCAGATAGCTCAAGGAAGATGTCAAGCCAGTGTGCAGCAGCTGTGAAAAAGGCGAATTCCGCGCTCGGAATCGTTAGGGAAGGAACTGAGAAGGAACAAAGCAGCTAATATCAGAATGCCATTATATGAATCTATGAGCCTCACGTCAAAATGGGACACCATGGAGCCGAAAAGGGCAGTGAGAATGATCAAGGGGGTGGAGCAACTCCCCAGTGTGGAAAGGTTAAGACATTTGCAGCTTTTTAGTTTAGATTAAAGGTGAGTAACAGGAGACGTGACAGAGGTGTATAAAATTAAAATTCTGCGCAGTGTGGAACAAGCGGGATGGATAAAACCTTTTCTCCCTCTCTCATAACAGTAGAATTTGGGGACACCCGATGAAATGGAACGTCAGAAGATTCAGATAAAAGAAAAGTACTTCTTCACAGAGCACACGGTTAAATTATGGAACTTGCTCCCAAGGGAAGTAGAGACGCCCACCAACTTGGGAGGGTTTTAAAAGAAGATTAAATAAATTAATGGAGGACAAGGCTACCAACACCACGAGCCATGGGTGGTTATGCTTTATCTCCACTGCCGGAGGAAATACGTTTCTGAATTCCAGTTGCTGGAATGGAAGAAGAGGAGAGATCAGGTCCTGTCTTGGGAACTGATCTCTCCTCTCTGGCTGGGTTTCCCCAGCCACTCTGGGCGGCTCCATTATATTAAAAACACAATAAAACATCAAACATCTAAAGCTTCCCTAAACAGGGCTGCCTTTAGGTGTCTTCTAAAAGTCAGATAGTTGTTTATTTCCTTGACATCTGATGGGAGGATGTTTCATAGGGCAGGCGCCACTGCCGAGAAGGCCCTCTGCCTGGTTCCCTGTAACCTCACTTCTCACAATGAGGGAACCGCCAGAAGGCCCTCGGCGCTGGACCTGATGGGGGTGGAGACATCTGGCTGGGTCTATGAGAACAGTATGGTGGACTGGATGGACCACTGGCCTAATTCAGCAAGTTCTTCTTATGTTCTAGTATCAGCTAAATAAAATGGTTTTTAAATATTTGCTTTATATTGATCTTTCCATCTTGAAGATGAAGCAGGTTTGGTGGTAAAGGGACTACTTTCCGCTCCGTAGGTGGGATCAGAAGCAAGTTCTTCCTGGGAGCAGACAAGACGACCTCAGGGTATTTTAGAGGTAGAGGAGGCAGCATAGTGGAAAAGAGCTGATGGGGTGGCCTAAGAGGTGGGAATTGGTGAACTAAACCAGAGTCACAGCTAGAGGGAGGCTGGCCAGGCTTTTTGCCCCAGGGGAAGCCTCTGGAGGGGCCACATTAAGGTTTCCAACCTGTGTTGGTGTGTATGCATGGTTTTGGTTGTTGTTGTGTTGTTGTTGATTTTTTTTGCCAAACTGGGTCTTTCACCCGGGTGAAATAAAGCCTAGTTTCGCCCCTGACTTAACTCCTTCCTCTCTTGCAGACCTCAACTGGAGTACTGTGTCTAGTTCTGGACACTCCCGTTTAAGAAGCATATGAGCAAACTGGAGCACGTCCAGAGGAGGGTGGCAAAGAGGGGAGGAGCCTGGAGACCCAAGTCCTAAGAGGAAAGGTTGAAGGAGCTGGGTGTGTGTAACATAGAGAAGAGATGCCCATGGGACAATATGTTGCTCATCTTCAAATATCTAAAGTGCTGTTACATAGATGGTGGAGCAAATCTGTTTTCTATTGTTCCAGGTAGTAGGTCCTGAACTAATAGCTTCAAATTATATTGGGGGGGGGGGAGAGAGTTTGGATTACTCATGAGAAAGAACTTCATACCTGAAGGTATGAAGAGTTTATATACCTATCAGGGGGCCATATTCAACCAAGTGGCCCTGATGTGGGAAATCTATGTGATTTTATGTTGTGAACTGCCCTGGGATCTACAGTTATAGGGTGGTATGCAAATAAATAGGGACACGGGTGGCGCTGCGGGTTAAACCACAGAGCCTAGGGCTTGCCGATCAGCAGGTCGGTGGTTCGAATCCCTGCGATGCGGTGAGCTCCCGTTGCTCGGTCCCTGCTTCTGCCCACCTAGCAGTTCGAAAGCACGTCAAAGTGCAAGTAGATAAATAGGTACCACTCCAGCGGGAAGGTAAATGGGGTTTCCGTGCGCTGCTCTGGTTCGCCAGAAGCAGCTTAGTCATGCAGGCTACATGACCCAGAAGCTGTACGCCGGCTCCCTCGGCCAGTAAAGCGAGATGAGCGCCGCAACCCCAGAGTCGGCCACGACTGGACCTAATGATCAGGGGTCCCTTTACCTTTTTATACAATACAATACAATACAATACAATACAATACAATACAATACAATACAATACAATACAATACAGTACAGTACAGTACAGTACAATAAAATAACCTACACAAGGACTTTTGCTAGCTCCAAAGAGCTTCCCTGCACTCTCCCTTTTCCGTGCCCCCGCCCAATTGGATTGGTGTGGGTGGGCTGGGGGAACCCCCGTGTAGGACATATGGGGAGGAGGGGGCTGATCATTCCATCAGGCAAATAGAAATGCTTGCACTACACTGAATTCCTCCCGGGATCCTATGGAGGAGTTTGACATGGGCAGGGAGTTAAGACCTTCAACAAGATCCTTTCTAACTCCATGATCCTATTGTCTCCCAGTTACTACTTGTGTATCTTCTGCAGTTCAGAAAATATCACTTTCTGTGCTGCTGTTGTTGAGAGGATCACGATTCCTCCTCTGATGGTTTTCCAGTTTTGTATATTAGCACATTAGTGAAGACAGACCATGTGGAATAAACCTTTAGCTACATATTTCTCTGTGAGGCTAGGAATTCTGACGCTGCTTCTAGCCATTCAAATAATAAGTAACTTAAACAGAAGGAACCCAAGTAATGAAGATGATTTGGATGTGGTCCAGATGCAGCTACCTTATTTGCTTAGACACCATTTATTACGGTTACATTTTATTACGGAGTAGTAAAAATTTATAAGGCAACATCCTGTGTTGTTTCCCCACTGGGATAAATGATACAAATGTACTATTAAATCTCAATGCCTTCTACCAGCATGCCAAGCTCCATTCCATTTCTGTTTTCATAACGTGTCAACAACTTGCTATTTTTACTCAGCGGAGCCTTTTCTGTATTTAAGATATTTAAATCTTCTGCAAAAACAGGAAGCTCCAAAGGCTTACAACCCTTATATCTCCTTCCTATGACGTTCAACGGCATGGTGGTTTAAACAAGAACCTAAACAAAGAAATTTGAGGTTGTATTTTCTTGCTTTTCCTGTAATGAATTACAGGTGCAGGGGCTTTGATACTCACTGGGACCATTGCATAGCTAAAACTTCCCTCCCCAGCTGCAATCTGGATAAAATGTGGTCCTCCAAAGAGCTATGAAATTGCGCCACCTGAGCAAGGAATGACACAGGAAGAACAGTAATAAATAGGCAGCATCTGGAACATATAGACCCTGAACCCGCAAGCACAACAAGAGTAGCTGGCAAGGTGAGTCATGGGTTTGGGGTCACCCTCCTGACAGTGGTATTGCTGCTGCTGCTTACCAGAGTGGTCCCAGGGCAAGGCAGAGTGGAGGTGAGTTTAGGGCTACATGGGTGCACTGGCAGAGCCAATCCAGTGCTCCTGATGTAGCCTTATTGGAGTTCACGGATTGGGTCTGCGTTGCTCTCGGACAGGCGGAAGGAAGTCAAATGACACCGAGGGTTGGGTCAGAGAAAGAGTTCTTTATTTCTGCTCTCCGGAACAGCAGAAAGGCACCTGCGTGGTGTGTCCACAGCAAGTCCAAAGAAATGAGAAATTTCATGCAGTATATATATCCTCCAGGCACCCTCTCCCTCCTTCCCCAGGAATCCAACCACGTCAGCCTATACACGCAGGTTGACATCACATATGTTCCTGCTCCAGTATTCTTAACCATAAAAGGGTATTCCTTCCTGTACTTCTGACCATAAAAGGGTATTCCTTCCTGTACTTCTGACCATAAAAGGGTATTCCTGTTCCTACTCTTATCTTGGAGCAAGAGGTCACCAACTCCAAGAACACACTCTAGAGCTGTTCCCAGACTAGGTCTGTGCGTCAGGATGTAAGAGAAGACCTAGACATGTCATCCCTACTCCAATGAAACAGCGAAGGTCATCCTTGCCGTCACGAACTGATAAAGGAGAAGGCTCTGAGCACTTGTTTATACAGCCGGGTTTTTGTTTATACATTATCTCAGAGCTCAAGTTAATGGATTTTAGCTAAGGAAAAATAGGGATTTTGGTGCCCATTTTAAACTGCCTGCACAGTCAGTTTTGGGTTTGGGAAACCCATTCCTTCACTGACAGTGGGCTCATGCAAGTCTGGCCTTGCCAGCACGCTGCCCAATCCTCACCCAAAAGCAGCTGTCAGGAGGGCAGCTCCAAAACCTTGGCTCCACTATTCCGGCTGTTCATGATGAAGAATACAAAAACAAAATAAATTTAAAAACCCACAACAAACCAGAGGACAGTCCTCTATTCAATGGACTGTCAGAGGGCAACCCTCCTTTTTAAGTAGCAGTTCTCTATTTGAAGGGCGGTCTGGTCCAAAGCCTGTTTACAGAGAGAATTTAGAGAGTTGCCCATCAATAATTAGGACCTCATCAGCAGGCTGAGCAGGACTACAGACTACCTTGCCAACATTTTCTCCACTATGATGAGATGTATTATTTCTGCTCTATGATAGCTATTGTTTCCAATTCTGTATCAATACATATAAATTAACACATGCAAACCTCGTACAAATATGAGTCCTCTTTTTCCTTCTTTTCAGCGATGCGTTAAGTAGCCATGCTGAATCCCAGTTCTCTTTCATGGCCAGACATGGGCTTTCTAAGGAAGAAGCAATGCCCTACAAGCTAAATCTGAGCCTAAAGAACGGAACTGCTCGATCTTTGAAGCAAATATGATTGATCACCTCACACTGTGCAGAGGACAAAGAAGTACAGAGGATCCCGTCCAGAGCTTTACGTCCTGTCACCAGCTCACCAAGGGTGAATGATCCTTCACTGTATAGCACTGAGATGCACAGGGTATATTCTGCACGGGGGGAAAGTGCCAACGCCTGGGCTTGCAGAGGGCAGCTGAATCAACACTGCTTCCTGATCTCAGCCCCATCTCAGAAAGAGAGGCAGCCAGCAAGGAGGGAACAAGTGGTAGAAACTGCAGCAATTTGGCGGTGCTGCAGAGTCGATGATACTTGCAACGTTCATCATTTCAGTAGAACAAACCACCCAGACCCTCCAGCAGATGCTGCAGCCACAAACATGACAGCAGACTCATCAGCCTTGCCACCAGAAGCAGTATTGGCTGCTGCAGCAGCTGCCACAGCTGATCTCGCAGCGGGTAATGAAACACCATACTTCTCCCAAGCCTCAAAAATAGGAGGAGGCTCCGGGCTCTTTTCAGATCTTAATGTCTCCAAAGCTCAGCAAGATATTGGGGGGCGGGGCAGAATATGGACCCTCCACTTGTAGTACCACTTATTCCAGAATCAAACTGATTGCCAGCATTCTCAAGGTTGCATAGTTCTGGGAGTGAGTAGAATCAGATAAACTACTGTATTTTTCGCTCTATAAGACACACTTTTTAGGGGAGGGGAAATGTGTGTGTGTCTTATGGAACGAATGCAGGCTGCGCGGCTATCACTGATGCCAAAACAGCAAAGAGGGATTGCTGCGCAGCGATCCCTCTTGCTGTTCTGGCTTCTGGGATTCAGAATTTTTTTTTTCTTGTTTTCCTCCTCCAAAAACTAGGTGCGTCTTATGGTCTGGTGCGTCTTATAGAGCGAAAAAATACGGCACATTCAGAAGCCTCCATGCTCCAGATTTTTATGCAATTGCTCCTTGACTTTTAAAGGAAGAAAGGAGTTGTCCATTAAAGGAGATGTCAATCACTATGAGGCACAGAGAAGAAACAAGGTTGACTGTGGAAGTTGCAAAATGCATCTACCTTCTCTTTTAAACAAAACATAAATAGTAACTTACTCAAATGATCATATGAGAACGCACATATATAAACAGAAAGAAGAAACGCACAGCAGATTAGGAAACACAACAAATGTTAGGATAAGCAGCTTACACGTGAGACATGAACAATAAGAAAAAATAAGAATAAAGCCCTCATATATCACCTAGCGACCACATTTGCTGCTTTCAGTGTAGCCACGTCGGAAAGGCGGAATGAACTCAAGCCTTTGGCCTCCCGTTTTATGGCTGTAAAATATCTAAAATATGGTGGTAAGTGAGGAGAAAGCAGGCTACAATAGTGGCTCGCAATACTATAAAGTTTAACAAGTGCCAAAATAAGAGATTTTAAAAATATATATTATATGTCCGTTACGACTTTGGATCGGAAATTTCAACAGAGCTTTTACAGCTCTGTTGAAGGTAGCAAGAGCTATACAGCTGGCGTAAAAGGAATAACTGTATAAAATGTGACATATTAGCGATTGCGTATTTTTTTAAAAAAATAAATCACAGAGTTCTCTTTCTTTTTAAGCCACCCTAGTGGGTTGAAAGTGTTTGGAAACTTGTTTTGTGAAGCTGTCCTTTACTTGCTAGGAAAAGAGCGTCGCAGGTGCCGAGAGGGGTTCCTTGAGTGCAGGAATCACCTGGCGCTAGTCCCTGAGCAAGAGGCGTCTGGGGCCAGGGAGCAGAAACCAGGTAGCAAGGAAAGGTTGAGTTCTGCAAGACCTGCGAGAACCTCCAGTGACAGCTTCCGAAAAGAGATGTGCTGCTTTGACAGGTGAGCATGGCCGCGCACCTGAGGAGCCAAGCAGGCCTGCTGAGTGGTCTCCCTTCGACACAAGGTAGGGCGGGACAGACTGAAAGAGGCAGACCTCTGACCTGGAGCGGTGCTTTCTATTTAAAATAAAAAAATTCCTTCCAGTGGTACCTTAAAGACCAACTAAGTTAGTTCTTGGTATGAGCTTTCGTGTGCATGCACAGTCATTAAGAGTCGTCAACAGGCTCATCTCAGCTACCTGCCAATCTCCCATTCCCACCACCCTTCTGAGTAATACCCCTCCCCACCTTCTCACTATATAGAAGGATCTGGCAACTTCTGTTTCAGTGTATCTGAAGAAGTGTGCATGCACACGAAAGCTCATACCAAGAACTAACTTAGTTGGTCTTTAAGGTGCCACTGGAAGGAATTTTTTTATTTTGACTATGACAGACCAACACGGCTACCTATCTGTAACTGCTTTCTATTTAGTGACTGAATTTTCTCAGGCTGTACAGTGGGACTTATGTGCTGGAAATTTAAATGGGAGTGTGAGGTCTCAGGCAGCTAAAAGCTGTGAGGGGTTCCAGTACCTTCAGCCTGAAGTCTGCCAGGAATAAACTCCTATAGATCCACATCTGTATGGGATGTTTCGGCCTTAAATGGATTTTGCACTTACCAAGTTTTGCCTCCGTATTTCTTGGGAATTTTAATTGTGTACCTGGGAGAATGAGCCAATGAACCTGGAGTGGGATAGGGTTGCCCCCTATAGCAGTGGTTATGGGTTAGTGGGCCATATGGTGTTGGGGTCTTCAGAAGCCAAGCTAAGCTAATCAGGCTAGGACTACTCCCTTGGCTTTAGAAATGGACAAGGCCAGCTGCATGAGGGAGCAGTTTCCCAGAACAGAGAGAGCAAGGGGTACCAGGAATTCCAGTGGGATCCAAGTTTCCCTGCCATGGGTTGTGTGTGCAAAGGTATGTGGCCTGACTACTGTAATTCGCTCTACGCGGGGCTGCCCTTGAAGCTGACCCAGAAACTCCAGCGAGTGCAGAATGCCGCGGCGAGGCTCCTTACGGGGTCCTTGCTGCGAGATCACATTCACCCGGTGCTATACCAGCTGCACTGGCTCCTGGTGGAGTACAGGGTCAGGTTTGAGGTGCTGGTTTTGACCTTTAAAGCCCTATGTGGCCTAGGACCCACATACATACGGGACCGCCTCTCCTGGTATGCCCCGTGGAGGACCCTAAGGTCCACAAAGGACAACACTTTGGAGGTCCCAAGTCGCAAGGTGGTTAGACTGGTCTCAACTAGGGCCAGGGCCTTTTCAGTACTGGCCCCGACTTGGTGGGACGCTCTGTCACAAGAGACTAGGGCCCTGCGGGACTTGACATCTTTCAGCTGGGCCTGCAAGACAGAGCTGTTCTGCCTGGCCTTTGGTTTGCACTCAGTCTGACCCTTATGTTTCCCTCAACCGCAACCCCAGAGTCATCTGCAACTGGACTTAACTGTCAGGGATCCTTTACCCCTTTTTTTAACCTTCTGGGTAGGTTCCCCAAGCTGGGCATGGGGTGCACTGCTTGGCAGTTCTGCTTGGAGGGCCGATTCCTGAAGGGGGCACTGGGTGTCCGCTTTTGTGCTTTGAGATTCCACCGGGTACAAGAGATCAATGGGATGACATGAGGCCATATAGGTACATGAAATCACATGCATATTACGCCCAGCTTTGTCTCTCTTTTTCCACTATGTGTAGGTGGGGCTCTGGGTATCATGAATCAATGTGTGGGCATGGTAACGGACTGGGTGAGAGAGAACACACCGAGACTTGGTCCAGAAATATGGGGTGAACAACATGAAAGATATGCAGAACCAATTATACAAGAAGCATAAGACCACAGCATACTTATGGGCCCAAACAGACCAATGCAAATAATGGGGAAAGGGTTTTCCTTTGCTTAATAAATTGGGAGCAGTGAAAAAGGCCGCAGACAGATTAAAAAGAATGCAGGTGTATAATTAGGCATTAATTACCTTACCACACTTTTTACTAAAGGGCTTCAAATTTTAAAGAATTAAGCTGAATCAAACAAAGCCCCCTCAATGAATCGAACCAATAAACAAGAGAGACGCACATTCTTCTGGTTAGCTAAGCTACCCAGCTGGCTTCAGCTTTTTCTTTCTTGCAAAGGCGTTCAGGCTTGCAAATGGAATATCTGCGAGTGATGTGAACTGATTTCACTTTACAGGTGAAGCCAGGAAGTGAAATTGCCCTACAGGGACACAGAAAGGATATGAGAAGGGGAGAGACTGTAAAGGTGTGGAATTGCAGGCTGAATTTTTTTTTTTAATTAAGATTACTGTTTTATCAGAGGGTTTAAATGCTTTGGGTGGAGCTGCTCAGTCACTGGTGAACCATATAAATATATTGTTGTACTGAAAGGTTTTCACAGCTGAAGTAATTCCTATGTTCCCAAATCAACCAAATCTTGATCTACACACCTCAAAGCTAATCGGAATTTTGAAAAGAACTGTCACCTGTTAAATATTTATTTTATTTATTTATTCAATTAGATATATAATTATATATTCAATTAGATATATTATAGATTTATTCAAAAAGATAGATATAGGAGAACTATGCAAGCCATCCCACTTTTAAAGGGCAGGAAACAATTCCATCATTTTCTCTCCTTCAGAATGTCACCTGGGAGATCCGTTATACAACTGCAGCAGACTAGCGCTCTAGGCACACCTGAGCAGCTCCTTTCCCCTCCAAACCGCATATGCAAGGCAGCGACTGCACCAGTATTTCAATCTTCTCTGGCTGGAGATTCAGTTTGTTCATTCACATCCAGTCCATCACTGCCCCTAGCTGTCAGAATTTCCATAACCTCCCAAGGGTTAAATGCAAAAGAGCAGCAGATGTAGATGTCGCTTGCATAATAACAATCCGGCCCAAATCTCCAGGCGGCCTCACCCAGTGGTTTAGCGAGACCAGGTGCTGAGATCCTCACTTCTACACAGTTGTAAAGGTGCAGGAGGCCTGAACTTCTGTGCGTCTGACTACCCTGCAGGCAGAGCCGCTCCATCTCAGGCCGCTGAAACACAAGAGGCAGCGCCCCCACCCCATGGCTTCCACTGCAGCCACAACACCCCTCTCACCAAGGAGGAGGTGCTCTGGCATGCCACGTGGCTGCTCATCCTGCGGAACACTACTCCATGCGCAAGTTCGGCAAGAGGAGGGTTATTCCAGAGTGCATAGAAGACAAGCGGCAATGTCTTGCGGCACACCTCCTCTTACACAGAGTTTGGGGAGAAGGTGTGTGGGTTCTGACAAGTGGCAGAAATCAGGGGGGTGGGCACAGTGGCACCAGGAGGCAGCACCCCGCCTACAGGGCACCCTGTTATGTACTGAAGTCCTCACCCTGGGCCAGCAGGGGGATACTGTAGATAGTTTTCACCCTGGTCCACATATGCAAAAAAGGGATTGAAAGTGACGTTCAGTGATTGGATAGTTACAGAAAATGGTTACTGTTGCGTTCTAGTGGAGCTCTATATAAGCAAGCTGGCTGAACTCTTCAGTTCAGATCTGTTCTGGCCTGTGAATAAACAAGAGCTGTTTGAAGAATCGCTGTGTCGTCTGATATGTTCACCCACAACTCAACACACCCAAAAGAGAATTTCCTTCTAGCCTAATTGCAGCCTGGGCATTGCATCTCTAGTTGTGAGACACACACACACACACACTTGAAAACACCGTCTGGGCTACAATCCGGGTTGAAAGACTGCAGCAGAGGGAAGGAGGGGACACTGCAGGTCAGATGGGGAGGCCCCCAGGGGTCAAATGTGCCATGGTCCACTGGTTCCCCACCCCTGCCAAAAGCCAGCAGCCATAGGGCAACGCAACAGCCTCCCAGAGCCACCTCCGGGGATATATTCCAAGACAAACCGACCCCAATTCATCCTTTTCCTGATTAAGTCAGCAGGAGGGCAATAGTGGCAAGTCCTTTTCCCTTCTTTCCCATAAACCTCCAAGCTGCTCACTTGTCCCTCATAGCCACAAGCTTCCTGCCTGCCTCCCATTTGCAAGTGTCTCTCTTCTTCTCCTCCTCCTCCTCCTCCTCCTCCTCCTCCTCCTCCTCCTCCTCCTCCTTCTTCTTCTTCTTCCCCTCCATCAGCACTTTGTCACCTGACATGCAGGGACATTTGTGGAACGTGCTCTTTCCCACAAGGTTGCTGCGGATGGGATCAGTCCTACATTTTACAATCTACCTGTGCCTGCAGTGAAGGGTTGGCCAGAACCCCAGGTACTGGGACGTGGGGAGGGAGTGACTCCCCATGGCTGCCGCAGTCACCAAAGCAAAACATCTAAGTAGGTGGGTGTTAGGTTGTGGGCGAACATATCAGACGACACAGCGATTCTTCAAACAGCTCTTGTTTATTCACAGGCCAGAACAGAACTCAACTGAAGGGTTCAGCCAGCCTGTTTATATAGCGCTCCACTACAACGTAACTGTAACAACTTTCTAAAACTATCCAATCACTGAATGTCACTTTCGATCCCTTATTTGCATATGTGGACCTGAACTATCTACAGTACAGTGGTGCCTCGCAAGACGAAATTAATCCGTTCCGCGAGTCTCTTCGTCTTGCAGTTTTTTCGTCTTGCGAAGCACGGCTATTAGCGGCTTAGCGGCTATTAGCGGCTTAGCGGCTATTAGCGGCTATTAACAGCTTAGCGGCTTTAAGAAAAAGGAAACAAACTTGCAAGAACTCGCAAGGCGTTTCGTCTTGCGAAGCAAGCCCATAGGGAAATTCGCCTTGCGGAACGACTCAAAAAACGGAAAACTCTTTCGTCTTGCGCGTTTTTCGTCTTGCGAGGCATTCGTCTTGCGAGGTACCACTGTATCCCCCTGCTGGCCCAGGGTGAGAACTTCAGTACATAACAGTGGGGGAGAAGGGAGCTTGGAGGGAAGGTAAGGAGTTCAATATGGAAGATTTTAAAATCTGAAACAGAGAAGAATTGTAGGTTCTAATAGTCTTCTCATACCCGAGGTGAGCCGGAAAATATTACAAGGATTACGTTTTTGAGAAAGGAAAAGCACCTTAGGGTGACATCACTCATCTTAACCAATCTGAAGCTTGAGGGGAAAGATATAAAAAGCCCCCACTGCCAGATTGTTCGAGTAACATAACTTAGGACCACACATGCAACAAAACTCTAGCTTGTTTGGCGAGGCCTTTTAGGACTTGGCTTTATGCTGCTTACTGGATTGATTGATTGCCTGCTCCACTTTTAAATTACCGAATTGATTTGTCATTGTTTTTATTGATCGTGTTTTACTGTAAGCCACTCCGGGGGAGCCTGCTGGTTGAAGAACAGCGTACAAATACTTAAAATGTTGGCACCCCGGTGAACTTCCACGCTCGGGCGCAGTATACCACGGTGCAAGATGTTAGTAAGCAACAACCATCTCCACGCTGCTGCCGTGAGCTCACAGCGCCACCTGGTTCGTCGTTGCTGGAAAAGGGAACGCTGGATTAGAGAGAGCCCTTTGGTTTCATTCGGCAAGGCAATTCCTATGTGTTGGCACCTTTTCTAATACCTTCAGAGGTTAAAGGTGGCATTTGATGAGAGCAGCCGTGCGATGTGACTCACGTACAACAAGTACATTAGGTCTGCTCCGTAATCCAATTTGCAGGGAGTGTGGGCCAATTATCGCTCCCCTCAAACCAAGTCAAGCAGCCTGTAGTCAGCAGCCTCAAATTCTAAGGTTCCGTTTTTTGTTCTCTCTGTTTGCTCTCGACTAGTGGAGACAGCTGCTGCCCGGGTCCTGGCTTGCTGCTAAGCTTCTTGAAGCAAATCCTCTCCCTTTCTGACTTTTCTCATTCATTTCCTTTTGGAGCTTGATGCTTGCCGGGGGCGCCATTAAAAAAGTTCCCCTAGCCTAAAACCTCTAACATGAGCTTATTTTGCTTCCTTCAGAGATACCCTCCGCAAGTGACAGTTGTTGCTGCGCTTTGCCCAGATTTTGCCTTTTGCTGCAGCAAGCCTGACAGCTCTTAGTGTTCAGTGACAGCAGCCACTGAATAATTAAGGCGAGCCTCAGAATCAACAGAAATGTTTTCCAAACAATTCCAGAGCAACCTAAAGCCTAAAAATAAAGCACAACAAGGCTAGGAACTCTACTGAACAGACGATAAAACAAAAACCTTTATTTTTCTTAAGAAAGTGGTGGTGAATGTAATAAATAACAGCAATAACAATGATTATAATATCATTTGTTTGTTTAAACGATTTAGATTGTGCTCTTTCCATGGGATTTGCAACAGCAACAGCATATATTTGTATCCTACCCTTCAGGTGGCAACAACAACAACAGCAACAACAACCACCTATATTTGTATCTCACCCATCTGTCTGTGTTGCCCCAGCCACTCTGAGTGGCTTCCAACCAGCGGCGTAGCGTGAGTTGTCAGCACCCGGGGCAAGGCAAGTAATTTGCGCCCCCCCCAACCCCTAACCTGCGAGTTGCCGCTGGCGCTGCCGCCCAAACGACGCCGCTTGCCCGGAGGAGGAGGGGGGCAGAGAGGCGAGGAAAATGCAACATGGACCAGCAGCTGCAGCAGCAGGGGCTGTGAGGAGGGGCTGCCTGGCGCGTCCTCCGCGGCGAGTGCTGAGAGCCGCTGCCTGCCGGGCGCCTTCAGCCCGGATGCGCGCACAGCTTGTCGGTTCCGCGAGACATGCGGCTCTGCTACAGCCTGCGCCCGAGGCTCTTCGGCGACTCCGGAGGCAGCAAGCGCGCCCCCCCCAGATGTTGCGCCCGGTGCGGCCGGCCCCCCTTGCACCCCCCACGCTACGCCACTGCTTCCAACATATATAAAAACATAACAAAACATAAAATATTAAAAAGCTTCCCTATACAGTACAGGGCTGCCTTCAGATGTCTCTTAAAGGTTATATAGTTACTCATTTATTGATAAATTCAGTGAGTAATAATACTAATAGCAGCATTTATAGAGCACATTTTCATGATGAGCAGGTTGCCCTCACCTGCTCACTGATTTCCCCCTGAAACCACCCACTTCAGGCTTACAAGGGAACCCTGGATTTTCCTTGAAAAATGTAGTTACACCCTTAAGTGTCTGCATTTCCTTTATTCAAACCAGCAGCTGTAGTTTGCAGGCAATACCGGTAAGCCAACTTAAGAGAAGCCTCTCTTGCTTTTGGTCTCAGAAGACCAGGCAAAGGTCTTTTAGTAGCTCTCAGTGGTTTACATTCTGGGTCTGAAAAGGATGCTCCACATATTACCTGTTACCACTGGGCTGGAGACATTCCTACTCAGATCACAAAAGTTCACAGAATTCTCATTGCTTCCATAGCAGCATTTGAGCCTCTGCTGGGCATTTCTGGTGATGGGTCTGCTCCAGAAATGGCCATTTGTGTAAAATGTGGCTGTCAGTATATTGACAAGGAAAGCTCTCGGGGACCACGTAACACCAATCCTGAAAAAGCAACGTAAGTGGATGGTTTCATATTGAGCTAAAGTAAAGGGACCCCTGACCATTAGGTCCAGTTGTGGCCGACTCTGGGGTTGCAGCACTCATCTCACTTTACTGGCCGGTGTACAGCTTCCAGGTCACGTGGCCAGCATGACTAAGCCGCTTCTGGCGAACCAGAGCAGCGCACGGAAACGCCGTTTACCTTCCCGCCTATTTATCTACTTGCTCTTTGACGTGCTTTCGAACTGCTAGGTTGGCAGGAGCTGGGACCGAGCAACGGGAGCTCACCCCGCCGTGGGGATTCAAACCGCCGACCTTCTCATCGGCAAGCCCTAGGCTCTGTGGTTTAACCCACAGCACCACCCGCATCCCATATTGACCTACGAAGCCCTAAATGCTTTGGGGCTCAGGTATTTCATAGAATCATAGAGTTGTAGAGTTGAAAGGTACCAGGAGGGTCATCTAATCCAACGCCCTGCAATGCAGGAATCTTTTGCCCAACATGGGGCTCCAACCCATGACCCTGAGATTAAGAGTCTCATGCTCTACCAACTGAGCTATCCTAGGAAGAACTGACTCACTCTTTATCAGTATTCATTTGACCTTTGAGCTGGGGGCCAGACCCATCTCAAAAGCAGAAGGACACCAAGTGACAACATGAGATAGGACCTTCTCCATGGAGGCATCCATATTTTGGATTGCCCTCCTCAAAGAGATGAGCATTCTGGTCCCAGAAGAGACTCACCCAGGCATTCGTGAGTGGTTAGCTGCCTATGCAGTGAGGATGTAATGATAACAGAAGAACAAGTCTTGTTGAATTGGATCCAGCATGGCTTCAGCAACAGGTAAGTCTTGCTAACCTATTAAGAGTTATTTGCAAGGTGCCTTGAATTTTATATAATCATAGAAAGTGCCCACATAAATAAAAACAAATCAACAATAATATTCTGACACTGTAGAATTTCCCCTCATTTGCCTTTTCTGAAATTATTTTCTCCCTAGAACATGCATTCTCCTCCTAGATCCCATGGAATTAGTTTCACCTCTGCTTATCCTCCTGTCAGTTCTTCCCAAAAACTATTTACTCCTGATTTTCCCCAGCCTTCTTTAAGCCACATCAGCCTGACCTGATACGATGAAATGCCTCAGTTCTCCTGGATGTTCAGCAGCCACCAACTATTATGGGCTAGCTTGCATAATACCCTCCTTCTCAGTTCCAATATTACCTGTAAGGCCAACTCGGTTTAAACTTTAAATTCAGTTAATGTGTGTGCCATAGTAAGCTGTGTCCAAAGTAACTCACAATATCATCTTTTTATTATTATCGAACGACATACAGATATTTTTTTCCAGGAGGGTTCACCTGGAATTTTTTTCTCCAGGAGGGCTTGCCTGGCAAACTTGTTACATATCTTTAGGCACCAGGCAAAAACGTTCCTCTTCTCCTTTTGGCCTTATAAACGGTGTGTGTGTTGTTTTTGCTTGTTACTATGCTATGTATGCTTGTGTTTTTGTGTTGTAAACCACCCTGTGACACTTGGATGAAGGGTGTTACAGCAAAATGCTGAAAGTAAGTTCTGAGTTTTCAATGTTAAGTCTCCAGGCACATAGCAGAAACCGGGTGATTAACACACTGTTCTGGTATTCTAGAGACATGAGGACAACCAACCATTTGGAAGAGGAAATATTTTAATCACTTGATTCAACAGTATAACACACTAGGTACCAGAACACTGAATGAAACCTAATGGATAACTATTCACACAGCATCTCAATACTTTAGCGTATGTACGCATCTCACAACATCAGTATAATGATGGAAACAGTGGCTTACGAAGCAATACAACAATGGGTAATAGAGATATTCAGTTCTTTTTAAAATAAAAATCTTCTGTTCTTGCATTCTTTAGAGGCATATAAAACCACACTGTAACACCTTAAAAAACACACACAGCCATGTCAAAATTTCCGTTTCCTTAATTTCTTCCAAAAATGCAACCACTCAAACAAATACAAAATGCTGTTTTCTGGCAGCGCACTGCCAGTCAGGAGGAGTCTTATTTGCCTTGCTAGGGCTAATTTGACCCAATACAGGTGTGTGCTTGTCTTCGCAGTTGGAAAATAGTGCAGGTGCATAATTAGGCACCAGCAGAAACCCAGTTTTATTGAGACTTCTCAATCCCAAGTATACAAACAATCACCTGTTGTGGGGTGTCTGTCAACTTAAGCCAAGGTATGTGCTCTTTGTTCTATTTGCAAAGAGTCCTATACTCATTGCGCAGTCACTTGCTGAGCAAAGCAAAATAAGTCAAGTAGTTCTGGGGCATGTACAGAGTGCCAGCTGAACAGACCACGCTGGTAATAAGCCACAGCTGGTCGGGATAGGCTGAAAGGCCTAAGTTTTGTTTGTGTCTATTTTTCATGTGATCATTGCAAAGAGCTTCCTATCCCATCTACGTGTGGAGGGGTGGTTTGTTTGTTTGTTTTGGTTTTTTACAGATGTGGGGGAAGGAGAAGTCAACCTTAAGTCCTCTAAAAAGAAAATAAAGGAGAATGAGAACTTACGCAATATTAATTCTATTGAAATTTTTAGAACTCAGAAGACTCCAGCCCTTTTGTGTAAAGGAAAAGC
Source organism: Podarcis bocagei (assembly GCF_964188305.1). Taxonomy (NCBI): domain Eukaryota; kingdom Metazoa; phylum Chordata; class Lepidosauria; order Squamata; family Lacertidae; genus Podarcis; species Podarcis bocagei. The sequence goes on along the minus strand of NC_138143.1, from coordinate 42,034,678 downwards.
AGCCATAAATCAATAAAAACCAGCACTTTGCCTCTTCTCAATTTAGCTCTGTCTGGGTGAGCAGATAATTCCAAACAGCAAATATCTGAGGTGTCTGAATTTCAGACAGAGCTCTGGGCCTATTTCGTTCAGGTACAAACCTCAAGCCCCTCTCTCCCCCCCATTACTTCTGCCACAGAGCATCTCTCACTATGGAGAAAGTTGAATCATCACACAGTATTGACTGGCGATCTATTTTCAGCCTGCAGTGCTATGCAGGACATATCAGGCACAGCAAAACCAAGATGCGGCAAGAATGTAATAAGGTGCCCAATTATAGCAAACAAAGAAGCATAGATGAAGGCACACTGCCCCCTCACACACAGTCGCTTAAGGGAAACGCACGCATGGGTCGTGGTATCGCAGTGCTCCAACTGACCCACCCAACTTCGCCTGTGCAGAAGCCACCATCCGTTACCATTAAGAAAGCCGGCTCACAGCTTGGACAAGTTTGCGTTAACTCTTACAAACACACTTCTCTTCTGTACTGAAGAATGAGGGAAATCAGCAAAGAGAATAAAAGATGGATGAATTCTTTGCATTGCTACAGAAGATGTTGGGAGGGCCACCCGTATCTTACAAAATATTCCTGGTATTACTTTTGAACACTTAAGCAGCAGAAGATAATATTTTAGAGTAAAATGGCAAATTGCAAAAGTAACAAGTTATTGTGACGGGGCTGCATTGTTGATGCAACTGTGAAATGGTTGCTGCTTTAACTAAAATGAGTAACCATGATAAAACCAGTTCCCTTACTGGAAGGCGCTTCTAAAGGAATGCAGAAAATTATGAACATATCCCAGCAAAGAGCTTTATTAAGACTACTGTGAAATGTCTAGAGCAGGGGTAGTCAACCTTTTTATACTTACCGCCCACTCATGCATCTTTCTTGATGGTAAAATTTCCTTACCACCCACCAGTGCTCAATGGAAGGAGGATTCAGCTAGTATCGTTGAACCCCCTACTGCCCACCTGGAATCCTGAAACGCCCACTAGTGACTGTAGGGACCAGGTGGACAACCCCTGGTCTAGAATATGATGTCTTCCTGAGGAATAATCAATGTGGCTTCTACAAATGGAAATCTTGTCTCACCAACCTTTTAGAATTCTTTCAGGTGTCAATATATGGGGGCATGATGACTGATTAGAGGTTCAGCATTTTTAACAAGGCCTTTGCCAAAATTACAGAAGAGTAGCCAATCATATTGCAACAAAAGCAATACCTATGGCTCCTTGTTAATTGCAGCATGATTTACACAGGTGAGTAGCCTCCCTACACAAAGCCTCCAGGAAACCCTTCAGCACAGCAATTTTGAAAGGGGCTTTTATGTGAGTCGGTGCTTCTTCAATACAAGCCTGCCGAAGTTTCTGTGATTTTGGTGGCTCCACAGTGCCATCTTTTAAGATGGCTGCAAAAACACACACCAATTCAGCAGTGACCCATTGACCTAATTAGGTCCACTTTGCTTTCGGAGGACATCAGGAGCTCTGAATAATTTTTTTGCCTGTGTTCAAACAAAGCATCTAGCAGCCAGACCCAAGCCCTGGTGGCACAGGTTGTCTCTCAGTTGCCTCACCCAGAATACATCACTCCAAGGAAGGACACACTTTTTTCTTGGCCCTGCACAGAATGTAGAAGGGGAGAGTTGGCGAAGACTCTTGTTCTAACCTAGGTAGCAAATGTTTCCATCCCTTGTTCTGACCTCAAATAAATTAGACAGCAAATGACTTCGGTGGAAATGTTTCAATATTCCATAGTACTACTCTGATAAGTGATCGTGCCCTGTTCCCCGCTGCAGGAAAGAGTTAATCCTCTACAAATTAAACAATTTCCTCTTAATTTGTATGTGTTTTGCCTTTTCCTAATTGTGCACATTTTAAATACTGTTTTACCTGCTGGTATTTCAAGTGCCACTTAAAGTAATGTTAACATACTTTACAGTAAGCAAGTCTTACTAAAATGTAATGGAATGTACTTCTTAACAGAAATATTGCTGAATATTGCGTTTCCTGGCTGGGAAATATAAACTTCAGTGGCTTGTAACAATTGCATCACTGCAAGATGAGTATTACAACTCCAACCGTCTTCTAGATTGAACCATCTTCATCTGAGCTGAAGAACAATTTAAGGACTCCTCCCTCCCACTTGATTTCCCCTTCCCTCACCATATATTTGAGTTCACAACACATACAGTAATTAACACTGCACATAATTAACATTATGCATTTTTATCGACATTCTACAAAATACTTTGTGACTCTCAGACTGGAAACCCTGACTCCTTGAAGAGCCTTTGGGAATATGATTTTGGCATGGAGAATGATTAAGCAGATTGGTGCAATATTTGGGCTAAAAAGCCACTTGACCCTGCCCAAGTTAGAAAAAACACATTTTAAAATGGTACATAGGTGATAATTGGATCGAGTATCATTGATGGGGCTTTGGGTGTACTGAGATGGTGAACCATATGTGGTTCAGACTGCAGTATTTCAGGAAATAAATATGTTCACAAAATTGTCAATTCAATGCATGCCATAATTGGCGTTATTAACAATTTTTAAGGATGAACAGAAGGATCTTCTGTACAAAGAACTGATCGTGTTTCTACTGGTTAAGATCATAGAATTGAAATGTTGGAAGGGACCACGAGGGTCATCTAGTTTAACCCCCTGAAATGCAGGAACCTTTCTGACTAACATGGGGCTTGAACCCACAACTCGGAGAATTAAAGAGTCTTGCGCTTTACTGCCTGAGCTATCTGGTCGCAGCTCGTCTACTGATTGCACACACTTGGAACGTTTTGGATAATTTGCAGTTGCCTGCTTGGGGAAAAAAGGTCTCATGGAAATGGCTGTCATGGAAACACCGACTAAACAGCTGGAAACACTGAATGGAGAACAACTAGAAAACAACTTTGTAGAATTATGCCACGCTTTTATAGCATACATAGCAAAAACTAATTCCAACACTCCAGCAAAGCATGTCCAATTGCGGTGAGTTATATCTGACTGACCTCTGTACCTTAAGGTTACCAGATATTTTTTCAATGAATCCGGGGACACTTTTCACCTTTCTACTAAACAGATGGATTTTGTCAGGAGACTGACTTGTAAATCCGGGGACTGTCCCCGGGAAACGGGGATGCCTGGCAACCTTACTGTACCTCGTTATTATGAGGGGAGAGGGGTTATGCTTTTTGGACGGAGAAGTAAGAACATTTGTTTTAAAAATTCATATATTTAGTTTTGTTTAAGTCAAATAAACATGTTGATGATATAATCCTACATATGTCTACTCAACAGGATTTATTCCCAGGTAAGTATGTATAGGATTGCAGCCTCCATTATGTTGTTGTTGTTGTTTAGTCGTTTAGTCGTGTCCAACTCTTCGTGACCCCCTGGACCAGAACACGCCAGGCACTCCTGTCTTCCACTGCCTCCCGCAGTTTGGTCAAACTCATGCTGGTAGCTTCGAGAACACTGTCCCACCATCTTGTCCTCATGGGTCACTGCCTTGCCGTGGCGAAGGGGCTTGAATAACTCAGAGAAGCTATGAACTATGCCGAGCAGGGCACCCAAGATGGACAGGTCATAGTGGAGAGTTTTGACCAAACGTGATCCACCTGGAGCAGGAACCGGCAAGCCACTCCAGTATCCCTGCCAAGAAAACTCCATGGACAAAGACAACAGGCATATAAAAGCCTCCATTATACCTCCATCAATTTAAGGCAGTGGAAAATGTTCCAATTCATTTTCTTCCAGAAAGCCCCCATCACTGAGACTAGGTGGTAATTGTAATTGCAATCCTCCTGGTCCAAGGAGAGCTACTTCAAGAGTAATCACACAATCGCCTCCTTCAAGGAAGACTGCCCTGCATCACAAAACAGGCAAAAACTGCCTCTTGGGTCCATCTGGCCAACTTGTTCCTGTTAGATGGCATGAGCTAAGAAGGGCCTTAATTCAGTAGGCTTTTCCAGGCTCAGTCTCAAACTTAGACTAGCCCAATAAAAAGTGTTGCTCTGTACTGAAATAGAGGTTCCCCCTTCCACGCTCATCAGAAACTATTCTGATAGCTGCCCTTGTTGGAGATGTGCAGCTGTATGGCAATTTGAGGGCTTTCGAAATGCATAAACAAGGAATCAACCTTGCAGTAGGCATAGTCTTGTCAATTCTCATTTATTCACTTGGTACTTGGCATTCTTTTTTTCTGCCGTAAGAAGCTGTAAAGATGTATGCAGCTTGGGGTGACAGTCAACTAAGTTTTACTCACAGTACAGAAATTAAAATTAATGAATAATAATAATAATAATTTTTATTTATACCCCGCCCTCCCCAGCCAAGCTCAGAGCGGCTTACAAGCAATAGTAAAAACAAGTTGAATGATTACAACTTAAAAACAAAAATAAAATACAACATTAAAATAATGGAACATTAAAATATTAAAATGTAGCCTCATCGCAGGAGGAGAAGGAAAAGAAAAAAGAAAGAGAGGGAGGGAGGGAATCAAACTGATTCTAAGCCAAAGGCCAGGTGGAACAACTCTGTCTTACAGGCCCTGTGGAAAGAAATCAGATCCTGCAGGGCCCTGGTCTCATGAGGCAGAGCGTTCCACCAGGCCGGGGCCAGTGTTGAGAAGGCCCTGGCTCTGGTCGAAGCTAATCTAACTTCCTTAGGGCCCGGGACCACTAGGGTGTTGCTGTTTATGGACCTTGAGGCTCTCTGTGGGGCATACCGGGAGAGGCGGTCCCGTAGGTACGAGGGTCCTAGGCCGTGAAGGGCTTTAAAGGTCAAAAGCAGCACCTTCAATCTGACCCTGTACTCCACCGGAAGCCAGTGCAGCTGGAAAAACATGACTTAAGTTGGGTATGTTCATTTCAATAGGTCTACTCTGAGTACAGCTTAGTTGAATAGGTTGGCACCCATCTGTTTTGGGAGACAATGGAACAGTGTACCTTTGGGGGTGAAGTCAAACTGCTGGAAGGTTACAGCGCCTGCTGTGGCTGTAAAGACCAATATGGGGGAGACATGTTTTGTTGCAGCCGGGGCAGATGAAGGTGTCCAGTTGTGCTGCTGCAGATGCACCATGGTGTTTCTTCTCTCTGTGCTCCTCCCAGTGGTCAATTCCTCCTCTGGTCATTGCTGCGGATAACCACCTGGCTGCCTGTCTCCAAGCACTGAGGTCACCTGCAATAAATCCCCACGGGGCAGGGCTGATGTTGCCAGCCTTTATGCCACAGCTTTGTGGCACAGAGTTGATCTGCTAACATGCCTGGTCCCCATAGAGCACATCCTTAAGGATCCTGACATCCTTCATTCAGCGGACATGACCAAACCAGCATAGGCATCGCTGCAACAGAAATGTGAACATGCAAGGGAGGTGGACTTAGAAGAGCACATCTTTGACGCTCTGTCCTGCACAGACCTCAGTTTATTTCTTACTGGTTTTGTGAGCATGGAAATCCTGCTCACTGATGACTGAGTACAGAACTCATGACATATATATGAAAAAAACACCATGCATAAATGTAATGGCATATGGGGTGCCCTTCTGGTGTGTTTTAACAATAACAGATGCTGGGAACCCAGCAATCCAGCTGCTTGCCCAGCAGACAGACAAGACCCTCACATCCCCTCCTTTTCACCTCTCATTCTAGCTTGTTCCTTCCTATTTATCTGGCTGCAAACTAAGGAAGAGATTTTAAACCAATCTGCATGGGCCCAATAATGTAAGAAAAACACACAAAAATGATTCGAGGCTTATTTTCTTACCAACTCAAAGGCATAATCTTCCTCTCTTTCAAAACATTGGCTGTTGTTCTAATTTCAGTTATCCTTTCTGTTCTTATTAATTGATATAGATATCGGATGGGGGTGGAGGAGATTGATAATTGAAAGGGGATGAATGGCAAGGGTTGGGCAAACAAAGAGCAACTTGCACCCCACCCATCACATTGTCAATATCCTCGGGCCACAATAAATGGAATTCATGCACCAAAACATCACTAGATGGTGTTCTAAACTCATCCATAAACTGAACTGCAGAAATAGACACATGCAGCACCATCGCAAAAAGATCTTTAAGAGACTCAGGAGCAAGGAAGGAGTTATAAGACCTTGCTACAATGGGGTTGTGCCAGGGGGCAAAAAGAGGCCAAGGTAGGAAGAGAGCTTTCGTCCCTCTGTTTTCCCATCTCATTCTGTTTTTTCCACTCTGGGGTAGGAGGAGGAGAATACTGCAATTAATCCAGAATGTGGCAGCTAGACTGGTGACTGGGAGTGGCCGCTGGGACCACATAACACCAGTCCTGAGAGATCTGCATTGGCTCCCAGTACGTTTCCAAGCACAATCAAAGTGTTGGTGCTGACCTTTAAAGCCCTCGGTCCTGTATACCTGAAGGAGTGTCTCCACCCCCATTGTTCAGCCCGGACACTGAGGTCCAGCGCCGAGGGCCTTCTGGTGGTTCCTTCATTGCGAGAAGTGAGGTTACAGGCAACCAGGCAGAGGGCCTTCTTGGTAGTGGCACCCGCCCTGTGGAACACCCTCTCTTCAGATGTGAAGGAAATAAGCAGCTATCTTCTTTTTAAAAGACATCTGAAGGCAGCCCTGTTTAGGGAAGTTTTTAATATTTAATGCTGTATTGTTTTTAACACTTGATTGGAAGCCGCCCAGAGTGGCTGGGGAAACTCAGAGAGTTGTTGTTGTTGTTGTTGTTGTTGTTGTTGTTGTTGTTGTTGTTGTTGTTGTTGTTATTATTATTATTATTATTATTATTATTATTATTATTATACTATGCCATGAGAAAATACTGTTATCTCCTCCTCCCCCAGGAACTGCTATGGGGAGGGAAAATGCTGTGTGTGTGTGTGTGTGTGTGTGTGTGTGCACGCGCCTGCGTGCCTTCCTCTCTGTGTATGCATACACACATGATGGTGTGTTGGCTTGCTTTGGCCGTGCCCACCTCTGATATGTGGAGATAATGGAGAAGCCAACCATCAGAGGCCCTTGGGCTATGCCTGCAGGAGGGAATGGTCACTAAAATCTTAAACCTCATCAAGAATGCTAAGGAAGAGAGAGGATCCAGTCCAGAACACCAAGCTAATAACGTGACTCACATTTCATGATTGTCATGGTGCCCATGTAGGACCGAGTTGAGCCTCAGCATGAATGTTGAGGACCCCCAAAACAACGAGCCTGGGGGATTCACAACAACAAACTGAGATAACCTCTGGCAGATCACGCAAGGAGACCTGGACAGAAGAGCAGAATCCTTAATCTGTCCAGTAAGTGTTACACAAATGCTTACAAGTGGAGCCCATCTGGACATGAGCCTTGGAGGCCGTCCAATATAGCAGGGGGGAGCAACCTCATGCTTGGGGGCCAAATGCAGTCATCTGGGTCTCTCTATTTGGCCCTCAGAGTTGTTCTGTCAGGAGTGGTGCCTAATGCGGCCTCAGTGAAGTTAATTCTTTATTCAAAGAAACAAGACTGCTCAGGAGGGACAGGCCTAGAGAACGTATCAATTCTTCCAAGTAGAACTTGCCCTGATGAGGCAGAGTTGCAAGGACTGGAGGTCCCCGCCTTCCCACAGTTCCTAACTCTCCTTCTCAAGCAATCCGAGGCTGTTACCTTGCCTTTGCTCCGCCCTCTTCATTCCTCTTTGTGTTCTGGGAGCCCAGGGCGGAGGGGAGCTGGTCGCAGCAGGAGGGGGAACAGCCTGGCTTCCTCACCAACCTGACTCATCACTGCCTCTTGCCCCCTCTCCTTTCCATTCTCCACTTCTGCCTCTGATTCTGGACTGCTCTCTGCCACAGACTCTTCCTGCTCACTAAGCCCTGTTATCTCTTCCACTTCTGAAACCTCCTCCTCCTCCCAGTCTGCTCCCTCTTCTCCCTCTGACCACTCATCACCATCCCACCTCCAATCCCCTGGCGCTGAGCCTTCTTCCCTTGGGAGTTCCCACTCCTCTGCATCCAGACAATCCATGATATCTCCCCAGGCCACTTCCCAATCACCTCAGGCTACATACACCCTGGGTGCTTCTTTCTAGCTAGAGTGTGCCCATGTACTCCAATACTGCTTCCCCTGATGAAGGATAAAGAGGGGTTTCCATGTGAGAGACAGAGAGTAGAAACTAGCCTTCTGTACAAAGGGAACATTTGCATTGGTTACCCTGCCCGTTTTGGCCTCTGTCCCTGCCCACCCTGGTATGTGGCCCTCAAAATGTTTCTCAGAAGGAAATGTGACCCTCAGGCTGGAAAATGTCCCCCCCCCCCAATGCCCTGTAGACTGGAGCAAGTGCTCCTTTTCAAAAGTCTATGCTGGTGCCGCCCTTAATAATCCAGATGGACACAGCTGAGAAAGATCCACTCATCTTAGGTAAAGGGACCCCTGACCATTATAGAATCATAGAATCATAGAGTTGGAAGAGACCACAAGGGCCATCGAGTCCAACCCCCTGCCAAGCAGGAAACACCATCAGAGCACTCCTGACATATGGTTGTCAAGCCTCTGCTTAAAGACCTCCAAAGTAGGAGACTCCACCACACTCCTTGGCAGCAAATTCCACTGTCCAACAGCTCTTACTGTCAGGAAGTTCTTCCTAATGTTTAGGTGGAATCTTCTTTCTTGTAGTTTGGATCCATTGCTCCGTGTCCGCTTCTCTGGAGCAGCAGAAAACAACCTTTCTCCCTCCTCTATGTGACATCCTTTTATATATTTGAACATGGCTATCATATCATCCCTTAACCTCCTCTTCTCCAGGCTAATTAGGTCCAGTTGTGACCGACTCTGGGGTTGGGGCGCTCATCTCGCTTTACTGGCCGAGGGAGCTTCCAGGCCATGTGGCCAGCATGACTAAGCCGCTTCTGGTGAACCAGAGCAGTGCACGGAAATGCCGGAGCGGTACCTATTTATCTACTTGCACTTGACGTGCTTTCGAACTGCTAGGTTGGCAGGAGCAGGGACTGTGCAAAGGGAGCTCACCCCGCCATGGGGATTCGAACCGCCGACCTTCTGTTTGGCAAGCCCTAGGTCCTGTGGTTTAACCCACAGCACCACCCGCATCCCCACTCATCTTAGCTCATCTCAATAATGCTGGCCAAGTATTTAGCATTCCAGTACAACCACCACAGAACCAGAAGACAGTCAAGAATCTGCCATTGAGATGTTTTACCAACAACAACAACGCCACTAGATCTAAGCAGTATATCATGGCCCATTGACCACGAGGAAAGACCACCAATTTGACCACAACTGATACTGTACCTGGTGCATAACCTACAATTAAGTCTGCACGTTTACTCATTTTAGGACTAGCCTTGTTTTACTTGTTTTCTCTGCCCTAAAAGGGACCCATGAGCTCTGACTAGACAGCTCTGAATAACTGCTGACTTTGGTATTTGCAAAGGTAGAAAAGCATCACTGATTTCTCCCACTATGCTTAAGATGCAATCAGGTCTTTTTGTATCAGACAGACTAACCTCATTACGTTTCTGAATGTTTCATCCAGGCGATCGTAAGCAACTTACAAAGTGCAGGCTGGGCTGCCCAGTCTTCTCAGCAACATCTTTCATCTCCTTCCCTGCTTCCCCCATTTTACTGAACTTCCCATCTTTTGCTTATCTAATCCAACCTGTTGAACTGAAAACCCTACACATTTATGATTTAACGAAAGTAATGTTTTACTGTCCCTTTGTGGGGTTTTCAATGAACCGATATGCCTTTTTGTCTATGACGACTAGGTGCTTTCGAAATTGCAGATTTTCGGAATTCCGTGCTTGTTTACAGATTCCGTTCTTGGTATGAAATTCTTGCTCGGAGACTTAAAATCTTGGCCCTGCTTATTTGGGCTTTTTTCCTCCCCTTTTCAGAGACAACCGCAGTTGTCAAAACGCGCAAGCGAGATGCAGTCAGACTTTGCTTCGGTGCCTGCGGTGGCCAGATGTCACCAAGCCCCAGCTACTGTGCGTCATCCAGACAGTCCACACACAATTAGGCTGCGCTGTGATCTTCTCAGTCCTTGGCTTGGTCCATGCTGCTAAAGCATATTGTTCTAGCTCCATCCCCTCTTTGTGAATACTAAAACCAAGGCAGCATCTGGCAGTCCAGCCTTTTGTTCTCACAGCCAGTATCTCCCCGTCTGCATTTAGCAGTAGATTCCAGGGATCCCTAACCTTCCTCTGGCTTCTAGCAGACTTGTAGATCCCCTCACCCCGCTATTTCACATCTATCACACATGTTTCAGTTCAGTCTGTGCTTTTGCAGTTATTAATATATTCAGATAAGAAGCATACATCAAATGAAGTTAGATGTGACAACTCTGGACTAGATGCAGGAATGATTTCAGTTTTTTAGAAGCCCCAGGCATGCAAATAACGGGACTCCCGATTCGGCACAGGAAGTATTAAAGAGGAAATCGTGGCTGTAAGATTTCAATGCAATGGTATAAGAGGCAATTTTTATATTCCATTGGCAGGTGCTACCAGAAGTACTACTTCAATACACTTTAAATATACAAATTCCAATACTTCCCCCTCCACACATATATGCACACACACAACTGAAACAGTATTATCGTTCTTTTGCCTTCCCCTTCTGTGATAATCATCATCCACACTAGATAATCCGCTTACATAGATACTATCTATGAGCCAAGATTTCTAGGCATGACAAGTGGCTGCTCCAGGCATTCTGTGCCATGCAGTGGAAAACAAAACACACAAAAAAACACAATTTGGAAGATGTAATCCTTGTAAGACTGAAAACTCGATGCCCCAAACCCCATCTATTACCTTCCATGTCACAGTAACAAATTCTGCAAGAATCGAAAGCTGAATTCCGTGGCTGGTATAAATTGCAGAAAACAAGGAAATGAACTCTCATGGTTTGCATAAATTGTTCTGCTTCCGCTTGCCATAGGGGAGGGAAATATAAATAAGGCATTGAAGGCCTGTCTCTAGCCACCAATAATATATCAAGACAACAACAACAAGCAAGCCAGAAAGAAACTAATTTCTGGCTCTTTAAAAACGAACCAATTTATGATCACATCAGTCTTAGGCATGTATGTGGGAACTGCACAGAAATGTAACAAATGTACTGGACCTTCTTGCATTTTGTGGGATTGGCCTCGCTGTTAATTCTCTCTCCCGTTGCATTTACATGTAGGCCAGCCAAGAACTGAGTGGGCATCTGAGAAAGCAGCATTTAGACCACAAAGCTTGCCATAAAAGAGATTTGAGATAACCACAAGATTCCTATGGTTTCTGACATTCAGCAGGCATTGCTCACATGCTTGCAGGTATATCTATACAATCACACAAGCAAAAAGTCCCCCCCCCTTTTCTTCCGAAGAAAGCTATGGGGCAGCATCCAAATAACTGATTGAGGATGAATCCTGACAAGACAGAAGTACTGTTTTTGGGGGGACAGGAGGCGGGCGGGTGTGGAGGATTCCCTGGTCCTGAATGGGGCAACTGTGCCCCTGAAGAACCAGGTGCGCAACCTGGGAGTCATTTTGGACTCGCAGCTGTCCATGGAGGCACAGGTCAAATCTGTGTCCAGGGCAGCTGTTTACCATCTCCATCTGGTACGCAGGATGAGACCCTACCTGCCCGCAGACTGTCTCGCCAGAGTGGTGCATGCTCTGGTTATCTCCCGCTTAGACTACTGCAATGCGCTCTACGTGGGGCTACCTTTGAAGGTAACCCGGAAACTACAACTAATCCAGAATGCGGCAGCTAGACTGGTGACTGGGAGCAGCCACCGAGACCACATAACACCGGTCCTGAGAGATCTGCATTGGCTCCCAGTACGTTTCCGAGCACAATTCAAAGTGTTGGTGCTGACCTTTAAAGCCCTAAACGGCCTTGGTCCAGTATATCTGAAGGAGCGTCTCCACCCCTATTGTTCTGCCCGGATACTGAGATCCAGCGCCGAGGGCCTTCTGGCGGTTCCCTCATTGCGAGAAGCCAAGTTACAGGGAACCAGGCAGAGGGCCTTCTTGGTAGTGGCACCCGCCCTGTGGAACGCCCTCCCACTAGATGTCAAAGAGAACAATAATAATAATAATAATAATAATAATAATTTATTATTTGTACCCCGCCCATCTGGCTGGGTTTCCCCAGCCACTCTGGGCGGCTTCCACAGAAACCAAAAAACACTAAAATATCATACATTAAAAGCTTCCCTGAATAGGGCCGCCTTAAGATGTTTTCTGAATGTCAGGTAGTTGTCCATCACCTTGACATCCGATGGGAGGGCATTCCACAGGGCGGGCGCCACCACCGAAAAGGCCCTCTGCCTGGTTCCCTGTAGCTTCGCTTCTCGCAATGAGGGAACCGCCAGAAGGCCCTCGGCGCTGGACCTCAGTGTCCGGGCAGAACGATGGGGGTGGAGACGCTCCTTCAGGTATACTGGGCCGAAGCCGTTTAGGGCTTTAAAGGTCAACACCAACACTTTGAATTGTGCTCGGAAACGTACTGGGAGCCAATGTAGGTCTTTCAAGACCGGTGTTATGTGGTCTCGGCGGCCGCCCCCAGTCACCAGTCTAGCTGCCGCATTCTGGATTAGTTGTAGTTTCCGAGTCACCTTCAAAGGTAGCCCCACGTAGAGCGCATTGCAGTAGTCCAAGCGGGAGATAACTAGAGCATGCACCACTCTGGCCAGACAGTCAGCGGGCAGGTAGGGTCTCAGCCTGCGTACCAGGTGGAGTTGGTAGACAGCTGCCTTGGATACAGAATTGACCTGCGCCTCCATGGACAGCTGTGAGTCCAAAATGCAGTTTGCAAAGGTTCTTTTGGAACCTGAACATCCGTCGCAGCTTCCGCGGCTTCCAATTGGCTCCAGGAGCTTCCTGCAGCCAATCAGAAGCCGCGCCTTGGCTTCCGAATGTTTTGGATGTCGAACGGACTTCTGGAACAGATTCCATTCTGCTTCCAAGGTATCACTGTATAGCAAAAAAAATGGGGGGGGGGGAGAGTTTCACAATCACAGGCATTTCATCTACTATATATTTTGTGAAGTTGTCTGTCCATCTGTCTGTCCATCTGTTCTTTATGCAGTCAGACACCTCTTGAGAGATCATCACCAAATCTGGCATGACAGCTCCAGAGATGGAGGAGCAGGTTTTGATCTGGGCTCGGATACAGTTAGATGTCATTTTGAATCAAGATGCTGGACCAAACAGTATATAGAGGTAGCTCTAATTAAATCTGGGTTTCCTTTGGATTCTACAAAATGAATTAAAATACTTTATGACTCACTCACATCTAGAGTTAAAGTGAATGGTATTAGGTTTGTTACTTTCCCACTGTCTAGAGGAAATAGACAGAGATGCCCACTATCACTTTTGCTTTTTAAAATTTGCCTAGAACCTCTCGTTTGTGCTATTAGACAACATAACAAGATCTACGGAGCAGTTCACAATTCAGCTGAATATAAATTGGTTTTATTTGCAGATGACATTATTTTGTTTATTTCTAAACCTCAGACTATGTGGATGCAAACCATAGATGCATTTGGTAAAACACCAAGATATTCTATTAATTGATGGAAATAGGTGAAAAACGATGTTTACCTTCCCACCGGAGTGGTACCTATTTATCTACTTGCACTTTTGACGTGCTTTTGAACTGCTAGGTTGGCAGGAGCTGGGACCGAGCAACGGGAGCTCACCCCGTCGCGGGGATCCGAACCGCCGACCTTCTGATCGGCAAGTCCTAGGCTCTGTGGTTTAACCCACAGCACCCGCGTCCCTATATAGAATATAGTAGGTTATTATTAATCATATATGTATTAGGACAATAATATTACTTATATATCTATACAATAATGTATTGAGGTATAACTGATTACACTTAGTGTATTGTATTGTATTGTATTGTGTGTGTGTGTATATATATATATATATATATATATATATATATATATATATATATCCTATTGTAATTTTAAAAAAGGGGGGGAAGATGCTGAACCGAAGCTTTCGAAACTGCATGGATTTAGACACCCCTGAAGATAACCCAATTTCTCATTTATTTTACTGAGATGGAGGAGCTGGGTTCAGCCTACTTTTTCTCTAAATTCTACCTGAACTGCCATACCTAGTTCCTGCAACCATCATTACCAAGTTTAGCACAACCACAGATACAGCAGAACTTTGCTGATGGCTGGGTAATCCGCAATGTCAAAAGCAACACGATGGCCAGAAGCAATGACAATGTGAAAAACTTTATGGAATAATTCAAAACGTCAAAACTAAGAAACTGAAGCACACTGTTCCAGAGTATTTTTCATTCTCATGTATATTATATCTATTCGAAAAAAGATTGGTTAATGAAATTACCTATCTTTCTACTTACAAGTGTTGAACTAATTGGCTGATGAAGAATTCAACGAAACAGTAGTTGTTATCCGGAAACACTGTTCAGCAGAGTTCAGAGTTGGACATCAGAATTGGACATTTGCTGATTATACAAAGCTTCACAGCTTGCTCTCCGCCGGGTGAAGTCTGGCACCGTGATTCATTTAAGGACTTTCAGAGACTTTCAGAGGCTTCAGTTTGTTAGTTTTGATGTTTTGAATTATTCCATAAAGTTTTCCACATTGTACTTGTTTCTGGCCATCGTGTTACTTTTGATATTGCTGACTCATATTTTGCAGCACGATGGCTGCGTAATGACAGGCCAGGTGGACACATCCATATATTGAACTGCAGGGGCAGTGTCCTATTACCACTTCCAGGTGGGGCTCGGCGTCAGGAAATGGCAGTGGGAATTCAGAACAACCCTAATTAGAACAACTTCCTTTTCTTCCCAGGCTTTTCTTTCCAGACCTAATAATAATAATAATAATAATAATAATAATAATAATAATAATAATAAAGCAGAGACATCACCTTGCCAACAAAGGTCCGTATAGTTCAAGCTATGGTTTTCCCAGTAGTGATGTATGGAAGTGAGAGCTGGAACATAAAGAAAGCTGATCGCCGAAGAATGGATGCTTTTGAATTATGGAGCTGGAGGAGACTCTTGAGAGTCCCATGGACTGCAAGAAGATCAAACCTCTCCATTCTTAAGGAAATCAGCCCTGAGTGCTCACTGGAAGGACAGATCCTGAAACTGAGGTTCCAAGACTTTGGCCACCTCATGAGAAGAGAAGACTCCCTGGAAAAGACCCTGATGTTGGGAAAGATGGAGGGCACAAGGAGAAGGGGACGACAGAGGACGAGATGGTGGGACAGTGTTCTCGAAGCCACCAGCATGAGTTTGACCAAACTGCAGGAGGCAGTGGAAGACAGGAGTGCTCTGGTCCATGGGGTCATGAAGAGTCTGACATGACTAAACGACTAAACAACAATGCTTTTGGAGAAAGGCGGGGAATCCATCGCCTATACACCATTACAGGTATTCTAAAACACCTTAAGTTCCCAGCCAAGGCAAAAAACAACAACAGGATTTGTATATCTAAAATTCAACTACCAAGTCCTTATGCCAATATGAAATATGCTGCAGTAACTTTGGGCATTTCTGCAGGAAATGTTTCCCACATGTTTCCCATTGATCAAAGTCGGTGTCAAGCCTTTTAAGAATTGCATCTCCTCCCCCCCCCCCTTCTTGTAAGACAAGGACTGATTGCATGGAAGTCAGTTCTGATGAGGGGACATGTTCCTCCTCCCTCCCTTATTTGCATTCTGACACACTGTAATGGCAGACTTGAGTGGATAAGGAGTCAAAGCACAGTCGTGCGTCCCACTGGGAGCTCTTTAGAAGATGATGACTGCACAAAGCTATAAACATTTCCACGTCACTCATTCTGAACATGTTCACTTTTCTCAAGCCCATGGGAATAAAGACTACAGAACAGCCAATACTGCAGAAATCGGGGGGGGGGGGGTTGGGGCCATATGACATCAGAAATATATACCCCTCAAATAGTTATGATTTAAAATAACACTGCATATATGAATCTGCTTTTTTAAAAACCCATTATCGTAGAATTGTAGAATTGTAAGGGACAATCATGCTTACCTAGTCTAACGCCCTGCAATGCAGTAATCTTTTTGCACAACTTTATTTGTCTTTTGGTACCTGGTACGCAGGCTGAGTTCCTATTTGCCCACAGACTGTCTTGCCAGAGTGGTGCATGCTTTAGTTATCTCCTGCTTGGACTACTGCAATGCGCTCTACGTGGGGCTACCTTGGAAGGTGACCTGGAAACTACAATTAATCCAGAATGCGGCAGCTAGACTGGTGACTGGGAGTGGCCACCGGGACCACATAACACCGGTCCTGAGAGATCTGCATTGGCTCCCAGGACGTTTCCGAGCACAATTCAAAGTGTTGGTGCTGACCTTTAAAGCCCTAAACGGCCTCGGCCCAGTATACCTGAAGGAGCGTCCCCACCCCCATCATCCAGCTCGGACACAGAGGTCCAGCTCCTAGGGCCTTCTGGCGGTTCCCTCGCTGTGAGAAGTAAGGTTACAGGGAACCAGGCAGAGGGCCTTCTCGGTAGTGGCACCCACCCTGTGGAACGCCCTCCTTTTGAAATGCATATTTGGACACCAGGTGGACAGCAGGCAGGAGTAAATGATTTTCAGCAAGTGGGGACCTTCCATGAAGGAAGGTAAAGGGAAAGGGACCCCTGACCATTAGGTCCAGTCGTGACCGACTCTGGGGTTGCGGCGCTCATCTCGCTTTACTGGCCAAGGGAGCCGGCGTACAGCTTCCGGGTCATGTGGCCAGCAGGACTAAGCCACTTCTGGCGAACCAGAGCAGCACACAGAAATGCCATTTACCTTCCCGCCGGAGTGGTACCTATTTATCTACTTACACTTTGACGTGCTTTCGAACTGCTAGGTTGGCAGGAGAAGACTGAGCAATGGGAGCTCACCCTGTCATAGGGGTTCGAACTGCTGACCTTCTGATTGGCAAGTCCTAGGCTCTGTGGTTTAACCCACAGCGCCACCCGCATCCCTTTTTGTCATCAATATAGGAGCAAGCATTTTCTCAATTCCTTTCCCACCCCATGCTCCTGGTGGATGCATCGCTTCATAACATTCCCTCCAGCAACAGATTTTAAGAACAGCAGCAGCAGCAACACCTCACTTCTATTCCTTGACGGTGTTTGCATGTGTGTGTTTGCAAGACTAAAGACCTGTAACTGGTCTATTTTTCTTTGGGGGGGAAAAACCCACAAAAACCCACACTAAAGACTGAAAAAAAGTTGGCTTCTCTCTCGCTCTCTTTCTCTCTGGCTTGGGAAGCACGTGCAAGAAAACAGCCACCTGCTGCATAGAATTTGTCGCCTTAATGGTGGTTTTCAAAGAATATTTGTTCCAGCTCATAGCGATATCAGGCATCCTTGGAAAATGAAATCAGTAACAGGAACCCATCATCCCAGGTGACGGTGTACTGCATACCATGCAAAACTGACAAAAAAGAACAATTGTAATGAAACTTTAAAACCACTCTTCTAATAAAACAAGCTATCCATATTCCAATGATATGGAAGCTTTCCCTAATTTTCCTAATTAGAGCTTCACCTCCCCTGCTCCTGGCATTCACATAATTTTTAAATATTCAGAGACCCTTTTCCAAGCAGGGATGTTTATCTGTGTTTCAGGCATGATCATGTTTAAATTAGGGTTGCCATCTTTCAAACAGTGTAAATCCGGACAGAAAAGTTGTTGAGCTGGTTCTTCTTTTTAAAGAGTTTTTTAATTTTAGTTTTAGTTTTTGGTTTTGTCCAAAGTTGTTGAGTATTTTTAGCACATTTGTTTGGGCACATTCGCCAGGACACTGCTTCCAACAACAGTATTCTGTCCAGGAAATTCCAGACGTACAGCAACCCTAGTTTAGTAAGCAGGTGCTCTCTCCCCAGAAGAGAGTTAGGGAGCATGAGGAGAAGTCCCATTCTGAGAGGAAAAGTCCTCCTTGAACTGATGAGGGGCTTACCGTATTTTTCACTCTATAAGATGAACCAGACCACAAGACGCACCTAGTTTTTGGAGGAGGAAAACAAGAAAAAAAATATTCTGAATCACAGAAGCCAGAACAGCAAGAGGGATCGCTGCGCAGTGAAAGCAACAATCCCTCTTGCTGTTGTGGCTTCTGGGATAGCTGCGCAGCCTGCATTCACTCCATAAGACACACACACATTTCCCCTTACTTTTTAGGAGGGAAAAGGTGAGTCTTACAGAGCAAAAAATACGGTATTTAGTTGGACCAAGGGATGTGGGTGGCATTATGGTCTAAACCACTGAGCCTCTTGGGCTTGCAAATCAGAAGGCTGGCGGTTCTAATCCCTGAGACGGGGTGAGCTCCCATTGCTCTGTCCAAGCTCCTGCCAACCTAGTACAGTGGTACCTCGAATTGCATACGCTTCAGGTTACAGACGCTTCAGGTTACAGACTCCACTAACCCAGAAATAGTACCTCGGGTTAAGAACTTTGCTTCAGGATGAGAACAGAAATGTTCTGGCGGCGCGGCGGCAGCGGGAGGCCCCATTAGCTAAAGTGGTGCTTCAGGTTAAGAACAGTTTCAGGTTAAGAACGGACCTCTGGAACGAATTAAGTACTTAACCCGAAGTACCACTGTAGTTTGAAAGCACAACAGTGCAAGTAGATAAATAGGTACCACTCCAGCGGGAAGGTAAACGGCGTTTCCATGCGCTGCTCTGGTTCGCCAGAAGTGGTTCAGTCATGCTGGCCACATGACCCGGAAGCTGTATGCAGACAAACACTGGCTCCCTCGACCTGAAAGCGAGATAAGCACCTCACCCCACTCCATAGTCGCCTTTGACTGGACTTAGGCGTCCAGGGGTCCTTTACCTTTAAACCTATTTAGCTGGACGCAATCCTTAAAGTGTGTGTGGGTTTGTGATTTAGGGCAGTTTTAGGGCAGGTTATCTTCAATCTTTCAAATCCAGGGCCCCCTTCTAACTCAAACATGCATTTGGGAACCCATTTATTAACTTTTTTAACCACACATTTGCATGGCAGTAGTGCTCCTGCTGTGAACCACATTGGATCAGGCTGCAACCCACCAGTGCAGTGGCTTTTGAACCTTTTTATCAGGGCCACACTTTCAGAATAAAAATTTGCTTCTGCCACACCAATATATATATATATATATTTATGGATAAGAAAAACATTGGAAAACTAAAAGAAACAACTCCCAGCAGTGCTTGATTTATCACATACAGCACAAATACTATATAATATGATCAGGGCTTTTTCCCTGGGGGTGCTCAAGGGTTTGCAATAGTAGCACATTCTTTTCTAGAGGAAAAGAACTGAATATGATCATGGGAAACCCAGAAAGTGTAAAACAATGCAGCTACATAAGACCACGAATCATTCCCAAGTGATAACTATAAACAAGCCTCTTACATATAGAAGACTCTGTGAGTGGAGTGAGCTTGCTTTTGCCACGTAAGCTCATTAACGTTAGATCTAATTTGAAACATAAAAACTCTTATCTCTTTTCTGATCTTTCATAATTGTCAGAGTTGAAAATCCCTGCTCACAACAATATCTCGTGGAGAACTGTAGAAGAATAGCCAATGCTCTTTGTTCTCATTTTGGTGCCCCGCAAGACGAATGCCTCGCAAGACGGAAAACTCGCTAGACGAAAGGGTTTTCCGTTTTTTGAGCTGCTTCGCAAGACGAATTTCCCTATTGGCTTGATTCGCAAGACGAAAAACGAAAACGTCTTGCAAGTTTGTTTCCTTTTTCTTAACACCGTTAATACAGTTGCGACTTGACTTCGAGGAGCAACTCATAGAACGCGGCGTGGTAGCCTTTTTTGAGGTTTTTGAAGACTTTGGTGATTTTTGAAGCTTTTCCAAAACTTCTTTTAAACTTTTAAAGCTTTTTTTTGGGGGGGTGGATTTTGGCTTGGGGTGTTTGAAATTCAAGGACTTGGGTGTTGGGGAGGGGTTTGCAAGAATCTGGAAGCTTGTTTTTTTCCTGCATTTTTATGATTTTCTGTGACCATTGGGCCACTCTGCTGTTTTTTTAAAAAAATTCTGGATTTGAATTTCTGTGTGGTGGGCGGCTGGGGGAACAGTTGAGGAGGGGGTTCTTCAGCAAGAAGCAAAGAGTGGAAGAGGAACCTTCTTCGAGTTGTCCCCCAGAGTCTTAGAAAATGTACTGTACACTTTGTTGATTTTTAAATGTTTTTCTGTCATGTTTAGAAACTTAATTTATTGTTCCTTCAATTTTTGAAATGCTCTTTACAGTATGTGTGACTTTAAAGAGCACTTAATAAACTCTTGTTGTACCAAATTTGGCTTTGTTTGGACTTTTTTTGACCATAGGAACGCATTAATTGAATTTCAATGCATTCCTATGGGATTTCGTGCTTCGCAAGACGAAAAATTCGCTAAGCGAAAAAACTCGCGGAACGAATTAATTTCGTCTTGCGAGGCACCACTGTATTTACCCATACTCTGCAAATTAATAATTATAATAAGAAGAAGAAGATACTAGGCTATACCATAGCACATTGAAATGTTTCTTTGATTGTCTTTGGGTATTACCACCACACTTGCCACTCTCTCCTGCCATGCCAGTGTGGTCTGCAAGACATTTTGGGAACCAGTTAACCTTCCAGTTGAAGACCAGCGCTTTAGGGAACAGGAGTGAAAACAACCCACCTTCCCCATCAGACGTCCTGCTGTTTTAACACGTTTTTCACCAGCCTGAACCTGATATCATAGCAGGAACACCAGCATGACTAAACCACTTCTGGCGCAATGGGACATCATGACGGAAACCAGAGTGCACCATTTACCTTCCTGCCACAGCAGTACCTATCTATCTACTTGCACTGGCGTGCTTTCGAACTGCTAGGTTGGCAGGAGCTGGGACAGAGCAAAGGGAGCTCACTCTGTTGCGGGGATTCAAACCACCAACCTTCTGATCGGCAAGCCTAAGAGGCTCAGTGGTTTACCCCACAGCACCACCCGCGTCCTCTGTGCACCAGTAGCGGTTTAGTCATGCTGGCCACATGACCAGGCGATTGGGCTGGGTTTACACCATGGGTAGGCAAACTAGGGCCCGGGGGCCGGATCCGGCCCAATCACTTTCTAACTCCAGCCCAGGGATGGTCTGGGAATCAGCATGTTTTTACATGACTAGAACGTGCCCTTTTATTTAAAATGCATCTCTGGGTTATTCGTGGGGCACAGGAATTCGTTCATCTATTTATTTTTTTCAAAATATAGTCTGGCCCCCCACATGGTCTCAGGGACGGTGGACCGGCCTACGGCTGAAAAAGGTTGCGGGCCCCGCTCCAGACTAAGGTGCAGATCAGGCTTTGCTGTCCTACTGGATTTTCTTATTCTGTTATTCCTCCCCCCCTTACTAGCCACCTGGAGTGGTTAGAAAGCCTGGCTCCTGCTGCGTGCCTGATAATGGGGCCAGGAGTGTTCATTATAATGCCCCCCCCCGAGAGTGATTGGATGTGATGACAAGCTGTCACCCTCAGGGAGATGGTATGGTGGGGAGGGGGACACATGGCAGCCCCCACTTTCCCCAAGAGTGATGGCACATCATCACATCACTCTCTGGGGGATTTGCAGTCCCATTATTTCATGTGTGGGAGGAGTTGCAATTTCCAACTGCTGCAGGCTAAAAAAATGAAAATGAGATGTCGGCCCTGGGAACATTTCGTAAACACATCTTCATTTTATTTCATTATTAGTAAATTCGTAACATTTTGGGGGGGGGGGTTCCTGCATGTCCACGGCCTTATTTTTTATTATTTTTTATTTAATTCGATATTATTTTATTTAATTTGATAGTGTTTATTGTATAAATTGATGCTTTTGAATTCTGGTGCTGGAGGAGACTCTTGAGAGTCCCATGGACTGCAAGAAGATCAAACCTCTCCATTCTGAAGGAAACCAGCCCTGAGTGCTCAGTGGAAGGACAGATCCTGAAGCTGAGGCTCCAAGACTTTGGCCACCTCGTGAGAAGAGAAGACTCCCTGGAAAAGACCCTGATGTTGGGAAAGATGGAGGGCACAAGGAGAAGGGGATGACAGAGGACGAGATGGTGGGACAGTGTTCTTGAAGCTACCAGCATGAGTTTGACCATGTGGAAGACAGGAAGGCCTAGAATGCTCTGGTCCAGTTTAGTCGGACACGACTAAACAACTAAACAACAACAACATTGTATAACCCATTAGAAGTAAATTTACACAGCTATTAATTACAGATAGCGACATCAAGTCTTGGCACTGCCATACTGTGTCACACAGTTTAAGTTAGTATAGCAAGGCATGTTTCCATTTAAAGGCATGCAGGGACGGGTTTGTTGCATTCCACATTTTCCCTTCAGTTCTTCTACTTTTTAAATATATGCAATTTCACTGCATCTTCTTCTGACATTCCTTTCAAGGAACTGCAGGCTTGGGGGACTTTGAAATGGATGAAAAGCGATGAAAGGGATATGAGGACCAGACTGAGACCACTCTGCTCATCTGCATACCCAAAGCCAGCCTTGGGGGGGGGGGTGGCAGTTCTTAAAGCATCATCACACAGCGAAGTAAGATGGAGAGGTGAGTTTTGCTCCTGTCGACCTCAGGTTCCTTTTAGTGTTGAAGAATAACTTTGCAGCAAAACTAGCTGGCAGTGCTGAATAAATGCATATAGAATTGTAGTGGTGGCCCAAAGGGCCACAATAAATGTGATGATGTGAACCCCTATAAATCCTTGCATGTGCTGTTGCTTTAAGAAACTGGTGATTTTGCAAGATGTCCCCACTGGGACAGAAGGACATGGTGCAAATGGCTACACGTAACACAGTTTCCCAACATGCATACTAACACAATGTAACCGAAAACAGAAAGCGCTGGGAAACAGAGCTGAATTGACAAAATTGCTAACGCGTATGGCGCATGTGTATTAAACATGAAATGAGGTGATGATGTACATGATTGGTGAAAATTAAAATCCTTTCTTTGAAATGTTATAAATGCCACTGCTCTGACTCTTGGGCGGTGTTGCAGTTTTGCGAAAGGATTTGACTGTAACCTATTGCTTTGCAATAAACAACAATGGACTCCTAACTCCTCTTGACTGAGTTTTATTGGCGTAAACTCAGAAGATAAGCCATTTTTGGCTTACAACAGAATCGCAGAAGCATAGATAGCTGGAGGAGACCCCAAGGATTGTCTAGTCCAAACCCCTGCAATATAATAATAATAATAATAATAATAATAATAATAATAATAATAATAATAATAATAAACAATTTATTATTTACACACTGCCCATCTGGCTGGGTTTCCCCAGCCACTTTGGGCGACTTCCAACTTCAGCCGTGGGCCGGTCCACCGTCCCTCAGGTGGGCCGGACTATATTTTGGGGGGTGGTGGTGGTGAACGAATTCCTATGCCCCACAAATAACCCAGAGATGCATTTTAAATAAAAGCACAAATTATACTAATGTAAAAACACCAAGCAGGACCCACAAAAACAGGCTGATTCCTGGACCGTCCGTGGGCCGGATTGAGAAGGTGATTGGGCTGCATCCGGCCCCCGGGTCTTAGGCTGCCTACCCCTGGCCTAGAATAAGAACAGTATTGCAAACTAGCACAATCCTAGCCCAATGTTACACATTTCCTCCCGTTTCCCTTCTAATTTCTTCCACTGTAAACTAATCTTTCTTTTTCTTTCAGCTTTGAAACCAAGCAACTTAATCTAAGGTTTAATTACACTTCAAATAATTTGTGCTGCCACATGAGGTAAAAACACTTGCTATGCAACATATTATATGCAGATATCCTTTTTTAAAAATGAGAACACAAATTCCCTAATCTGCTCCTTGAGAATGACTGCATCTGCACTTGATCCTATATAAGCAATTTAAATGGGCAGGTGTGTCCCCCCCCCCATCACTAAACAAAGTTGCATGTCCATTGTAGCTTCTGCATAACTACATTACACCTGCCAGACTGCCTAATGCAGCAAATCACAAATCATTCTCCCAGTACACTGTGGTTTATTAAGATCTTGTAAACTGAGGCCCATTCTTATTTTGAAAATCTGAGGCCTCTGAGGACTGACACTTGGGAATATTGTTAGGGTATCTCTCCATCATTAGCATTCTGAAATTTGTTACGCACCCTGTCTGGACAAAGTCTGGGAAGAGTGAGGTTAACCGCCCCCCCTTACCCTTGAATCTTATTGTGTCACATGGAGCAAACCACTCTCTCAGCCTAACCTACAGTACGTCACTGAATCATATTATGGTTAAAATGCTATCCTGTATTCCTTGGAGCAGTGGTTTTCAACCAGTGTGCCGTGGCACCCTGGGGTGCCTTGAATGATGCCCAAGGGTGCTGCGGGCAACACTGGACTCTGTCCCCCTTTCCTTCCCTCCCTCCTCTGATGCCCTCTTGCATCTCTGCCTCCCAAAAGCTTGCACAGCTGTTTGTTGCAGCAGCCCTGGCTTCCAGTTCTGCAGGTGAATGGTGCCTCTGGGGCTGGACAGGGGGTGCTGGTTGCCAGGAGCTGAGGCAACCTCGGAGTAAGCAAGCAAGCGGGCGTGGGAGCCCAGCCAGCCAGTCCACCAGCCCTTGCTGTTGGGAACAGGCAGACAAGTCCCAGGCCCCTGCGGGGCAGTGTGAGAGGGCACCTTTCTTTGGGGAAAGGGGGGGCAGCTCACACACCAGGGACGGCAGCAGTGCCTGCCCAGAGGACTCCCAAGGAGAAGGGAGAGGAGAGGAGACTGAAGGGAAAAGGGTGAGAGGCTGCCAGCTCTGCAGGCAAGGGGTGACAGAACTGGGCTCCTGAGGCCCACCAGGGTGCCACAGTAAGAATGTAGTTGGCCAAGGGAACCATGGACTCAAAAAGTGGTTGGGTGGGTGGGTGGGTGGTGGACTCTCCTGCACTGGAGATTTTTAAGCAGAGGTTGAATGGTCATCTGTCTTGGTAGAGATTCCTGAATATCAAGGAGTTGGACTAAATGACTCTCATTCCAACTCTGCAATTCTATGATTCCATGAAATAATATGCATCCCATGCAAATTAGGGCATCTGGATTAGGAGAATTGGAATATGGCAACTTCACGTGCCTCTCTTTCACCTGTTCTCCAGGGCTAACAGAATAAAAACATGCAAGAGAAACTATACAACTCTAGACGTGCAAGTACTGGATACAGAATAGGGGTTGCGACTGTACAGCCTTGATCGTAACTCTGACCTTGTTAAGATATTGCTCTTTATTGGACTCAGAGAGCAGATTGTAACAAGCAGAAGCAGGTTGTGTTTACAACAGATGAAACTGCATGCTTGATTCCATAAAAAGGAACCATATGTATTCTATGCTTCCACTTTAATGAGTCCTGACTGTGGCCTGAGGCTTCAGCTTTTCAAGTAGACCGCAAGGAGCAGATGGGAGGACCTCAAGCATACATCTGCCTTGCTCACCTTTCTAAATAGCTTCATCTATTAAGTTTAAGAAACTCCCTGATTCTTTTGTCTGTTGGGTAAATACTTGGCCTGCTTTTGTGGAAGCTCATGCCCTTATGGCTTCGCTTAAATCTATTACTATATTAACAGAGGCAGATCTCCTTAGAAGGTGGAATTGAGCAGGTTAAAATGTCTAGGTGAACATGATGCTCAGCAGAAAGACTCTCATTTAGCAGATTAAAATGTGTAGGTGGAATTTAGCAGGTTAAAATGTGTAGGTGAACATGATGCTCAGCAAAAAGACTCTCATTCCAGATAACAGTAACCACTCACGATTCCTGCATGAGCCACAATTAAAAATGCACACAAAACAATCACTTCCTCAAAAATTAATTAGCCCTGGAAAGGATTTAAGTTTGGTAATAACGGGGAGGAAAATACCCACAACAGACATTCCAAAAGCCAGGAATGTTCAAAATGCATTGCACACCATGCAGACCAGCTCACACAGTTAATGTTAATTAATCTGGAGATTGCTTTCTGCAGCAACACCTGATTACTCCAGTCTTGTAATTTGCAATTCAGCTGGGCATCAGTGGAGACTGAGAAGTCTTATCAGCAGTCGGATGGAATGCAAAGAGTATTTTGATGAATTCTATAGCCATTACTTTCAGCATAATTTTAATATCAGCAAATACAGCTTTTCTGGTACTCTTCGGTATACCTACTGTGATCAAAATCAATTTATTGCAGAAGAATACTCCATTCTCATGCTGCTAAGAGTCCTTTTATTACAGGCAAAGGCTCAGCACATCAGCAAAAGGTCTGGTAAAAACAGGATCAAGCCAAATCCTCAGTTTTCCCAAAAAGGCTTGCCCTTTCAGTGAGGTGGAACTGTTTGTCAAAAAAACAGGCAACCTACAGGGAGAATCTAAAACACTTCTGAGGCCATTCCATTCCAAGGGAGGTGGCAGATTACCAGCCTCTGAGCCAGCAAGTCCTTAGACAGGCCCTCTGGGGGTTTTGCTGCCTCTTCTAAAATAAGCCTTTAGGCTTTGTTATGAAGGCTTAGAAGACACAAGAGTCAGGAAGCAAGATGGGAACTTCATTGTCTCTCTTAAAGAAGAACAGAGCAGACAAAGGAAATGCCTGACTCCACCCAGATTAAGTGCCACCTTTTGGAGTTCATATGGGATGTGGGTGGCACTGTGGGTTAAACCACAGAGCCTAGGACTTGCCAATCAGAAGGTTGTCGGTTCGAATCCCCGCGACGGGGTAAGCTCCCTTTGCTCGGTCCCCGCTCCTGCCAACCTAACAGTTTGAAAGCACGTCAAAGTGCAAGTAGATAAATAGGTACCACTCCGGCAGGAAGGTAAATGGTGTTTCCATGCGCTGCTCTGGCTCGCCAGAAGTGGCTTAGTCCTGCTGACCACATGACCCGGAAGTTGTACGCCGGCTCCCTCGGCCAGTAAAGCGAGATGAGCGCTGCGACCCCAGAGTCGTCTGCGACTGGACCTAATGGTCAGGGGTCCCTTTACCCTTTACCTTTTGTGTCCATAAGCACCTTTGCAAACTAGAGAAAGTGTTGTGGGCACCACACAAACACACAACCAAGCTCCTGACCCAACCAATTTTATTGGCAACAACAGAGTGCTTCTTTCAAGTCTAATCTCAGCAGGGGAAAGAGGGTAGATAACCCTGTGTGTGCCAGCAAAGGGCCCTGTGGGGACATGTTTGCCTGAAAGTGTCATGTTGGTGCCTAGTCCATATACAGTGGTACCTCGGGTTACATACGCCTCAGGTTACAGACTCTGCTAACCCAGAAATAGTACCTCGGGTTAAGAACTTTGCTTCAGGATGAGAACAGAAATCGAGGCCCCATTAGCTAAAGTGGTGCTTCAGGTTAAGAACAGTTTCAGGTTAAGAATGGACCTCTGGAACGAATTAAGCACTTAACCTGAGGTACCACTGTAATGACAATAACAGCAGACGATGCATTTGGAAACTAACTCTGCAATTCTTTCAGACAGGGCTGTGGCGTCCCTTGGAAGGCATTTTACTGCAGTGCTCCTTATTCCTATTTCTCCCTGCATTATCGAGTCTGAATTAACTGGTGTTGTTTCCCAAGTGGAACAAATGCATTAGAAATTCTACATTTTTCTTCTTATTTTTAAATCCACAGAATTTTTTATACAGCCTTGTGTTTGTGCAGTTTACCATGGCTTTCAGTCTGTCCGTCCCCTTCCAATGTGTCTATTCAGCCATCCACATTAGAGATACGCTCCAATGCACTGGGAAAATGAGGCAAGGGATTCATCTTGATTTGACTGTATGTAAGGTTGCCTCCAGATTGCTTTAATTTGTAGTTTTTATCAGTGCTTCCAACTGATAACTGGAAGCACATGTGCACATCAGGAGAACTATGCACAAAATTTAATATTGATACATTTGCATGCCCATTTGCATACAGTCTTCAAGTGGTGAAGCAGGTGGCTGGAGCTTATAGGAAAAGCACTCTATATTTCTTCTCTTAACCCACAGTTTTCCAAACTTTTCATGTTGACGACACGCTTTTTAGACATGCATTATTTTGCAACACAGTAATTCAGATTTACTAGCAAACCAGAGGTTGAACTAACCCCTTTCCAGTGCCGGGAGGAGCACAGGGAGTCTTCACACAAAACACCTACACACTGCAGCCGACACACTAACGTGTCACAACACACAGTTTGGAAAGTTCTCTTCTAACCCATTCCCCTGGGATTTTACCATTGTCTCAGATAGGTTAAAAACCTCAGAAGGTTAAAACCTGGCAATACACGTGTGTTCATGGATCTGCCCCCAGCCCCAAACGAAGGTGATGTTCACCCTATGAAAAAATAAATTTGCAAATGAATGGTTTTCGCTCAGGCTGCTATGATGCATTCCTGCTCAGTTTCTAGCCAGAGGTAGGATGTATGTTAAGTTACAAACTGTAGCCTTACTATGTCTAGCTAAATTGCATTTTAAATCCTTACTTAGAATAACGAGATGAACACTGGAACAGGCAGTGAAGGCCACTGGATAATCCATGTTTGCCTGGATTAGTCAAGTACCCTGCAGATCACACCAGTGATAACTTGGACTGGTGCCACTCTAAACGAGATCAGATGATTCAGAACCCACAAATCCAGGGAGAAATCTGGATAGGAAGAATTTTGCTGCAATCTCCTAGGGTTATCTTTCAGGCAGCACATCTAAAACCAGAACGTACTCGGACCCAAGGCAACTGACCAGAAAATAAATGTTCCAAAGCCAAGACTTCTGTAACTTATTGTTTGGCTGAATGGAAAGGGTATGGATGATGCAATAGAGAAGACTATGTATAATGGTTCGTGTTGTGTGAGAGGAGGAATCTTCACCTGTAGGCCCTCAGCACCTATAACTACCCCTGTGAACTGCCCTGAGACCCCCAGGTATAGGGTGGTATATAAATTCAATACATAATAAATAGTACTCCACACGAAGGAAAAAGGGTAGGCTTCACTGCACCTTTGGCTCAAGTCTCCACTGAAACAGAGAGGAGTGGGCCCCGTAATTCCCTTTAAACAGCCAAGAAGAAATAGAATTGAAACAGGATCTAAAAGTGCAACAATGACTAATGTTAACAAATACGTTTACGTGTTTCCCCCTTAAACTGCCCTTCGTTTAATTTTTTAATCCCAATTAAAATCCAAATCGAAAATGGATACAATTAGAATATGGTAAGATTAAAAACAACGACCCCTAAAGATGGTTAAAACAGGAGAGTAATCCTACAGCCAACTCCTGCAAACTATTATCATTCACAGTGGCAGCCTACTTAGCAAAAGCCTTTCTAAAAGTTTGTGTTTGTGTCAAATCACTTTGGGGACTGCAGTCAAGACACTGGAGGTATTTTACACTGCAAATGATGACTCCTCAAGGAAGAACTTCTCTCATATGGCCCAGTCTGCTTCTGAACAGCCCTCTAAATGCATTATATCGTGGTGTTGCATGATGAATGGAAAGCAAGGTGAACTGCTGGCCACCCCTAGCACTCACTGCATGTCTCCTCGGCCATCTGTGGGGGAATTCAGTACGGGCCTCTGAGGAGGGGAAGCCTGCCTGCATCTTCTCATGACTGTGCTCAATCCACAGACATGGGGCTGGAGAAGAATGTGCCTCTGCTTCCCATGTAACACATGAATAGAACACATGGTTCACTTCTGACATCAGCTCAAACTGTGGTTCTGCATGCTGCCTGAATTGGCATAATCATTGCATCAACCTGCTTCCAGAGGGGGCCGTATCCTGGAGACAGGAGTAAGCGTCTGAAGCGGAGATTGCAGCTTTTCTGCTGCACATTTGGAAGTGGGAAGCAAACCCAGTCAGGCACAGAAACCCAAAATATTGGGTTGGATTGTTGAGATTATTCTGAGCTAAACTGGGCCCACGCTGCAACCCACACATGTTATCAGAAATGTGACGGTGTGCAGCCCCTCTCTGAACTCCCTGTTGAGTCCTACAACCACACACCCACACCCACACCCCGCTAACTTCCCTCCCTCTCTATCTATCTGGCTTGCTGTTCCAGTAGCAGCAGCGGCAAAATTCCCAAAGGGAAGGAAGGTTCCCTCCCTCTTCTCAAAGATGTCACGCTGCTATGACTGCAAGCCAAGCCCCTGGAGCACTGCACCTTTACAAACTGAAGGGAATAAGTACACTAGTCCTTGTTGTTTAGTTGTTTAGTCGTGTCCGCCTCTTCGTGACCCCCTGGACCAGAGCACGCCAGGCACTCCTGTCTTCTACTGCCTCCCGCAGTTTGGTCAAACTCAGGCTGGTAGCTTTGAGAACACTGTCCCACCATCTCGTCCTCTGTCGTCCCCTTCTCCTTGTGCCCTCCATCTACACTAGT
Organism: Podarcis bocagei; assembly: GCF_964188305.1. Classification (NCBI taxonomy): domain Eukaryota; kingdom Metazoa; phylum Chordata; class Lepidosauria; order Squamata; family Lacertidae; genus Podarcis; species Podarcis bocagei. The sequence goes on along the minus strand of NC_138143.1, from coordinate 42,004,301 downwards.
CCTTAGGGTGGGAGCAAAGATAGCGAGGTGCCAGAAGTGGAAGAGACAGCTCAAGCGGAAGAGACAGGGAAGGAATTGCCATATTCAACAACAGCAAGATTAACGAGGAAGGAAAGTGAGTGCAAGGGGGTTGGGGAGAATTTGAAATTTCCTCTGGGTCAGATTTTGTTTATCTCAAAGAGTAAATACCCTGTCTTCTGATCAAGGCAGTTTACAACATCTTATAAAAACACGTCTTTTGGTGATGGGGCAACCAAGAGAGTTGCTTGGGGGGGGCATTATGTTCAGGCTGCTGCTGTCCTTACATGGCATACAACAACCCAGAAAAATTATGCACACCCCACCCGGAAGTGTATTTCCAGGCAGCTCTGAGGTAGACATAATTGTCCCTAGAGGATGAAGCTTCTCCCCCTACTCAGGACTCTCTGCATGGTTTGTTTCTATGGATCATGGCATCTGTGGTGTCTGCATGAGTTTAATATAAAATATACCCCTCACAAACTGTCTGTGACCCTGGTACAAGCTCCTATCTCAGACATGGCCTGGAAAGAATAATTAACACCCTGACTCCTAATAGCTGCAGAAAAGATCAGCATACTAATCTTTGTATTTGCCAGCAGACTTAATTATCACCCTCCCGTAAGCAGGAACACAGGCAATGAATGTATGATTCAGGAACCGTAGAGACAAGTCTTCCCAAAATTAAGGTTGCGTCCTCTTCACTTCGAACTTCTCTTAGAAAGCGCAAACGACTTTTGTTATTCACTCACCAAGGAAGGCCTCTCTCCACTCTCCGTATAAGTTAGTTAAAATAAAAGAACACATGAACCCCAGATTTCCAATGGTTGGCAAGCAACTGGAGAACCATTTTGCTCCTCAAGGATCTCAGGATCAACCCTACAATTCACTGGACCACAGAGTGAGTGGTGTTGCCTTGCTGACATAGGATATTGAAGGTAAAGGTAAAGGGACCCCTGACCATTAGGTCCAGTCGTGGCCGACTCTGGGGTTGCGGCGCCCATCTCACTTTACTGGCCGAGGGAGCCAGCGTACAGCTTCTGGGTCATGTGGCCAGCATGACTAAGCCGCTTCTGGCAAACCAGAGCAGCGCACGGAACACCGTTTACCTTCCCGCCAGAGTGGTACCTATTTATCTACTTGCACTTTGACGTGCTTTCGAACTGCTAGGTTGGCAGGAGCAGGGACTGAGCAACGGGAGCTCACCCCGTCATGGGGATTCGAACTGCCAACCTTCTGATCAGCAAGCCTTAGGCTCTGTGGTTTAACCCACAGCACCACCCGCGTCCCAGGATATTGAAAGGGAGAGCTTAATTCTCACAGAAGGCACAGACGTCCAATCCCTGACTTTGTGCTTTGCTTGCTCCAATATCAGGTATGGCCCACCCACCCTTATTTTAGTGTGGGTACTGTAGCACATCTCTCTCTTCACTTTTTTTAGTCTTTGGCTAGATAGAGACTCTTTTACTTTTAAGAATCAAGGTGTGTGGATGCACTTAATGATTACAGACCCTCCAACATTTATCTGATGAAAATAGGAACGTCCTAAGGAAAAGATGGGCATTCTAGGATCAAATCAGAAACTGGGACAGCTGCTGTAAATCCGGAACTGTCCCAGGAAAATAGAGACAATTGTTTATTTGCTGCACAGATACCTGCAACCTCGCTGTCTAAAGGTGTAATAAACCCACCTTTTTCTACTTCCTAGTGTAACAAGTTCTTTACTCGGCACAAGGGTTAAAGGGATACATACATTTTTAATGACCACGTTTTGACTCCACCAGAAGGTTCAGTTCCTCTCAGGCCTGTAGGTTGTGTCGATGCCAATACAACAGATTGCAATGTGACCCCTACTGCATAGGGTGGGTAGTTATGGGGGTAGCGCCCAAGAGAATTTCTCCAGTTTGCAAGTGTGACCATGGCACCAAAGAGGTTGATGACCCATGTGCTGGGTGGAAAGCCATGCAAAAGCCTCTCCCAAGCTACCTGGTGTTTTTGCTGCTGCTACTGCTGATCTAACATTAAGAAAAACCTGCAATACTGCAACACGTGCCTCATACTTGCCAAAATTTGTGTTTCTGAGTCAGGAAATAAAGAAATCAGTGACATCACTAGTGGAAACCATCACTTAGCATGGTGTCTGAATTTAGCCAATGTAACAGCTGCCTCTCTGGATGAGCAGATGATAATGAGCTGAAACAAAACTTGGAAACGTTGGCCATCTTTGTGAATATAGGTTATTTTTTCAACAATCCATCTCTGTGTACGTCCCTTTCCTCATCTATTTCAGCAGGTCTGTCCTCACCTCCCATATATTTTTATGATCAGGATTTGAATGCAATTTAGCCTAGCTTGATGACAACATCTGGAGCGTTGGCAACCTTACAGGAGAAGGGTCTCTTTGACAAGTATTTTAGTCATGCCTGATGCCAGGTTTTGTATTTATGGTCTGAATACATTTCAAGCTCTGGTCTCAAATACACACATCATCTCATATTCACTGATGTGCTCACTTTGGCCGTACAATAGCAGAACTATGGATAACAAATCCTACGTGTCATTGACAAAAGAGATGGTATGGTTTGTACACAGGAATCGTTTTTTTCTATCAAAAATATGCAGCATAGCAGCAACTTGATTATGTATCTCCTCACATGATCTAAGGAAGATTATTGTGATTTTCAAAATCTTACTGAGCACAACTAAGATTTTGCCTTCAGGTTTGGGTTTTTTAAACAAACAAACAAACAAACAAACAAACAAACAAACAAACAGTGTCCTTGCATCAACCTAAAAGAGTTGTTTGTCAAATACAAAAGGAGCTCTTCATTCTTGTGTGCAATGAAAATTTCGGCTCTGAATACAGCCTGAAGTACAACGTGAATGTCATTCTTCATGCCAGTAACTTGCATTCAACGTAAACCACATTAGCATCCTGTGATCACTCGGCAGCAGCTACCTTTTCGCCACTGGCTCCCACTACTTCCCCCCTTACTTGTGTGCCAATAGGTGATGGAGTCAAGTAATGCACCCCTGCGCCATGGGTCCTGGAATATGAATTGCAGCATTTTACATATGCCCTGTCCGGCCATCATGTGAAGAAGGGGGTGAAGAGCTCAGAGCTACCGTTAAATATCAGAATGTAGTATCTCTGAAGCCCATGTTCACTACTGCTGTGTTATAGACCAGTGTTTCCCAACCTTTTTTGGGCAAAGGCACACTTGTTTGATGAAAAAAATCTCGAGGCACACCACCATTACAGCCCCGTGACGTCAGCGCGCAGCGTCACGCCGGGAGGGACGCACGAAAGTGTAAGTTTCAATTTTTTTCCCTCCCCCTTGCCGGGGAACCTCCAAGCTTTGGGGGTGGGGGGGGAGGAGGCAGCAAAGCGAGGCAGGAAGGAGAGCGCGGCTTGGCTGGGTGAGCTTTGGCAGGGAATGAGAGCCGCGAGGCGGGCGCTGCGGACGGAGGCGCTGCCCGCCGAGCTTGCAGGCAGCCAGGCAGGCAGACGGCGAGAGCCCCGCGCTGGGCGGCCTCTCCTCGCCGCCGCCGCCCCGCCTCTCGCCGCCCGACTCGCCCGCCTCCCTCCAGGCAACATCTCGCGGCACACCAGGCAACATCTCGCGGCACACTAGTGTGCCGCGGAACAGTGGTTGGGAAACACTGTTATAGACTAATAAGAAAATGGTTCATTTCCTTGGGAAAGGGGGAAACCACCCACCTGAAGCCAGTGGCGTAGCGTGGGTTGTCAGCACCCGGGGCAAGGCAAGTAATTTGCGCCCCCTAACCCTAACCCCCAGATGTTGTGCCCGGTGCGGGCGACCCCCCCTGCACCCCCCACGCTACGCCACTGCCTGAAGCTAGGAAGCTCTGTATAAGATCTAGCGTTCCTGTCTGAAAACACGGAACTTCAAAACAGCAGACTGAATGACTCCAGCAACGTTCTTCCCTCCTACCAGCCTCAGAAGATTTAGAGCGGCTGACATAGAGACTTATTCCTGCTCCCAAGCAGGATCCAATTACTTAAAGTAGCTTTGCAGAAAATGCCTGCACCTTAATGGAAACGATTTCTGGATAGCATGTGTTTGCTAGAATAATACAGACCTAGCAGCAGAGGTGATTTAAGTCTGGCTAAGAAAAACATTCCTCATTCACATTAAAGCCAGGCTAGAAAGGTAAAGATTTCATGGCAAAGCGGTATCTATCTAAGCCATCTCATAACGTAGACTAGATGACGTTTCAAGCAGCCATCTTCACGTTCCTATTCGGTTCACGCACAACACTCGCTTCTGTCGACAATCAGATACCAACAGTTAGCTGGTTGCCAGCTGTTAAGGCCCAGGGAACTGCTGCCTGGCATCTGCCCAGTGCCAGCAAAGGAAGCTCTGCTCCCATCGAGGGCTGAGTGAGATCCAGCTGCTCAGCCCCGCTGAAGGTTCTGATGCGACACCAAGGAAGGTCAAGAACAAAGGCAGGAAATGTGGCCTGCATTAAACCTGGTTCCATGTGGACACCATGTGATTTCTGTTCCTGGACTACATTTGTGTGTGCTCTGAGTCTTTCTGATAGTTCTAAAACAGGATGGAAGTATTCTAAATTAAAGCAGTTCGAGTAGAGGTGTTCAGAGCAGCCTCTGGCCTTGGCTCTTCAGCACAATACAGTGGTACCTCGGGTTAAGTACTTAATTCATTCTGGAGGTCCATTCTTAACCTGAAACTGTTCTTAACCTGAAGCACCACTTTAGCTAATGGGTCCTCCCGCTGCACCACTGCCACGCAATTTCTGTTCTCATCCTGAAGCAAAGTTCTTAACCTGAAGCACTATTTTTTGGGTTAGCAGAGTCTATAACCTGAAGCGTATGTAACCCGAGGTATGGCCTAGGGAGGTGGGCAGGCATATTTCAGAGGTCTGGCTGCCTTACCATGTGTTATCTTGATTCCAATAAAAACTAGTGAGGTGGATATGTCAGGAGTGGGACTGAGGGCTCTCCGTATGGCCCTTGGAAGTGTCCTCAGGAGTGTTAGATATATAAGCTACTGTAGGTGCCAAATGGCTCCTTAAACCAAGGTTAGTTGCCAAAATGGAATGTATAGTTGCCATTTTGAGGCAAGTCAGCTCTAAAGTTTTATTTTTCAAATGGTGGACTGGCTGTGATCATCAGTTAAACATCCAGCTAGTTCAGATGACAAACTTGAGCTAGGTTAAGAACTTCTGAGAACTGAAAGGTCTTGATCCGAGGACAGTCCACATATATATTGCCCGGTCAGTTTAAGATGCACCTGGATGAAAGAGATTATCCCTAATTTAGCACCTGTTTTTCAGCGTCACGCTAAGCTGTATCTTTTCCTTCAGGCCTATGGAGATAGCCGACTTAAAGAGCTGATAGCTTCTGCTCTGGAATTGCTGTTTTATCGTATTTATTGCTGTATCTCCGCTGTGCTGTATTTTAATCAGCTGTTTGTGCACTGCCCAGGAAACATTCGGGTTGAAGGGCAGGTTATTAATACAATGAAGAGTAAGAACTAATATCACTATCATCATCATGGGGAAGGCCAGCCAACTGTATTTAAGAACGCAGAGAAAGCATTCAAACTTATTTATTTAGAAGGCCAGGGCAATAATCTCTACTGGCTTCAAACGGCTCTGCATGTAGGAATGGAATTCAGACCTACTTTGCTCACCCTCTTAAAAAGACGAGTGTCTGAAGACTTTTGTGGTCAATATATGCTTAAGGGACCTGTCCCCCCAATACCTTTGGCCCTTTTGTTGTGCCCTGTAGATAACCTTTCCTTGCACCTGCACTGCCTACCTCCTAGTTACAACTTTTAAGCTACAACGGCTGCTTCCTTTTGTGGCAAAAATGTACGACAGTATCATGATACCATGGATTATTCTGAAACTCTGAGCCACTGCTGGAGTCACGAATTCCAATGGGCTCTTTTAACACCTCTACAAATATTGCCCCATGTTGTACCTAAAGCACAGGGGGAAATTGCAGTTGGGTTGCCAGGTTAGCCTGTCGCAGTGAAAAACAACACCGAGTGTCTTGTGGCACATTAAAGTTGAACAAATTCATCTGACAAAGTGGGATTTGCCCCTGAAAGCACAATATATATATATATTCAGCACCTCCAAGGAACCTCCAGCATGTTAGTTCAGATTTGGAGTAATCCCAGGATCTGAATGTAAACTGAAACAGGCGAACTGACTATACTTCAAAAGATTCTAACATTTCCAGTGTGGATTTTAGCAAGAATACATTCATTAATCTAATATACAGTACAAACTAGCAATCATAGCAATGACTCCATGGCACTTATCTTTCAACAACTTTGTCAACAGTGCTGCAGCATTTTAAGAGTGATTGAATTCTGATACCTCCCCCTGAAAGGTTCAGGCTGCAATTTTTAAACCAGACATTATTTAATCTTCGCTTCCCATGACAATAGCTCCTTTAAAAGCAGCATTATCTTGGATTAATAACAGAAGTGCTGTTCCCAATGGGCAAAGCATCATCTCTTCTGCATATGCTGGTCTCCATTTCATCTGTTACAGATGAAACGCTCTTCGGGGTTTCTGCAAACTCTAAAGAATGGCAATATTTCCACTAACCCAGAATGCTCCCAGCAGGAATATTATACTAAATTGCTTACTTCTTCAAAAGCTCTTCTGTTTTTCTTTTGTGGCAATGATTTTTACGACACTGGTCCTGAGTCAAGTTAGCGTTAACAGGCTGGTATATTGCATTTAAATGGAAATATCAATATGGTGAAGCGGATTGTGCCACATTTAAGATCATTATGTGGGTTCATAGTCTTCATAGTCCCTCTAGGAGGCAACAACCACCTAGATACAACACAAGAGCAACTTTATCTGCTGTTAAAAAAATACCCCACTCCCTAACCAGCTGACCAGGAATGATGTACTGTAGCATAATTATGCAGGCATCAAAACAGCCAAGCAGCAAAGACCATAAAGAGACATAATAACAGCAATAATATACACGGTGTTCCTTCTAAGGAGCTTCAGTTCCTCGTTTCTTACATATACAGTAGTCGTACCTTGGTTCTTGAACAGAACAGTGTCCTGCAGCCAATCGGAAGCCGCGCCAGATGTTCAGCTTCCGAAAATCATTCGAAAACCAGAACATTCACTTCTGAGTTATGATCGTTCAGGAGCCAATTTGTTCGGAAGCCAATGCATTTGAGATCCAAGGTACGACTATATAATATACAGGTGTCCTTCTCAAGCTTGGATTTTAATCCAAACCAAAACAACGAATTCCTTCCTCTCTCTGGTCAACTTGGCGGCTGCTTCAGTATCAGCAGAGCGGCAGAGGGAGGTCTCTCTCCTGCCTGCCAGGCACATGAAATGCTTCTAGAACAGCACACCTGTCAGAGTCCCCCAAAATACTAGAGGTAGAAGGACAGATCCTGAAGCTGAGACTCCAATACCTTGGCCACCTCCTGAGAAGAGAAGACTCCCTGGAAAAGACCCTGATGTTGGGAAAGATGGAGGACACAAGGAGAAGAGGACGACAGAGGACGAGATGGTGGGACAGTGTTCTTGATGCTACCAGCATGAGTTTGACCAAACTGCGGGAGGCAGTGGAAGACAGGAGGGCCTGGTGTGCTCTGGTCCAGCGGGTCACGAAGAGTCGGACACGACTAAATGACTAAACAACAACAAAAAGGGGGAGCAAGAGTGTGGCTTAAATGTTTACTGCTGTAAACTGCTGTGGATACTACTGGAACCACCAGAAAAGTGTGTGTGTGGGGGGGGGAGACTAGTGGTTAGGCTGGCAATTACAAGTAAATGTAGAAATCTTGGCGAGAGGGTTAATTCTCCTGAGAATTCTCTACCGTTCCTCATAATTGCTATATTGAACCCAAATTGTGCCTAGCAGGCCTCCCACATTTCAAGAGACAACTTATAGAATCGTAGAGTTGGAAATGACCTCATCTAGTCCAATCCCTTACAAGGCAGGAATCTAGAATTTGCCCCAGCCCGACAACTGATTCAAGAGCACAGAGGCTGGGGTTTCTTCCTCCCACCCCACAAGGTGGTTAGCAAACCAAGTCAAAACAAAATCAGTGTCCACTTATTTATACTAACGGGCAAAATGAGGCATCCAAACACTTTGGGAATAGTGGTAGCAAGTACTACTTGCCTCACCGCAAAACGGATATTGAATGCGGTTATCTCACATGCAAAAACCACCAAAAAACAACAACAACATCAAAATCTAATCGGACAGTTATGATGAGAGTGCATGTCGGATCTCGTCTTCAGTTTTCCTTTTTCTGTGAACCGTCCCTTGGAGCTCTCCGGACCACATCCTGTTATTTGGCTTTGCCCAATGACCCACCCTTGCATCGCAGTGTTCACCTTCTGTTGTCAGATATTTCGGTTTTTAAGCCTTTGTGCTTTTTTATGTTTGTACATATTTTATGGGCTAATAGCCGTAAATAAATAAATGAAATGAAATGAAAATGCAGAGATGGAAAAGTTTCAGAAAAGAGCCACTAAAACAATCCAGAGGATAGAGTAGCTCCACCATGAAGAAAGACTGCAATGTTTGGAACTTTTTCGTCTAGAGAAAAGGCAAGTAAGAAGCGACAGGGCAGAAGTACATATAATTATGCATGGTGGCATGGAGAAAGCGGAAAGCGAAACGGTTTTCTTCCTCTTGCATAATACTAGAACTTGTGGACATCACTGGAAGATTCGGAACAGATAAAATAAATGACTTCTTCACGCAGCACATAGGAAAAACTATGGAACTCACTTCCCAAGGCCCATAATTAATCTAAAGAAAAGACTTTTTAACCACACTGATAAAATGTGACCTAGACGAGATCACTGCTTGTATTTCTGTCAAAGCCTAGACAGCATGCAATCAATTAATACTTATTTTCTTTCATGAAAACAAGTCACACAAAACAGATGCAGAAGGCGGGGGGAGGGGGGAATGCAGCGTCTGATATTTTAAAGTGGAAAAACTTGGGGAACTTGAGGCAATAGCTACTTTTGGCCCTAATAATAATAATAATAATAATAATAATAATAATAATAATAATAATTTATTATTTATACCCCGCCCATCTGGCTGGGCTTCCCCAGCCACTCTGGGCAGCTTCCAGGAAAATATTAAAATACTGTAATACATCAAACATTAAAAGCTTCCCTAAACAGGGCTGCCTTCAGATGTCTTTTAAAGATAAGATAGCTGCTTATTTCCTTGACATCTGACAGGAGGGCGTTCCACAGGGCAGGCGCCACTACAGAGAAGGCCCTCTGCCTGGTTCCCTGTAACTTGAAATTACTGGTCTCACACTTGAAACTATGCAGCACAAGATTCAAATAATTCTATTAAGTTAATCAATAAAAAGGCTGAACTCTTAAGATAGCATTCCAACCTTCAGCAAAGTGAAGTGCAGACAACACAGTGCTGACGAAGCATTATATTAGCAGAGCGACAGATATCTCACCTACCAGCATTTTATAGATAATTGTTTTTATTGTTTCATATTCCTTTTTTTATTAAAGGCTAACCAGATGCTTATGAGAAGCCACAAGCAGAACAGGTAAGCAACTGCTGAATACTTACTATATTTTTCCATGTATAAGACTATATTTTCCCCCAAATTTGGTAAGTTTAAAATTGGGAGTCGTCTCACACACAGAATGTTGCAATTAAATATATAAATAAATTTATTTCTTCATTTTGGGCTCAAAAAATAGGGGTCGTCTTATACATGGGGGCGTCTTATACAAGGAAAAATACGGTATTTGTTTACCTGTGTAGGTGGAGATTCCATTTAGCTGCCGTAGCTAATTGCCGCTGACAGACCTATTCCCCGTGATATTGTCTAATCTACTTTTAAAGCCATCTAACTCATTGGCTATTACCGCATCTTGCGGCAGCAAATTCTGGAAGTTAATTAAATGCCCTGTGAAGTAGTACTTTCTCTGCCTCTTGTGAATCGGTTTCAGCACCTATCTCTATTATTACACAGAAGCCAATAATCAAACCACTGTGTTGAGCCAGAGTACCACGACCATGCTGTTGTCTTTGTCCATGGAGTTTTCTTGGCAGGGATACTGGAGTGGCTTGCCGGTTCCTCCTCCAGAAGGTCTGTATAGTTCAAGCTCTGGTTTTCCCAGTAGCGATGTATGGAAGTGAGAGCTGGACCATCAAGAAGGCTGATCGCCGAAGAATGGATGCTTTTGAATTCTGGTGCTGGAGGAGACTCTTGAGAGTCCCATGGACTGCAAGAAGATCAAACCTCTCCATTCTGAAGGAAATCAGCCCTGAGTGCTCCCTGGAAGGACAGATCCTGAAGCTGAGGCTCCAAGACTTTGACCACCTCATGAGAAGAGAAGACTCCCTGGAAAAGACCCTGATGTTGGGAAAGATGGAGGGCACAAGGAGAAGGGGACGGCAGAGGACGAGATGGGTGGATAGTGTTCTCGAAGCTACAAACATGAGTCTGACCAAACTGGGGGAGGCAGTGGAAGACAGGAGTGCCTGGCGTGCTCTGGCCCATGGGGTCATGAAGAGGTGGACACGACTAAACAACTAAACAACAACAACAAACCACATGCTGATCTCTCTGAGTACAAACAGTGGAATAGAAGCTTGACAAGGTGATCCTTGCCAAAGGTAACTGTGCCTATATTGTTTTCCTGCAAGGACTAAATGTCACACCTAGAAAAGCGGAAACTGATGCTGGAATAAAGTAATCGCATAAAATATGATGTTTTAAATGTGCATTTTATATTCGACTTCACTTAGAAATGGTTTTGGTTTTTTTGGAAATGTTTAATATTTTTTGTTAACTTTGTGTTAAATATGTATTCTGTAGTTGACCTCCTTTGTAATGTTTTATTTTGAAATCTTTAAGATAACATTGTGGTTTCCTGTTGCTTTGACTGTATACTCTGTATCTGACTTTCTTCAGAAATGTTTCATTCTGGATTGTTTTATTGATGTTTTAATATGCTGTAAACCACTTTAAGATTTTCCTAAAAATTTAAAGCGGTATACAAATAAAGTAAAATAAATAATAATAATAACCCACAAAAGATTTCAGTAGGAAAAGTCTGGTGAAAATTTCCTCTTGGGTGACATAGAAAACATGGTGTGGAATATAAAAGATTGGGAGGACTTCCTGTGAAAGTTGGGACGAGTCAGTGGAAGCCGTGTGGATAGTGTTTGTATGGTTTTGTCATGGCCTTTGGCTAGTACAATAAAGCTAACTTACTAAGGAGAATATTCTTTGAATTTATTTCAGTGGAAGCCATGGCTATCAGACAGACTCTCCAACTCCCCTCTCATGAGCTATTACACCCATAGAATCAATGTCCAACTATAGGTTTCGCAATGTACCAAAGCCAATGGTAATGCCCCAAAAGCTGTATAAATGAACTTCTGAAATTATACAGCAAGGTAACAATATAATTATATATAATCCCAAGTTGGAAAAATTGCAATTGCAATTTTTTTTATTAACACACACAAAACAATGTGTTGAAAGAATATCATATTTTTCAGTGTACAGTGGTACCTCGGGTTAAGTACTTAATTTGTTCCAGAGGTCTGTTATTAACCTGAAACTGTCCTTAACCTGAAGCACCACTTTAGCTAATGGGGCCTCCTGCTGCTGCCACGCCGCCGGAGCACAATTTCTGTTCTTATCCTGAAGCAAAGTTCTTAAATCGAAGCACTATTTCTGGGTTAGTGGAGTCTGTAACCAGAGGGGTGGGGGAGGCAGTGCTGAATGGAGGTGTGACCCATGCACACACACACAAAATGCCCCACCAACCTCCACTTGCAAAACGTCAGAGGCAGGGCTGTCATCATCAAGTCAACACTGCTGGGGAGCCCATGCATGGAGCCTGGAGCTCTGATCAGCACTGCTGCTCCTCTGTACCTCCAGTCTCCAGTTCGGGGCAAGCTGCTTCCCTGCAGAAGGATTGTGGGTAGGCCAGAAGAAGAAGAGGAGGAGGAGGAGTTGTTTGGATTTGATATCCCGCTTTATCACTACCCGAAGGAGTCTCAAAGTGGCTAACAATCTCCTTTCCCTTCCTCCCCCACAACAAACACTCTGTGAGGTGAGTGGGGCTGAGAGACTTCAGAGAAGTGTGACTGGCCCAAGGTCACCCAGCAGCTGCATGTGGAGGAATGGGGAAGCGAACCCGGTTCACCAGAATACGAGTCCACCACTCTTAACCACTACACCACACTGGCTCACCAGTGAGTGGAGTTCCAGGCTGTATGTCACCTGTGATGTTGGCGTATGGAGGGAATGGAATCCTGATTAATATTGTTGGAATAAGAATTTTGGCATGCTACCCCACTCATCTCACAGCTCCCATCAGCAGCGCCTAGACTGCATAGGAAAGCAAACAGCCCACTGGCCGCAGAAGCGGGAGTGGTGACAACTTCTATTAAGCACTACTGCCCCCATCCTGGGCAAGCGCGGTGCCTTCTGGGGAGAGCACCAGAGTCTATTTATTCAAGGGCTCTCAAAACCTGGAGCTGGACTTGTTTCTCAGTTGCAGACAAACACTAATAATAAGGACTGTCAACCAATTAAAGGATTTACAAATTGATTAACCATCTGTCTTAACTGACTGAGTCTAAGTACATTTGCGTGTTGCCCAAATCTAAGTGCAGGTGCTTTTCTGAGGAACTGAAGGAAGTGTAACATAACGTGTAGTTTATTGCTTTTGCTGTTGCTTATTACCCGTTACAGTTAACAATTCACCCAAACGAGAGAAGTCCAACTGATAAAACTTTGTCTTCGCTGAATAAAGGTTTTTTTTAATCTACCAACGGAACCAAATAAAGCTCAGTCATAAGTACTACTTGGCATTTCTCTAGTGGTTTGAAAGTGCTCTTGGTGCGTCAGATATACCATCTCGTTCTTTAATACAGCTTTGTAAGATAGGCCACTGAGCCGAGACTGGGGTGGGGTGTACAGCACGTGGTACATCTACTAAATTCAAAACAGGAACAAAATATGGACCAATGTCTTCCCAGCTCACAATCTCAGCCTGGTTCTTCATTTATTTTAGATACATTTAGCCCACTTTTCCAGCCAAAACCTTGTTATGGCAAAGTATAAAAAAATCAATACTCAACCACAACAGATAAAAAACAAGAACAAAAGCCCATTTTTTTAATTTCTTAAATCCTGCAGAGTAAAGGCTTTGAATAATAGGTCTGCTAGCATCAAAAGAGCAATCGTTTTCACTTTGAAAGGTAACAAAACAGAGCATTTTATTCAGGGATATTGAGTAACATTTTCAATCCAGATTTGTATTGTAAGATTTTCCTTCTCCAAGACGGCCCATGGTTTTGAAGATCTTTGCCTCTTGATGACAATTATCCTGCACACACTTATTTCCACTCAAGTCCGAATGAAATTAATGGGACTCACCAATAAATGTCTTCAGAACTAGGAAATAAATGTTTATTCGGCTTAGAATACTGAGTAGGAAAGGTCAATGAAACTCACAGAACTTCATTCAATGAGTGATAAAATACCACCAAGGAAATGTTTTGGGTTACCCACAGTTGTATAAAATACAATTTTTTTTTCATCATAAGAAAGGATGTGTTACTAGTTTCATACGTGAAGTACTTATTACACCCACACATGGTATAATGAAACTATAATATAATCAGCATGAACTCCCCGATGAACAATTAGGATAGGAAATTTTGCTGTACATTTGTCGAGCTAAAGGAAAAGAGGAAACAATTACCTTCAAATATCTGACTAAAGAACTGTGGGTACATTTGCTGCTTTCTAAGACAAGATCACCCCCTCCATGTTAAGTAAAACAGAACAATGACAGGTGAAACACTTCAAAAACGGAACTTATTGGTAACAGAAAAATATATGCAACTGTGAAAATTCTACCCTCATGAGTCTCCTCCTCCTTTCCTATCCCAGCACCCAACTCTGCTTCCCAATTTTAGTTGCCTGCAGACCAGTTTAACCATCAAGAATGATGAAAAAGAGAAAAGCCAATACAGACAAGAAATATTTATTATCAAGGTACTTTCCAGAATTCCCATCAAGAAAACATACTGGCGATAAATCTTTCTTGTAACCACTGCTTTAGACTTTTCATCATTCTGTGGTCTACTTCTAGTTCGGCCTATTAGGACTAATTCGTACAGGCATCTACTATCCACTATCATAACTTTATTTGGTAGACCAGCATGCTGATTGCCGTGAAGCACACCAACATAGCATCATTTCAACCAAGAGGGGCTTAACAAATTCACAAGACGAGATACCGCTTAAGAGAGTTTTGTGGTTAAGCAGTCTCTAAATGAAATAAAATGAAGTACATCACCTCCTGGCAAATAGAAGGGGAAGAAATGGAGGCAGTGAGAGATTTTACTTGGGCTCCATGATCACTGCAGATGGTGACAGCAGTCATGAAATTAAAAGACGCCTGCTTCTTGGGAGGAAAGCAATGACAAACCTAGACAGCATCTTAAAAAGCAGAGACATCACCTTGCCGACAAAGGTCTGTATAGTTAAAGCTATGGTTTTCCCAGTAGTGATGTATGGAAGTGAGAGCTGGACCATCAAGAAGGCTGATCACCGAAGAATGGATGCTTTTGAATTCTGGTCTGGAGGAGACTCTGGAGAGTCCCATGGACTGCAAGAAGATCCAACCTCTCCATTCTGAAGGAAATCAGCCCTGAGTGCTCACTGGAAGGACAGATCCTGAAGCTGAGACTCCAATACTTTGGCCACCTCAGGAGAAGAGAAGACTCCCTGGTGCTGGGCAAGATGGAGGGCACAAGGAGAAGGGGACGACAGAGGATGAGATGGTGGGACAGTGTTCTCGAAGAGACCAGCATGAGTTTGACCAAACTGCGGAAGGCAGCGGAAGACAGGAGTGCCTGGCGTGCTCTGGTCCAGGGGGTCGCTAAGAGTCGGACACAACTAAACGACTAAACAACAACAACAGCCTAGCAGCCATACTCCTAATTCCCTTTATTCTCTTAGTCAAGGGGCAACACTGTGCAGTTCTGCCTTAAGGGCCCTGCTGGGAGGCTGTTCATCATAGAATTTTGGAGTTGGATGGGACCATGAGGGTCAACTAGTTTAACGCTCTGCAATGCAAGATACTTTTGCCCAACATGGGGGCAGAATGTACGACTGTGAGATTAAGAGTCTCATGCTTTTACTGACTGAGCTATCCCAAACTTTCATAAAAAGGCAACAACAACAACAATAATTAGTAGTAGTAGTAGTAGTATTGTCCTTCACCAGTGGGTCCCAGGGTGAGTAACAACAATTTAAAGTTCAGAATTAAAAAAGTTAAACAAATGACAGTCACAGGAATAGGGAGGATCCTGAAAACACACTTCTCAGGTGTCAAAAGCCAGGCTGAAGTTCATATGGTACATAGCAAATTTGTCAGATGCACCTCTGGGAGAAAGGATTTCCACAATTTAATGGTTGCCACAGAGTTTGCCCTTTTTAGGGCCACCACCATCCTGAGCTTCTGAGGATGGTAAAGCTACCGAGAGGGCCCCTTCTGCTGATCTTAACACCTGAGAAAGGGTCTGTACAAAAGGAGGTGGCATCTCAGATTTGGGGCCTAACTGATTTACGGTTTTAAACACCAATGCGATCACCTTGAATTAGGCTCAGAAACCTTCTAGAAATCCATGCTGTTTCAGAACAAGAGGTATATTCATTCTAAAGGCAGCCCCAGCCAGTAATCTGGCTACTGCATAAGTGCTGTGGCCAAGTCAACGCTGTCCAAAAAGAGGGTGTCACTGGCACACCAGCTGAAGCTAGATATAGGCAATCCCGCACACCAAGGTTACTTGGGCCTCCAGAAATAATCCAGTATCACTCCTAAGCTACACACTTGCTGCTTCCAGGGGAGTGCAACCCCATACACAACGGCCTGCCTTTCCACCTCCTAGACTTGAGGACTTAAAACACCTAAGACCTAAGTTTCAATTTGTTGAGCGACATCCAGGCCACCACTACCTCTAAACATCTATCTAGCATCTCAGCTGCCTCCTCTTATTCAGACAGAACATAAGAAATATAGCTGGGTATCATCTGTAGTTGCCAGCTTTGAAGCTAAAATCAGTAATCAAACATAGGATCCCTCTTCATATGACCCAACGTTAAGTACAATCAACATACTCCTGCCCAGCTCCTGCTGTACATGCATTCGTTTGAATGTTTTCAACAGACCTGTACTTATACAAGAGAAGTTGTTTGCAGATGACACAGCCTTGAGAGCACACTCGTGAGGAAGCTCTGCAGAGACTCATCAACTGTTTTGCCCTGCATGGAATTCAGTTTCACCATCAACCTGACAAACACCAGCATCCTGGGTCAAGCTGTCGCCAGCACTCCACACATCAGCATTGGCAACCGCACACTTGAGGTGGTAGACAATTCTGTCAACCTGGGCTCCACCACAAAAGTATTGGCAAGACAGCTGCAGCAATGGCTCGCATCTCCAAAAGAGTATGGGAGAATGTGATGCTAACAACCAATATCAAGATGGTCTACCAGGCTTGCATGTTGAGCATGCTGCCTTAGGGAAGTGAGTTGTGGGCAGTTTACAGGAGCTCCTCAATGCCTTCCATATGTGCTGCATCCGGAAGATTTTGGGCATCACATGGCAGGACAGAGTCTCAGGCACATATGTGCTCTCTGAAGCCCACACATCTAGCAGGTCCACACTCCTGTCTCAACAACTTCTATGCTGGCTTGGTCATGTCCAGAGAATGGAAGATTGCAGGATCCTCAAGGACGTGTTCTACGAGGAGTTGGCTTCAGGCACCAGGCCTGTTGGCAGACCAAATATATGCATTACAAAGATGTCTGCAAATGTGAAGAAGAAGAAGAAGAAGAGGAGGAGGAGGAGTAGTTTGGATTTGATATCCCGCTTTATCACTACCCTAAGGAGTCTCAAAGCGGCTCACATTCTCCTTTCCCTTCCTGCCCCACAACAAACACTCTGTGAGGTGAGTGATGCTGAGAGACTTCAGAGAAGTGTGACTGGCCCAAGGTCACCCAGCAGCTGCAGGTGGAGGAGCGGGGAAGCAAACCCGGTTCACCAGATTACGAGTCCACCGCTCTTAACCACTACACCACACTGGCTCTCAAAGACACAAAGGCTGGCAACATTAACCCCACAGTGTGGGAATCCCCTGCAGGTGACTGCAGTGCCTGGAGAACCAGAGAAGGGAGAACCACTAGGAGGACTGCAGAGAGAAGAAATGACACGGTGCACCAGCAGCAAAACAGGACACCTTCATCTGCCCCACCTGCAATAAAACATGTCTCTCCTGCATCGGTCTCCACAGCCACAGCAGGCGCTGTAACTCTCCCAAAGGTTAGACTTTTGCCCTGAAGGAGCACTCTTCCATTGCATCCAGAGGCAGACAGATGCCAACAACCAGGTGCTTATACAAACCACATGCAGTTTATGGGCGAGTGTCCTTTGCAGGATATCCTACTGCAGGTAGAAGACTGTTAAAAGCATATTCTAGGAATGTGCCAGATAACCAGGCAAATTGGGGGAATTTGAGTTGAACCACAAAGCATCCCGAGCTGAATCAGAGTCGTCCCCCCCAGAAGCCTTGCGTTGCTCCCGTCACTCTGCCTACTTTTCCATCTACTGGATTTCTACATGTTTGCAAGAAGTTGGTTTCATCCACGTGCATTGTCCAGAATGCTGCCCGCAGAGCACTGAAGAGCCCTGGGTTCTATTTTATTTTAATTGAAGCAGAGGAGCAGAGAATAGTCTTTCAAGTTAAAAGCTTCATTTATCTTTTTCACAAAATCACCTGCTGCTCTGCTTCGATATCTGCAGAGCGTGAGTGCCCAGCAGAAAGATTACCAGAGACATAAAAGACCTAGGTAGATTATTTAATTATTTGAGGCATACTGCAGCCTTCATATGGAGAATGAGAACAAGATATTGCCAAAACAACAGAACCATGGATAACTGCACTGTAGTTGTTTACGAGGGGTAGTGCCTTAGCAAACAGGGATGAAATGTTTAAGGATAAGGTTCTTATGGGATATCGCTCATGCAGTAACATGGGATATGGCAACGTCCCAATTATGGAACTCCCTCTTCCTGGAGGTAGGAACTGCATCAATGCTGTTGGCATTTCAGTGTTAGATAAAGACCTAGCATTTTGTCAAGGCTGTTGTGGATTTTAGTCTGTGTTGTTTAGTCATTTAGTCATGTCCGACTCTTCGTGACGCCCTGGACCAGAGCACGCCAGGCACTTCTGTCTTCCACTGCCTCCTGCAGTTCAGTCTACTTCTGCAATAAACTATGGGACATTCCATAGGTTTTTTTTTACCTGGTTGAAATGTGGTGAGATGGTTTCACCTCCTTTCACTTTTATTGGAATTGTGTTGTAACCTGCCTTGGAACTGTACGATCAAAGGGTGGCCAAAAGCAACTTAATTTATAAATAAACTCAAAGGCAATGCAAGGGAAAGTACAAGTGACGGTTTAGTACCAAAACCTTTAGCATGTGTGCCAAGTACCAAAGACAGCTAACGGTCTAGAATCCACCCTGCAGCACATGGTAAGTACTAGTATTGAATCAGCAAGACATGATGGCAAGCAGTGTCTACCTACTCCTAGTTCATTACTACAATCACTACTTCAAGGTGAAGCAACTACAACTTGCACTTGTGAGCCCTGTAGGAAATCACGCCAAGGCTAATTTGCCAGACACAGCATTTGTTGTGAATTAATCAGACAATGGGCCTCAGCCAGCCATCTACACACCCAGTCGTTATGATTGACTTGGTGGCCAAATAATTTATTTCTGGTCAACAACCAGAAGAAACTACACTTGCCCTTTATTCTAGCCTTTTCTTTTCAACTACCAGCATTTTGTGCCCCTGAATCTTAAGGCTGCCTTGCCTCCATCTTCAACTGACTAATTAATAAGCCCTGTCAGTTGCCAAACTGGGCTCTTCTGGAGGAAGGTGTAGCATATAAACCTATTAAATAAATGTATTAATAGTTGTGGTAGTAGTAGCAGTAGTAGCAGTAGTTGTCGTCGTCATCGTCATCGTCATCAAAGACTTCAGTAGGAAAAGTCTGGTGAAAATCTCCTCTTGGGTGACATAGAAAACATGGTGTGGAATTTAAAAGATTGGGAGGACTTCCTGTGAAAGTTGGGACGAGTCAGTGGAAGCCATGTGGATAGTGTTTGCATGGTTTTGTCATGGCCTTTGGCTAGTACAATAAAGCTTACTGCAATGGAAGCCATGGCCATCAGACAGACTCTCCAACTCCCCTCTCATGAGCTATTACACCCATAGAATCAATGTCCAACTATAGGTTTTGCAATGTACCAAAGCCAATGGTAATGCCCCAAAAGCTGTATAAATGAACTTCTGAAATTATACAGCAAGGTAACAATATAATTAAATATAAGACCAAGTTGGAAAAACTGGGGGTTTTTTTATTAACACACACAAAACAATGTGTTGAAAGAATATCATATTTTTCAGTGTATAAGATGCCCCCATGTATAAGAAGACCCTTATTTTTTTGAACCCAAAATTAAGAAATCGGGCCAGAGCCCAAACCCAAGCCATCTGTACCTGTGTCAAAGCCCAAACCGAACCCAAGCCCAGGTCAGAGCTTGGGCGCCCACACCAGAGCCAGAGCTGGAACTCCTGAGCATTCACCAACCGTGTATAAGACGCCCCACAATATTTCACTAAAAAAAATTATACATGGGAAAATACGGTATGTTGTTTGCAACTAAATAAGAGTGCAAAGAATGAATACGTAAATGGATGGAAAGACAGGGATTATGGAGCCGACTAAGGAGCTGCAGCAGGAGGTGGTGGTCGCGGAACAGAGTCCAGCCCAGCCTAGCCGGGGATCAGGCTGCAGGCAGCCATCATGTGCTGGCATTCCGCTTGTGTTTAAAACTCCATAGCAACAGAACAGGCCTCTCATGTGACCGTTAACCCCTGCCATTGTCTGTTTGATCCTTTCACTCTGGATTCTGAGCCTGACGACGGCAGCATGGGCAACGTGGGCAGCCGAGTAGAGAAACGGGATTTCTTGCCGACTTCTCCAGGAGGTCTGCGTGGCATGCGTCAGCCAGACGGGCTGCTCCGGAAAGGAACGTCACAGCGTGGAGTTTTTGGCTACTTCCATTGGGGCAAGTGGGACACCCGGGCTGAGAAGAAGCACCAGTCATCTGGAGGTGGCTTTAAAAGGGACCATGAGAGTGACCAGGAGATCCAGTCCCCCGAGCGGTATTTCCGGGACCATCAACAGGCAGCTGATTTCTCCAAGAGCTCATTGCCTGAACGTGGATGCTTTGACAAGTGTCAGATCAGACCCTCTGCCTTGGTATCATGGAAGAGCCTCTTGTGCATGCCGAGGCGGTCATCAGCCAAAGGCCAGAAGCTGTCCAAGAGCAACAGGAGCCTGGCCCAGAACAGCACCAGCAGCTCCTCGCAACGCAGCCCTCTCCGCAGTCACCTGCTGCACACCATCAGCCTGGACGAGAGCACAAACTCTATCCAAAGCTTCCCCACCGACACTCCATGTTTCAAACCTGCTCCAACCCAGCTCAATGCTTCCGTAGGCCACAACAACCACACTGGCGACTCCTTAGACAGGGCTTCTCAGGGGCCATGGGACCTTTTGGCTGTAGACAAAACACCTCTGTCTTGCAAGAGCCTGTGCCCCCTGCAGAGCTCCGGGGAAACACACCCTCCAAATGAACCCACAAACTCCTTGGAAGATGTGGTGAAGCAGTTCGAGGACCGGCTGACTGAGAAGGGCATGGAGAGAAATCTGAGTGAGAATGATGATCCCTTCACACAGATGTTTGAGGACAAACAGACCTTGTGGATGGATGAGCTGGATGAACTGAAGAAGGTTCAGCTGCAGCTCTGCAAAGCTCAGCAAGAAGAGAAACGGCTGCAAGAAGAGCTGGACCTTCAGCAGAGGCAGTGTGAGAAGCTGAGGCTGCAGCACCAACAGGCAGAGCGCCTGAGTCCCATATTGGAGGAGACCCAGTGGGACGTCTGTCAGAAGACTACAGGGATTTCATTGCTCAAGCAGCAGTTCCAAGATGCCCAGGAGGAGATGGCCCAGAAACAGGGTGAAATCTTCAGCTTGAAAACACAGCTGCGGGAAGTCCAGACAGAGTTGCAAGCCGAGGACTCGCAAGTGGCACACTTGGGGGACTCTTTCCAAGCCTTTCCAGAGCGTGGCTCCCCTGTTCCTCCACGGGACTCTCCCATGCAAGAATGCCAGGACGTTTTGGCTTGTGAAACAGATGGCTCTAAAAGTAGGGGGAGGCAGGGAGAGAGTGCAGAGGGCGCTGAATGGCTATGGGGAGAATTGCTGTGCGAGAGGCGCTAGGCCCAGCTGCAAGAGGCAAACTTTGAGCAGGAGCGGAAAACTTGGGAAGAGGAAACAGCCCTGCGCTATCAGCGGGAGAAGCAGGCCAGGTATGTGGAGATGTACTACTGCAACCAGGCACTGGAGAGGCAGCTAAGTCAGTTCCGGCAGTTCCAAGATGAGCCCAGATGTATCAGCTAAAGGTCTGGTGAACCTCGTCCAGAGAGGATTTTGAAGACTGCTGCCGTCCATGGAATGGAATCCCACCATTGCACCTGCCATTTTCCGTCCATCCATAGTTGCTACTTTTCATAATTTTGTTTATTCCACCACTGTATTAGTGTTTAAATTTCCATTCTTTTAACTTTGTTTCCCACCCATTCATACAACACTGTTCTATTTATATAATTATTTGATATATTATTCTTTCCTACGTCCAAATATTTGAAATTTATTAATAAAATATTGGACACAATCTTCCTGATTGAAGATAATGGTAGTTGAACAGGTTCTAACACACAAACTCATTAACTGAATTTAGATCAACATATCAGCTGCTGTGCTGTTGCTGTTATATTGCAACATTTCAGTTATAGGGTCAAAAGTCTATTGTAGGTCCATTTATTCAGCCAGAAGACAAGACTTGCTGGCTTTTCATTTGACGAGTCGGATGCGACCACTTTTAATATAGAATAACTTGTCAGGACTTCTGCTGATGTGACTACAGTCTATTCTTCCAGGAATATTCATTCAAACTGAAATGAAATTTGGCCTTTCAGCCCTCCTCTCCCCCACAAGCTGCAGGGAAACCCAAACATGTTTTCGTTAAATCTTATTATAGATAAGTGACGCGCATTCTTACTACAAGTAATTGTCTTCTGCAAAGTGCAATTTACATATCAATTCTTAAATACCCATTCTTATTAGACTAAGCAATTAGAAGTTCATAAACATGCTCACCATGGTGAGCATCTGGTAAGCCTGACAAGTCCCATGCCCCACTTTTCAGCTCTAAGATATGATGGGCTGGGGATCATCCCTGACTTCACAGTGCACTTTGGAGATCCTCCAAGGACCTCTGCTAAGAGATACTGGATTTGGCCCCTTTCCACAGGGGAAGCCAGCCAAGACTACCAAAGCCACCCACACTTTGCAGAAATCAACCAGTGGACAACACAACGTTAGCCTGCCTGTGGAACGGCATTCATGTATGAACAAATATATACAGGTGGAAAACAGTCACACCATCCCAATATTACAGTACAAAATATTTTGAGTAAAGAATTTAAGAATTTCATCTCAAAATATCTTCTGAAAAACTGCACGAGAATGGCCTGGAGTAGTGATAAATGCTTTTTGTTGTGCTACTACTGACTAGTGTGCAATCATTATGCAAAACAGGTTATATTTCCATATATTTTCTTACTTCCCTAATTTATTCTGCTGCTGCTAGTCATGGGGAGGAGTAAAGAGCTAAATCACATCACTGAACTGAAGTTCTCCCCATTGAAAACACTGCTCCAGCCCCACTTCTGGCTTCTGATATTTTACCAGGAATTGTAAACACTTTCAAGCTTATGCTCACAGCTAAAAGGGCTAGAAACTAACTTTGAAAAAAGTTTGATAAAATTTAACATAAGCTGCTGGATTTAACATAAGCCACTGCCCAATTCCACACTTGCATTGTACAACTGCAAAACATCATGGGAACAGTATCTGACGGTGAGAAAAAGGACCGCAAGAAGGGGTCAAAGTTCTGCATTGCAAAGAACTTCAGAAAGAAAACAAGTTTATTTTGATACGTGACGGACACCACTGAACAATAGCTATTCTGATACCAAACTCTGGCCAAGTTGATCTCTTGAGACTGCTTAGTTTTCTGCGGTTTGGGGGCTCCAATATAGATAGATACCAGTGTGAGGCTAGGTCTACAGGACAGATTTACTGGTGACATGCTATAAAGGGAGGTGCCAAGGATTATACAACAGGACATGACTTTTCTCATAGGGCATCTGTGTTTAGGATGCCCATGCCATGTATTGAATGACAAACAAATGCAGAGTTCTTTAATTACACCAGGCTGAAAAACAGAAGAGAGGAGAAACATCCATTGCCGCTGCTCAACACAAGATGCCCTTGGCTCTCACTCAACTGTCACCTCGTGGCAATCATTATATCAGGCTACCACCCCAGTGGGTCAGTGTAACAACTATTAAGAAAGAATGCCTGAATCTCCTTAACTCCCATTTTTCCCTTATGCGCCATGTCCTTTAGATTGCAAGCCTGAAGGAAGGGAATCTACGAGTTTTTGTAAGCTGCTCTGGAAGCCTTGACTAAAAGAGTGGGTTTAAAATGCTTAAAATAAATAGATTACAGTAGACGTGGCAAATGCTATAACGCTACTTATACCATATTAATAATGTTGCACAGTGTTTTCAGATCTATAATTATCCTAAAAGTTGATCTCCTGGTTACCATGGTACACTACTTATAGAAAAGACGAGCACAAAACAGGGGAAGCATCTATGGCAGACAACTCCTGCTGGAAGTGTCCCAGGCATCTGGTGAGAATCTCCGCTAAAAATGTAGTTCTGCAGAAATGTTTCTTCCAAAACACATTTGGCCTGGAATAAATTTTATTTCAAGCACCTTTTCTTTCTTTCTTAAGCCAGCATTTTACTCCTGTCCTCTTCTACACTCTTAAGTATTTTTATTTTGTTTTTCTGACAAATGTCATTTCAAGATGTGTACATCCCACCAGAAGTGTCAAATCGAGAACAGCCTTTGCCAAAGGTGTCCTGGGCTTTGAAGACACTCAAACTCAGGATGCAAGAGAGAAACATGCTAAGAGGAAGGCACGCTTGGCAAATCCACACCGTGATCAACTCCCACCCAGAAACCAATGTCCCCACTGTGGAAGGACGTGTGGATCCAGAACTGGCCTCCACAGTCACTTACGGACTCATTGTTAACACCGTGTTTATGGAAGACAATCTTACTTGGCTACAAGTGATTGCCAAAGAAGACCTATTAAAGTATTAAATTTTCTATGCATTCATAAGTCAAAATGTTCAGTTCGTCACCAATTAATGCTTGCGTTTATTCCATGTGAGCATGTGTCGCTTTGCTGCACTACTGAGCAGCAATCACCTGTCCACACACTCTTACAGTAAAAGGGTAGGTGTTTTTTTTGACAAATGGCATGTCTTATGTGCAGAACTGAATAATACCACAACCACCCTCTCTTTAACACAGTCCCCCTTCCTAGCATCATGTATGTTTCGAACACAGTTCCCATTCTGCCTTACTATCAAAGGAGTAATACCATTGGATACAACTCAGGATTTTTTCCTTTTAATACAGTGGACACTCCGGATACAAACTTAATTCGTTCCAGGAGTCCGTCCACAACCCGAAAAGTCAGTAAGCAGAGGCGCTGCTTCTGCGCATGTGCAAGCGGCGAAAACTTGGAAGTATACTTCCGGGTTTGCCACGTTCATATCCCAAAAATACGCAGGTGGACGTAACAAGAGATTTTCTTAAATAAACAAGACTAACGGTGCAATCCTACCCAAGTCTACTCGGAGGTGCAGCTAAGTGGTTACAGGTTTGCAGCCTAAGTTATTTAACAGGTCAACATGTTAGAATTGTTCAGATTTAAACTGTTATGAAATTATATGCCTGAACACAGAATGCATATGAGTGCAGTAATGAATGTCACTTCCAGTTGATGATGATGATGATTTGCACCCTGTTCTCTTCCCTTTACTGGTAAGTTGCAACAGCCACTGTGACATTCTGAGGTCAACAGTACATTCATAGCCAAGCATTTATACATGTTTGTCAAGTCCTTTGCTTTCGAGTGCCACTGCTGATAACCCTGTCCACAAGTCAATGACTGCCGCGTTGCTATTTCTCTCAGAACTCGTCTGACAGGAGCTACTTCTCCAAACTGCTAATGCATTTTCAAGAAAGAAATGGAAAGTTGTTCCAACTGAAAAGGTGCTTCGGCTTTCCCCCTCTGGTGCCTAGTTGATAGCACTGTCCATCTTCAACTGACATGATCAATACCACAATACCTCTTGTACTAGTTCTGCTCCAATCAACATCTGATATATGAAGCCTTACTATATCACCAACATTACCTGGAGAATCTGGCCGTTTATGAAGAGGTGCCATTCATGAAGAGATTCCACCTTGTTCAGTTTTCTTCTTTTTTAATCCACGTGTTACATGCGACACTGCATCCTTATCCTCCTCTTTTATCAGGTTCATCACAAATAGTATTCACTAACTGGTTGCTCTCTATGAAGACCTGCAGGTATTCCGACATTCCTTTGGACAAGCGCAGCATTTTGTTTGGGTTGTAACTACAATTTCCTTGTCATTTTCCAAGTTATTCTTGCATTCTCAACTTCACCCTATGTCCAACCACTGTTTTTATCATATCTCCTTCTGTTTCAGTTTCGTCCAAAACTTCACAAGGTATCTGGTGTCCAAGCGAATTTTCACCTTTGTTCCAAACATATAGGCTGTTTGATCTTTTTAAAAGTAAGCCAAGTTAATGAACTGCACAAGTTCTATTAGGATGATACTAAGCATCACACAGCATCTTAAAAAGCAGAGACATCACCTTGCCAACAAAGGTCCGTATAGTTAAAGCTGTGGTTTTCCCAGTAGTGATGTATGGAAGTGAGAGCTGGACCATAAAGAAGGCTGATCGCTGAAGAATTGATGCTTTTGAATTCTGGTGCTGGAGGAGACTCTGGAGAGTCCCATGGACTGCAAGAAGATCAAACCTCTCCATTCTGAAGGAAATCAGCCCTGAGTGCTCACTGGAAGGACAGATCCTGAAGCTGAGGCTCCAAGACTCTGGCCACCTCATGAGAAGAGAAGACTCCCTGGAAAAGACCCTGATGTTGGGAAAGATGGAGGGCGCAAGAAGAAGGGGACGACGGAGGACGAGATGGTGGGACAGTGTTCTCGAAGCTACCAGCATGAGTTTGACCTGATCTCTTTTTTGACAGAATTACAAGCCTGGTAGATGAAGGGAACGCAGTGGATGTAGCCTACCTTGATTGCAGCAAGGCATTTGACAAGGTGCCCCATGATATTCTTGTAAAGAAGCTGGTAAAATGCGGTCTTGACTATGCTACCACTCAGTGGATTTGTAACTGGCTGACTGACCGTACCCAAAGGGTGCTCATCAATGGTTCCTCTTCATCCTGGAGAAGAGTGACTAGTGGGGTGCCACAGGGTTCTGTCTTGGGCCCGGTCTTATTCAACATCTTTATCAACGACTTGGATGATGGACTCAAGGGCATCCTGATCAAATTTGCAGATGACACCAAACTGGGAGGGGTGGCTAACACCCCAGAGGACAGGATCACACTTCAAAACGACCTTGACAGATTAGAGAACTGGGCCAAAACAAACAAGATGAATTTTAACAGGGAGAAATGTAAAGTATTGCACTTGGGCAAAAAAAATGAGAGGCACAAATACAAGATGGGGGACACCTGGCTTGAGAGCAGTACATGTGAAAAGGATCTAGGAGTCTTGGTTGACCACAAACTTGACATGAGCCAACAGTGTGACGCGGCAGCTAAAAAAGCCAATGCAATTCTGGGCTGCATCAATAGGAGTATAGCATCTAGATCAAGGGAAGTAATAGTGCCACTGTATTCTGCTCTGGTCAGACCTCACCTGGAGTACTGTGCCCAGTTCTGGGCACCACAGTTCAAGAAGGACACTGACAAACTGGAACGTGTCCAGAGGAGGGCAACCAAAATGGTCAAAGGCCTGGAAACGATCCCTTATGAGGAACGGCTAAGGGAGCTGGGCATGTTTAGCCTGGAGAAGAGGAGGTTAAGGGGTGATATGATAGCCATGTTCAAATATATAAAAGGATGTCACATAGAGGAGGGAGAAAGGTTGTTTTCTGCTGCTCCAGAGAAGCGGACACGGAGCAATGGATCCAAACTACAAGAAAGAAGATTCCACCTAAACATTAGGAAGAACTTCCTGACAGTAAGAGCTGTTCGACAGTGGAATTTGCTGCCAAGGGGTGTGGTGGAGTCTCCTTCTTTGGAGGTCTTTAAGCAGAGGCTTGACAACCATATGTCAGGAGTGCTCTGATGGTGTTTCCTGCTTGGCAGGGGGTTGGACTCGATGGCCCTTGTGGTCTCTTCCAACTCTATGATTCTATGATTCTATGACCAAACTGCGGGAGGCAGTGGAAGACATGAGTGCCTGGCATGCTCTGGTCCAGGGGGTCACGAAGAGGCGGACATGAGTAAATGACTAAACAACAACAACAACAAAGCATCACACACTACAGTAAGATATAACACAACCGCTGGGCATCATGTCACTGGATGCCCACAGAGCTTTTGACCACTTAGATTGAACCTTGGCAACTGCTTTTTAAAATTGTATTGTATTGTATTGTATTGTATTGTATTGTATTGTATTGTATTGTATTGTTATTACAGTTTGTAGCCAAGACCATTATACATCAAACTCCCAGTATCTGTTTTACATAGCTTATTCAAGCCCTCTCTTGCCCTCTCCCCATATAACCCAACTACAATGAAGGTTTGAGGTAAATGGATATGACTACTGTGGCTTTGAGACTTACAGGATGCCCCCCGTCCCCCTCACTTTTGGTTGTTTCTCTAGAATCTTTGGCATCCATAAAAATAGACACCGGGCATAATGGTAAACAAGCAGGAACATAAAGATTTTTTACCTGCAGTTGACATAGCAATACTGACAACAGATGCTCTGAAGACAATTCCTGCCCTAGTCAATGAGATAGAAGGCTCTGAAAAGATTGTAGTTTAAAAAATTACAGCAACTGTGGTATTTTACGTGTAAATATCCCACCAGGGCAACAGAGCCAAAAACAGAGTAAATATGGCTTTCCACTGTGCAACAAAACAGTTTGTTAACTGGGGTTAACGACTGCCAAAAATCTAAAGGAACTATTGCAGCTGAATCTTTGCATCACATGTATACTTTGTAAAAAGGAACTAAATAGATGGAAATCGCAAACTTTGTATAAGGTTGAATAAATGTTTCTACAATTATCCTTCTCCCCAAAATCATCCCCCACCTTTCAAATCCTACCAACTCAAATACTTTAAATTGGCAAAAATGTTTTCTAAATATATACATTTTCATGTGAGGCCTACGGGGAGCTGGTTTCAGGCACATTGCCCATGGGCAGACCAACTCTGTGTTACAAAGATGTCTGCAAACGTGACACAGAGACTGCAATCCCTTGCAGATGACTACAGAGCCTGGAGACAGTCAGGTGGTATATCAACACCAGTGACCAGAGGAGGAATGACTGCTGGGAGGAGCTCAGAGAGAAGAAATGCCATGAGGCATCTATAGCAACACAACCGGATGCCTTCCTCTGCCCCAGCTGCAACAAAACATGTCTCTCCTATATCGGTCTCTACAGCCACAGCAGGCACTGTAACTCTCCAACAATCTGACTTCACCCCTGAAGGAATACTCCTTCACTGTCTCCCAAGACAGGCAGATGCCAACCAACCTAGTGTGAGGCCTCAACTCCCACACCCCATACACTACAAACATGCCAAGCAGCCAGGTGGGGACAACAACAACAACAACAACAACAATTTATTTATAGCCCGCCCATGTGGCTGGGCTTCCCCAGCCACTCTGGGCTGCTTCCAAAAAAAATATTAAAATACTGTAATACATCAAACATTAAAAGCTTCCCTAAACAGGGCTGCCTTCAGATGTCTTAAGTCTTTTGACATACTATGAAGTTTTCCAGCTACATAATATAATATCCTGTGTAGCCGATGATATTAATAGCCCATAACTAAACATGGAAATTGCTAAAATAGACAAGTCAAAACGTGAAATTCTTGTGTTAGGCCAGCAATAATTCCGTATGATAAATGAAATCCAGAACCCATTTCCAAAGGCTACTCTTCTGGTCTGAAAGAAATGGAGCTAGAAACTCATGAAAGATATGTCTCCATTGCTTCCACTGGGATTAAACTTCCACTGTTGAAACAAGCTGGTTCGGTTTAACGACTGGTCTAGCAGAGGGTTTCACAGTTCATGAGACTTTTTTGAACACTGGCAACCCCTATCTATAGAGAAATGAGTCAATAAATTGCAAGGCCTGCACATCAATTGGCTCAAACTTCACTAAGCACATAATTTCATTACGGAAACATCAATAAAGAAATCTGTGCAAAGGGACTTAACTGGTTTTGAGCACTTAATTTTAGAATATGAACACAGTACAAAAGTATTAGTTTCAAAGATATGCTCTTTATTGAACGATAAAACAACAAACTTGTTCTCCTCATTAGAAGGAGTTTGGGAACAAGACGTAGATCAAGTAATTTCAGATGAGGCACAGTCAAGTATCTGGAACTAGTCATACCCACTTCTGAAATAGCCAGGGAGTGTTCTTTAAAATGGATTTATCTGCTTTTAGTTTAGTTTATTTACTCTTGCATTTAGTGCACACATCTGGCTCCAAAGAATACAACTGTTGAAGGGGATGTGAGGTACAGCAGTCTTACGCAAACATGTGTTGGAACTGTCCTGTAGTGTTTTCTTACTGGTCTGTGATTTTCAAAGAAACAGCAAGAGTCACAAAACAGAATATACATCTATCTCTGCATTCAATACTTCTCGCTAAAATGAAGATACAACATACAAGTCCTTAATTATTTTTTTGGCTGTTGGCAGTTAGATTGGAGAGTGTCAAGAACTGCTAATTGGCAGGTTATACTTTAGCCTTTGGTGAATGGTGACATAGACTATATAACATCGCTATGGCACAAAAATTGAATTTCACCATAAAACTTGGCAAAGGAGAAGAGAAACTCAACTAAAGGAGTTCTTTGCAGTCTGGCGTCCATTAAGTGAAAGCAAATAAACAGGAAATAAGTATGTCACAATCCTTTTTTCAGCTCTGGGATAAACCATGATTTTCTATGGAAGACAATCCAACAATTTGAGTTCTCTTCTGTGTAGTCATAAGCATGTCATGCGTGTTTTTTTCCTCTCAAGCTAGATTCACCAAGTGGTCACTGGAAGGGGGGGTGGGAGGGCTGTTCCATATTTGGGGCTTCTTCTTCTTTATTTTTTTTTGTTCCAGTGGGTGTACAAATGTTTTAAAAATAAAAATGAAATTTACCACCAAAGACAGGAGTTCCTACTCTAATGTGGGTCTAACTTCCTATTCTGTGTTTAAAGTTTTTGAACATTTAGAAGTCCAAATGTTTGACATGCAAGTCAACAGAAGTCAAATTTAACAGAGGGAGGATGGAAGAAGGGAACCCAGGAGGTTTTGGGGTACACCATTGTGACCATATTTGCGCCCAAAGGGCACCATGTTGGCAACCCAATGCACGGATAGAAACACATATACATAGTCCTTCATTTATATTTATTTAACTAGCTGACGAAGGTCATGGCCACTGGGCCCATTACCTCCTGGCAAATAGAAGGGGAAGAAATGGAGGCAGTGAGAGATTTTACTTTCTTGATCACTGCAGATGATGACAGCAGTCACGAAATTAAAAGACGCCTGCTTCTTGGGATGAAAGCAATGACAAACCTAGACAGCGTCTTAAAAAGCAGAGACATCACCTTGCCAACAAAGGTCCGTATATTACAAGCTATGGTTTTCCCAGTAGTGATGTATGGAAGTGAGAGCTGGACCATAAAGAAGGCTAATCGCTGAAGAATGGATGCTTTTGAATTCTGGTGCTGGAGGAGACTCTTGAGAGTCCCATGGACTGCAAGAAGATCCAACCTCTCCATTCTGAAGGAAATCAGCCCTGAGTGCTGACTGGAAGGACAGATCCTGAAGCTGAGGCTCCAAGACTTTGGCCACCTCATGAGAAAAGAAGACTCCCTGGAAAAGACCCTGATGTTGGGGAAGATGGAGGGCACAAGGAGAAGAAGACGACAGAGGACGAGATGGTGGGACAGTGTTCTCGAAGCTACCAGCATGAGTTTGACCAAACTGAGAGAGGCAGTGGAAGACAGGAGTGCCCGGCGTGCTCTGGTCCAGGGGGTCACGAAGAGGCGGACACAACTAAACGACTAAACAACAACAAGTAGCTGATATCCCAGCATGCTCCTTAAAATTGCTTGCAGAATGCTAACATCATCCTGCTTAATAAGACTCAAAACCAGTTATTTTTAAGTGAGGGAGAAAGAAAGCTCCAACAATATAACTATAACCAATATAATTTTATAATGCATAAGTAATACTACCAACTCCAGAGACTGAGCAGCTCAATCGGGGGGGGGGGGGGGAATGCAGAAGGCTTCCAAATGTAAGAGAATCTTAAATCATTAATGAAACTAAGCTTTTAATATATGCAAATTAAATTATATATGCATCTTTCCTCAGACTAAATTTAATGTGCCTGCTTCATTCACAATTCAGTCTTGTACAGAACTAAGGAAGAAACTGACAACTTGCATTTTTTATTACTCTAGACCACAAAATGATAATTTATGTTCTCTTTTAATAATATAAAACCTGGTAGCTAAGCCAGAACACTGGATACTGCTTTCTGGCACATGGCTTCAAAGAAAGGAAGGCCCTGCCAGATCACGTGACTGAAGCTGCAGTCCAAACTAGGCTGAAATATGTTTTTATTTTGTTTTTAATGTCATGCCAAATTTGACTATTTGCCTGTTTCAATGCAGTGGCATGATCCAGCCGAACTCAAGCACTTTCAAAACCTAGCCAGTTTAAGGAGGGTGAAATCCAAAAAATTTAATAACTAAACTCAGTGAGGCTGAGGTTGAATCCTGACAAGACAGAAGTACTGTTTTTGGGGGACAGGAGGCGGGCAGGTGTGGAGGATTCCCTGGTCCTGAATGGGGTAACTGTGCCCCTGACCAGGTGCGCAGCCTGGGAGTCATTTTGGACTCACAGCTGTCCATGGAGGCGCAGGTTAAATCTGTATCCAGGGCAGCTGTTTACCAGCTCCATCTGGTACGCAGGCGGAGACCCTACCTGCCCACGAACTGTCTCACCAGAGTGGTGCATGCTCTAGTTATCTCCCACTTGGACTACTGCCATGCACTCTACGTGGGGCTACCTTTGAAGGTGACCCGGAAACTACAACTAATCCAGAATGTGGCAGCTAGACTGGTGACTGGGAGCGGCCGCAGAGACCATACAACACCGGTCCTGAGAGATCTGCATTGGCTCCCAGTACGTTTCCGAGCACAATTCAAAGTGTTGGTGTTGACCTTGAAAGCCCTAAACGGCCTTGGCCCAGTATACCTGATGGAGCGTCTCCACCCCCATCGTTCTACCCGGACACTGAGGTCCAGCTCCAAGAGCCTTCTGGCGGTTCCCTCACTGCGAGAAGCGAGGCAGAGGGCCTTCTCGATAGTGGTGCCCGCCCTGTGGAACGCCCTCCCACCAGATGTCAAGGAAATAAACAACTATCTGACTTTTAGAAGACATCTGAAGGCAGCCCTGTTTTGGGAAACTTTTAATATCTGAAGGACTATTGTATTTTAATATTTTGTTGGAAGCTGCCCAGAGTGGCTGGGGAAACCCAGCCAGATTGCGGGGGGAATATAAATAATAAATTATTATTATTATTATTATTATTATTATTATTATTATTATTATTTATTATATGAAGTCGAAGAGACGTGAAAATGGTAATATCATGCCCAGCAAAGAGCTTCATTTCTGCCTGCGGTTTGAAATGTAGATTCCTTTGGAACTGTAATGGTTCTAGGGGTTGCTCGTGTGTAAGCCGGTGCTTATCTCCCCGGCTGGGTGCAAACACCTGGCTGGGTTGCCTGAGTGTCCGGACGCCACTCACCCGTGGCTGTCTCAACCGCTGGCAGAATCCGTCAGTAGGCATTTCTTAAACTTCTTCCAGCAAAGAAGCTCTTTGACGCCCAGTCTCCTCCTACTCTCTCTGCGCGAAAGCCTTCTGCGCAAGGAAGGCAGCAGAGGACCCCTACTCTCCCCGCTGGTCCCCGGCAAGGAGTCATGGGACCGCCTCGCCGCTTCCCCCACCTGCCCCCCTTCTCCACTGGTGCTACGCTGATTCTCTTCCCCAGAAGATGGGCTGCTTCTCCCGATCCCTGGATGCTCTCCGGAATCCCTCTGGCTCTTGCTCTCTCCCTCCGGCGCTGATGGCAGTTCCCTGACAGGAACCTTCCTCCCCCACACTCTCTCATGGAAAAGGCAGAAAGCAAGCAGCCCATAGATCCAGGATGGGAGAAGCCAGAAGAGGTTTGGAGACTGAAAGCAGCAGAACTAAGAGACAGGCAAGACGGTCGCCAAAGAAAATGTGCCCTTTGTTTCAAAGCAGCATGCAGGTTTTCCTACTTTGAAGAGAAAGATTTGGTGCCTCAATTAGCAAAGCAGTTGCGAAAATGCTCCATATAACAGTTTGCAAATAATCGAATACCTGAAGGAGCATTCTCCGCCCACATTGTTCAGCCCGGACACTGAGATCCAGCTCTGAGGGCCTTCTGGCAGTTCCCTCACTGCGAGAAGTGAGATTACAGGGAACCAGGAAGAGGGCCTTCTCAGTAGTGGCACCTGCCCTGTGGAACGCCCTCCCATCAGGGAAATAAACAACTATCTGACTTTTAGAAGACATCTGAAGGCAGCCCTACATCAGGATTTTTTTTCCTGTCTAATGTTTTACAATTTTTTATGTACTGGAAGCCGCCCAAAGTGGCTGGAGAAACCCAGCCAGAGAGGTGGTGTATAAATAATAAAATTATTATTAATAATAATAATTGAGTCACTGGAGGCAAGGAAGAATTGCCCCTGGCCCCATTCTCCCTTTTAGTCTTGGAAAACTTTCAGGCTCTTTAAGGTCAGGTGAGAGAAGACATGCAGGCTTCAGAATATTCTGACGTTCCTCAAGCATGCTCATCACTTGGTGAAAGCTTCTTTTTAATTTGGTGCCTGTGCAGAAGGGTGTTATAGGCAAGGATAGCAGCTTGGACTGGATACCCAAGCAATACTAAGACTCCAGCTGGTTCTCACTTGAGCTATGGAGGGGAACTACACTCAGAGAAGGGAGGAGAGTCTCCATTACAGATCAGGCATGTCTCTCGAGAAGAAAGGCCACACACACAGGGAGACACTACAGGTGTCTCTCCCTGATCACAAACCAAACATCCGAGAAACACCACCTAGGTATCTCCAAGCGCTTCCAAAGTCAATGAGGGGAGAGACTCCTTCCACCTGCCTTGACACACCCTCCAGTCTCTGCTTCTCAATTTGTATTGTATTATTTTATGTACTGTGGCTTGCCGTTGTTTTATTGATCATAGTTTGCAAATTATTTATTGTAACTGTTGGGTGGATTTCTGTTTAACTTTTATATGTTGTTATTATTATTTAATACTATTCTGATGATTGTTGAATGTTACTTTTTGATGAAGGTTGCCTATTTTAAAGTTATGTTTTATTATCACATTTTTGTATTGCATTAGATTGTTATAAGACGTACAGTGGTACCTCTGGTTATGGAGGTCTGTTCTTAACCTGAAACTGTTCTTAACCTGAGGTACCACTTTAGCTAATGGGGCCTCCCACTGCTACCACTGCGCGATTTCTGTTCTCATCCTGAAGCAAAGTTCTGAACCCGAGGTACTATTTCTGGGTTAGCAGAGTCTGTAAACTGAAGCGTCTGTAACCCGAGGCACCACTGTGCATTTTTTGTTTCTTCAGCTTGTAAACTGCCTTGAGTACTGTATTGTAAGATAGAAAGACGGTATACAGATTAAAAAAATTCTTTTAAAATGAGAGAAAGACACTTTCCCCCCGGAATTCAGGAGAAGGGTTGAGGCTCTTCCTGAAATCACGCTAAACCTTGGAGACACACAGAAAACTTCCCATCATTCAAGCTAGCACAACACACACCGCTGTCGGGCTCCCTGTGCAAATGTGAACTGCAGCTGGCAGCCGTCTCAGGCCTTGGACAGCTGGTAGTCACCTAGGCTGGCTATTAGACTTTCTGGACAGGAAGGGCTATAAAGTCTCAGCTTTCCTTAGTCCAGCTGAGCTTTGCTTAAGGAACATGATCTCTGGCATATTCCTGTATCCTCCATTACCCTTAAGCCCTGACTTCCGGCTTGCTCCGGATCTTGCTTCCCAATGTCTCCTTTGGGGGTCCTGCCTTCTACTGTTGAAATTGGTTATTTGAATCTGACCCGTTATTTTTTTGTTTTATTATTTATTAAATTTCTTTAGCCTCCAATCAATAAATATCCCTTATATGGCTTACATGCAAAACACACACTGTGTGTGAGAGAGAGAGAAAGAGAGAGAGAGAGAGGGAGAGGGAGAAAGAGAGAGAATTGTGTCCGCCGCCCAAAAAGAGTCCATTTTTTAAACACAATTACAAGGTAAATAAGAGCGTACCTTGAAGGTCAAGTGGAGCCATAAGTAATCTGACTTGGAGAGAGCCCAAATATAGGGAGCAGGGCAGGGGGAGGAATAAGTAATTAACTGTTTTGGCTGTAGGGCATAACAAACACTGTCATATACAGGTTTTAAAAAGCTATGTCAACAAGTTACATAATAGTCTGTGCAGTGTCATTTTTTTAAAAAAAAAACATTGCAAAAGAAAAACACAAATATTTACACTTCTGGAAACCTGCAACATGATGACTATCCACCCAAAGAACGCAAAACCACACAAAGCAGCAAAACCGGGGTACCACTCTCTTAACATCCTATTACTTACATCCTTTGCCCTAGTCCCTCTAGTCCTTATTCGCCACACAAACAAAGCCTAAGGACCAAATTACACGGTACATTAGATATGTGGTTTAATTCTCTGTGGGTGTGCGCTTCTTTTTCCCATGTCCCCACTTTTCAAATTACTGTTTTAAAAAACTCTCAACACAATTAAAAACCAGAGAGCATTAAAAGCCACCCTGAAATATTGAATTGCATTAAATATCTTAGCTGGCCACCTATATAAAGCAGAGGTGGTGTCAACCTGACCTCTCCAGGTTGTGTAGGTAGGCTATCTTATAACTGAAGTGTTGCCACCCATTCTCTGTCCCACCAACTGCACCTCTCTGGTGGCATAACATAGCACAGGGCCTCTGAAGACCATCACAAGTGACAGCAGGAGGATGCTGTTCTTCAAATACCCTGGCCCCAGGCTATCTAAGGCTATGATAACTAACATCTTGATTGGGCTGGGAACAAATTGGAAGCCAGTGCAATGTAAATATGACTGGTTATAATACGGACAGAAAAGCATAAGCTATTCTGGTTGCAGCACTTTGTACCAGCTGTGGTTTCAAGGGCAGATCCACAACTTTTAGATGACATCTGAAGGCAGCCCTGTATCGGGAAGTTTTTAATGCTTCATGTTTTATTATGATTTTTTATATGCTGTAAGCCGCCCAGAGTGGCCGGGGAAACCTGGCCAGATGGGCAGTGTTAAGTTGTGGGTGAACATATCAGACGACACAGCGATTCTTCAAACAGCTCTTGTTTATTCACAGGCCAGAGCAGAACTGAACTGAAGGGTTCAGCCAGCCTGCTTATATAGAGCTCCAGTACAATGCAACAGTAACCACTTTCTGTAACTATCCAATCACTGAACATCACTTTCAGTCCCTTATTTGCATATGTGGACCTGAGTGAAAACTATCTACAGTATCCCGCTGCTGGCCCAGGGTGAGAACTTCAGTACATAACAGGCAGGGTTTAAATAATAAAAGTGCTGCTGCTGCTGTTATTGTTGCATTGATCTAACCATACTTTGAGAGTGTAATCCTCTAATACTTCCATGGGGGTAAGCCCTACTGAATGCAATGCTGTATACTTCTATAATTTGACCAAACTGCGGGAGGCAGTGGAAGACAGGAGTGCCTGGCGTGCTCTGGTCCAGGGGGTCACAAAGAGTCAGACACGACTAAACGACTAAACAACAACAAATACTTCTATAAAACCAATTAAGTGGATCTTCAACAACTTCAGTGTCACACATATCTGGGCATAAAAAGGAAACACTCCAGAACTACAAAGGTATTTGTTTCAACTAAAGGAAAAGTTCTTAGCTCCAGCTATGAATATTATAATCACATCTATGATTCACTATCATCTGGAACGAAAAAATATGCATTTTAAAATTAGCTTAAGAAGTCAGTTAAGGTTGGATAAACAGAATTCTCAATCTATTTTTTAAGTTCATGTTTAACAATTGTGACATTGGAACTAGGAGAGTAGAGTTAGAAGGAACTATTTAATTGGAACTACACAGGTTTCTGGAATGGTATCGCTCTTTTTAAAAAGTTAGAATATGTTTGCTCTTGAAAATTCGTTTTTGGAAACCTTCAATCATCCATGAGTATTAATTTAAAGTAATAGTTACGAAGGTATAGTTACTAATCTAAACTAGCAATATGCCAGTTTCAAAGCAACAATATTGCTATATCCCCTGATTCCCCCAAAACCTCAGTCTAAAAGGTTTATTTGAATAATTACCAGTTCATCCTCCATAATGTCTCCATTCACAGGTTTTACTTCTAATTTTGTTGCTGGGGTTTCCAATATGTCATTCTTAAATTTAAATGTTGGTGTTTTTGTGTAGCTGCCTTGGAAGTTCCTGCTGGAAGTTGGGAGATAAATTTAAAAATAGTATTTCAGCTCTTATGTAAAATTTGGAGGTATATTCTTCCAAAATCATCAGATATGGAAAGCTTGAAATCACAGCATCTGAGATGAAAGGGACCTCAAAGGTCATCCAGTGGTGCCTTGGTCCTCAAATGCCTTGTTACTCAAACAACTTGGAACCCAAACATTGCAAACCCGGAAGTAAGTGTTCCGCTTTGAGAACTTTTTTCGGAAGCCAGACGTGCTCCGTTTTGAGTGTTACTCTTCCAATTTGAGTGCCACACTTCCGTTTTGGGTGTTACGCTGAGGTCTGCTTGTTTTTGCTAATTATTTTGCGTTTTTGCAGCTTTTTTGTTTTGCTTTTGTGACTGTGTGGAACCCAGCTCAGCTACTGATTGATTGATTGATTGATTGTGTGACTGCAGTACATTGTTTATCGCTTTCATTGTATGGATCAATGGTCTCGTCTTGGAACAGACTTCCAGAATGGATTAATTCTGAGAACCAAGGTACCACTGTATAGTCAAATCCCTGGCAATCCACAAAATCCACTACTACAGCATTTCTGATAAGTGGCCAACCACCTTTGCTCAATAACCTCTAACAAAGGAGTGTGAACAACCTTTCGAGACAGTCTGTTCTACTATCAAGCATTTTGAACGATCAAGAAAATCGTTACTTAGTCTAAATCTTATTGTTTTCTTAGTATCTGAACCAATTGGCTTTGCTCCATCTATGTGAAAGCCCTTCAAATATTTGAAGACAGTGATCATATTGCCACTGGTTTTTTCTTCTTCTCCAGCCTTAATATACCCAACTCCTTCAATACTTCTTCACAGAACTTGGTCTCCAATAAGCCACTGTTAAAACCGCGGTTTGCCTACCTGTTTAGGGATCTGAAATATGGTCTGGGTTCTAAACATCAGAATTTTCACTTTTATTTATTGCTATTGTCCCAGCAACATACATATTTCTTTATCAAAAAAAAACCCCAAACAAATTAAAAGCATAAGCAACAAAACTATAATTGCTTCATCTATGAGCAGAAATTACGAGAGCCTAACAGAAGGACGTATTTGATCATTTCTATCTTTATATCCCAAACTATAAACAAATCAAGACCATGGATTAACAGATTTCACTAATATTTCTCAAGATAAATAAGCATATTTATATCTATTTGCCATAATACTTCTTCATAAATATTAGTGTATTGCAAAACCATAATTATTATTTGGGTGTAAAACAGGTCCTTCACTATAATCAGTAAATTTATGCCATTTTAGCTTGTCTTCCTTCTCAATTTGTCAGCTTGGCCAAAACTGCAAGATCCTGAACTTTATCAAACAATTATCTGATTTTTAGTAATGTTTGTAATCTCCAGAATTTGGCAAATATAATTCTGGCTGCAGCAACCATGTAAGAACCAGTTCTTTATCTTCTGACCTAATAAAATTGTTTCACACAGTTTAGTAAAACCTAAAATTTTTGTAGCCATTGCTAGAGCAAACTATGGTGGGTAGGCATAATGATGTCTGAAAATATATGAAAGATCACTGCAAAATTCAATTAACTGTTATTGTTATAATTTGGCTATTATTGGGGGTATATTGGAAAACTATTTTTTTTAAAAAAAATGTCTGCAAATTCAGCCACCGTTTGAATTTGAGGCATCGTTTAAACAGCCAGTTAAACAGTTATTTGCAGATGCACTG
Source organism: Podarcis bocagei (assembly GCF_964188305.1). Taxonomy (NCBI): domain Eukaryota; kingdom Metazoa; phylum Chordata; class Lepidosauria; order Squamata; family Lacertidae; genus Podarcis; species Podarcis bocagei. Next base: position 41,964,494 of record NC_138143.1, on the reverse strand, counting down.
GGGGGGGGGGGATAGTAAGAAAAATAAGTGGTCAGATGAAAAAGAAGGCAGGATTCCTGGGACTTTAATAGTTGTGCAGAAGCAGCAATTTAATTTCCACATATATTGTTACCCGAACAGAGATCGACAACACAGAGCAGCAATGCCTAGCAGCAGAAAGGAAAATTATATTGATCTCTCCGACTCTCCCATTTGCTCCAATCATAGAAAGGCTTGCTGGAAACAGCAGACAGAATCCAAAGAAAAGTGTTCATTCATAGATGCAGAGACCCATGGAAGACATCTAGCAGGCTTCCTGCCTAATGAACGCCACTTTATTTCTCTCAAGGCCTCTGCTAAGCACTTCGTTAAAATTTAAATGGGAGTACTGTACAAACTGGAGGAAGGATAGCTGCTTACATTGGGCCTACAGTCTTTTAATCTTTGTAACAGATATAATAAGATGTTACTTAATCTTTTGCACCCATCTGTGCTGATGATTCAAAGTTTTGAGACAAAATCACTGACTGCTAATTTATCCAATGCATAAATAACGCAGCATCAAGATTAATTTGCAGGTTCCAGGACTGCCAGGAAATGATAAAGCAGTTATCCGGGCTCTGAAAACTGCATGCTACAACCACAGATCTACATTCAAATGGCACTTATATTGATTATTGATTTATATGGGCCTATATATATGTGTGGCGTTCGTACGGAGCCCCTGGTCGTCTCACGGACTATTGACCCGTACACCACTAATCCGCTGCCACCAACCAGGTCCTCACTGGTAAAATCACTTCAGCCTCAGTCAGGTTCTCAATTAATAAAGAAGATTGGAATTGATGCTTTTGAATTCTGGTGCTGGAGGAGACTCTTGAGAGTCCCATGGACTGCAAGAAGATCAAACCTCTCCATTCTGAAGGAAATCAGCCCTGAGTGCTCACTGGAAGGACAGATCCTGAAGCTGAGGCTCCAAGACTTTGGCCACCTCATGAGAAGAGAAGACTCCCTGGAAAAGACCCTGATGCTGGGAAAGATGGAGGGCACAAGGAGAAGGGGACGACAGAGGACGAGATGGTGGGACAGTGTTCTCGAAGCTACCAGCATGAGTTTGACCAAACTGCGGGAGGCAGTGGAAGACAGGAGTGCCTGGCGTGCTCTGGTCCAGGGGGTCACGAAGAGTCGGACACGACTAAACAACTAAACAACAACAACATTTTATTTCAGACACAAACAAACTTTTACGGCATTCCAAATGTTGTTGCTCTTTACTTTCTTAGTCTTATTTTCCTCTCTCTATCTCTTCTACCTCCCGTCAATCAAGAACCCACGTGCCCTAACTGTCTCTCTATTCCCAACTGCCTGCCAACTGCTTCTCCAACTGCCTTTCCCAACCAGCCAACCCACTAAAACCAACCGACTACCCACCAACAACTCTAACAAACCTCGGGCGAAGCCCTTTTATACACAGGTAGGCCCCGCCTCCAGCTTTCCTATTGGTCTACGTTTTTAACCCTTTCTCCCCCCCCCCTGTACAGACAGGCTCTAAACGAACGGGCAAACGCCACAATATGAAATACTTTTTTTTTTCTTTCATTGAAATAACTTATTTCATATTACTTCATAGTAGAGATTGGGGGGGGGGAGGGATTTACATTAAATAGTGAGCCGAACTGAACCTCCACAATGTGCTCTTCCTGGAGTAATACGTGGCCCAAAATGCAACTATCTGTTGTAATTTGCACTTCTCTGGATTTTGCAATGCAGTTAAGTGTGTAGGTCCCCAAGCCACCCCTCAAAATAATTCACACATCACACGTAATTTAAGTTTAAGGTTTTGGGGCACTATTTTGGCCACAACTTTATTAAAATACAAAATCGGTGAGTGGTTGTTTAGACATTGGTTATGACTATCTGTCCCCCCGCCTGGGACAGAACTGACTTTCTGAACTCCATCGGAAGCCAGTTGAAGGGAAAGACAATATTGGGGATCAATTGAACTGAGCGTCAGTCCCTCACCGCTCACCCAACCAGCTCCCCAAGGCTTGCTGGCCCTGGTCCCATTTCAGGGATTGGACGAAATCATGGCAAGCCCCAGGATTCCTTTAACGGAATTCCCTGCAGCGCAATAGGAGGGGCAGGCACAGCCTATCCTGACCCCTCCACCACCAATTTTTATAACCAATGCCTAACCGCAACCTTACAAGTTGTGACGAATTGCTAAGTAGTAGGCAAAAACCAAGTGGCACCAGCCAATCAGCCAAAAGGCAAAATTCCTACTAGGCCCCTGCACCAAGGCAGGCGACCCCATGACAGGCAAAGCAAGGTCAACCGGAACACAGGGCAGGCGGGTGATCCAATGCACTCTGCTAAAGAGAAAGCAAAAGGCAGAGTGCCCCCATATTTAAAGACTATGGTCCCACCCACCAATTTGCTACATGCAATTTGCCCCAGCAACCCGGTCAGCCAATCGTTGCACCAGGCAATAGCCATTAACCTGCCTGGCAACAGAGGGCCGGCCTGGAGGCCCACACCGCAACCCGTGCTCTCATTTTAGGGAGAACACGCTTTCTCCAACAAAAAATGTGTATATCAGAGGGAAGCAAAAATAAAAGTGCAAAAATTAGTGAAATTGATTTTAATACAAGCTCCCGCTGAATTTACACCTTAAAGGCAGCTTCAGGCAAGCAATGCTCCAAGCAGCGCTCCCTGACAAGTCTCCCTGCATCATAAACATGTTTGTCATATTCCTCTTTTACATCTGTCCATGCGTACACCTAAATGCCCTTGGTGATCAGCACCATTTATCAATCTGTCAGAAGATCATGTATTCCACAATACATGCATTCATGCTCTCCACACAAAAAAAGGGAACGAGAACAGCATCTCAATGGCTAGTTTGGAAGACGACTGCTGCACCCATTCATACACAAACGAATAGCTCGGTCGGTTAGAGCATGGCGCTGATAACGCCGAGCATTATTCCTGCCTTGCAGGGGGTTGGAATAGATGACCCTCAGGGTCCCTTCCAACTCTACAATGGTATGAGTCTATGAAGTTGTGGCCTTTAGGTCCAAGCCTTCCTCCTCCAAGGAGTTCAGAGCATTTCTCTTCATTTTCTCCCCTGGTTGAGTGTCAATCTCTGACAGTGGACCTTTTCAGAATTTCTACTTCACCTGAACATGCACATGAATGCATGTCACACTTTTGTGCAAGTTGCTTTTGCCGGCCTTTTTGAAGCCGGGAAGTAATATATTAATTTATTTTAGAACAAATCAATTCTCACCACGGCTTTCCTGACATCCCTCTTGGCAGAGGCACCTTTATGCGCCCAGTGTATAAAGCAACATCAATGCGTAGTGTACTCCGCTCTTACAAAGAACAAAAAATTAAGTGCAGCAGCTTAGACCTGTAGCCTGAGGCGTAAGCAAAGTAATTCTTTTTTCCTTTCTACTGCAATACACGGGTGGCTAATTCTCTTTCACATGAGTCTCTCTTGCACAGCCATGCCCTCATGTTATATCTTTATCAAGACTCCTTTTAGGCATGGAAAAGCTGAAGAGAAATCTCCCTGTAATCTAGTGTTCCAGAAATGTCTTTGCCGAATTATTCCTGAAAGGTGTTTGTTCAGAATATCGCTAGCCCAGATTATACCCCTCACTTTTCTGGGAGTGTTCAAGCCCCCCCATGAAGAAGGGAGGGGAAAATATCAGTGACTTTTGGGCTGGGGTGGGGAAATTTTCAGAACCCTTTTTGAGGGGGTATCCTTAAAGAAGAGGTAGCCCTCGCAACACCCGGGTGGAGAGCCGACAACAATTTAGAATTGCGATAAAATATATTATTAATAAACAATACACAAAATGCAAAGCAAGTAAAATGCACATTGCATTTTTTATTTAAAAGCAACAACTGCAGTGATCAAACACATAAAAATGCCTTTAGCAGGAAAAAAGACTTCTGAAAAAAAATGCCTTTACCAACTGGTGGTACAGAACCAGAGAGAGGGGCCTTCTATACTTCATCTATGTCTTGCCAATAACAGGGCGTACAGAGATGAACTCACTCACTCAGAAGGCTCCTGTCCGAAACAGTAAATGTAGTTCCACGCTACAGATACCTAAAATTTGGGACACAGCTAGCTCAGTCAGTGACCTTGAGATGCTTAATCACAGGCCTCTGGGTTCAAGCCCCATGTTAGGCAAAAGATCCCTGCGCTGCAGGGAGTTGGGTTAGATGGTCCCTTCCAACTCTGCAATTCTGTGATTCTAAGGCAAACTCTGGAAATGAAACAATTGTGTGTGTGTGTTTTTCAATATTGAGGGATGCGGGTGGTGCTGTGGGTTAAACCACAGAGCCTAGGGCTTGCCGATCAGAAAGTTGGCAGTTCGAATCCCCGCGACGGGGTGAGCTCCCGTTGCTCGGTCCCTGCTCCTGCCAACCTAGCAGTTTGAAAGCACGTCAAAGTGCAAGTAGATAAATAGGTACCGCTCAGGCGGGAAGGTAAACGGCATTTCTGTGCGCTGCTCTGGTTCGGCAGAAGCGGATTAGTCATGCTGGCCACATGACCCGGAAGCTGTACGCCGGCTCCCTCGGCCAACAAAGCGAGATGAGCGCCGCAACCCCAGAGTCGGTCACGACTGGACCTGATGGTCAGGGGTCCCTTTACCTTTTCAATATTGAGATGCTGATGCACCCCCAAAACAGTGTGGTGTAGTAGTCAGAGTGTCAGACTAGAACCTGGGAGATTTGAATTCCACTTGCTTATGAAGTTCACAGGTGACCTTGGTCTGGTCACTGCCTCTCAGCCTAATCTATCTCACAGGGCTGCTGTGGGGCTTAATTGAGATGGGGGGAGAAACATGTGCACCACCTTGAACTCCTTGGAGAAAAAGGTGGGATAGCAATGCAAAGCAATGCAATAAATAAAATAAAATAAAATACTGTTGAACTAACACAAAACCTTTCAAGGTATCCTATACATGACACATTTGCTGTTAGAAAGCTTAAAATGATTTCCTTTAAAAGTTAAGAGCTGTGCTGGTTTTATGAGAGTACTCCATTAATATAATTGTCCTATATAAGAGTAGAAAAACAGGACTTCATATATGAAAGATCACTGCAAAATATAACTGCCAATCCAACTTGAGATGTTGTCTTCTACATTCCATCTAAGGCTGTGACTAAATACAGGCTTCAGATTTCGAGGCAGCTGTTTTCAGCTTTTACTCCTCCCTGCTATTGCTTAACATCCAACCTAATGAGGCATTCTGGAGAACTTGAAAGCTTGCTCGTGATTCTGGCAACCCTTTGATAGTCCTAATAAAGCCATTGCTCAACCATGGAGTTTGCCGTTTGTCTCGTGATTTCTTTTAAATGACTGTTGTTTTCATTTATTATGAAAACAGAAATAGAACGGGGGACATATGGACATCCTCTCTATCAACTCAGGACGGCAAAAACTGTATCCCCAAAATGAGAGCAATGTTCATGGGAGCTATTGCTTAGATACGCTAGCTATAAAGTTGAAAGTCAGTATTCAGTGGTACCTTGGGTTAAGTACTTAATTTGTTCCAGAGGTCCGTACTTAACCTGAAACTGTTCTTAACCTGAAGCACCACTTTAGCTAATGGGGCCTCCTGCTGCGGCACCAGAGCACAATTTCTGTTCTCATCCTGAAGCAAAGTTCTTAACCTGAAGCACTATTTCTTGGTTAGCGGAGTCTGTAACCTGAGGCGTATGTAACCTGAAGCGTATGTAACCTGAGGTACCACTGTACATGCATTCCAAGGCACCCTAGGGACTGGAAAATTCTGGGGGAAATGGCATTTCATATATATGCTGATCAAAGCCCATGAAGCATAAGAAAAGGCAGCAATAACAAGAAGAAGAACCCAAGGTATATATGAGTGGACTGCTGATTTGCAAGAGTTTCTTCCCCCTTGTATCAGTTGAGGAGGTCCATATCCAGCAGCAACCAGAAACATTACTACATGCTTGCAGAACACAATATGCAAGTATATCATACAAGTATGATAGACCATACATTTTGGAGAAACGCTCTCCTATCATCAAAGCTGTTAGCATACTTCCATACCAAGTAGAAGCTTGGTGTTTTGTAAAGCTGATGGGGTAGAGTGGATTGAGCTAAAGCTTGCAGAATGAAGAGGCTGACCTATGGGTGGGGGCACTTGCAAATCCAATTAATTCATGGCAACTACCTCTTTCCAAGGCATCTGCAGCGGCATAACCGGACGCCTTCATCTGCTCCAGCTGCAACAAATTATCTGTCACAATAGGTAAAGGTAAAGGGACCCCTGACCATTAGGTCCAGTCGTGGCCGACTCTGGGGTTGCGGCGCTCATCACCCTAGTCTCATGGGACAGAGCAATCCACCAGGTTGGAGCCATCACTGAAAAGGCCCTGGCCCTGGTGGAGGATAGTATGACTTCCTTAGGGCCTGGGACCTCTAAACTATGGTTATTCATGGACCTTAAGGTCCTCTGCAGGGCATACCAGGAGAAGTGGTCCCGTAAATACAAGGGCCCTAAACCACAAAGGGTTTTAAAGGTCAAAACCAGCATCTTGAACCTGACCCTATACTCCACCAGGAGCCAGCGCAACTGGTAAAGCGCTGGGTGAATATGCTCCCATGGCAGGGATCCCGTGAAGAGTCTCGCTGCAGCATTCTGCACCTGCTGGAGTTTCTGGGACAGTTTCAAGATGCTTGTTGAATAGTTGTTGCGTTGTTTTAAGTATTTAATTTGATGCAACTGGAACTAATTTCACACCAATGCTGCCCTCCTGGTGATGACTGAGGACAATATCGAGCAAATCTCTAATCCTCTCTCAGCAGCATGAAGAACAGATGGTCCAAAATAGACGGGTGTTAAGGATAAAACTGGTGGAGCCAGCACATCTGCAGAAGACTTGCCATTGTAAAGGGAAATTTTATTATCATTGCTGGAAGAAGAGGTATGGCTTTGTATTGATTCTTCAGTGGTTTCACAGACTTGGTGTCTTTGTTTTGCGATATATGAGGAAGCAGTCTCTGCAGATAAGAATCACAGTTATGCCAATGCTTCCCTTTCTTAGTATTTCTAAACAATGGGCTCAACCCAGTATAAATTACAGTCAGTATTCTAATAAGACCCTCCCCGACTACCTAGCAAGGAGTAGGTTCTTTTAATTTAGCAAGTAAGAATCTCCTGGGGCAAGACAGTGCTATATGCAAAGCTTATGACCTGATCTCATGCAAAGTTAGGCATGTTTAAGCCCATTGTTTCAATTAATTGCTCCTCTTCCAAACCCTAGTTGTAACACCCAAATGATGCCTCACTTCCTACTGACTTTTCCTCCCCAGTGCCTCATAGCTAGGAGAAGGATGGCAACGGTCTCCCTCTTCTCTTGACCAAGCAGCTCCCCTTCCCATTATTAGGCGCAAGGTTGGAGTGTGGCAAGAAGCACTGGAGCTTAGACAAAACGGAGGTAGTAACAAGGCCCGGTCTCCACCTTCTCCTGGGCAAGATGCACACCTTCTCACTTCTGATGGACACGAAGTATGCACCAGGACTACCGGCCAAGAACCGAAGCGCTTGCTGAAAACAGAGTTGAAACTCTGAGATCATAAGTTGCATGTGTCAGGGTGTGCCTGCAAGATCAAGAGTTTATCCTGCCCCTTGGCCAATTTACCTCAGCAAAATGGTACCAAGTGGGGAAGGTCCCTCAGCATCACAGCCCAAATCCAAGTCAGGCCACCATCATAAATGCCTTCTAAAGAAATATAAATATAAAGAGTTGAGAGATCCACTCACACACGCACACTTCCAATATCCCATCCGCCAATCCTAAACCAACCTGCTGCCTCCTCCTATCCTCAGTGCTGCGTGCGTTTTGTTGGTTAAGTTTGGAGACATCTTAATACTTTGGCTCTGGAATTTTTTAAAAAATATATAATTTAATTCATTGCTTTTTTTGTATTTTAAGGTTTGATTACTGTTGCATTTTTACACTTGCAGTTTGTTCCCTGGCCTTAGGTGGTCTTTTCTCAGAAAGGAAACATGGGGCTATTTTAATAAATACTGAGCAGCTGCGAAATCAACATGGCCTCCTCGTGTTGTTATTGCGGAGTCTTCTTTTGCACTTTCTCCCCCATTTTACCTGGCACGCACGCTCAGATGACTTGAGAGAGAAACACTCATTGTGAAAACACCTGGCCTAAGCTGAAAGCCCAGAGATCGATTGGATTATCTCAGAGGTGGGGCTTGACATCCCCCAAGACTCTGAAGCAAAACGAAAAATCTGGTAACTCTACACCCACAGGATTTCGAGATCGATTTTTTGAGGGAGGTTTTTGTGTACAGCCTTCCAACAAGCTTGAGCAGTACATTCCCGAGGGTGAATCCGTCATAAATCCATTGAGAAACAGAGCACATAGCAGGAACCCCAAACTTGAGGGGAAATATATAGTTTGTCAAAGAAAGGAACGTGTGAAATCTTCAGGTGTCCAGGGGCCATTTAAGGCTAATTCACCTCAGACATGTCTTCAGAGAATGGCATGTTCTTTCAGCCCCTGAAGTTCCCAAAAGAGGTGTTTAATAGGATGTTGGGTAGTACCTTTGGTACTAAGGTCTTACTATATAGAAGCTTAGGCCCCAAGACAACATTTCCCATCTTTTTAGCAATTCTCCTTTAAAAACAAAAGGCAATGAATTTCTGAGTTAATGGTAGGATTCCCCAAACATTTCACAGGAACATGTCCTAGCTGCATCCCTAAAGCTCCAGACAGCCAGTGTAATTTGTTGGACAGTGTGTTACTATTTTTTACTGGGGATATCAGAGTACAGATTCCTACGCTACTCGGGAGGTTCTCAGTGTGTTCTTAAGAAAACCATTATCTCACAACCTAGCAAAGCTTTAGAGTTGCAAAGACACAAAAATACTCAGCAACATAATCCTCAAAATGATATGACTTTTTGAGCACTGCAGTGGCTGCACTTGCTGTGGACATGGCTGCCCCCCGTGGGGAAGAAGCTCTCAGGAAAGCTGTAAAACTGGATTATTTCCTTTAAGGACCTTTCTGCCTGGGTTATGCTTTGCAAATACGAAGCCGCGGTGGAAACGACGGGAGGGTGGTGATGGTGGTGAGGAATTTCACATATCCATATACGACTCACATATCAGTAAATTCACCCTAATCACTTGGGTGAGAAAAGCAACAACACAAATATTCAGTCGGTCTCCAGAGTTAGAATGAGAACGTTTCCAGCATCCAAGTAACTCCAGACCATATCAGATAGCCAAGTTCTGAAAGCAGCTCCATGGCTTATATCTCACAGCTGCTACGTTATCTAAATGCACTGAAACTTCCAAGTGTGATGTTTCAGTCCTAACACCTGCAGATTATCAACTGGAGTTTAGGCCAAGGCACCCCAGACTCTGGTTAGTTAATAGGTCCATAAAGAACAGCCGCATTTAACCCATTTAAATCTGAAGTGACTTTATTGGTGCATGAGTAATGAATGACTGAAGAGTCTTCCCCACTGGAGTGGCAACAGAAGTACCAGTGTTTGGATTTCTATAGCATCTCTAGATCCTTCAAAAGTGTCTCTCTACAAATGTTTCCAACACAGAAGGCTTCCAGCCCTCTTTTGTCATCCCCGAGGGTGCAGATACCGTATATGAAGGGTTTTGCAGAATTTATAGCATGCCTCTGCCGGCAAAAGGAATGTATTTTCCCTACCCAGATAATATCCTCCCGAGTCTTTATAGAAGGGGAGGGAGATTCAGATATGTCTTGCTTGCCACAGGCTACACTTTTATCCGAGCTAAGAACTCTCTTCCTGCCACGCAAAAACTGGAGATGTTCAAGTCATGACTAAATTGTATTGCTGCTGACGACATCCAAGATTAGGACGTGACAAAGATTTTGTAGCTTATGGTGCCATATCAACCATTATGGTGCCATATCAACCCGTGAAATGTCAGCGTTGGCTGCCATGCCGAAAAGGGAATGTTTAAATCACACAGCACAAATTACTTAGGGCTTTCTAGGTCAGAAACCACATCTTGAATGGCACCTCAAGTCTGTCAGTAGCGAGTTCAACCCTGGGTCAACCTGATGAGGCAAACCACAACATTCTGATCTACCTGTAACCTGTTGAATTGTTCACAGGAAGCTCACCACCATCACATGAATTACAAAATGTCAAAAAACAGACTCATTGTCAGTTTCTTTCTGATTCGTTCTATGGACAGCAAAAGCCACCCAAGGGGGAAATCATCCTGTCTAGCTTGAAGGGTGATCGCCGAAGAATTGATGCTTTTGAATTCTGGTGCTGGAGGAGACTCTTGAGAGTCCCATGGACTGCAAGAAGATCAAACCTCCCCATTCTGAAGGAAATCAGCCCTGAGTGCTCACTGGAAGGACAGATCCTGAAGCTGAGGTTCCAAGACTTTGGCCACCTCCTGAGAAGAGAAGACTCCCTGGAAAAGACCCTGATGTTGGGAAAGATGGAGGGCACAAGGAGAAAGGGACGACAGAGGACGAGATGGTGGGACAGTGTTCTCGAAGCTGCCATCATGAGTTTGACCAAACTGCGGGAGGCAGTGGAAGACAGGAGGGCCTGGCGTGCTCTGGTCCATGGGGTCACGAAGAGGCGGACACGACTAAATGACTAAACAACAACAACAGCTTGAAGGGCTAGAAGGACATTGAAGAAATGAACTTCTGGCTGCCACCCTTTAAATTCTTCTCTAAAGGCAGGTGGGTTTAGATCTGACCAGCAAATGGAGCTTCACTTCCTGCAAAACCTAATAAAAAAATTCCTTCCAGTAGCACCTTAAAGACCAACTAAGTTAGTTCTTGGTATGAGCTTTCGTGTGCATGCACACTTCTTCAGATACATCTGAAGAAGTGTGCATGCACACGAAAGCTCATACCAAGAACTAACTTAGTTTTTTTATTTTGACTATGGCAGACCAACACGGCTACCTATCTACCTTGGAAGAAGGAGAATGTATATGTTTTTGTGTGTGTTATATACACACACTTCAACAACCATGAAGGTCAGATCCCATGAGAAGCCTTTCTTTACAATAGTAATGAGTGAACACGTCTCTGTTTGTGCATTTAGATATTCTTATGAATAATTATTATCATCCCCATATCCTTGCCATATCTTTACACAGGCTCTGATCTTCAGAGCACTCTTAGCCTTTGGCCTTCGTACAATGTCAGAAACGCATCTGACACTTTATAAATTGATAATACTTCTACCAGCCCTGAGATTCTGCACTACGCCGAGTTGAATAATGTAATACATTATTAATCCAGAAGCCTACTCTGCAAATATGGCTTGCAGCAAGCTCCCAGGTAGCACATACTCAGAGCTTTGGATACATTGCTGTGCTTCTTGAGCGCATGAAATTAACCAACATGATCTCACCACAAAAGTGCTTTCATAATTAGAGAAATTTTGCTGGCACAGGCATAAAGAGAATGTTTACCCAGTACGTGGTATGGCTAAGCCTCAATCCTTTTACTAGACTGAGGTGGCAATCCTAATCACAATTACTGGAAAGTAAGTCCAATTGAACTTAGTGGAATTTACTACAAAGTATGAGGCAGTGAGAGATTTTACTTTCTTGGGCTCCATGATCACTGCAGATGGTGACAGCAGCCACGAAATTAAAAGATGCCTGCTCCTTGGGAGAAAGGCGATGACAAACCTAGACAGCATCTTAAAAAGGAGAGATATCACCTTGCCAACAAAGGTCTGTATAGTTAAAGCCATGGTTTTTCCAGTAGTGATGTATGGAAGTGAGAGCTGGACCATCAAGAAGGCTGATCGCCGAAGAATTGATGCTTTTGAATTCTGGTGCTGGAGGAGACTCTTGAGAGTCCCATGGACTGCAAGAAGATCCAACCTCTCCATTCTGAAGGAAATCAGCCCTGAGTGCTCACTGGAAGGACAGATCCTGAAACTGAGGTTCCAAGACTTTGGCCACTCATGAGAAGAGAAGACTCCCAGGAAAAGACCCTGATGTTGGGAAAGATGGAGGGCACAAGGAGAAGGGGACGACGGAGGACGAGATGGTGGGACAGTGTTCTTGAAGCTACCAGCCTGAGTTTGACCAAACTGCGGGAGGCAGTGGAAGACAGGAGTGCCTGGCGTGCTCTGGTCCAGGGGGTCACGAAGAGGCGGACATGACTAAACAACAACAAAACATGCCAGGGGTAGACTGTGAGGGCCAAACTACATGTGATCTTAGCCACTTGTTTAAATAAGCATGAAGCAGCTCTTTTTAATAAAGGGGCGGGGAAGAAACAATGCGGGTATTAATGCTGAATGTACTCCCAACTTGGATTAAAGCTCTGCAGAAAAATAACCTCCTACATGGCTTTTGCTTGCTTCCCAAAGGACTGTGTCCTGTAAACAATATTTTGGGTGTTTTTTTTTAAAAAAGCAGACAGGAGGAAACATCCCTCCTTTGAGTCCTAGTCCTGTGTGGGAGAGAAGTGTCATTGTGCAGGACGGGCACAATGTGATAAATAGGAGTGGTTTTGACTGGTTGTCTGCCATTTTTCTGAATGTGCTCAGACACAGTCCCTGAACCTAAAACATTTGCCCTTCATCAACAACTAGCCATATAACAGAGACAGGAGCCCAGGGATAAGACACTCCAGCAAAGCCAGATGCAAATTTGGACCCCGTGTCTATTCTGGGAGGAATCAATTTTACATGGCAGGACCTGTTACATGTCCTGATGTCATCCACTACACCGGGGGTTCATTCACCTGCTTATAGTCCAATGTGATATATATGCCATCATCTGCTAGCAATCCACTGTTGCATGCAAAATAATAAAAGGACGCAAATCTGTTATCAGAAACCGTGATATCCAGCTTCCCAGGACACACTGCAATGAACCCTATGGTGTGCGTATGTGTTTTTAATCACACTATGTAAGTTCATTGGTTTACCAGTGCCAGAGATGTTTGCATTATCAACAGCTGTTTTGTGTTCACCATAAACAATTTCTGTATTTATTTTGTTTCAGACTTCAATGCTTACAACCAACTACCACAACAATTCTATGTATATACAGTATTCCTGTACCTCAGGTTAACCCTACAAGAACCTGATGAACGGGACCCTAGTCCATGAAAGCTTATGCAGTAAGACTCTGAGAAAGTATAGCAGCACAGCCGTTCATATGAGTCAGGATGGAACCCTGATATGGCACAAGGTTATAAGGAGGAATGTTGGAAATTCTCCAAATATTCATTTATACATGAACTGGGGTGTTCTGAGATCCAGAACACCCCAGAACAAAACATTCCCCATCGCATACGCTCTGTGATTTTGGTGGTGAATTAAGTTTTGGCTCCAACAAAAAAAGGAGTTTTTATTTATAATATAATGACATAGTGTGCATTATGCTGGTGGTTACTGCTTCCACATGACTTCTGTGACCATTAGCTATACAAATCAAATCAGCTATACTTGACAAACTCTTCAGTTATGAAAATACTCATTCTTTTTAAAAAGTGGGGCAGGGGAATGTGCCAGGTTTGACCATTTCTTTCAATTCTCCTCTTCTGCATACGCAAACCTTACTGCTATAAAATCACAGGACTGGGTGAGGCTAATAAATGCATTTAAAAAGGGGTGGGTGGGTTACAAGTCTCAACAACTTCACTGGAGCACCTCACTCAGAATAATGCTGTCTCTACAATCCCCTGAATATGTGTGGCCACATTTTAAGGAGGGGTAATATTATTACTGTGTTCTTATTCTTATTACTATTCTTATTCTTTTTTCTTCTATGCAGCCCTTCATCCAAGGATCATACAATATAAAAACACAAAAATACATAACATAGTAACAAAGAAAAACAATACGCTTTGCAACACACACACAAACACACACAGTTTGAAAGGCCATAGATTGTTTAGTTAGCCAAACACCTGGGAGAAGAGGAAGGTTTTTGCTTGCCGCCTAAAGATATGGGGGCACCAGGCGAGCCTCCCTGGGAAGAGTATTCCACAAGTGAGGGGTCACCACAGGAAAGGCCCTCTCTCGTGTTGCCACCCTCTCATGGAGGGGGCACACGAAGAAGGGCTAGGGTGATTATCAGTTTCTGGGTCAGTTCATATAGAGAGAGGCGATCCTTGAAGTATTGTGGTCCTGAGCCCTTTAAGACTTTATAGGTCAAAACCAGCACTTTGAATTGGGCCTGGAAACTAACTGGTAGCCACTGAAGTTAGGCCAGGATTGAGCAGGTTTATTCTCAAGCTGTTTTACCCCAGTGAGCGACGTGAGCACTGAATTTATGAGCCTCGGTATAATCAAGCTCCTTATATATTATGCACTCATTTCTTCTTCCAAATGAGATCTATGAGCTGGTTGGCATCCGCCTGTGTCATGAGACAATGGAAAAGTGCGCCTTTGGGGGTGATGTCAAGCTGTTGGGCAGTTACACTGCCTGCTGTGGCTGTAAAGACTGATATGGGAGAGACATGTTTTGTTGCAGCTGGGGCAGATGAAGGCGTCTGCTAGCGCTACTGCACCATGACTTTTCTTCTCTCTGCACTCCTCCCAGAGGTCATTACTCCTCTATTAAAGTTACTACGACAGAAAATCACCTATATTTGACCAACTCTTTATACAAAGGCCCTTTTTCTCAACAGTAGGGAATGTGCCAGGCTATCTACTAACAAAAGAAACTGGTTATCTTTTAACTCTTTGTTCAGGATCTTGCACTCAGCAGAAGCCACATGGCATGTTCGACTTCCGAGGCATGTTTCAAAACTGAAGAATCATCATCATCATAATTTATTATTTATACCCCGCCCATCTGGCTGGGCTTCCCCAGCCGCTCTGGGTGGCTTCCAACAAAACGCTAAAATACAATAACCTATTAAACAATAAAAGCTTCCCTAAACAAGGCTGCCTTTAGATGTCTTCTAAAAGTTTGGTAGTTATTTTTCTCTTTGAGATCTGGTGGGAGGGCGTTCCACAGGGCGGGTGCCACTACCAAGAAGGCCCTCTGCCTGGTTCCCTGTAACTTGGCTTCTTGCAGCGAGGGAACCGCCAGAAGGCCCTCGGCGCTGGACTTCAGTGTCCGGGCAGAACAATGGAGGTGGAGATGCTCCTTCAGGTATACTGGGCCGAAGCCGTTTAGGGCTTTAAAGGTCAGCACCCACACTTTGAATTGTGCTCGGAAACGTACTGGGAGCCAGTGTAGGTCTTTCAAGACTGGTGTTATATGGTTTTGGTGGCCGCTCCCAGTCACCAGTCTATTTTTTTTTTTTTTAAATATTTTTATTGGGTTTTCACATTTTATATAAACACAAACAACACACCAAAACAAACATAAAAAACAACAAACATGAATAGTTCCCGAAAATCTTATTTTCTAACCCTAGTCCTTGACTTCCCCCCACCCCCTCCCCTGCATCCCTATTCCCAAACTTATGTCAGCAAGTTGGCATTTCTTCCATCTTAATATTAGTCCTTTTATAAAAAACAAAAATAAATTTTCCCTAAGTTGGACCCCAATTCTCTTCCCTCGATTTCTCCTTTTTTCTTACATAATTTTCTTAATACTAAACCCCCTGGTCTTGAGTGTTGTTTAAATTTAATACTTCCCTCCCTCCCCTCCCCGCTTTGCGTCCTTTCCCAAGACATGTCCAAATTAACAGTTTTTAGCCTGGATTCCGGATATCCGAGGCTCTCAATTCTCTTTTAGTCCCTCTCCGCCGGTTTTGTTGGTAGTCCTTTTTGTCTATCATCGAGTCTCGAAAGATTTCCTTAACAATCAATCCAGTCAGTCCATAGTCTCTTCCCATATTTAAAGGCAGCTGCTGAGGAATTTCCACAAGGCCTAAGTCTTGCTGATAGTCAAAATCAAAGTCTATGTGGAGGCCCCAATTGTACTTCTTTATTTCGAGCTCCTGAATTCCATAAAGTCCCAGGGCCTCCACTTTCATCTTCTGTATCTTTCGTAGGCTTAGAGTGGATTTAATCCAATAGTCTCCTTGCTTGTGTTCTCCAGATGCCGGCTTCTGGTTAGTACTTTCCCAGATAACTTGTTCTCTTTCTTGTTTTGTCTTCTCCTCTTCTTTGTTTATTGTTTCAAATTCAGCTGTGGGTTCTTTCTCACTCAGGCCCTCATTACTTTCAGCAGAACTACTTGTTTCCAAATCCAAGGTCGTCAATTGTTTACTCATAGCTGTAGTCTGCTCCTGTAGGGTTCCCACCAGTGAGAACATTCTTTCGATTTCTCTCAGTATCTTTCCACCCACAGCCATTGTAATTCCACAGAATTCCCCCTAGAGGGAATCTGGTTACTGAGTAACCTTTTCTCCAACAATCCTCTGTCCTATTATTGTTTCTTTGTTTCTCAAGATTTTAGTTCAATTGTAACTCCTTTTAATCCGGAGAGGTCTTAAACAGCAATTTTTTTTTTTCACTATTAATAGTCCATTTGACAGCTTTTGACAGCTGTCAAATTCTGCTCCTCTATACAGGCTCCAAATCAGGTCGCTCCCGGGCCCGGGAGGGAGGGTTGTTTACCACAAAACAAAGACTCTTCCAACACTCCACTCTCCTGCTCAAATTTACCTTTCTAAATCTTGGAAGTTACTGTCTTTTTAAAACTCACCCTTTACAGGGTAGGCACTCCAGCTTAGTTCTTATTTCGTTGCTCTGGATCGTCTGCAAGGGGGGGTGTGGGGACTTCCTTTTAGCACACCCCCCGGTCGTCTCAAATTCAAAAGGTAAAAGTTTTAAAGTTCAGTTCCAAATTACTCACGGGTTCTTTTTTCAGTCCGAATTTCAAGGAAGGAAGTCAGCGCTCTCCGGTTATGGCTCGCGGCTTCGCTCAGCGGTGGTAGCGGTCGACTCTCAGTGCCACGCCGTCCCCTGTATCCCCTCCGTAGCCTTTAAAAAGGCTCATTGCGAATCAGGGGGGGCGCTTAAGGCACCCGCCGAGTCTTCAGTCCGCAGGCTTCCGCGCCTGCGGTTTTTAAGGGTCCCCGTGTCGCCGGCACGGCAAAGACCCATCCACCGCTGAGCCGATTCCCTCCGGAGCTCGGAGGGAATCCGCCATTTCCCGATCGCGCCAACCCGGAAGTCCCGCTCCCAGTCACCAGTCTAGCTGCCGCATTCTGGATTAGTTGTAGTTCAACTAATCAGGGGTTTCCTTCAGGGGTTAATGGCGTTAGAAAACCAAAATGTTCATCAGCGGAGATGTTTGAAAACCGAGATACCACTGTATTACCATCTAAATTTCAGCACGTGGGAGACATTTTCTTAGCCCACCTTTCAAGGTCTCTTCCGTTACAAAACAGCTCACGACATAAGCAGCACGTTCAGTCAATTTCCACATATTTGTCCTTAGCTTCAATAGGATACTCTCCCCCAATCCAACGCCCTCTATATGTTTTGAACTACAATTCCCATCAGCCCCCAGCCTGGATGGGGCTGTGGGGAAGAATAATCCGAAACATATTGAGGCTTCAGAATATCGCAGGAAGGGATGGTGCTGATGAAAAGGGTTGTGCCAAATCTGTCACAGAAATGGTGGCTTTCGAAAGCCAGAGAGAAGAGGGATCCCGTACTACCTATTTACATAAAGGTAAAGGTAAAGGGACCCCTGACCATTAGGTCCAGTATTGGCCGACTCTGGGGTTGCGGTGCTCATCTCGCTTTATTGGCCAAGGGAGCCAGTGTACAGCTTCTGGGTCATGTGGCCAGCATGACTAAGCCGCTTCTGGCGAACCAGAAAACGCCGGAAATGCACGGAAACACCATTTACCTTCCCACCAGAGTGGTACCTATTTATCTACTTGCACTTGACGTGCTTTTGAACTGCTAGGTTGGCAGGAGCAGGGACCGAGCAACGGGAGCTCACCCTGTCACGGGGATTCGAACCGCGACCTTCTGATCGGCAAGTCCTAGGCTCTGTGGTTTAACCCACAGCGCCACCCGCATCCCCACCTATTTACATACTTGGCCTCAACAGCACTTTTAAAAGGGAGTCGTCCTCATCAGCCATCTTCACAGGGGGAAGAATACTACGAAGCACAGGCAAATATATAAGAGTGTGACCATAGCAGGGTTAATTAGTTAAGAAGGCTATTGAAGAGTGCAGAAGTTCAAGTTATTTGGTGTGTATTTCAGTACAAAAGGGTTTTGGAATTAATGTCTCATTTGCGGGGTGGGTGGGGAAGAGGTCTCTGACGGAACCGAGAAAAATTCTGAATCACTTTGGGACCGACAAAGCACCAGTGACACAAATGCTGGTGAGACACCGATAAAGAAAAGAAGTTAACATGGTCTTTGAAAACCCCTTCAGTTCTCCAGAGCAGGGAAATCTATTCAGAAAGATAGGGGGAGGGGGGAGCCTTTAGAATAGCTTTTGAGAGCTCGAAGGGGCGGGGGGAACAGGGAACCATTGAAAAAGCTCCTCACAGGGCAAGTTATCAATGGAATGCGTTTTAGCATTCAGGATACCCACCCATGCAGAACATCAAAACTGGGCACTGATCCCTGCTCCATTCTTAAAGCTCAGGCTAACGTTCTGTTTCTGAAACACTACGGCACAGTAGCACACAACTGCCTCTGCAATTCTTTGAGACAGCAATGCAAACCAGTCCATAAGAATTGAGGCGCGAGTGTGATTTCATGGCAATGTTTTCCCTTTTTTCTGCAGCACACTGTAACGATTTTGGAACCCTTTCACGATATCAGCTGTTCCAAAGCTCTATGTGCTAAAATGGGAGCTTTCAACTTTTGCTTCGTTTGTCAAGGAAAGGAGAGGTCCATGAGGGAAAGTAAAGAAAGTTGCTACTGCTTTATAGCAATTTCCCAACCCTCATCTTCGAAAGCAGCACTTCTGGACTCCTGCCATTCTCGCCTAAAGCAAAATATTCTGGAACATCTTTGTCTTTCAAGATCACAGCTTGTTTTACAACAGCCAGAACTTCACAGTGAAACTATTACCCAGTTTAAGAACACCTGAAATAATGTTCCCATTCACAGAGAGACTGCATCAAAACATTATTTCTGCAAACCATAATTTAGGAGGCAACACATGGTCTGAGCTTTCAGAACATACAGGCCATGGTTTAAAAGCTGCTTCTCTCTCTCTCTCTCTCTCTCTCTCTCTCTCTCTCTGTGTGTGTGTGGGTGGGTGGGTGGGTGTGGGTGTTATAATCTTGGCACTGCTTCGTAAGCTCACTCTGGTCTCCTTGGTATTGATCAGTCTCTGAAGGCCAAGAGAAAGGTTTGCCCATTCAGATATCATGCCAAGCCATAAACAGCACAAACCACGATTTACCAAACCACTTCAAACCATAGTTTCTGGCCAAACAATAAGTGACAAACCATAGTTTGTCAATCAGTTAATCTTCCTTTATCATGGTCTGGTGTGATGTCTGAACAGAGATACTGTTTCGTTTTCCATGCTCTCACCCTTACATTTTATTTATATGTGTATTTATTTAAAATATGACTAGCCCGCTTTTCTTAACAGCTTACATTAATTAAAATAACTTCTCTAATATGTACAACAAAACAACCCAAACGTTAGCAAAACGAGAGCACATGCCACCTCAAAAAAGGGCCTTTCAAAACAAATGAGTCCTACAAAAGCACCTAATAGCAAAAATGGAAGAAGATGGAGAAAGGAGGTCACTCAATGAGAGCCAGACAACCACTGAGAAACCCCATCTCCCCATACCATCTGAATTAGCTAGCATCCTGCAAAACAAGATGTTTGGAGCAGGGCTCTTCAGGCTGACCATAAAATGGAAGCAGACTCTGGGAGAGAGAGGTGTTCCACCAGCTTTTCAATTCCAAGATACAACCTGCACTGTGGAACCTTTTTTAACGTCCTCAACCCCTTTGCAATGCACTGCAAGCTAGTCAGAGCTTTAATGCCAGTTGTAGCCGTGGCGCTGTGGGTTAAACCACAGAGCCTAGGGCTTACCGATCAGAAGGTTGGCGGTTCAAATCCCGGCGACGGGGTGAGCTCCCGTTGCTCGGTCCCTGCTCCTGCCAACCTAGCAGTTCGAAAGCACATCAAAGTGCAAGTAGATAAATAGGTACCACTCCGGCGGGAAGGTAAATGGCGTTTCCGTGCGCTGCTCTGGTTCGCCAGAAGTGGCTTAGTCATGCTGGCCACGTGACCCGGAAGCTGTACACCGGCTCCCTTGGCCAGTAAAGTGAGATGAGCGCCGCAACCCCAGAGTCGGTCACGACTGGACCTAATGGTCAGGGGTCCCTTTACCTTTACCCACCACTTTGGGCATAAGTATATTCCATTTTTCCTGATCATCAGCAAAGAAAGAAGATCTTTAAAAATCAATTAAATAAATGGCAGCACCACTGGTGTGCTCCACCTCGGATTCGGTTGTTACTAACTTGGGTGCTGGTCACAACCAACTTTTCTCCATATCCTCTCACCACCAACAATGTCAGATCTTTATGACAGGTCCTTCTCTCTATCCTGCCAATGCCCAAAGATCATTCATCTGAGACTGGAAAATGACTTTTTTCCAGTAACTGCACATTTAACACTTCTTTACTAACTTCTGTTGGCAAACCAAGACCTTGCATTCAAGGTCTCATCTGGACATATGCTTCCAATATGACTAGCCCAATATGACAGCCTGGGTAGCAAAGGAGAGAGGTGGGATAGGAGGAGATCTCTACCAATGAGATAGACAGTCTAGCATTGCATAAAAATAGGAGGGATAGAATCAACCTTTGGTGCCTTTTCCAAGTTCTACCTCCACTCAAATCACTTAGGGGGTGGAGGGGGGCTTCCTCCCCTGCAATCACTTCATCTATGAAGAAGGAGAATTGGGTTCAGACATAGCTTTTTGAGCCCAATATCCCCAGCATGGAGAAGGGAAGAGGAGAGGGGGCAAATCATTTTTAGCTCAGTTGGTAGAGCATGAGACTCTTAATTTCAGGGTTGTGGATTCGAGTCCCACATTGGGCAAAGGATTCCCGCACTGCAGGGGGTTGGCCTAGATGACCCTTGTGGTCCCTTCCAACTCTATGATTCCTTCCATAATTGCTTGGGAATTTCCACCCTACTTCATTCATGGGAGGGATTGGGTTTTTTGTTTTGTTTTATTTAAGCCAAAATTTATTCTCAAATGCCAGTGATTTAATTGGCACCCAGAGTAGAGACTACTGTAGCGTGCACTACCAGTGGCGTAGCATGGGTTGTCAGCACCCGGGGCAAGGCAAGTAATTTGCGCCCCCTAACCCGTGGATTTGCGCCCCCTAACCCATGGATTTGTGCCCCCTAACCCTAACCCCCAGATGTTGCGCCCGGTGCGGCCGGCCCCCCCTGCACCCCGCACGCTACGCCACTGTGCACTACAGGGGGCCATTTTGAAAATAGCTTGGAAACTTCAACTAGTACAGCATGCAACAGCTCCAAGGGTCAGTGGGACATTATGAACTCCAGTGGTCAACAACACAAGATGAAGGTTGTGTCAAATAGTTACACACACCTCCCCTGACATCCAGCTATGCAGCGCAAAGATCTGAAACTGGCGGCCATTTAGCCAGTTGTTCTATATGATAATTCCGTAGTGGAGGTTCAGTGTCTTCGTACAAAGACTGGAAGAATGAGACCCACAGGCTAGGGGGAATTTGTGAGGTTAAGGGGGAAATAGCTTTATGGGTGCCAGAAGCTACCAGTTTCCAGAACAGTGTCTGATCTTTTGCTTTTGCCGCACTAATTAATTCTAGCCAACATTTTCTGGTATAGGCACTCATTTGGTGGAGTATTAGGTCTTTATACTCTTTTTTTTAGGGCACGGACGGCAAGATAGGCTCGGTGTCTGACAGAATTTTCGATCTGTAGGGAGGAGGCCTTCATAGCTGCATACTATGAGGCAGGCATCCCTAACCTTCGGCCCTCCAGATGTTTTGGACTACAATTCCCATCATCCCTGACCACTGGTCCTGTTAGCTAGGGATCATGGGAGTTGTAGGCCAAAACATCTGGAGGGCCGCAGGTTGGGGGTGCCTGCTATGAGGCCTTTCCGGAATCAAAAGCCTTCACTCCCTAGGGACAGTCATGCAGCGTACACAGACATTGGGTAGGGACCACAAACCATTGAAGTGAGATTATTCTGTGCAGCCTCAGTTGTTGAACAGGAGCACATCATCATGCCCAAATGAGGCTTATATTGTGCAAATTTCATTGGCTACCAATTTGTTTCTCGATCCAACTTAAAACGCCAGTATCAACATTTAAGCCACAAATCGCTTGGCATCAGGTTATTTGAAGGATTGTCTGCACTCATAAAAATCTGAATATTAGCTTCATGGGCCTGCTATCAAGATCTATTAGACAGGCTGGCACAGGAAACGGAGCCTTTTCAGCATGGGCCCAAACCTCTGCAATCCCTTCCCCAAGGGCTATAAACCTATCTTTCAACAACAAACTTATGTGTTCTGATCCACTATGTTTTTGGACTGTTGCCAAGTTTAGTTTGCTAATGTTCTGTGCTGGGTTTTATTTTTAGCTGATGTTACTTGGTTTTCAATAATAACCGTCGGATTGGTTTTGCAAAATGGTTGTTTATTGACGAATACAAATATAATTTAAAACAGTAACTGTTACGTTACTGTAAACCACTTTGTGAAGGCTCACCCTAAAAAGGGGGGTATAAATGGGAGAAATAAGCATAACAGCATGGCCAAATTTCCAGTAGCAGCTCAAAAGCTGGGAAGCGTTTGTGTAGTCAGAAAATGTTGTTTGTGAGGGGGGGGGGGTGCTAGTTATAATTATTTTATTGCCAAGATAACGGCTCTTCACATATTTAACCTTTGATACATGCAGCTTATTCTACCAGTTGTAAACAATACTGTCATGAATCTTTATTAAACAATAAATGCTATCTGTTCTCATTTCTGTCTTTGCAAAGGAAGTCCTGCTATGACTTGCCTAATTCCGCCTAGTGTCAAAAGCAAGATTTAAATTCAAACTATTCAGCCTCTGTTCAGATGACTCTCCAAAATATGGTTTCAAGCATCATAAAGGAGTCAAGAGCTCATATGCTCCGTCTTCCAATCCCATAGGCAGCTTCACTTCAGTTTGCTATTGAGCACTGACATACTCTGCAGTGATGCCAAGATCAGCAAACAGTGGTTAGCATTTTGCCCTCCAAAGCAGTATCTGAAGCTATGGCTGGAAATAGATGGATGGCTCTATTTAGAATGGCCATGGCTATTTTGTAGATTCCAGTGTCACAAACTATGAAGGTAGAGGGACCCTGACCGTTAGGTCCAGTCGTGACCAACTCTGGGGTTGCGGCGGTCATCTCACTTTATTGGCGAGGGAGCCGGCGTACAGCTTCTGGGTCATGTGGCCAGCATGACTAAGCCGCTTCTGGCGAACCAGAGCAGCGCACAGAAACGCCGTTTACCTTCCCGCTGGAGCGGTATCTATTGATCTACTTGCACTTTGACGTGCTTTCGAACTGCTAGGTTGGCAGGAGCAGGGACCGAGCAACGGGAGCGCACCCCTTCGCAGGGATTCGAACCGCCAGCCTTCTGATCAGCAAGTCTCTAGGCTCTGTGGTTTAACCCACAGCGCCACCCACGTCCCGTCACAAACTATGGTTGATGCTAAATTCTAAACCAGGCTTCCTCAACCTCGGCCCTCCAGATGTTTTGGGACTACAATTCCCATCATCCCTGACCACTGATGTTGCTAGCCAGGGATCATGGGAGTTGTAGGCCAAAAACATATGGAGGGCCAAGGTTGATGAAGCCTGTTCTAAACCGATATGCACGTAGGAGGGATTGCTTATGATCTTCCAAAGCCATTATTTTGTAGGATCATCTGAACTGAAGCTTAGCCATAACTCATTACTACTCTCGTGGAAAGTAAGGAAATGCCACCCAATTAAAGGAAATAGATTAATCTAGTAAAACTCATATAATTTAATCCATCAGTTCGGGATTCAACATTCTGACTGGTGATTACAAGGCATGTTGTGCTAAGCAAGGGTGAAAATAATGGTTGGGAATATGAAACCCGGTGCAACAGTTGCACTAACAGAAGCTTGTTGTGCAACAGGAAGTGTCAGGGCTACAGCGATGTGTTGCGCTAACAGCCACAAGAACCATGCTGGCTTCCTGCACTTTTCTCTTGCGCAAGCCATCCCACTAGCACAGCTTGTTACACTATTGTGGGAATTAGTGCTACAGTGAATTCCCCCCAATAATTCCAAGCATGTGTTCTTTGTTTCTGAAGTTGTACGTCAAAATAAGCAGCATATGTACAATGTGTCAGAGAGAGAAAAATCATATTGGCACAGGCATTATCTCACGGACGGGAAAACCTCCCTCAGTACCAGGGTTATACTTCCATGGCTAGAAGCTGTCAGGGTCATGCTCCAATAGGGGGTAGGAGTAGACTCCACACTGGGCAGGCCCAGGCACCAGAGGCGTACCTAGGCTCCCTCACAACCTTATTCATTCCCATGACCATGACCATGCATTAGGCCAGCAGTTGACAAGGTTTACCTCTCCTGGGCCAGTTCACTCCAGCGGAGACCCCTCCATGGGCTGGATCCTGAGTGCATATGAGCACACACGCCTGCAATTTCCAGCGTCTGCACAGATGCGATTTCCAGCGCCGCAGAAGCAAGTTCCCACACTGCACTGCGCTGGCAGGGACTTGCCAAGTGGGCGGCTCGTTTCGGGGGTGGCTCGTGGGCCGGTTAAATGACCCCCGTGGGCTGCTTGCGGCCCATGGGCCTTAGGTTGCCAACCCCTCCCCACTCATCAGCCGAGTGGCGCAGATCAGCTATGGGGAGACAGGGCTGTGCCACACTGCAAAGGGAATGAAAAGAAGTCACCCACCTTCATCAGCTGAACTTCCTTTCCAGTAATCATCTGACACAAGGTGGGTGGGCAGCTATCTTCAACCCCATTTTGGCATGTTGGATGAGGAGGTTTAAGACTCCCCATCCAGCATACCAAAGTGAAGGTGTAAATCAGGCCTTACCCACTCCACTGTGGATTGTACAAACCAGCCAAGGAGCGGGGAGGACATATTTTCACCCCTATCCTGGTTTGTGGCAGACCTGGTAAGGACGTCTGGGGGGAGGAGGCTGTGCTTGAGAAGTTCAATTGGCTGGATTCGGCTCATGGACTAGAATTTCCCCAACTCTTAGAGAAAGGGATTTTCCTCTTAAGCATTAATTTTTTTAATTATTTTCACAAATATTTGTATTGAAAATAGCATTTAAAAAACTGCTGTGCTTTTAATTGGGGGAGGGATCATTATTTTTTTGTCAATTAAAGGATTTTCTTTTAATCTGTCAGGTGTAGTTCTAATGGAAATTCTAATGCAAGTGCATATCTATGTGCCTGTGATGCCAATACATCTGCACATTGTATGCTCACTAATCCGCTATTAATTTTAAGATCCTGATCCACCAATGAGTTAAAACACAAGTTTAAGAGCATCTTGTCCTGTTGATGTTAACGGTTTGGAATTAAGTCAATTCATTGGGTCTTTATAATTGCTTTCAAACACATAAGGATTAACATTTGTCAGCTTTCCTAGCTGAGTCCATTTCAACTGCAGACAAATACATGGATATCATACAGATTAAGACCCTCATCTGTATTCAAATGTTTAATTGCGCTCACAGTGTAATTTAGCCCCACAAATAATAACTCAAGTAGACAAGAAAACTGTTTTAAGTATCTTGTTTTTCAGTATAGAAATTAATTGGTCTTTTGGAGGTATATATAAATGATTTATACAAAAACACAAAGATACTACAATGAAGAACCTTTCCTTAGTTCTACTACCCTTTAGATCTTTGTGTTGCTCACAAAAAGTTTTAGCGAGCTACATTTAAAAAGCAATTTTTCCAACCATCCTAGACAGTCAAGTGCCCCCTCTTACATAAGAGAAATTTAACATTTTTATTTCCTGAAGTGAAGCATTTACCCTGTTACTCAATTACTTTAGCACATTTATTAAGCACACCTTAAAGCATAATTTCAAATTGTGTTAATACTTTCTTCATAAAGCCTATTAAGCTGGATCAAGACTACTCTGAGTTGCTCACTAAGTGATATTAAAAAAACTGCACTCCACCTATAAGTACCCTGCAAATTCCAAAATCTAGCTCTTGCCATTGTCTTGAGTCCATAGTACTGCCTGCTTGCCAAGTCACACTGCTCCCTCACATGTGCAAAATACAATTGCTTTTAAAAGAAAATCAATATAAAATTAATTTTAGAGTGTTGTTTATGCTATACTTTTATACTGTTTTATTCTTGTTAGCCGCCCTGAGCCCGGCTTTCCCATTCATTCCTTAAACCATCAGCCAACATCCATGGGGTTGGCCATTAGACACATGCTCAGAGGAACATCACAGAAGAGTCTGAATCAGAGCCTGAGAAAGACTCTCCAATGGCAACCTCTTTCATCAGGTATTCAAAGGCCAAGATGACAGATGGAATTCCTTGGGAATACCATTTGATTATGTGGAAAAGTCCTGTTCTAGTGTCAAATTGGCCTCCTCTTTGGTTCAACATCTCATGGAGTAACAACTTATTCCATGCATCTACATTTTAGATGAGACATTGGGATTCTCTTGCCTTGCCCTTACTGGAATAAAGTCATAATAATAATAATAATAATAATAATAATAATAATAATAATAATAAATTTTATTTATATCACGCCCTCCCCAGCCGAAGCCGGGCTCAGGGCGGCTAACAAGAATAAAACAGTATAAAAGTATAGCATAAACAACACTCTAAAATCATTCATTATAAAATTAATTAATTCAGGCCACTGGCAACTATTGGGCCAGAGCTCCGCGAAGATTGCCGAGGGAGGGAGTCAGACTGTGCCATGACAATTTGTGGCATAGGGGCCTCTTATAACCATCTGACCACATGTGATGAGATTTTTATTACCAGGCAGCCAGAATTTAGTTTCAGAAACATGGCAGTAGTTACCTAAACTGAGTAACTGGAAGCTACAGGTGACCACATAGGTAAGGATCCAGGTCACAAGTTATTTACTGAAACCATGCTTTGGCAGATACAAGAAAACAAAGATTCTAAAATGGAGTGTGTGCTAGAATGGCCTTGGTCTTTGACACTAACTTGAGCATGACTTATGTCATTCAGGCAGTTGTGCTTTCCGGACCCTCAGTCACTAAGCTGGAACATGATGCGCAGTGGGCAGAAGGCATTGTTCTGTTGACCAGTCATGGGTAGAAGGGCAGACCTCTAGCATGTATATAGCAGGCCTAGCCATCCCAAAGGCCTTGGACCACTTGTCAGTCACCCTTCTTCACTCTGTGCTTGAAGAAGCATCTGAGGGAAGTCTGAAGGCCAAGAGTCCAGGTAACTCACTACCCATCCCAAAGTCCTCAACGCCACCTTAAAATGTTCATAATTTTCTGTGGTTAGAAAGGCAACACAAAAGGCCTTGAGCATTCCAAATTTTAGGTACCAGCATAAAAATCTCTCCAAGGCTGGGTGACCAAATACTTGGGATTTTCCAAGTCATGTAATGTTGAATGTATATGAATAAATATTTTATTATACAGACACCCTTCTTACCAGCTCTGATAGGTTACAACTGGCTTTTATAAAGCCCAAACGATCGAAATGTTAATGAAATACAGGAGATTTATCAAAACTAAAATTTGGCATGGAATATCTGCATGTTAATGACATACTGGCTAAATATCATACAAATTAAGAAATGGCCAATATATCACCATTTGATTTATTAAAACAAGTCTCTTATTCGGCAAATATCTGCTGTTTACTCATATGTTAGGGTTTTTGCACCTCTATTTGAAAAACTGGTGGGGGTTTTTAGCATCTTTAAAAGCCCCCCCCCAAAAAAGTAAACCACAGGAGTCTCCCTCTTACTCTTTATGAACAACTGTGGTGTCTTTATGAAGTTATTAGCTTTCAGATTTCCCCTTTAATGAAGTAGTGCCTGATTACACTTTCCTGGGTTCCTGAGAAGGAAGCTGCTAGCTAGCAAATAGAAAGCAAAGATTTACCACACAATCCTAGTATGTCTCCTCAAAACTAAGTCCTACTGAGATCTGTGGCACTTACTCCCTGGAAAGCATGAATAGGATTGTAACCTTAGCAGCTAGGTTAAGACACATAGTGGGCTTCCAACTTCAATAGACATTTCATTTTTTATTTTTTATTTGTTGTTGTTGTTGTTGTTGTTGTTGTTGTTGTTGTTGTTATGCCACCCACCTGACTGGGTTCCCCCAGCCACTCTGGGTGGCTTCCAACAAATTAAAACACAATACGACATCAAACATTAAAAACTTTAGGTCAATTTCAGGTCAAAAGTGAGAGGTGCCCATAGAAATCAATGAACAAATCCAATACTTTACCATATCTGATCAGGCATGTCCAGGCACCGGACAAAAGAGAGCAGCAAATAAGTACAGCGCTTCATTCCCTTTCTAACTCAGGTCTCATTTCAAGCAGAAAACATAATTTTAAATAAGTTTTAGAACGTTTGGAAGTACAGTGTTTCTGCATGAAAGGGCCATAGCAACAGGGACACTGCATTTTGACAGATTGCATCAGTGATGGAGAACTTCTTAGCCAAGCAGGCCACAAGTTCCTGAGCGTCAGACAGTGCCACTCTGGTGTGCCCAACCCTCTATGTTCGGATGCAACTTTGTCTCTGGTCTACTGAGCTGTGAAACAAGCAAGTCAATAGCACAGGAGAAACAGGTTGAGGTGCTCCTGCCTAAAACCCGCTCCTGCCTAAAAGTGCCCAAAAAACTGCTGCTGCTGCTGCCATAATGCCGTGCCATTTATGGTACCTGTGCTATAAAGATGGCCGCCCATGAAATATACACTGGGCCTATTATATAACACTTATTTTCCCCCTCACAGATATTGCCTACTATTAAGTGATTGCAGAAACTGCAACAAGGATACATGATATCACTAAAGGACTGTTTCCAACATTATCACGTTGAGAAAGGAAGTTAGACCAGAAGTCTGAGGAGTTCAAAGGAGCACAAGGAAATATTCTGAAAACAAGATACAGACATCTCTTCTCCAGGCCTACTGACAACAATTGCAGCAACCAATGGCTTCAGCAAGAGCTACCCAACAGCAGCAACAACAGACTTGCCTCTATAAAATGACTGGTTCCCATACAATATGTTGTGTGAAATTAATTGTGTGCACACGTATTCTGTAATTATGTGACAACTCCCTCCCCAAACAATGAGACCCTCTGTCACTTCTATCTGCCTCAGTAAATTAGCAGATCTACAAAAATTCAAGAGCTTTGTAAGTAGAGCTATTGTATTTCCAAAGAAAATCACTTATTCCCAGGTACAGGTAGATTTACAGAGCACAAAACCTCTGTCAGAAACTGCAATTACCCTGCAGAGATTCACCTGCTACAAAGCACTGAAGAACAAAGATTAAGAGATCAAAAATTGGTACACCTTCCCCTTTTCTGCTCTCTTAGCCCCCCAAACAACCTCTGTGGCAGTTCCTTCGAACAGAAATAGGGGTGCAGTGAGGGAATATAGGGGTGCAGCTCCAGGACCTTCCCCCCAACCAGAGCAGCAGTTGTGGTAACATCTGCTAGAGTACCAGGGTAAATGATAGACACTCCTTACAGTAGGAAGTGCATCAGCTGATAATGAGGCTTTCATGCTTATTTGTGACAGATTAGCATAAGATAAGTCAGAAAATGAGGAAAACAATCAAGCAGAGGATGTAGACATCTGTCCTTTTCTTTTAAGGGGTCCCTACTTCACACTAACCATTGAAATGGCAGCATTTCTCTGCAAGAAAGGCTGCATTTCAGCTGGCTGAAGATCTCTCTGTGTTGTACAAGTTAAACCTATACATTCGGAGGGAAGAACCACTGAGTTCTGTGGAATTTACACCCAGGTAATTATGCCTAGGATTGTATTATTAGGTTAGGTGGTATTATTATTGTTGTTGTTAATTGCTTAATACAAAAATAGTCTCTAAGCAACTTGGGGGAAAAATACAGAGTTAAAAACAGCAATCAATACATTAACAACCTCAATAATCTCATCAGCAACAGTAAAACATCAGCAGCATATCAGCATTGATATCCCATTACAGTGCACCAAATGCCTGAGGAAAGTGGATGATCTTAACTTGTTGCCAAAATGTTGTTAAAACCGGTGCCAAGCAGGCCTCACTTGGGTATGCTATGCCATCTACTCCTGCTATTTGATGTGCATGCATAATATGATGGATCAACACAACTACCAGCAATTGTTGACTCTCCTGGGGGAACAGCAACCGAGGAGGGGGAGTTGTCACAATGAGCTCATGCACTTCCAAATTTACCATGACACCACGGAACAGGAAATCAATTCCACTGTAATACCTGGCTTGCCGTTCAGAATCTAAAGAGAACCAGAGCCATAACTGTCAGTATTTACACCTAAGCACATCTCAACTTCAATGAGGGATTTGTTTGTGGCGGTTAGTGCAACCGGTTCCTCTTCACCAATATCCGTTATGTGACTGAGGTCTGGGCTGCATTCTGCTAGTTGGCCCCACTACAAACACCAACTCCATAGGCTACACACACATAACAGGGATAGAAAGCCTGTACATTATAATTCTTTGTGGCTATACAGTGCAACACCTGATAGGCATCATCTTGATGACATCACGGCCTGTGGAACATGCAAGCACTATGAGATACAGCCTGCTAAGAAACAAAGGACGTGGATCAAATCTCATTTTTTCCAGACACCCTGAATGTACTTCCAGGGTGAATTTCCTACTACTCAGTAGAGAAATGCCACTCTGTGACCCCGCAGAGTTAGAAACATCAGAATGTAACCTCACAAAAAAAGCCAACTTCTGCTTCACATCATCATTATCTCAGAAGGCTTTGTAGGCAAAACCCATTTGAGCGGTGCTAAATTGCCCACATTTTCAGATGAAATGTCACACATCTTTATAAACTGAAGTATCAGAGCTCTTTCAGTTTTTTAAAACACAATTAATTTTAATTAGCAGGAATTAGTAGGCCAGGGTTTTCTCTCTCTTTTTTTAATTAAAAAACACCAAAAACCACACAATGGCACTCTGATGTCCATAAATGATCTGCATTTGTGCAGTCACCTCTTCCTCCTTTTAACAGGATGCAACACAATAGAGTCCCTTTGAGTATGCTAAGCTAAATAAAGGAATAGCGTTCATAACAAACAACAAAACAGCAGCAGCTGAAGCCACAGGAGAGGGATTGCATCACCTCAGTGATAGTAACACAGTGGATACAGAAATGTGAGAACAGTTCGCTTGCCTTAAGAAAACATAACGGGTTTGAAACACAGTGCCTACAACTCTCTTTTATAATCAGTCTTTGGCCCCGAAAAATGGCCTTTCTTGCTTGGCTTCCATCTGAAGAAGCAATCTGTGGTAAAGGGCAGAGAGACACATACATGCACACCTGATGGAGCACTTTGCGAAAGGCTTCTCTAACAAGAACTACAATATTTCCGCCCTTTACACACCCAAACATCTGTAAGTGTCACTCGGCCGGCCTCTGGCCATCCTTTCAAAGCAGCTAATTGCAGGAAAGGGCACAAAGTATGGAGGGCAAGGATGCCAGCCGGTCTCCCTGGCTCGGTATCAGCGCCAGCACATCTCCTCTGTGGGACATGGATGCCCTGACGGTTACAGCCAGAGGCTTGGCTCACCTTCCACCAATCCACATTTGTCCCCCTTAACAAACCCCGCAGAGAGGAATTGCGTGAAGCACCCCAACCCTGAGACAGGGTCTTTGCAACTGGAGAGTGGGGGGTGGGAAATCTAAACATCTGGGCCAAAGCATCCTTATGGCGGAGAGAAAAAGAAGAAGCCGTTGCTATTGGCGACATTGAACTCCCGCCTGCTAATGAGAACAAAACGCCAGGTAGGGCCAAGACTTGGGGCGCTGCAAGGCAGGCTCCATTAGCAGCCTTTGAAGGAGCGGGGTGGGGGGGCAGGAGGGGGGGCGATGCCTCTTGAAAGCAGGGACCCTCGTGGCCCAGCAAACCAAGCCGAGGGAAGGCTGCCTACCCAAGGCAAGATCCCCATCCATCCATCCATCCGTTGAGCAAAGGGGAGGAAGGACACCTCCCCTTTGCATCCATGGAGCGCTTTTTCCTTGTCCTCCCCCTCCCCCCCCACTAACCGGAGAAAGGGGGGGGAGGAAGCCTAATTTCCTCTCCATCCTCCTCCCCGCTTCAAAAGATGGAACCGCTCAACGTACCTGCTACCCAAAGATGGGGGGGGGGGGTAGCGGCAGCGAGATGCCATCCTCTTTCCGTGGCATGGCCGCCCTCCCCCCCCCCACCCACCCGTAGCACACAACCGTGCCCCCCCCCGCCGCCGCGATCCTTAAACCCAGCAAGCCGGAGCCTCGGCGTTACCTGCCGCCAGCGAGGACCAGGCTGCTGCCGCCGCCGCCGCCGCTGCTTCTTCTGCTGCTGCTGCAGCGGAAGGGGGGCGCCCCTCGCTCAGCCCGCGCATCCCTCGCCCGCCGGCAGCTCCCCCTCCGCCTCGCCTAGCGCCGCCGAGGATGCCGCCCAGACCCCCCCAGCGCCCAGGGCCATTTCCCGGGGAGGCTGCTCTGGCACATGCCCCGCGCAGGAGGAGGAGGAGGCGGCGGCGGCGGCTCCGGGATGCTCCCTCTCGCCCAGGGAGGCACAACGCGCAACGCGCAACCCACACCCGCGGGAGAGAGAGAGAGAAAGGCTGGGGCTCACCTTTGCGCTGCTGCGTCCGGAGAAGCGAGTCCCGAGGAGGAGAAGGAGGAGAAGCACCGGGAGAGAGGCCGCTGGCCGCCCGGCGGGCCGTGCTTCCTTCCTCGGCCGGGCTCCCCGCCGCCGCCGCCGCCACCGCCAGCCTTGCGCCCTAGCGCGCGCGCGCCCCCCGCCGCCGCCGCCGCCGCTGCGGCTGCGCTCCACTCACTGCTCGCAGGAGGAGCAGCCGCCGCTGCAGCAGCGCCGACGCCGCCACCACCGACGCCCGGCCCGGCACGGGCAGCCTCCGCACCCCGACGCCGCCGCCGCCAACGCCGCCGCCATCCCCGCGGCTGCTTCTGCCGACTGGAAGGGAGGAGAGCTCCTCGCCGCGCCCTGCGCTCCCCCAGACCCTCCGAGAGGGGCTCTCCCGGCCCAAGGGGGCGCCGCGGGCTCCGGCTGGCTCTCGGCGCAAGGCTCCGGCGAGGACGGAGCGCGGCGGCTGGAAGCCCCCAGACCCGGCCAGGAGGAGGCGAGGCGCTGGCGAAGCCCGGATCGGGAGCGCCTCGGAGCGCGGGCTCCACCTACAGCCCGAGGAGAGGAGGGGGCGGGGAGGCGGCCGAGGGGAGGGGGCTTCGGCTGCCTCGGCCCGCAGAGAGGGCGGGGGGCTCCTGCTGAGCCTTTGGGGGGGGGGTCTCGCTCGGGAGCCCCCAGCCCTCTTGGACCAGCTGGGACCCCTCGGCCCCGGACCTTTCCTCTCCTGTCCCGTCCAGGCCTCCTTTCCCATCAGTGGCGTAGCGTGGGTTGTCAGCACCCGGGGCAAGGCAAGTAATTTGTGCCCCCTAACCCGTGGATTTGCGCCCCCTAACCCCCAGATGTTGCGCCCGGTGCGGCCGGCCCCCCCTGCACCCCCCACACTATGCCACTGTTTCCCATTCCCTCCCCCCCCACATGACGTCTCCCCACTTCTCTGGGTGCCTCTATTCTGCTCCTGTGGGACTCACTGCTCTTAGGGGGAGCCGGTGCACCCAGTGGCGTAGCGTGGGGGTGCAGGGGGGGCCGGCCGCACCGGGCGCAACATCTGGGGGTTAGGGTTAGGGGGCGCAAATCCACGGGTTAGGGGGCGCAAATCCACGGGTTAGGGGGCGCAAATTACTTGCCTTGCCCCGGGTGCTGACAACCCACGCTACGCCACTGGGTGCACCCCCTTCTCCCCCTTCGCTTTTTCCATTTCCATGAGACCTACAGTTGCCAGGGCAATCCAGAGCAGAAGCGCTCCAACTCCAATACAGTGGTCCCTCGACTTCCATACGCTTCAGGTTACAGACTCCGCTAACCCAGAAATAGTGCTTCAGGTTAAGAACTTTGCTTCAGGATGAGAACAGAAATCATCCGGTGGCAGCGTAGCGGCAGCAGGAGGAGGCCCCATTAGCTAAAGTGGTGCTTCAGGTTAAGAACAGTTTCAGGTTAAGAACGGACATCCAGAACGAATTAAGTACTGAACCCAAGGTACCACTGTACATCACTCTGCCAGTTTATCCATCATTTCTTTGTATTTACATTCCACTTTTTCTCCAAGGAGCTCAAGGGGGTTTCCATGGTCCCCCCCCCCATTTAATCTCCGCAAGAACCCTGTGAGGTCGGTTAGACAGGCAGCGACTGACCCCCAAGGCCCCCCAATGAGCTTCATGGCAGAGTGGGGGTTTGAACTTCTCCTCGCCCATATCCTAGTCCAGGGGCCATCAAACTTTTCCAGCAGGGGGCTGGTCCACTGTCCCGCAGACCTTTTGGGGGCCCGACTATATTTTGGGAAAATAAATAAATGCACGAATTCCTATGCCCCACAAATAACCCAGAGATGCCTTTTAAATAAAAGGACACATTCTACTCATGTAAAAACACGCTGATTCCCAGACCGTCCGGGGGCCGGATTGAGAAGGCGATTGGGCCGGATTTGGCCCCCAGGCCTCAGTTTGCCTACGCATGTCCTAGTCTGACACTCTAACCATTACACCACATGAGCTCCTGTCATACACAGGTCTGCTGAAAGTCAATAATATGTTTATGTGGCCCTGTGTTTGATTAATTAACCCACCCAACAATGGAGACGCAGGCCAAGTTGACCAGGGCTGGATTTATCAACCAAGCTAATGAGAGATCCTCGTAGAGGGACTGTGATTTTCACAATATGGCACAGGTGCCATGTCTACTTATTTTTGTCTAAAAGTGATTACTTAGTGTGTGGGTTAGCACAAAAGGAAAACTGCTTGTGCCTGTTATAATAATAATAATAATAATAATAATAATAATAATAATAATAATAATAATAATAATAATAATTTATTATTTATACCCCGCCCATCTGGCTGAGTTTCCCCAGCCACTCTGGGTGGCTCCCAATCAGTGTTAAAAACAGTACAGCGTTACATATTAAAATCTTCCCTGAACAGGGCTGCCTTAAGATGTCTCCTGAATGTCAGGTAGTTGTTTATCTCTTTGACATCTGCTGGAAGGGCGTTCCACAGGGCGGGTGCCACTACCGAGAAGGCCCTCTGCCTGGTTCCCTGTAGCCTCACTTCTCGCAGTGAGGGAACCGCCAGAAGGCCCTCGGCGCTGGACCTCAGTGTCCGGGCTGAACGATGGGGGTGGAGACGCTCCATCAGGTATACAGGACTGAGGCCGTTTAGGGCTTTCAAGGTCAGCACCAACACTTTGAATCGTGATCGGAAACGTACTGGGAGCCAATGCAGATCTGAGTGGTCTCGGCGGCCACTCCCAGTCACCAGTCTAGCTGCTGCATTCTGGATTAGTTGCAGTTTCCGGGTCACCTTCAAAGGTAGCCCCACGTAGAGCGCGTTGCAGTAGTCCAAGCGTGAGATAATTAGAGCATGCACCACTCTGGCGAGACAGTTCGCGGGCAGGTAGGGTCTCAGTCCACGTACCAGATGGAGCTGGTAAACAGCTGCCCTGGACACAGATTTGACCTGTGCCTCCATGGACAGCTGTGAGTCCAAAATGACTCCCAGGCTGTTTTGTTAAAAAACAAAACAAAACTCGGAGCTCACACATGAAGAGCCCCAGTAGCCGAGTTAAAATCTCATCTTTAGGCAGATTTAGTGGAGCATAGGAATAGGTCTTTTTTAACGTTTTCCAGCTCCTTAAGAAAGCTGGCCCCCTTTCCCCCTATTTCAATAAAAGAGCCCACAGACTGTGAGGTAAGTTTAAAATGATTTACTCACAGCAGCTAGTCTCAGACTTGCATTTTCCTTAGGAGGAACAATAAAATGCTGGTAAATGTTCTTAGTTGAAAGATATACAGCAAGGCAGCCTCAAATACATATCTGAGGCCGAAAGCTAATTTAAGGCATGTCTGCCTCCATCCTGCGCAGTGTGAGAGGGAAAGGAACAGGAAACAAGCCTTACTTCCTCTCTTTGGCGAAGAGGGCATCTGACATCACAGAGCCTGCTCTAGTAATTTAAAACTCTGTGGCCCTTAACTCATTTACATACTAACTAGCATTGTTAGCAGCATCTTAAAAAGCAGAGACATCACCTTGCCAACAAAGGTCTGTATAGTTCAAGCTCTGGTTTTCCCAGTAGTGATGTATGGAAGTGAGAGCTGGACCATCAAGAAGGCTGATCGACAAAGAACGGATGCTTTTGAATTCTGGTGCTGGAGGAGACTCTTGAGAGTCCCATGGACTGCAAGAAGATCAAACCTCCAAATTCTGAAGGAAATCAGCCCTGAGTGCTCACTGGAAGGACAGATCCTGAAGCTGAGGCTCCAAGACTTTGGCCACCTCAGGAGAAGAGAAGACTCCCTGGAAAAGACCTTGATGCTGGGAAAGATGGAGGGCACAAGGAGAAGGGGATGACAGAGGACAAGATGGTTGGATAGTGTTCTCGAAGCTACCAGCATGACTTTGACCAAACTGTGGGAGGCAGTGGAAGACAGGAGTGCCTGGCGTGCTCTGGTCCAGGGGGTCACGAAGAGGCGGACATGACTAAATGACTCAACAACAACAACAACAACAACAAGCATTGTTAGGTTTGCTGCCAATATCCCACAAAAAGTTTACTCACTAAAGAGGTATTTTCAGTGGTCTGGCCTAAGATCCATTTTTTCATGATGTGGTAGTTGTTTTGATGAGGCCAATGCTGAAGGGAATAAGAGTTTATTAAGTGACCAAGTGGCCAAGACTTCCATGAATTTTCAAGTGGATCATGAAAAAGGTTTGAGATGTGCCAGTCTACATCACTTGATATTTTAGTCTTTTCATACCTACTTCTCATCTTTGACCAGTCTTCCACAGAGACTCCTGTACCATGCTGATACGTTTTCCTCCTCATTCTGTTTTTTTCTACTTTTCCTTCACAGTTAACTCCTTTCTCCTTCTGTTATCCATGCCTTCCCACTTCTGAAAATAGGCAAACAACTTAAAAGAAAATGGAAGCAGCATCAGTGCTGTGACTCGCAATTGGTCAGGGTACATCTTAGTTGTGGGCCATGAGATTCGTTGGTTGAAGACCATGGATCATGTCTATAGTGCATAACTAGAGAACTATACTCAAAAGTGACTGACTGCTAGCTAACCAATGGAATTCACTTCCACAAGATGTCCTGAATGTGGTGGCCACAAACTTGGAGGGCTTCTAAAGGGGCCTGGACAAATTTATGGAGAGTATAGCTATCTGTGGCTTTCTAGTTGCAGTGGTTATGTTACAGATAGTATAAGAGGCAGAAGAAGCCAGTGAAAACATAATTCTGGATTCAATAGCGCTCTTGGTCTGATCTTTTGTTTTTAAGGTCAGGCTAGAGTTCTTGCCATACAATCAGCTCTGGAGAACCATGTACTCTTCTTGTTGTTGTTTAGTCGTTTAGTCATGTCCGCCTCTTCGTGACCCCCTGGACCAGAGCACGCCAGGCACTCCTGTCTTCCACTGCCTCCCGCAGTTTGGTCAGACTCAGGCTGGCAGCTTCGAGAACACTATCCAACCATCTCGTCCTCTGTTGTCCCCTTCTCCTTGTGCCCTCCATCTTTCCCAACATCAGGGTCTTTTCCAGGGAGTCTTCTCTTCTCATGAGGTGTCCAAAGTCTTGGAGCCTCAGCTTCAGGATCTGTCCTTCCAGTGAGCACTCAGGGCGGATTTCCTTAAGAATGGGGAGGTTTGATCTTCTTGCAGTCCATGGGACTCTCAAGAGTCTCCTCCAGCACCAGAATTCAAAAGCATCAATTCTTCGGCGATCAGCCTTCTTGATGGTCCAGCTCTCACTTCCATACATCACTACTGAGAAAACCATAGCTTTAACTATACGGACCTTTGTTGGCAAGGTGATGTCTCTGCTTTTTAAGATGCTGTCTGAAGCAGCAATTACAGTAGCAAAATGAAGGCAGGTTTACAACTAGTATCTAAGTTACAAAAGTACAAAATATATATGTGCTCTCACTGCATCCCTCCAAATGCACAACTCCCTCACTGTTCACTGTGGTAGCTTTCTTTCCTCTCCCTCTGACTGTACCCTTCCTGCACAAAGTTCATACGTATTAATGACTAGGCTATAGGGAGCTGTTGAAATATGGGTCTTTGGGCGATATCCAAGCTCTGTCACGAGCACACACTCAGCTGCAAATAGGGATATATCTTGGAACTTCGCAGATCAGAGGGATAAATCGGGAAATTCATGATCAGAGGCAATATGTTTGTGAGACCAGTTTCTGGAAACACCAGGAGGAGAGTGTGCTCTGGAGCTGAGCTCCTGCTTGCAGGTTTACCAAAGGCAGCTTGCTGGCCACTGTGAAGACAGGATGCTGCACTTTAGATGGGCCATTGGTTCACAGTAGGCTCTTCTTCAGAAGCGCAGGTCCTTGCATGATAGTCACAGCACCGTCTCTCACAGCCATGTTCCTTTCTGGATGGGCGGGAAGGAATGGAGAGAGAGAGAGGTGCTGCTTCCTCAAGGCTGCCTAGTGAACTTGCTGCAGAGGTGAAATTCAACCCATGAACAACTTGATTTGTAGCGGTGGCTTGTAGCTACCCTGTGACATAGTGCTGTGCTGAAACCTTTTCCTCCAGTTTATTGGGGGGGGGGAGAGTTTTCTTCCTCTGTGAAAGAGGCTTCTATTTGTCTGCCTCATTTACAGGGTACTTAAGAAGTCCTGTTCATGCCAAGTTGATCATGGGCGCTGTGTCTTTATTTCCATTTCCGCCAGCGCACCTCGATCCTGCCCCACTGCCTCCACTTGTGTTAAACTGCAGGAAGTCCAGAGGGACTGTCCACCAAGCATCTGAAATAGATGTGCTCACCTTAAGTTGTTTTTAGGGGAAGTTCGTCTTTTACCTTTAGAAATGTCTTCCTGTACTGATTTCTTTAAAAAATAAAATATTTCCACTTAAATAAAGTAACAGCGAACAGGAACCCGGTAGGCAGTCTTCCCACCTTTTTAGATTTACAGGAAAGTTTATGGATGCCATGAAGTTTTCAGGAAGCATTAGGCACCCAGAAAGGCGACAGGGTGGAGATCACCTTCTGTTTCAACTTTTAAGTGCCTGCTGGATGCTTTCCCAGGCAACAAAGAATTCTTCTTTCCATAGTAGTTTCATTTTTTTTAATAGTATGGTTTTATATATAATTGCCGTGAACTGCTCTGATATTTTTTATGAATAGGGGTATATAAATGTTTTTTTTATAAATAAGATAAATGCAACAGAAACCTCACACAACACTGATGAGGATTTCACTGAAATCTCCGCTCGCCTATGATAATTTAAATTTCTTTTCTGTTTATGGAGAGAAATATTCATCCCTGCACAACTGATAAGGCAACACCATTTATCAAATGATAACGTTGCCTGCAGAAGCTCACTAAAGGCCTCTGAAAGCAACAAAAAAATGGGGGCTCTGTTTCTGTCATGTTGGCCCCATAGGCTACACCGGAGTCAACCATTGTGATGTGAAAAGCAATCCCACAAAAATTCAAGGCAGCTGTCATGGACTGGCTGAATGCCAGGGAGTGGTAGGAGGCACCATCTAGAACCCTTTCACCCAGGGGAAGAAAGCTCAGAATCAGGGGCTTCTTGGTGGCACAACAATGAGTAGTTAAGAGGGAGAAGAAGGGGTAGACTGGGAGGAGGAAGCTGAAGAGGTAGCAGGGTTTAGTGAACAGCAATGGGCTGTGGTGGAGAGCAGTCCAGCTTCAGGGGCCGAGGCAGAAGTGGAGGCAGGCTGCTGAAGAAGCCAGGGGGTCTGCCCCTCCTGCTGTGACCAGCTCCCCCCGCCCCTGGTCTCCCAGAACACACAGAAAAATGAAGAAGGCGGAACAATGAGAGGCAAGACAAGGAAGCTTTAGGCTGCTGAGGAAGGAGCCTTAGAGAACGACGGACCTTCAGTCCTCGCAACTGCCTCATTGGAGCAAGACCCACTGGGAAGAGGTGATGTGATCACTAAGCCTGTGCTGTTTTGGTTTCTTTGAAGAAAGTGTTAATTTCACTGGCACTGGATGTTTTATTGCTGACCTGTGCCTGACTCCAGCTCCTGACAGCAGCCTTACAAGGAACGGCCACCCCCTGCGCTCCAACATAGCTGTGCTGTCAGCTCTTTAACTCTTGGTGACTGAAGGTCAAACTAGTTGTAATGTTGATGGCATAATTGGTCCTTCCGTGCTTGTTTGTCTCCTACTAAGCATCAACCATCAGGGAAAGTGCTCTTGTTTGGATTGGGACCGTATTGTCAGCAGTTGGTGGCTTTAAGCTTTGTCCCACCACCACTGTGGTCTTGATCCAAATAGCCCCTCATAACTGCTAATTGCAGCTTCCCTCATGGGGCAAATAGCAGTTGCGAGAGGCAATCTGGATTGGAACCACATTTGGGAGCAAATGACTTTAAAAAAAAAAAAACAACCTCCCCCTGCCTCATTATTCCATTGTGATAGTATCATTCCATACATTAAAAACAACACCTTTCTATACAATAGGATAACAGATCTATAAAAACAGCACCCCCCCCCCATTAAGTGGTACAAAGTGCAGAGGGGCAGTAGAAACAAAAAAATCGAAACAAAAATTCAGACAAAGGTAATGTAATTGGCAAATGTAATTGGCAAATTATTTACAATTGCAAATACATCTGCAATACACATTTAAAAAAAATCTAAAGTGTGTTGGCGCTGATGAACAATGTAACCGTGCTCACTAAAACAACTGGCCTGTTTTAACAGGGAAAAGGCTCACTGGCTTGGCCTGTAATCCTGCGCATGCCAGGCCACCTGAACGGCAGTCATGGTCATTTTTGTGCATTCACAATCCATTCCATATTTCAAGGAAGGTGGAACTGAGAAACCTCTGTGGTCTTTCTGGAGCTATTTTTTTGGCAGCATCTTTTCACGCTTCTGACGCACAACTGCCTAGGATGAACAGACTGACCCTTCCTTGAGAAGTAGGGTTGGTCTAGAGATGACAATTGTTCCTTGACTACTCTGTAGTATGATTTCTGTAGTTATCCCCAAACATGTCCAAGTACCTTTTCTCTTTTTTTTTGTAAAGCTATCCTGTATACCTGAAGGAGCGTCTCCACCCCCATCGTTCTGCCCGGACACTGAGGTCCAGCTCAAAGGCCTTTTAGTGGTTCCCTCACTGCCAGAAGCCAAGTTACAGGGAACCAGGCAGAGGGCCTTCTCGGCGGTGGCACCCGCCCTGTGGAACGCCCTCCCAGCAGATGTCAAAGAGAAAAACAACTACTAGACTTTTAGAAGACATCTGAAGGCAGCTCTGTTTAGGGAAGCTTTTAATGTTTGATGCATTACTGTATTTTAATATTTTGTTGGAAGCCACCCAGAGTGGCTGGGGAAATTCAGCCAGATGGGCAGGGTATAAATAATAAAATATTATTATTATATTATTGAAGCTTGAAAAATGAGGGGGGAAATAATATACAGAAATCAACATCAAATATCAAGCATTTTTAACATGAAAACAAAAAGAAAGGAAAATACTTCTGATTCTATCAGCATTAAAAACTTCTGCAAAACTCTTACACTGTAATACATTCACCTCTTCTGCTTTCTATAAATCAAGCTTTCTTTCAGTCTTCAAACCCAAATATCACAAGCTCATTTTCCTTTTTGTGCAAAAAGTCCACCAGGGGTTTGCAATCATTAAGGGGTTCCCCATAATTTCATCATACTATGTCATACCCGGGGCATGAAATATATTTAAAGCCAGGCTTTGTTTTTTTCCTTCCGTATACAATAATTCATTTTTATTAGCCCATGCTTTTTAAAAACAAAAAACAAAACCTATACAAAATTTAGTATACTATTCAACAGTT
Organism: Podarcis bocagei; assembly: GCF_964188305.1. Classification (NCBI taxonomy): domain Eukaryota; kingdom Metazoa; phylum Chordata; class Lepidosauria; order Squamata; family Lacertidae; genus Podarcis; species Podarcis bocagei. The sequence continues at coordinate 41,922,378 of NC_138143.1, read as the reverse complement.
TTACTAAAGCATACAGCCTTTAAGGTGTTTAGGATAATTGAAACACATTTCCTTATTCCGGGCTTTGTTGGACAGTCCAATACCGTCAGAGCAGTAGCAGTACAGGGGGCACTGGCCAGCTCTTGGCTGCCAAAGAAGACCTCAGTGCAACTCCCTGGAACTTGAACCACACTCCACACAAATTACTGAACTGCTTTTAGAGCAGAGATAATTGTTCCCTTAGTTGGACAAGGGCACTAAACTACCATGGATCAGCCCCTCACTCACTGCATTGGAATGAGGCACTTAATCACCAGGGACTGTGGAGAGTAGCAAAGGGTGCCAGGAGACATGCCTTTGGAAGTATTTCGGTGGGTCTTCACATCCTTCATCATCTCTGTACACCCAAGACCGGTAAGCTGTTCTTCACACTTAAAGGCACAAGCAGAGCAGATCTAACGTGCTAATTGCTGAGAAATGTCTTGTTAAAAAGCATGCAATGGAACTTGAATCTTAAGTCTACAAAAGGAAATACCCAAATGTTCTTTCATAACCCTGGAGAATGCTCAGTGGCGTAGCGTGGGGGGGGCAGGGGGGGCCGGCCGCACCGGGCGCAACATCTGGGGGTTAGGGTTAGGGAGCGCAAATCCACGGGTTAGGGGGCGCAAATCCACGGGTTAGGGAGCGCAAATTACTTGCCTTGCCCCGGGTGCTGACAACCCACGCTACGCCACTGAGAATGCTAAGAGACTGGCTGCACCATCACAGTCACTACTTGAGACCAGCCCCATTCTGCGAGACCTCAGAAGCAGCGGTGGTGAACAGGCCTCAATAGACCTGGACAGGCTCCTAATTTTGCCCGTGAGGCCATTTTCCTTAAACCTCATCCACCTACCCCATATTTGAGGTCAGACGTGATGTCGTGCACAGGGATAGGTAAACACATGGCTCCAAAGGAACAATTAGGAGCTTAAAAAAGTGCCTTCCCAGTTGTTCACTGGCAAGTAACTCCCTTTGAAGTTCATTTGCAGGTACAGTTAGGACTCAAATGGACAAAGTGAGGCTCACTCACAGCGAGCCCCTTTGAGGTCATCTCTGACATCGTAATACTGCCAGATGATTGACAAGAGTGTGGCAAAAATGGGAGTTGGAAACAATCGCACACAAAGTAAACTGAAAATAACAAATACCAGGCCTCTGGATGATAAATATCTTGTTGTTGTTGTTTAGTCATTTAGTCGTGTCCGACTCTTCGTGACCCCCCTGGACCAGAGCACGCCAGGCACTCCTGTCTTCCACTGCCTCCTGCAGTTTGGTCAAACTCATGTTTGTAGCTTCGAGAACACTGTCCAGCCATCTCGTCCTCTGTCGTCCCCTTCTCCTTGTGCCCTCCATCTTTCCCAACATCAGGGTCTTTTCCAGGGAGTCTTCTCTTCTCATGAGGTGGCCAAAGTATTGGAGCCTCAGCTTCAGGATCTGTCCTTCCAGTGAGCACTCAGGGCTGATTTCCTTCAGAATGGAGAGGTTTGATCTTCTTGCAGCCCATGGGACTCTCAAGAGTCTCCTCCAGCACCAGAATTCAAAAGCATCAAGCCCGTTCGCCACGGCAAGGCACTGATCCATGAAGGGGGATAAATATCTTAAACCCCTTTTAAATGTGTTTGTGGGAGCAGGTGCGGGGGAGTTACTGGTTTGTGGGGAGTTTTTTGTTCTTGTTTTAATCATTTATTAAAAACAATATAACTCAGGTGGTTAGGAAGGCCCAACAGAGACTCTATTTCCTCAGAGTCTTGCGAAAGAACAATGCTAAACAACAATTGATGACCTCCTTCTACCGGTCCACAACAGAAAGTGTCCTCTCATATCGTATCACAGTGTGGTAAGTTGGCTTGACAGCCACGGACAGAAAGTCTCTACAGAGGGTGGTGAACACAGCACATGATATCATGGGCTGTCCCCTGAGCCCGCTAGATGACATCGCAAGGGATCGTTGCCTTAGGAGAGCGAGAAAAATTCTCAGGGACGATTCACACCCTGGCCAGCACCTTTTTAATCTTCTACCCTCGGGCAGGAGATATAGAAGTATAGTCAGTCGTACCAACAGGCTAAAAACAGTTTCTATCCGTGGGCTGTTAGGCTGCTGAATGGAAAATAATATAGTGCAACTGACTTTTGGGGTTGGTGTGTTGTGCGACAAGCACACAGAGTGCAATGAGATTAAGTGTTTGTGCGAGGGAGGCTCTGTTAATTTCATTGTACACAGGTGGTACATTGACAATAAAGGTATTGTTTGCTTGTTTGTTTTGTGCTTTTATCTTGTATTTTTATGTTGTGAACTGCCCTGAGATCTGTGGGTGAAGGGTGGCACACTAACTAACTAACTAACTAACTAACTAACTAACTAACTAACTAACTAAATGTGACTTACCGTAGTCAGTTGTTTATCTCTCTTCCAGAGCAGCGAATTTCCCCTGCTCCACCTGCTTCCAATGTCAGTGTGGGGCAGGGGAAACAGAAGCTAAGCTTACAGGTAACATAAGAATAGGTAAGTAGGCATGATCTCCGTGGATTGTCTCATTTGAGCCTCACAAGCACCCGCACTAAGCAGAGAGAAAGTGACTTCCCCAAGGCAGCTCAGTGAGTGGAGTTTTGAACCCTGGCCCAAGTCCAAAACATTTGTCTGCTACACCAAAATCAGGGCCAAATCTAAGGTGACAAGTGCAGTTCCTTCCTTCTATCTTTAAATACACATAATAAAGCTAAAGGAACCCCTGACCATTAGGTCCAGCCGTGGCCGACTCTGGGGTTGCGGCGCTCATCTCGCTTTATTGGCCAAGGGAGCCGGCGTACAGCTTCCGGGTCATGTGGCCAGCATGACTAAGCCGCTTCTGGCGAACCAGAGCAGCGCACGGAAATGCCGTTTATCTTCCCACTGGAGCGGTACCTATTTATCTACTTGCACTTTGACGTGCTTTCGAACTGCTAGGTTGGCAGGAGCAGGGAACGAGCAACGGGAGCTCACCCCATCGCGGGGATTCGAACCGCCAACCTTCTGATCAGCAAGTCCTAGGCTCTTAATAGGCTCTCAAATACACTTCATAGTAGGTGTTTAATTGAGACTGCAGAGCATAGCAAGGGGCTTAACACTTTCGCTCCTCACTATTATACTGATGACAATGGATTTAACCAATCGCTACCACTCGATGTTTCCATTCCTAGGCCAATAGCAGTTAGCAGAGGTTTTTGTGGGGACTGCAGTGGGGGGCAAAAGGATTGAACCCACCCACACCCCTTGAGGCTGTTAAGTGAAAAAGAAAGAGAAACAGAGCTGCCCTTGTCGATAAATATATTTTTTAAGAAAATCAGGGCGAAGGCTCATGAGGATGTAAATGTGCAGTAAATATACACATGCAAACTTTTATGTTAGGATACAAAGTTAAGCCAACTTTCAGAGAGAGAAAGCACAAGTTCAGTCTCTAGCTGCCTGCACTTACCGTATTTTTCGCTTTATAAGACGCACTTTTCCCCCTTCAAAAATTAAGGGGAAATGTGTGTGCGTCTTATGGAGCGAATGCAGGCTCCTTGGCTTCTGCAATAGCAATCCGGAGCCTCCGAAGCGCAGAGGGAAAGCTCCCCCCTTGTTCCAGGGGCTTCAGGCAGCTATCCGCAAACCTTCGGAGCGCAGCTTCCCGCTGCGCTTCGAAGGCTTGCGGATAGCCGCCTGAAGCCTGGAGAGCGAGAGGGGTCAGTGTACACTGATCCCTCTTGCTCTCCAGGCTTCACTTCGCTGGAGAGGCGCTGCAGTTTTCCTCTCTGCGCAGCGCCCCTTCAGCGAAGCGGGAGGAGAAATGGAAGGGGCTCCGTTTCTCCTACCACTTCGCTGATGGGGCGCTGCGCAGAGAGGGGGAGAATGTTTTTTTTCCTGTTCTCCCCCTCCAGTGCGTCCTATAGAGTGAAAAATACGGTAATTTGAATTTGGGCAAAGTTTCACTGGTACTGCACTCCCAGCTTCCTATTAAGCAAAATTTAAAGGGGGTGGGGAGAAGCCCAGCCTAAAAGACCCAAGTTTTGGCCCCCTGACACCCCACCATAGTCCTGGTATTGCATCCTGTTTGGTCCTAAAATCCTTGAAAAATCCTTAAAATAATGAAGTAAAAAAAAAGGCCCAGTCCTTGGATGTCTCAGAATACCACAGATGATGTTTCCAGTGTGGCCTTTGCTTTACTATCACAAACATTGCTCACTAGTCTGTAGGGAAATGTACATTTTTATATTAGGTTTTCTAAAATTACTATGGAGCAACGCAGCCACTAACCACCATGTTCTAGCTCTGAGGAGCTGCTTTGTTTATATACACATATAGTAAAATTTCTTTTTAATCTAGAATATTGGAACTATTTATTTTCAACAAGGGTGGGATTAGGATGGGTGGTCTGGGAAAATTGAGAATTTAGTGCTGGGGGGACATTCATTTTGGTCGGATTAGCCTTAGGAAGGATATGTTAGGAGGCTGGATGGGAAAAACTTTGGATGAGCATGGTGTTTATTGGAAAAGGGAGAAAAGAGACTGAGAGGCAATATGATAAGGTAAAGGTAAAGGGACCCCTGACCATTAGGTCCAGTCATGACCAACTCTGGGGTTGCGGCGCTCATCTCGCTTTATTGGCCGAGGGAGCCAGCATACAGCTTCCGGGTCATATGGCCAGCATGACTAAGCCACTTCTGGCGAACCAGAGCAGCGCACGGAAACGCCGTTTACCTTCCCGCCGGAGTGGTACCTATTTATCTACTTGCACTGGCATGCTTTCGAACTGCTAGGTTGGCAGGAGCAGGGACTGAGCAATGGGAGCTCACCCTGTCGTGGGGATTCGAACCGCCGACCTTCTGATCGGCAAGTCCTAGGCTCTGTGATTTAACCCACAGCGCCACCTGCGTCCCAGGCAATATGATAGCCATCTTCATATATGGCCAATATTGGTGGTTGTGTGCTCCCCACCCCCCAGTATGCAGATATCCAACACTCTGCTGCCCAAGTTTCCTACTCCAAAAAGTCCATGGGGAGGAGCTCCCATTTTTTTTCCCCTCTGGACTTTAATTGAAGTTAGATTTTTTTTTAAAAAAATTTAAAATATATTTTTATTTGTTGTAAAGTGCAAAGTGATTTTATTACAACCAAACAGAATATAAAATACTGTGAACCAAAATAAACAAAGCAAGTGGGGGAATCTGCAGAGTGCAGACCACTGGAGAGGTTATTTGTAGAACGAAATAAAAGGTACAATCACCCCTCAGCCACCTTGAAAATAAGGTAAGTGCATGAAAAGCCCGTGAGAATTTCACTGAATTTTTCTCTCCCCTTTGATTATGTTTCCATTGGAATTTCTTTTTCTCATTAAGTGATAAGGTAAAGGTAAAGGTACCCCTGCCCGTACAGGCCAGTCTTGACAGACTCTAGAGTTGTGCGCCCATCTCACTCAAGAGGCCGAGGGCCAGCGCTGTCCGCAGACACTTCCGGGTCACGTGGCCAGCATGACGAAGCTGCATCTGGTGAGCCAGCGCAGCACACGGAAACTCCATTTACCTTCCCGCCAGTAAGCGGTCCCTATTTATCTACTTGCACCCGGGGGTGCTTTCGAACTGCTAGGTTAGCAGGCGCTGGGACCGAGCAACGGGAGCGCACCCCGCCGCGGGGATTCGAACCGCCGACCTTTCGATCGGCAAGCCCTAGGCGCTGAGGCTTTTACCCACAGCGCCACCCGCGTCCCCTCATTAAGTGATAGAAAATGGTAAAAACAAAAATGCAGGAGGCGATTTATTTTTGACTCAGCACTAATCTGCACCCCTTTCCCTATTTGTATCGGTCTCTTCGAGCCCTTACTCTGTGTTACATCAGATTTCTGGTTCTCAAATTCAGGATTGTCGCATTTCATTCCTGGTGACATAATACTTCAACTGTCAATACCAAGATAGTCATCTCATTAGAAACATAAGGCCTGGTTAAACATCTTGCAAAAGTTGTGACGTCAGCAAGACTGTCAGTCTTATGCTCAGCTGCTGGGACATTTAAAGGGGGGCAGCCTCTATGCACCCCTCCATTGGGCGCTCAAGACTATCCAAAGAAGGAAGAGTTACGAAACTGGTGCTAGTTTGTAGTGTTCATTCTCCTGCATCGTAAAATTTCCAGTCTATGTCACACAAGCAATTCCCAGATGAGACTGCATTATGTGGTTAGTACCACAGCAGCCGACTATGGCAGTTTATAGTAGAATTGTGTAATGGATTGTTGCTGGCATCCAAAGCAGAGCTCAAGTCGTATTTTGTACTCCTATTACCAAGTGATTGAAGGGGATTTGTGCCTCTTGCTTCTGGAGAGAACATAGATTTAGGTAGGGATGAGGGAATAGCAGTTCCCATCCTCCTATTAGGTCATACATCCGTATAGTTAAAGCTATGGTTTTCCCAGTAGTGATGTATGGAAGTGAGAGCTGGACCATCAAGAAGGCTGACTGCTGAAGAATTGATGCTTTTGAATTATGGCGCTGGAGGAGACTCTTGAGAGTCCCATGGACTGCAAGAAGATCAAGATTTCCATTCTGAAGGAAATCAGCCCTGAGTGCTCACTGGAAGGACAGATCCTGAAGCTAAGACTCCAATACTCTGGCCTCGGAGAAGAGAAGATTCCCTGGAAAAGACCCTGATGTTGGGAAAGATGGAGGGCACTAGGAGAAGGGGACGACAGAGGACGAGATGGTTGGACAGTGTTCTTGAAGCTACCAGCATGAGTTTGACCAAACTGCGGGAGGCAGTAGAAGACAGGAGTGCCTGGTGTGCTCTGGTCCAGGGGGTCATGAAGAGGCGGACACGACTAAACGACTAAACAACAACAACAACAAATTGTGGCAAGGAAAACAGAGTGAGGTGCCTAGGGAATGAGGAAATGGGGGAGAGGTTGGGATAAATTCTTATCATGAATGTTTACAAACCAAAAGATGGTTCTCCCCTGAGCGTGATCTAAGCAGTAGATGGAACACAGAAATATGCCTTATGCAGTCGTAGAATCACAGAATTGGAAGGGACCATGAGGTTCATCTAATCCAATCCCCTGCAATGCAGGAATCTTCTGCCCAACGTAGGGCTTGAACCCACAGCCCTGAGATTAAGAGTCTCAACCTCTACCAACTGAGCTATTCTGTTAGCCAGACCATCTAGTTCTGTATCGTCTCCAAGGACAGGCAGAAGTGCTGCAGTTTCAGGCAGTATTCTCTCTCAGCCTAACCTGGACATGTTGGGAATCCAGTCTGGGACTTTCTGTGTGCAAAGCAGATGTTCTGCCATGGATCTGCAGGAACTATGCAATTATGTCATTGTGATGGCCTGGGAATCTGATTCAGAGGCTGAACCGGAGGAATCCCAGCCTGCACAGGAGTCCCCACCTCCAGGGACGGGTGAGCCAGGGCAGGGGCTTGTTTCTGAAGGGCACGCACCTGTGCCAGATCCTCAGGAGCAGGCACCAGGTGAATCCACTCTGGCTCCGGGGGTGGTTGAGGTCCCATTGCCTGCAGGTGCTCCTCTATCAGCCCGGTCAGGGGAAGGTGAGGCTGCCTCTGGGTCCAGTAACCCTCCAGCCTCTCCGGAGCTGCAGAGGCTCAGGGCAGAGGGAACTAAGTTCTCTCAGGAGGAGTGCTCGCCTAAAGGCCAGGAGAGGCGAGTCACCTGTGGACTGGGACCGCCCTAGGCCCCAGAGGAGATAAAGGCCAGTCAGCCCAGTCCCAGGTTGCGGGAGCAACATTGCTGGAAGCCTGTTCCTGCCAGCACCCTGACCTGCCCTTCTGGAGTTCCTGACCACGCCCGGCTCCTTGCCTTGGACCCCGCTTTGCCCTTGACGGACAGCCTCCAGACCCTCGACCCAGGATCGGACTCAGACCTCGCCGCACGGTAACCCCCCCCCCCGGGACTAGCACAGTCATTCAGCAGAGCTGCAGTAAGAAAAAACAGTGTTTGTGGGATATGACTAGAACTGAGCTACCTAAAGATCCTGATGATGGACAGAAGAGCTCCCAAGGACTGAGGAACCAAGTGAGGAACCTGACCCAACTGACTTCCCTTCCTTTCTCCTCCCCTTTAAGCTAAGTGTACGAATGTCCCAGCTTACCTAGGAAATAATTCCTGGAATCCCCACCTGAACACACAATAAAATAATGTATCCTATTTGTTTTGGCCAGAGGCTAGTACCAAGCTCGTTGACATGAACTTAAAAGAGCAATTGACTAAAATATTTCTATCAGCGTTACTCTCAGATGATAAATTAATGTAATCTACACCAAAGGAAATACACAAAAGGCCACAAAAATTACCCAAGCCGTAAACAGAACCCTTCATAGTTGGGCAACCTTGCCATATTTTTCATTGCTGCATTTCTGAAAGAGAATGAGTATTGGGTGCCTTTCTCCTCAGAGGAAGTCCCAGTCCCGGTTCAGGAGGGAAAGGGGTTCGAAAAGGCAGGTGGACTGAAATGGAACGTATAGGAAATATATACATGAAAATGGTGACTAATTGGTTGCATATTGCCGACATTGCAACACAAACTTCAAATCTGTTTGGAATTGCTGGAAGAAGTAAACAGCTTTGAGGGTAGGTGGGGCAAATGGAAATTTAATGCACTCCACCAGCTAAACGTAAAGTATGTAAGATGAATCCCCCAGCACCATCTGAGGCAGAATCTCTAGGACAGACCAGAACCACCATGGCACCATGTCTCCTAAAACCAACTTGAGCAGCTGGTGCAACAGCATACCGTAGCCTAGTAAATGGTATCAAAATCTGCTGGGAGGTCCAGGAGCACTAATAGGTTTACGCTCCTACCATCTATTCCTTTGCGAAGTCATCTAACAGGGCAACCAATCCAGTCCAATAGCCAGCTTCATCCAATACCACCACTTTGTGCAAGAATGGAATACTGGACACTGAGGTATCTTACTCCAAAGGGTCCCTAGACCATCTTGGCGATGAGTCCTGGAAGACCTGCTCCCTGCCTTGCAGACCTTTTCTCACCTGGCCTAGAGGATCGGGACCTGACTAACTCTGGCTACAAAAGCTGAGGCTGCTGAAGAGCTCAGAGACCGTCTTGTCTGTAAGTCCTGGAAGATCTGCTATCTGCCTTGCAGTTCTATTCCTACCTGGTCCCTGAGCGCAAGGCTCTGAATGACTCCAGCCACAAAAGGTCAGGCCTCTGAGGAAAAGGAAAAGGAAATGGAAAAGGACCCCGGGCGGTTAAGGGTCCTGAACAGAATATTGGGCTGGGATATTGCTGAGGGGTTTTCGTTGTTTTCGATGTTGCTACTGTTACTAGAATAGAATAGAATAGAATAGAATAGATTCTTTATTGTCATTACACAAGTGCAACATTGTACAAAGTGCAACGAAATTGGATGCCATCCCTTAAAACATCAAAAGCAAAACAACAACAACAACCAAACAAACCACATTCCAGCCACACCCACACCACACCCATCAAACTCCCAGGTCACACTATCGAGTTACAGCATTCAAAAAGGCCACAGCTCTTGGATAGAAACTGTTTTTCAGTCTATTTGTCTTTGACTTGATGTTTCTATATCTCCTGCCAGAAGGCAGTAGTGCAAACAGACCGTGTCCCGGGTGAGATGAATCATGCAGGATGTTATTTGCTTTCCTAAGACAACGGGAACCGTACAGTTCTTCCAAAGATGGGAGAGGATGACCAATAATCCTTTGGGCTGTGGTTATGACCTTCTGGAGCACCTTCCTCTCCCTAGCTGTACAACCGGAGAACCAAGCACAAATACAGTATGTAAGAATGCTCTCTATGGAGCCTCGGTAGAAGCACACCAGCAGTCTCTCACTCAGATTGTTCTTCTTTAAAAGTCTGAGGAAATAAATTCTCTGCTGGGCCTTCTTCACCAGAGCAGTGGTATGTGCGCTCCAAGTCATGCCCTGATCGATAGCTACTCCCAAAAACCTGAATTCCGCCACCCTCTCCACCCGTTCCCCGTTGATATACAAGGGCTGAATGTCCGCCTTTTTTTCCCTGTAATCCACCACCAATTCCTTGGTCTTAGCCGTATTAAGAGCCAGATTGTTCTCTCCACACCAAACACAGAGCCGCTCCACCTCGTCCCGATAGGCGGACTCATCCCCTCCTGAAATGAGCCCTACCACCGTAGTGTCATCAGCAAACTTGATGATTTTGTTGCTGGAATAGATGGCTGTACAGTCATACGTATGTTACTAATACTACTTTTTAAAACCTTTAATTTAAATCTTATCATGATTTATGTGGAAATTGTTCAATTCGGCTGTGGACTTTTTGATATGTTTTATTTATTGCTTATGACTCCTTTTGTTATGTCTGCAATTATGTATTTTTTCATGTTGTAAGCCACCTTGAGCATGGTTTGAACAAATATTTATTTATTTATTTATTTATTTATTTATCTATTTATTTATTTACGGCTATTAGCCCATAAAATATGTACAAACATAAAAGCACAGAGGCATAAGGACCGATATATTCGACACCAAAGGGTGAACACCACGGTACTAGGGTGGGTCAATGAGCAGAGCCAAATAACAGCTTGGGGCCCGGAGAGCTCCAAGGGACGGATCACAGAAAAAGGAAAAACTGAAGACGAGGTCCGACATGCACTCTCATCGTAACTGTCCGATTAGTTTTGGTGTTGTTGTTGTTTTTTGGTTGTTTTTGTGTGTGAGATAACCGCGTTCAGGAATCTCGCCACCTGCAGAGTTACCGAAGGATCTGTATCCTGCAAAAGTAGTGCGGCGTCTGACTCAACAGGCCGGCCCACCAAGCGCAGTAAAGCAGGACCCAGGAATTTAGTCCTGGCTATGCTATGTAGGGGGCAGTTGAACATTATATGTGGAAGAGATTCAACAGTTTTCCTGTCACACACGCATAGCGGAGACACCAAACCCCTGGAAAATCTGTGGTTCAGCAGGTTCGAAGGAAGGACATTGAACCTTGCACGAATAAATGCAAGTCGGTGTGGTACAGATGAAAGAGATGACATGTATGATGGAAGGCCAAGTGGTGGGGTTATTCCGTGGTACCTGGGGGAGCAGACACCCCCACCCCCGGCAAGGTTGTGTTGATTTTCAATGTCTGCTAATCTTTGCTCTATAAGGCTTTTGGCTGAGCATAAGTTCATCTTTAGGGAGTCCTACCCACGGATTGACAAAGTCGTCTCGCCAGAGGCACTTAAAAAGGTAATGGTCGGGAAGCCTATGCCAGCTGGACAGCCAGTAGTTTGAACAAATAAAATGATATACATTTATGTATACAGTGGTACCTCGGGTTACAGACGCTTCAGGTTACAGTGGCACCTCAGGTTAAGTACTTAATTCGTTCCGGAGGTCTGTACTTAACCTGAAACTGTTCTTAACCTGAAGCACCACTTTAGCTAATGGGGCCTCCTGCTGCTGCCACGCCTCTGAAGCACAATTTCTGTTCTTATCCTGAAGCAAAGTTCCTAACCTGAAGCACTATTTCTGGGTTAGTGGAGTGTGTAACCTCAAGTGTATGTAACCTGAAGCGTATGTAACCTGAGGTACCACTGTACAGACACTTCAGGTTACAGACTCTGCTAACCCAGAAATAGTACCTCAGGTTAAGAACTTTGCTACAGGATGAGAACAGAAATCGCACGGAGGCGGCAGCAGTGGGACACTCCATTAGCTAAAGTGGTTCTCAGATTAAGAACAGTTTCAGGTTAAGAACGGACCTCCGGAACGAATTAAGTTATTAACCCGAGATACCACTGTATATGTAGATGTAGCTTCTTTAAAAGAGGTCTCATCCTTGCCTCATTTTGGGACAGTAGAAACTACCCCATCCCTCAAGAAGGCATTCACAACCTGTGAGGCCCACGTCCAAACCCATTCTGGCATATTTCAGAAGACTCCTCTCAACCGTTTGTCCAGATCCTCGGGTTGTACAAGCTGAAAGGTATCCAAAACAATATAACCAGGGTACTACTTCGAACCAGCTCTGACTCTGTATGCAATATGTCATCCATGTCAAGTGACTTTATCTGAAAAATTGATTGCTAATTCCTCTCATTGGAGGAATTCCACACAATGGGAAAAAAAGATTTTACGATGCATGTAGGATACCTAATTTATGGACGTGGGTATACCAATGACTAATATAACGGAATAGATTTTTATGAATACGAGCAGTTTGGGAGGTTTCTGTCTTTAAGGAATATTGTATGGAATTACAATAAAAATATCTTAAAGTAGTATGTGAAAATCCATACTGGTGCTATTTATATGGTATGGGTCAACTAGTCTCGATCTTTCTCCATATTAACTCCTGCTGTTATAATAAACAAATTAATCAGAGAGTGATATTACATAGTATGTCAAATTGGGACACTTGTGGTATATGCGCATAAATATAATTTTATAAGAGCGATACTGCTGTATCTTTGAAGAAGGTATAAACAAAATGAATCAATATGCTTCTAAAATACATCAATATTTTCAAGGTGGCTGTAACTGGAAAATATGATGCAGTGTAGAAGCCATTAGAAGTTGCAGAGGTCAGTTAAAAATGGCCAGTTAGTATGATATATGGAATCCTTAAGGAACCATATTCTGAAGACACATAACCATACCAGAAGAGATGGGAGCAAGATCTGCGCATCACAATTCGGGCTAAAGGATTGCATTGGTGGGACGAGAAAGTTGGGAGAAATTAAATTGCAATACATTTGAAGGAGAATTTTTATAAAATGTGACACCACTGGCACTTAACCTCATATAACTTAAAGCTTATTTTAATAACCTGTTTTATGATAATTGCTGGTGCTGTGGATAAGCACATGCAAATTATATTCATATATTCTGGGACTGTGATGAAATTAAAAAATATTGGCAATTGATATATTATTATACAGTATTGTATTATATTTCAAGAACATTACAGGATATGACAGCTCTGGAATCCCTTAACAAGTTATATCCACTTACCTGGGATAAAGCCCCATTGAATTCAACTAAGAAGACATGTATAGGATCACATACTTAGGGAGCACTTCTAAGTGTCCGGCCAAGCGGGGCTGAACCCACTGGGTCTGTGGGTGAGGAAGAAGGTCAACCAGAGGAGGCCTCCTTGTGGCAGTTGCGCAAATCTCTGGTGCCACTGTTGGTGCTCTGACAATGGTAGAGAATGTGAAGCGGTACATCAAAGGTGAACTTGGGGAGGTCCAGCTTCTGCTGAATCCAAAGTCCTCCTGGATCACACTTGTGATTTCAATGGGACTTCCAAGAAAAGGTGACTAGGTTTGCAGTTTCAGTCATCAGTTTCTCCAATATGCTGTTAACAGAAAACCCTGAGGGGAGATGCTGACCTTTTCCTGAGCAACTGCCCACCTGGTCCTCACTGTGAGCATCACTCTTCTGCCTGGTCTTCCTAGCCTCTTGGCTTCTCTGACTCCAGCCTTGCTCTGCTCCAAGCCTCCCTTAATACTCATCTAAGTTGGTCACTGTCAGCCTTGACCCAGATTCTTTTTCCAGGTTGCTAAAATAAGATTGGCTCTTGAGCTCAGCTTCAATGCCCCTTCATGCATATCTTTCCTCCCCAGAATGGAAGGGCTCCTTTGTCTTTGAATGAAAGATTCCCACTAGAGGAGAGGCTCCCGCTTCCTCTCATGGGGTTCCAGGGGGTCCTCAACCCTCCAGAGCAGCTTTTCACACATCACAAGGCAGGGCCGTCTTTAGCATACGCAGCACCGGGGTGCAAAAATTCACCCAGCACCCCCAATTTGGGAGGGGGGCAGGTCAAAGTTGTTGAGCTATTTTTAGGGGAATAGCTCAAAGTTGTAGAGCTTTTTAAAGAGGGGCAGCTCAGAGTTATTGAGCTTTTAAGGAGGGGGGGACAGCAAAAACTGCTGACATGAAAAAGTAAAAAGTGGCTGCGATACCTCCGTCTTTCCATTTTTGCAATCATGCTAAAATGAAAGACACCACTGGGACGCCACCAAATACATTGATTCTGCAGCCATTCCGCAATAGAGAACGGAAATGACCCATCAAACACAATCACCCGGGGGTCACAGTTAACAGTTTAGGCGGGTTCAGTGGCTGGTGCCCCACAGAATTCAATGCCCGGGTGCAACACACCCCTAGCACCCTGAGGTAAAGACGGCCCTGTCACAAGGTCAGGGGCTACATGGGGAAGGAGGAATAATTGAAAATAATCTTCCCACTTCCTCCATTGGTGTTTGGCTTGAGGACAACGCTAGTCATTGCAAGTCTTCTGGACCCATCCCAATGCCTGCTCACACACTTCCCAACCCTGACAACCATTGTCTAAACTGAAAGTGAATCCACACCAGCGCATCCTCCTTCTTCTCCTCCTCCCCCTCCTCCTCCTCCTCCTCCTCCTCCTCCTTCCTATACTGCCCTTCATTCGAAGATCACAGTGCAGTTTACAATATAAAAACACAGAAATGCATACCAGTCGACATTCCTAAGGGTTAGGGAGAGGACTCCTGATTGTACTCATCTAGTCTTGCGTTTAACCCCCTCTCTTTCTGTCTGCCCTCTCCCTCTGCCTGTACTTCTTCACTGGGAGCCGGTGTATTCATGACATTATTCCTTTTTACTTTACTGTTTAGACCATTTACGTTCCAACTCAGTACCTTTAAGACTGCCATTATGTTTACTTGTGTCTTTCCCCCTAACGTCTTGTCTAAAGTTTTTGTTGTCTTGGTTATCTAAATTATGTACCTCCCCCACTGTTGCTCCTTCCCCTGCCCCTCTTACTGCTCTCAACGGGTCCTGTGGAGTGTATGGGTTGTCAAAATCTCTGCCATGTCTTAGCCAGAATTCCTGTGCCTGCTCCTAATTTACCAATCTATATCTTTTTTTCTTGCATGTAAAGGAAATTCCTTCTGGGAATTCCCATCTAAATTTAATATTGACTCTAATCAAGACGTTTGTCAGGAACCAGTACCTCTGGTGCTTTTGAAGCAAATGGGGAGGTATCTCTCTAAACATTGCCACAGGGTTTCTGTCAACCTGGAATCTGTTTTCATACCATCCTTCATTTTCTTAGAGTTAAAAGTTACCAAACAGTCTCCAGGCTGTTTCTTAGCCTTAGCTGATTTAGACCAGACCCTGTAGCAACTGTCAATCGATCCTTCAACATACTCCTGTTCCTCTCCCAATCAATCTGCAAATGTCTTGGCTTGTATGTTTTAAGAACTTGTTCCCCCTCCACCTCTGGAAGGCCTCTTATTCGCATCACATTAGATTTTTGTCTCATCTCTAAGACTGTGACACAATTTGATCCTGTCTGCCAGCTAAACCTCTCATATCCCCCCTTATTATCTCTTGTTCCCCTCTAATTTACACATTCTCTTTTTCAATTTTTTAAGGATTTGTCCTCCAAGTTTTTCACAGAAATGTCCAAAACTTCTAATTTGCTAGACAATTCTGTGACCATTTTTGTCTTCTTCCCCAATTTCGCTACAACTTTTTCATTCTGCTTTTGCATTTCTGTCAGCATCTCATTTTAAAAATCTGACAGAATATACTCTATGGTTGACTTTCTTCAGCTTAAAAAAATTCCTTCCAGTAGCACCTTAAAGACCAACTAAGTTAGTTCTTGGTATGAGCTTTCGTGTGCATGCACACTTCTTCAGATACACTGAAACAGAAGTTGCCAGATCCTTCTATATAGTGAGAAGGTGGGGAGGGGTGTTACTCAGAAGGGTGGTGGGAATGGGAGATAGGCAGATAGCTGAGAGAGCCTCTTGACGACTCTTAACGACTGTAATAGGTCTTACAGGAAAAGGCAAGGGGTGGGAAGGTGAGAAATGGTTTAGTTATGTATAGTGAGATAAGAATCCAATGTCTTTGTTCAGTCCAGGTCTTTTCATGGTTTTAAGTTTGGTAATGAGTTGTAATTCAGCAGCTTCTCTTTCCAGTCTATTTCTGAAATTCCTTTGTAGTAAAACAGCTACTTTGAGATCTTGTATAGAATGTCCTGGGAGATTGAAGTGTTCTCCTACTGGTTTCTCTGTTCTGTGATTCTTGATGTCAGATTTATGTCCGTTTATTCTTTGGCGTAAGGTTTGGCCTGTTTGTCCAATATAGAGAGCTGAAGGACACTGTTGGCATTTGATGGCATACACAATGTTAGACGATGAGCAATTAAATAGTCCCGAGATGGTATGTGTGATGTGGGGGGGGTACCACATCCAAGAACAGATCCTCACCAACACACCAACAGAACCTCGACCAGGAACTTTCTATCTTCTACCCAAAATACACAAACCAGGAAATCCAGGACGCCCCATCATTTCAGGTATTGGCACTGTTACAGTGGGTGTCTCCGGTTATATGGACTCTGTTCTGAAACCATATGCCATCAATGCTCCCAGCTATGTACGTGACACCACAGATTTTCTGAGGAAAATACAATCTTTAAATAATCTTCCCAACAATACTATACTAGCTACTATGGATGTGGAATCTCTGTATACCAACATCCCACACAACGATGGTTTACAAGCTATAAGGAACACCATATCAGATAAAACCACAGCGGACCTTGCCACTAAACTCTGCCAATTTGTCCTTACCCACAACAACTTCAAATTCGGTGATGACCTGTTTCTTCAGATCAGCGGCACAGCAATGGGCACCCGCATGGCCCCACAGTATGCCAACATCTTCATGGCAGATTTAGAACAACGTTTTCTGAACTCCTACCCACTCAAACCTCTCTTGTACCTGCGATACATTGACGATATTTTTATCATCTGGACACATGGTCAACAGACCCTGGACACCTTTCACCAGAAATTTAATGATTTTCACCCCACAATCAACCTTACAATGAATCAATCTATGCAAGAAATACATTTTTTGGACACTACTATAAAAATACAGGATGGGCGCATAGACACCACCTTATACCGCAAACCAACTGACCGACAAACATATCTACATGCCTCTAGCTACCATCCCAAACATACCAAACAGTCCATTGTATATAGCCAGGCACTACGTTACAGCCGCATCTGTTCCAATTCTACAGACAGAGACTCTCACCTAAGAGATCTACAGCAAACCTTCTCAGAACTAAAATACCCAGCAGATGAAGTTAGACAACAGATCAACAGAGCCAGACTGATACCCAGAGAGAACTTGCTGCAAGACAGACCCAAAAAAGAAAATAACAGAACACCTCTAGTCATCACATACAGCTCCCAAGTTAAAACAGTACAACGCATCATCAGAGATCTACAACCTCTCCTGGACAATGACAGTTCTCTTTCTCAAGCTCTGGGAGGAAGACCTTTCATTGCCTACAGACAGCCACCCAATCTTAAACAACTCCTAACCCACAATAATACTACAACCAGACTTAACACAGACACTGGCACCAGAGCCTGCAATAAACCCAGATGCCAACTTTGCTGCCACATACACCCGGACAACACCATTACTGGCCCCAACAACATCACACATACCATCTCGGGACTATTTAATTGCTCATCGTCTAACATTGTGTATGCCATCAAATGCCAACAGTGTCCTTCAGCTCTCTATATTGGACAAACAGGCCAAACCTTACGCCAAAGAATAAACGGACATAAATCTGACATCAAGAATCACAGAACAGAGAAACCAGTAGGAGAACACTTCAATCTCCCAGGACATTCTATACAAGATCTCAAAGTAGCTGTTTTACTACAAAGGAATTTCAGAAATAGACTGGAAAGAGAAGCTGCTGAATTACAACTCATTACCAAACTTAAAACCATGAAAAGACCTGGACTGAACAAAGACATTGGATTCTTATCTCACTATACATAACTAAACCATTTCTCACCTTCCCACCCCTTGCCTTTTCCTGTAAGACCTATTACAGTCGTTAAGAGTCGTCAAGAGGCTCTCTCAGCTATCTGCCTATCTCCCATTCCCACCACCCTTCTGAGTAACACCCCTCCCCACCTTCTCACTATATAGAAGGATCTGGCAACTTCTGTTTCAGTGTATCTGAAGAAGTGTGCATGCACACGAAAGCTCATACCAAGAACTAACTTAGTTGGTCTTTAAGGTGCTACTGGAAGGAATTTTTTTATTTTGACTATGGCAGACCAACACGGCTACCTATCTACTTTCTTCAGCTTGTTTTATTGATGTTTCAATATTCTGTAAACCGCTTTGAGATTTTTCTTAAAAATATAAAGCGGTATAGAAATTACATTCAGCCATACATACATACATACATACATACATACCTGGGATGCTAGGATAGGAAGCACCCACATGATCCAGCCTATCAAGACAGACGCCAGTGATGCATCAGGGGAGCATCCTTTTTTTTTTATATACATTTTTATTAAAGTTTCACAAATTTTTAAACAAACACAGAAACACAAACAAACACAACACAAATAACAAGTATAGTTTCAGATCCTTTTTTTCTTAACATCTTTCCCTGACTTCCCCACACCTCCCCTTCTTGTATTCCAATTCCAGTAGTTAGCTCAGCAAGTTCTTATCCCCAACTTTTACCTTATTATTATTATACTTAATTCATCTTAATTAACCAATTTTTACTTATAGACCTCAATTTAAACAACAATACTCATTCTTTACACCCTTTTCTAAGGTCGACCCAAATTCCCTTCCACAAATTTCCCAATTTTTATATTAATTACAAAATAAAATAACAGAAAGACAACATATAATTATACACCCTTTGGATTCCAAAACTCTCACCCCCCCTTTCCCGGTTTCGATCCCCAAAAAATGTCCATCAGTCTATCAATTATCAGCCTGGAGATCTCATGTCCCATCGGGGAGCATCCTTAGAGCAGCAGGCACAGTGCAAAGGTTGCTTGAATTGGTCCTTAGATGCCATAGCGGAGTTCAAAACCAAGCTTATTCACTGAAATCATGACCAAAAAACCTTCCCGTCCTAATGCTTTGGGAAGTGAGGGATACAGGGAAAAATAGAGGGGCATGATGGTTGCATTGGAAGTTAGCGAGGACACCGTCGGGATTTGAACCCCATCCTGGGAACCAGGAGCGCTGACTACCAGTGTCTTTTGCTCTTTTTTTTTTTGAGCAATGCAATAAGGGGAAAAGCAAAACTGGAAAAAAACCCCTTAAGATGTTGAGAAGAGCTCTTTGGAGAGACCTGTGAAGAGAACACCAGAAACGAAAATGGGGGAAATTAGAGACCAATACAAAACAAAATTGCCTTTTAAAAAGACCACTGAGTGGTGGAATGTGAACTTACCTAAAGCAGCACAGTCCAAATGCAGGTGACTCTGACTTCAGGTACAGTGAACTCTGGGAAACCTGAAGGAAAGTGGAGCTGGAACAAAAGAAGTGCTCTCCTACCTGCAGTGAGCCTCATTGTGGTGACGCAGAATAGGGCCTCTTCTGACAGCTCAGTCACCACAACCTGAAAGAGTCTTATCACAAAGAGTTGCAGAAGGAACACAAGATAAATTTTCTTGCCATGTCCCTGAGCAGTCACTCTCCAGTCGCCATCAGCAGATTCATCCTCCAAATGCTTTATTCGCCTTTTTAGCAAGTTTTCAACTTACCAATCTTTCTCTCCTTCCAAGGCAACCTGAACCAACATGAAATGAGAAGGAACGGTTTTGTCCTCTCCTTGTCTTCTTTCTTTCCCCCCCCCACAAGCACGTTTCTATCTTCAGCAACAAAAACCCCAACTTTATCTTCATGAAATGACTTCTCTAGTTGCCTTTTAAAAGAAATGCTTTCTATTTTCCCTACTCATTTTCTCTCTGCTTTAAGCAGATTTCATATCCATGTGCTCCTTCTTTTCATCCGAAGACTAGTTTGAAAGGTAAATAAAACTTGATTCCCCCCCCCTTCACATTCCTTCATCTAGCTTCATTTTCTCTTGGCTTTTCCAGTTAAGTATTTTTCATTTTCTTGATTCTCTTTAACATCTCCATTTTGGTATTTTTCTGAGTTTTCAGTTTAAATTTTGCTTGGCTAAACTCTTTTTTAGGGGGTCTTTCTCAAGGTCCGCCCTCGGTCTACAATTTACTGTTCCTGTCTTACTAGGATTATGTCTTCTTTGATCTTCTATTTTCCTTCGGTTTCCTTTTAATTTAAAATTTAATGCCTCCGCTAACACTTTTCAGGGACAAATACCTGATTAAGATATATGTGCGCAGTATTTGAAATCAACCACAGCAGAGTTCACAGGTGAAAATTACCCGTGTCCCTTTTTAAAGTTGTGAATGATGAATTTCAGCAGAGAGAAATCCCTTCATTTCCTCTAAAATAAATAAATAAATAAATAAATCCCCCTAGTTTTGAAAAGCAATCTAACCTAAGCTGGTTTCAGTTTCCTCTTCCCCCACCTCCCTCTCCTCATCCTTCTGCCCAGTGAGGGGGCTGCACCAGTACTATAGTCAGGGACAGGCTCAATCACCGGAATGCGGCTCGCTCCTTCCACCACCTCTTGGTCATAAGAGCACAGGAAAAAGTCCCTGGCAGCATTAATACAGTGGGTGCAAATGTCATTCTTTTCTTTTCTTCTTAAAATATTTTTTATTAAGTTATTCAATTTTATGTTCATCACAATAACATTGTCTCAGACAGAAAAAGAAATCCAGCCCCCCCCCACGCGACTGCTGGTCTCTTAACAAAAGTTATCTTAAACATTCTTTTCATTTCATTATCAATCATTTCCCATAAATTTTTGATTATTTTACAATTCCACCACATATGAAGAAACGTGCCTTCTTTTTCTTTACATTTCCAACATTTGTTGGAGCTTGTTTTATACATTTTGCCATCTTTGCCAGAAGTTGCTGGGTGGGGTGGGGCGTCGGGGAACCGTATTTCTTCTTCTGTTTGACAGTGTTATTGTGAGTGTGGACAATGTTATTGTGATGGACATAAAATTACAAAATATAATAAAAAATATTTTTTTTAAAAGGAACCTGCCCATTAAAGTAGCAGTGTCCATATGATGTTCCTGTTTCCCAAGTGCTGTCCCGCACTTCCCCCCCTTAAAATGTGCATGTTAACAATCCAGGGAAAATCTGACAAGGCAAGCAAAGGTAAACTGCAGCTGCTCCTTGCTTAGGGGTGGCAAACATGTTGCTGTGTTTGTGTCCTGGTGGTAGACTAAGGCAAAACATTTATGGGATGGAACTCCTCCTTGCCTGTCCCCTGATTTTGCCATTTTATTCACTTTTGTTTTCCGGTATGATACTGTCAGAAATAAAGGAGAGGTAGCAAAATAAAGAGTGTGAAATAGGATGTTAGGGAAGGATAGGTTGGGAAGTCCATATAAGATTATGACCAAATAATGAATGTATGTAAAATATAATCTGAAAAATGCACACACACATACACAGGAATGATACTGTCAGCTTCCAGTAAAAACAAAACAAAGCCTTCTTTTGCTAAAATTAGTAGGTCTTATCACTCTTATTCCATACGTTACTTTTTTAAAAAAAGAAGAAGATATAATTTGTGCACAAAAGTCATTTAGAAAAAGAGAGTGCGTCCTTATATTGAGTACTGTGCATGTTATGATAGATCATAAGCAACTCTGTATTTCATGCAGGTTTTATTAGTTCCACAGGGATCTTCAGATATATTTTTTTAGTGCTCTGACCATGTACACAGAAAGGCATCATTGCTGCTGTACCCTTCTAATTTCATTCTGGACAAAGGCAATGGCTGTCCGTATGGACATGGAGGAATGGATTTGGTTTTCAGGTTCAACTGCACCTGTGTGGACTAATGAGATCACGTCTGAGAGGAGAAAATGTGTATTCCAAGTGAGATCCAGCTTGTGATGGCCTGGGATTCCGAGGCTGAGAGTGAACCGGAGGAATCCCAGCCAGCACAGGAGTCCCCACCTCCAGGGCCGGCTGAACTGGGGCAAGGCCTAGATGCTGAGGAGCCTGCACCTGTGACAGATCCTCAGGGGCAGGCACCAGGTGAGACCATTCTGGCCCCAGAGGTGCTGGAGGACTCAGTGGCTACAGGTGAGCCTCCCCCGGGGCCCAGTAACCCTTCAGCCTCTCCTGAACTGCAGAGGCTTAGGGCAGAGAGGCGAAGGGAACTGGTCTCTCCCAGGAGGAGTGCTCGCCTTAAGGCCAGGAGAGGCGGGGCTCCTGGGGGCCGGGACCGCCCCCGGCCTTAGAAGAAGATAAAGGTCAGGCAGCCCGGTCCCAGGTTGCGGGAGCAACGTCGTTGTGGAGTACCTGCTTTACCCAGACCTAGATCTGCACTCCCGGTGTGCCTGTTCCTCGCCCGGCTTCCTGCTCCTGACTCTCCGGTGTTCCTGTTCCTCGCCCGGCTCCCTGCTTCTGCTCTACCAGTGTTCCTGTTACTCGCCTGGCTTCCTGCTGCTGCCCTACCAGCGTTCCTGCTCCCCCGCCCGGCTCCCTGTTTCGGACCTCGCGTCTCATCTAGTGATCGTCTACCCTGCTAGTGACTCTGGACTGAACTTCGGCTACGGTATTAGTACCTTTTTCCCCCCCGGGACCAGCACACAGCTCAAATGTGGACAAGCCTTGGGCCAACCAAACAAAGGAGAGGGTGAGGAAAGGATGACTGAGCTATCACTTCCGTAAACACAGCTGGGACTTTACCACCCTGAAAGGAGGCGAGAATAATTTACTCCCCATGCTTGTCTAGTCGCCCTCTGGCTGCTATAATTAGTCAAGATGGGTGAAGATTGAGAGTGCATGAGCTTGGCCCTAGGCAAAGCATTGTTCTTTGCCATAGACAAGCCATTGTTAATTCAGCAGCAGCTTCTCATCTCCAATATGGGGACAATATTGGACTGCTTTACTTTGTAAATGTTGGGATTACTGAGATAACACATACAGAACCTTTTTATAGGGTTGTCCACCAAGCATGCAATTCATTTTGGACCTTGGTTCAGTATTTTGGAAAGCAGCCCACTTTGTAGCCTGCTTGATTTAATCTTGGGATCTTCATTAATCTTCATTCACCCTCCCCCATTCCCAATTCACTATTGGAATGACAACAACAACCCACAGCTATAACTTTCCCCCTTTCAACAGAGTGGATAAAACCTGTGGAACTACAGACAAATAGTTCCAGGAGCTTTGGGACACATTTAAATTCTGATACATGCTTTATTTATAAAGGAAACTTCTGCAACCTTTTATTTTGGGGCAGAATTGTATGACATTTGCAGGCAGCCACCCGTTCTTAAATCCTGCTAAATTTCAGAAGGACCGTTGCAATGGTTTTCGTGCAAGGAAAGCCACTACAGTTTTAGTGTGAGCAAAAAGGGAATGACTTAACACCACTCTCCCTGTCTATTGTAGGCAATTAGCCTGAAAATTGCAGACAAACAGATCCAGTACTAGGCCCCTCTAAAGTTTATTCTGGGGGGAAAGAACTAAAAGTGGTTTGCTTTCCATGTAAATTCATTTTCTAGACTCTTGTGTTTACTGTCCCTTGATCCTTCGCCACACTGTGGTGTTACGCTGCTGTAGTAAGCTTACAGCCAATACTTTCACTTTTAGTAAATGCTTGTCTGCAACTTTTTTTTGAACTCTGAATCACCGGGGCACAAAAGAATGCTTCAGGAGTCCCCGCTTCAAATTGTACTCCCTTGTACAGATTACACTGTGCCTCTGACAAGCCAAAAAAAATCCTTCAAAGAACCAGGCTGTTTTAGATTCAGGATTCATCTGCATTTTGTGAGGATTTAAATATAATGAGTATTATTATTATTTGTGACCATAACTGTACCCAAAAAGGATGATCTGAATTCCAGAATATGGATAGGAACTTGATAAATTTGACCAACCCTCCACTTCTCACCACAATATGTTCTTTGCCCTTTTGGCTGCATGCCGGGAAAGTTTTGATGCCAAAGCGTCTGCCACATAGTTGCATCTTGTAAACTATCTTACACTGTTGCCTCACAGTTTCCCATCAACTGCGCGAGAGAATCTTGCATTGTGCTAACACTGGGCTTTGATCTCAGTTCTATCCCACTAACTGCAGTGCAGCGGGAGATACCTTTGTGATTCTAAGGACTAGATAACCTTTCTTGTGCTAAGTAGAAGCTCAGCCCATTGAAAGCGGATTCAGTCATTCCTGATGGCGTGACATTGCTGTGCAGTATAATTTAATAGCCTTTTAGTATGACTGAATCTGGTTCCAAGTCAAGGAAGTTCCAGGAATTCATAAAGATTCAGAATTCACATTCTTTTTGCTCCATCAGATTTATTCAAGTCAATGAGAGACACTGTGATTAGAGTGCTGGACTAAGACTTGGCAGACCTGGGTTCAAATCCCCAGTCAGGTATGAAGCTCACGGGGTGACTTTGGGCCAGTCACCGCGTCTCAACCTAATCCATCTCACAGGGTTGTTGTGGGGATAGAATGGGGGGAAGTTATGTATGCCATGGTGCGTTTATGGGCGCCAATTGTGGCCAATTAGCCACTGGCTGCCCTCCCTGTGTGGAAGGAAGCTTCCACACACGTTCCCACAGATGGATGAAGTTAGGGGGAGCCCAGAATCTTCATCCCATGTGCGCAGGTGCTTCTCTTGATATAACTTGTGAGCTGTGCTTGGATGTGTGTGGGAAGTTGCCTCCTCCGCCTAACCGCGATTTTATTTGCCCAAGTGGGGGGAATAGGAGGGCTCTTCTCTGGGTCGGCCACCCTTGAGGAAGGACAAGACTGTGAAGAGGCAACAATGACCACACAACCCAGGCTTCCCTCATGGCGCACCTCGCCAGCTGTGAGGCTGTTGCTGAGGAACTGGCTCAGTGTATCAAATGGGAGATTTTGTGCGCTGCTCCATTGCCAGTGTTGAGTTGGGCCGAATTATTATTCGTGTGCCATTTCTCTGCACTAACTTGGAGCGCAGGGAAAGTCTTGAGTGACTGCTTCCCAAACTCTACATTCGCACCCTGTCCCCAGGGAGGCCCTATTATTTCTACAATTGCATCAGTTGTGCCAGGATCGAGTTTGGGCACTGAAAAACATTCTGGGGCTTCTGGGATCCTGGGGAATTCTGCCTCAGACCTGCCATGAACACTTTTACATGTGCTCTCAGCTTTCTGTTGGAGAGAGTTGGTAGTAAAACCAAACACTATTATATCAGTGCTGTGTGTTTTAGAACTGAGCTCCAACTAACTTGTCGGATTCCTGACCTCAGTGTTTCCCACCTGTAAAAGGAATTGCCTGAGGGAGGGAATGAGAGATATGGGGAGGGATATGGATGAAGGGCGTCAGTGCCAAAGGTTTCTGATTTGGACAGAAAATGGAGGAAGCTGAGACAGTCCATAAAGGAAAAAACCAAAACAAATCTGTGACGAGGTACATTTTTGAAAATGTAACATCCAGCTGTTACTCAGTCCACCCTTAGGCCAAACTCACAGGTTTCTTGTTAGTTGGAAAACAAGCATGAAGAGAAGGGAGGAGATAGTTTCTAGTTTAGGCGGTATGAAAGTTTCAAGTTGAATCTAAGGATGTTAGTGTCAGGTGTGTGTGCAGGAGCCAGGCCCTGTGACCAATAGGATTTTGCAGGACTGGGGCCTTCCTAAGTTTGTTCTGAAGAGGCCACATAGCTGAGGCCGATTGGTAACTCACAGAACCTGGTGGCAAGAGCCAGGAAGGGATATAAGGTCAGTATTTCCCTTCAGCTCTTTGCCACAGCAACACGTTCCCTGCCTTGCTGCATTTGATGCCTTGCTCCTTGATCCTTGGACCCTTGACTTCGTGACTCCTGGCTCTCTGACCCTCGGACTCTTGGTTTTCTGATTCCTGGCTTCTGGACCCCTGTTCCTGCTCCCACCCCGCCATCTTGCCCCCGGTCCCGACGTCCCCAGCCGGGACTTCGATCGCCCGTGAACCAGACAGTGACAGCTAGTATGTATAGCGGGAATGGGAAAACTGTGGCCCTCCATATGTTTTTGGACTCCAACCCCCAATATCCTTGACCACTGGTTATGCTGGCTGAGGCTGATAGAAGTTGGAGTCAATCTCCTGTGAACCACAGGTTTTCCATCTTTGCTATACAGGACTGTAACCTTGGTCTGCTACGTTCTCCCACGCTGCAACTTAAGACTGACCCTAAATGCAGCCTGCATGATTTCAGTATCGAGCCAGCTTCCTCCCAGCCTCTGCTTTGCTAGCTTGATGAAGAGTTCCATTTTGAGGCTCCATTTTCCTTTGTTCTTATCTCATTTTGATTGGTGTGATCGCGCATTGACATTGTGCTGTTACCATGAGCCTGGGTGTTCAGCGTGGACTGGGAAGACTTGGGTCCAGGTCTCTGTTCAGGCATGAAGCTCAGAGTGACCCACTTCACAAGGGGATGAAATGGGACTATAAATGAAATATGCCACCTTGTGCTCCTTGGAAGAAAGGCAGCCTATGGATGTGGATACATAATGAATGATAAGTTGCTTCATTTCAGAGGAAGACTGAAGGAGTTCCAGATTATTTAGCGTCCTCTGTACCATTTCAGTTTTGTAAGCATCTCTTGTGCCAGTGGAGTGCTAGATAAACAGAGGGTGTCATCACGCAATACACTGTTGTAATACAGAATTGATAATCTTGGGCACCACACCTCACATCAGAAAAAGTAGCTCACTTAGAAGAAAGTTGGTGATGCGAAATTCTGCTCATCCTTCTCTTAGCGACCAGCACCATTAGTTTATATGGGAAGATAGCTGTGATAAAGAAGGCTGATCGCCAAAGAATTGATGCTTTTGAATTCTGGTGCTGGAGGAGACTCTTGAGAGTCCCATGGACTGCAAGAAGAACAAACCTCTCCATTCTGAAGGAAATCAGCCCTGAGTGCTCACTGGAAGGACAGATTGTGAAGCTGAGGCTCCAAGACTTTGGCCACTTCATGAGAAGAGAAGACTCCCTGGAAAAGACCCTGATGTTGGGAAAGATGGAGGGCACAAGGAGAAGGGGACAACAGAGGACAAGATGGTTGGACAGTGTTCTCGAAGCTACAAACATGAGTCCGACCAAACTGCGGGAGGCAGTGGAAGACAGGAGTGCCTGGCGTGCTCTGGTCCAGGGGGTCACAAAGAGTCGGACACGACTAAACAACAACAAAGCTGTGATTTGAACTACAGCCCCATAAAGGAGTTAGGGGCCCATTTCCTGCCCTTTTTGATATTGGGGTGGTGGTGCTTTGGAGCTCTGCCTTCTGGGCAGAGAGTGGTGTCTGGAGTCTTTGGCATATTGCTGGACCTGCTGAGAGCTGCCCAGTGTCCTGATCTCGTCTTTGTTGCTCTGCTCACAGTACAAGAGGTTCCTGCTATTGCTTCCACTTCTCCTGAGACCCCCTGCCTGAGCCGAATAGGATGACAAGTAAGCGTTGATTTCATTTCACTTTGGTGAACTGAAATTATGCACTTTCTTTGCAGGAATTTAAGTAACCTACCTAGTTGCTGAGATTCATCATGCTTTTTGTCAGGCATGAATATGAGACGAATGCTGATGCATTTCTCTGGAGAAACTAAACTGCCTTCTGCTTGGAAATGGCTTATATATGCAGCAGAATGAGAAGCTAGAATCTTGAGGTGTTAAAAAGTGTATTGTGCAGCTATAGGCAGTAGTGGGTGTGATGTTTTTGAACACTCAACCATGTTAAAAGGGCTTCAAAGCAACAAACAAAGCCCATCAGGGCTTGCAGGGACCTTGATATATACAAGGGGGCTTTTTTTTTAAAAAAATGATTCTCCACTTGTCACCTGAAATGATATAGTCCATTCTGTCACCTCAGAATCCTGCCAACTCCTTCCCATCTTCAATTGCATGAGTAGTTTTAAGTGTAACCATCTAAGGGTCCTTTACCTTTAGAACTACAGAGCAGCTTCTTCTGAAAAAAACATGTGAATTAACATAAGGGAAGGCTGTAGATCTTTCACTTAAAATTCTCCCACCATGGTTTTAGGACTGAGCGATCAAAGTTTTAATTCTGGTCCTTCTGAGGTTCCAGTTCCCTCTTCTTCACTCTCCTGCATCAACTGGAAGAAGAGCAACTCGCATCTCTCGCTTAGCGTCTGGTTCAATTTCCGTGTCATTCGATCTTTGGGTTTTGTAATGTAAATGCCAGGTACAGTGTCAATTACTGCTAATTGGGTGGATGTTTCATGTAATTTAGACACCTCTCCTCTAGGAACTGGGCTGGCTCCAAGTCATTAGGATTAGGCAAGCAGGGTTAATGGCTTTTGGTTACCTTTCAAAGGATAATAAAAATAAAAGGCAAACCATTCCAAAAGCAATCTTGAGTATAAGCCTGTGGAGCTGTGCGGTAGCTTGATGCACAAGGTTGTGAAGGGCAATGGGACAAGGAGCGTTTGGCTTTCAGAAAACTTACTTCACTGCAATTGTTATGTTTGGTCTCATTTGTTAAACATTGCAGACTCGGGAACAGAGCCTGCTTTAATACAACAGAGGGTAATGATCTTCCCAAAGTCAAATATAATCCTCAAAAGCTCAGTCCTGTTTTCAGAAGGTTTCAAATAGATGTCGTGTAATTTAGAATCTAAATTGTGTAAAAATGGTTCAGACAAACACATTCTGGGGCATTTTCTTCGAGGGCAGACAGTGCAGGTTCAAGCATTTCCTCATTTAGAGTGCAGTCCCATGCTCTGGTGTGCCAAGGCTCCCAGTTATGCTCAAAGCATGAGCAGATGTTGAAGATATACCCGTGTTTGTTGCTGCGCATTGTCAGCACATCAGGTTTCTTGCAGCACTACTTAACGTAACTGCGTCAAGGGAACAAATCTTAGCAAGGCGGTGGTAGTAAGTGGACAGTTTTAAAGGCACTTCAGGAGAGCAGCGCGTTGACATGCTGAGCTGCCTCAAACCTTGGTCTTGTTCCTGGCAATGGCATAACATTAGGCTGGCAAAGAATGAAGAGTCAAAATCCACTCTTACTGGGTTTTACCCATGACTCAGATGGAAGTTCATGAGGCTATATCCCCTTGACATCTTGTTCCTATGAACTGTACGCTCAGTGGTAACAATGCCCCTCAAATTCCACAACAACTGTTGACTTCCTGCACCACACAGGTCCTTTCTTTGGTGGATTTAAAGTGGTAGAGGAAAGGAGTCATCTTGTTACTATTTTTAAACAGTTGGGAGTCAGGAATCCTTCCTGATTCATTGGTGGACACTGATCTAACATTTGCCCATGCCTGCCATGTATAATATGGGAAAACCACCAGAAGACCATGAAGGTACCACTGATTTAGTGGAAGGAAGGAAATTGGAGGTGGAAATGGCACCTGCTGGAGAAAAAAATTATTCCAGTCCTGATACATTTTGGTGTTATTTACTTATTTATGCAACCCCCCCCCACCTTTTTCTCCAAGGAGCTCTAACCACTATCCCATGCCAATTACATGCTGTAAAAAGAAATAAATGGTTCGGGCGGATAATCTTTTTTTGATGGGCGTATTTGTCAGAGCTGCTTGAAGATCCTAGCTCACAGAGGATCACGCTAGCCAGCGATCATTAAGTAAAAGTCTTTATTGAATTGCAGTTTCCATTCTCACGCTGCTGCGCGCAACTCTACGTCTAGTAGCTAGATCGGCGAAGCTCCGTCTGAGTCTCCGCCCCTTGTGCACCAACTTAATATCCTAGCCCTGCTCCACCTTTTCCGCCTGACTGTCCTCCTCTGGGTCCCTCTACCCCCCGGGGTTTCTTCCTTCCTGGATTCTTCTGACGCTGACCCGGACCCTCCTGCCTCCTTGCGCCGGGCTTTAGGACCTGGTTCCCTTTCCGGGCTGCTTACTGCGCCGCCTTCCTCTGCATTTGAACTTGGCGCGCGCGCCCAACCTTCCACTTTCCTCTTAACCGTTTCTTCGCTCTCCGATGGAGGTGTGGCCACTCCTGACTCATGCCCTCCCTCCTGTGGTGAGCTGCCAGCGCTTGCCCCCTGGCTCCCTTCTTCTTCCCTGCTCCCTGGCGGTGACGCTGGTCCCGATTTCCAACTGCTCTCCCCTGAGTCCCCTCTGGCTCTATCTTCCTGGGGTGCCCCCCTAGACTCCCCCCTTGCCCTGGCCACTGGTGCTCCTTTCTGTGAATCCTCTGATTCACTGGAAAGACTAGGAGATCTCGGGTCGTCGTCATCACTCATCTTTTCTTCTGCCTCCTCCCCTTCGCTCTCTGTTTCCTCCCTTGGCCTTGCCTCTGCTCCTAAACCCCTGACAATAAATGATAAATGTTTTTTTAAAAAAGCACACAGATAAATTATCGTCTCGCCCTATTTTTAATACAAAAGGTACTTTACAATTCTTAAGTTATATTCAAAGGGTGATATCCAGCTAAATCGTTTTCACCGAAGGCTCCTAGAAATCAATCGACTAATGTCGGATATTGCCCGCAAAACATAACTGTCTTGTTGTGCGTGGATGAACTGCAGCTTTTTGGAGAGATACCTGAGAGCTAGATTGGCATACACCTTGGAAATGGAGGGACATCTTCCTGATGTGAGGCAATGGATGCAAGCAGGGCTCAGCTGCGTGACTCCACCTGTGCTCTCCGCGTCTGTCTGAAAAGAAAACAAATCTTGCAAAAAATGCCATCGGTGATCTTTCTTCCACAAAGAAGACAGCGTTGCCTCCAAGACTCCAAGCAGTGTTGGATTCAAGCACCACACACATGATGCTTGCTGCCTCTCAACCATATATAATATTGATACTACAGCTCCATGGTCTGAGGCTGTAACAGTGCCATTTTTTAGATAACCTGGGCTCATTGTCAGGAAAACAAATATGTGGTATTCATGCAAATGTCTTATAGCTGTGAGAGTAATATGTGTAATCCTTTTCCAGCTGGGTGGCATGCTTCTGTGTATACGTTTGGCTATTTCCATCCCTGTATCTGTGGTAGTCCTGAATCTCCTATTCTCAGGTTATTCTTCATCTGTCTTTTCTAGTCCTTGTGGAAATATCTGACTGAAAGTCACCCCTTCTCTACCTTTAATTTTTTCCTAATTTTTGAAATTCTGTTAGATACCAAAAGTATCTAAGTATCTAAAGGGGCATAGCTTGAATGACAGTGTGTGTTTGTGTGTGTGTGTGTGTGTGTGTGTGTGTGTGTGTGTGTGTGCCATGATATTATTTCTTATACAAATATTGAGACATATAGTCACTCAGTGCCACTGGTATATGCAGATATCTGGCTCATTTAGGACAATATAGAAGCTTTATTTTCAATAATGATAGAGAATTCAGGTGGAGAATACTTTTATTTTTATATTCTTTTATTATTTGTAAAGGGAAGCTTTGTATGAGTTGCTACTTTATTATGCCATTGGAACTGCACTGTATCTTTGTACTTTTATCCTTCCAGGCTGTGGTGCTTTATGGTTTAACATGTAAAAAAAGAGAAGAAATTCTATTGTTAAGGAATCGTCATATGGTGAAGAAACTATTCTGAATGTGAACCATATATTAAACCTATTGTGAATATTTGCCCTCTTACATAACCTTTTGCATTAATATACTATCCCCTGGAGTCTCTTTGTATACTTTAAGGCAAAATAAAAGAATCTTACCACTCCACTCTTGAACTAGAAGTTTCTGGCGCCAATAGAGATTATCCTATCCAGCGATAGTTCAGTAGCCTAACTTATTTTCTTTTGTGATGTGTTTCCTGCAGTAGCACAATATCAGGTGTCCCCCATTTAACCATTAGCAGCCTTTTAATGGCATACCAAGCCATGTTCATTAGTTTATGGTTATTTTGATTGGCCTAACAAATATGGATTTTAAAATTGTTCTTATGCGTCAACAGATTTAGCTTTTAACTTTGTGTTATATATCTTTGATTGCACCCAACCACCTTTTGTTTTCCTTTAGTAAATACAGTAGAGGGATGTTGGGTTTTTTTGTTAACAATCACAATGAGTACTCATATATTGATAAATATGCTGTGGGTGACAGCACAAAATGGCCGCAAGGGGCAGCAAAAAAATAAATAGGGTGCTGGTACTCCATGCTGGTGAGTACTGTTACAAAAAAAGCACTGAATAAAAATAACAAAGAACAGACATAACCAAGAACCACCACCTGTCAGCTGGGTTCTTAATGTCAGGAGTGCGTGCAGGAGCCAGGCCCTTTGACCAGTAGGGCTTCGCAGGACTGGGGCCTTCCTAAGTTTGTTCTGGAGTGGCAAGGCGCGGCCGCACAGGTGAGGCCGCTTGGTAACTCACTGCACCTGGTGGCAAGAGCCCAGAAGGGGTATAAGGTCAGCATTTCCCTTCAACTCTTTGCAACAACACCACGTTTCCTGCCTTGGGCTTCTTGACTTTTTGCTTTCTGATCTTCGGATCTTTGCTTCCTGACTCCCTGCTTCTTGATCCTTGGACCCTTGACTTTGTGACTCCTTGCTTCCTGACCCTCGGACCCCTGACATCTGGACTCCTGTTCCTGCTCCCACCCACCATCTTGCCCCTCGTCCCGACGTCCTCAGCCGGGACTTTGATCGCCCGTAGACCGGACCGTGACACTTAAGACCACTTGCTCCATCAGGATGCAATTTGGGAATATAACTCTATCCTGCTTCCACTCTGCATCTTTCCAGAGACTTGGAATGCTTACTGTCAACATAATTTGGTTTAGTTTAGCAACATAATGGGCCTGCTATGAGTTTAGCCAAAAGATTACATGTCATAAAAATCTGTGTACCATTGCATTGTGTTTTCGGCACTTGCCAACCAGTGTTTTTTTCCTGCTTCTCCTGTGTCTCTCACTCCACCCCCCTAAAAAAAAAAAAACTATTCAGGAGTTCTGTGGGAATCTCTGTATATTATGTTTTCTAGACCTTTTATTTCACGGAGGCCTCTCTTTTATTTTTTTCCAGGACCACCCATAAAACTTGTGAGTTGATCTTCTCCTCGCTCACATCTGTCTACATCCATACTTGATGTTTCTTTACCGGGATTGAGATTATGATTAAGATGTGCCAGGATGTTCCATGCTTCTCGGTCGGTAGGAATTGCATAAGTAGTGTTGTCCTGTATAATAATACTATTTGAAAGGCAAGCTTCAAAGATGTTGAATGCTTGCTTCTGTTGTTTCGTGAAGTTATCTGAAGGAATGACTTCTTTGTAATATCTCTCTGAGTTAAATTCTTGTAAACGCAGGAGCTGCTCCCCCTTGCATTCAGTATTTCCAAAGTATCTTACAGTTACTCAGCTTCTTTTATTGACCATTAGGTGATTCTTATGATAATGTCCCTAGTTTGTTCTACTTCTGGAACTCTGTATGTTCGTTCAGTGTATATTCAGGTCTCAAAAGTTGTTTGCAAGTCAGCTTACTAGGAACACTATCCGATCTTGGCTTTCCAGATTCCTGAAATCTGTTTGCCTGACTGTTGGGGTGTCTGCTCTGATTTCCATGGTCCCCCGGACATAAGCAGAGATCTATGTTTGACTTTGCCAGAACTTTGAGAACCCGTAGTTCAAGCACTTCATTGGCTATGTCAGTCAGCCATTTCACGTTGCCTAATGCTTTGCTTTCTACTGGTTTATAATTGTGGCAATCCACTTTAAGATCAGCTCTTGCCTTACCTGCTTTATTTAGTTTGTAACCTGCACCTTTGACTCTTAGCCCTCTTTTGCAGACTTTGGGATTTTGCATTGCAAGCTTTCCTGTGATCTTTGGATGAAGGGCAGTACAGTGGTACCTCAGGTTACAGACTCCGCTAACCCAGAAATAGTGCTTCAGGTTAAGAACTTTGCTTCAGGATGAGAAGAGAAATTGTGCTCCGGTGGCGTGGCAGCGGCAGGAGGCCCCATTAGCTAAAGTGGTGCTTCAGGTTAAGAACAGTTTCAGGTTAAGTACGGAACTCCGGAACGAATTAAGTACTTAACCTGAGGTACCACTGTATAGAAATTTAATAAATAATAATGATGTACTGTAGAGTCTTATTTGTTCCCCAACTGCCTGGTGCTTCTTTGATTGCCTCTCGCCCCAAAACACAGTTTTAAATACTGTTCTCGTGATCTTATTCTTTCATTCATTTTAACCTCATTCTTTTTAGTTTTCTTAGTTAACCAATAGTTTGATCCTGCACATGTATACTCAGAAGTAAGTTCCACTGAGCTCCACAGGACTTACTACCGCATAACCATGCATAGAACTATAGCCTTACTCACATTGGTTTCGGGAGCTGTAAACTAGCATGCTGTGCTAGACCAATGATGTCATCAAGAGATAGAATCATAGAATCATAGAGTTGGAAGAGACCACAAGGGCCATCGAGTCCAACCCCCTGCCAAGCAGGAAACACCATCAGAGCACTCCTGACATATGGTTGTCAAGCCTCTGCTTAAAGACCTTCAAAGTAGGAGACTCCACCACACTCCTTGGCAGCAAATTCCACTGTCGAACAGCTCTTACTGTCAGGAAGTTCTTCCTAATGTTTAGGTGGAATCTTCTTTCTTGTAGTTTGGATCCATTGCTCCGTGTCCGCTTCTCTGGAGCAGCAGAAAACAACCTTTCTCCCTCCTCTATGTGACATCCTTTTATATATTTGAACATGGCTATCATATCACCCCTTAACCTCCTCTTCTCCAGGCTAAACATGCCCAGCTCCTTTAGCCGTTCCTCATAAGGCATCGTTTCCAGGCCTTGGACCAGATTGCTGCTAGGAAGAAGAAGCCTTTAAAAAAATGACACCGAAACAGCAACTGAATACTGTACAAACATTTTTTTAAAAAACAACAAGAAGATACCTGGGAAGGGAGTGCTAAAGGTGGATTGTGTGGAAAGCCACTCAAAATGATGTTGATCGGACAGTTATTTTCGTCTCATTTTGTGCAGCAACCCTCAAAACCTGCAAAATGGAGCGAGCTTCCTGTACATTGCTCCCCCCCCCCCAGTGAAACATGCCCCATTGGGTGAAGATGGAAATTCAGTGCCTATAGCTCTAGTTGGTGCAGGGAACCACTTTGGATGTGATTCACCAGTGAACATGAGCTTAGGCTTATCTTTAAATGCCAGGATGAGTTCCGTTAAAGTTAATTGACCAAGCATGTAATGAGATGCTTCTGAATGTGAATAAGAATCTGTTCTCATTTTGTAGGGTAATTTGAAAAGTTTCATGTTGTCATACTGATGATGTTTAAGCTTCTAATTGCGTTCCCCCCGCCCAGTTACGCTTTAAAAACATTGCATTTACTTAAATGATTCAATTTTAAACACCTAGAGAATGCGGTATAGGAAGCAAACTCCTGATGTCTCCCTAGCAATTAGTTTCGTGGTGCATCTTTTTTTGTGTGTAGTTATGCTCCAATGTGACTTTTAAATTATTTGTTTTTATCATTTAATTTTAATAGGCTCCAGATAAAAGGATAATAAAATATGAATAAAGGCAGACACAATCCGAAATCAAAAGCAGATGCATAAATAGTATGCATATTATTGTCTTGATGCTTTTCCCTCTTGCTTTATTAACAGTACATTCCTGTCTCTGATGTACACTGGCTGGATGACAATGGGATACTGATGAGATCTCTTGTATTAGCGGGTCCTAAATACATATAGGCATAGGCAGGGCTTTTATTCAGGGGAAACTCACAGGAACTCTGTTCTGGCACCGCTCAGGTGGGCACCATTGCCATTCTAAGAGAATGTGGGAGGTGTTCATGGTAAGTTCCAGTGCCTCTTTTTCTAGAAAAATAGCCCTGGATAGGGATCTACACTATTGTAACGTCAAGGTTATGCCAGTGCAAACATGCTGCTGCACAACTTTGCCTGCATAGCATTCATAAATGGATGATGCCAGGGGGTGTGAGTATGGGGGGAAGTTTGCAACTTGGCATCCTCAGCTCCGTGTGGCATTGCAGGCTGCCTCCCAGGATGCTGCAACATTGCCAGAAGGCAGGGTAAGGATTCAGGAATAGTTCAGAGCTCAGAAAGCCCCTTTTGGTCAAGCAGGACTCAACTGAAACAAAAAGCCTGAGTTGCTCCTCCCTGCCTATGAAGATTAAGTGTCTTGACTTGGATGGGCACAGCCAGTTTAATGCCAGAAGGTTCTTTAGTCTAGTGCAGAGGTTTTCAAACTTTTTGGGTCCATGACTCCCTTGACCAACTACATTCTTTCTGCAGCACCCCGGTGGGGCTCAGGAGCCCAGTTATGTCACCCCTTGCCTGCAGAGCTGGCAGTCCCTCACCCCTTTTCAAACACCCTCCCTTGTGGAGTGTTCCCTCAGGCTCCTCTCCCCTCTCCTTGAGAGCCCTCTGGGCAGCTGCAGCTGTTGCCCAGAAGCAGAGAAAAGTGGGTGCAGTGGGTGTGGTCCCCCCGGGTGCCATCCCTGAGCAGGGGTGACATGGCAGTGCTCGCGGTGGCCGCGCACCCCCTGGAGGCTAACTCCGCCCCCCCAGGGACGCTCACCCCGCCCCCACGGCAGCTCGCCCCGCCCCCGGATGGACGCTGCAGTTAGCTCCGCCTCTGCTGTCGTCTCTGGTTTCTGAGCTGGCCTCCCCCCCTGCCCCAAAGAGAGGTTCCTCCTCACACTGCCCTACAGGAGCCTGGGAGAAGTAGCTTTGTACAGTGGTGCCCCGCAAGACGAATGCCTCGCAAGACGGAAAACCCGCTAGACGAAAGGGTTTTCCGTTTTGGAGGTGCTTCACAAGACGATTTTCCCTATGGGCTTGCTTCGCAAGACGAAAACGTCTTGCGAGTGTTCCGATTTTTTTTTGCTCCCCCCCTTTTTCTAAGCCGCTAAACCGCTAATAGCCTTTTAGCCGCTAATCCGCTAAGCCTTTAATAGCCGCTAAGCCTTTAATAGCCGCTAAACCGCTAATAGCGCTAATCCGCTAATCCGCTAATCCGCTAATAGGGTTGCTTCGCAAGACGAAAAAACCGCTAGACGAAGAGACTCGCGGAACGAATTAATTTTGTCTTGCGAGGCACCACTGTATCTGGAGGTGTGGACTGAAATGCTAATCAGCAAGTACCTCCCTTTTTCATCTTCTAATCCATGTGTAGGCAACCTAAACCCCGGGGCCTGGATGCGGCCCAATCACCTTCTCAATCCGGCCTGCGGACGGTCCGGGAATTAGAGTGTTTTTACATGAGTAGAATGAGTGCTTTTATTTAAAATGCATCTCTGGGTTATTTGTGGGGCATAGGAATTCATTAATCCCCCCCCCAAAAAAAATATGTTCTAATCCCAGGTGGCCAGTGGAGGTCCTGAAACAGTATCAGTACAGGAGTTGATAGGGACAAACAATCTGAAATGTAATTCAGATTAGATGGGTGTCTGTCTGCCAATTTTGGGCAAGTTGGCTGCTGTTTTGGAATTATACTCCCTCTGCACCACCAGGTATGCAGTTCTTAGACTTCCAAGCTGTCACTGAAAATTGAGGTTGCAGCCTTGCCTGGTTCATTTCCTAGAAAATTCAGACACAGCCTCATGCAGTTATGCTCTGTTTATGTCCAGGATAGATTACTGTGAAGTGTTCTGCATGGGACAGCGTTTGAAGATGGTTCAGAAACTGCAATTGATCCAAAAAGCATTTGCCAGAGTCTCGGCTGGATCCTAGCAAGTTGAAACCTATCAATCTTATAACGCCTCCGCTAGTTAGTTACCTGTTTGTTTCTGGGCTCAGTTCAATGCGGTGGTGTTTATCTGTAAAGCCTAGGAGCTTTGCTCCAACCATCCCTTAGAATGCCATCAGAGACCCTTCTACTGTTAGAGACACAGTGAATGATGGTCCCAAGATTTCAAAATGTGCTTCTTGGGAAGGTCTGTTAGACCCTCTTCCTTTCTGTGATCAGACAGATGCTTTGAAATCACTTATTTTTGAGCGGGTTTTCAAAACGTTCAGTTGTTCATAAGCGTGTGCATCTAATTTGGATGAATCAGGAATTCTGACCCAAAGTGACCTGTTTGGGAGATACTTGAACTGCTTCTAAATTGAAGCAACTCTTGTCCAAAGCAGTATGAACTGAAGTGGGCAGGTTCTTAAGCTTCGGAATTGTGCTGGTGCCTCAGGGGGGTGTTTTTACATTTTTGCCCAATTTGATAAGTTTCGACCCTTCCCCAAAGTCTCCATAAAAGGAAAATCCCAGGCACAGGGAGAGGAAGAGAAAGTGGCCGTGTTGTTTGTTCTGATAGAGATTAACTAGGACTGACTTTACTAGGATATCCCTTTCCTTCCAATCACAATGCTTTTGTGGAGGAAGTGACAGAAGCGATTTTGTTCTTTTCACTGCATTTTGTGACCGGGAGCTGGGGACGCAGCAGCACTCAAGGCTTCCAGGAATGACTAGGGGATCACCACTGGGTGGGAGATGCCTGCTGGCTGTTCAAAAGTCATAAAAAGAATTAAAACATAAGTAATAAAACAGTCAAAGATGCAAGGCAGCAGTGGAGAACCATGAGAAAACTATCTGATCTGAATAAAGGTAAAGGTAAAGGGACCCCTGACCATTAGGTCCAGTTGTGGCCGACTCTGGGGTTGCGGCGCTCATCTCACTTTATTGGCCGAGGGAGCCGGCGTACAGCTTCCGGGTCATGTGGCCAGCATGACTAAGCCGCTTCTGGCGAGCCAGAGCAGCGCACGGAAACACTGTTTACCTTCCCACTGGAGCGGTACCTATTTATCTACTTCCATTTTGAGGTGCTTTCGAACTTGCTAGGTGGGCAGGAGCAGGGACTGAGTAACGGGAGCTCATCCCATCGCGGGGATTCGAATAGGTCAAATTCGAATTCAATCTGAAGAGGCTCCCTCATTAAATTTAGGTGTCAAGGTGAACAAGTTTCTCTAGATTGTGGGTAAGCTTCCAATCAAAATGAAAGGGAGTTTTAATCCTCGTTTGTATCTATGAAAGTGCATAGCTGGATTGGTAAACTGTAGCACATGGGTAGGCAAACTATGGCCCGGGGGCTGGATCCGGCCCAATCGCCTTCTAAATCTAGCCCGCAGATGGTCTGGGAATCAGCGTGTTTTCACATGAGTAGAATGTGTGCTTTTATTTAAAATGCATCTCTGGGTTATTTGTGGGGCATAGGAATTCGTTCACCCCCCAAAAAAAAAATAGTCTGGCCCCCCGACAAGGTCTGAGGGACAGTGGACCGGCCCCCTGCTGAAAAAGTTTGCTGACCCTGCTGTAATATATCTTCGGATAGGAAAAGGGGCTCCTGTTGAAAAGGTAGATATGTTGAAGGAAAATAACAATTCCTGACGTAATAACCAATGAACACGTTTCTCGGCTTATACAGTAGGGATATGCTTAGGACAGGGATTTTAGGAGCAGATTTGAATCTCAAAGCATATGTCATAGCCAAAGGATTGAATCCTTTTCTCTTTGAGCTGCTAAAACCTGAATGACATGTTTGTGGATGCTTGCTGTCAGGTGTGCGTGCAGGAGCCAGGCCCTGTGACCAATAGGACTTTGCAAGACTGGGGCCTTCCTAAGTTTGTTCTGAAGAGGCAAGGCGTGGCCACACAGGTGAGGCCGATTGGTAACTCACAGCACCTGGTGGCAAGAGCTGGGAAGGGATATAAGGTCAGTATTTCCCTTCTGCTCTTTGGCACAGCAACATGTTCCCTGCCTTGCTGCGTTTGACGCCTTGCTTCTTGATCCTCGGACCCCTGACTTCATGACTCTTTGCTTCCTGACCCTCGGACCCTTGGCTTCTTGACTTCTGGCTCTCTGACCCTTGGACTCTTGGCTTCCTGGCTTCTGGCTTCTGGACCCCTGTTCCTGCTCCCACCCCGCCATCTTGTCCCCGGTCCTGACGTCCCCTGCCAGGACTTTGATCGCCCATGACACTTCCAGACATTATCATTAGAGTGAGTTACTCGGTTTTCTTCCCCTCAGCATGCATAGCTATATACTGATTTCTTTGGCTTTTCCATTCCTTGTACAGTAAATCTTTAAACAGTAAAAATAAATAATGTTACCGGTGTATGCTGACATGTTTGGGCCCATGAGATATTGCAGGAGGAGGAACTTCTAGGGTTCTGGTCTCTCCTTTGCTTCCTCCATTAGTTTCCACCACATATTCTCTCTCTTTTATGCGTCTAACAAGACAGGCATGCCAACTTTAGGGGCGGAGGTGTTTTCAGCCCCTCAATATTTGTTTGAAGGGGACCCAGCTCCCCCAATGTTTAGGGGGGGTCCAGTGGGGCCTAGTAGAAAGCTACGCCGGCCTGCTCCGTGTCAGGAGACGTGTGTGACGTCGTGTGCATGACGTCACACACGCACAAGCTTGCACCCACCTGTGCAGCGTGTCCAAATGCTGCAGGGACCAGTGCGGTCTAATAGAAGGCTGCACCAGCCTGCATGGCATTGAAAGACGTGTGTGACATCATGTGCATGACATCACACATGCACAATGCGCACTGGCCCCCCCAATCTTTGGAGCAACCTGGTGCCTCTGCTACAAGGTATTCTTCCCCCATTCTGGAAGGTCTGGGCAGTGATCTGGAGACACAGCCTTTGTCAGGAGTGCATGCAGGAGCCAGGCCCTTTGACCAATAGGGCTTCACAGGACT
This sequence comes from Podarcis bocagei, assembly GCF_964188305.1. Taxonomy (NCBI): domain Eukaryota; kingdom Metazoa; phylum Chordata; class Lepidosauria; order Squamata; family Lacertidae; genus Podarcis; species Podarcis bocagei. Next base: position 41,881,825 of record NC_138143.1, on the reverse strand, counting down.
GGGGCCTTCCTAAGTTTGTTCTGGAGAGGCAAGGCGCGGCCACACAGGTGAGGCCAATTGGTAACTCACAGCACCTGGTGGCAAGAGCCAGGAAAGACTATAAGGTCAGCATTTTCCCTTTGGCTCTTTGCCACAGCAACACGTTCCCTCCCTTGCTGCGTTTGACTCTTTGACTCCTTGCTTCTTGATCCTCGGACCCTTGGCTTTCCCTTGGACTCCTGGCTTTCTGACTGCTGGCTTCTGGACTCCCGTTCTTGCTCCCACCTCACCATTTTGCCCCCGGTCCCGACCGTCCCCAACCGGGACTTCAATAGCCCGTGAACCAGACCGTGACAGTCTTACCCAGCATCTGAGTTCTCCAGGGGCGCCGACTTATAAAAAATATTGGGGGGGCCCATACCGGGGTCCTGCCGCTGGTTCGCTCGGGTAGCCGGGAGAACGCAGTTCGAGGTGGCGGTGTTGGGGAGAGACCCTCGCTCAGGGCGCCACGAGACTTGGCAGCCGGCAGCCTATCTGGGGGGTTTTGGAACGTATTTCGGCGGAGCGATTGGGGAGGAGGGGGCTTGTTGCCGGATTCTTCCGCTGCTGGGGGGGTCCCTGGGCCGAGTTGTGAGCACGGCCTGCTGAAGGGAGATCCAGCCGATTGTGCGACGGGGACGGCCGGGGCTCTCCGGCTAGGGCGCGCGGCTGGCTGGCTGGCTGGTGAGGGAGCAGGTGGGGAGGAGGCGGGGGATGGCGGCGGCGCTCTGCTGGAGGGGCGCCCGAGATTATTGGGGGGGGCAGAGCCCCCCCAAACGAATTTTTGAGGGGGCTCGGGCCCCCTCAGGCCCCATGGAGTCGGAGCCTATGGAGTTCTCCTCTTGTCTTCACTGGGAGATTCTAAAGGAAAGCCACCATCAAGCTTGCTTTTGTCAGAAGCTACTTTGCCTGATGGTGCCTACTCCAGTTTTATTGGTGTAAACTCCTTTTAGCTTTCATTACTCTCAATATTAACCTTCTTTAGGCAGAGTCGGCTTCTTCATTGTAACCAGCGTTGAAATGAATGGAGTGTGATACTGATTACTCTCCTCCAGCAGAGTGGCTTGATTAATTAAATGAGGCCTCCCCTGAGCCTGACGACACTATTATTCAACCTGAATTTATGAATTGCCTGTTGATCTTTAAGTAACTGATTTTTAAATTACTTACAAAACCCTAGTGGAAGAGAGTACAAGAAGTGTATCCATGGTTTCAGGCAAAGTTCTACCCATTGGCTTTGATGAGGAAAGTCAAGAATAACTAGAAATACTATAGAATTCCAGAACTAATCTGATTCCACGACAGATAATGTGGACCTGGAAACACCAAACATTTTCTTGAGCCACTGGAGTATTTGCCAGAGCCTGAAAAATGTGTTGCTCTTCATAGTATCGTGGCAACACCAACAAAATCACGTGAGTTTCTGCATCCAATCTCATTAAATGGCATTAGAAGCACAAGGAGAAAGGAAATAAAACTCTTATTTGTTTAGGGAAAACATATGCTCTCTTCTGTTTCCCTAAAGGCCTGGATAACTTTTAGAAACTCGGTGCCTCAAATATATGCAATAAAATATACAGTATAATGTATGTGTCTTGAAATTGCATCTTGTGTACCAGGCATTGATATTTGATTTGGAAACATCTTTGAAATTTCGGTGAGCATAGTTAAATAATAAAAGTAAGTTAATAAATAATACTGTTTTCATTCTCTTCCTCACACCCCTCAGCTCCAAGAGCAGCCTGGGATGTCTGCTTTTGCCTTTGTTCTTACATTACTCTGATAATCATAGTGTTCAGCTTTGACAGATATAGTCTTTTACATGCAGTTTATACAATGTTGGACACATCCACAGTCCAAACAGATAGCGAAATTGCTGTATACATAAAAGATCTAAAAATATAACAGACTAGGAAGATTAAAAGTGCATAAAAGTCAAGCCGCAATCCAGGCAACCTGGGAAATGTGCTAACTGTGCTTTGTGTTGCTCATAGCTTTGTGGGGGTATTTATTTATTTAAGCAATTCCTCATCATTAATATCCATACGAGGAGGGGTATACATAATACATAAAAAAAATTAAAGTGACAGAACCTCACCCTAACATAAACAGTGAAAGATTAATTCCTTGATGAAGTGCTAATCCAAGACCAGTCTTTCCATATCTAAAAAAAGCCCCTAGAGTGCTCTATCATCAAATGCATTATGGGAAGAATTCCCGGGGTAGATGAAGAAGGGAGGCGAAGACTAGATCATCACCTGCCATAGCTGGATTACCATCAACCGCCATGTGGGAAAGACCCTAATGTTTTAGGCTACTATTCTTATTGTGCGGGTGGCGCTGTGGGTTAAACCACAGAGCCTAGGACTTGCCGATTGGAAGGTCAGCGGTTCGAATCCCTGTGACAGGGTGAGCTCCCGTTGCTTAGTCCCAGCTTCTGCCAACCTAGCAGTTCAAAAGTACACCTGTGCAAGTAGATAAATAGGTACCACTCCGGCGGGAAGGTAAACAGCGTTTCCGTGCGCTCCTCTGGTTCGCCAGAAGCAGCTTAGTTAGTACGCCAGCTCCCTCAGCCAGTAAAGCGAGATGAGCGCTGCAAGCCCAGAGTCGGTCACGAATGGACCTAATGGTCAGGGGTCCCTTTACCTTTACTATTCTTATTGTACTTTAAAGATATGTAACCGGATGTTTCAAATAGCGGGATATAAACAGTTGCAGTAAATAAATAGTATTGTGGCACCTTAAAGACTTAACTAGTTTATTGAGGCATAAACATTTATAGGCTGGAGCCTGCTTCAACAGTCGCATAAAACGTTATCCTCACTTGCCAGAGGGGTGTGTCACTCTCTCTCTCTCTCTCTCTCTCTCTCTCTCTCTCTCTCTCTCTCTCTTACTGGGGTGGATGGGAGCTGTGGATAATTGGACTGAAGGGTCATTACTACTACAACTACTGATACAACTATCACCTGAAGATCACAAGGCAGTTCACAACATAAAAATGCAAAATGAGGACACAAAATGCATAATAAAACAAAAGCAGAAACAAACCAGTAACCCCCCCCCCTCTCCCATAAACACATTTTATGTTTAATCAGCCAAAGGCCTGGTTAAAGTGAAAAGTTTTTGCCTGGCACTTAACGATATGCAACAAAATGGGGAGCCACCAGAGAAAAGGCCTGATCTCGTGTTGGCATCCTCTGGGCCTCTTGTGGAGGGGGCACAAGATGAAGGGCTTCAGATGATGATTGCAGGGTTCCCAGTGTTATGTACTGAAGTTTTCACCCTGGGCCAGCAGGGGGATACTGTAGATAGTTATGCAAATGAAGGATCGAAAGTGATGTTCAGTGATTGGATAGTTTGTATGCAAATGAAGGATCGAAAGTGACATTCAGTGATTGGATAGTTTTAGAAAGTTGCTATAGTTCTGTTCTGGAGCTCTATATAAGCAGGCTGACTGAGCTCCTCAGTTCAGTTCTGTTCTGGCCTCTGAATAAACAAGAGCTGTTTGAAGAATCGCTGTGTCGTCTGACATGTTCGCCCACAACTTAACACCCAGGTTGCGGGTGTGGGGCATGCACGGACCTGGAAATCAACAAATTACATTATCCATTTTATTCCCCCTTCCCTTCCAGTTCCTTAGAATTCACAAGCCGTGTCAGGTACTGTCAGCTAGTTTAATCATTAAAGAATTTTAGAATTGTGCCAATAAATGCCAAACGAATGAATGAATTATAGAATTGTAGAGTTGGAAGGGACCCTGAGGGACATCTAGTCCAGCCCCCTGCAATGCAGGAATCTCAGCTAGATCATACATTTTAGGTAGCCATCCACCCTCTGCTTAGAAACCTCCAAGGAAGGGAGAGTCCACCACCTTCCAAGGGAGTCCATTTCACTGTCCAACAGCTCAGGACACAAACTTCTTCAAGGCTTTGACCCACAAACTCTTACATCCTGCTTTGTCTAAATTGGTTAAAGTCAAAAACACTGGCACAGGACTAGCTTCATTCTTTCAGTATAATTTTGCTTCAGTTCTGCATGGGCTGTTTCCAAGTTTGATTTGGGGTTAGTCCGTAACTTGAGATCACCCCATGCAGAAATGAAACAAAATGGTACTGAAAGAATGAGCTTAGCGTTGTGCTAAGAGAAGAGCTTGCAGGGTGAGATCTGAAGGGCCGTACCTAGAAAGACTTCTGTCAGCTCTTTGAACGTGGGCGACACAGGAAGCTGGTTCCAGGCTTCAAATGCAATGCACATCCAGGTCACAATGTTAATTTTAATCTTCCCACAATAACGTACATGAGTGTTTTTATGTTCGTGATACTCAACTCTGACGCTAGAAGGTTGAGTAATATTGAATATTTTATTTTAGTTCTTTTTTTATCGTTGCTCATCCAGGGTTAAGAAATTGTAAATATATATCTTTTCCCAGTCAGCCATCTGTTGCAGGATGCATCCCCCTGCCTTCTACTATCAGCACAGCTCAAACAGCTGCCGTTTCCCTTGACTAGCCTTGAAGACACAGAAGGTCCAAGGAGCTCTTTATCTGTTCTCTTAATGGCTTGGGCAAGGGTTTAAATGGTGATTTGGTCAAGAGGCAGATGGCACAGAAGGCCTAAGAAGCCCTCATTTTGGAGTTCTATATGATTCTCCCATCTCTTGCGGGGGCTCAATTAGTGCCAGTGACTTCTGTCAAGAGCTTGGGTGTAACCTTTGACACATCCCTTTCCATGGAGGTTGCAGCCACAGCAAATGTGGCATTTTCCCATCTCCGTCGTATTAAGTAGTTGGTCCCTTACCTTTCTTGCCCTGATCTGGCCACAGTGATCCATGCGATGGTCACCTCCAGGCTTGATTAATTCGCTCTATGCAGGGCTGCCCTTGAAGTTGACCCAGAAACTCCAGCGGGTGCAGAATACCACGGCGAGGTTCCTTACAGGGTCCTTGCCATGGGATCACATTCACCCAGTGCTTTACCAACTGCACTGGCTCCCGGTGGAGTACAGGGTCAGGTTTAAGGTGCTGGTTTTGACCTTTAAAGCCCTATGTGGCCTAGGACCCACATACATACGGGACTGCCTCTCCTGGTATGCCCCACGGAGGACCTTAAGATCCACAAATGACAACATTTTGGAGGTCCTAAGTCACAAGGTGGTTAGATAGGTCTCAACTAGGGCCCAGGGTCTTTTCAGTACTGGCCCCGACTTGGTGGAACGCTCTGTCACAAGGGCCCTGTGGGACATCACATCTTTCCGCTGGGCCTGCAAGACAGAGCTGTTCTGCCTGGCATTTGGTTTGGACTCAGTCTGACCCTTATGTTTCCCTTCCCTTATGGTCTTGATCTATGGGCTACTACTAAAATGAGGCTGCATTTTAAATTGCATTTTATCCTGTATTTTAAATTGGGTTTTTTTCCTACTATGTTTTTACTGTAATTTTACTGGTGTTAGCCGCCCTGAGCCTGGCTCTGGCCGGGGAGGGCAGGGTATAAATAATAATAATAATAATAATAATAATAATAATAATAATAATAATAATAATAATAATTCATTTGAAGGTTCTCTCTGACAGGATAGTGTCAGTGGAGGAGCAGCAGCAGGGTGCATTGTGGGTAGATGAAACGGCAGAAAGGGCACATAATGAGCTCTGCACGTGTCTTCTGGTGATACTCTCATGGCATCAAGTGAGGAAGAAGGAGCAGTAACGTCTGGGGGCATCGCCTGCCTTCTGTTGCCACATATCCACCTTGTGGACAAGAAGGACAGGGGCTTGTCTCTTTTGGCCCATGGCAGGCTTCTGAGAGTGTGAGAGTGGGGTGGGGAGCACAAGGCAACCTAAATTGTTCAGCCCTAATTAGCTGTTGTCCCTTCTTAGCCAGAACAAGCTTCCTCCTCCTACAGCTTGTGTGATCAGGTGTGGAGGGGCTACCACCCCATCAGCATCTTATGTCCATATATGGTCAGTTGTGGTCTCTGTTTGCTTATTTGAGATGTTTAGACCATGGATAGGCAAACTAAGGCCCAGGGGCCGGATCCGGCCCAATCGCCTTCTCAATCCAGCCCGCGGACGGTCCAGGAATCAGCATGTTTTTCCATGAGAAGAATGCGTGCTTTTATTTAAAATGTATCTCTGGGTTATTTGTGGGGCATAGGAATTCATTCACCCCCCCAAAAAAAAATTTTAGTCCAACCCCACCACAAGATCTGAGGGACAGTGGACTGGCCCCCTGCTGAAAACGTTTGCTGACCCCTGGTTTAGACCCTCGATTTCTTCCTGACAATAGGCTCCCATGGCACCATACAGTTAAAGGAAATAATCTCACCGTTAAGCATAAGATTTACAGTGGTGCCTCACAAGACGAAATTAATTCGTTCCGCAAGGTTTTCTTCTTGCGAGTTTTTCATCTTGCGAAGCACGGTTTCCCATAGGAATGCATTGAAAATCAATCAATGCGTTCCTATGGAGACTGTCCGGGGACAGAGGGGAAGCGCCGCACGCCTTCCCCTCTGTCCCCTCTTTTGAAGCAAGGGGCAGAGGGGAGAAGATCGCTTCTCCCCGTTGCCACCCCTTGGTTCAAAGGGGCCCGGGGAGAGAGGGGAAGGTGTGCGCGCCTTCCCCTCTGTCCCTGGAGATTGCGGGGCTGGCAATGGGGAGAAGCGATCTTCTCCCCGCCGCCCCTTGCTTCAAAAGAGGTCCGGGGACAGCGGGGAAGACGCACTGCGCTTCCCCGCTATCCCCAGAGCTTGCGGGGCAAGCTTCGTTTTGCGAAGCAAGCCCATAGGGAAATTCGTCTTGCGAAGCAACTCGAAAACGAAAAAACCTTTCGTCTTGCGAGTTTTTCGTCTCGTGAGGCGTTCGTCTTGTGGGGCACCACTGTACAAAATAAAAGAAAAAGCCCAGGAAGGTGTGATGATGGGAAAAGGTCCTGTGTTCTAACTGTGTGAGAATATAGCCACACACTGATTATTTCATCCTTGGGGCTGCTGGGTACTCTGTGTCTGTCTTCCTCACAGCAGTGGTGATTGCTAGGCCGCTTCCTGCCCTTCATGGCACAGGCGTTCAGACTTATCAGTGCGGGGAGGTGATCCCCAAAAGCAGGGGTCATCAATGTGTGCCCTCCAGAAGGTTTGGACTCATCCTCTTATCCCTGACCATGTTGGCTGGGGCGGATGCAGGTTGGAGTCCAACAGAATTGGAAGGCAGCACCTCAGCAACCCCTGACCCACTTGTCAATCACTAAATGAAACATCTGTCAAGGGAAATACACTAACATCTTCTGCTTCTGTTCAGGGAGAGGCCCAGGGGTGAATCACAAGAATTCTTAATTTGTTAAGTAGTCAGAGAGAGGGGGAAAAAAAGGTTTTGCCAATGCTAGAGGACCTTCTACCAAAAGTGACAGGAGCCAAAGTGTCTTCTGAATTGGATGTTTCAAGTGCTTCCTGGCAAATACCTCTGAAATACCAGAGTGCTAAATTGACTGCATTTATCACACTCTTTGGGAGATTCTGTTTTCAACACCTGCCACTTGGGATCACAAGTGCTGCAGAGGTTCCAAAAGAAGATGACAAAACTTCTTAGGGGCATTGAAAGGGGCTATTGTCTTCACAGATGACATCTTAATACATGTCACATAAGTGGAAGACACTGACAAAACACGGGCCATTGTCTTGAATCTGATCCATGAATCTGGGCTGGAGCTTAACGAGGCACAAGGCACTTTCTGCCAAGGTGAAATAGAATTTTGGGGGACAAATAATTAGGACTGTGTGTTTGCTTTGAATCCAAATGAAAGCAAACCACTCTGTATATTCTGACCGCTTCAAAGCCATTTCCGTCTGAAGAAGTGTGAATGGAAGGATGTTTCTGTTCAGAATTTTCACTATCCCTCCCCATTTGCAAATTTCATATATTTCTGAAACCTCCTCCAAGCTGTCCATAAATGGAAAAGGCCAGGTAGAGGAGGAAACAGCAAGTTTTTAGTGCTGAGGTGTAGTTCTGTGACTGACAGCTCTAGCTTTCCATCAGGGGGTGACTTTACTAAGGATCTCTTTATAATTCCAATCACAGCAAAGGAAGGAACTTGGTGGTTTATGCGTTTTCTTTACTCCTTTTTGTGCCTGTGTCTGGCAACATCATCAGGGGCTTTCAAGGCAGCTAGGGGACTGCCACTAATGCATTTGGTGTCTGACACCAGGATCAGGCCTTTGGGGCTCCACTGAGTCCCCACAGCCTGACTCAAGTTTCCCCAAAACTTCCTTCCTGGGAACCCAGTACGGTAGGATACCACCTTCTTACTAATTCAGGTGTGCTCTACATGCTGGCAGTGTTGGACATCATATTTGCTGAATACACAAAGCTTCACAGCTTGCCTTTCATCGTACAAAGTCTGGTACCTCACTTCATTTAAAGATTTTCAGAGACTTTGAGACTAAAGACTTCAGTTTGTACTAGTTATGGTTTGAAGGAATTCTATAAAGATTGTCTGTTGCGTATGTACATGGTCATCGTGTTGCCTAGACGTTGCTGACGTTCTCTTTGCAACACAGGGGTTTGTTTGGTAACTTACAGCATGGGGCAAGGAGCATGAATTTCATATAGCAGTCAGGAAGTAAAACTTAGAGGAGGTAGAATGGATTTTAGCGCCTCTGCCTGCAAATGACACATTTGCCTATGCATCTTAGGAATTTATTGGGCTTTGCTTTCAGCCTGGGCCAGATCGGGTGCTTCTTGGGTTCCAGAGAAGAATTCTAAGTCATCCTTATTTGAATTGTCAACTTTTAAGTAGCCGGTCCCAACTCTCTTTCAAGGTGGCACTATTGTAAGGACTAGTGGCTTGTTTGGAGCTCTGCCTCAGCTCCCTTTGCCGTTCCATTCAGCAATGACCTTCTGCTTTGCCCTCTGCAATGAGCTATGCAAGCTAACAGGTGCTGACACAATGCAGAGCCAGACCTTGAGCTGGAATGCTTTCGCTTATTTCTCATATTGGATTCTCCTTTATACTCTTCATAGCACAGATTAAAGTTGAAAGCCTAATTCAATAGCCGTTTATGATGTTTCAGAACAAAGATAACCAGATAGTGAATATCCTCTCCCATCTTTTGATAGTGTATTGTTTGTAACAAACACAGGATTTAAAGAAATTAAGGCCCTTAAAAGCCACATTTTAAAGCGATGCTATTGGTAGTGTGTGTAATATAAATGGCTTTTATATATAAATGGCTGTAGCGTTGATTGTTCCAATCCATTAGCAGTACCTTGAAAATAACCTTTGATCTTTGTGAACAGAACATGAGTGGGACTCCTGCTTCCTGTTTTGAGGATGAAGGTGTAGGTGTGAAAGAGGTGGGCCTGGGTGTGAAGAATTGAAAGAGCGATGAGTGTAGCCTAGATTCTGCCCCCTGGCAGCAGAGTCCCTCATTGGCATAAAATTAAGAAGAAGAAGAAGAAGAAGAGTTTGGATTTGATATCCCGCCTTTCACTCCCCTTCAGGAGTCTCAAAGCGGCTAACATTCTCCTTTCCCTTCCTCCCCCACAACAAACACTCTGTGAGGTGAGTGGGGCTGAGAGACTTCAGAGAAGTGTGACTGGCCCAAGGTCACCCAGCAGCTGCATGTGGAGGAGCGGAGACGCGAACCCGGTTTCCCAGATTACGTGACTACCGCTCTTAACCACTACACCACACTGGCTCGGAAGAGCTGTCATAAGCAAATGCAGACAATTGAGTGGATATTGACTAATTCTGGAGTCATTTGTAGAACACCAGTAGAGGCATGCCTGTTGTCTTTGTCCATGGAGTTTTCTTGGCAGGGATACTGGAGTGGCTTGCCGGTTCCTGCCCCAGGTGGATCACGTTTGGTCAAAACTCTCCACTATGACCTGTCCATCTTGGGTGGCCCTGCCCGGCATAGCTCATAGCTTCTCTGAGTTATTCAAGCCCCTTTGCCACGGCAAGGCAATGATCCATGAAGGGGATTAAAAAGCAGAGACATCACCTTGCCAACAAAGGTCCGTATAGTTAAAGCCATGGTTTTCCCAGTAGTGATGTATGGAAGTGAGAGCTGGACCATAAAGAAGGCTGATCGCCAAAGAATGGATGCTTTTGAATTATGGTGCTGGAGGAGACTCTTGAGAGTCCCATGGACTGCAAGAAGATCAAACCTCTCCATTCTGAAGGAAATCAGCCCTGAGGGCTCACTGGAAGGAAAGATCGTGAAGCTGAGGCTCCAAGACTTTGGCCACCTCATAAGAAGAGAAGACTCCCTGGAAAAGACCCTGATGTTGGGAAAGATGGAGGGCATAAGGAGAAGGGGACGACAGAGGCCGAGATGGTTGGACAGTGTTCTCGAAGCTACCAGCATGAGTTTGACCAAACTATGGGAGGCAGTGGAAGACAGGAGTGCCTGGCGTGCTCTGGTCCAGGGGGTCACGGAGAGGCGGACACAACTAAACGACTAAACAACAAGTAGAGGCATAGGACCCCCTGAGAGGAAACCTGTTATGTCCAAGGATGGGGCATAGCGCTACAACCATCTGGCATCAAGTTTAGAAATGATGGAGGGCAGAAGGGGGATTTATTTGTTTAATATAATTTTTGTAACCAACTGAAGAAAGAAAGAAAGAAAGAAAGAAAGAAAGAAAGAAAGAAAGAAATTAGAACATGTTAATAATAAGAATACAGTAACAATCAATGCACTAATATTAATTTAAACATATAAAATAAATATAAGCCACCCAAATGTCCAAAAGGGTATCTTCAAAGGACTGCCCCGGGACTCCAGACACAAGTACGCTACAAGAACCTGCAAATTTTCTGTAGCTCTTCACATGGGATGGATATAGTCTCATTTATTACAGTAGCTCCTTCAACAGATCTATCTCTAAATGGGAACATTAGGTATTCCATCAATGGAAAGGGGAGAGTGATTGAAAGGAGCTGGAAGAGCTCTTCAGCTATAGAATCCTCACTCAGTCCGTTGCTCACTACCCCACTATATATGTCTAGGTTTTGACTATTACTCACCACCGCCTACCTGATTTCAAGACAACTTTGCAGGTATTCATGCCATCCCTTCTTGCTGAATTGTGCCTTCCATGCATGAGCTGCAAGCCACTGTTTGGAGCGGCATTGTGGCTGGTGGATGGACATGGTATTGCCAGGGTTGTTGTGATGTGGTTGGATCTTTGCTGTGTTGGGGGCAGGGGAAGCTGCTACTAATACTATTGTGTGCTCAACATTGTTGCTGGGATGGTATGTTGTTGTTGTTGTTCTTTAGTTGTTTAGTCGTGTCCGCCTCTTCATGACCCCCTGGACCAGAGCACGCCAGGCACTCCTGTCTTCCACTGCCTCCCCCAGTTCGGTCAAACTCATGCCGGTAGCTTCGAGAATACTATCCAACCATCTCGTCCTCCATAGTCCTCTTCTCCTTGTGCCCTCCATCTTTCCCCACATCAGGGTCTTTTCCAGGGAGTCTTCTCTTCTCATGAGGTGGCCAAAGTATTGGAGCCTCAGCTTGAGGATCTGTCCTTCCATTGAGCACTCAGGGCTGATTTCCTTCAGAATGGAGAGGTCTGATCTTCTTGCAATCCATGGGACTCTCCAGAGTCTCCTCCAGCACCAGAATTCAAAAGCATCCATTCTTCGGCGATCAGCCTTCTTTATGGTCCAGCTCTCACTTCCATACATCACTACTGGGAAAACCATAGCTTTTACTATACGGACCTTTGTTGGCAAGGTGATGTCTCTACTTTTTAAGATGCTTTCTAGGATGGGATGTACTATGTACTATGGGATGTACTATATACTATGCTGGGATGGCATAGTATATAGCTAATTATGGTGATCGAATCTCAGCCATAGCAGTGGAAATAACAGGCTGGACTACAATGGAAGCTGCAGTGTCCCATTTTTCACACTGAAGCTATTATCGCCTCAATCCCATTCTCTTGTGGGATTTATGATTTAATTCATTTAATAAAAGCATTCCTATAACACCCTGCAATCTGAAAATATTCAGGGCGGTTTACAAAAACTGGAAAACGAGGATAGCATCGCACAGTTGTAGCGCCAGGCATTCCACACTTGCTGTCAGGCAGATTTTAAAGTAAGACTGCACAATAGAATGGAAATGATGTACTGCTGGCAGATTTTTTTAATCATCTGTGCACCAAGAGATGTTTGCAGAAAGTGACAATGTCTGAATACTTATCTTTCACTGCAGGTACTGCCTGGAAAATACTTGATTTTCTGTCAGCTTGGATTAGGTATGACCAGTTTCTTTCCTCTGTGAAGAACTATGTGGAGATATTTCTCTTAAAATTGCTCTAATGCATTGTCCACCAAAAAGAATTAGTAGATCTCAGTGTCCTTTCCCATATTAATATTTTTTTCATGCTTTTCCAGTCTCTTGCATTCTGCTAAATATTGAGAAAGCAGATATTTACCTCGTAATTAGCTGGCTTTTTGATTCTATAATGTCTAGCACTAATGGATGGAAATCCTAAAGAACAGTTTATGGTGAGCTTTATGATGAGGCAAGGAGACCCCTTTCCTCTAGTGATACTGAACTGATGTTCTTTACATTCAGGGTAGCACAAAGGCATGGAAATGTGGTACTGTGAACTGAGGAGAGTAGGTTAAAAAGTGAGTGGCTTTATAAACCGATAAAAGGACTATTGCTTCCCTGAACCAAAGCAGGTAGATTAATCTTAAAGTACTACCACCAGAGGAATCTTGCCATAGTCATCCTTGTTTTGTTCATGTCCCTGTTAGACTTGCTGCAATGCAGCAATCTCTAAAACGTTTAGAAAATGGCAGCCAAATTGCTAGGTGTCAATGTCAGCAATAGAGGAGACATTTTTTCCTACATGTGGTGGAGATATGATGCTACAAAAAGCTACTATGAAATGATTTTTTAAAATCAAGTGGTTGAAATTACTGGTTGTGATGCTCCATTTCATCCTGGTTTTTTTTTAAAAAAAATCTTGAATTATTTAAAACATTTTGTAAATTCAGAACGCAGATAACTTGTTGCTTGCTTTCTTGTTGTGGTGAGGATTTTTGTGCTGACTATTGGAGACGACATACAATTCCAACTATCAAATAATGGAGAGACAAAGCATGGGATTATGCAGTCATGGCTAAAATGATGGCTCATTTTATATACCAGGCAAAACAACAGAAGCAGGATAATTTTTTGATATTGTGGCAAAAATGCATTGATTATTGTTAAAAGCATTGTTTGTTACAAAGCATGAGCCTTGGATTCTTAATGTACTGTATTGCGTTGTGTGGATATCCTCTTTCTTTAACTTAAGTTCCTTAGAATTTATTAAGGATATAGCTTCTTTCTGCTTAATGATGATGATGATGATGATGATGGTATTTTCATTATTTGTAACCCACCCATCTGACTGGGTTGCCCCAGCCACTCTGGGCAGCTCCCAGCTGATATCAAAACAGAAATCAAAACATAATAAAACATCATTAACCATTTTGCTTTATCAGGCTTGTGTGTTTATTACTTATATTTGAGAAGCTATTAAATCAATAAACACATTGCTAGCTGTCATCCAATGTGGTGATTCTATGTCACATGTGATGGAACATCTTCATTTTCTTCTAGTTTATTTTCTTCATGTTTATTTCCATGCTCTTATTCTGACCTATAAAGCTTGAATAACCTTGGACCCAAAGTTGGGCTTCTGAAGAGCTGGTTCCACACCCAAGAAACTGCCCATGAGTTAAAACAATCCCTTGAGGCTTAACTCCCGCCTTATGTAGATGGAACAAGGGTTCCTTATGTAAGGAACAAGGGTTTCTCTTTGGTGGCAAATGAGTTGCATGTTGAGGACCCCCAAGACACCCCCAAATAAAAACACGGTTCACACGTCATTTTGTTTTTGTTTTTTGGCATAATTTTGGCCACAACTTTATTGAATCACAGTATGTGAGTGGTTGCTTAGGCATTGGTTAGCGACTATCTGTTCCCACTCAAAGGTAGGAACAGAACTGACAACCGCACCCGTGCGGAAGTCAGTAAGGGTAAACAATTTTGGGGAGAATAAAGCTGGGTGCCAGGCTCTCCCCTCTCCCCAAATGCTCCCAGGGGCTCTTGCGCGGCCCCAGCCCTTTGCCAGGGATTTGGACAAAAGCATGGCAAGCCCCTGGATTCCTTTAATGGAATTCCCTTGCAGCAGCAGCATTGGAGGGGCAGGCACAGCCAACCACATCCCCTCCACCAACCAAAATTAACCAGTGCCTAACCACAACCTTACAAGTTGTGACGATTTGCTACACAGTAGCAAAACCCAAGAGGGACGCGGGTGGTGCTGTGGGCTAAACCACAGAGCCTAGGACTTGCCGATCAGAAGGTTGGCGGTTCAAATCCCTGCGATGGGGTGAGCTCCCATTGCTCAGTCCCTGCTCCTGCCAACCTAGCAGTTCGAAAGCACGTCAAAGTGCAAGTAGATAAATAGGTACCGCTCCGGCAGGAAGGTAAATGGCGTTTCCGTGCGCTGCTCTGGTTCACCAGAAGCGGCTTAGTCATCATGCTGGCCACATGACCAAGAAGCTCCCTCAGCCAATAAAGCGAGATGAGCGCCGCAGCCCCAGAGTCGGCCACGACTGGACCTAATGGTCAGAGGTCCCTTTACCTTTAGGCAAAACCCAGATGGCACCAACCAATCAGCCAAATGCTAAAAATTCCTACCAGGCCCCTGCTCCAAAGCAGACGACCACAGGCATAGCAAGGTCGGCACGAAGAAAGCCTAAATAAAGGGAGGGTGAGCAGGTGATCCGATGCGCGCAGCAAAAAGAGGAAGCTCAACGCTGCACACAGGGAACATATATAGCACCCCCATCAATCAAATAAAATTGCAACAATAAATTTCCCCCAGCAACAATTGGAGGTGCCCAATCAAATGCGTGGCCATCCAAACTAACCTGCCCAAGCAACAGGGGATGTCATGGTTGCTCCCACCGCAACATGTGCTCTCCATGAAGGAGAAGGCCTTCTCTGCATGAGTTTGTGTGGCACTTTCCCCAAGACCTTATAGCATTCAAGTGGAAATGTTTTTTCTCCAAACCTCCGGTGGCTCCTAATTACTGCTGGTTTTACTTTATCTATTGTGAGGTCACTGCTTGTTTGTTTCGCACAGAACTGGTGTGGAACCTCAGTGCAATTTTTAAAACTGCTTTTAGGATTTTTATATAATCCACCATAAACTCCTTTGGGCAAAAAGGCAGGATATATATTTAATAATAATAAAACACCCTATAATTTGATGAAAAGATGGTACATTTTTAAATAAAATAATACGTGAGTATTATTTGAGCACACAGTGGGAAACAGTGGTGTCTGAGTTTTGTTAATAGTAGAGCAACATTTCAGTTTCTGGGCGGTTGTGATGGTAAAGGAAAGCAGTACTAGGTTTCTGTTCCTAAGTTATTCAGGGCTGTTGCACTGCCATAATTCCAGCTAATTTAAAACAGTTTAAATAAATTAGTAAAAACAATTTAAACTTACCCATAAACATATTTACATAATAGAAGAATACCCTAAACAGAGATCACAGATAGCACCAGCCACGTTTATTGCATATTGTATGTCTCTTACTTTTTTGAAAAACGTTTCTATTGAGATTTTAGAATCGTATAAAGATAACGTTTAAAGAAACCAGCAAGAACAAATCACACACAATATAAAATGAATAATAATAATAAAACAACCCCATGCCCCTACTCTGCGGAAAACAAGCAAAACAGCTGGAAAAGTTGCTTTCTTTGTTTCAAATTTGCCTTTTCTCAGAGAACATCTGAGACAAAATTATTTTCATAAAAGGCGATGGGAAAGTTTTATTTAGCAGGACTACCTGTCAAGAGGAAGCAATTAAATTTTGAGCATATGGCTGTATGTGAAAGAAGCTGGTTTTCGATCATAGACCTTGGGGCATGCAGACCGTTTTCCCAATTCCAGCTTCAGAGTTGATATTTTAGTTTTCCTTCCTCTGTTCTTTGCCTTCCGATAACAAGTCCCTCTTTCTCTTTTTGGCCTATTTCCACCTTGGTTGTGTTGGCGAGAGGGATTTGAAAGAGATTCTGTCTCCTAGCAGAGTAAGCACAATGGAATTGCTCCCAAGCACGTGAAATCTTCATTAGATTTACACCTGCCCTCATTCACCTTTAAACAAACATTCCCGATGAAAATACTTAGATGTTGTAGTGGAAATGCGGAAGACAATTGTATTTCAAGGAGTTAAGTGGCATGTCCCTTTCTCTTTCACATCCCCAGTTTGAGGTCTGCTGGATTCTTGTCGGAAGTTTCTTGGGTTCTTCGGTGTTGCAAGTGTTGGCTGGATGCCCGGCTGCAGGTAGTGGGAGACTCTCAGCCGCTCTGTATTAATCCCATGTCAGGGTCCTAGGTGGTTGTTGTTTAGTCGTTTAGTCGTGTCTGACTCTTCGTGACCCCTGGACCAGAGCACACCAGGCACTCCTGTCTTCCACTGCCTCCCGCAGTTTGGTCAAAACTCATGCTGGTAGCTTCGAGAACACTGTCTAACCATCTCATCCTCTGTCGTTCCCTTCTCCTTGTGCCCTCCATCTTTCCCAACATCAGGATCTTTTCCAGGGAGTCTTCTCTCAGGGCTGATTTCCTTCAGAATGGAGAGGTTTGATCTTCTTGCAGTCCATGGGACTCTCAAGAGTCTCCTCCAGCACCAGAATTCAAAAGCATCAATTCTTCGGCGATCAGCCTTCTTTATGGTCCAGCTCTCACTTCCATACATCACTACTGGGAAAACCAGAGCTTTAAGTAAACGGACCTTTGTGGGCAAGGTGATGTCTTTGCATTTTTTTTTTTTTATAAAATTTTTTATTGCGTTTCTTTCCATAGGTTAACAGATTTGTTTACATAGCAACATGCAAGAAACATTTTTTTAATATATGAAAAAAAATAAGAAAAAGAAGAAAAAGTTAAGTAACTTTCATAACGTCCTTCAACAGTTCGCTTTCTTTTTGGACCTCCTCACATCCTCTCAACATTGCATTCATTATTCTAGCCAGTTCAGCAATTTGTTATCTTATTTCATATCTTATTGTACCTTTGAATTTATTATGTTACCAATTTCGGAAGTTTGTAATTTGGTTTTAACACTCTTAATAAACATAATATTTTATTTCTAATTTATCTCGTTTTTTCATCAATACTTACTTTATCATTTACTTAGATAAATTGCAGAAGCATAACGTTTCTTAATCGTGCTCAATCTTAACATTCAAACAACTTATAGTATTTTTGCAAATAGTCCTTAAATTTTTTCCAGTCCTCCTCCATTGTTTCTTCGCTCAGATCTCGAATTCTGCCAGTCATTTCTGCCAACTCCATATAGTCCATCAGCTGCGTCTGCCAGTCCTCCAGTGTGGGTAAATCTGGTGTCTTCCAGAACTTTGCAATAAGAATCCTTGCTGCTGTGGTTGCATACATAAACAAGGTTCTGTCCTTCTTTGGCACCTTCCGGTCCACCATGCCCAGGAGAAAGGCCTCTGGTTTCTTAGAAAAGGTATATCTAAATACCTTTTTCAACTCATTATATATCATTTCCCAGAAGGTCTTTACTTTCGGGCAGGTCCACCAGAGGTGAAAGAATGTCCCTTCTGCCTCCTTGCATTTCCAACACTTATTATCAGACAGATGATATATTTTAGCCAACTTGACTGGGGTCATGTACCACCGGTATACCATTTTCATAATGTTCTCTTTCAGGGCACTACATGCCGTGAATTTCATACCGGTGTTCCATAACCTCTCCCAGTCCTCAGACATAATATTGTGTCCTACATCCTGTGCCCATTTTATCATAGCAGATTTAACTGTCTCATCCTGTGTATTCCATTTAAGCAGCAAGTCATACATTCTCGAAAGTACCTTAGTCTTTGGTTCTAGTAACTCCGTCTCCAGTTTCGATTTCTCCGTCTGGAAACCCACTTTTTTATCCATTTTAAATACCTCTTGAATTTGAGCATAATGTAACCAATCTCGCACCTTACTTTTTAATTTGTCCTGGCTTTGGAGCTTCCAATTGTCTCCGACTCTTTCAATTAATTCCCAATATTTTGGCCAGTAGGCCTCCATATTGGGCCTTTTTTTAGAAATCTTGGCTTCCACTGGTGATAACCACCTCGGGGTCTTACTTTCTAGTAAGTCCTTATACTTCATCCAGACGGCAAAAATTGATTTTCTGACAATATGGTTTTTAAACAGTTTATGAATCTTCGCCTTGTCATACCACAAGTATGCATGCCAACCATAAACATTGTCAAACCCTTCCAGATCTAGGACATCGGTGTTTTCCAACAGAAACCAATCCTTCAGCCAGCAGAAGGCTGCAGCTTCGTAGTATAACCTTAAGTCCGGCAGGGCAAACCCCCCTCTTTCTTTTGAGTCAGTTAGTATTTTGAATTTTATTCGGGGCTTTTTGCCCTGCCAGACAAACTTAGAAATATCCTTCTGCCATTTTCCAAAACATTCCATTCTGTCCACGACCTGGAGGGTTTGAAATAAAAATAACATTTTTGGCAAAACACACATCTTTATAGCTGCGATTCGGCCTGACAAGGTAAGTTTCAATCTTGACCAAATATCCAAGTCTTTTTTAATTTCCAACCAACATTTTTCATAATTATCTTTAAATAGATTTAAGTTTTTGGTGGACAAAGATACCCCCAGGTATTTCACTTTTTTAACCACACTTAGCTCTGTCTCTTTCTGGTACCCCTCTATCTCTGTAGGCGTCAAATTTTTGGCCAAAACCTTAGTTTTTTGTTTGTTTAGCTTGAATCCCGCCACCCGACCAAACTCCAAAATAAGTTCAAGAACTCTTTTTGTGCTAGATTCTGGCTCCTGTACTGTCAAGACTAGGTCATCTGCAAAAGCTTTCAGTTTATATTGTTTCGCACCGACCACTATACCCTGCACCAACTGGTCCTCCCTGATCATGTTCAGCAATACCTCCAGAACAGAAATAAATAACAGAGGGGATAGAGGGCACCCCTGTCGTGTCCCTTTTTCAATTTGGAGTTCCTCCGATACCACATTGTTCACTATCAGTTTAGCTTTTTGTTCTGAATAGATTGCTTCTAATCCATTTTCAAACCCCCGTCCCACTCCCATCCCTTTCAAGTTTTTCTTCATAAACATCCAAGAAATGTTGTCAAATGCTTTCTCCGCATCAATAAAGATTAAAGCCGCCCTTGTATTTCTGATTCGCAACAGCTCCAATATATCAATAATGTTCCTGGTGTTGTCAGACATGTGTCTACCAGGGAGAAAGCCTGCTTGGTCCTTGTGAATTACTTCATTTAGTACATTTTTAAGTCTATTCGCTAAAATGTCTGCAAATATTTTGTAATCCACATTCAGGAGTGAGATAATAATAATAATAATAATAATAATTTATTATTTGTACCCCGCCCATCTGGCTGGGCCTCCCCAGCCACTCTGGGCGGCTTCCACAGAAACCAAAAAACACTAAAATATCATACATTAAAAGCTTCCCTGAATAGGGCCGCCTTAAGATGTTTTCTGAATGTCAGGTAGTTGTCCATCACCTTGACATCCGATGGGAGGGCATTCCACAGGGCGGGCGCCACCACCGAAAAGGCCCTCTGCCTGGTTCCCTGTAGCTTCGCTTCTCGCAATGAGGGAACCGCCAGAAGGCCCTCGGCGCTGGACCTCAGTGTCCGGGCAGAACGATGGGGGTGGAGACGCTCCTTCAGGTATATTGGGCCGAAGCCGTTTAGGGCTTTAAAGGTCAACACCAACACTTTGAATTGTGCTCGGAAACGTACTGGGAGCCAATGTAGGTCTTTCAAGACCGGTGTTATGTGGTCTCGGCGGCCGCCCCCAGTCACCAGTCTAGCTGCCGCATTCTGGATTAGCTGTAGTTTCCGAGTCACCTTCAAAGGTAGCCCCACGTAGAGCGCATTGCAGTAGTCCAAGCGGGAGATAACTAGAGCATGCACCACTCTGGCCAGACAGTCAGCGGGCAGGTAGGGTCTCAGCCTGCGTACCAGGTGGAGTTGGTAGACAGCTGCCCTGGATACAGAATTGACCTGTGCCTCCATGGACAGCTGTGAGTCCAAAATGACTCCCAGGCTACGCACCTGGTCCTTCAGGGGCACAGTTACCCCATTCAGGACCAGGGAGTCCTCCACACCTGCCCGCCTCCTGTCCCCCAAAAACAGTACTTCTGTCTTGTCAGGATTCAACTTCAATCCATTAGCCGCCATCCATCCTCCAACCGCCTCCAGACACTCACACAGGACCTTCACCGCCTTCACTGGTTCTGATTTGAAAGAAAGGTAGAGCTGGGTATCATCTGCATATTGATGGACACCCAGTCCAAACCCCCTGATGATCTCTCCCAGCGGCTTCATATAGATGTTAAAAAGCATGGGGGAGAGGACGGAACCCTGAGGCACCCCACAAGTGAGGGCCCAAGGGTCTGAACACTCATCCCCCACCACCACTTTCTGAACACGGCCCAGGAGAAAGGAGCGAAACCACTGTATAACAGTGCCCCCAGCTCCCAACCCCTCTAGACGGTCCAGAAGGATGTTATGGTCGATTGTATCAAAGGCCGCTGAGAGATCCAGCAGAACTAGGAAACAACTCTCACCTTTGTCCCTAGCTCGCCGGAGATCATCAACCAGTGCAACCAAGGCAGTTTCAGTCCCATGATGAGGCCTGAACCCTGATTGGAAGGGATCCAAATGGTCCGCATCCTCCAGGCGTGCCTGGAGTTGTTCAGCAACCACACGCTCAATCACCTTGCCCAAGAATGGAAGATTTGAGACTGGGCGATAGTTGGCCATACTGGCCGGGTCTAAAGATGGTTTTTTAAGAAGCGGTTTAATGACCGCCTCTTTCAGCGGATCTGGGAATGTTCCCTCACAGAGGGAAGCATTCACCACCCCGCAGAGCCCATCGCCCAGCCCTTCCCGGCTAGCTTTTATAAGCCAGGATGGGCAAGGATCAAGGAGACAGGTGGTTGGTTTCACTCGTCCAAGCAGCCTGTCCACATCCTCGGGGGTAACGGATTGAAATTGATTCCATGCAACTTGACCAGACAGGGCTCTAGCACTCTCCCGCCCCAGCCCTGCTCCCACGGTGGTGTCTAGCTCCTTCCGAATATGAGTGATTTTATCTGCAAAAAACTTTGCAAAATCGTTGCAGGAGATCTTGGGGTCTTTACAAGGCCCCGATGGTAAAGGTGGTTCCGTTAAATTGCGGACCACCTGAAAGAGTCTCCTGCTACTATTTTCTGCAGATGCAATAGAGGCGGTGAAGAAAGTCTTCTTCGCCGTCGCTATCGCCACTTGGTAGGCTCGACGTTGAGCTCTAACCTGTGTCCGGTCAGATTCGGAGTGAGTTTTCTGCCACCGACGCTCTAGCCGTCTCAGCGATTGTTTCATCGCCCTCAGCTCCGAAGAAAACCACGGGGCTGTCCGGGCTCCATGCAATCGGAGAGGGCGCTTCGGAGCCAGACAGTCGATAGCCCTGGTTAACTCCGCATTCCAGCGGGCCACCAGGGAATCAGCTGAAAGGCCATCAACATGGGATAAAGCATCCCCTACCACTCTCTGGAAACCATTTGGATCCATTAAGTGGCGGGGGCGGACCATCCGAATTGGTCCCACCTCCCTGCAGAGGGGAAGGGTCGCGGAGAAGTCCAGTTGCACCAGGAAGTGATCTGACCATGGCACTTCTTTGGTTTCATTTTTACTTAGTGTCAGATCACCCACGTCGCTAGAGGTGAATACCAGGTCTAAGGCATGTCCATGACTATGAGTTGGGCCCAACTTATTCAGGGACAGCCCCATGGAGGCCATGCTTTCCACGAAGTCTCGAGCGGCCCCTTGTAAGGTCGTGTCGGCGTGGATGTTAAAATCCCCTAGGACGACCAGGCTAGGTGTCTCCAGGAGAACATCCGCCACGACCTGAAGCAGCTCGGGCAGGGAATCCTTGGTGCAGCGGGGAGGTCGGTACACCAAAAGGAATCCTGTACTGCCCCTATTGCCCAACTTCCAGAACATGCACTCAGAGAACTGGGTCTTCCCAATAGGACGCCTGGTGCAGACTAATGACTTCCTAAAAATCACTGCAACCCCCCCTCCCCGCCCACATGACGTGGGTTGCTGTGCGTAAGAGAAACCTGGTGGGCAAGCGGCAGCAAGGACGGGCCCATCTGTCTCATTCAACCAGGTCTCTGTCACACAAGCCAGGTCAAATCCTTCGTCCACAATCAGGTCGTGGATGGCAGTGGTTTTATTCACCATTGACCTGGCATTACACAGCAACACCTTCAGGTTATGTGGGTTTCCCCTGTTGATTCCAGTATCCATCTGGTCAAGGCCAGACCCGGAGGCAGGGATAGTCTTCAAACAACGACTAAACCTGCCTCCTCGGTAATGACATGGTCTGGTCTTAGCGTAACTCCGCCTCCTGCCCATGATCACCGAGATCGGATGTCCCAGTGCTTCCCCCCCTGTGGAACTTGTCCCAGCCATCGTGTTGGCTGGGGCCTCACTCCCAG
Organism: Podarcis bocagei; assembly: GCF_964188305.1. Classification (NCBI taxonomy): domain Eukaryota; kingdom Metazoa; phylum Chordata; class Lepidosauria; order Squamata; family Lacertidae; genus Podarcis; species Podarcis bocagei. Next base: position 41,859,220 of record NC_138143.1, on the reverse strand, counting down.
GCAGCCCTGATCCCGCCCCTTAAAAACAAAACACAAACTATACAGAACCAATAAAACAACAGAAAACAAAAACAGAACAATTACACTAAAATTAATCCCCAACCAAATATCCATTACACCCACCCACCCCCAGCAAGAGAAAAAAGGAAAAAAAGAAATACAAATTTAAATTGCCACCGACTGCTTGAGGACATTTTAAAACACATTGGAACAGGGAAGCAATTGCAGAGCACTTCCCAGCTTCCCCAAAAGTTTGTTCCAAATAAGGGCCTGGGCCACGCCCCCTGGGCCAGTTGGAGAAGGCCCTGGAAGGGAGCAGGCCCTGCAGTCCTCACCCAGCCGATGGTCTGAGGCTTCCCTGCAGCAGGCGTCCCTTTATAGCTGGGAGAAAGGGCCTGGGCCACGCCCCCTGGGCCAGTTGGAAAAGGCCCTGGAGGGGAGCAGGCCCTGCAGTCCTCACCCAGCCGATGGTCCGAGGCTTCCCTGCAGCAGGAGTCCCTTTATAGCCGGGAGAAAGGGCCTGGGCCACGCCCCCTGGGCCAGTTGGAGAAGGCCCTGGAAGGGAGCAGGCCCTGCAGTCCTCACCCAGCCGATGGTCCGAGGCTTCCCTGCAGCAGGCGTCCCTTTATAGCTGGGAGAAAGGGCCTGGGCCACGCCCCCTGGGCCAGTTGGAAAAGGCCCTGGAGGGGAGCAGGCCCTGCAGTCCTCACCCAGCCGATGGTCCGAGGCCTCACCGCAGCAGGCGTCCCTTTATAGCTGGGAGAAAGGGCCTGGGCCACGCCCCCTGGGCCAGTTGGAGAAGGCCCTGGAAGGGAGCAGGCCCTGCAGTCCTCACCCAGCCGATGGTCCGAGGCTTCCCTGCAGCAGGAGTCCCTTTATAGCTGGGAGAAAGGGCCTGGGCCACGCCCCCTGGGCCAGTTGGAGAAGGCCCTGGAAGGGGCAGGCCCTGCAGTCCTCACCCAGCCGATGGTCCGAGGCTTCCCTGCAGCAGGAGTCCCTTTATAGCCGGGAGAAAGGGCCTGGGCCACGCCCCCTGGGCCAGTTGGAGAAGGCCCTGGAAGGGAGCAGGCCCTGCAGTCCTCACCCAGCCGATGGGACGGTAGTTCTTAAGCTGGGTCTTTTCCCTTTCTGACTTGGGTATCAATGTGATAAATGCTTCTTTCCACGTTTCCGGTGCCTTCCTCCCCTCCAAAATTGGTCTATTTCCGATTCTTTCTGAGGCCCCTGTGCATAAAGCTCTTTGAAGTATCTGTGGAAGCACTTTCTTATTTCTTCTGGTTTCTGAACTATTTTTCCTTGAATCTCCAAGTTTGTAACCGTATTTAACTTTTGTCTTTTTTTTCAACTGCCAAGCTAACAACTTTCCACATTTGTTTGCTGATTCAAACGATCTCTGCTTCATTTGTTTAATTTTCCACTCAATCTCTTGATTGATCAATTTCGAATATTGTGCTTGATGGAATTTGATCTCTCTTAGCACCTCTTTTGACTTCGGTTTGGTTTTCAACTTTTTCTCTCCTTCACTTATTTTCTCTAAAATTTTTTCTTTTTTTCCATTCCAAAATTTTCTCTTTATTGTATTCTGTTGTATCAGAAACCCTCTCATTACAGCTTTACTTGCGTCCCAGATTGTTCTTTTCTCCACCGTAGTGTTCAAGTTTATTTCAAAATAGTCCTTTAGCGTTTTTTGGGCCTTCTTAACAATCTCTTGATCTCTTAACAAGGTGTCATTCATTCTCCATCTGAAGGATCCAGTTGGAAAAAGTCTCAATTCCATTTTCAAGGCGTTATGGTCGGAGCAGGTTTTTGGGCAGATTTCCACTTTTCTTGTTTTCGGTGCCAGCCCTCTAGATATCCAAATTTGGTCAATTCGTGTCCATGACAGATGGGCCTCAGAGAAGAAGGTTCCTTCTTTACCCAAGGGGTTCCTTGTCCTCCAGATGTCAATCAAGTCCATATTGTCTGTCATTTCAAAAAAGGTTTTAGGGAGTCTGCCGTCTGTTGTTAAGTTTTGATTTTGGGATTTGTCCATATTTGTTGACACCACCCCATTCATATCTCCCATCACAATAATGTTAGAATAGTCCAAATAGTCCATCATTGTCTCATGCAGCTTCTTATAGAATTCTGATTTTCCATCATTTGGCGCATAAACTCCTAATATCAAAATCTTCTCTCCCTGTGTTTGAATTTCAATTGCGAGAATTCTTCCATGATCATCTTTAAATAGAAATTTTGGTGACAGGTTCTCCTTTGCATAAATTACAACGCCTCTTTTTTTAACTTTGTCTGATGAAATAAATTCTTGGCCAAGTCTTTTATTAATTAATACTTTCCTGTGGAGCCTAGTCACATGTGTTTCTTGAAGGCATATTACATCCAATTGTTCTTTTTTTAGGATATGAAATATCCTCCTTCTTTTTTCCGGAGAATTCCCGCCATTTATATTCCAACTAAGTAGCTGCAGAGACATCCTGTTCTATTTAAGATGTTCTTAGGGTGAGGTGCCTTCCTTTTGCTCAGATCCCGAGGGTGCAGGCGTTGGCCCGCTTCCAGGCAGTATTGGTGTTGGTAAGACTGGAAGCCAATCTACTCCTTTTTGGAGATCTTCTCCGTGGTCGTGAAGGAACTTTTGGTTATCTTCAGGTGTTCTGATTTTAACCTTCCTTTCTTTGTAGGTGAAGGATAATCCTTGTGGAAACTCCCACCTATAGGGAATTGCGTTGTGTCTCAGCAATTTTGCTAGTTCTGTGTAGGTGGCTCTGAGGTCCAGCAACTGTCTCGGAATATCTCTATAAATTTCCACCCTTTTGTCTTGTATTTCAATTGCTTTTTTGAAGTGAAGACCTAGGATCTTGTCTCTCTCTTCCTTTGATCTTAAAATTATCAAACAGTCCCTGGATCTGTCTTTCCTTGCCAATCTTCCCAGTCTATATGCCGAGACAATCATGAAATCTGTATCTTCCTTTAAACCCCAGAACTTCGAAAATTCCTGTGTCAAGTATCCAATCAAGTCTCCTTGCTCGAGTTCCGGGATACCTCTCAATTTGATGTTACTCTCACGATTTTTCAGTTCCACCATTGACAGATAAATTTGTTGTTCACCCACCTGTTTGTGCAGGGGCTTGACTTCTCCTTTTATTTCTTCAACTTCTTTTTGTAGAGCTCCCACTTTCTGAATTGCTTCTCCAGCTAATTCCCGATTTTCCGCTGTTGCTCCTTGCAAATTCTCTATAGCTTGCGTGTGCTGGGAAACTTGATCAGTCAATTTTTGAATCGAGGAAGTCGCTTTATCTATTTTCAAAGACTGGTCGTCCACCTTCTGGTTTAAACTTGATAATTGCTCCAATATTTGTTTTAATAGTGTATCTGACCCACCTGCTGCCATATCTTCCTCAGTGGACTTCTCAGTTATTTCCCCTTGCTCCCTTTGGGTCACCAGTACAGCTGGAACCGACGATCGGCGTCCTTGGGTCAGTGTTGTTTGTACAAATTGTGCTGGTTTTCTTTCCTTTTCTTTTTCCTTGGCCTCTTTAGATTCCTTAGCTTTAGATGCTCTTGTTCTCCCTGCACCACTCATTACACATCTGTCAGTGTTCAAGGTCAGATTGTCTATTGTTCCATGGGAGAGACAAATTCAGTTATAAACAACCAGTGAAGTGGAATTCAAAACAAAAGTCAATTCCCAGGATTTTATAATCCGAAAGCCCTGTAGGGGGAGTACCACCAAATTTCAAAGACAAAGAAGGAAGTAATCCGCCATTAAAGTTCCAAATTATTTCAGCTCAGTAAATTCGATAGTCCAACAGTCCCTTCAAAGACTCAAAATTCCCCAAAGCACCTTTTATAGTTCAGCAAAGTTTCACAAGAGGTGCTTGCAACAGTATCACGTTCAGTCTTTTCTGCTCAAATGTATCAGTTACGCTCCAACAAAGTTTTTGCAAAGTTTTTGCAACTGTTTCCGCAGTTTAACGCAGTCTCCCTCTCCGACAGCCCGACGATCTGGCTCTTTAGAAATACAGCCCAAAGAAAAAGGAAGGTAGGAGGAAAGTCCCCATTTACTCCTTCTTTTAATCAATGTCCATTTCCACCTTCGGTTTAAAAGGAAAAAAGAGCAGGTCTAATAGCACGAAAAAGTTAAAACTTCCCACAGTCCCGTTTCAAGCGCTTTCCGCTTTTTAAAGCTTTGCTTTGATCTTGTCAGCAATGTCGGAAGACGGACTTCCCTTTTCTCGTCTCCCGTTTTCAGCCAAATTTACAGATTCTTTGCCAAATTTTAAACCCTTTACTCACGGGTATGTTACTTGCAGTTTGATGTTGGTTTTAGGAAGAAGGATCAGTGCTCATCTGCAACGGCCGCGCGGCTTCACTTCCGCGGAAAGAGTGATGAACTCACAGCACCGCTACCCCTCCTTCACTCCGGGTCTCCTTACGGGGTCCCTTCTGTGTTTTCAGAGCAGCTTCTGGTGCCCGCCGAGTCCCACGGCCACGGGCTCACTCTACCCGTGGTTTATCTTGATGGGTCTTCGCTATGCCGCAGCGAACGACCCTTTTCCGCGGAGCCCCTCTTCAGAGACCGAAGAGGACCGCCATTACAGTTTCGCGCCGCCCCCGGAAGTCCCGATGTCTTTGCATTTTAAGATGCTGTCTAGGTTTGCCATCGCTTTTCTCCCAAGAAGCAGGAGTCTTTTAATTTCGTGGCTGCTGTCACCATCTGCAGTGAGGGTCCTAGGTTAATTATGAGTAATGCCAGGTGCACTTGATTACATCAAGGCTGGCTATAGAAGCCATAGGTGGGAGGGGCCCAGGTGAGCTTCTACCCAGATCAAAGGACCTGATGCTCAGGGTCTTTCTCCTGCTGCTCTACCTGGGGCTCCGGGCAGCTGAAGGGGAGATTGGGTAGCCCCTGTCGAGTATGTTTTATTTTATGCTTTGCATGCCTGCTGTTTATTTGTTAATAAAACTGTTTTGGTTACCCTTCCACCTCCTCATTCCTTTTGTCCTGATATCCTAGGAAAGAACTGCTGTATTTGGCAGCACAGATGTCATGGGCTGGTTGGAAACAGAGGGGTGGTCGGAGGAACCAAGGGAAAAAGCCTTAGAGCTTGGGGAGTGGTGGTGGGACAACAATGTGTGGTCAGAGGGAGAAGGGGGGAAGAGGAGGTGTCAAGAGCTGAAGGGGCAACAGGGCTCAGTGAGTGGAAGAGTCAGGAAGAGAGAAGTCAAGGATCAGTGCATATTTATTGATATGATATTTTGGTCTTTGTTGGCAAGGTGATGTCTCTGCTTTTTAAGATGCTGACAAACCTAGACAGCATCTTAAAAAGCAGAGACATCACCTTGCCAACAAAGGTCCGTATAGTAAAAGCTATGGTTTTCCCAGTAGCGATGTATGGAAGTGAGAGCTGGACCATAAAGAAGGCTGATCGCCAAAGAATGGATGCTTTTGAATTCTGGTGCTGGAGGAGACTCTTGAGAGTCCCATGGACTGCAAGAAGATCCAACCTCTCCATTCTGAAGGAAATCAGCCCTGAGTGCTCACTGGAAGGACAGATCCTGAAGCTGAGGCTCCAATACTTTGGCCACCTCATGAGAAGAGAAGACTCCCTGGAAAAGACCCTGATGTTGGGAAAGATGGAGGGCACAAGGAGAAGGAGACGACAGAGGATGAGATGGTTGGTTAGTGTTCTTGAAGCTACCAGCATGAGTTTGACCAAACTGCAGGAGTGCCTGGCGTGCTCTGGTCCATGGGGTCACGAAGAGTCGGACATGACTAAATGACTAAACAATAATTTTGGTCTGTTAATTTATGCATACCTATTTAAATCTTGTTGCATTTTGCCATTATTTTGTAATTGCCAGGAAACTTTGCTGCGTTTTATCATGTAATTTTTTCTAAAGCTGTGAGGAACTTCACGTGTGGTTAACTGTAGAGAAGAGGCCGGCATATAAGGAAATTGTTATGTTGTTGATGGTGCTGAAGAAGCACGAGAGAATTAGGCCGTTCCTCTTTATGCTTGCTGGTGCCTCTGGCAACAACTGTGGACTTGTTTCTTTTCTGGAGAGCTAAAGTCAGTCATGGGATGGCTGGCATTGCTCAGCAGCGGGAGGAGGGCAGTAAAAGCTTTTCGAACACTGCTTAGGGTATTTCTTGCCCAAGTTATTCTTTGAAGGTTTCTGATGAATCTTCCTCCTCTGCTTTAAGAAAAGACTCTGAAATTGTGAACTTCTTATTCACTAAGAAAGCTTGGAAGCCTATGGGATTTAATTATCTGTAGGCTCCTTGAGTGGGATGGATGTTTCATCTGGCTTTTTATTTGGCAAGTTGCCCCCCTCCTGACTCCTCTTCCTTTTGTTTGCTGTGGTTGTATTTTATCTGTTTTAATATTTCCTGTTATGCGTTAACTAGTTAATTCTGAGAAAACCTGCTGGAGTTTATTTCTCCCCCCCCCTTTTCTCCCTTTTCTGGCCACCTGATCATAAAGTTCCTGTCTCATCTGGCTGCAGCCATAACTCCTACCCAACGCTTTGTTGTTTTTAATGGAAAAATGGTGCTAGTACCATTATTATTATTTTTTGTTAGCCGCTTTGAGCCCAGCTTCGGCTGGGGAGGGTGGGATATAAATAAAATTATTATTATTATTATTATTATTATTATTATTATTATTATTATTATTATTATGTTACAGTAAGCGTGACACTTAACATGTGGGGCGGTACTGTGTACCCTTGAGTACCCCCAGAAAAAAGCACTGCTCCTACCTCAGTTTTAAATGGGCACAGTTATTTTTGTGTGTTTTCGTTTGGCATCATTTCTAACCAACGGACAGTTGAAGTTTCCCTGCATTGAAATAGTAATGTCCTTGCGTGGTTTCCTTCTTCCTGGAAGGTACCCAAACTCAGTGTTAGTTTGCTTATTAAAATTGGATTGCACCCTTCCTCCCAAAGGAGCCTAGCATTTGGCCTCTTAAGGGTGATGTTGAGGTTCTTAAACTGCCTAGTTCCACAATAATAAATTCCTGGGCTTAGTCAGGTGTCCATTCATCTAAGGGGTGTTTTACATGTGCTCTTGTTTTTCTTCATGTGTATGCTGGCAATTATTGTCTAATGTAGAATTCTTCCTGCCATGAATGGGGCTTCCATGTCTCACCATAGCTGTCAACTTTCAGATTTGAAAATAAGGGATCAGCAGCCTCACCTGTCCCGGGGACAGTCTACAGGATATCTAACAATCCAGGATAGAAGTGGGAAGCAGCAGGAAACGGCACTGGAATAAGGGAATTTCCCACAAAAAAAGGGAAGGTTGACAGCTATGTGTCTCACCCTATTACTGCATCAATGCTCTCCCGTCTTTATTTTCCCAAATTGGAGAAACAATATTGGCATTTGTTGTTGGTGGGCCTGGTCATTTCATTTCCCCCCAGCTAAGACTTAATTTAATCATAACCATAATCACAATATATAATATACCTTATAGTAAAAAGCTTTCATATTTTTTTTAAAAGGTGGGCCTGCCTGTTTCAGAAGTCTTTCTGCACCTGGTCTGGAAGACGTTGGAAAGCCTGACCAATAGTAGTACCTATAATTTCTAGTGCTCTCAGTCTAGCTATAAGAATTTGCAAGTCCATTGCATGGCTTGATGAAGGTTGCCTGGCTTCCATGACTGTCTTCTTCTGAGGTTCAGAGGTGGGTTTTGCTTCTTACATAGCCATAGCAGCACCACACACACACACATGATGATGGTACACACATGATGATGATACCAAGTGTTAGGTTGTGGGTGAACATGTCAGACGACACAGCGATTCTTTAAACAGCTCTTCTTTATTCAGATGCCAGAACAGAACTAGGCTGAGGAGCTCAGCCAGCCTGCTTTATATAGAGCTCCAGAACAATGCAACTGTTGCCATTTTCTAAAACTATCCAATCACTGAGTGTCACTTTTCGATCCTTCATTTGCATAACTATCTACAGTATCCCCCTGCTGGCCCAGGGTGAGAACTTCAGTACATAACACCAGGGTTTGTAGAAGCTCAGTAATTTTGGGGGGTAGGCGACCCCTCAGCTTAATGAGAACTGAGTGGTCAGTGGCTCAGTGGTCATGGAATGCTAACACTGGTGTGATGTGGTGGAAACTCAGATGAGAGAGAAATGGAATGACAGAGAAGGGAAAGGCAGATTAACTGAATCACTCAGCAGGAACGTTCTGCACCGCAACATTTTGTTGAAGGTCCAACTTGTTATTTATAATGAAAAATTATCTTTATATCTTGACTGGGTACCTTTAGGAATTCAAAGCACCCTTTTTATACAAATTGTAGCACCGGTGTTTCTATTCTTCATGGAAAAACAGCAGCTTGAATAAAGATTAAGTGATCCCAGTTTTACTCAGAAGTAATTGCCACTGGTGCATATCTTTAAGTAAGCACCCACGATTCTTCAATGTTTTGGTGAGCAGGTAACTTGCACCTTGCTTGACTCTGGTGTTAAGAGTTGCTCCACTTTAAAACTAGTAAAGAAAGCATCTCCCATATTGTGAACCATTCCCAGAGTTAGCAAAGCAGTAAAATTACTCAAGCGCAAATGCTTATCACAGATCCAATAAGGTTTTATGTGCCTTGTAAGAGCAATATTACATGTTTTATGTTCTTTCTGTCTTTGGTTTGAAGTACATTCAGTTTTTCTCAACACAGATAATTTCACAATCACTGAAGATGTATAAACAACCCTCCGTTACGATAACCTTATGAATATGGGTGCCATTATTGCATTTGTGGTTTGAACGAAACATTATTCTTCCAGAACACACATGGTCCTCATCTGGGGATGTCTGCTAAGCCGAGAATAATTATCCTTACTTTATTGTAACTTTAGACGTGTATGCTTTTCAGTCCATTAGAGGTTAGTTCCTATTAGACAAGTGAACATATTTAATTTTAAAAGCACCTTAGTATTTTCTCTATGGTTTATAAATGGAAACTAGAAAGAACATGGGTAACTCCTGCTGATGTGGGGCAGAGCAGTGGAATTAAGACAGGGGTCGGCAAAGTTTACCTTGCCTGGGCCAGTTCACTCCAGCGGAGATCCGTCTGTGGGCCAGATTGCACATGTGCGCACAGATGTTATTTCCGGTGTTGCGGAAGCATGTCCCCGCGCCACACTGTGCCGGTTTAGTGCAGTGTGCAGGGACTCGCCTAGTGGTTTGGGGCTGGCTCATGGACCCGTTAAACGACCCCCTGTGGGCTGCTTGTGGCCCATGGGCCTTAGGTTGCCAACCCCTGAATTACGATGTCCATGAAACACAGGAGTATGTGGGAGGGAGGAAGCCCCATTGCTCCAGCAGAAGTCCTTTCATTGACAAGGCTGTAAGCAGAGATTGAGGTCTAGTACTCATGGTGTTGGTAAAGGTAAACTCATATGTGGGATTTGCCATTTGACAATCCATATATGGCTTCCCATGACTTGTGGAAAAAATGATCCTGCACATAGAAACTTAGAGAGAAGCTAGGCTAGAAGCAGTCAATTATATGATTTTTAATGGGGTTTTTTTTGTAGAGGGGAGCATTCAGTGATCCCTCGCTTCCTGTCTGAAGTGGCACAGTCAAGGCAATGGTTTGCCACCATGGCCAGAACCAGGAATGATATAACAGTTGATCTACAAACTGGCAGCTGTGCCCATGCTGTGTGCAGTAAAGCTACAGCTTTCCCACTAGAGTGGACAAAAAGTTCACCACAAACTATTCATGTATATGTAGCCTCCTTTTTTTGACATGCCTAAGACTTAAATCAGGGACACGGGTGGCGCTGTGGGTTAAACCACAGAGCCTAGGACTTGCCGATCAGAAGGGCGGCGGTTCGAATCCCCGCGACGGGGTGAGCTCCCGTTGCTCGGTCCCTGCTCCTGCCAACCTAGCAGTTCGAAAGCATGTCAAAGTAGATAAATAGGTACCGCTCCGGCGGGCAGGTAAACGGCATTTCCGTGCGCTGCTCTGGTTTGCCAGAAGCAGCTTAGTCCTGCTGGCCACATGACCCGGAAGCTCTACGCCGGCTCCCTTGGCCAATAAAGCGAGATGAGCGCCGCAACCCCAGAGTCGGTCACGACTGGACCTAATGGTCAGGGGTCCCTTTACCTTTACCTTTAAGACTTAAATCATTAAAATAGGGTAATTAAAATTTATTTGAGATTCGGAATCCCTTCCATATCTAAGAATACAGAAGTGAAACAATGGTTTATAGCACCCCTGTCCAGCTAAAACACACACAACCACCAGGCTATGATGCGCCAGTGTTTATGCTGAGTGAACAGGAAGGCTGAGGATATCCTAACACTGCAGGGGGACTAGAGTAACGTAGCGTTTGCCATTTAGAAGTGGACATCAGGCTGAGTGGAGGGCAAGTGACTAGGCCAGCCGTGGCAGAGAATTGTTGTAATTTGCCATTTTAATTGCTACTGTTGAATTTGTCAGAAACCCTTGCTGATAGAATCATAGAATCATAGAATCATAGAGTTGGAATAGACCACAAGGGCCATCGAGTCCAACCCCCTGCCAAGCAGGAAACACCATCAGAGCACTCCTGACATATGGTTGTCAAGCCTCTGCTTAAAGACCTCCAAAGTAGGAGACTCCACCACACTCTTTGGCAGCAAATTCCACTGTCGAACAGCTCTTACTGTCAGGAAGTTCTTCCTAATGTTTAGGTGGAATCTTCTTTCTTGTAGTTTGGATCCATTGCTCCGTGTCCGCTTCTCTGGAGCAGCAGAAAACAACCTTTCTCCATCCTCTATGTGACATCCTTTTATATATTTGAACATGGCTATCATATCACCCCTTAACCTCCTCTTCTCCAGGCTAAACATGCCCAGCTCCCTTAGCCGTTCCTCATAAGGCATCGTTTCCAGGCCTTTGACCATTTTGGTTGCCCTCCTCTGGACACGTTCCAGTTTGTCAGTGTCCTTCTTGAATTGTGGTGCCCAGAACTGGACACAGTACTCCAGGTGAGGTCTGACCAGAGCAGAATACAGTGGCACTATTACTTCCCTTGATCTAGATGCTATACTCCTATTGAAGAGGCCCAGAATTGCATTGGCTTTTTTAGCTGCCGCGTCACACTGTTGGCTCATGTCAAGTTTGTGGTCAACCAAGACTCCTAGATCCTTTTCACATGTACTGCTCTCAAGCCAGGTGTCACCCATCTTGTATTTGTGCCTCTCATTTTTTTTGCCCAAGTGCAATACTTTACATTTCTCCCTGTTAAAATTCATCTTGTTTGTTTTGGCCCAGTTTTCTAATCTGTCAAGGTCGTTTTGAAGTGTGATCCTTGTCCTCTGGGGTGTTAGCCACCCCTCCCAGTTTGGTGTCATCTGCAAATTTGATCAGGATGCCCTTGAGTCCATCATCCAAGTCGTTGATAAAGATGTTGAATAAGACCGGGCCCAAGACAGAACCCTGTGGCACCCCACTAGTCACTCTTCTCCAGGATGAAGCGGAACCATTGATGAGCACCCTTTGGGTTCGGTCAGTCAGCCAGTTACAAATCCACTGAGTGGTAGCATAGTCAATACCACATTTTACCAGCTTCTTTACAAGAATATCATGGGGACCTTGTCAAATGCCTTGCTGAAATCAAGGTAGGCTACATCCACTGCGTTCCCTTCATCTACCAGGCTTGTAATTCTGTCAAAAAACGAGATCAGGTTAGTCTGACATGACTTATTTTTCAGAAATCCATGCTGACTATTGGTGATCACAGCATTCCTTTCTAGGTGCTCACAGACTGTTTTCTTAATGATCTGCTCTAGAATCTTCCCTGGTATTGATGTCAGACTGACTGGGCGGTAATTATTTGGGTCCTCTCTTTCCCCCTTTTTGAAAAAAGGGACATTTGCCCTCCTCCAGTCTGCCGGGACTTCGCCTGTTCTCCAGGAATTCTCAAAGATGACTGCCAGTGGTTCTGAGATCACATCTGCCAGTTCTTTTAATACTCTTGGATGCAGTTCATCTGGCCCTGGAGACTTGAATACATCTAAACTAGCCAAGTATTCTTGTACTATCTCCTTAGTTATTCTGGGCTGTGTTTCCTTTGCTGAATCATTTGCTCCAAATTCTTCAGGTCGGGCATTGTTTTCTTTATCGGAGAAGACTGAGGCAAAGAAGGCATTGAGGAGTTCAGCCCTTTCTGTGTCCCCTGTTTGCATTTCACCATCTTCTCCTCTGAGTGACCCCACTGTTTCTTTGCTCTTCCTTTTGCTACGAACATACCCATAAAAGCCTTTTTTGTTGCTTTTAACCTCTCTAGCAAGCCTGAGTTCATTCTGTGCTTTAGCTTTTCTGACTTTGTGTCTACACGTGCTGGCTATTTGTTTGAATTCCTCTTTGGTGGTTTCCCCCCTTTTCCATTTTTTGTACACATCCTTTTTTAATCTTAACTCAGTTAAAAGTTCTTTAGATAGCCACCCTGGCTTCTTTAGGCACCTTCCATGTTTCCGTCTCATTGGTATTGCCTGACATTGTGCTTTTACTATCTCCCTCTTAACAAACTCCCAGCCATCATGAACTCCCTTTCCTTTTAGTATTACTGTCCATGGGATCTCACCCAGCACTTCCCTAAGTTTTATGAAGTCGGCTTTCTTAAAGTCAAGAAATTGAGTCCTAGTATGCTTGGCTGCTCCTTTCCGCTGTATAGTAAACTTCAGAAGAGCATGATCACTCGCGCCTAATGATCCTTCCACTTCTACCCCACTAACCAGCTCATCAACATTGGTTAGGACCAGATCTAAAATGGCTGTTCCTCTTGTTGCTTCTCCCACTTTCTGGACAATGAAGTTGTCTGCAAGGCCAGTGAGGAATCTGTTTGAGCTTATGCTCTTGGCTGAGTTTGACATCCAACAAATATCCGGGTAATTGAAGTCCCCCATTACTACTATCTCCCTTCCTTTTGCATGCTTGGCCATCTGTTCCAGGAAGGCATCATCTATGTCCTCCGTTTGGCTTGGGGATCTATAGTAAACTCCCACAATGAGGTCTCTGTTATTCTTCTCTCCCTTAATTTTGACCCAAATGCTCTCACTTTGGCTTTGAGGTTCTAAATCTTGGATCTCTTCACAGGTATACACATCCCTGACATATAACGCCACTCCTCCTCCTTTCTTGTCTGGTCTGTTTCTCCGAAATAGATTGTATCCCCCCATTATTACATTCCAATCGTGGGACTTATCCCACCAGGTTTCAGTGATGCCTATTATGTCATATTTAGTTTGCTGTACCAAGAGCTCAAGCTCATCTTGTTTATTTCCCATGCTTTGCGCATTAGTGTACAGACATTGAAGTCCATTAATCATTCCCCCGTGTCTCTTATTTAAGGATTTTTTCCTCCCACCACTAGGTCTGCGTGCTGTTTGCTCCATTTGGTCTATGACATTTGGATGATCATCTTCATCAATTGATAGACTCCTACCTTCAGGAGCACTGTCTCCCTCCCCCACATTAGTCAGTTTAAAGCCCTCCTGATGAGGTTTCTGAGATTTTTGGCAAAAACATTTCTCCCAACTGTTGTGAGGTGCAGCCCATCACTTGCCAGAAGTCCATCTTCAAGAAACTGCAGTCCGTGATCTAAGAATCCAAACCGTTCCTGTTTACACCATTTGCGAAGCCAGCTGTTCACTTCCACTATTTTTCCCTCTCTCCCTGGGCCACGTCGTTCAACTGGGAGGACAGATGAGATGACAATTTGTGCATTTAGTTGCTTCAATTTCCTGCCCAGAGCCTCGTAGTCTCTTTTGATATGTTGCAAGTCACAAAGAGATCTGGCAGTGGGTCTTGATCTATCTTCTGCTTGCTCCTGATTTAAGGTAGTAGTCAAAAATATTATTTTGGCAGCCCCAAATCAAGATATTAAAACTCCACTACTGAGCTGTGGTATTATCAAACATGTAACAACCAATTTGAGCTGCTCCTGTGCTGCTGCTTCTGTCTAGCAGTGTACACCAATCTTTTTCAGGAAGAGCCTCTATACAATTCTTACTCTTCTCGTTTCTGGAGCTGTCTTTGTCCCAACTAGGGGCGGGGAAGTGGGGGGAACACTACTCATTATACAGAGCACTTAGCCTCCCTTGATTTGGACATACGTGTGCTCCATCAAGGCATTTTGGAGAAGTTGAAGATACCCACAATGTTTTGTGTGGAAACAAAAGTACCGTATTTTTCGCTCTATTGGACGCACCGGACCACAGGACGCACCTAGTTTTTAGAGGGGGAAATCAAGGAAAAAAATATTATCCTCCCCCCAGCCCCAAAGAGCAACGGACAGGCTGCATGCAGCCTGTCCACTTCTCCCAGAGCTTCTCCCAGAGCTTCTTCCCCCGGGTCCCCCCCCCAGCCCCAAAGAGCAAAGAAGCCAAGACAGCGCGCGGGATCCATAGCCGCGCAACCTCTCCAGCCAGGAGCTAAACCTCTCCAGTGCAGCTAAAGAAGACAAGGCAGCAAGCGCGATCCATCCCGCTCACTGCCTTGGCTTCTTCTTTAGCCTTGCGCAGCATCTTTAGTCTTGCGCAACGGGATGGACTGCGCCCGCTGTCCACCGGGGCTGGACTAGATGACTCCTGGGGTTCCCTTTCAACCCTGCAATTCTATGACCTCGGAAGGTGTTTGGGGTCTCCACCACTGGAGGCTTTTAAGCAGCGGTTGGGGGACCATCTGCCTGGCGTTCTTTAGCTGTGATTCCTACATTGTGAGGGGGCTGGGCTAGATGACCCTTGGGTGGCCCTCCCAACTCTATACAGTCCTACAGTTCTGCGGTAGGAGATCCACAGCCACTTCAGACAATGCCCACTCCCAATTTTCATCTGAGAGACATGTGTCTCTCAGTACCCCCCCTACCTGCCACACTTCCCCCACCCCACTTAAGCTGAGGGAATTCCTGCCCAGAGAAACTCCCAGCAATCAAGGAGGAGGAATCCGCTGCAGCCGTGAGCAGCGGAGGATCCATGGTCCCCTTCCTTCTCTCCTCCGTAGTTGTTTTGAAGCAGGAAAGTGGGAGAGGAGCTGCTTACACGAGTGTAAGCTGCTCCCCTCCCACATTGCCGCTTCAAAGCAATCACGGAGGAGGGAATCCGCTGAAGCCTCCAGCAGCGAAGAGGATCCATGGTCCCCTTCCTTCCCTCCTCCGTGGTTGCTTTGAAGAAGGAAAGTGGGAGAGGAGCTGCTTACACGAGTGTAAGCTGCTCCCCTCCCACATTGCCGCTTCAAAGCAATCACGGAGGAGGGAATCCGCTGAAGCCTCCAGCAGGGGAGGATCCATGGTCCCCTTCCTTCCCTCCTCCGTGGTTGCTTTGAAGAAGGAAAGTGGGAGAGGAGCTGCTTACACGAGTGTAAGCTGCTCCCCTCCCACATTGCCGCTTCAAAGCAATCACGGAGGAGGGAATCCGCTGAAGCCTCCAGCAGGGGAGGATCCATGGTCCCCTTCCTTCCCTCCTCCGTGGTTGCTTTGAAGAAGGAAAGTGGGAGAGGAGCTGCTTACAGGAGTGTAAGCTGCTCCCCTCCCACTTTGCTGCTTCAAAGCAATCACGGAGGAGGGAATCCGCTGAAGCCTCCAGCAGGGGAGGATCCATGGTCCCCTTCCTTCCCTCCTCCGTGGTTGCTTTGAAGAAGGAAAGTGGGAGAGGAGCTGCTTACACGAGTGTAAGCTGCTCCCCTCCCACATTGCCGCTTCAAAGCAATCACGGAGGAGGGAATCCGCTGAAGCCTCCAGCAGGGGAGGATCCATGGTCCCCTTCCTTCCCTCCTCCGTGGTTGCTTTGAAGAAGGAAAGTGGGAGAAGAGCTGCTTACACGAGTGTAAGCTGCTTCCCTCCCACATTGCCGCTTCAAAGGGAGCCCGGGAGGAGGGAATCTGCTGCAGCTTCCCCCACCTCCCGCAGAAGCCGTGCGCTCTTTAAAGGGGCTGTGCGACTTCTCCTGGCTTTTCTGGGAGGTGGGGGGATTCCCCCACCTCGGAGAAAAGCCCGCAGGAGCCGCGCAGCCTTTAAAGAGGGTGCCGCTCTTGGGGGCTTTTCCCCCAGGAGGGAGAAGGGACTGCTGCAGCCAGTCAGTCCCTTCTCCCTCCTGGAGAAAAGCCCGCAAGAGCGCACAAAGCTTGTGTGCGGCTCTTGAGGGCTTTTCCCGCCTGCCTCCCCCCCTGCATTCGCTCCATAGGACGCACACACATTTTCCCTTGCTTTTTAGGAGGGAAAAAGTGCGTCCTATGGTGCGAAAAATACGGTATAGCCTGCTTGCTTATGGCTCTGCTTGTCAAATAAAGCATAGCAGGGGGTTGGACTAGATGACCGCGGGGCCCCTTCCCACTCTTCGATTCTATGAATGCAGCCTTCAGCAGCTTTAAATCTGATCAGCTTCACATATGAAAGCTGAACAATGGTGAGCACTGCCAAAATGAAAGAGAAGACTAAAAAAGCCAATGCAATTCTGGGCTGCATCAATAGGAGTATAGCATCTAGATCAAGGGAAGTAATAGTGCCACTGTATTCTGCTCTGGTCAGACCTCACCTGGAGTACTGTGTCCAGTTCTGGGCACCACAGTTCAACGTGTCCAGAGGACGGCAACCAAAATGGTCAAAGGCCTAGAAACGATGCCTTATGAGGAACGGCTAAGGGAGCTGGGCATGTTTAGCCTGGAGAAGAGGAGGTTAAGGGGTGATATGATAGCCATGTTCAAATATATAAAAGGATGTCACATAGAGGAGGGAGAAAGGTTGTTTTCTGCTGCTTCAGAGAAGCGGACACGGAGCAATGGATCCAAACTACAAGAAAGAAGATTCCACCTAAACATTAGGAAGAACTTCCTGACCGTAAGAGCTGTTCGATAGTGGAATTTGCTGCCAAGGAGTGTGGTGGAGTCTCCTACTTTGGAGGTCTTTAAGCAGAGGCTTGACAACCATATGTCAGGAGTGCTCTGATGGTGTTTCCTGCTTGGCAGGGGGTTGGACTCGATGGCCCTTGTGGTCTCTTCCAACTCTAGGATTCTATGATTCTATGATTCTAAGACAATTCAGGATGGGGTTGGGGAAGACTTTGAACTGAGGAAACAACTTCCACTAAATACAGGAAGAAGAGCAGACACTGTCTCTCAGCACACACTGTCAAGACAAGCAGTTGCTGTAGCTTGTAGAGATAAGATGAATAGAAATGACATTAAGTCTCTTAAGTAGCACATGATTCATTTTTATCCTCTGATGGTGGTTTCAATGAGCTCGTCATCCTTTATATTTCTAATAATACTCTTTGGGAGTATGATAACTCTTGATCTTTGCTTCTGCTTTTTGCAAACCACAAATACATATGTGAAATGAAAAGTTACTGCATCAGCTAGACTAGAATGGCATGATAGAAATATAAGATGCTTACAAATTGTGCCGATATTCCCCTTGCTGCTAGAACCATCCCAACAAAGGGACAGCTCTATTTTCCTTCTAACAAGCTCCCTGAAACCTCTGGGAGAATGTTGCTGTAACATCAGATGCTGCAAACTCAGATAACTGGGTCTAAATGAATAAATAGCAGGATTGAATGCACACAGTGTTGGATTCTGAGTCTTTGCAAGGGTGGCGGGGGGGAGAGACTGCTTCTGAAATAAATCACAACAAATAAGGTTGTGAAATACTTTTTGTTCCAGACCGAGGGTTACTGTTATTCAATGAGATGCCCAACCAGGTGGGATAATGGCTTGGATAGAATGTAGGGAATAACACTGCACAACTCGGGGCACAATCCTAAATTGGAGATCTGCCTGCTGAGTGGCATTAGGAGGAGGTAGAACTATGTCAAGTCTGGTGTTACATCAGCAGAATGAGACATCCACAGCCCATGACTTTTTGCCGCTTGAGGCAAAACAGCAAAAGGGGCCGCTGCCCCCACTCTACCATCTTCCCTCACTGCCGCCTGAGGCGACTGGAGGTGGCTAGGGGAAGCCCCAATGCACTGAAGGTGGCAGTGGAAAACGGAGGAGGTCGAAGAGGAGCTGGTGGCCAAGGTGCGTGTGGAGGAGGCAGTGAGCCTGCCACCTGAGGCAACTGCCTCACCAAGTCTCATGGGTGGGCTGGCCCTGATCCAGAGGAAGAGCTCCTGTTGGTCCCTGATGGGAATCCTCTGCTGGCCAAGCGGTGGTGGTGGAGCATCCAAATCCAGAGTTTGCCATGGTTGTGGGGTGGGCAGGATGTGATTAGGACACAGCTATACCAGATCCCCCAAGCGTCCCTATTTTCCAGGGACAGTCTCGGATTTGAAGAAGCTGTCTCAGTTTCTGATTTGATTCCAGAATGTCCTGTTTTTCCTCAGGACACCCGTATTTTCATTGGAGAAATGTTGGAGGGTATGGAGTTATGCAACCCCCAAGCCAAGGAGATAAACTGTGTCCAGTTCTGGGCACCACAGTTCAAGAAGGACACTGACAAACTGGAACGTGTCCAGAGGAGGGCAACCAAAATGGTCAAAGGCCTGGAAACGATGCCTTATGAGGAACGGCTAAGGGAGCTGGGCATGTTTAGCCTGGAGAAGAGGAGGTTAAGGGGTCATATGATAGCCATGTTCAAATATATAAAAGGATGTCACATAGAGGAGGGAGAAAGGTTGTTTTCTGCTGCTCCAGAGAAGCGGACACGGAGCAATGGATCCAAACTACAAGAAAGAAGATTCCACCTAAACATTAGGAAGAACTTCCTGACAGTAAGAGCTGTTGGACAGTGGAATTTGCTGCCAAGGAGTGTGGTGGAGTCTCCTACTTTGGAGGTCTTTAAGCAGAGGCTTGACAACCATATGTCAGGAGTGCTCTGATGGTGTTTCCTGCTTGGCAGGGGGTTGGTCTCGATGGCCCTTGTGGTCTCTTCCAACTCTATAATTCTAGGATTCTATGATTCTATGAAATAGCTATACAACTTTTAGAAGACTTCCAAAGGCAGCCCTGTATAAGGAAAGTTGTTTTATGTTTTATTATATTTCTATATCTGTTGGAAGCTGCACAGAGTGGCTGGGGCAACCCAGCCAGATGGGTGGGATATAAATAAGAAAATTATGGTGGTGGTGATGAAATAGGATGTCCCTATTTTCATCGGAGAAATGTTGGAGGTTATGCTCTACCACATGCTAAGTCCTGTCACTGCACTAACACTGTTTTGAATTTTATTATGTTTACTATGTTTCCTAGGGGGGTTATTTTCATATGGTAAGGTAGGGGCCCTGGGGATGACTTTATGGAACCCAGGGGGCAGAGGCCCAAGAGAGTGAGAGCCACTGTTCTAAAGGGTGGGTCAAAGTTAGCGGGGGGCAAGAACAAGGCATGCCAGGAAACGTTGTCCTCGCAATATTTAGGATACTGTTCCTATCATTCACTTCCAAGCATCCCGTGTTTTATGACACAATACAGGCAGGACTCCACTCCGAAAGTCTCCCTGCGCCTGCTCTTTAATTAAAAATTCAGTAATACAAATGTAGCAATTCACAGTTGCAAAATGTCTGCGACTCAGATTTTGACCTTTTAAACTCCATTAAACTATGTAAATACTGTATAAAGGAGATGTGCATTGTTCACAGTGGGCTAATGTCAACTGGAGGAGCACTGGCGGACGTGCTCCCTTCCCCCAGAGCATATGTTGGTACCAGAGGAGCAAGTATTTACACAGCTTGTTTACAGATTTGCATATGACAGGTGTGCTCTGAATTCCTGTCACATCGCCTTTGACTTTTGGAAATTTATTTTTATTGCTGCTGCTAATGTCAGTGAATTTAAGGTAGGGAGATTCACTGCCTCATGTTAGGCCTGCCTGTCTCAGGCGCTGTGAGGGTTTTTTAAATGTCATGATAGAGCATAACGCAATGTTGGGAACTGGTTTTTATCCTCTTAAATTCACCACTTAGAGTGATAGGTCCAGCTAAGTATTTTATCCTAGTGTGCAGAAACAAGGTTTCAAAAGATGAAAAATGTAGAAGAAGAAAAAGGATGAGAATACATAGTGGCAGCAATTAAACAAAACTGCCTTTATCCTTCCGGCAAGTACAGTATGTGCCTCAGGTGATGTTGGAGGGAAAAGATGCTGATAACTCTTCACATAAAGTAAATATTTGCTGTTGTTCACAGTCCTAGGCAGGCTTCACGGGACATTTTATGTACACTTTGCAAAACTAGCAACAGCATTCTGAGGTGAGCTGGTGTGATGTAGCTGTTAAGAGCATGAGCAATAAGCTCGATGTTCAGATCTTGGTTCCACTACGAACTCACTTGGCTGTCTTTGTTGTTGTTGTTTAGTTGTTTAGTCGTGTCCGCTTCTTCGTGACCCCCTGGACCAGAGCACGCCAGGCACTCCTGTCTTCCACTGCCTCCCGCAGTTTGGTCAAACTCAAGCTTCGAGAACACTGTCCCACCATCTCGTCCTCTGTCGTCCCCTTCTCCTTGTGCCCTCCATCTTTCCCAACATCAGGGTCTTTTCCAGGGAGTCTTCTCTTCTCATGAGGCAGCCAAAGTATTGGAGCCTCAGCCTCAGGATCTGTCCTTCCAGTGAGCACTCAGGGCTGATTTCCTTCAGAATGGAGAGGTTTGATCTTCTTTCAGTCCATGGGACTCTCAAGAGTCTCCTCCAGCACCAGAATTCAAAAGCATCCATTCTTCGGCGATCAGCCTTCTTTATGGTCCAGCTCTCACTTCCATACATCACTACTGGGAAAACCAGAGCTTTAACTATACGGACCTTTGTTGGCAAGGTGATGTCTGTCTTTAGCAAGGCACAACTCCCCAGTGCTGGTGGATTACAGTAGTGAAGGCTACTTCACTCACACATTACGTGGCAAAAACCCAGCATTTATCACCCACTGTGCACTTAACACAGAACTGCAGCTTCTTCACTCAAGAAGACCAACACCAAATGAGACAAGTAGTCCAGTTCATTCCCAGTCATGTCACTGACACAATGTCGAGAATAGCCATCATCTAGGCTAGCATGATAAAACCAGAAATGATGGTCGAAACCTAGGAGGAGTGCTGGCTCAAACCAGGCAATGTCAGGCTGCAGGGCATCCGCTTCCATAGTGGCAGATATAATCTAGTTTTGACTTTGCAAAGTGTAGCAGACAAATAGGGATTGCCAGACTCCCTCAGAAGACAGCTTTTGTAGGAGTGTCATCATCCAATTCGATACGTGATCTCTCCTTGGCTCTGATCAGGAAGAAGAAAGAATCACCAACCTAAAGGAAAGGTAAAGGGTAAAGGGACCCCTGACCATTAGGTCCAGTCATGGCCGACTCTGGGGTTGCGGCGCTCATCTCGCTTTATTGGCCAAGGGAGCCGGCGTACAGCTTCCGGGTCATGTGGCCAGCATGACTGAGCAGCTTCTGGCGAACCAGAGCAGCGCACAGAAATGCCGTTTACCTTCCCGCCAGAGTGGTACCTATTTATCTACTTGCACTTGACGTGCTTTCAAACTGCTAGGTTGGCAGGAGCAGGGACTGAGCAACGGGAACTCACCCCATCATGGGATTTGAACCACCAACTTTCTGATCAGCAAGTTCTAGGCTCTGTGGTTTAACCCACAGCACCACCCACGTCCCAACTGAAAACATGGTCCTAAAGCAAGAGGAGGCAGGAGAAATAGTGGCACCAAACAGGAACAAATGAATATTCAAAGAGCATTTTGGGGAAATGTTTCTAATTCAACCAAAATTACTTTAAAACAACAACACTGGAAACTACATTTATTATAGGGTACGTTTTATATATAAGAATATGGATATGGGTTTTACTGGTACATGGATTTCATAAAGGCTATAATGTTGGAAGTAGCCTTCAGGTAAGTACTGGAAACGTGTCCAAGTGGCTCGGCCGCTCGCCCAGCAGAAGAAATTTGTGGCAGGACCCTTCGGCTCAAAGGCTTTAAGCGTAAATTGCTCTGCGCTTTCTAGAACAGACTTTGCCTGACAAATGTTTCAGTGGAAGTGGAACAGTTCAAATCTGAGTCGTTCAACTCCAATGGAGTCAGATCTCTTTTGATTAATAGCAGGTGACTGAGTCTGCCTCAGAACGCCTTCCAAAGTTCTGTAAGCAAGACTCACTTAAAAGTAATTTTATAGCAATAGGTCCTTTGGTTGGGAAATAAGTGATGTAAAGATTACTGACAAGCTTGAATCCCCAGACCTGGTTTATGCCCCAGTCTGAAGCCGGTGTACAAGCAGTCTAAACCTTCCCCTCATGATTTCCATGGGGACCCAATAAGTCAGCAATCCTTCTTTCTTTTTTCTTGATGAGATTTTCCTGTCATGGTTCTTATTCTGCCCGGGTCTCCTCTCTTCTCATCCCTTTAGAAACAATCTGAGTCCAATTCTGTTCATTTAATACCTTGAGAATTTCAGGCAGTAGCACTGATATATAGGCAGTAAATGAGAAAAGAAATGGAAGTGATCCCACCACAATACTGTGGCCAAAACTTGCATCTTAAGTTTAGGAGGAGTATCTCCCATGGAAAGCACTGGCAACTCTGAGGAAGGAAATAACCTTGAAACTTTTCACTTTCTTCTGAATGTGCTGGGCAAAAGCCCAATCCTACAACATTATGCTATTTTGGACCCAACTGCCTTGCTGAGGACTGGACTGCTGGGAAATAACTAGGGAATATCAGTTAATCCTGAAGTCCCATATGTGTGGGAAACTACAAATGGAAAACTGCCTGAATTCAAAAAAGGAGGCCTTGACTCACTTTTTAGCCAAAACAGCTCCCAGCAGAGTATAAAGCAGAAATATGTGCAGTGCTTGCAAAATGTGGGAAATACAGGTCGTCAGACCTTTAAATGTCCCAGTATTAAGTCCTTAAAGTTGTTCTCCTCTGCCTCTACCCCTTGGAGTGAATAGACCACAATCTTAAGTAAGTTAAAATGGCTGATTTACAGTAATCAGAAGTCTCACTCATGTATAATTCAATGCTTCTGCAGAAACAACACAGGCAGGGTATTCTTGGTTACAAAATACAGAATTTAGTCTCAAACGTGTGGTCTGAGGTTGGAGTGGGCAGGGCAGCGGCAGTAGTGGAGGGCAGCACTTCCTGTTTCGTCTAAAGGGCAGAACGAGATGTACCATCCCTGCAACCAAGCAATAAGCACGATGAAAGACTTATTGGTTCAGGACCTAGAATAGAATCATAGAGTTGGAAGAGACCACAAGGGCCATCGAGTCCAACCCCCTGCCAAGCAGGAAACACCATCAGAGCACTCCTGACATATGGTTGTCAAGCCTCTGCTTAAAGACCTCCAAAGGAGGAGACTCCACCACACTCCTTGGCAGCAAATTCCACTGTCGAACAGCTCTTACTGTCAGGAAGTTCTTCCTAATGTTTAGGTGGAATCTTCTTTCTTGTAGTTTGGATCCATTGCTCCGTGTCCGCTTCTCTGGAGCAGCAGAAAACAACCTTTCTCCCTCCTCTAGGTGACATCCTTTTATATATTTGAACATGGCTATCATATCACCCCTTAACCTCCTCTTCTCCAGGCTAAACATGCCCAGCTCCCTTAGCCGTTCCTCATAAGGCATTGTTTCCAGGCCTTTGACCATTTTGGTTGCCCTCCTCTGGACACGTTCCAGTTTGTCAGTGTCCTGTTGCTTCCTCCCTGTATTTACTTTGGGGTTGCAGGTTTACAGCTTGGAATTCACAATCAGGGAGAGAGGGGTGTTAGTGCAGACTTTTGTCTCCTACAGCAAAATTTGTAGATCCAAGACTGTCAAGTGCTTAAGCAAGCGTGCCTTAAATAATAATAAAGAAGGAACTGTGAGGCCCCAGTCTGGAACATTCATTATCCCAATCAGGATTGCAGGGCGGTGTGTGTGTGTGTCCTATGATGATTTTTGTCTAAAAATTGCTCACTCCTGGTAGAGGCAGATTTATGGTGGTGTTAGTGGTGTAGTTGCACCGGGCATGCAAGTACCTTCTTAACGCCAAGTAAGTGCTTGCAAGTAAATGCTTGCCTGGCTTTGAGAAGGAGGTGTGAAGGCTCTGACAGGGTCCTAGAGTCCTCTGTCCCAAAGCCAGGCAAGCACTTACCGGGCTGTGGGAAGGAGGTTGGAGGCCTGTAGGACCCTGCCTAAGCCTTGCGCCTCCTTCTTAAAGCCTGACATAAGTTAGTGCCACGAGGGCTGGGGTGAGGGCGTAAAATTGTCTTGCACAGGGCGGCATATTACCAAGATCTGCCCTGCTCCTGGCTGCTTTTTGCCCCTGAAAGTGCTGTTGAGGTGCAAACAGCACCTTCAAGAGCAGACAGGTGAAGCATACCTGGGGGCCCCAAAGCAGCCTTTCCTCCAAAATATAAGTGCCCAAAGTGTTATGTACTGAAGTTCTCACCTGGGCCAGCAGGGAGATACTGTAGATAGTTTTCACTCAGGTCCACATTGCAAATAAGGGATTGAAAGTGACGTTCAGTGATTGGATAGTTACTGAAAATGGTTACTGTTGCGTTCTAGTGGAGCTCTATATAAGCAGGCTGGCTGAACCCTTCAGTTCTGCTCTGGCCTGTGAATAAACAAGAGCTGTCTGAAGAATCACTGTGTCGTCTGATATGTTCACCCACAACTTAACACAAAGTAAGCACACCTGTTGAAACATTTAACTAAGATGATGGGTACATTGGCTCTGAGTCTACCTGGGTGGATAGGAGACCTGTTCTGCTCTTTAGCACAGGTCCCTTAGCTAAGCACAAGGAACAGAAGCTGACAGGTTGAATGTGTTGCTTCTTGGGTCAGCTGATCAGACCACTGAGACATGTTCTAGCTTCACAAGCATTATCAGAAAGGAGCTAAATGCTGAGATGCGACATCGAGGGATGCTGTGACCTCGGCACAAAGGAAATAGGCCCTGGGACACGATGGTCAGGAGCTCCCTCTGGTGACCCAGTGTGAAGAAGACAAATGCTGGCACACATGTGATCCACTGTGAGCCAGGGGGACACAGAGACTTAGAGTACATGTTCTGCAGAATACAACCCATTAAGTAAGGGCATCAAGCTGTCCGTTAAAAGAGTTACCAAGGAGGGAAGCAGAATCAGCCAATCAGACGGGACTCATTGTGTAAATAATGTATATAAAAGCCTGAGGTTTTTTTGGGGGGGGCAATTCAATCACTGTTTTACAAGCTGCAATAAAGAGCATGAAATCACTACAGGACTCTGAGTATATTTCATTACCCAATGATCCCTAGCAGAAATCATGTAACAGTAGCTCATGTTAAGTTAGTAAAATGATGGCACAATCTTTCTCTTGGTGGTTTATTTTTCTGCAAATTACTTTTCCAGGTCATTTTATTTTATTTATTAAATTTGTTTCCCACCCTTACCCCAAAAGAGCCCAGTGTGGAAAACACTTCAGTAGTAACAATGTAGTAATAAATAAATAAATAAATAAATAAATAAATAAATAAATAAATAAATAAGGAAAGCATGTAAAAACTGTTAAAAACATCTAAAAACAATAAAACACAAGACATCCGAAGCAACGTTGGTTTATAATGTTTCATTGCAGCAAGTGGCAAAAAGGATGAATTTAATAGCCAATTGAAAAAAAAAACTGCCTTAAGCTTGTTCTTTCTTCCAAATGTAGAAATATGGTAGGCATTTGCCTTTGATCTTTATTTGCCTTCAACTTTTTGAATTTCAGGTGCTCTCTTGGAAGCCTGTGGGTGGAGCCTTTGTTACACAAGGTTTTGTCATTATAAATTATTGCAGGGAGCAGTCCATAACCCCCTTCTAAAAAAAAAGTGTGTGTGTGTGTTTGTGTTCCCAAGAGGTGGAAGAAAATAATTGAAGGCAACCTTTTCGCACAGTTTAACAAAGCAAAAGTTTTATTTGTTTTTGTGGGGTTTTTTTTCCAATCTAAAAGAGTATTGCAGAAGGCAGGAACTCAAAATTACCATTCTCAACAGGCAAATCCCCTAGGGATTAACAAGCCATGTTGTAATATAATTAGTCAATTCATTATACACATAACAAATACCGTGATTCAAAATTCATCTCTTACAAATCTGTCTTACACTGCAATTACTATTCTTTTCTTTTGTCTCAATTTTAGCATGCAAATGTATTTGGTTTATTAAACTATGTTTTTAGCATATAGATAAATTCCTGACTGCGGTTGCTTAAGCAGTATATTTGTTACTGGGATGATTCCTGTTTATATGCTTCTGTAATATTTGTTTAACTGATATTTGTTTTACTGATATTTAAATACTGATCAGTAATAAATCTATAAATGAAAGACTTGGGCAGAGGGAATGATAAGATCCTACTCTCACCTCTAGATAACAGGCTTCCCTTTTCCTGTATGTGAGAATAATTAGGGCATGAGAGTGAGAGAGAGAAATTACTTGTCTGCACTCATGTTTGCCGGGCCTTTGCGTGTCGAGGTCCCCAGTCCACCCCAATAACTCACACATCACACAGAAGTTTTTGTTTAAGATTTTTGGCATAATTTTGGCCACAACTTTATTAAAATACAAATTTGTGAGTGGTTGCGTAGGCATTGGTTGCAACTATCTGCCCCCACCATGGGGGACAGACTGACATTCCGCACGATGCGAAAGTCAGAATGGGGGAATACACTTGAGGGTTACGCGGAGCAGGGAACCTGCCCTCACCCCAAATGCAACCAGGAGCTCATTGCTATGGCCCGAGCCCCCTTGACAGAGTGGACAAGCAATAGTTAGCCCCCAATTCCTTTAATGGAATCCCTTGCAGCAGCAGCAGTAGAGGGGCAGGCACAGCCAATCCATGCACCTCAACCAACCAAACCATAAACCAATGCCTAACCACAACCTTACAAGTTGTGACAATTTGCTACGCAGTAGGCAAAAACCAAATGGCCCCAGCCAATCAGCCAGATGGACAAAATTCCTACCAGGCCCCTGCCCCAAGAGCAGACGACCCCATGACAGGCATAGCAAGGTCACGCGAACAACCCTATTCTAGGGAGGGAGGGACGGGCAATCCGATGCACGGGCGAAAAGAGGAAGCCCTAGCCTCGTGCAAGGAGTTTTACTATTTCTGGCTGTCAATCAACAAATGGCAACATTAACTTCTTCCCAACAACAAGGGAAGCCCCAATCGCATCAGTGGCCAACGGTCAATTAGCCCGCCCCCAACTTTGGAGTGTCCTGGCGGCCCCCACCGCAACACGTGCTCTCCATGAAGGAGAACACGCTTTGTCATAATTACACACAACATACCCTACAATGAACTACTAAAAGTGAGTAGGATAGCTGCTCTCTTTCCAGTTATTCCAGTTAGTCTCTTACTTCTCATTACTCAGTCCCACTGAGTACAATAGGAGGGTATTTTTGACTGCAGTGTTAGAGTTGAGATTTTTTACAGTCTAATAATACAGTCATACCTTGGATCCCGAACGCCTTGCGAGTCGAACGTTTTGCCTCCCGAATGCCGCAAACCCAGAAGTGAGTGTTCCGGTTTGCAAACGTTCTTTGGAACCCGAACAGATTCCGTTCGACTTCCAAGGTATCACTGTAATAATAATAATAATAATAATAATAATAATAATAATAATAATAATAATAATAATTTATTTATACCCAACCCATCTGGCAGGGTTTCTGCAGCCACTCTGGGTGGCTTCCAACAGAATATTAATAACAACAATAACAACAAAGCAATAAAACATCAAACATTAAAAACTCCCTAAACAGGACTGCCTTCAGATGTCTTCTAAAAGTCAAATAGTTGTTTATTTCTTGGACATATGATCATAGCTGCCAACCTTCCCCTTTTTTGGGGGGGGAATTCCAGCGCTGTTTCCCGCTGCTTCCCGCTGCTATCCCGGATTGTTAGATATCCCATAGACTGTCCCTGGGACAGGTGAGGCTGCTGATCCCTTATTTTCAAATCTGAAAGTTGACAGCTATGCATCTGATGGGAGGGCGTTCCACAGGGCAGGCGCCACTACCGAGAAGGCCCTCTGCCTGGTTCCCTGTAACCTCACTTCTTGCAATGAGGGAACCACCAGAAGTCCCTTGGAGCTGGACCTCAGTGGGGGTGGAGACGCTCCTTCAGGTATACAGGACCGAGGCATATGCCATTCCCACAGCATACCCATACCCACCTTGTGCCATCACATGCAGATAGCACTCAGGAGGCAGAGGAAGGGTCTGGGTAGGGCACAGCTGAGAAGGTGCGAAGACACCGTGGATGGGGGAAGCAGTAATGTGGTCACAAGCAAATATTGTGCATTCCTGATGCAAATCTGGATACGGCCGAATTTCTTTGCTCCATGGGTCCTCAGCTCCTCAATGCACAGAGCTACACAGGGAGGGAGGGAGGGACGTCGCAAACTGCTGGCAGTTTAGACAGGTGCAGCAGCTAGACTGGTGACTGGGAGCGGCTGCCGAGACCATATAACACCGGTCCTGAAAGACCTACTGGGAGACGTACAGGCTCCCAGTACGTTTCCGAGCACAATTCAGTGTTGGTCCTGACCTTTAACGCTCTAAATGGCCTCAGCCCAGTAGACCTGAAGGAGCGTCTCCACCCCCATCGTTCAGCCTGGACACTGAGGTCCAGCACCGAGGGCCTTCTGGTAGTTCCCTCATTGCAAGAAGCAAAGCTATAAGGAACCAGGCAGAGGTCAAGGCAATAAACAACTATTTTACTTTTAAAAGACAACTGAAGGCAGCCCTGTTTAGGGAAGTTTTTAATGTCTGACACTGTATTGTTTTTGATATTTGGTTGGAAGCCGCCCAGAGTGGCGGAGAGTGACTGGGGAGACCCAGGCAGATGGGAAGGGATAAATTATTATTATTATTATTATTATTATTATTATTATTATTATTATTATTATTATTATTATTTAATTTATGGCCTCTGATTGTTTTTCTGATTGTGTTAACTTCCAGAGATGCAGCCCCAAGCCTGTTGTCTCCTGTTGTGCCTGTTTTACCGGTACTTTTCTGGGCTTTTGTCCTCCCCTCTGAGGCCAGGGAAGATGTTCTGGATCTTTCAGAACATCCATCGGCAAAGCAGGGGCAGATCTCCTCTCTCCCTCCCTCCCGCCCCCTCCACAACCACAGGTTGTGGCCTTAGGATTGCTTGGCTACTCTGGTTTTTATAAGCCTACTAATACAGCACTTGGTTGTTATGGAAACCATTAACCTTGAGAATAAAAACATGGTAACTGAATTTGTCCGAAGCACACTTATTGTATTTCATTCTTTACAAAAATCACAGTGACAACTTCATATCATTAAGCCATAGAAATATCCTTATGTTATTCCCTGCCCCCCAACCTACATTACAAGACAGAGATATATAGGATGCCTTTCGAAAGTGCAGATCTGATCAGATCCATTCTTTCAAAGCACTCGTCTCTCCCAGTTTGAGTAGTGATGGGGCTGCTCCTACCCCATTAGGGCAAATAAGTAGTGATGTATGGAAGTGAGAACTGGACCATAAAGAAAGCTGATCGCCCAAGAATGGATGCTTTTGAATTCTGGTGCTGGAGGAGACACTTGAGAGTCCCATGGACTGCAAGAAGATCAAACCTCTCCATCCTGAAGGAAATCAGCCCTGAGTGCTCACTGGAAGGACAGATCCTGAAGCTGAGGCTCCAAGACTTTGGCCACCTCATGAGAAGAGAAGACTCCCTGGAAAAGACCCTGATGTTGGGAAAGATGGGAGGCACAAGGAGAAGGGGACGACGGAGGATGAGATGGTGGGACAGTGTTCTGGAAGCTACCAGCATGAGTTTGACCAACCTGCGGGAGGCAGTGGAAGACAGGAATGCCTGGCGTGCTCTGGTCCATGGGGTCACGAAGAGGCGGACACGACTAAACGACTCAACAACAACAAAAGGCTTTTGAAAGGCTCTTCTCTTGGTCTGGGAGAGGGTGGGGTGGGGCTCACTCCCCAGACAGAGAAGCCTTTTGGAGAACTTTTGGGAGATCAGAGGGTAGCAACAGAACGTGCCATTTCTGAAGTGGCTTGCCATTTGTGGAATGATCTCCCCAAGAAGGCCTGCCAGGCACCTTCCTTACATATTTTTAGGCACCAGGCAAAAATGTTCCTCTTCAAGCACCCCTTCAGGATAAACAATCTATGGCCTTTTAAAAGTGCTGGGGGGAAATACTGGTTTTTTTGTTTTGTTTGGGTTTTTTTTGCTATTATGTTCTGCATTTTGTATTTTCACTTTGTATTTTTATATTCCAAACCATCCTGTGATCTTCGGATGAAGGGTGCTATATAAATTTAATTAATTAATAATCGCAACACAGAAAGAGAACTAAGTGCCTCATCAAAATTTCTCTTTTGAATTATAATTAATGTACACATGATGTGCTTCCACATATTGTTCCCCCATGGCTGTTATTTGCATAACAAAACATGACCACATTAATTGCAGTCTTATTTGGCTCTGATACAGAAGAGAGATGTTGGCAGAGTGCTGAAAACTCCAAGGTGAGTGAGTGAGTGAGTGAGTGAGTGAGAAAGGTGAACAGGGAGTTGGGGTAGCTTTCCCCTGTCATTCTGCTCTTTGATGAAAACAGATTATCCACTATCTCACCCCATGAGATTTAGTGTGATGAGCCCTAGATTCTGAACTGAGCACCTGTGCTAGAATGTCTGTAATTAGACCACTTCTCTGGAAGCGGCAGAAATCCTCTCCTCTATTCACAAGAAACATTATGAGATTAATCTGTTGTTGTTGTGCCCCAGGTAGTCAAAACTAGCCAGTTCATATGTAATGTAATTCAACAGTAACTAAGGAGTGTCTCTGTACATTTCTGATTGGCCCCAGACACCATTGACACCAGAGATGGAGCGTACAATCTTACCACTGGACCAAACCATAGTCTGCCTCCGTCAAGGCTGTCGCTTCTAACCAGGTGGTTAAGAAAGCCTCCATCTCTTCAGAGACTCCATCTCCTCAGAGTATTGTGAAAGAACGATGTCAATCAACATTTGATGATCTCCTTCTACCGGTCCACAATAGAAAGTGTCCTTTCATACAGCATCACGGTGTGGTACACTGGTTTGACATCAACTGATAAGAAGTGCCTACAGAGGGTGATGAATACAGCACAAGATATTATGGGCCGTGAATCCGCTGGATGAAATAGTGGAAGAACGTTGCCTCAGGAGAGAGAGGAAAATTCTCAGGGATGATTCACACCCTGGCCAGCACTTTCTTGATCTTCTGCCCTCTGGCAGAAGATATGGAAGCAGGATTAGTCGCACCAACAGGGTAAAGAACAGCTTCTATCTGTGGGCTGTTAGGCTGCTGAATGAAAAGATAGCAACAGGGCAACTGACTTTCGGGTTTGGTGTGTGTGTGTGTCAGTAAACGAGGGGAATTAAGACTAAGAGAGCTGAGTGGGGTGTGTGCTTGTGTAATCTCACCGTATACAAGTTGTACAAGTGACAATAAAGTATTTTACAGTGGTACCTCGGGTTAAGAACGTAATTCGTTCCAGAGGTCCGTTCTTAACCTGAAACTGTTCTTAACCTGAAGCACCACTTTAGCTAATGGGGCCTCCCATAGCCACCACCACCGCACGATTTCTGTTCTCATCCTGAAGCAAAGTTCTTAACCTGAGGTACTATTTCTGGGTTAGTGGAGTCTGTAACCTGAAGCGTCTGTAACCTGAAGTGTATGTAACCCGAGGTACCACTGTAGTTTAAATTTCTACTCATCTAAAACTTTCAAATACTGTATATGTGAAGCTTCACCCAAATATATATATTTTTTCCCCTCTACCCACTCTGGAAGAATGGCAGATGAAGGTGATGAACTACATGGAATTGGCGGAAATGACTGGCAGAATCCGAGACCAGGGAGAAGAGTCGGTGGAAGAAGATTGGAAGAAATTTAAGGACTATTTACAGAAATATTGCAAAATTAATGAATGTTAGAATGATGTCAGAATGAAGTTAAGTGGTTTAAACAGCAATGTTATAAAGGTGTATGTAAAAATGGATTGTTAACAGGTGAGAATCCAAAGTTATAATATATTATGTTTAAGGACTAAGATAAAAGCAAAGAGGGAAAGAAATTGCTGAATTAACTAACTGACTTGGAATACAATAAAGGGAGGTGTGAGGAGGTGAGGGAAACAAGGAAATGAATATAAGGTATGGAAAGACTGATGTATTTTTTAAGTTTTTTTTGCATTTTGTATTTTTTCTTTTATTTTTACTTTTGTCTTTCTTTTTTTTAATTCATGTAATTCTTTTCTTTGAAACCTTAATAAATATCATTTTTTTAAAAAAAGAAGCTTCACCCAAATATTTTTTTCTTCCTGGAACCACCTAATTAGGGGTCCAAAACTGGACTTGCACATGCTTTGAAACTGAAGCTCTGATCAAGCCAGCAATCTGCTTTGAAACCTGCTCAGGCAGTCAACATGTTAATCAGCTAAGTTAGGGTGGCATAATGATTTCATTTGAAAGTCTGTGTGTGATTGGTGACTTCTCTTTTTCTTCCTAATGTCTCTCCCTGCCTCCCCCCCCCCATAAAATTATTTATAGTTGGACATTTGGCTTAATTGGTTTTTAAAAGAATTTTTCTCACTAAAATCTTAATACGTTAAGACCGCACAGTTGTTGAGAGCACAGGGGGGTAGTAGCTTTAGGATATTTCACAATATCTTATGAAATCCTGTGTTCTCCGGGGCTTTGGGGAAAGCTATCCAACGCTCCTTGCTGTTTTATATGTCCAG
This sequence comes from Podarcis bocagei, assembly GCF_964188305.1. NCBI lineage: Eukaryota > Metazoa > Chordata > Lepidosauria > Squamata > Lacertidae > Podarcis > Podarcis bocagei. The sequence continues at coordinate 41,826,493 of NC_138143.1, read as the reverse complement.
AGTTGGGCTCAAAGGAAGTGTCCTTGGGAGCAGAACTCAGCTTTTCATTCTGCTGTGCTTGCTGGTCTTAGGAAGATGGCGGAACTGCCCCATGTCCTGCTCATTTGTTTAACCTGGTGGCTGGGCCTTGACTTTTAAATGTTCCACAGTAGTGAGAGAGGGTGCAGCTGGAACAATGTTTAGCATGCTCCCCACAACCTCATTTGTGTACCATAAGCTTGCAACTTATGTGGGGGTCACATTCCAGGGATGGCGCTTAAAGCCAAAATAGCATATACCTTGGTAGTTGAATGGCTTAGCTCCCAAACAAAACTGGCTCCCAAACGCTGCAAACCCAGAAGTGAGTGTTCCGGTTTGTGAACGTTTTTCGGAAGCCGAACGTCCGACGCGGCTTCCGATTGAGTGCAGGAAGCTCCTGCAGCCAATCAGAAGTTGTGCCTGGGTTTTAGAACCATTTTGGGAGTTGAACGGACTCCTGGAACGAATTAAATTCGAGAACCAAGGTACCACTGTAGTAGAAACTCATTGGGTGCAATGGCGGATGGTCTTGCCAAAGGCCTTTCTCCTGGACTCCCAACCCCTTTTTATTTTTGTTTTATTTTTGTTTTTGCCAAGTGCATAAAGCTGAATGCACACAAGTTAAATGCACGGAAGTTCTGTGCGTACTGTATTATAAAACCTGTTTATTGTGGCTGTTCACCATTTCCCCCTGCATGCTCTTAAAAAAATTGAAAGTCTAGCCCTGCGTCACATAGGCTGGAGAAGAGAATGAATGCAGGAGATTGGGGGAAGGAACAGAACAGGAGATGGCTGCTTCCTTTCTCAGTTTTGACATTTGAAATTATGCTAAACTTAACTGTGTGTCTGCAGTTTCAGTCAGGAATATAGATTAATTTTACCTGGGTCATCAATCATGATGAAAATGGAAGAAGATGTTTTTCTGACCTGCTAATTACTCCATAGATTATTTTTTACAATTACATTTTCATTTAAAAAGCACTACATTAGAGGAATAGTGTATATTGGAACTGACAAGCAGTTTCTTGGATCCTCTTGACAAATTCAGCTATGCTGCTCTTATTCTGTGCCATTAATTCCATTCTCAAATGTAATGAAATTCATTTTGTTAACCTTGAAATAAAATTAGATTAATTATGCCACTTAGTATTCAAATTAACACTCTGTTGCGACTGATGAGGAGACCCACCTAGCATTATAAATTAAGTATTACCTCCTATATCTGGAGAATAAATAACAAACAAGGTGCTAAACCCTGGCAAACAGATAATCAAGCCAAACAGGAAAAAGAGACTAAATCTTTCAAGTAAGCAAATTTGTTTACCAAGGTTTACATGTGGTACATGTGAACAATAGTAGATTAGTTTTTATCAGTGCAATCCTATGTTATGGGTGATCAAGATGCTATAGTGGAACTATTGCCACTGCCCAAGCCCCACAGCTAGGGTGGGAGGTGTCTATGTCCAGATTGGGTAGAGCTGGGGGCTTTTTCACTTTTTCCTTGTTTTTCTAAAATTGACTCCAGTGGGAGGAAATTCCTATGCTAGCTCTAATGCTGTCTTGGTTTTGGACTAATTTTGGGGGCAAAAGCAATGGGCCGTAAAGGTAAAGAGACCTCTGACCATTAGGTCCAGTCGTGACCGACTCTGGGGTTGCGGCACTCATTTCACTTTATTGGCCAAGGGAGCTTCCGGGTCATGTGGCCAGCATGACTAAGCCGCTTCTGGCGAACCAGAGCAGCGCACGGAAACGCCATTTACCTTCCCACCAGAGTGGTACCTATTTATCTACTTGCACTCTGACGTGCTTTCGAACTGCTAGGTTGGCAGGAGCAGGGACCGAGGAATGGGAGCTCACCCCGTTGTGGGGATTCGAACCGCCGACCTTCTGATTGGCAAGTCGTAGGCTCTGTGGTTTAACCCACAGCGCCACCCGCATCCCTTAATGAGCCTTAGGATCCTACTGCTATACCCCCAACACAAAGCTGACTCCCCTTAGGATTCCGTCCCCAAATATATACCCAGGGGCCTCCAGAGTTACAAGGAATCTTAGTTCTCCAGGTAGCTAAGAGTGTATTATTCTTATCATCACCTCTTCCATTTCCTTAATCTCACTATGTTTCTACTGTAGCATCATGCATTTACCTTTGAGCATTCCCCTGGTGCATCACGGTTTCCATTGCAGCCCTGCCAGATCCCTAGTGCCTCTTCCAAGCTTGCTTCCAAATAATTGTGTATAGGATTTAACCACTACGCTCCACCAACTCTGAGATCCAGTAACTGGAAACAAGAGAGGCTGCTAATACCAGCAGGCCAAAAACTTCCCAATGTCTGAATGTACTGTCTTTTACACACACACACACACACACACACACACACACACACACACACACACTCTTTAAAGGTGGTTAGCACAAAAACACCTGGACTTATCTGTCCACACTTTGATGTGCTTAGATATGGTTAGTGATCTCTGGAGGGGCTATCACATATGTACATAACATACACTTATGTTTGGAAAATCAACCAAGATAGTTATGGCCATTTTACCTTTAGGATTGTTTTGTAAGGCAACCTTTAAGTTGCCTAACACTCTGAGGTGCCTAACCCTGCCCTGGATCTACCTGTCTGAAATTTGATGGGATTAATCCCATTTTGAGGGACTAGCTAGCATCTCTCAAAATGTCATGCACCTATGTGCCTGTTTCGGTTTCCCAATACGAGTCAACAGGAGGACCAAATATTCATGTTTCCAAATTTTGATTTGGTTTCAGGGTCTGACTTGGGTGTGATTTGGTTGCATTTGGGGCCTGATCTGAATTGCTGAATAGTGCCCCAAACTGAATTGGGGAGCCTTGCAAAGTTCTAGCAGAAACTATAGAGGGGAACAGGGGCGTATGAAGGGGGCGGTCCGCCCCGGGCACTGCCCTGGGTGTGTGTGACAAGATGGCCTACTGCCTCCCCCCAGCTGTAGAGCGGCAAGGACACACATGCAATTAGTGTGGGTGCTGCTTGCACCGCATCCACACAGCGGGCTGCCGCTCGTGCACAGCATCCGTCCGGGTGTCCGTCCGGGCTGCAACTTGTGTGTGGCATCCGGGCGGGCTGCCACGCATGCGCAGTCCATACAGACGTCGCGCATGCGTCACCGGGCGATTTGCCTCGCCCCGGGTGATGGAGAGGGTTCTTCCGCCACTGGAGGTGAAGTCAAATGTTATACACTTATTTTTTAAAAACGTCTTGCAGAAAGCAGTTGGGCCATGATGGAAGAGACATGATGGCTGTGAGTTGCTAGATGTGATTCAGTCGCTGTCCAAAACCAATTTGCCCCTCTCTCGGACTTCTGAAAGGTCATGATGGAATTTTTTACTGCTGCATCCCATAAGAAGCTTTTAAAATACGACATGGTGTTGAGAGATCATTTGCAGTGTGGCAAGGAGACAGTGAACTTGTATGATCTGCTTGTTCGGTAGCTAATGGAAAAAGACTTCCCTTTCAAGCATAGCATTGGTCCCTTGCATGTGTTGCTGCTTAGAAACAGCTGCAGCAAGGAAACAAGGCATGGGGCTAAGAGTGAATTACCTGCAACACCCATGTGAACCTGAGTGGGCCCCAGGGATGGGTGGGCCTAGGTGGCTGAATAGGATGGCAGACAATTAGGCAGGCAGAATAGATAAGGGGTGGGACATGAGGGCCAGGAGCTGCCAGGCCCATGGCAGGAGAGATCTATTTATATGCCAGGAAAAGGGGACTTGTGGCCTTGCAGATGCTGCTGGACTCCAGCTGCCATCAGTCCCTGCCAGCATGGCCAACGGTTGGGGGGTGATAGGAGTTGTAGTCCAGCAACACCTGGGACTCCATGTTTGGAAAAGGCTGCTAGGAGATCACCAGGCACTTGGATCGCACCTTCTTTTAGTATATCCATTCAAACCACAGCGATTAATCTGTTAACAGAAACGTAAGAGCAATGTTGTACCTTGACTTCAATTACAGATAGGTAGCCGTGTTGGTCTGCCATAGTCAAAATAAAAAATTCCTTCCAGTAGCACCTTAAAGACCAACTAAGTTAGTTCTTGGTATGAGCTTTCGTGTGCATGCACACTTCTTCAGATACCAAGGAACACCATTTCAGATAAAACCACAGCGGACCTTGCCACCAAACTCTGCCAATTTGTCCTTACCCACAACAACTTCAAATTCGGTGATGACCTGCTCCTTCAGATCAGCGGCACAGCAATGGGCACCCGCATGGCCCCACAGTATGCCAACATCTTCATGGCAGATTTAGAACAATGTTTCCTAAACTCCTACCCACTCAAACCTCTCTTGTACCTGCGAATACATTGACGATATTTTTATCATCTGGACACATGGTCAACACACCCTGGACACCTTTCACCAGAAATTTAATGATTTTCACCCCACAATCAACCTAACAATGAATCAATCTATGGAAGAAATACATTTTTTGGATACTACTATAAAAATACAGGATGGGCGCATAGACACCACCTTATACCGTAAACCAACTGACCGACAAACATATCTACATGCCTCTAGCTACCATCCCAAACATACCAAACAGTCCATTGTATATAGCCAGGCACTACGTTACAGCCGCATCTGTTCCAATTCTACAGACAGAGACTCTCACCTAAGAGAATTGGTATCTGAAGAAGTGTGCATGCACACGAAAGCTCATACCAAGAACTAACTTAGTTGGTCTTTAAGGTGCTACTGGAAGGAATTTTTTATTTTGACTTGACTTCAATGTGCATTGATAAACTGGTTGAAGTTTCCATGGGAAGGCTTTGTGGAAACAACAGTGGAAACAAAACCAAAAAGAAGACTTAAGGCAAGCAAGCAAACAAGCAGCTTTTTAGAAACTAAAAATAATAAAATTATGAGAGAGCTTTGTCTGGTTTAAATAAAATTATGCTAAATCAGCCCGGAATTGTGAAAACTGGGCTTTGGGGCATGTTTGGTTTTAAATGATCGTCTTCAGATTGGTTAGATCAGTTTAGCTGCTAAATTGCTGTTAGTCAAGGGAAATCCTGTTGACATACAGCCTGGATTAAAGCAGTTGAACCTATATCCATTAACATGCAGAGGCTGGATCAGTGGCGTAGCGTGGGGGTGCAGGGGGGGCCGGCCGCACCGGGCGCAACATCTGGGGGTTAGGGTTAGGGGGCGCAAATCCACGGGTTAGGGGGCGCAAATTACTTGCCTTGCCCCGGGTGCTGACAACCCACGCTACGCCACTGGGCTGGATGGCCATCTCTCATGTATGATCTAGTTGAGATTCCTGCATTGCAAGGGGGTTGGACTGGATGGCACTCTGGGTTCCTTCCAGATCTACAATTCTGTTATTCTGAGTTCATTCTCCATCTTTCAGATGCGGGGATGATGATTCTCCCACATTCTCTCACCACCTTTATTTACTGGGAACAGTTCTTGTTTGTAGTTACCTGCTCCTGGCAAATCACTGTAACTGTTTTGTTATTAGGTTTGTCTTTTGAGGGAGTCTTGCTAAAATTTTGTTAGCGTGAGTTTGCTGGACTTGTCACTCTTCTGGGTTCATTGCCCTCCCCAGGGCCTCTGGATTAGCTTTCTGAGTGAGGTAGGGTGGATACGCTTACAGGTAGTTGCTAGCGCATGAGGAACAACAATTAAAGTAAAAAAATTCCTTCCAGTAGCACCTTAAAGACCAACTAAGTTAGTTCTTGGTATGAGCTTTCGTGTGCATGCACACTTCTTCAGATACACAGGTGCTACTGGAAGGAATTTTTTTATTTTGACTATGGCAGACCAACACGGCTACCTATCTGTAACAATTAAAGTGTAATCCTAGATAGATCTACTTGGAATAAAGTCCCATTGGGCTGGAAGGGACATACCGCTCCTAGGCAACTGTTTGTAAGAGGACTGCAGTCTAAGAAACCATACTACACAAAGTCTATCATTTCAGTATTGCTACAGAATTGTGTAGCACACAATCATGGTTATTCTCAACATCCCGCATGTCCTCGGTGTCATTCACAAACCGGGCTGAATCATTGCCAGCCATCCACCACAGATCATTTGGGAACATTAGTATCCCAAGAATCGTTTGTTAACAATAACTGATCCTTGAGGCACTCCACTGCTTCCATTAAGATAACTCATCATTTGCCCTCTGCCAGCTGGCTGGCGGGCACATGAGAACCCTGAGCAGCTTCAAAGCCGTATCACTATTTGCAAAGGGCTTTAGGAAAGACCTCATACTCCCGTTTGAGTCTCTGGAGGCTTGAACAGGAATGTCGGGGCTATCTGAAAGCCCTTTGCAATGTTTAAAGGCGGAAGGGTGGTCGGCTTTCAAGGGGGCTTTTGCAAAATGCTTTGAGACAGCCCTTGTGGCTCCTGTTTGAGCCTCAGAGTCGCAAATGGGAATGGGGAGGGGAGTTGCCTGACAGCTCATTGCAAAGACACTCTTTGAAGCAGCCACCCCCTCCTCCTTTAAATATTGCTCAAGCTCCTACCCATCAACTGATGGCAAATTGGACCCCCTGGTGGATTGCAATGGGCCCATGGACTAGAAACTGTTAGAATTCCTGCTCCATGATTGCAGTCATGGGATTTTTGTCTATCACATGACAATATATGTTTTGACTCCACAAAGTGGGAAGTGACGGAGACAGGATGTTTGTGTTCCTGTGTTCCGCGAAGTGGGACTATTGTCCTTTGTTCTCTCTCGTTGCTGTCTGATACTAGAGAGAGAGCCATGTTGCAGTGCTCCGTGCGTGTTTATATGTAAATAAAAGGAGATTGGCCAAAATGCTGAGTTGCTGAGGTCTGTCATGCAATCTGCGAAGACTCTGTGGATCCCTAAGTGTGCCGATGTCTGTTGGCATTGGTTGCTGTGATGTTTGGGCAGAAGAAAGCTTTTGAAGCTCCTGAACGACCAGGAGGGAGGGAACATGCCAGTTGGGCATGTGTCTGTGCCAGGGTTCTACTCGAGTGTAGGTCGAACTCCTGACAGAAACTCCCACCCCTGCTATAGGCTATACTTTGCAGAACTCTTTGAGCCTACCACACAAGTCTTGCAGATCTTCAATCACTGTTCCTTTATGAAATTTGTTGTTTTTATTTTGATTAAGTATTTTGTGGTTTTATGGTTTGATTTTATTCTGTGAACCACCCAGGGACCTCCAGGTATAGGGTTGTATATAAATTCAAACAACAACAACGATATTTATTCAGAACTGGTTGACTCTGCTTGGGACACACCTGCAGTTCTTTCCAAAATAAATATATTGGATCAGGCTCATTTATTTTGATGGTTGTGGGTAGCTATAACAGTGGAGAAAAATGGGCACAAATAAGAAATTGAATACACCTGGATTAAGGGCAGCGCAACCAATTCCACAGCACTGGGCACCAAGCCTGGGGGATGCCACAGGGCGTTGCAACTATGTCACAGTGAATTGAGCGGAATTGAAGGCGAGAGGTGTAGGGAGTGCCAAATTACTGCTTCAAGCAGGGCACTGTTGAAAGTTGAAAGACAAAGAGACAGAAGACGATCACTGACTACTAGTTATAGTGGTTGTGTACCACCCTTGGTTTAGGGGGCGTGGGTGGCGCTGTGGGTTAAACCACAGAGCCTAGGGCTTGCTGATCAGAAGGTTGGCGGTTCAAATCCCCATGACGGGGTGAGCGCCCGTTGTTCAGTCCCTGCTTCTGCCAACCTAGCAGTTTGAAAGCACATCAAAGTGCAAGTAGATAAATAGGTACCACTCCAGCAGGAAGGTAAACGGCGTTTCCGTGCGCTGCTCTGGTTCACCAGAAGCAGCTTAGTCATGCTGGCCACATGACCCGGAAGCTGAATGCTGGCTCCCTCGGCCAATAAAGCGAGATGAGCGCCGCAACCCCAGAGTCGTCCACGACTGGACCTAATGGTCAGGGGTCCCTTTACCTTACCAACCTTGGTATCAGCTGCAGCATACCCCAAATACCAGTGGTTGGAGAACAGAAGTAAGGAGAGTTCTGTTGCATTCCTGTCCTCCTTGTTGACTTCCCACAGCCAACTGGTTGGCCAAGGTGAAAACGGGAAATTGGTTCAGGTAGGCCTTTGGTCTACTCCATCGGGGTTTCCTTATGACCTTATGTCCCTCATGCTGAATTCTGCAGTGCAGGAGCCTCATAGTAGATTTCCAGGCAGTTTAGCAATTCAGACCCCTCTTCTGCTATATGTAGATTCTCTTTCCTCAAATTAATTCATTTTCTCTTAGAGAAATGTGCAAGCGAATATGATAAAATTAATTCCAACTGATTTTAAACCCCTGTGGCATTTATCTTTAATAGTCACTGCCTTCTACTTAAATATGATTAAGCTGTTCTGTTGTGATATCACTGAAACTGAAATATCAAGCTGTATGTGGAGTTTTAGGTATAATGGAAGCTCCTGCATCTTAGGTGTTCAGCACCTGAAAGGAAGCATTTAGCATACCGGACACAGCAAATTATTTTTGTGTCACATTCTGTTACACACACTGTCATCTCAGCTCCTAAGATAGACTGTGATTAGGAGGGGCAGAAGGAAGGTGAGGCATTGCTAGGAAATGCCAGCTGCAAAAATATTCTGAGTTTGAGAGTAGTGATACTAAAGATGGGCAAGCCCTCCAAATCTTCCCTCAAATTAATTTGGGAAATACTTTAATTCTGCCCCCCCCCCAAAAAAAAAGAGAGAGAGGGAAAAATATTGTTTATTTAGGACCTTCATACACTGTCCCATAACATAAAGTTCTCTGGACTGCTAAAATACTTCAGTAGTTTTCCAAGTCAGTCTGAAGGTTTGGAAGAATTGCCCCAAGCACGTTGTGTGGATATGAATTGAGACTTTAGAGCTGCAACCCTAAACACACTTACTAGGAAGTAAGCTCCTTTGAGCTCTGTAGAACTTACATCCAAGTAATCATGCATAGGATCATGTCCACATCTGCTACAGAACTTGAAGCAGTGGTTTGCATGCAATAGTGTCATTCAGCAGACGGTAACAATCCTGTAACCTCCTAGACCCTCCCTAAATTTGCTGCCGGGGGTGGGTAGTGTCAGTATATGGAAACATCACAGCTGCAGACAGCCAGATTGTTGACATCACATGATGCGCCTATCTGTGGGAAAGAAGAATTTCCCAGGAAGTTCACAGGCTGGAAAAGTCTCTGTGAAGAGTGTAATTAGAAACCTTCCGTTTGCGCATGCTCAGGAAGTTTGTCAGACTTGCTGGAAGAACTGAACTGAAAGGACGTGTTTTTCTCTAGTACTGTAATGTCAGAAATAAACATCATGTAAATAGATTTCTGACTTATTCTCATTCCCCTGCAGAAGCAGGAGGGGAGGCGGTTGTACATTTTACCCACTCTTGGGAAAATGTCGCCTATCCATATCTCCCTGGTCTGTCCGGGAAGTCAGCCAGAGGAGGTTACCGGTAAGCAAGCTCCGAGGACAGTGAGAGGGGCCAGCCTCTGTGGAGGGGGCTTGCAAATCGACAGGTAGATCCTCCGGGGGGGGGGGCTGCTGGGGGGAGGGGGAAAAATAGCTGAAAATTCCCTTCCCTGTTCCATTGATGGAAGCCTTACCATCAGCTGAGTGTCACCATGGGATACAACCTGCGGCTGTACTTTAGGCAGGCAAATTTTTAAAAGGGAGCGCATAGGAGTGCGTCCATGCGTGTTTAGAACCGGGTGACTTTAATGGTGCAACAAATTAAAAACACAAGCAAGTAAGGCAGCCTAGTTTTAAATTATGTGAAGGTAAGTAAATCTTCTGCACTATATATAGATAAATCCAAAACGATAATTTGCCAAAAGTGTAGTGTAGAACGGTGTCTAATTATTTCTTTGGCCACAAGTCAAAACAGCTCAAAAATAATAATCAACGACTGTTGTGGCACAGTAATGAGCTTGTAATAGGTTGTGTGCTTATCTATGTATATTTGGTTTTTTTAAAAAAATTCTTTTCCCTTTTCCCTTGTTCAAAATGGTTTTAAAACTGTCTTCGCATCTTAGGCTAAACAATTTAGACACCATATCGTAACACTGTAAAATATCTATTGCCTTTTAAAATAAGAAATAAAGACACGGACACCCGGATCAGAGCTTTAGCGTGAGATGAGAACAAAAGGGTCAACAGTTCTAACCATCCCTCTTTAAGGTACTTTAATGAATTAGATCTGGGATGTGGTAGGGAAAATTTCCTTACTGGTGAACCCTGCTTTTGCAAAGGTTCCTCACAACAGAATCCCGATAGGCCTTCACTAGTTGGACTGACCCTCCCCACCAAAACTCTAGGTCAGCCTCTCTCAGCCTTGTGTACCTGGATATTGTTGGACTGCAACTCCTATCATCCCTGCCCACTGGTCCTGCTAGCTAGCGGTGATGGGAGTTGTAATCCAAGGTCATCTGGGGAACCAAGGTTGAGAAAGTCTGCTCTAGGCTGCCTGACTACAAGGGCAATTGCTAAACCCTACTGACAATTAATTACCCTTCCTTGCCTCCCCTTAGTAACATTAACCTAAAATGAGTTTTGGATGTACTTTCTCAGGGGACATAGAACTTAACAAAACATTGTGAAATATCATTAGAACAGAAGCTTAACAACTGTGCCTCTAGCGCACCGCGAAGGTTTTAGTGAGAAATTCATTTTGAACCAATGAAGCCAAATGGTGATGTATTTAAGGAAAGCTTATTTAAGAAAAAGATGAGGGGAGAAGGAAAAGGGAAGGCAACAAAATCACACTCACAGAGACTTGCAAATGAAATCAAAAAGTCAATCTACATTAGCTGGCTATATTTTAGCTGTTTACATAGACTATTGGCGTTTCGAAGCGTGTACATGAGCAGGAAAGAGGTTCTGGGAGAGAGCATGTGTCAGAGCTGCTTCCAGATCCTAGCTCACAGAGGATCACGCTAGCCAGCGTTCACTTTATAAAAGTCTTTATTGAGTTACAGTTTCCATTCTTAAGCTGCTGCGTGCAGCTCTACGTCTTATGGGTTAGACCGGCGAAGCTCCGTCTGAGTCTCCGCCCCCTGTGCACCAGCTTACTAACCTAGTCTTACTCCACCTTTTCCGCCTGACCGTTCTTCTCTGGGTCCCTCTGCCCCCCGTGGTCTCTTCCTTCCGGGATTCTTCTGACGCGGACCCCCCGGACCCTCCTGTCTCCTTGCGCCGGGCTTTAGGACCTGGCTCCCTTTCCGGGCTGCTTACTGCGCCACCTTCCTGTGCAATTGAACTTGGCGCGCGCGCCCAACCTTCCACTTTCCGCCTGACCGTTTCTTCGCTCCCCGATGGAGGTGTGGCCACTCCTGACTCGTGCCCTCCCTCCTGTTGTGAGCTGCCAGCGCTTGATACCTGGCGCCCTTCTTCTCCCCTGCTCTCTGTTGGTGACGCTGGTCCTGATTTCCAACTGCTCCCCTCTGAGCCCCCTCTGGACCCTTCTTCCTGGGGTGTCCCCCTAGGTTCCCCCCTTGTTCTGGCCACTGGTGCTCCTTTCTGTGAATCTTCTGATTCACTGGAAAGACTCGGAGATCTCGGGTCGTCGTCATCACTCATCTTTTCCTCTGCCTCCTCCCCCTCGCTCTCTGTTTCCTCCCTTGCCCTCGCCTCTGCTCCTGAACCCCTGACATCCATCCCCCCTCGAAGCCCCCCTTCCCCCCTCCCCTCCTTCCGGTGCGGGAGCTGGGTGCTGCCGTGTCATGGGGACGAATGTCGGATACAGTTCGCTTCCCGTGGCGGGCCTCCAACTGAAGGCTTCCGGTTCTTCCTCCCTGCTCTCGTCGACAACGGTCACCTCCGCTTCCATCTCTGTGCCGCCGTGCTCGAAACCCGGGTCATCCCCGAACTCGTCCATGTCCGCCTCTTCGTCGGTCCCTCCTGGGGGCGTTGCTCGCCCGGGACCCTCCAGCCACTTCCTGCGCCACTGCTCCTCTGGTCTATCGTCCCACCAATACGAGGGTTCTGAGGCAGATCCTGAGGGTGACCCCTCCGGGGAGCGGGCGTCTCGTGTCTGTTCCTCGTCCGAGTCGAACCCCTGGAACGTGCTGGCTGAAAGCGTGGGTGTGAAAAGCCAGTCGTCGAAAAAGTCTGCTGGCATGGGTCTATGCGGGAAGAGGGCATGAAACTCGTCTTTGAGCAGAGGTTCCTCCAAAGCGTAGCCCGGCACCCAGCTGTTGGCACTGGCTGGGGTGCCCTCCTTGGCGAGAAGGTATTCTACCCCCTCTTCTCCCCATCTGGAGTCCAAAATCTCTGTGACTTCGTTGATGGGCTCCTCCTGTGCCACTCCCCCTTGCTCGGTTCCCTCTCGAAGCGGACTCGGTGCCGTTCCTGGTTCCTGAAATCTGTGAGGTGCCTTGTAGGGAGTGAGCACCGATCTGTGGAACACCGGATGCATCCTGGCGCCCTCCGGAAGCGCCAGCCTGAAAGCCACCGGGTTGACCTGCTCTTCGACTTGGTAGGGCCCCAGTTGTTTATGCCCTAGTTTCTTCTTCGCTAACGACCTGGCCGGTACTGCGTGGGCTGCCAACCAGACCCAGTCTCCCACATGGATCTCTTCGCCAACCCTCCTGTGTTTGTCTGCTTGTACCTTGTATGCGTGCTTGGCTAGCTCCAGGTGCCGCCGAAGCTGATCGTGGACCTCCTGCAACTCCGACGCGAACGCGTCTGCTGTCTGCGGCTCCCCCTCTCCCATTCTTTCCAGGCCCGGGAAGGTTCTGGGGTGCCTTCCGTTGTTGGCGAAGAACGGCGTCACCCCCGTGGATACGTGCTTCGTGTTGTTGTAGGCGAACTCGGCGAGAGGCAGGTAATCCACCCACGTCGCGGGCTGTTGATTTGCATAACATCTCAGGTACTGCTGCATGATGGCATTGACCCGCTCCGCTTGTCCGTTGGTCTGCGGGTGTCTAGCCGAAGCCAGGTTGATCTTGACGTTCAGGAAGCCCATCAGCTTCTGCCAGAAGTTCGAGATGAACTGCCGCCCCCGGTCGGACAGTATAGACCGCGGCAGACCGTGAACCTTGAACACGTGATCTATGAACAGTTTGGCGGTTTGTTCCGCCGTGGCCACCTTCGCACACGGGATGAAATGTGCCATCTTGGAGAACAAGTCCACCACCACCAGCACTGCCGTCTTGCCCCTCGAGCTGGGCAGATCCGTGACAAAGTCCAGGGCCACTCTCTCCCACGGTTCGAACGGGGTTTGCAGCGGTTCCAGCAGTCCCGCCGGCGGTCTGTGTACTGGTTTGGCCCTCTGGCAGGTGTCGCACCTCGCCACGTAGTCCGCGACCTCCCCTCTCATTCTGGGCCACCAGAAGTCTCTGGCCACTAATTCCATCGTCTTCTCTGTGCCAAAGTGCCCGGCAGTGGGTGCGTCGTGCAACTGCTGCAGTACCTTGGCGCGAAGATCGTCCCCCGGCACGTAGATGGCCCCTTTACGGAGTAGTAATCCATCGTGAACCTGGAACTCGCCGGTCGCTGCCGTGCCCCTTTGCGCCTCTGCCATCTTGGCTCGCGCGAAGGAGTCGTCCTGCAACACACGTCTTACCGCCTCCAGGTCAACAGTCGCCGAAGCGCATGCCCACGCTGTCGGTGCGAAAATGTGCATGGCCGCCGCTGGTGTCGCCTCCTCGAGGTATTGCGGTTTACGGGAGAGGGCGTACGCCATGATGTTGGTGTCCCCCGGGACATACTCTATACGGAAGTCGAAGTCCGTGAAGAACTCTGCCCAACGTATCTGCCTCTGGTTCAGGAACCGCGCCGTGCGCCAGTGCTCCAGATTCTTGTGGTCCGTGCAGACTTGCACCGTGTGCTTGGCTCCGATCAGGAAGTGCCTCCACGCCTTGAAGGCTGCATGAATGGCCAACAACTCCCTGTCCCAGATGGTGTAGTTCTGTTCTGACTTAGTGAGCTTCCTGGAGTAGAACGCTCCCGGTCTCCAAGCCCCCTGCGGGTCTTGCTGCAACAGAACTGCTCCCACGGCTCTGTCTGAGGCGTCCGTCTCCACCCTCATCTGTCTGCTGGGATTGACGTGCAGTAGCTGCTCCTCCGACGCGAAGAGACGCTTGAGTGCCTGAAAGGACTGCTCCGCCTGCTCCGTCCAGATGAACTTCTTCTTCTTGGAACTGAGCGTGTCTGTGATGGCCGCCGTTTGCATCGCAAACCCCTTGATAAACTTGCGATAGAAGTTCACAAAGCCGACAAACCGCTGGACTTCCTTCCGGTTGCGCGGACTTTTCCAATCCAACACCGCTCGAACCTTGGCGCTGTCCATGGCGAGCCCCTTGTCGGACAACCTGTAGCCCAGGAAGTCCACCTCCGACACGTCGAACTGGCATTTTTCCAGCTTGGCGTAGAGCCTATGCTGCTGCAGTCTGCCCAGCACTTCCTTGACGTCTCTGTCGTGATCCTGCTGCGATTCAGAAAAGATGAGTATGTCATCCAGGAAACAGACACACTTCTTGTAAAGGAGCCCCGCCAGCACGTGATGCATGAAAGCTTGAAAACAGTGGGAGCCATTTTGCAATCCAAAAGGCATAACTCTGTATTCGTAGGTGCCCAGGGGCGTGAACATGGCTGTCTTCCACTCATCGCCTTCCCGCATGCGAATGAGGTTGTACGCCCCTCGCAGATCCAACTTGGTGAAGACGCGTCCCTTGCGCACCGTCGCGAGGAGGTCGTCGATCCTGGCATGGGGAAGTCCGATGGCTTGGTCATGCTGTTCAAGGTTCGGTAGTCCACTACCAGCCTTTTTTGGGGCATGTCCCTCTTCTTGACGAAGAATACAGGACTACCCCCCACTGCTTTGGACTCCCGGATGAAACCGCGCTCCAAATTGTGATCTATGAACTCTTTGAGTTCCTGCAGTTCGTCCTCAGACATGGAATACAGCTTCCCTTTTGGCAACGCCGCCCCTGGCAGGAGGTCAATCTTGCAGTCGTATGGTCTGTGGGGGGGGGGTAGCTTGTCCGCCTCCTTCTCGCAGAAAACCTCCAAAAACTCTGCGTACTTGTGGGGAACCGCTTGCAGCGTCCCTAGCTGCAGCTGTGACTCCTCTTCCTCTCCTTCCTGCCGGGGCAGGATGCAGTGTTCAGCACAATAGGAAGAGCCGAAGGTCAGCTGCCTCTGGTACCAAGCCAGCGTCGGGCTGTGCTTGTCCAGCCAACTCATGCCCAATACAATGGGCGTGTCCGATAGTTGAGTGACGTTGAAGCTGATGACTTCCCTGTGATTCCCAAGGCGCATCACCATTGGTGGCGTTTGCTTCACCACTTGCCCTCCGAGCAACTCCCTGCCATCCACCGTGACAACCTGCAGGGGCAGTGTGGCAGGCAGCAACTGTATAGCATGCCGGTCGACAAAGTCTTGCCCTATAAAGTCTGCATTGCTTCCTGAGTCAATGGTGATTGGCACGTCCATGGTGATTCCATTGGGTAGCTGGAGCGATGCGGTGAGCCGCACTACTGATTTGGGCGGGAGGGGGTCTGTGGGCTGCAAAATCTCTGGGGACTGCTTCACTGACACGTCTGGCTGGGCCCCAGTGCCTCTGTCTCCAGCCAGACTCCGTCGTTTCCCTGCTGTGGTTCTCCTTGCTGCGTTGCTGCAGTTACCATTGCTGAGGCTGCAGTGTGTTTGTGGATCCTCTGGGGACACTCTTTCGCCATGTGCTGCGGACTTTCGCAGATGTAACACTTCCTGTTCATTTGAACTTGGCGCGCGCGCCCAACCTTCCACTTTCCGCCTGACCGTTTCTTCGCTCCCCGATGGAGGTGTGGCCACTCCTGACTCGTGCCCTCCCCCCTGTTGCGAGCTGCCAGCGCTTGATCTCTGGCGCTCTTCCTCTTCCCTGCTCTCTGGCTGTGACGCTGGTCCCGATTTCCAACTGCTCTCCTCTGAGTCCCCTCTGGCTCTATCTTCCTGGGGTGTCCCCCTAGGCTCCCCCCTTGCCCTGGCCACTGGTGCTCCTTTCTGTGAATCTTCTGATTCACTGGAAAGACTCGGAGATCTCGGGTCGTCGTCATCACTCATCTTTTCTTCTGCCTCCTCCCCCTCGCTCTCTGTTTCCTCCCTTGCCCTCGCCTCTGCTCCTGAACCCCTGACAGCATGTTTGATCACTTAGTTGGAGGGTTTCAGTGAGATGAATGCACTGGGTGAGCTTCATAAATGTGGGGTGAAACCTTACATTTTTATGGGAAGCTGATTCCACTTAATGGGGATGATTGTAATGACCCAAGGCTCTGACTTCCCATCCTCAGGAGAAGAGTCTGTGGGTACAAAAGAACTTGGGTCATCAGAACCATCATTTTGCATCCACACCTCCTTGCAAGGTCTAATACCAGAGGAGTCCATCATGCCAGAGCTTCTCTATTCTGAAGAGATCACCTTGTCTTCTCCAGTCTTCCAGAACTCTGGCTTGAGCACTAGAATTGAATAAATGATAGTAGAAACCCAGCCTTCCCCATACCACCAGAGTTAGTATTCTAAGTTTGAGGATTGGAACTGGATTGTTAACTTTAAAACAACGGCCTTACCATGTGTGCCAGGCTGATCAAGCCTGAGACCCTTAGCCCTGGGGTCTTTCTTTGCAAGAGAATAGACAAATAACGAAGACCAAAAATGGGAGTTTAAAAACTTTATTTTCTAACCATCCTCTCCTAACAGCTAGGGCATCCTCTCTCTAATGCCAAACTACCCTTGGGAAAAGGGAAATAGAAGTTGGGACATTAGAGGTGTCTTTACTTAAGTAGACTTAGTCCTATGCACACACCTTAAGGATCCTTGCAAGTAAAAATAGGAAAAACAAGGTGAGGCATGAGAGAAGGAGGTGTTGCAGATAGGTGTTACCACTTCTGGGGTCTGCTGTGTAGCCTTCTCCAAACTAGGAGAGAGTGAACGGCTTTTACAGAGAAATGGGGTGCAGAACAAAGTCCTGTCCCACAGGATCCAGAATGCCACAAGGTTGCAAAGCAGCATTCTCCATTGCCAAACTACAAGTATAGCTATCGAAAATGTTTCTGTATTGTCCTCTTCTTCACATGCATGGGAACATAATCTGTTACATATGGCCAAAGTAAGTAGCGAAGTCCAGATTGCTTGCAAAATGTGCTCTCTCTCGCTCTCTCTCTCTCTCTCTCTCTCTCTCTCTCTCTCTCTCTCTCACACACACACACACACACACACACACACACAGGGTGGGAGAAATGTATCATTTCTGCTGTGCAGTTGCTAGGGCATTTTCGTGGCTCAGCTTGAACTGTTATCTTCAAGGTTGGAACCAACTGCTTAAAGCTTTGTTAATATATAAACAGCTTAGTTTTTTAAAAAGACAATTTTTTAAAAATGAAAGGGTAGAACAGGCAGAATAAGAGGTTTAGTACAACGATATATGCATTTTAACAGCATTACTTGCAATAAAGAATGAATACACCATAAGCATCAATGTCACCAGGTTGCCTAATACACAAGTTGGCCTTAGTGCTTCTGCTTCATTAGGGTTAATTGTGACACTGGACCCTTTAAGAGTAGAGGTGTTGCTCATCAGGTGTGCTCAAAGAAAGCTGTAGTTCTTGCTAAGGATGTGGCAGGGATATAGAGAAGTTGGGTTCCAAATGGGACTTACCTGATTTGGTCCAAGTGAATCGTGGCCTTGATGGGACCCCTCTTTATTAGGCATGGTGGGGCAGCAGTGGGTTGCCATCGCCTGGGGCCACACAGAGGGAGGGAGGGAAGGAAACGGTGTCTGCATCACTCAGAAGATTGCAGCCACAGAGATAAGAAAAGAAGAGTCATTTCGTTGTTTGGAGAGGTCACTTCTTGGTTTGCATGGAGAAACCATTTTCAAAAAAGCCCAGCAACTGAAACAGGCACCTGCTTTAAGGCAGCACTGGGTGCTGAAATTTTGCCCCCTACGAATTTTGCGCCCGGGGCAACCATGCTTCTGCCCCCCCCCCAAGCTATGCCACTGCAAACAATGCACACTGACTTTGTGTTGGCATTTATTCACTGAAATATACTCAGAGTCGAGTGTGAATTTCAAGCTCTTCATTCAGCTCAGTAGCAATGAATGAAACTTTCCCCAAAACGTCTGGCTATATATACATTATTTACACTGGGCCCCGTGTGATTGGCTAATTCCGGGCTGCTCCTGTAGGCCAATCAGGTTGTGGATTCATCTCCTCCTGAAGCCTGATTGGCTGCTCCTGCAGGCCAATCAGGTCACTGATTCACTTCCACCTGGAGCTGGATTGGGTGGCTCCTGCGGACCAATCAGACTGCTGCATTCTGGATCCTATTGTTCTAGGATTCAGCTCAGCAACTGTGGCAAGGAAAAATGCTGAATTTGCACTTGACTTTTTGTTATAGAATCTTTATAGAGTGCTGAACCTCCAACAGAATGGCGGCTTTTTAGTTTCCATTGAAAGAAGATCCCGTTTCACTTGCTGCGCAAACATGGGCTTTAAAATAACGAACACACACACACACACACACATATGTAAAACAAGTACACCCTGCTACCTTACCATAATAAATATCCTAATTCATGAGAGAGCAAGAGGAATTAAACAGGGTGGTTTTTTAAAAAGTTCTTATCACACGAACATCTGGTGCAGCACTAGATTAAAGAGAACGAAAGGGTGGACTTTTATTTTGTTTTTTGTTTTTACCAAAGGAGTATTTCCTTGGTCAGCCACCAGTGGTGGAAAGGGTAAAGCAGCGTCTAATGGGATGGTTGGCTGCTTGAACAAAGCAAATGACTCTCACCTGCTCACAGTAGACTGCCCTCAGTGGCAGGTTTGCACAACATAGTCCCTGTCAATCTACAACACAGGACTTCTCAAAGGACTGAGGAGGAAGAGGGATCAAAGGAGAGCTGCAAGCCTTCTGAGGTGCCAGTGTTTTGAAGCAAATGACTTATTGGCCACTGTTTAAATCCCAATGAACCTCTAAGGCACAGGTAAGTCTGGATGATTTAAGAAGCACATTTGTCTTAGAACTAAAAGGTTATGACAGCGGAAAGTTCGCAGCCTATTTGAAAACACTACTGCTTTTAAGTGTAATTGGTATCAGCTGAAAATAAGGAAGCCAAGAGACTTCTAATTATTGCCCCAGTTCATAACTGGCTAGCAGGGGCTGTGAATGAAAGGCCTAGGAGGCGGGTCTCTTGTCACCGTGTTAAGGGTACAAAATATTTAAAGAGTTAGAAGAAGCTCTTTTTCACTCTAATTGGCCTGATCCTGCCAAGCTCTTCCTACAGTCTTGCAGTGTGGTAAAGCTGACAGGCATTCCAATAGGACACACACACACACACACACACACACACACACACACACACACACACACACCACACTACTGATTCTGTCTATACTTGCTCTTAACTTCTGACTTTTACTGATAATGTTACTGTACATGTTATGTTCCATATCAATTGCTTAGAGATTTCAAGAATTAAGCGGTATACAAATTTTTAAAATAAATAAATTCAGTCTTACGAGTGAAACTCCGCACACTGCTATATTTCTGAAGCATAATTTTATAAATTGTTGTTGTTTAGTTGTTTAGTCGTGTCCGCATATTCGTGACCCCCTGGACCAGAGCACGCCAGGCCCTCCTGTCTTCCATTGCCTCCCGCAGTTTGGTCAGACTCATGCTGGTAGCTTCAAGAACACTGTCCAACCATCTCGTCCTCTGTCGTCCCCTTCTCCTTGTGCCCTCCATCTTTCCCAACATCAGGGTCTTTTCCAGGGAGTCTTCTCTTCTCATGAGGTGGCCAAAGTCTTGGAGCCTCAGCTTCAGGATCTGTCCATCCAGTGAGCACTCAGGGCTAATTTCCTTCAGAATGGCGAGGTTTGATCTTCTTGCAGTCCAGGGGACTCTCAAGAGTCTCCTCCAGCACCATAATTCAAAAGCATCAATTCTTTGGCAATCAGCCTTCTTTATGGTCCAGCTCTCACTTCCATACATCACTACTGAGAAAACCATAGCTTAAACTATACGGACCTTTGTTGGCAAGGTGATGTCTCTGCTTTTTAAGATGCTTTCTAGGTTTGTCATTGCTTTTCTCCCAAGAAGCAGGTGTCTTTTAATTTCGTGATACATAAATATTCTTATACAGTTGCATTCATTGCTATATGTATCTGTTGATCAGCTAGTTACCTTAGGAAACCTGGAGTGTATATGCACAGAATATGTAATGTATAATAATGTGAATAATCATGCACATAATATGCAAGAATGGGGGGGGGGTAAAGCAGCACTGGTAAAAAAAATACTTGTTTCTTTTTGAGATCAAAGAGTGAGATAAGAAAAACCTGTGCAAAGAAGCCTGACATTGGCATTGTCAAGAAATTCCTTCCCTTGACCTTCTGGGACCTAACTAGATTTTGTCAGCTTCTAATAATCCCTAGCACAGAATTTGCTCTTTTCACAGCTGCTGTGCACAGTACTTCCTATTCTTTAACCACTTGCTGATGCATAAGCGGACCCCTCCTTTTATTTCATGACCATACATTTGGAACATCAAAGCTCTGAATATGTCAAGCAGTGCCGCATTTACGTATAAGCTAAACAAGCTATAACTTAGGGCCCCAGTCTCTTGGGGGCCCCCCAAAAAAAATTAAAGAAAAAAAAAAACCCTGGATGTACATTTCCAAAATATAAGATAGCAAACAAATAAAATAAAACATGCATACAGCAACAGTGTTTTGTGTTGTGTAGGCTCCTGTGATGTAAGTCTGCTAGCCTGCTCCCTAAAATATCACTGGTTTGCTCATTTCTATATATAGGGTGCCTACATTCTGCATGTGCAAATGGCTTTAGATACCTATTAGGTCCATAAATTACCATATAGCATATATTCAACAGAAGAAACAGCGACAATTTGTTGTTGACAAAGGACAGGTGGACATAGAAAGGGCCCCATTACCATCCGTAGCTTAGGGCCTCATCAGACCTAAATCTGGCCCTGATATTAAGTATATAAGATCAAGGATGTAGCTTTCTAGATTATGTACCTACTTTTAGAACTAGGGAAGCGAATGCATTTTCAATTTCTCACCCCTGTTTTTCTCAGGATGCAAAAGAAGGGCCCTGTGTAGTTTGTTGAGTTTCCCAGGGAGTCCAATGGATGGGGAAGGCTCCCCCCCCCCCAGCTCTTTCTTCACGCTTTTCCTTCGGCAATTTGTAAAAAGTTTTCATTTCGAAGGTTTCATTTAATGCTTCTTTATCCTTATGTGATGTTCTCACAAGCAGGCAGCTTCTGCATTCAAGCACATAAACTTTTAAGTTATCCAGTACTGTATTTAAATCGACCATTTTTTAAAATTTCCTTGAGCAAGATTCCATATAGTGATGGCACTAGAGGTCAGAGTGAGCGAGTGGGGCAAAAAAGAATTACTGAGTCTTTTATGAGTCACGCCCAAACCTCTTCTGAAGTTTGCTCCCAACTCATAATATCTTGACAACAGTTCCAGTTGCCATACATTGCAGTTAGCCACCCCCTTCTTTCCCCAACTCATCCTAGAAGCCAACTCCAGGGGGCCGTGGGTGCTTGGGCACGCACAATAATATAACTGGGGGGGGCAGGCACCCACAAAGTCAATGAGAAAAGCTGGCAGGTGGCAGTGGTGCTGCCTCTAAGAGAGAGTGTGGTGTAGTGGTTAAGAGCAGTGGACTCGTAATCTGGTGAACTGGGTTCGCTTCCCCATGCAGCTGTTGGGTGACCATGGGCTGGTCACAGTTCTCTGAAGTCTCTCAGCCCCACTCACCTCACAGAGTGTTTGTTGTGGGAGAGGAAGGGAAAGGAGATTGTTAGCCGCTTTGAGACTCCTGAAGGGGAGTGATAAAGTGGGATATCAAATCCAAACTCAGAAGCAGTTCAGCTCCTCCCTCCACAGCAAGCCAGCTAGGCACCCTTTTGTTGGGGGGGGGGGGGCTCAGACATGGAGGAGACTCTGCCTCATGAGTCTGAGCCCCTTCCTGCAGAAAAGGGTGTCTTGCTGGGTGAGGAGAGGATGAGGAAGAGGAGTCGTCACTGTCAGCCACGGCAACCTGGATGTGTGGGAACACACACCTGCACCTGCACACAGTGCTTGTGACACATACACTACACGCAGGCATGTGTGTGTGTGTGTGTGTGTGTGTGTGTGTGATGTCACACATCCGTGTTGTGATGGAGGGCACCCACAATCCTGAGGGCGAGTTGGCACCACCATTTTATTTGTATGGCGCCTTTCCATAGTTAAAACACTGCTCAAGGCGGCTTTACAATATGACAAGACTTACATAATTACCGACATAACAAAAGCCACAAACAATAAATAAAACACCTCCAAAAGTACACAGCCAAAGGGAAAACAATTTCCACCACTGCGACTCATACTTCTTTGTCAGAACGGACTGGCATCAAGGCCTCTGTTATTCCTTGGGAATGCTGCCAGGGGAGCATTGTGAATACCAGGACTTCTGAGAAATGCCATTTTCAGGATTTATAAGTCACTGTGGGCCCTGTGAAACTGTATTTCCCAAGAATCTAGTTATACCAAGTCTTTGCTGATCGCTTTGTTGCTCGGATGCTTGGGAAAGCTACATTTCCTAGGTGACCTGGAGCCTGATATGTGGGGGCAGCATTCTGTCACGTAACTGAGGTCCTCCTTGTTACAAGCCCCCCCCCCATTTTCCTGCCAGTTTAGTTTGGGGGAAAGTATAGAGCAAGAAGAATGAAGGTTCAGTTGGAGTTGGGATTGTCATAAAGGATGCCTGGTAGGGGTTTTGGGGGCATTGTTGCACTCCAGATGACACTACCTACCACATGATTAAGACTGAAATTTGGAACGGGCTTAGAAACAGTACAAATTATTTCCCACGGGGAGGGAAGGTTTCAATTTAGTCAAGCCTATTTTGAATGGAGAAGAGGTTTGCCCATTACTAATACCCTGTTCTTTGAGCAGCCAGTTTCCTAGCTGGCAAATCTCTGAGAGTTCCCTTCTCATGAAAGGTCTGGATAAGTAAGTGCATTAAACACAACTCAAGTGAAATTTTCTCATTTGGATGATTGGCTCTTGTACTGCATTCTAAGCTGCGAATGCTTATCTCTGCTTGCAGAGGCCTTTTCCTGCAGCAGAAGCAAAGAATGTCATTAGTATACCCAACCCTCTTATAACCCACAGCACATCCTTAAATAATCTAATGACTGTATGGCCCATTGACCTCCATCATTCATTCACTGGTTAACAATGTTTGTTATTTACAGGCTCAGGGGAAATTGCCACTCTGTTATCATTCCTCCTCTCGCCCAACTTCCAGCTCCACTTTTATGCAAAACACAAAAGGTTGTAAATTGCTTCTAATGATATGATCTGATGTACAAACAAATTAGTTTCTCCCCACCTTCCCTGGTTGCTTCTGGAACAATCTTCTCATCAAAATAATATATTCCACGGACCACCTTCTTGCTCTTAGGTTCAACTCCACATCCTGTTTGTTTCCTTCCTTTATAAAATTCAGAAACAAGTTATCAGGTGATTGAGCTTGCATCTGTTTTAATTGCAGCTCTTTCTCAGCTGGGTTGATATAAATGTCATTTAGGATAAATGTTGATACTTTTCCAGCATATGTATCGCTTATTACCCTCTTAAGTGAAATCTTCCAACCACCTCATATTTTGGGGAATGGGTATTGTTAGCTATGACAAAGGAAATCTGTGGACTCGATTGTCCTCTTCAGGTGTTTCTCCACACGATTAACATCCCACAGGTGAGAAAGTAGGGAAGAGTGTGGAGTGGGGACCCCACTCAACTTCTAGGAGGTTCCATGTACATTGTAGAACTTTGAAGAACCAGATTTGTACAACGTGGGGAGCATTGTGCTTTAGATGATCTCTTTATTTTTTGTTGCGCTGCTGTAGATCTTGTTTAACATGTCAAGAGCCATTTTGAGAGTTGCAGCTCTGAAAGGTGGCCTTTATAAATACTGAAAGTAATAACAAAAATGAGGTAACTACAAGCCAAGGGCATGTTGTTCTCCATTGAAAATAGGGGCGCCTTAAGGAAAAGGGATCCTGGTGGCGCTGTGGTCTAAACCACTGAGCCTCTTGGGCTTGCTAATCAGAAGGTTGGTGGTTCGAATCCCTGCGACGGGGTGAGCTCCCGTTGCTCGGTCCCTGCTCCTACCAACCTAGCAGTTCGAAAGCTCACCAAAAAGTGCAAGTAGATTAATAGGTACCACTCTGGCGGGAAGGTAAATGGCGTTTCAGTGCGCTGCTCTGGTTTTGGTGTTCCATTGTGCCAGAAGCGGCTTAGTCATGCTGGCCACATGATCCGGAAAAACTGCGGACAAACGCTGGCTCCCTTGGCCTGTAAAGTCAGATGAGCACCGCAACCCCAGAGTCATCTGCGACTGGACTTAACTGTCAGGGGTGCTTTACCATTTTTAAGGAAAATTGGGACATTCAGGGATTAAATCAGAAAGGGGATGGCTTCTATAAATCTGGGATTCTCCCTGGAAAATAGGGACACTTGGAGGGTCTGCAAGGGCAACAACCTGGTTCTAGTGTTTGGCGGGGGAGAGAAATAAAGTAGTGAAAAGCTGGAAAGATGGAGGGAGGGTGAGAGAGGAGGAAGAGGAGGAATTGGGGGTAATTAAGCATGTGTCATTGCATACTTATCCCTCCTTACAATCCACCTGAAAACATATCAAATGAGTGAGGTTCCTCAGCAAGTTGAATCTAAAACAAGGTTGGAAAATTCTATTTTGTTAGTTGGATAGGGATAAAAATTCAATAATCATACTTTTAAGAAACAGAGTGGGAAGATCAGACATTCTCCAGCCATGGCAATATTTTATAAGATAAGAATCACTAAATGAGGTGTATGTGTTAAGGATCTGTTAGGCAGAACCTTTGCCAGCAAGACCGCGCTCCTGAAATCACCACCGAGTTTAGGGCTCAAGACGAAGACTAGTACGGAAAATAGAAGGAAGATTTCCAGGGGAGAATGGTTATATGTGGTTTTCTAAATAGAGAAGGCTGATCGCCGAAGAATGGGTGCTTTTGAATTATGGTGCTGGAGGAGACTCTTGAGAGTCCCATGGACTACAAGATCAAACCTCTCCATTCTGAAGGAAATCAGCCCTGAGTGCTCCCTGGAAGGACAGATCCTGAAGCTGAGGCTCCAAGACTTTGGCCACCTCATGAGAAGAGAAGACTCCCTGGAAAAGACCATGATGTTGGGAAAGATGGAGGGCAAAAGGAGAAGGGGACGACAGAGGACGAGATGGTGGGACAGTGTTCTCAAAGCTACCAGCATGAGTCTGACCAAACTGCGGGAGGCCGTGGAAGACAGGAGGGCCTGGCGTGCTCTGGTCCATGGGGTCACGAAGAGGTGGACACGACTAAACAACTCAACAACAACAACAACAAATAGAGAGTGGCTTGACACTTGGTGGATGTGTTTTGGTACTAAATGGAAGGTGACACAAGAATCTGGGTTCTTACTAATTAATTGATAAGTGGTGCAGTATTGTCTTAAATGGATTAGGAAGGGGAGGAAATCTGTCTTTGCTGATTCCAAGATGTTTCAGACCAATTTTTGAATAGGCTGGTGCACTCTCAATAGAGGCTGCTGCTGTGACTTGCAACTGCATGTGTCCTAATTTGTTAACCCTTGCCAGCTAACTTCAGTCTCTCTCTAAACTCTGACTTTATCTGTAGAGGGAGGGACCCCACCCATTAGTCCTCTCAAGTCCCTTGATCCTTTGCTTTCTTAATGGTTCATTAATGGTTGAGGAAGTTAGCCTTGCTTAGTTAGTTATTAAGACTTGCTGATTCCAGGGGATTAGTGTTGTCTAGCACACATCTTAATACATGCAAGTCTGTCTTAATCCACATGAGTCTAGCACCCAGTTTTAACACTTCAAACATTGATTAATTTCTAACACCTACTAGACTCAGGAATCTAGGGTGTTTGGCACCCACAAACTCATAGCAATATTGTCCACCAGTTTCAGTGCTTGACACCAATGTTTCCAGTTCTGCTCATTCAGTAAATCTGGTACATTCTCATCTCAAAAAAAATACTCTCTCTGGTAAGGATGGATTGATTTGTCAATTTTGGTTCTCACAGTTTCTCATTTTTCCAATCTTAAATTCAATTTTCCACATTTTTCAGCAATTTGCCATTAAAAAGAAATCCTCATAAAAATTCACCAGCATTTTATTGCAAATTTCTCCTAATAAAGAAAAATTCTTACTTGCAGTTATGACTAATGTACAAATTTTCCAAGAAGTTTTCCCCGATATAATGCACTTTTGTCCCTCGTTTGCACCAAAGTGTTCATTTTTATGCACACATCCCCCTAAACATATGCATTTTTGCAAAAACATGGTTTGGGGGGCAAACTACATAGCAAAATTTGGATAAGTGCAGATTTCAAAGGATAGCTGTGGTCCAGTCTGCATATTGTTTTGGAAAGTGTGGATTTGAAAGATTGAGCTTCAAATGAGACTTGACTCATTTTTCCCTTCCACTGCCTGGCTAATCTCCTATTGCTGTCACCACTGCTGTGTGACTCAGATTCCCATCTTCATGGGGAGCTGTCTAGTATGTCAGTGACTAAGATGTTCAAGATAGTAGGGGAGGTGTCTGGTGAAGGAACCACCGGAAACCAAGCAGGATAAAGTTGTCCACTGGAACAACAACAATGAACTGTCATTGTAGCCAGTTCTTTCCAATCTAATAAAAATAAATAAATAATCTAAACATTTGACATGGGGAAGATGATAAAAGGAGGGAGGAAGGACAATGAAGGTGAAGATAATTGGGGAAGAATGTGTGTTCAATTCAATGTTGTGTTCTTAGGCCTAGTTATAGTAGGGAATATTGTCTAAGAAAGGGTATATGGCAGGCTTCCTCAACCTTGGCCCTCCAGATGTTTTTAGCCTACAACTCCCATGATCCCCAGCTAGTAGGACCAGTGGTCAGGGATGCTGGGAATTGTAGTCTCAAAACATCTGGAGGGCTGAGGCAGAGGAAGTCCAGTATATGGCGTATTAGGAGAAGGTAGTACCTCGGCTGGGGTTACTTCTTCAGGGGTAGCTTGCCCAACTTTGGACCCCACCCTGCACTCTGCTCTCATCTGTGGCTCCTAGAAGCTGTCAACATGTGGCAGCGGTCACACTCTTTTGCGCAAGATAAACAGGAGAAGTTTGAGTTCAATGATAAGAGGCCAGAATCTTAGAATGTGAGTAAGAATAAGAGAATATGTCAATGTCTATTTCTCTCACTTTCTCATTTTTTCCTAATCTTAAACATAGTTCTCCACATGCCCTCATCAGTTTGCATTTTAAAAGAAGTCCCCATGAAAGTTTACCAGCATCTTAGTTCAAAGTTCTCCTAATAAAACATGACTGTACAGGCAGTGGGGTGCATGGGATGTTAGACGAGGGGTAGTACCTTTGGTGGAGGGGACATTGTGCTCCTTCTGGAGTAGTTTGTGCACCTTTGGTCCTCACCCTGCACTCAGTTCTCACCTGTGGGTCCTAGAAGCTATCAGCATGTGATAGCGGCTACACTCTAGGAAACAGTTTTGACTGACCAGCTAAACCAGGTGAGGGTAGCTGATGAGTCTCAAGCCCTTGGTGAGTTAGGGACTTTCCCTGCAGGTGAAGACAGGCTCCAGCAGATTAAGAAGACAAGACTAGTAGTGAGTCCAACAGTTAGGAAGGCAGTTTCTGCATATATTGTAGAGGGAAGTGACGTGAAGATGAGGCATGTCAACCTGGGAAGGTAGCCCATATAAGGAGAAGGAAACACCTTGTGGGATATCTTTGGGAGAAGAAAAGGCTAAGGAGGAAACCTTACACACAAATCTGGAGTGGAGTCCCTAAGACGCTTGGATGGCGTCTTATATGTCTCCTTCTGGCAACTCCTGCTACCAAGCTGGTGCCAAACGTATTGCTCTGTTTTACTTTGGACCACTTGAGTGAGGCCGAGAGGTGAGGTCTTGCCACCTGGGCATCCC
Organism: Podarcis bocagei; assembly: GCF_964188305.1. Taxonomy (NCBI): domain Eukaryota; kingdom Metazoa; phylum Chordata; class Lepidosauria; order Squamata; family Lacertidae; genus Podarcis; species Podarcis bocagei. The sequence goes on along the minus strand of NC_138143.1, from coordinate 41,798,438 downwards.
AGGACCTCCACCCACACATCCCAGGCTTACACTCCAACGAGCTAACTTTGGTGCTTCTAACACATCTATTTGACTTCATCCCCAGAGGTGCACTCCATTGGCTCTCGAGGCAAACAGCTGCCAAGAACAGCAACGAGTCTACGAAACTGCGTTGAGGTTTCAATGGGAAAAAGTGATGTTGCAAGCATTATCCCAATGAGGACCTTTGATACTGTAGCTACCACCCCTTTCACCAGCTGAACGAAGAGCTGCGTTTCAGCTACAAAAGAACCCATGTTGCACTTTTCAGGCAGTATTTCCACAACAGATCTGTAAGCTTAAGACATGTGGAGAAGTGGGAACCCAACCAAACATTCATGGCACATCACAAAATTCTGCTAGGCAGGAAAGTATAGGTTTGTCATTGAAACAGCAGCTGCCAGCAACCTATCCACAGACACGATAATATTACTGATCAATCTTATGCCCGTAGTACTGACAGTCCCCCCCCCCTTTTTGGCATGCAAATATCAACAGGTTCCAGCTGTTACAAACCGGAGGAGAGCAGCCATTGCTTTGACTGAAAAGCAATCTCCTGCAGAACAGGAAACACAGCCTCCTTAAGTGCTGTGCTGGCTGCCAATACCTCCTTTGTGGCATATTCTTCTGAGTATTAAATTGTCAACAGGTGTTAACTTATGCAAGAGGTTACCTGGCGGCAGGGTTTCAGTTCTGATTCATGCCAATCCAACTGTGGGGAGACCAATTCAGAAGTAAGTAAATGAGCCAAAGCCAACTTTAAAGCAGTTTATGAATGCTGCCTTTTCTGTGAAATACTCCAGAGCAGCCTTGGACTAGAGAGGAAGAAGGCAAGAGGCAGAAGTTGCCTGGGAGGAAGAAGTGAATGTAAAAGGGTCAGGGATGAGGGATGGAAGAAATTGGCAGTTTGGGAGTGGAAACAGGATGCAAGAATGTGAAAGGAGAAAGGGAGGAAAAGTGACAGGAGACGAGTAAAACTGCTGTGGGAGGTATTTGAGGAGGGAAAATATAAAATAAAGAGCCATATCCATTTAGAGTTTCTTATTCTCAACATTCTTAGATCCCCTGGACCAACAGTTCCAAAATGGGGCTGAATAACTATACCTCCAAAATCAATGTCTGTAGTTAGGTTGAAGAAAGCTGAATTATGGAAATCACAATGTAAAATAAAATAAAATTCTAGCAGTATCCAAAGCAAGCAATACAAAATGGTGTCAGTAATTGCCAGCTGAATATGCCAACCTTTGCCTCCATTTTGTTACTGGTTCTGCCCTTGTACTGGTAGGCCTCCATCATTTTTACCTTTCTCAAGTGCTAACTGAAGGTGCAAAGTTTGACAACTCCTGTGTTAGTGTCACTAATATATTCGGTACCTGTTATGTATATGGACCATTGCTTATTTTATGTATTTAGTTACAGAAATAGTACAGTTGATTAAAAAACAAGCAAACCCATAAGCAGTTCATATACTAAAATACTCATTTAAAAAAACAATGAAAAAGCAAAGATTAAAAACAAGTTAAGATATTTTAAAAAAATATATAAATCAATTTAAAAACCATTCTTCAGCCCTACTTGTGTGTGAGGCATTCTTACTTTGAGCCCTGCTCCAAATGTTGAGTCATCTTTTTATAATATATCTAGAAAAGCCAAAGGGCCAGCTCCTCCTTGCATCTGGGTGTTCTGTATCTGGTTATGCGGATCTACTCACTGTGTAGAATCCAACATGTGAGGAGGTGCTCCTGAACCAGCCTTTCTATGCAGCCAGCTAACATGCATTTGCTTTTAAAAAGACCGATGTCAGGAATCATAGAATAGAATCATAGAGTTGGAAGAGACCACAAGGGCCATCGAGTCCAACCCCCTGCCAAGCAGGAAACACCATCAAAGCACTCCTGACATATGGTTGTCAAGCCTCTGCTTAAAGACCTCCAAAGTAGGAGACTCCACCACACTCCTTGGCAGCAAATTCCACTGTCAAACAGCTCTTACTGTCAGGAAGTTCTTCCTAATGTTTAGGTGGAATCTTCTTTCTTGTAGTTTGGATCCATTGCTCCGTGTCCGCTTCTCTGGAGCAGCAGAAAACAACCTTTCTCCCTCCTCTATGTGACATCCTTTTATATATTTGAACATGGCTATCATATCACCCCTTAACCTCCTCTTCTCCAGGCTAAACATGCCCAGCTCCCTTAACCGTTCCTCATAAGGCATCGTTTCCAGGCCTTGGACCATTTTGGTTGCCCTCCTCTGGACACGTTCCAGTTTGTCAGTGTCCTTCTTGAACTGTGGTGCCCAGAACTGGACACAGTACTCCAGGTGAGGTCTGACCAGAGCAGAATACAGTGGCACTATTACTTCCCTTGATCTAGATGCTATACTATTGATGCAGCCCAGAATTGCATTGGCTTTTTTAGCTGCCGCGTCACACTGTTGGCTCATGTCAAGTTTGTGGTCAACCAAGACTCCTAGATCCTTTTCACATGTACTGCTCTCAAACCAGGTGTCACCCATCTTGTATTTGTGCCTCTCATTTTTTTGCCCAAGTGCAATACTTTACATTTCTCCCTGTTAAAATTCATCTTGTTTGTTTTTGCCCAGTTCTCTAATCTGTCAAGGTCGTTTTGAAGTGTGATCCTGTCCTCTGGGGTGTTAGCCACCCCTCCCAGTTTGGTGTCATTTGCAAATTTGATCAGGATGCCCTTGAGTCCATCATCCAAGTTGTTGATAAAGATGTTGAATAAGACCGGGCCCAAGACAGAACCCTGTGGCACCCCACTAGTCACTCTTCTCCAGGATGAAGAGGAACCATTGATGAGCACCCTTTCGGTTCGGTCAGTCAGCCAGTTACAAATCCACTGAGTGGTAGCATAGTCAAGACCACATTTTAGTGGAGCAAGGAGGGGAGCAAGGATAGCTCAGTCCGTAGATCATGAGACTCTTAATAATAGGGTCTTGGGTTTGAGCCCCACATTAGGCAAAAGATTTCTGCATTGCAGGGCGTTGGACTAGATGACTCTCACAGGCCCTTTCAACTCTACAATTCTATGATTCTATGCACTGACCTTTCTATTCAGCCAGTTAATATGCATTAGTCTGCTTCTTGGGAGAAAAGCAATGACAAACCTAGACAGCATCTTAAAAAACAGAGACATCACCTTGCCAACAAAGGTCCGTATAGTTCATGCTATGGTCTTCCCAGTAGTGATGTATGGAAGTGAGAGCTGGACCATAAAGAAGGCTGATCGCCGAAGAATTGATGCTTTTGAATTCTGGTGCTGGAGGAGACTCTGGAGAGTCCCATGGACTGCAAGAAGATCCAACCTCTCCATTCTGAAGGAAATCAGCCCTGAGTGCTCACTGGAAGGACACATCCTGAAGCTGAGGCTCCAAGACTTTGGCCACCTCATGAGAAGAGAAGACTCCCTGGAAAAGACCCCTGATGTTGGGAAAGATGGAGGGCACAAGGAGAAGGGGACGGCAGAGGACGAGATGGTGGGACAGTGTTCTCGAAGCTACCAGCATGAGTTTGACCAAACTGCGGGAGGCAGTGGAAGACAGGAGGGCCTGGCGTGCTCTGGTCCAGGGGGTCACGAAGAGGCGGACACGACTCAACAACAACAACATTTTTAAAAGGAAGACCTGCACTCAGGGCTGATTTCCTTCAGAATGGATACGTTTGATCTTCTTGCAGTCCATGGGACTCTCAAGAGTCTCCTCCAGCACCATCATCCCAAAGCATCCATTCTTTTAAAAGGGGCTGAAAATATGGCCCTACACTAGTTTGAAGTTAAGTACGCCCTACAAGTAAGTAGCATACACACAGGACTTGTGTCATTCACCTCCAGGAATAGTGACAAGCACTGCAACATCCAATGGCAAATAGGTAGACATGTGAAAAGCAGAGACCCAATGTGTCAATGCAGAGCAGCCCCTGTTTCGCATTTCCCCATTTCAAAATAAATAAAATAAAAGGTGAAGAAAGAGAATGTAATATATATTCAACATTGTGTTGGGTATGGCAGGCAGGGGGTTCCTCTGTGAATATGCATTCAAATAACTTCCACTGTGCTTAAAATGCCTCCTTGTCTTCACTCCTAAATTTGAAATACCTGAACGAGGCTATCAGAAGGGTGCAAATGATTCACGCTAAAAAATAAGCAAGCAGGCAAGCAAAATCTATTGCTCCTCCTGGACTAGGAAAGTTTGTGCAGCTGGAGGATGTAAAACATGGAGAATCTTATGTCCTCCAGATCAATTTGAAGTTTGGGTACTTTGTAGAAACAGCCCCTAGCTGCCAGAACTTCTGTTTGCAGTGTTCTATGGAGTACTATAGGCACACATTCTGTTGGGGTTATGTTTATTAATATTTTATTTATGGCAAATGGATGGGCTTGCATACTTTACTTATGTGTTAAGAAGCGTTTGGTAAATATTTAATTGCAGTGGTCACTCCCATATAAATTGAGGGCACTATAAATTTTCAGTCTCCTTTTATATATATATTTTTAAAAATCTTTTGTTAGAACTCACTAGCAATTATCTGCGTCTGGATACACAAATGTGCACACATACACAAAGCATTGCGGAAGCGGGTTTAAAAAACCCAAGTCCACAATAGTAGTTCACTCACTTTCACCCTTCCATAAATACTATCCTCACTTTCACCCTTCCATAAATACTATCCTCATCTTGGGTTTAAAAAACCCAAGTCCACAATAGTAGTTCACTCACTTTCACCCTTCCATAAATATATCCTCATCTTTAAGTCAGAACCCAGGAGCAGTCTCACTGACCATTAGGCCTGGGTGATATCTGGTTTTCAACTTCGGGATATATCACCAGCTGAACATCACAATATACCGATATATCGCAATGTCTAAAATAAGGATGGAGCTATGTAGAGGCATTGGCTGGCTTCACAGTTTTTCCGGCATTGTGATTTTTGCCAGTGCCTGCTCTTGTGATTCGCTGTCGCCTGCATGAGCAGAGGAAAGCTGAGACAGCAGATTTGACAGGGGCTGCAGAAATCGAGAGAAACATTGGCTGGCTTCATGATTTTTCCCACCGGTAGAAGAAATTAACAGAGGCCAACCAGAGATTACTGAGAAGCAAAGCAGCTAGTAAGCCTGATCTTTCTTAAACTGTTGCAACAGGGTGCTCCCCCCACATGCAGGAGACAGGAGGAGGACCCCGAACCATGTGTGCTTGCCCTTAGATAGCTATTTTGAAATCCCCTGCCCTGGAGCTCAAGACCACCCCTCCATACATCATACCTACATCACAGAAAAGGTGGTCTACAACAGAAATTTGAATGTTGTTGTTTTTCCTGTCTGCCAGGTTATCTGATAACGCCTGAAGAGAAATTTAATGTAACTATTAAAAACAACATTTGAAAGTGTCAGTGGAACCAAGTGCGATCTAATCAAACAGCAAAGTAGAGATCATAGGCTGGTATTCTTGGGGATGAAGCTTGCACCTGCTGTTAAGATCCCTCAGGGTTTTTATGAGCCCCACCATTTATAACATATTAATATGAATATACAGGCAGCTCTGTATAGGGAAGCTTTTAAAGGTTTAATGTTTTATTATGTTTTCATATGTGTTGGAAAATGCCCAGAGTAGCTGGGGCAACCCAGTCAGATGGGTGGGCTATAATTATGTTGTTGTTGTTATATTTATTTTATTAGCCATATAAAGAAGAAACACATGTGAAACATTAGAAAACGTTCAAAAGTGAGAAGCCCGCAATACATTGACATTCTTGTCTTTGGTTGCTGAGACAAACCTCTTTGGCTTCAAACTCTGCTAGCATACTAAGTCCTCCTTTTAGAGTTGCCAGTTTACAAAGCTCTGACCTTATCAAATAATTATTTTTGTTTAATCTTATCACTTCTCAGATCTTCATTAGTGATTGGCTCCAAAACCAGGCTGCCTTCTTTCTCTCCTGTGGTAATGTTTCACCTTTGCTGAATTCTTTTTGAGGCAGGCAGTTTGTTCTTATTTTCTTTTCTTTTTTATCTCTACTTGTTGAGTGCAGAGCTCCCCTCCCACCGTTAAGGTTTCTAGTGCTGGTTCTAAGGTTTTCATCTTTTGTTTTCCCCACAGAAGGCAACTGACTGGAAAGGGACAAGGAAGTGGGTCCCCTTGGCTCAGGCTGATGTCTTCTTCTCCTCCCCACTTTCTCTCCCACAAATCATATCTGCCAGTTCACCAAAACCCAATCTTCCTTGCCTGCCCCCTTCCCCTGCTTTGTAATCTAGGTAAAGGTAAAGGGACCCCTGACCATTAGGTCCAGTCGTGGCTGACTCTGGGGTTGTGATGCTCATCTAGCTTTATAGGCCGAGGGAGCCGGCGTACAGCTTCCAGGTCATGTGGCCAGCATGACTAAGCCGTTTCTGGCGAACCAGAGCAGCGCACGGAAACGCCGTTTACCTTCCTGCTGGAGCAGTACCTATTTATCTACTTGCACTCTGACGCGCTTTTGAACTGCTAGGTTGGCAGGAGCAGGGACTGAGCAACAAGAGCTCACCCCGTAGTGGGGATTTGAACCGCCAACCTTCTGATCGACAAGTCCTAGGCTCTGTGTTTTAACCCACAGCGCCACCTGCATCCCTTTTTTGTAATGTAGAGGGGGTGGGAAAATGCAAAGGAACAGGAGGCAGAGAGCAAACTCAGTGGTGCACCTACGGCTGGACCACTGGACCAGAAGTCCAGGGCCCTGCAACCCCATGAAATGACCACCAAGAGAGTGGCAGAAGTGCTAGCACCTGGACTGTGTAATGAACAAAAATCTACCCTTATTCCCTTATGGGGGACACAAGAGCCCTTATAGAGTCCTTTGTAGGTTCCCCATCGGTCAGAGAAAATAACAGAGGCCAACCAGAGAATATTTAGAAGCAAAGCAGCTAGTAAGCCTGATCTTTATCGATCTGTTGCAACAGGGTGCTCCCCTCACATGCAGGAAAAGAGGAGGACCCAAAACCAAGGTGTGCCTGCCCTTGTATAGCCATTTTGAAATTCCCTGCCCTGGAGCTCAAGGCCACCCCTCCATACATAATACATACATCACAGAAGGGATGTAACCCAAGACCACCCCCCACAAACATCATACCTACATCACAGAAAAGGCGGTCTGCAACAGAAATTTGAATGTTGTTGTTTTTCCTGTCTGCCAGGTTATCTGATAATGCCTTATCTGATTGCCTTTCCTGGTAGCCTGGCCATTTCTTTGAGATGGTGATTTCCCAATTCCTGAGACAATGGGAAGGTTCCCTCACCGCCCGCCCCCTCCTTGCAGAGAAACATTTGGTCAATTTTGGGAGTCAAAATGGTTTCAGGGCGGTCTTCCTGTGCTGCTCCAGACATGTGGTCCCCATATCTATGTACGTATTTACTTGAAGGTACATTTATGAACATTTATTATATTTCTAAGACCTTAATTTTTTTATTTCAATGTCATAGACTGGTTGGACATAGGGCTGCCATATGTCTGGGTTCCCCCGGACATTAACCAGTATTTCAAAGGCAGAATTTACATCCGGAGGGGGATTTCCGAAAGGCGGCGCTTTTCCCTGGATCTTGTCCTGGACCACAACATTTTAAGGGTCTTCCTAAAAAAAACAAAAAACTCAACAGCTTATGGGGTGTCCTGGTTTTTACTTTTTGAAATATGAGAACCCTCATTGGACACAGAGGAATGCTGGGAAGAGCCAGCTAGGGAAACCTCAAGGGAAGATGGCTCACAGCTTGTGGATTGGTGGTGGGACGACGACGAGTAGTGGTCAGAGGGAGAAGACTGGGAGAAGGAGGTGTCAGAAGTGGAAGAGGTAACAGGGCTTAGTGAGCAGAGAGAGTCTGTGGCGGAGAGAAGTCCAGAATCAGAGGTAGAAGTTGCAGCAGGAGTGGAGCGAGGTCAAGAGGCAGAGATGAGTCCAGCTGTCCTAGATGCATGGGTGGCTCCCCCTCTTGCTGTGACAAAGTGCCCTCCCCACTGGTCTCCCAGAGCTAGGAGAGGCATGAAGAGAGCAGAGGAGAAGTTAGCCTCACACAGGCACAGTCTCAGATTGCTTGGGAAAAACCTTGGAGAAGAGGGGACTTAGGTAGCTGTGGAAGGCAGGGACCTTCTGTCTTTGCAACTTCCTCATAGAGGCAAGACCTACTGAAGAAGAGTTGCTGTGCTTATTAGGCCTGGCACCCCTGGGCAGATTCTGTTTTCCTAAGAAAGAGTTAATTTCACTTACTCCGTGTGATTTACTGCTGGTTTGCTCCAGACATGGGATGCCAGGAGAAACCGGGGCTGCTCACCCCAGCATAATTTCTCCTTCTTCTGCTCTTCCTTCAAGAAGAAAAGAAAATTAAAAAAAATATTTTTAGTCTGTGGCAGGCAAACTGTGTATGCGCAGGGTTTCAGATGTTCAATTTATTGCTGTTACTTTAAATACCATTCAAGGCAATGCTGTCTGCGGCCCAAGTTTCCTGTAGCAACATTATATCAAAATGAACATAAATATTGGTAAAATGATTTATTGCTGCTCTTATTATGCTAGCCAGCAATATTCCAGCAGATTATCCTTAAAGAGGGATAAATTTCCCAGGGCAGTAGACATCACTCTGCAAGATTTATCAGGTTAGCTGTTCCTCCCTTAGTCTTCAAAATGCTCCTGGTCCCAGTTACTCAGAAGGAATTAGAACTGGCCTGGAATCAAAAACGTGCATGTTGTGGGGAGAACCTTATTCATGTGGGTCTAGGAGCCTAGAATCAACCCTATTCTTCTCAAGGTATGGCTCACAGAAAGAGGTATATACAGTTTTCCTGTGAGAAGGAAAGGCAGCTATGTATTTGTACTGAAGTCTCAGCTACAACAGATGCATCCAATTGATGCATGCTCTGCTAATGCGCAGGTCCTTTTGAACCTGGAAGAGGGAGGAATGGGGGGTGGAGCAGGCTTATGCGTGCTCTGACAATGCATGTGCAAAATGGTCGTTGCCTGTACTGCATAGTTTCAGCATTACTTTGGACCATAAATTCCCCATGTTGGTCAGGAGAAAGTATTCCTAGTCTATTTTCTTCACTGAGACAATGCACTTTTTCCTCTACCACTGACAGAATAGAGAACCTGGTTTCAAGCTGATGTAGTCTGTCAAGTGAGTGAGTGAGTGAGTTTATTAAATTTGTGAGGTCCATGCCTTTACACAAAATACCATAAAACATTATTAAAAGATAAACAATAAAATTATAAAAGTAAGCTAAAATTCATGCCATGCTGTCCCAGCAAGGAAACTACCCAATAAACCCCACCATTCAGGGAAGAAGATACAGCAACAGGTTAGGAGAGCAATGGGAGGGACCTTACCGTTTCATCCAGGAACCATACCCTAGTTTTCATAGCCTTCACCACAAAGACCGCTACCACATGAGAAATTCGTGGATCAGTGTCCACCAGTAAAAAATTTGTGTCAAACTGTAAAAAGACCCTGGAAAAGACCCTGATGTTGGGAAAGATGGAGGGCACAAGGAGAAGGGGACGGCAGAGGACGAGATGGTGGGACAGTGTTCTCGAAGCTACCAGCATGAGATTGACCAAACTGCGGGAGGCAGTGGAAGACAGGAGTGCCTGGTGTGCTCTGGTCCAGGGGGTCACGAAGAGGCGGACATGACTAAACGACTAAACAACAACAACAATGTATTTGAAAAGAGGAAAACAAACATGGCAGAGAAATTTATGCTGCTTTCCTACTATTAGAAAGCCCTTTTAAGAAACAAAATTGACTTGATATAAAATAAAAAACAACCAACATACTTTCCCACTCCATAGGAACCTGGTGCTGTTTCCCCAAATTGTTTCCATCTCCTAATGAGTTTTTTTTTGGCAGCATCAAATTGTGATTGTATCTTTCAGACTCAAGGACAAATCAAAGTCTAACAGTGCTTCATCCTCAGGGGAGTTACAGCCTAAACTATCTGATCTAATTTGGAGTTTAAAGGAACGACTGTTGACACGTAGATCGTCACTGCCAGCCCCCTTCAAAGATTTCTGGGTTTTATGTTCCTTTTATTTACCCAAATCCACACAGAAGTGATGACAAAAAAGAAGTTTTTATATTAAAGTTGAAACTTCCGTTCCAGTTGTGCAACCTTTGTATCTAAAAGCTGGAATTAAAATTATTTAAAGTAATGGATCTGGAGCCTTTGCAAGTCAAACCTGGGTCCCTGCTTACTGTCCTTCCTTCTTCGCATCCCTTGAATGGGTTGGGTCTGTTTGGGAATAACCTGCATCCACTTGCACCTCCATTTTTGTGCTCAACTGGGCTTTGTGCTGGGATCCAGCCTTGGGAACCCCTTAGCGGAGCATGGATATTTCAGTATCTGGCGTGCACTGTATTCGCCAGATAGTAAATCTTTGCAGATGAGATTAATTGTGAAACTCAGGTCAGCGTGGTGGAACTCAAGAGTGCCGTTCCCTCGGTAAGGAACATCACACTCTCGTTTTATTAGCGCACTTTGACAGAAATGAGTGGAGAGATGCTTTGGGTGGCATTTACTGGTCAGAAACGAAGTAGACACTGGTGATAACTTGGAGGCTTGCTGCTGCTCGCGATGCTTTGTTCTAGTCTTAAGCAGCTCAGCACAAACCTAATTATCAAGTAAAATGCCACTGCTTGCGGGCCTGTGTTGGAGCTGTGTGTTCCTTTTTATCTTCCCCCGGTGTTGTCTTTTGCAAGTAATATAAGGACAGTTATCTTAAATAGCTGGCATTTCCATAAGCTGCTGAACAGTGGAAACATTCTACTACCACAGGTTAGTTCATCTTCTTCAAAAGCAATTGCGCTCCTTGGACAGCGTTGAGAGAAGGATTTCAACACCAGTGATTATATATATATAAATGTGTGTGTGTGTGTCTGATTCACAACACTAAACATACAAATTCTCGAAGAGCAGCTGGACTGGCAAATTCCTCATGTCCATCTCCTGTAGTTTCTGTATCTGCTAACTGCATCAAGCTGTCACTTTCTTAAGCTGTCTTCTGGAAATATATTTGGATTAACATAGGAAAGGGATTGAAAATAGAAACTGCCAAAATCCTAATGCCATTATATAAATCTATGGGGCAATCACGTTTTTAAACACTCTGTATAGTTGTGGTCACCTCGGGTCAAAAAATATATATTGTACAGCTGGAAAGGGTTCAGAAAAGGGCAGCTGCAATGATCAAGGGGCTGGACGGACTCCCGTGTGAGGAAAGGTCACAACATTGGAGGCTTTTAAGTTTAGAAAAAAGTGAGTCAAAGGCAACATTATGCATGGAATGGAGAAAGTGGATAGGAATAAAAATCCCCCCCCAAAAAAAAACCTGGTCGCAATACTGGAATTTGTGGACGTTCAGTGAAGCTGAATGTCGGAAGATTCAGCTAACTTGGTTGGCTTTAAAAGAAGATTAGACAAATTCATGGGGATAAGGCTATCAGTGGCTGCTAAATCTGACAGCTATGCTCTGGCTCCACAGTTTGAGGCAGTAATGCTTTTGAATACCAGTCGCTGGAAACTGCAGGAGAGGGGCAGCCCAGCCAGGTGGGCAGGGTATAAATAATGTTGTTCTTCTTCTTGTTGTTGTTGTTTAGTCGTGTCCGACTCTTCGTGACCCCCTGGACCAGAGCATGCCAGGCACGCCTGTCTTCCACTGCCTCCCGCAGTTTGGTCAAACTCATGCTGGTAGCTTCCAGAACACTGTCCCACCACCTCGTCCTCTGTCGTCCCCTTCTCCTTGCGCCCTCCATCTTTCCCAGCATCAGGGTCTTTTCCAGGGAGTCTTCTCTTCTCATGAGGTGGCCAAAGTCTTGGAGCCTCAGCTTCAGGATCTGTCCTTCCAGTGAGCACTCAGGGCTGATTTCCTTCAGAATGGAGAGGTTGGATCTTCTTGCAGTCCATGGGACTCTCAAGAGTCTCCTCCGGCACCAGAATTCAAAAGCATCCATTCTTTGGCGATCAGCCTTCTTTATGGTCCAGCTCTCACTTCCATACGTCACTACTGGGAAAACCACGGCTTTTACTATACGGACCTTTGTTGGCAAGGCAATGTCTCTGCTCCCCCCCCCCCCATGGACAAAGACAACAGGTATAAATAATAAAATTATTTAAATTGATATTGTGCTAATGTTCTGCTTGTGAGCCTCTCACAGGCATCTGGTTAGCCACTGTTGAGTACAGGATGCTAGACCAGATTAGCCCATGGCCTAATCCAGCAAACTTCTCTTATTATATTTTATGCCTTATGTCACTACAGTGGTACCTCGGGTTACAGACGCTTTGGGTTACAGACTCCGCTAACCCAGAAATAGTACCTCAGGTTAAGAACTTTGCCCCAGGATGAGAACAGAAATAGTGCGGCAGCAGCAGGAGGCCCCATTAGCTAAAGTGGTACCTCAGGTTAAGAACTGTTTCAGGTTAAAAACCGAATTAAGTTCTTAACCCGAGGTACCACTATATAACCCCAAATCTCTTGGCGACTGCTTTGTACAGATCAGAGCATCCCAGACTGTGGTCCATAGACCACCAGTGGTGTGTGGATTTGTGGTTGAAGACAGAAGACCCATCACATTCAATATTCATATAGACCTTTAATTGTACATTTATTTATTTAACTTATTTGTTGCTTGTCACCCAAAGGGCTTAAACTGAAAATATGTGTATATGCATAAATACATCATGCCATAGAAAAAAGACGGGTGGAATCATATATCATATTAATAATATCCGATACAACATACTGGGGGGATGACAAGAACAGCACACAAACAAAAACAAATCAATATGCGGATGATACCCAGCTCTACCTCTCTTTCAAATCAGAACCAGTGAAGGCGGTGAAGGTCCTGTGTGAGTGTCTGGAGGCGGTTGGAGGATGGATGGCAGCTAATAGATTGAGGTTGAATCCTGAAAAGACAGAAGTACTGTTTTGGGGGGACAGGAGGACTCCCTGGTCCTGAATGGGGTAACTGTGCCCCAGATGTGCAGTCTGGGAGTCATTTTGGATGCACAGCTGTCCATGGAGGCGCAGGTTAATTCTGTGTCCGGGGCAGCTGTTTATCAGCTCCATCTGGTACACAGGCTGAGACCCTCCCTGCCCGCAGATTGTCTCGCCAGAGTGGTGCATGCTCTAATTATCTCTCGCTTGGACTACTGCAGTGCGCTCTATGTGGGGTACTGGACCTTTAAAGCCCTAAATGGCCTCGGCCTAGTATACCTGAAGAAGCGTCTCCACCCCCATTGTTCTGCCCGGATACTGAGGTCCAGTGCCGAGGGCCTTTTGGCGGTTCCCTCACTGCGAGAAGCCAAGTTACACGGAACCAGGCAGAGGGCCTTCTCGGTAGTGGCGCCCACCCTGTGGTACACCCTCCCACCAGATGTCAAAGAGAAAAACAACTACCAGACTTTTAGAAGACATCTGAAGGCAGCACTGTTTAGGGAAGCTATTGTATTTTAATATTTGTTGGAAGCTGCCCAGAGTGGCTGGGGAAACCCAGCCAGATGGGTGGGATATAAATAATAAATTATTATTATTATGATGCTCCCACCCACTAACAAGCAGAGAAAAATAAAAACTCAACGTTGCTCAAAAATCATTCATGTCAACCCAGCAATTTTTTTTTTTAATTCCCCACACCACCTGGAAGTCCAGCATCAAAGCCAGCTGCTGTAAATCAGTGTTGGGTGGTCTTCCAGGGATGGTGCAGCATCTCTCCTCTCCTTTTAGGAGCAGCAGCAGCGAAGGCAGAGCAGGAAGATGCTCTTTAAGCCTTACCTGCTCTCCACTTGTCTCACCGGCTGCTCCTCTCCTGCGTTTTTATTATTTTATTGTATTACAATTTATTGTATTACAACTATATGGAAGACATTTCTTTTCTCCCTGGTTGAGGTCTCAGGGGTTGCCCGATTAAAGTGGGACTCTCATTCTTCGGACAGAGGCCATTAGGTCCAGTCGTGACCGATTCTGGGGTTGCGGCGCTCATCTCGCTTTACTGGCCGAGGGAGCCGGCATTTGTCCGCATACAGTTTCCAGGTCATGTGGCCAGCATGACTAAGCCGCCTCTGGCGAACCAGAGCAGCGCATGGAAACGCCCTTTACCTTCCCGCCGGAGTGGTACCTATTTATCTACTTGCACTTTGATGTGCTTTCGAACTGCTAGATTGGCAGGAGCAGGGACCGAGCAACGGTCCTAGGCTCTGTGGTTTAACCCACAGCACCACCCGCGTCCCTTATCTCAAAAAGCAGAAACAGGGCAAGTTCAGTCTAATAGCCAAGTCTAATAGTTGAGTCAAGTCTAGTGGTAAAGCCAAAGGCAGTAGTCTAGTCAGATACTGCTCGGACCTTGGAGAGTGCTGCACGGCCAGTGTTAGCTAGATCTCTCCCAAAGAGAATTGCTGCCGTAGCAGCATGCAGAAGCCACCTGAGGCCTTGTGAAAGCTGGCTGACTAGATAGCTCTTTGGTTGTTGTTGGTGTAATGGAAAGTGTCTGTTCATTTAAAGATCCACTGCCCTATTCTGCAATCTGTGGCTTCTACGGCATGGAGGTGGGAAGGACTGTTGGAGGAGTATTCTCTGTGCCGGATGAGACCAGCAAATCCATATCCTCTGGTCTGGATTTTTGAGGAGTGATATCTACCCAGGCCATGTCTCTTCTTTCTCCACATCTGCCTCTGAGTCTGGCAGAGGATTGTGGCCAGAGAATATGTCTTATCTACACATGAAATCCGCCAGTTCCCCTTTCATATGAAGCTGTTTCTTCTCATTTTCACCAAGGACCTATTTTCTCTATCCAACCGCTTCTTGATCTATAACCAACTAAATCACTGGCTGCTTTTCCAGGTCAGGAGCATTCTGTCACCAGTCCATCACATCTATAATAACTTCTTGGCTTGGAGGCTGTGTACAACATTTAATGTTATTAGTTTCCCACTTTATGACATTGCTTTCAAGAGAGCAATGCTAGCCAGTAAACGCTGGGGCCTTTCCACGTGGTTTAATAAATGTGCTAGCTGGAGTGAAATTATTTTTGAACAATGAAAATTGACATGCTGCTGAACCAATTCTGGACTCATCTGATGACAGAAATGCAGAAGAAGAACAGTTAGGATTAAGAATACCCAGTGTATGCCATGTCATAAGCTTGATTTCAAATTCAAATTGAAGTGGTTAATATTTTATTTCAGTGTGTTCCATGATCAAGTGCACCACTGTTATTAATAACATCAAGGGAATAAAAATTCACATTTGAAGCATTTATTCTTATGTTTCCAAAAATTGGTGTTTATGTTTACGTAAATGCTTCAACCAGACAAGATGGCTTTCTCGGTAGTGGTGCCTGCCCTGTGGAATGCCCTCCCATCAGATGTCAAGGAAATAAGCAGCTATCTTACTTTTAGAAGGCAGCCCTGTTTAGGGAAGTTTTTAATGTTTAATGCTGCATCATGTTTTTAATATTCGGTTGGGAGCTGCCCAGAGTGGCTGGGGAAACCTGGCCAGATAGGTGGGGTATAAATAAATGGTGATGATGATGATAGCATTTAAATCAAAAGACTACATCAAAAGACAAGGGAACTGTGTATGCTTTTACAGTATATGTATTTAGGCTAGAACCCCTGAACACTTACCTGGGGTAAGGCCCATTGAACATAATGGGACTTCTACATGCATAGGATCATGGCTGTCACAATACGTTTTGGCAGCTGAGCTGAACCACAAAATGATGGCCTCCACTGGCCAGGGCAGAAGGGGTGAATGAAGACCCACATCAGGAATAAGGGTGTGTGTGACAAATCAATCTTTGGTTGAAGTGGGAATCAGAGACTTATCACAGGAGGGAAATGAGTCTGCTGTGAATCATGCTGGCCAGGTGTAGGGCCCAGGAGACCCCAGAGTGTGGCCCCCACCATTTATTCTCTAGGCGTAGGAGGAGACTTGGCTCATTAGTACTGAGGTAGACATTTATTCATCTCATTAACCATGACTACCATTTTTAAAGATGGTGGCCCAAACCTCAAGATTAGAAAAATGGCTCTTTGGCTAAATTTCACTCTAATTTAATAAAAAAAAAATGGTCTTTGGTCATAAAAAGGTCCTCTAATATAAGCCTGTGCAGGCCTTAAGTATTTGATTTGATAAACAGTAGGTGAGATTGTAAAATGCTTTTACAAGGTGTGCATGTTAAGGCATGCCTTCCTTTTTTAAAAATGAAAACTGGAGTCTGGGTGTCTGCTTGCCGTGGTCCCAGTAGATCAATACCCCCTGTACCTTCCTTTCAGCAGTCCTGGTTCCCTGCCATTGTTTCTGTACACACACATTATTTTTTTTATAACTGCAGGATTTGTTTTCTCTTGCTAATTAATTAGTCAAAATGCACATCTGTTTCCTATACTGCACCATCAGCTCTAATCAATCACTCTTAGGGATAAATATACATACTGCTCTCTGTGCAACATGAATTTATTAAATAGATAAACTAGTGACCAGATAATCATTCATTACAGTAGAGTCACTGGTTTGTACCTTTTAGGCTGGCATGATTCCTGTTCCTCAACTGCTTCCAGGAAATTAAAGTATGAAATGGGAATCTGGAAACATACCAAGCATTTCTAGAATTCATTTGTTGAAAGACAGGTGTCACAGTTAATTAAGCTTGCACCCTAACACATCTTAATCAATACTGAAAATAGCCTGTGCCACCACTATATGCAGCTACTGAATTATTATTATTATTGTAATTGCTGCTGCAATTTTCACATTGCTTTGCCCTCTAAGTACTTGAATTAGGCTGGGACAGTCGCATTTGTCAGAGTCCTGGCCTGAAACAAACTACGCATTCCACGTGTCATAATTTTAAGAAAACAGCTATGGCGTTGTTGCTTGTACTAACAATATCTATGGCAGCAAAAGCTGAAGCTCAGGTTAGTGAGCACAAAAGGTTGCCCACCAAACCTCTACTGTACTTTTTTTTCTTGATATTTGTTATGTTATGCAAACAATTATGATTAATTTTAATTCTAAAGTGCCATATTCGATCATGGTAGTAAAGATATACGTTGAAAACAAACCAACAATAACTGTATATCTTTAATTTGTGAGTTGGGCTGCTGGAATGAGGGGAAGTGGGAAAAGAGAGGAAACTCAAGAGATATTTTTCTTCTCATTTTTGAGACCTCAGCCCTGGTTTTAACAACAGACTCCTGCGCTGATCACTGGTGAGGTCTCAGCACAATTGAAGTTCTCCGCATCTAACTTAGCTGCAAACATCAGTACTAGGTGACTGGGGGGAAACCACCGGTGTATTCTTCGCTGTGAAACTTTCTTGACCATTGGGATATATTAGTTTCCGGAGCCTGACTGGAATTGCCACTGAGCTCAGAGATGTTCCATGTGCTGTGCAACATGGTGGAGGTGCTATGCATTGCCTCTGCTTGGACCTGCTGCCTAATCTGGACTTTCATCTTGAGGTCCTTGCCCTCCCCTCCCCGAGGAGAAGAGCAACACCAAGGAAAGGGTAGTAGATGCAGTAGTTGGAATCAGTCATCTCCATTGCTGCCTCTATTATCATTTCCACTGAAAACTACACCAACACATGTAGATTTGAGCAGTTGGGGACCACCAAATTCTACACCTGCAGCTGTGTATCTGAAGAAGTGTGCATGCACACGAAAGCTCATACCAAGAATGAACTTAGTTGGTCTTTAAGGTGCTACTGGAAGGAATTTTTTTATTCCACCTGCACCTGTTGTTGTTTAGTCGTTTAGTCATGTCCGACTCTTCGTGACATCCTGGACCAGAGCACGCCAGGCACTCCTGTCTTCCACTGCCTCCCGCAGTTTGGTCAGACTCATGTTTGTAGCTTCGAGAACACTGTCCCACCATCTCGTCCTCTGTCATCCCCTTCTCCTTGTGCCCTCCATCTTTCCCAGCATCAGGGTCCTTTCCAGGGAGTCTTCTCTTCTCATGAGGTGGCCAAAGTATTGGAGCCTCAGCTTCAGGATCTGTCCTTCCAGTGAGCACTCAGGGCTGATTTCCTTCAGAATGGAGAGGTTTGATCTTCTTGCAGTCCATGGGACTCTCCAGAGTCTCCTCCAGCACCAGAATTCAAAAGCATCAATTCTTCGGCAATCAGCCTTCTTTATGGTCCAGCTTTCACTTCCATACATCACTACTGGGAAAACCAGAGCTTTAACTATATGGCATAGCTCATAGCTTCTCTGAGTTATTCAAGCCCCTTCGCCACGGCAAGGCAGTGATCCATGAAGGGGCCACCTGCACCTACCCAGTGCCAATAAACAAACTATTCGCTATAATGCCAAGAATGTGCCCAGTTCTCATTACAGTGCCCACCTTGCTACCTCCTGGCTCCATCATCCACTGTATGGTCATCAACAATAACTCCTAGCATGTTGCCAATGTGACACAAACAGGCCCCAGGTAACAGTAGCTGTGCAGGACCTTCTGCGCACCTGATTTACGTGGAAGGAAGCAATCCAACACTTCAGGAACCCTTGACTCTGACAACATCACCTTTCTTTACACGAATCCTATTGGTGTGCATTTGTGTGTGTCCTGGGAAGATACTCCTTTTTAACCCGTCTTTGAGCTATTGACATAATTAAGTCGCCACAACCAAGAAGTGGGAACTGGAAGTGCATAGAAGAACTTGCAAAATGCACACGTATGCTGTATTTCTTGCAAGTTCAGGTGCAGAATTCTTGAGCAGACACAGAAGTAATTGATAACTGAGCATTTGCAGAATGCTTCCCAGATAATACTGAATATTTGGAGCCTCCTCCGTATATATGTGTGTGTGTGTGTGTGTGTGTGTGTGTGTGTGTGTGTGTAATACACACACACATATAATGTATATAATATGTGTGTGTGTGTGTGTGTGTGTGTGTGTGTGAGAGAGAGAGAGAGAGAGAGAGAGAGAGAGAGAGAGAGAGAGAGAGAGAAGCAGGTCTTTAAGAGTGATGGTATGTCTCTCTTTTTAGGAGTGAAGCAGTGGCCCCCACTGCAGATATATGGTACTTCCTGAGCCACCATTTGCTTTCCTTGGTTATTAAAATGATGCAATTCAATGATTTTGCAATGATTTCAACAACCCCAAAACAAAATAGTTGTAGGAAATTGCAGCCTCAAAATCCTCCTGCACTGACACAGGTTCGCTGGCTTGATAGGTCAAAATGGCGAAACTAACTATTTTCATCTGAAAGATGACAAGAAAGTTGGCAGACATATTTCAAATAGCATGGTCTCTCTTTATTAATTTCATAAGTTTTAAGTATGATTTGGACACTCATTTATGTAGGGGTTTATGGGGTATATTATTGTTGTTTTTGCAATAGTTTAATGTACTGTACTTTATTATATATGTAATTGTTGCTGTATCTGTATTTCTCATCGGTTTATAATGCGTTGTTTAAAGGGGGGGATAGATCAGCAAAAATATAAATATATGCCACCAGAACCTCTGCATTCTTTTATGTGAAATATAAGCCATGAAGTTATTCAATTCTTAAAGCCATATTTTATGGCTGAAAACTGGGATTCATCATGCACAACTGCAAATTTGATTATGGCCATTGATGCTGAGGTATTCATGAAAAGAACTGTGACTGATTCTCTCTGCCACCCCCGCCCCATTTTTGTATTGCATTGATATCCTTATCTCTCTGTCCATGAATGATTTCCCAGTAGCCAAAGAAGACATCCCATGTTGGGATTTAGTGTTCAGTGTAAAACAATGAGAAATGTAATTGTATACGGTAATGACACAGATTTCTGCCAGTAGTATTATAAAATACAATTGACAGAAAAATGAGACAATTCTTTTTGAGGTTTTTTTTTTATTCGGCAAGCATAGAACTAATAGCACTTATGTGACCTTGAGAAAACGCTAAATCCATTTAGCAGCTCTGTGGAGAAATTCAAATAATCCCCATTCTAGCCGCAATGGCTTTGTCTTTAATCTCCATGACAGTGAACCTTACCCGCTATCATTTGTTCCTGCCTTTTTTCCAGGGTTATTACAGAGGTGGTACCAAGATGCTTTGGTGGGCTCCTTTGATACTTCTTGACGTAATGAAAATTTGAACACTGCCATACGATCATGCCCTGTGAATCATATAAAAGCTCCCAGAGCAGAGCTTCATGAGGTGCAGCTACAATCTGCAGGCCCAGAGAAAGATGTACTTGGCTCGGCACTGTTGAATGTACATTCCTGCCTTTGCTGAGCTGCCTAATTGGTGGTTAGCATCACCCTTTGGGTGGGCTGAAGGGGCTTGTGTCAGTCCTCTGTCTGGCAAAGAAGGAGGTATTTAGTGCAGAGGCTGGAGTGGAGAAGTGAGAGAAGTCAATATACTTTTGAAGTAAGGTAAAGGTAAAGGGACCCCTGACCATTAGGTCCAGTCGTGACCGACTCTGGGGTTGCACGCTCATCTCGCTCTATAGGCCGAGGGAGCCAGTGTTTGTCCGCAGACAGCTTCCGGGTCATGCGGCCAACATGACTAAGCCGCTTCTGGTGAACCAGAGCAGCGCACGGAAACGCCGTTTACCTTCCCGCTGGAGTGGTACCTATTTATCTACTTGCACTTTGACATGCTTTTTAACTGCTAGGTTGGCAGCAGCAGGGACTGAACAACAGGAGCTAACCCCGTCGCGGGGATTCGAACCGCCGACCTTCTGATCAGCAAGTCCTAGGCTCTGTGGTTTAACCCACAGCGCCACCCGCATCCCCTTTTGAAGTATTTCTTCAAAATACAGTTTTTACAGCTGATGTGGAAGTTCTGGATCCACGAGTCAGACAGTAATGCATACCCTCCAACCGTATCTATTTTAACGGGACATTCCTGGAATTACAGAAGCCATCCCAGCTTCTGAATTGATACCGGAATGTCCCAGGGATGAGTCGGCGCTTGAAGCCAGCACTGGTGTTTGCAGTGGTGTCCGTCTCTTGCATCCCAGTTTTCATCAGGGGAATTTCATTAATACTGTTAACCTGGTCCCAAAATCAACATATTGTTTCATTTGGTATCCTGAGAAAACCTCCATGAGGATCTGAGCTCATATTATGTGGCTCATATATGTAAGCCTGATATAGTGGTACCTTGGTTTGCAACCATAATCCATTCTGGAGGTCTGTTTGTAAACCAAAACAGGTTGTAATCCAAGGCACGCTTTCTCCAATGAGGCCTTCAAAAAAATTGTTTATAATCCAAAAAGAATGGGTTGTAATTCAAAAAAAGTTCGCAGACCGGGACACGCACTTCCGGGTTACACATGTTTGTAATCCAAAACATAAGCAAACCAGACTGTTCGCAAACCAAGGTACCACTGTATTTAAGAACTGAGATGTAAGATGCCAGTCTCAGTTTGTTTCAACAATAATAAAATTGAGTTTTTCCTCTTTAACTGATCTTCTGCTTGTTGTGAGTTTTATAACTCAGAATCTTTGATTAAATGTTTCTGACAGTAATGAAGCTGCCATACCTTTTCTGATCTAAGCAAATTCTGACCTGCAATATCTGTTTTTCAAAACTTGCTAAGTTAGAACAACAGCCCTACAGGAGAAGTAAGGGAGGCTCCCTCTTCTGGCCTAAGGAAGAGAGAGAGAGGCATAAGTAACTAGTTACAATAATAGATCTACCGTATTTAGTAAGACATCTTCTCAAACTGACAGGACAAAGGACACTAGTGAGGTGCAAAACTTCTGAAGAACATTTGTCCTTCAGCAAAGTCACCAGGAAGAAACTTGCGTCTGTCATGAATTCCACTCTGATCTTGTTTGTGAGGCATTGGTTTCAGACCTCTTCTGTGGGGAGAGGGAGTTTTACATTAGAATGAGGAAGTAGAAACTACTAATAATTTCTGATTTACCCATTTTTATCAAAGTGCTACAGTAGGCAGTTGCTTTGCAGTTCCAGACATTCATTTCATCCTTGCAAAATGCTTAAAACCCAACTTTTTCTTCCTTCAGATGCAGCTAAGATAGTTCTTTTCATTTTTAAAATTTCTTGCATTGGGCCACCTTATTTTGCTTAGTTTTTGTGATTCTACATTCAAATGTCTTCTCATCACCAGAAATTCGCCGGCACACCTTTTCTATTATGCACATCATTACAATCCGTTTAGTCACTTATCACAGTGTCTGCCCTGGGAAGACTTCTTCAGCTGAGAGAATCTTTTGCCCAAAAAGTAAAACGCCCTGCGATCTTTGGATGAAGGTGCGGTGTATAAATTGAATAAAAAACTAAAAAGTAAATACTGTAGGCAAGTACAGATAGAAAATGGTAAGGGCTGAAAAAATGCAAGTGGAAGGCAGTATGGCAGAACAAGAGAACCAGGGTCATGGGGTAGGCTTAGAGGTTTTGTGTGTCCGCGGTGGAAGAGATGTAGAAAGCCACATCAGAAGCAGTTCAGCAATAACTCACGCAGCATCAGTGAAGTTAACTCTTTATTCTAAGCTCAGGAGGTCAGGCCTAGCGAGCACAGCAACTCTTCTCGGTAGATCTTGCCCCAATGAAGCAGTTGTGGAGACCAAAACTTCCCTCCTTCCCACAGTTGTCCCAAGTCTCCTCCTCCACCCCCGGGTCCTTCCCAAGCAATCTGAGACTTCATTGCCTTGCCTGTCTTGCTCCACCCTTTTCATACCTCTTCTGGTTCTGGGAGACCAGCAGAAAGGGGAGCTGGGTGCAGTAGGAGGAGAAGACCTCCTGGCTTCATCTCTACCTCTAACCCCCCTATCCTCTCCAGCCCCTGCTTCTGGACTGCTCTCTGCCTCAGACACTTCCTGTTCACTAAACCCTGTTACCTCTTCAGCTTTTGACACCTCCTCATACCAGTCTGCTCCTCCTCCTTCTTCTGACTACTCATTGTCATCCCATCTCCAATCCCCTGGCTCTGAGCCTTCTTTTGGGGGTTGCCTTGGGGGCTCCCCAGCTGCTGCCTCCCACCACTCCTCTGCATCCAGGCACTCCATGATATGGATATAGTTGCCAATAGGGACCAATGGGGAAGGAACTTCAAAGAGACTTATGAGATGTTGGGGTGTGTGAACTTCACCTGTTGATTTCAGATAACTCAGGAAACGATGGTAACATGGCTGGGCAAAACCAAACATTTTGCAGGGGATTCTGTTAAAGAAATATCAAGAGTTTTGGGGGGTGGCCAGGAAAACGTACGGCAAGCTTACGGCAAATGCTCCCAGATGTTCCCATGGCTGGTGGTTGCCACTTCCCTCCACTCCTCCAGGAGTCATTGCAGTTAAAGATATAGGGCTTGTTCTCACGTTATAATGAACACAGATATAAACACATGCACAAGTGTTTGCATGAAAGAGGGTGCCCTTTTTGATTTGTTTCCGGTCAACTATTGTGTATGCAAGTACACAGATTGTAGAGTTGTTGAATGTAATGTGTGAACACCCATACAGTTATGAGGCTATGGGAATAACAATGCATTTATATAATTCATATCTGCACGACAAAGCCTTATCCCATCTGCTTGAATTTGGTGGGACCTTTTCATGGGACTAGGTCCCTCCAAACCTTTAAAGCAATCATTGTTTCTAAACAGCACTCCTTAAGAAATGGTTAAGAATTCCAAAGAGCTGCACTATGCTTTGCCCACCCCCCAAAAGCAATGATGTGCCCACCAGGTTTCTGGAGCAAGAACACTATTATCATAAGAAACCTCATTTGTGTTCTATCGGTGACAATTGCTAGCTATTTTCAAAGTTTTTCAACAAACAAAGAAGAAGACTTGCATGTAAATCTTTTATATTCGCAAGCTATGATTTATTGTTTGCACCGTTCTCCCTTCTTATTGCATTCATGTGTTCTATGCTCCAAACAACATCAAACGACAATGAAGCGGAGAAAAAAAATCTTTCATTTATGAAAGGACTTAATTACAGCATTTCATAAAAGTATTTGTTGGTTTGCATTTCCTTTCTTTTCATAGCATAATATGCTGTTTTTTATCAAATAATAATCCTTTCTCATTTAAAATTTCGTGTATTCTTGCAAATGTATAAAACCCTCGGAGGATGTCCCCGTGTCTGTAATGTTCATATGCAGCTAAACTTCTGCTGAAAAAGGACCGAAGCAAATATCTTCCTTTGCTTACAAACTCATTCTGATAAGAAAAACCCTCCTGGATCAGATCGATGGGCCATTCTAGTCCACCATTCTGGAAATCCCTGCAAGCAGAATATGGGGACAACCGTCCTCTCCTGCTCTTGTTCCCCAGTGAGTGATTCATATTCAGAAGCAGCCTGCTATGACCTGTTAGGAAGAGAGAGTCACCCTCATCTTTAAACAGAAATACATTGTGAATACATGCAGTTCATGGACTGCAGAAGGCTTAGGTGGGTATATGCAAAGACAAATTGTGTTGTATTCATCTTCACATATGTGTGGTTTTTTTACTCTTACACATGTCTCTTACACATTTTAATGCAAGTTTGCCCAATATGCATTTTTTTTTTGCAATTTTCCTGTAATATAATGCATTTTAAAATTCTTTTTGCTAATATATACATTTTTTTGTGGGAACTGATAGCTGTGGCTGGAGAGGAAGGGAATTCATGCTTTCAACGGGAACTCCAGATTGAAGTGTTCTGCCCAATCCAGGTGTATGAAGTTGGTGCCTTGCCAGAGGCACAAACCAAAGAGATCTTGTCCTGTGGCTCTTTGCCTGTGGCACAGAGACCATGACAAATAGCCTTGGAAAACTGAGATATCATGAGCTGCTGTTTTCCAGGTGAGGAGATGTTGCGTTTGTGCCCATCTGATCAGTATTGTTATCCTGCTGTTTGCTGTACCTACTGTGGCTTCACCATCCTTTCTGGAAAAAAATGTGCAGAAGAGCAAGGAAAGGGCACAACTGGAATACTTTGGGATGGCTGTGCATGTGTTTTTGTTTATGTTTCTGCTGCTGCTGCTACTTGGCCCATATCTGAGGTTACAATAGATGGGGTTTTAGGAAGGCTTAGCAGTTTCAATGGGAGAAGGGGGATTAGGGAGTGCTCTCTGTGCTGCTGGGAGCCAGTGTGGTGTAGTGTTTAAGGGAGGTGGACTCGTAATCTGGTGAACCGGGTTCGCTTCCCCGCTCCTCCACCTGCAGCTGCTGGGTGACCTTGGGCCAGTCACACTTCTCTGAAGTCTCTCAGCCCTACTCACCTCACAGAGTGTTTGTTGTGGGGGAGGAAGGGAAAGGAGATTGTTAGCTGCTTTGAGACTTCTTAGGGTAGTGATAAAGTGGGATATCAAATCCAAACTCCTCCTCCTCCACTTCTTCTTCTTCTTAGAATCATAGAATCATACAATCATAGAATCATAGAGTTGGAAGAGACCACAAGGGCCATCAAGTCCAACCCCCTGCCAAGCAGGAAACACCATCAGAGCACTCCTGACATATGGTTGTCAAGCCTCTGCTTAAGGACCTCCAAAGAAGGAGACTCCACCACACTCCTTGGCAGCAAATTCCACTGTCAAGCAGCTCTTACTGTCAGGAAGTTCTTCCTAATGTTTAGGTGGAATCTTCTTTCTTGTAGTTTGGATCCATTGCTCCGTGTCCGCTTCTCTGGAGCAGCAGAAAACAACCTTTCTCCCTCCTCTATGTGACATCCTTTTATATATTTGAACATGGCTATCATATCTTCTTCTTCTTCGTTGATGGTTGGATTTCATCTGCTGGTAAGGGTGCCTTTTTCTGCACTTTGCTGCTCCTTTATTTGGAGCAGTGGATATTCACTGCCTCCAAATGGAAAAAAAAAACTTGATTTGGGGGTTCAATATTTTATACAAAACAACATACCATTACACATGCCAATTTCCTCTGTTGGAGATAGAATAGGCCTAATCGATTGGAGCAACTACCAGAGCGGAAGGACACAAATGTTAGCTGTTGTCAGATTTGCAATAAGCACCTGTGGAAGAGCAACAGGGCTCCTTCGATAGATCTCTGGTTCCATAGCATCGAAAAATTGCCACTGCAGAGAAGCTTATGCATCAAATCTATGTCATCAGGGGACAAGTAGAAGAGGGCACTATTTTCTTTCTCTCTTTTTTGCAGAATGGATTCGTTTTATTTTTCATGCTAATAAGACTGACAGCACAAAGACACTTCCAGCCCAATATGCCACAGGTTTTTTTTGGTGGGGGAGGAGAGAAGGGGGAATTAATGATGATCATCTGTTGATGTTGTTTATGATGCTTTGTCCCTCTGTCTCATGAATATGATAATGGTGAGTGTCTTCCTCTGTATTAGATCCACAATAAGAGAGAAGATTGCTTCATCTGCCGTGCCGTTATAGTTGCCTGGCCTTTTCTTTGGTCCAGAGTTTCATTTGTTTACTGGTGTGTGTGTGCCGGTGTGTGGGTGTATTCATAATGTCAAGTTACAAGATGTGCAAGAAACAAACTAAAACAAAAAAAATACAAACATACGTAAATTAAGTATATGGTATGAAAAGGCAGCAAGGGACACAGGTGGCGCTGTGGGTTAAACCACAGAGCCTAGGACTTGCCGATCAGAAGGTCGGCGGTTCGAATCCCCGTGATGGGGTGCGCTCCTGTTGCTCGGTCCCAGCTCCTGCCAACCTAGCAGTTCGAAAGCATGTCAAAGTGCAAGTAGATAAATAGGTACCACTCCGGTGGGAAAGTAAATGGCATTTCCATGCACTGCTCTGGTTCGCCAGAAGTGGCTCAGTCATGCTGGCCACATGACCCGGAAGCTGTACGCCGGCTCCCTCGGCCAGTAAAGCGAGATGAGCGCTGCAACCCCAGAGTCGTCCACGACTGGAGCCAACGGTCAGGGGTACCTTTACCTTTACCTATGAAAATATCACAAAATGAGCCTTCTCTTTGATGAAAAATTGCCTAGTGCTGGTGTTGGACTAGGACTTAGGAGACCAGAGTTCAAATCCCTCCCTCAGCCCTGAAGCTCACTGGGTGACCTTGGGCCATTCACTGCCTCTCAGCCTCACCTCTACCTCACAGGGTTGTTGTGAAGAGCAGGAGAACCTTTTACACCACATTGAGCTCCTTTCAGAAAACGTGAGATATGTGTAATAATAAGTATGTCTAACAGTCTTGTGTGCAATCATTGGTAAAAAAAGGAATAAAATATTATAAATTGAGTGAAAGAAATACTAAAAATGCTGGGAATACTAAGTATGTTAAATACTAAGTATATCAAATACTAAGAATCGGAGGGGAATGTAGAGGGGAAAACGCATATAAGATTTTATGTTATCCTGTATTATGCTCTTCTAGTACTGTATAAAGCTCATTTTCCAGTAAATTTATCATCCTGTGTATTTTGCTTGGCTCTGAAATAATATGTTAATTTTAGGTGTTTGGTTCCCCATATTTTTTTGAAGCCATTCTGTGCTTGAAAATTTCCTGTGTTGCCTCAAAGTCTTGCAGTAATTAAGAGGCTTAGCATGAGATGTAAACCAACTATTCCTATTTCTGTCCGATACTTCAGTACAGCAATATGGTTTTGGGTTGTTGTTGTTTTTTTGGGTGGGCGTATTTGTTACTGTAGTATCCTTCATCATCTGTCGTCCGCTGCAAAACCTTTACTATATTCCTCTTTGTACTTAGCGGGTGCTGCCTTTTCTTTTTTTCAGTCTTAATACTTTCAGGTGAAATTTTCTATTTCTGAGTCTTGACTCTAACAGCACTTTAAAAAGTAATAAACAGTACAATTCTGTGCCGCAACCTCATTCAACCATATTTACCTGGGAGTAAGTCCCATGTAATTCAATGTCACTTCTGAGTAAATAAATAGATACTAAAGTTATTTTGCTGTTCATTACTAAAACTTATGCAAAGTTCCCCTTAGGCCTTTTAGAACATTACCTGCTATACTTTCTTGTTCAATGAGCTGGAGGTTAAGCGAAGCATAGGTGAAAATTTTAGTGCAACAGCAACATTAGCATATACAGCCATTATTCTGATAATGCACAAGCGAATCTTATGCAAATAAAACTATCAGAGATATGAAAAGAAAAGGAGGCAGGCAGATGAGGAGTAAACAGAGAAGGTGAAACAGGTGCAACCCACATCCCTTTTTATTTTCTTCTGCCCACGACCAATTTCCCTGCCAACTTCCTGCATCCCCAAGTGGACTCTCAGGCACTACAGACCTTCTATTGTTCTTGCTTTTATTGAGTTTTATAAACAAGAATAATGTTATACAAACAAATATACCAAGTTTTCTCATGTCATTTGTATATCACAAAAAATGGCATAATAAATATGGAAAATTATCTACAATCTATGTTTTATTATTAGCGGTTAATGTATAAGTTCTTGGTTCATGAATTGGTTTAAACAATTAGGAAGAAAAAAAGGGGGAAGAGGGGGAAGGGGAATGGCAAGTGGGGTGATTAGGCTTCTATTCTTCTACTTAGTGTGTGTGTGGAGGGAGTTGTGTCAGCATTGTATGGGTTCTCTTACAAGTCACTTGTTGTGACAGAGGTTGTGGGTGGCTTAGGGTGTGGTTGGTTGTGTCTGGTGGCTGTAGTGAGAATTGTTTTTGTGTGTGAGCGGGGTGTGAGTGTGTATCTTTGAATCAGGTTAGCCAGATTGATTCATATGCTGTCGGCAGATTCTTGCTGTCTTTTTGGACTGCGTATGTGATAAAGGGGAACCATATCATGGGCAAAGGTTCCTCCTTTGCTTCAATACAGACCCAACTGGAGTTTTATTTCAGGATGGGAAAAGCTTACTTTCCCCCAGATTCGTTCTGATCCATTAACTCCCCCCCTTTCCATTTTACTTTATGCAGTTTAAGATATGTTGATAACTGCCCTCTTAAAAGTAGTAAACAGCTGCGAGAAATGTCTTAGGCTGCCTTTAACGATTCCACAGGGAAATACAGCCTTGCCAACTTTGAATAATAATAGCCGAAGAAATAGTCGTTTCCCTCCTTGGTTTTGCAGGAGGGCAAGGTTGCCAACAGAATCTTGCTAGCGTGCCTGGTGTGTGTCACACTCCAGCAGACTGCTAATGAAAATTCTGTCTTGTAAACCCTGTAGTGTGTTCACAATTATAATTAGTGCTAATCTTAAAAAGGGTATGGGGAGGACAGCTTTTGGGGGGGGGGGAAGGTAACCAGAATCTAAAGCAAGCACATTAGCCATTTTAAAAAATTTATTCACAGGTTTGCAGGTTCCAAATTACCTGACCTTGTTTCTATTTTTTTTTTATAAAATTTTTATTAGTTTTACAAAATTTAAAAACAAACAAACAAACACTTAAAAAGACAAACATACACGTATAATTTCATAACATATTTTCATAAACCTCTTTTCTGGGACTTCCCCATACCCCCCCTTTCTGCATCCCAATGTCCATAATTTTATAGCAACTCCCAATTGTTACTTTCCAACCTCTGTCATCTTAGTCATCTCTGTATTCTGACCTTATATCACTGTATCCCTTTGTTCCTGAAAACCACAACACTCTAACATTCATTAAGTTTATAATAGTCCTTAAGATAACTTTTGAATTTTCTCCATTCTTCTTCCGCCGTCTCTTTTCCTTGGTCACGGATTCTGCCTGTCATCTCGGCCAATGTCATATAGTCCATCACTTTCATCTGCCATTCTTCCAGAGTGGGTAGATCTTGTGTCTTCCAATACTTTGCGATGAGTATTCTTGCTGCTGTTGTAGCGTACATAAAAAAAGTTCTATCCCTCTTTGACACCAATTGGCCGACAATGCCCAAGAGAAAGGCCTCTGGTTTTTTAGGAAAAGTACATTTAAGTACCTTTTTCATTTCATTATAGATCATTTCCCAGAAAGCCTTAATCTTCGGGCATGTCCACCAAAGGTGGTAGAAGGTACCTTCAGTCTCTTTACATTTCCAACACTTGTTATCGGGCATATGATAAATTTTTGCCAGCTTGACTGGGGTCATGTACCACCTATAGACCATTTTCATAATGTTTTCCTTTAAGGCATTACATGCCGTAAATTTAATACCGGTGTTCCATAACCATTCCCAGTCAGCTGACATAATGTTATGACCAACATCCTGTGCCCACTTAATCATAGCCGATTTGACTGTTTCGTCCTGTGTATTCCATTTCAGCAACAAGTTATACATTCTGGATAAATTCTTAGTATTGGGTTCTAGCAATTCAGTCTCTAGTTTTGATTTCTCCACCTGGAAGCCAATTTTCCTGTCCTGTTTGAAAAACTCCATTATTTGATGGTATTGAAACCAATTTTGTACTTTATGTTTCAATTTCTCATGACTTTGTAATTTCAACTTATCTCCATCCTGTTCCAAAATTTCCCAATACTTCGGCCATCCGACCTCCATATTGAGTTTCTTCACTGCCTTGGCCTCCACTGGTGACACCCATCTAGGGGTTTTGTTTTCCAACAGATCTTTATATCTTATCCAAACATTGAACAATGCTTTTCTAACAATGTGATTTTTAAAGGCACTATGCAGCTTGATTTTGTCATACCATAGATATGCATGCCAACCAAAAGCATTGTTAAAACCTTCCAGATCCAAAATGTCTGTGTTCTCGAGGAGCATCCATTCTTTCAGCCAGCAAAAAGCTGCTGCCTAATAGTACAATTTTAAGTCCGGCAGGGCAAAACCCCCTCTTTCTTTAGCGTCTGTCAATATTTTAAATTTGATTCTGGGCTTTTTGCCCTGCCAGACAAATTTCGAAATATCTTTCTGCCACCTCTTGAAACATTCCATCTTATCAAGAATCTGCAAGGTCTGAAACAAAAATAACATTCTAGGCAATACATTCATTTTAATCACTGCAATTCGGCCTAACATTGACAATTTCAAATTTGACCATATTTCTAGATCTTTTTTAATCTCTGACCAACATTTTTCATAGTTATCCTTATACAAATTCACATTTTTGGATGTCAAATAGACCCCTAGGTATTTCACCTTCTTGACCACCGTCAACCCTGTCTCTTCTTGGAATTTCTCTTTTTCCGTATCTGTTAAATTTTTCCCTAAAACTTTGGTTTTTTGTTTATTCAACTTAAATCCAGCTACCTGGCCAAACTGTTGGATTATTTCCAGGACCTTTTTCGTACTAGTGTTTGGCTCTTGCAAAGTCAGTACTAGGTCATCTGCAAATGCTCTTAACTTATACTGTTTAGCTCCGACCTGCACTCCTTTAACCTGCTGGTCATTCCTAATCATATTCAGCAACACCTCCAGAACTGAAATGAAGAGTAATGGGGAAATTGGGCACCCCTGTCGTGTTCCTTTTTCTATCTTAAGTTCCTCAGTTACTACATTATTTACAATCAATTTAGCTTTTTGTTCAGAATATATTGCAGCCATACCATTCTCAAAACCTTGGCCTACCCCCATCCCATGAAGATTCTTTATCATAAAGCTCCAAGAAATATTGTCAAAGGCTTTCTCCGCGTCCACAAAAATCAGTACTGCTTTAGTATTTATATTCACCTCTAGCTTTTCCAAAATATCTATTATATTCCTTACATTGTCTGCTAGGTGTCTTTTTGGGAGAAAGCCTGCTTGGTTCTTATGAATCTTCTCCATCAGCACTTTTTTAAATCTTTTTGCCAAAATGTCTGCAAAAATTTTGTAATCCACATTAAGTAGTGATATTGGGAGGTAGTTCTTCAGTTGAGTCTTTTCAGTCTCTGTCTTTGGTATGAGTGAAATATATGCTTCTTTCCACGATTCAGGTGCCTTTTTTCCCTCAAGGATCTCATTACAAACTTCTTTTAGTGGTTGAATCAACCATTCCTTCAGCGATTTGTAGTATCTTGAAGTCAGTCCATCTGGTCCTGGAGATTTGCCCAGTTGCATATTCTGAATGGCAGCCTCTATCTCTTGTTCTGTTATTCTCTGGTTCAGATCCATCTTGCTTTGATGAGAGATTTTTTGTAATCCATATTTATCAAGGAATTTGTCTATATCTTCTTCATTTTGCGGGCCTTGAGTATAAAGTTTTTTAAAATAACTCAAGAAGCAATTTCTAATTTCATTAGGTTTAGATATATTCTTTCCATCCACTTCTAGGCTTGTAACTGTATTTAATTTCTGCCTTTTCTTCAATTGCCATGCCAGAAGTTTGCCACATTTATTTGCTGATTCAAATGTCTTTTGTTTCATTTGCTTTATCTTCCATTCAATCTCTTGGTTCATCAATTCCATATATTGTGTTTGATATAACTTAATCTCTCTTAAAATCTCCTGGGACTTTGGTTTTGCTCTTAATTTTTTCTCTCCTTCCTTTATCTTTTCCAAAATCTTTTCTTTTTTCTCATTTTGTTTTTTCCTCTTTATTGAGTTTTGTTGAATCAAGAAACCTCGCATCACCGCTTTGCTTGCGTCCCAGATCACTCTTTTCTCCACGTCAGCCCTCAAATTTATTTCGAAGTAGTCTTTTAAAGTTTTTTGGGCCTTCATAAGGATCTCCTTGTCTCGAAAGAGGGTGTCATTCATTCTCCATCTAAATTGACCAGTTGTTGTAAGTTTCATTTCCATCTTCACGGCATTATGGTCGGAGCAAGTTTTTGGGCAGATTTCTACCTTCTTAATCTTTGGAGCCATGCCACTAGTAATCCAAATTTGATCAATTCTGGTCCAGGTCATCATTGCTTGGGAGAAAAAGGTTCCCTCTCTCTCCAGAGGGTTCCTTGTTCTCCATATATCTATCAAGTCCATGTTTTCGGTCATTTCAAAAAAGGTCCTAGGAAGTCTCCCTTCCTTGGTAACTGTCAGTCTTTGTGCCTTGTCCATGTTGGTGGAGACCACACCGTTCATGTCTCCCATAATTATCATATTGTAATCCAAATAGTCCGTCAGAGTTTCATGAAGTCTCTTGAAGAAGTCAGATTTACCTTCATTTGGTGCATAGATTCCAACAACTAAAAGTTTTTCTCCTTGTACTTGTATCTCCACTGCCAAATATCTCCCTTGCTCATCTTTAAACATCATTTTTGGGGCCCATTTCTCTTTTACATAAATCACAACTCCTCTTTTTTTTACTTTGTCTGATGAGATAAATTCTTGTCCTAGTCTTTTGTTTGTAAGTAATCTCCTGTGAGCTCTGGTTATGTGGGTTTCTTGTAGACATATCAAGTCCAATTGTTCTCTGTTCAAAATGTGAAAAACTTGTCTTCTCTTCAAAGGCCCATTGAGCCCATTACAATTCCAGGTAAGAAATTGCAGAGCCATTTTGTTATTTCTCTGACACTCCTCCAACAGCTCCAAGTTGTTGCTCTTCCTCTGATGGTGGTGGTTTGTGTCCAAGCGAGAGATTCAGAATGTCTAATGCTCTCCTCTGTTCTGCAATTGGGTCCACAGTCCCCTTCTGCAGGTCCTCTTGATTTCTTTCCAAAAATTTGTCTTTGTCTTTAATAGTCTTTATTTTGACCTTCTTTCCCTTGTAATCAAAAGACAGTCCCTGTGGGAATTCCCACCTGAAGCGGATGGCGTTTTTCTTTAACAGAAGAGCTAAGTCCTTATAGAAGTTTCTCAAATCCAAAATATATTTTGGGATGTCTTTAAAAATCTGTACAGCTGAGTTTCCAATTTGCAAGGCCTTTTCAAAGTGTAGTCCTAGTATTTTATCTCTTTCTTCCTTAGATCTAAGTGTAATCAGGCAGTCTCTCGGGGTCTTTCTATCCTGCTTTTTGCCCAATCTGAAGGCTGTTGTAATTTTAAATTCGTCTTCCTCCAGATCCCAACAATCAGCAAACTCCTGTGTTAAAAACTCCGCAAGGTTGTCGCTTTCGTTCTCTGGAATCAATCTCAATTTCAAATTTCTCTCTTTTCTCTGTAATTCCCACAGAGCCAAAGTTGCGTCGTGCTCATGGACCTTCTTGGCAATCGGTTCTAAATTCTCTTGTGTCTCACCAGCGATAGCTCTCGCTTCTTCAGCAATTTTACGTGTAGTAGAATTTTCCTCAACCAATTTGTTTATAGATTCTGTGTTCTGGTCTAGTCTTGCTGATATTTCTGTTAATTTTTGTGTATTTTCTGAAGTCTGTTTTGTCAGAGACTCCAGGGATTGATTTATCTTGAGCAGGGCTTCTGTCACGGCTTCCATAGAGACAGCTGTCACTTTTTCTTGTCCTGTTATTCCTGCAAGTCCGGCAGTTACGCCTGTGATTGAGCCTCTTTTCTTTAACTGTTGTTGCTGCAGCTGGTGCTGTTGTTGTTGTTTGGTCTTGGCTCTTGTGACTATCTCTTCTTGTGAGCCACTCATGTCAAGGTCGTTTCCCACGGGAGCTATTCCCCACTGGAAAATTCCACTGTCTTAGGCTGTGCCAACCTTTACTTTACCCTCTAGGGGGAGCAAATCAAAATAGCCAAATATAAAATGTCCAAATACAAAGGCAAAGAGAATATCCAAATACGTAGGAAAGGGAGAAAGAGAAAAATTAAAGCAAGTGTAGCTGGAGGCTTGTAACTGCAAATTGCCACAATTTCCCAGTAGATACTGTCTAATGTACTGTATCCAGGCAATGCAGAAACTTTGTATCACCATGTAACTTTCACAGGGAAAAGTCAGTTCAGTGTCCTATTGTCCTAAAAGGCAGACCGTTTCATGCTCTCAGACAGCTGAGGCAGCAGAGGATTTTTCTTTTAAATAAATCATGCAGTTGCCAAAGTCTCTTTCGCCTCCCCTCTGCCCTGCTAGCTAGAGGGGAGATCTAAGGTCCAAATGTCAGGTTTGATTAAATAAAAACGAAGTCTTTAACGGATGCAGCTTTAGAGTTCCGTTGCTTTCACTTTCATGCAGTCGGGGGGAGGCAGACTTCCTTGATTTTGACCTCCCCGCTTTCAGCCAAATCTCCAAATTTTAGATCCAAATAAAAGTTCCGTTTTACTCACGGGTTTTTTCTGTCCGTAATTTACAGGAAGGAATCGGCGCTCTCCACTAATAGCGACGCGGCTTCACCCTGCGGGCTGGGTAGCGATTCTCAGCACCGCGCTCCCCCGATGTCGTTCCAGAGCCTTTAAAAAGGCTCTTTCTGCGGTAAAGAGGGGGCGCTTTTGGTGCCCACCGAATCTCCTCGTTCACAGGCTTCCGTGCCTGTGATTTTAGGGGTCCCCCGCTTGCCGTAGCGGGACAGACCCGAACTCGCAGGGCAGTCCTTCTCCGGAGCTCGGAAAAAGGACCGCCATTAGCGCTGGCGCCGACCGGAAGTTTCCTGACCTTGTTTCTAGATGCATTAGTGATCCACTCCACTTTTTACAATTTTATTTCCAGGATTAATTTAGGCAGCTGTGTACCCACTGTTTACTGCAGTTTTTAAGTGACTTTTGTTTTTCTTAAAAGCTACAGTTCCCCCCCAATATCTGTGAGCATAAAATGAATCATGATGGAGCCATGTGATCAGACCAGTATTCCTTTTCACAGTGTGATTACATCAATGTAATCACACTAAGAAGGTGTGAAGAGCCCTGCTGGACCAAACCTAAAGTTCACTTAAATCCATTGTCCTGTTTGCACAGTGTCCAAACAGAAGCCTGTGGGAAGCCTAAAAGTTGTAAGGCTGCAATTGCACTCTCCCTGCTTGTGATTCCCACCTATTGGGAACCAGTAAGTTTCTGGAGGCTGCATGCCAGTGGTGCATGTGGCCGTGGAAGAAAAAAATGAGCAGTGTCACATAGAAGTCAGCCCCCTACATTGCTCTGCACAGTGGTACCTTGGTTCCCGAATGGCTTAGTTACCAAACAAATTGGCTCCTGAATGATGCAAACTCAGAAGTAAATGTTCCGGTTTGTGAACGTTTCTCGGAAGCAGAACATCTGACACGGCTTCCACCTGAGTGCAGGAAGCTCCTGCAGCCATTCGGAAATTGCGCCTTGGTTTTTGAATGGTTTCAGGAGTCGAACAGACTCCCGGAACAGATTAAGTTCGAGAATCAAGGTACCACTGTATTCAATCCAGTCAAGCAAGAAGAAGAAGAAGAAGAAGAGGAGGAGGAGGAGTTTGGACTTGATATCCCGCCTTTCACTCCCTTTAAGGAGTCTCCAAGCGGCTCACAATCTCCTTTCCCTTCCTCCCCCACAACAAACACTCTGTGAGGTGAGTGGGGCTGAGAGACTTCAGAGAAGTGTGACTGGCCCAAGGTCACCCAGCAGCTGCAGGTGGAGGAGCGGAGACGCGAACCCAGTTCCCCAGATTACGAGTCCACCGCTCTTAACCACTACACCATGCTGGTGTGCATTGTAACAGTTCAAGGGCACATTCCAGTCAGCAAAAGTGCTTGTGGGAGGTCCAGTGAGAGGAGTGGCCTTTGAGAGTGGACATGGGACTCAGCTATACAGCAGCAAATAAAATGCTTTAAGTGTGTTTTAAGGGCAATATAAAATGTGACACTAGATGGTTATGGTGAGACTTATGGAAAATTCAATGTTTGTTTTTTTAAAACACTTTTTAAAAAAGCATTTTCATAACTGTTTTTATATGTGTGTAAATTCCACCAGTGTGTCAAGAGAGGCGTGGAAAGCCACACACATCCTCCAGATCAGAGGTTTCCCAGCCATGATATATTTATTTATTTATTTATTTATTTATTTATTTATTTGATGAAGCCTATTGATGCACTAGACAGCATCTTTAAAAGCAGAGACATCACCTTGCCAACAAAGGTCCATATAGTTAAAGCTCTGGTTTTCCCAGTAGTGATGTATGGAAGTGAGAGTTGGACCATAAAGAAGGCTGATCACCGAAGAATTGATGCTTTTGAATTATGGTGCTGGAGGAGACTCTTGAGAGTCCCATGGACTGCAAGGAGATCAAATCTCTCCATTCTGAAGGAAATCAGCCCTGAGTGCTCACTGGAAGGACAGATCCTGAAGCTGAGGCTCCAAGACTTTGGCCACCTCATGAGAAGAGAAGACTCCCTGGAAAAGACCCTGATGTTGGGAAAGATGGAGGGCACAAGGAGAAGGGGACGACAGAGGACAAGATGGTGGGACAGTGTTCCTGAAGCTACCAGCATGAGTCTGACCAAACTGTGGGAGGCAGTGGAAGACAGGAGGGCCTGGCGTGCTCTGGTCCATGGGGTCACGAAGAGTCGGCCACGACTAAACGACTCAACAACAACAACATTGATGTACTTTAGTCAGGCTTGTGAAGGAAAGCACTCCTTCACTGATGTGGAGAAGATCTGAGCATTGGTTCAAAAGCTATTAAGGCTTTCTTGACATGGGCGTAGCCAAGAGGGGTGGCCAGGGGGCACCTGCCCCTCCAAATCAATCCAAATCAGTACAAATCTGAGGTTCTGCCCCCCGCCCCCCGTAACAAAAGCCTGCCCACCCTAACAAAAATCCTGGCTATGCCCATGTTTCCTGACCCATTAAGGTCCATGGCAGCAGCTACTGGCAAAGTTATACGGTGCATGCTCAGTTTCATTCTAAAGCTAGAATGCTGCCAGTACTCCAGTGTTTGGAGGGGGAGCCACCTAGTGGAGTCTGTATGGCACTGTGATGGGATGATTAGCTGCTTGTGCGTAAAATCGTGGTCCCTCAGAGTTCGTGCAACTCCACAAACCTCTGTGTGTGACAGAGCTCCTCAGACATGTCTGCTCTAGTCGCTTGCAGATTCCGACAGTGGTTGTTTTCGGAAGCGCTTCCAGCATAGAAGCTCCTTAACGGAAACACGTCTTCTGGACTCACGACGTGACAGCTTCCGGCGAGGAATGGGTCTCCCTATGGGAGCTTCTGACACCTCCCCACTGTTCTCGCTGGACGTGTCCCTGAGCCCTCCCTCTTGCTCGCTTTCCCTCAGAGATCCTCCCCTTTCCCTGCTAGTTCCTGCTTTAGCTGCTGCGTCTCTCTCAGCCTCCGTGAGACTTTCCTCCAGAGACCCATCTCTCCCCCTGCTGGTCCCTGCTTCCGCTGCTGAGTCCCTCCCAGCCTCCGTGAGCCCTCTCCCCACCTGTTCCTCCGATGGCAGTTCCCTGACATCCACCTCCCCTCCAGGACCCCCTTCACCCCCGCCCATTCCCTCTCCTCTGGGCGGTGAGGAGGTAAAACCCCGAAAAGAATCCTCTTCATCTTCAGACATCTCGAACATTTCCCTCCATCGGTCGCCGTTCCGGCTCGCTGAATCCTCCTCCTCCTCGGAATCTGTGAACCCCTCCAACTCTTCTTCTTCATCGGTGGTGGCAAAGTATTCCCTCCGGAACCTCACCACTGGCTGAGGTTTACGTGGGAACCTCTGATGAAAAGTTTCTATTAAAACCTCGTCATTGACATCCTCTGCCATGACCCAGGTGTTTTCCGACTCCGGTTCCCCTTCCCACGTTACCAAATACTCGATCTCCCTTCCACCTGGAATCAAGGATCTCCGCTACATGGTAGCTGTGTTCCCTTTCCTCCATTGCTGGTCCCCGAGTGACCCTCCCTTCTCTGTCCCCTTTATACGGTGACAGCAACGACCTGTGGAAAACTGGGTGCAGCTTCATGTGGTTCGGTAACCGGAGTCTGAAAGCCACTGGGTTGACCTGTTGCGTGACTTCAAATGGGCCCAGTCTTTTGGGTCTTAACTTCTTACAACCCCCTTTGAATGGTAACCCTTGGGTTGACAGCCACACCTGGTCCCCCACCCTAATGGTTTCACCTTCTCTTCTGTTTTTGTCTGCCTGCCTCTTATATTCCTCCTTGGCCCTGTCTAAGTTAAGTTGGAGCTGGCGATGGATCGCTTCCATTTCTTCTACGAACTGTTCGGCAGCTGGAACGCTCCAGTTCTCCCCTTCCCCCCCTGGGAAAGCCCGGGGATGGCACCCGTAATTAGCCAAAAAGGGGCTCATCCCCGTGGACACGTTCTCCGCATTGTTGTAGGCAAATTCTGCCAACGCCAGCTTCTCCACCCAATCATTCTCTCTGTCATTCACATAACACCTCAAATATTGCTGGAGGATGCCATTGGCTCTTTCCGCCTGCCCGTTGGTTTCAGGATGCCGGGCAGTCGAAAAATTGACCTCTACATGCAGTAAGCTCATGAGCTTCCTCCAGAACCTGGAAGTAAATTGTTTCCCTCGGTCTGAAACCACCCTCAAGGGGGCGCCATGCAACCTAAACACATTTTCTACAAACAGTTTAGCGGTTTCTTCTGCCGTGACAGCATGTGAGCAGGCTATAAAGTGGGCCATTTTGGTTAACAGGTCTACCACAACCATGATGGCTGTTTTCCCTCTGGACTTTGGCAGATCAGTCATGAAATCTATTGCCACTGCTTCCCATGGTCTTTCAGGTGTGGGTAGTGGTTCTAATAACCCTGCCGGTGCCCGCCTCTCCCCCTTGGCTCGCTGGCATTGGTCACACCCTCTCACATACTCCCACACATCTTCCCTGACCTTGGGCCACCAAAATTCCCTGGTAACCAGCCACATGGTTTTGTGTTGCCCAAAATGCCCTGCTGTGGGGCTATCGTGCAGTTGCTTGAGTACCTTCTCCCTCAAATCACCTTCAGGTATATATAACGCTCCCTTGTAATACAACGCCCCGTTTCTCTCCTCAAAACCCCCGGGTTTGTCTCCCTCCCTCCTGAGACCCCTGAGTTTGTCCTGGGCGTATTCATCATGCACCGTTCCCTCTACCAGTTCCCTTTGCCCCACCAATGCCGCCCCACACACCCAGCGGTCCTCTGGAATGACATGTCTTTCTTCGGGTGCTCCCTCCCCCTCCAAATATTCAGGTTTACGTGAGAGAGCGTCCGCCCTAACGTTCTCTGGGCCTGGCACGTAACAAATCTCAAAGTTAAATTTGGAGAACTCCTGGGCCCATCTCAACTGCCGTTGGTTGAGCACTCGCGCCGTTCTCCAATACTCTAGGTTCTTATGGTCAGTGCACACTTGCACCTTATGTTGTGCACCAATTAGCAGGTGCCTCCATCTCCGGAAAGCCTCATGAATAGCAAGAAGTTCTCGGTCGTACACCGTGTAGTTCCTCTCGGATTTGTTCAGCTTTCGCGAAAAAAAGGCACACGGTCTCCACTCTGACTCCTCCTTCCCTGGCTGCAGAAGAAGCACCGCCCCTATGGCTCTGTCTGATGCGTCTGTTTCGACCCTCATCTTTTTTTGTAAATCCACATGCAGAAGTTGTCCTTCAGAGGCGAAGGCCCTTTTCAGTTCCTCAAAAGCTCGCTCCGCCTCCTCAGTCCAAACAAATTTCTTCTTACTGCTGAGACAGTCCGTAATGGGCGCCGTCAGGTGTGCAAAGTTTCGGATGAACTTACGATAAAAGTTCCCAAACCCTAGGAACCTCTGCACATCCTTCTTGGTTTTGGGTGTTTTCCATTCCAGCACTGCCTGGACCTTGCCGGGATCCATGGCTAATCCCTTGTCTGACAGGCGGTACCCCAGGAATTCCACCTCCTTGGTATGAAACTGACACTTCTCCAGTTTCACCCACAGCCTGTTGGCTTGCAGCCTGCTCAACACTTCTCTGACGTCTCTCACATGCTGCTCCTCATTCTCAGAATACACCAACACGTCATCTTGGAAGGCCACACAATTCTTGTAAAGCAAAGGCCCCAGTACGTGGTTCATAAACGATTGGAAGCACGCCGAGCCTGCTTGTAAGCCAAATGGCATCACGAGATATTCAAATGCCCCCAAAGGGGTGAACATGGTGGTTTTCCATTCATCCCCTTTCCTTATACGTATCAGGTTGTACGCCCCCCTTAGGTCCAGCTTTGTAAAAATCTTTCCCTTCCGCACCCTGGTCAAAATGTCGTCAATCCTTGGCATAGGGAAAGCCAAGGGTTCTGACACTGCGTTTAAGGCCCTGAAGTCACACACAAGTCTCGGCTTGTCCGTGTTTTTTTTATCCACAAAAAACACTGGGCTACCTCCCACTGCTTTGGACTCTCTGATGAAGCCTCTCTTCAGGTTCTTGTCAATGAACTCTCGCAACTCCTGCATTTCTCTGTCTGACATGGCATACAACTTGCCTACAGGAAGCTGTGCTCCAGGGAGTAAATTGATCTGGCAATCAAAGGGCCTATGCGGGGGTAGTTGGTCAGCTTCCTTCTCGCTGAACACGTCGCTGAGATCTGCGTATTGTGGTGGTACCTTCACCTTCTCCATTACTTCCGTCCCTGCTAGGGTGGCTTGGGCCCCTGCTGAACCCTTTCCCCCTTTGCAGTGTTCTAAGCAATGTGCTGAACCAAAGGAAACCACTCTCTGATGCCAGCCCACCAGCGGATCATGTAACGCTAGCCAGCTCATCCCCAAAATAATAGGAGCTCCTCCCAAGGTGGCCACATTAAACGCTATCAGTTCTGTGTGCCTTGCCACCTTCATTATCATTGGGACGGTCTGCAAGCTGACTTCTCCTCCCAACAACTCCCTGCCATCGATCGTGGTCACCTGCAGGGGGTTGCTTAAAGGGATCGTCTGTATCTGGTGTTCAGCTGCAAACTCTTTGCTCATGAAATTGCAGGAGCTGCCTGAGTCCAACAGCGCCTTTATCTTTAAGGGGTGTCCATTTTGCAGCTCTAGCGACACTTCAATCACTAGGGCAGGTTGAGGAGCTTCTGGCATGGGCACTTTCACTGCTCTTTGGCCTGGCTGCTGTGCCCCGACTGTGGCAACCAGGCGTTGGCTTTTACCTGCTCCGGATTTCCCTCCTCTCTTCCCTCAACAGCTCCCACCATCCCTTGCCATTCCTTCCTCTGGGGGCAGACTCTGGCAAAGTGACCTGGCTGTTGGCAGAGATAGCATTTCCGGGCGCCTTTTCCCTCCTTCTTTCCCCCCTCACTGGGCTTTGAAACTGCGCGCGCGCGCGCTGTTCCGATTTCCATCGGCTCTGCCGGCGGGAAAGTTGTCTCTGGAATGTCAGGAATGCGGAACTCCTTCCAGCGTTCCCCCTTCCCTTCCCGCCTCTCCAAAGCTCTCGCCTCCTGGCGCGCTCCTATGGTCAGCGCAGATTTAGTCAGCTGATCCATAGAATCCGCCCTCGGACCCCGGGAAAGTTCGTCTTTCACAGCCGAAGCAAGGCCTTCTTCAAATAGCATTTGAATGGGTGCCGCCGATAAGTCCCACCCCAATCTGTGAACCAGCATGGTGAACTCAGTCCAGTACTCACGGACAGATCGGCTTCCCTGCTTGCAAGCCATTAGCTGTCTGCGCACCACTCCCTCCTCAATATCACTGGAAAACATGAGATCCATTGCACGAAAGAACTTCATGGTGTCCTTTAGGACGTCATTATGCGTTGCCATCAGGGGTCTAACCCAGTCCCTCGCCCCTTTTTCAAGATGCCCAATCACAAAAGCCACTCGCGATTCCTCGTCAGGGAATTCATCAAACTGCACATTGAGGGCATATTGCATCTCTGTTCTAAAGGCATGGTAGTCCTTGGGGTCCCCCCCAAACTTCTGCACCAATCCTGGTACCTTTCTGGTGAACTGGGTGGCTCTCCCCTTCTTGTCTGCATCCTGAGCCCTTCTCTCCTCAAGCCTCGCCGTCTGCAGCGCCAGTTGGATTTCCAACGCTCGGTACCTTTCTTCCAAGCTTGGACCCACTCCAACTCCTGCCTCTCCGGTTCCGGCTGGGTCGCTCATGATGCCTTCTCCTGCACAGGCAGCTTACAAAGACTGTCGGAACGCTGTGATGGGATGATTAGCTGCTTGTGCGTAAAATCGTGGTCCCTCAGAGTTTGTGCAACTCCACAAACCTCTGTGTGTGACAGAGCTCCTCAGACATGTCTGCCCTAGTCACTTGCAGATTCCGACAGTGGTTGTTTTCGGAAGCGCTTCCAGCATAGAAGCTCCTTAACGGAAACACGTCTTCTGGACTCACGACGTGACAGCTTCCGGCGAGGAAATGGTCTCCCTATGGGAGCTTCTGACACCTCCCCACTGTTCTCGCTGGACGTGTCCCTGAGCCCTCCCTCTTGCTCGCTTTCCCTCAGAGATCCTCCCCTTTCCCTGCTAGTTCCTGCTTTAGCTGCTGCGTCTCTCTCAGCCCCCGTGAGACTTTCCTCCAGAGACCCATCTCTCCCCCTGCTGGTCCCTGCTTCCGCTGCTGAGTCCCTCCCAGCCTCCGTGAGCCCTCTCCCCACCTGTTCCTCCGATGGCAGTTCCCTGACAGGCACCCTTCAATTATGGAATGTTACTTCTCAGGGAATTGGGGGAGAGGGATAAAATGCATGGGGGCAGAGACATCAAGGCCTCAGGCTGACATTCTCTCTTCAGAAAGCGGGGTGCAGG
Source organism: Podarcis bocagei (assembly GCF_964188305.1). Lineage (NCBI taxonomy): Eukaryota > Metazoa > Chordata > Lepidosauria > Squamata > Lacertidae > Podarcis > Podarcis bocagei. The sequence continues at coordinate 41,755,178 of NC_138143.1, read as the reverse complement.
TGGTGGAGGGGAAAGCTCACAAGTTGCGTGTCTGGAAAGGAGCAGCTCAGTCCACCATTGGGGAGCAGGGACTGAAGAGGGGAAAGAAGGAGAGCGAGCGCAACGCAGACCGTGGATTGGGGAGTGGGAGAGACGGGGGGGAGCTGGAGGAGTGTTCTGTGCAGTTAACGGCTTTGAAATCAGCTGGAAAAGGACAAATGATCCATCTCAAGAGAGACAGCCAGTGTGGTGTAGTGGGCAGAGTGATGAGATCAGATCTGAATCCCTTCTCTTTTTTTAAAAAAATTATATTTATTAGGGGTTTGAAAGTTACAGAAAAAGAAAAGAGAACAATAAAAAATTGAAGAAAAGAAAACAATACCTTACAATACATAAAAAACCCAAAAAACAAAAAAACACCAAAAAACAATACAGTAGAACAACGAAAAAAAGAAAAAAAGAAAAAACATTTAAAAACACATCCAACCTTTCCATGTCTTTACCTTTCATATACTTGTTTCATCGACCTCCTCACACCTCCCTTTTTTGTATTCTAGTTCAATTAGCTATTTCAGCAAGTCCTTTCCATCTTTCTCAATTTTCGTTCTAAAATTTATCTTAAGACAGTCTAACCTTAAATTTTCCACTTTGGTCCATTAACAATCTATATATACAGAGAGAGAGAGAGAGAGAGAGAGAGAGAGAGAGAGAGAGGGACTGCAGTCTTGGTGGCAGTTCATGCTATAGTACTGTGGTACCTCGGGTTAAGAACTTAATTCATTCTGGAGGCCCGTTCTTAACCTGAAGCACCACTTTAGCTAACGGGGCCTCCTGCTGCCGCAACCGTGCAATTTCTGTTCTCATCCTGAAGCAAAGTTCTTAACCCGAGGTACTATTTCTGGTTTAGTGGAGTCTGTAACCTGAAGCATCTGTAACCCGAGGTACCACTGTACTGTGAATTATGCTTCAGCCTGCTGTACATAACCTTTCCAACAGGTTGTACTACCGTGCAAAGTTTGGAGCTGTGAAAGGAAGTGGACATATAATGGACATATAAACTGATAACCACTTGTATTCAAAAGCTAATAGTTATAAAACAAACTACTCTCATGTTTGACGGAACTTAATACTTTAATAATATTAATTTTCCTTATTTGCACTTTCTTAATAGTTCCAGTTTCTTTCAAGTAGCAAAGGTGGTTGGGATATTTGCTTACCGGCACATGAAACAACCTTGTGAGTTTGGGCTCATGCACATTTATTTATAAGAATATTCATAAACTGCTAATTCATTTTTAAAAATACGACAGAGTACAACAGAAGCATTAAAATACCGTAAGAGTCCTAAAATGCAGAGCAGATGACCAGCTAAGTAATTCTCAGATTAATTCTCTAAAAAGCAAAGCAAAAAAAGCATTTTCAGCAGGCAATGAAATACGAAAATTGTCGGTGCCCAGTCCGATTTCAGTAAGGACGATGCATTTTGGTTTCAGTTCATGCAATGTTCCTGGAAGTAGTTTCCTAATCCTCGCAATGGCAGAGGGAGGTACTTGCTCAGATGGCAGAACATTCGTTTGGCAGAAGGAGCAGCAGTCCTGAGAAAGATCGTGGAGAGGGATGGATAGCACTTAGGCAAGCAAACAACTGGATCGATAACTGGAACGGCTGGATCCCGGGCAGAGATTAATATGAATGAGATGTCCAGCTTCATTGACTATGTTTACCTAATTCCTTCCAACATCAATAATTTTTATGGTGCGGTTACCTAACTTGGTTTCCAACTTGCTGCTTAATCTATAAAGCTATTATTACCTGCTTCTTGATTGGAGAAGCAGCGGGGAGCAGGACTGCTCTGATTATGCCTTTATTATTGCAGGGCTACCGGATCCAGGGAGAGAGGAGGCTGGCAGGGTTTTTGGCTTTCCAAATGCTCTCAGCAGGCTCCAAATTAGCAGCAAGTGCCGCTGCATCTGTTTCAAAAGCAAACCCAATGAGTTTTATTGTTTCCCCAGACCTTCTGAGTTGTGCCCTGCACACGGCCTGTTCCCTGTCACCCGTTTTGGGTAGCTCGTAATTAAACACTGCCAAGAGAAAGGCTAGTCTCAATAAACCATCTGGATCTTCGTGCTCTAATTTACTGAAATGCATCAGAGGCTCTTCCTCTGTTTCTCTGGATTTCTCAGATAAAGGCTATATTAATGCAGCCGAAAAACTTTGAAGTTAGCAGAGATAAAACAACCAGCAGGTACTTAAGTTGAAGGATATGAGGTGGAGAGAAAGCCCAGAACTGTTTTCCTTTTGGGTAGTCACCCAAAGATAAATCTTTGGTAATGAGATGCCATGCTGACTTATTAGAATCCTGATCATTTAAAATGTAAATCCCGAAGAATGAGTGAAAAGCAGCAATCTATCAGAGAAGCTTTCTGGTTTGTGCGCGCGCGTCCCCCCCCCCAAATAAATAAAACGAAACAAGCATGCCAGCTGCCTCTTTTATCTTTCACAAACGACACACTGCCACCTTGCAATTAGCAGTACTGACAACTCTCCATGTTACCAAACAGAAGAAAATGAGAAGGTAGAATCCTTTGCAGTGTAAGAGATTCTGACTAAGTCCTAGTTTTTCTCACTGAGGTGGCAAATCTGTTTCTTCAGATCGTAGGTGGGGGGGGGGGTCGCGTGACAGAATGCTTCCACACGGGGGTGGGGGAAAAGACCCCACCAACAAAAAAAATTCTAGATCAGCCTAATTTGTATTTTATTTCTATTATGAACATGTCATTATTAGGGCTGCAAGCTTGAACTGGTTAATCAGTGAAAGAAAACGACGGAAGATTGAGCCACAGAATTAAAGAAAAGAAAAGAATCTCAGTTAATTAGGCAAGTGAACCTGTCACCTTGCGGAATGGATTCTGTTTCTGCTTCCCAAAGTACCTGTGCTTTTGAAAGCAGAATCTGAAGCACAAATCAAGGAAAGGAAGCAGCTGGAAATAAAAGGATGCTGAGAGGGTAGCCACTTACGCATCGCAGAAAAAGAGGGCACAGATTTGCATAAAAATTGCATGTGCTCATTTATCTGTATAGATGCAACTTTAGGAATAATTACTGCGATTTAAAATGAAACACAATATGACCACCATAATGTTGGAAGATGCAGCCAGGTGACCTGTGAGCCTGCTTCGCCTGCTCCGCCTGCTGTCCAGGTGTTCTTTCTTGATGGACACCTTAAAGACCCTTGCTCTCCCTTCCTACGGTTCTTTATCTTTTTTTTCAAAAAAATTTTTTATTGGTTTTCACAATATTATAAAGAAACAAACACATAAGACAAACAAACATAAATCATAACCTTATTGAAAATAACACTTAGTAACTTTGTTAAGTGACTTCCCCGCTTCCCTTGGTTGAATTTCATTGCATATCCTTTTAACGGTTTCCCAAGTCACAATTCTTATAAAATTTAACTTAAACATTAACATCCTTAAATCTTCACTTTATGAAATAAAACATATTAATTCATCACTTAACATAAATAAAATCCTAAGCCAATTAAGTATCTGCAAGCTGTTTTCAGTTAGTTTAACTTAACATATTTAACTAAATAATCATTAAATTTAATCCACTCTTCCTGATACTTCTCCTCCTTCTGGTCGTGGACTCTTCCGGTTAGGTCAGCTAGCTCCGAAAAATCCATCATCACGGTTCTTTATCTTTAAGCTAGACTTGGACGGGGCAACCCTGCAAAATAAAGTATGGCTCCAAATAGAGGACGGTTCTCTGTGAATCAGGACTCATGGCCATGCTTTGCTGAGCATGACGGATGTTGTAGTTGGCACCTCTCTGGCTCCAGAGACAATGGAGTGCAGGGCAAAGCCAAACCATTGGAGAATCACAGCGCCTGCTGTGGCTGCAGAAACCAGTAACTCGTAACTGCTGTCTCCCGCGTTGTTTTTGCTGCTTTGCCAGCACTGAAGTGACCTCCCCAGGGCACAAGCCTGGGTAGTGGGTATGGAGGTCCTGGGCTGCCCAGACGACAAGACCCCCCTCTCGGCCTCATTGATGGGGTCCAAAGGTTAAGCAGAGCAATACGTTTGGCACCAGCTTGGCTGCAGGAGTTGCTGGGAGGAGGCATACAAGGCGCCATCCAACAGTCTTCAGGACTCTGGATCTAAGTAGGGTTTACTCCTTAGCTTTTTCTTCTCCTGAAGAGATCATGCAAAGCAGCAGAGTTTTAGGATCAGAGTTTTCCTTCTCCTAGATGTGGTGCGTTCCCAGGTTAACGAGCCCCATCTGCCCCTTGAGCACAGTGAACAAATTATGCCCATTTCTTGACCCTGATAAGGTCAACAAACTGACAACTTTAAAGTTATGGCTGGGGTTGAGGGTTGAGGAGCAGCTAACGAGATGAGACAATGTAAGTATTTGACTGGACAGCTAATTTCTTAACAACTAAGCAAATAACTAAAGGTAAAGGGACCCCTGACCATTAGGTCCAGTCGTGACCGACTCTGGGGTTGCGGCGCTCATCTCGCTTGACTGGTCGAGGGAGCTGGCGTACAGCTTCTGGGTCATGTGGCCAGCATGACTAAGCTGCTTCTGGCGAACCAGAGCAGCACACGGAAACGCCATTTACCTTCCCGCTGGAGTGGTACCTATTTATCTACTTGCACTTTGACATGCTTTCGAACTGCTAGGTTGGCAGGAGCAGGGACTGAGCAACGGGAGCTCACCCCGTCGTGGGGATTCGAACCGCCAACCTTCAGATCGGCAAGTCCTAGGCTCTGTGGTTTAACCCACAGCGCCACCCGCGTCCCTTAAGCAAATAACTAGGGGCTGGACAATTTGGATTGGTACCACAGCACTGGGGAAGAGGGAGCTTAATCCTTTCTCCAGCGCTATTTTCCAGATGGGATTCCTCCCCTCACCTTCAACATGCCCTGTTCACATATTACATCATGTTTAGACTCTTAGAAGTTCAGAATGTTGCCAGTTTTACAACTTTGCTGAAAATAATACAAGAGCGGCAGCCTTCCTTCTCTGAACAATGGGTGTGTATCATAGTGTATTATATGCAGTCACCTTTGCACAGCACCTTGCAAAGAGAATGTATAGGGAAGAACCGAAATATGTAAATGTATGCAGGTTTAATCAATCAATTGATTAATTGGCTAAAAGCCAGAGAGTTAATCAACTAAAAGCTCTTTAATCAGTTGATAGTCTTAGCAAAGACTATAAAGAGCCTGATGAAAGCAATTTCGAAGTTTGCCTACTCCCATCCACAAGAACCATTGTTAATGGAAAGAAGACAATTCCTACTAATTAAAACGCTAACACTTCACAACAATCAATTGCCTGTGTATGTTTTCGAGGCTGTGTGTGAAGCAGGTTGGATTCCGCCCCCACTTTTCTTTTTAAGAAAGAGCAGGACGTGCGGCTGATTCACAATATTGGGATGAGCTGTTGATAATTGAATAAGGGAGACAGGGACAATGACAAGAGCAATATGAAAACAGGTGGATTAATAGGCTCTGAAGGCCAGCACGAGCGATGTGAGGGGAAAGCTATGGGTTTTTATTAGGGGATGCTCAATGACCACAAGATTTCTTTCGGTACCTATTTATGTACTTGCACTTTGATGTGCTTTTGAACTGCTAGGTTGACAGGAGCAGGGACTGAGCAACGGGAGCTCACCCCGTCGCGGGGATTCGAACCGCCGACCTTCTGATCGGCAAATCCTAAGCTCTGTGGTTTAACCCACAGTGCCACCCACGTCCCTTTTAATAAAGATAGGAATGAGGTAATGTGTCTGGGTTTGGGGTGCTTTATAACGTAACCTGTCAGTAACACTTGAGAGGCCTGCGGTTCTCTCTACATGGAATTGCTTACTAATATACAACAGCAAGGACTCTTCTTAATGTGAAAGGAAAACCTGAGGCCACTTTTTCTTCAGCCAGAGGATCAAAGTAAGGATGAGGCAAGTTGGAAACTAAACTGGAATTTTATTTAAACACCCTTGATGAGGGTTACGGCTTAATGGTAACTCTTATAAGGCACAGCACTTAGTTTCAATCAAAAGCACTTTACAGAAAATTAAGACTTACTTAGAACTTTCACTTTAAACCTTTTTCTAATTAAACTAATTTCTCCTAGAATGGCTATTTGTTTTACTAAGCCAGTAAAACACTTCTACCCCCTTCTAGGATCTCTTCCTTCCCCTCAGGGAAATAATCTTTGTTGCCCTGCCTAGCCAACCCATGCCACCTTGCTAATTCCTAGCTAAACCCTATGCCAGTGCTATCAGGCTCTAGCCAAGCCCTCTCTAGGCTCTATACAGGCTCTATCTTACTTCAACCAGACAGTTCAAATCTCAGGTTCTGTCATTTTTAACTCTCCACTCCTTCCTGATAGGTTGACTCTCCACCCAGCTCCGATTGGCTGCAGGGTCTCCAGGGGAGGGGGGTGACCCAAGGCCCATCTCCCACAAGCAATAGCACATTATGGGTGTCAGATAAAAGTATGCCTTAAGCCTGAGACTTGCCAAGCATGCATGCTACTCTTTGTTTTTAAAAAGTAAAATTGGTTGATTTCATGGCAGTTAATAGCTTGGAAGATGGAAGTCAGATGTGGCCATGGTGATGCCTGCCTCAGCTACATCCTGGATGGACTACTGTAATGCACTCTACATGGGGTTGCCTTTGAAAAGTGTTTGCAAGATTCAGCTGGTCCAGTATGCTATGGCCAGACTTCTGACTGGGGCCGGTTAGGGGACATGTTACTCCCTTGTTAAAACAGCTTCACTGGCTACTGTTCTGTTTCTGGGCAAAATTCAAAGTGCTGGTTGTGATCTATAAAGTCCTTTATTGTCTGGGCCCAGGCTGTCTGAAAGTTTGTATCCCCCTATACAAACCTGCAGGGACATAGGTGGTGCTGTGGGTTAAACCACAGAGCCTAGGACTTGCCAATCAGAAGGTCGGCGGTTCAAATCCCCGCGATGGAGTGAGCTCCCGTTGCTCGGTCCCTGCTCCTGCCAACCTAGCAGTTCGAAAGCACGTCAAAGTGCAAGTAGATAAATAGATACAGCTCCAGTGGGATGGTAAACGGCGTTTCCGTGTGCTGCTCTGGTTCACCAGAAGCGGCTTAGTCATGCTGGCCACATGACCCGGAAGCTGTACGCCGGCTCCCTTGGCCAATAAAGCAAGATGAGCGCCGCAACCACAGAGTCGGTCACGACTGGACCTAATGTTCAGGGGTCCCTTTATCTTTACCTTTATACAAACCTCCTAAGATCCTCAGGTGACAGGAGCAAGCCAGCGGTAAATCACACCAAACGTGATAGAGTTAACTTGGGGGAAAGGCAACATATAAATATATTAAATAAGTAAAATAATGGACCAGGATTCTCTGGACTGGGAGAGTTAATTTGCAAATATGATGAGACCTAATGCACCAGCCAACAAGGGCACAGATTTGCAAATAAAATTCATATGCTAATTTATATGTATGGATGGAAATTTAGAACTAGTTACTGTACTTTTAATAGAATTACAGTACATTTCATCATAACGGGGAAGACAGGGACTGGGTGATCTGTGTGCTGCTCAGTCTGCTGTCAAGTGCTAACCACTAATGGGCAACCGCAACTCTCTCCCTTTTTATGATTCTTTGAATGGTTCTCCTTCAAACAGAGAGGTCTGTGCTCTGAGAGGTCTTCAGACAGAGGCTGACCTCTATCCCTAGAGGCAAACAGAAAATGCTGCCCCCCTGTGGGCAAGCAGGCAGTGGGCACATGCATGTGTGTCAGGGGCTGGACTGGGGAGGAATGGTGGGGGCAGCCCCCCACCTTGTCTTGAACCTTCCCAAGAACAAGAGGACAGTATAGATTTCGAACAGTGGTTTGCAGAAGGGCATAGTTCAGAGGCTGCAGAGGGCAGAAGCTGGGAAATACTGGAAGAGGAACAGCAGGGAGGAGGAGAAGCACCAGGGGAGAGGCAGAAGAAAGATTGAGTGTCCTTGGAAAGCATTCCTGACCCCCCCTCCAAGACCAGGCAGGCATTGTGGGTATTAGAACAGAGAGCTCAGAGGCAGAAAGCTCAGATTAACCGACGCAGGAGTGACGTCAAATAAGGGAGACGTAGGGTGGCTGGACCATAAAGAAGGCTGATTGACGAAGAATGGGTGCTTTTGAATTATGGTGCTGGAGGAGACTCTTGAGAGTCCCATCGACTGCAAGAAGATCAAACCTCTCCATTCTGAAGGAAATCAGCCCTGAGTGCTCACTGGAAGGACAGATCCTGAAGCTGAGGCTCCAATACTTTGGCTACCTCATGAGAAGAGAAGACTCCCTGGAAAAGACCCTGATGTTGGGAAAGATGGAGGGCACAAGGAGAAGGGGACGACAGGGGACGAGATGGTGGGACAGTGTTCTGGAAGCTACCAGCATGAGTTTGACCAAACTGTGGGAGGCAGTGGAAGACAGGAGGGCCTGGCATGCTCTGGTCCAGGGGGCCACGAAGAGTCGGACACGACTAAACGACTAAACAACAACTGGGTGGGTGGGACTTTACTTGGAGCAATGCCATTATTAGGGAAGGCTGCATTCCTTCATCATTCTCTGTGAATTATTGAATAAATTGCTTGGGAAGAACTCTTAATTGTTTCTATAATTCTGGGTTGCCCCCGTGGGAGGGAGTTGATTCCCCAGAGCCTGACAGAGTGTGATGAGCATGCAGCAGAGAAGGCAGTGGTGACTGGAAAAAACGCAGGAGGCAGTTCTGCCACCTTTTCCAGATATTCGAAGCCTGCCGCCCTGAGGCAACTGCCTCACCTCATGAGCAGGCCGGCCACTAATGTCCACCCTGTTTGCACGCTCTGCCGCTTCAGCAGCAGGAAACCTTTGGGGGAAGAACGTATGGTATCCAAAATGATGTAAGCATGACTGAGACCATGTATGTCCCTGTGGGGGAAAACCACAAGAATGATGTGCTAATATAATTAAGAATGAGAAAAGAAGACTCTGATGGTGGGGCAGGGTTAATAAAAGCTATGTATCAACAACATTTGGAAACATGTACAGGTCCACTGAAGTTGTAAGAGATTTTACAAAAGATTAAAGGAGCCCAACAGCCAGCCATGGCCTGTCCGGGGGATTTCTCAGTTTCTTTCATGAAGGATTATCCAGCCTTGGCTGTCTGCTTGCTGTGCTGCAGCAAAACCTGTTGTGGTTCAAAAGAAACCAATAATTAGGTCAATGGGGAACTCTCAGTTACATTCTTAGCTTACAGGCAGCGGCAAAAGAGCCATTCCAGAGTTTATAAGGGAACACTTTCTATTCTCCACTAGAGCTGGGGATCTGAACAGTTATCCTTGTAAACAGAAGGGCTTGTGAGAGAGCAAGAGCCATTCAGAAGAACCGGAGAGCCAAATTGAACAGATAACTAAGGTTTTCTATTCCCCTTTCAAGAACATAAGCCCCGAGGCTTGCAAATCACACTGCTTAGGGTATGCAAGAGTCTCATCTCTCATTTTTACACCAGAACAGGTGAGAGAATAAGGGTTGGTCACTCTACTTTCCCAGTTCTTCGACATAGAGGAAGCTGGGGCTACTGTCCTTTAAGCAGATGCGCTGTTGCCATTAATATTGGTGCTGCTTTGTGTTTCTGTAAAGGTAAAGGTAAAGGGGCCCCTGACCATTAGGTCCAGTCGCAGACGACTCTGGGGTTGTGGCGCTCATCTCGCTTTACTGGCCGAGGGAGCCGGTGTACAGCTTCCGTGTCACGTGGCCAGCATGACTAAGCCACTTCTGGCGAACCAGAGCAGCGCACGGAAACGCCTTTTACCTTCCCGCCAGAGTGGTACCTATTTATCTACTTGCACTCTGACGTGCTTTTGAACTGCTAGGTTGGCAGGAGCAGGGACCGAGCAACGGGAGCTCAACCCCTCGCGGGGATTCGAACTGCTGATCTTCTGATTGGCAAGTCCTAGGCTCTGTGGTTTAACCCACAGCACCACCCGCATCCCTATTTGTGTTTCTGTAAGTTGCCTTGAATCTAGGCATTATAAGCACTCCATTGCTATTCCACCCCTCTATTATGCTGCCCTCTGCTCTCCCACCACCCACACTAGTGCACTCTCAAGACCCTCATACTGACATTACAATACCCAGCCAGTACCTGCCAGTTGCTCTAAGTCCTGTCTTAGGGGCTTCATTCAGCTGGCTCCCTACTCCCTACCCCCAGAATTATGATTACTACCATATTGGCCTGAATATAAGCTGTACTCGAATATAAGCCGTACCTTTACAATTCAAGGGGGGGGGGAGAGAGAAAAAAAAGGACAATACCTGAATAAATACCTGAATAAATGCGTCCCTAAGTCAATCCTGGGGGGGGATGTAGTTTCTCCCAAGGGGCGTTTCAATAGTTTTCCCCAAATTAAGAGTGTCAGCAGCAGCAGCCAGGCATGTGGGGCAGGAAAATGGGGTTTGGAGGGTGGGTGAGTGGGTGGGAAGGGAGGAAGGAGGGTATTAGGAGGAACAGGGGGCAGGCAAGGAGGCTTATGGGGAGATAAGGGAGGGAAGCTTGGGGTTTAAGGCTGCTGCTGCTGCTACTGGCCTCCAGTTCAAATTCAGATTGGCTCAAATACAAGCCAAGTTATTTTTCACTTTTGCAGACGGGATGGGGAATAGCAAGGCTTATTTCTGATCGAACCCTGTTTGAGGAGGTGGGGGGGGGGTCACCCACCACTTTTTTTCAATCTATGGTCAGGCTATAACCTTAGGGCTACATTCACATTGAACAAACACAGATATCTGTGCCTTTGAAATGTGAAAAAATGTTGTGCTTAAAATACTCGTGTTGGCATCAGGGCAAGTCCCATGGTCTGCAACTGACCTGTTCTTGGGGGAAGGCTTGGAAGTGGCGGACGGGCTGCTGGGGCCGGGGAAAGGGAGCTGTACTGCCTTGCCAGCGGCGTAAGGTACTGAATATAAGCCACACTTTAACTTTTCACTGTCAGAATTTGCGTGGCTTATATTTGGGCCAATACGGAATGTATTGAATTTATATATTGCCCATCATCCAAAGATCATAGGGCGGTTTACAGTTTAAAAACTATTGTATTTTTAATGATTCCCCCTTTTCTTATACTTTTAGCTCCTCTTTTTTCCTTTTTCCTTTTTTACAGTAAGCTGCCTTGAGTCCCTGGCAGGGAGAAAGGCAGGGCATAAAACAACAATAAACAACAGCAACAGCAGCAACAACAAAAGATATACAATATAATAATAAACAGAACACTAAAGCCCTGCTACCAGGCTCCCAGTTACAAAGGCTATTGATTGTTTAACTTGAGTCAGCAGTGTGATGCAGCTGCAAAAAAGTGAATGCTATTCAGGCTGCATCAGCTGAAGTCTAGTCTCCTGACCAAGGTAACTAATACAGTCATACCTCGGGTTAAAGACCCTTCAGGTTAAATCTTTCCAGGTTGCATCCCGCAGCGACCTGGAAGTCATGGAACGGGTTACTTCCGGGTTTCGCCGCTCTCGCATGCGCAGACGCTCAGAATGATGTCATGCGCATGCGCAGACGGGGTGAATTGCGACCTGTGTACATGCAGACGCGGGTTGTGTTCTGCTCATGATGTGAACAGGGCTCTGGAATGGATCCCATTCACATCCAGAGGTACCACTCTATTCTGTAGTACTATATTCTGCTTGGGTGAGACCACACCTGGAGTACTATGTCCATTTCTAGGCACATAATTTAGGAAGGATATTGACAAGGAGGAATGTGTGGGGAGGAGGATGATCAAGGGTCTGGAAACCAAGCCTTATGAAGAAGGGTTGAGGGAATTGGTATGCTTAGCAATGGGAAAGAGGAGGCGGAGAGGCAATGGGATAGCCATCTTCAAATATCCAAAGGGCTGTCCCATGGAAGAGGGAGCATGCTTGTTTTCTCCTGCTCTGAAGGGTAGGACCTGAACCAATTCAGGAAAAAGGACTATATTCACACATGTGGTGGGAATGTAATCTGGTTAAGGAATATTGGCAAAAGATTATAAAGATAATTTCTGGACTATTTCAAATAAACATAGAAGTTAATAGGGATTTGTTATTTTCGGGAATACTGGGAAATAACAAAGTAAAGAGTAATAAGCAAGAGTTGTATAAGATTATGATTCTAGCTGGAATGGCATTTATTGCTCTGGGGTGGAAAGAAAAGGCCAAATGGAGTATGGAAAAATGGAATGATTACGTTTTTGAATACGTACAATCAGAAATATTCGCACAGATAGTGGTAGAGGATAGATGGGAAAATAAATGCCAAAGAATCACAAATAAATGGGCATTTTACAGGAACTGGATAGAAACATACAAGCTCGAATGAACAGATAAAAATATGAAGAAGGAAGGCCTGACCGGGGGCGGGGAGGGCTGGAGTGGGGAGGGAGGGGGGGGAAAGTAAACCGGATGGTATTTTGAATTGATTTTGTTATGTAAGTTTTTTTTCAGAAACCATAAAAATTAATGTCATGTAGTTGGGCATTGTAGTATGAATGAATTTTGTTCTGTATTCTTTGTTTTATAGAATATATATAATAATGTTATGTTATTAAGCAAATTTAATAAAACAAGGGGGGGGGGAGGAGAGGAACTGAACCAATGGCTTCAAGTCACAAGAAAGGAGATTCCAACTAAGCATTAGGCGCTGAAAAAAAGTTGTCCTGATCTGATCCACCCTGAGCAGGTGGAGCACTATTTTCACAATATCTATTGCTGCTGTTTTAATGGATTCTTAATGTTCTTGAGCATGTATACTGGAGGAAATGTAAATGGAGGAAATGTATTATAAGGGCTAGAATTCCCTTATCTTCACTCCGCGGCCTGAGAAAGCCATAGAAGTATTGTATGAAATCTACAGAGATGTTATCACTTTTGGGGGGGGGGGGTCCTTGTAATTTCTAATGGGTATCTGTGTAGTTAGGTTCCGGTACATTTTTTATGGAAGGTAATTGAACATTTATTGTTACCAAGAACTGTAGCCATTGATGGCTGTTTATGTTTGGAGTAGCTTTTGGCGTCCCTCCAACCCATCTCCAATTTCTATAAAAGCAGTGAAAATTACTACCATTACAATTGGCTGATTGAAGTCCATTATAATGGAATTAACATAAAACATCTTGAGCATCCTCTCTGAAGTGGTGTGCTCTTCATACAGTGATCTGATTCAAAGCTATCGCTAACCGTGGAAAAGCAGCATTAACATTAACATGACACCAACATTAATGCAGAGATAAACACCACATGCCTGGAATTAGAATGGGTAAGTAAATGCTTTTGTCTCAGTATATTCCATAATATCTTGGAGACACTAATAAAGTGGGAGAAACCGAAAGGAATGCAATGAAGCACACTGTCCATTGATTTAGCTGACTGAAAGTAAATCAATCACCACAGATCGGGGGGGGGGGAGACACATTTATTCTCAATCTTTTTCTGAAAACTATTGAGCACCCAGCAAGCAGGTAACTGGTGTCAGTCAGGTGCCCAGTTTTTGCATATTCACACACCTCAGATTCCCAGAGGTGGTTTATTATTATTTTTTAAAGTAATATTTATAGAAGTTTCATAAACAGCCAAAGGCTTCAAAATTTAGACATAGAATACAAAAGCCAAGAAAAACTACAAAAATAAAAAAATTACAAAACAAAACACATAAAAAATACACAATAAAAAACAGTTAACAAAATAGAAGAAAAAAGAATAAAAAACGCCAATAAGCAAAACAGAAAAAAGATTAGTATTTTCATATCTTATATTTCATTCACTAGTTTCTTGACCTCCTCACACCTCCCTTTTTGTATTCCAATTCAGATATTTAGTTCAGCAAATCCTTACCCTCTGTCATTTAACCTTACTCAGCATCTTAACCTATAGTAAAAATATATTTTCCACCATTATCAATCCATATTTACATATTCTTATTAATCTTTTTACCAACACCGCTTGTTTTCAATCCAACATCCCTTTAACATTCATTAATTTTACAATGTTTCTGTAAGTAGTCTTTAAATTTTTTCCAATCTTCTTCCACCGACTCTTCTCCCTGGTCTCGGATTCTGCCAGTCATTTCTGCCAATTCCATGTACTCCCCAGAGGTGGTTTAAAGGAACTAACCCTGTAAAACCAGCCTCATGTGCCTACCAAGTGACACAGACGCTTTCAGAGATCCCAAGTACCAGACTTTGCTTCTTTGAATGTGTTCGTGCAAGAGGCTGTGTGAAATGGTAGGCAGGCCATCTGCAACCTAGTTAAGTGAAAGGACTTGGCATTTAACAGACTTAATCATGCAACCCTTTTCATTGGCAATGTTCACCATGGCTTAACACTATGTGCACAACCAAGAAGGAGTCATTGCAACCAGGGCCGGATTTAGGTTTGATGAGGCCCTAAGCTACTGAAGGTAATGGGGCCCTTTATATGTCCAGCTGTCCTTTATCAACAACAAATTGTCGCTTTTTGTGTTGAATATATGCTATATGGTAATTTATGGACCTAAAACGTATCTAAAGTCATTTGCACATAACAAATAAGAGCTTACACAACACAGGACAAAACACCATTGCTGTATGTAGGCTTTTCCCCCTTAATCTTATATTTTGGAAATGTACATCCAGTTTTTCCCCTTTTTTTGGGGGGGGGGCTAACTTATAGCTTGTTTAGCTTATACATAAATCTGGCACTGAGCAAGATTCAGATTCGCCTGCTCCCTGCTCCTTTCCCCCACGCAGCCAAGAGAAGAACTTTGCCAGGGTCTCGTTTCACGTTCCCTGAACACCAGCTTGTTATATTCTCTGGAGAAGCAATAAGGGTTTAAAATCAAATTCTGGTTATTTTAACAAGCCAGCTTCAGAAATCATGGTTTCAAGATGGCTTGTTTGGAAAGTGACCAGTGTATGTTTTTAGCCACGATCTTTGGTCCGGATGACAAAGCAACCTGATATCCGGGAAGAATGGAACTGAACTCTGGAAAAGTCCTGGCTATACAGGAGGAGGTTAGGAAGTGTTTGAACCAGAAGCTGTGGGCGACTTTCCTCCAGCTCTTGAACATAGGACTAAGCCATGATTTAGTGAGGGGTGGGGAAACTTTTCTGGCCAGTGAGCCGGATCCTTATCTCTCCACACCTGCAGGGCCAAATTTACAGGTGGGTGGGGCTGCTTACCTATTGTGTTATTATGTTATATGTTTTTGTGCTTTTATTTTGTAATCCGCCCTGTGATCCTCAAATGAAAGGTTGTTTTTTTTAAAGTCTCTTTAAAAGGTTTTTTAAAGGTTATGTGTTATGTACTGAAGTTCTCACCCTGGGCCAGCAGGGGGATACTGTAGATAGTTATGCAAATGAAGGATCGAAATTGACGTCCAGTGAATGGATGGATACTGTAGATAGTTATGCAAATGAAGGATCGAAAGTGACGTCCAGTGATTGGATGGATACTGTAGATAGTTATGCAAATGAAGGATCGAAATTGACGTCCAGTGATTGGATGGATACTGTAGATAGTTATGCAAATGAAGGATCGAAAGTGACGTTCAGTGATTGGATAGTTTTAGAAATTTGTTACAGTAACGTGGTACTGGAGCTCTATATAAGCAGGCTGACTGAGCCCTTCAGCTCAGTTCTGGCCTGTGAATAAACAAGAGCTGTTTGAAGAATCGCTGTGTCGTCTGATATGTTCACCCACGACTTAACATTATGATTTAGTAAAGCCAGTAAGAACTCACAAAGTGACTGACTCTCTAATAAGCAAAAGTGGCTTGAGAGGGAGTGGGTAAAACATTCAGTCAAAATGAAAATTTTGCCTAATTTACTATTTTTTATACTACTACTACTAATTTTATTTATACCCCGTCCATCTGGCTGGGTTGCCCCAGCTACTCTAGGCAGCTTCCAACACATCTAAAAGCACAATAATGTTTTGAATTACATAGAGAAACCTCAATTTTATTCAAAGTGATATTCATCAGTTCTATAAAATAAAAACCCCTTTGAATTAATACCACGTGGTAATAACAGAAAAGTGAAGGAATGGGTGTTCCGTATTTTACTTACTGTTACCATGCATTGACCTCATGGTGGTTTGGTCAACTCATGTATGAACATTCAACAAAACTGTTCATACATACCAGTAAGGGGATATATTATGATGAATAGGACAACTAGATTGAAGGTCAATATTCAAGGCCTAATTTGATAATTAAGGCTGTAATTCTAACCCCTCAAAAGGACTTATTTCTGGGTAGACATGTCTAGAGTTGCAATGTTAAAAAGAAAGGGTATAGCACAGAACCCATTTGGGATAAGTATTTAAAAGATTTAACCCCAGTACAATCACCTACAGCTTCACTTATATTCATTTACATATCACCATGTTAACATGGTGCAGACAGTTACTAATTTTGATGGATAGGTAAGACTGAATTTTGCCACGTTGTGTATGACTTGCATTTAATAAATCGTTAATGGCTTCTAATGAGATGCATAATAAAATTCAATCTCATCCTTTGACAGTTTCAGTGGCTGCAAGTTTGGAATCTGGTGGTAGAGTCAGCGTAGGATTATACAGTGGTGCCCCGCAAGACGAATGCCTCGCAAGACGGAAAACCCGCTAGACGAAAGGGTTTTCCGTTTTTGAGCTGCTTCGCAAGACGATTTCCCCTATGGGCTTGCTTTGCAAGACGAAAACGTCTTGCGAGTGTTCTGATTTTCCCCCGCTTCCCCCCTCTTTTTCTAATCCGCTAAACCGCTAATAGCCTTTTAGCCGCTAATCCGCTAAGCCTTTAATGGCCGCTAAGCCTTTAATAGCCGCTAAACCGCTAATAGCGCTAATCCGCTAAGCCGCTAATAGGGTTGCTTCGCAAGACGAAAAAACCGCTAGACGAAGAGGCTCGCGGAACGGATTAATTTCGTCTTGCGAGGCACCACTGTAAAATTGTAGAGTTGGAAGGGACCCGTGCAATGCAGGAATATGCAGCTCTCCCATATGGGGATCAAACCCGCAACCTGAGCTATCTGTTTGAGAGGATCTGCAAAGTTATCCTCTATTATCTTATGACAGGGAAGTCATTTACTTTATAAATAAAGCCATTTATTTACTGTTTACATCTATATTCATCCCGTCCTCCAAAGAGCTTGGGGCATTGTGCACCGTTCTTCTCATTTTATTTCACAGCTAGTATGTGAGGGAGGCAGCGCCAGATTTACATATAAGCTAAACAAGCTATAGCTTAGGGTCCCACTCTCTTGGCGCCCCCAATATACTTCTTCTTAATTGTATTTCACTATTAATATACTTCTTCCTAATTGTATTTCAGTTCAACAATTACTTTGATAAAATACGCATTTTGTTATGTGCAAATGGCTTGAGATACCTATTAGGTCCATAAATCGCCATATAGCATATATTCAACACAAAAAACAGTGACAATTTGTTGTTGACAAAGGACAGCTAGACATATAAAGGGCCCCATTACCTTCAGTAGCTTAGGGCCTCATCAAACCTAAATCTGGTCCTGGGGGTAAGTTGGGCTGAGAAATAGTGACTAGGCCAAAGTCACCAGGTGATGCTGAATGTTGAGTGGGGATCTGAGTCCTGGTTTCCAAAGTCCTAGTCTCTTGACCACTAGACTCTCATAATAGTTAAGAGTCTTGTTTCCCTAGCAACTTCAAATGTTCTACAAGCAGCCCTCTGACAGGTAATAAAACTGGTTAAGCACTAGCTAGATTTATAGGATACTCACTCACCAGGGTTTTATTTTTATTTTTTAAAAAATGTTTGAAAGCTAATTAGTAAAAGTCTTGTGCAATATGAGTCATTGTTAATCATCTGACCATGAGCGTTAACTGCTTCTTCATAATGCATCTTTAAAAGAAATTGAACCAGAGGATAGAGGTAAACTAAAGATAGGAGGTTGGGAAAGACAGAATAGAACCAGTAAATCCAGAACATGCTCACAATGGAAACTGATAACTGAAATGTTGTAGGCAGCACATGGCAGAGTGTGTGGCCTAGGCACTTAGTGGAGTTCACTCATGGTCAAGAGCATACTTTGTGCACAATGTGAGCTGTATATTTCTGTCTTGCTATCACGGCTTGGGTAGACTCCTCTCTCGCCAGGGCCCATTCTGGTTGCTACTGCAGACTCTGAAGTGGTCAGCACTTCTTCTCAAGGATCAAGTGCCCCAGACCTGCAGGAAATGCATGGCTAGCCAAAGGCATTTTGTTGGCCAAGGCAAAGGATAAGATGGCACCCTTCCTCCTATTCCATTTGCCAAACTGACCAGACTAGCAGTTGAATATGATTTCAGTACTGTCAGTGGAACAGTGTTCTCCCTCATGTCTGATGGCCATAGGAGCCAACTCCTAGGGACCGAGGGGTCTTCACCCAATAAAATATTTGAGGTTGCTGCTCCCCCCAGTTAATAAGCATTGCCATTCAAATGGTGTGCATGTACTGTGTCATGTGATCGATTACATGGGGTGGGGCTTACTTGCTCCCTCCATCGTTCTACCCGGACACTGAGGTCCAGCACCAAGGGCCTTCTGGCGGTTCCCTCACTGCGAGAACCCAAGTTACAGGGAACCAGGCAGAGGGCCTTCTCGGTAGTGGCGCCCGCCCTGTGGAACGCCCTCCCACCAGATGTCAAAGAGAACAACAACTACCAGACTTTTAGAAGACATCTGAAGGCAGCCCTGTTTAGGGAAGCTTTTAATGTTTGATGTATCACAGTATTTTAATATTCTTTTGGAAGCCGCCCAGAGTGGCTGGGGAAACCCAGCCAGATGGGCGGGGTATAAATAAATTATTATTATTATTATTATTATTATTATTATTATTATTATTATTATTATTATTAAAGTTGGAATCCCTGATGATGGCACACTAGCTTAGGTAGCATAGGGCAAGCGCTGTGGCCTCCAAAGCCATGCCACTATTCCCCAGCCTGAGGCAGCAGCGTTATTCTACCTAGCAGTAAAGCTATTAGAGGTAAAGGTAAAGGACTACTGGATGGCTGCTGCTGTTGTTGTTGTTTAGTCGTGTCCGCCTCTTCGTGACCCCCTGGACCAGAGCACGCCAGGCACTCCTGTCTTCTACTGCCTCCCGCAGTTTGGTCAAACTCATGCTGGTAGCTATGAGAACACTGTCCAACCATCTCGTCCTCTGTCGTCCCCTTCTCCTTGTGCCCTCCATCTTTCCCAACATCAGGGTCTTTTCCAGGGAGTCTTCTTTGGATGGCTAAGTCCAGTCAAAGACGACTATGGGATGCAACGCTCATCTCACTTTTCAGGCCAAGGGAGCTGGCGTTTGTTCACAGCTTTCCAGGACATGTGGCAAACATGACTAAACTGCTACTGACGCACGGAGGACCGCGATGGAAACCAGAATGCATGGAAACGCCGTTTATCTTCCCGCCACAGCAGTACCTATTTATCTACTTGCACTGGTGTGCTTTCAAACTGCTGGGTTGGTAGGAGCTGGGACAGAGCAATGGGAGATCACCCCGTTGCAGGGATTCGAACTGCCAACCTTCCAATCAGCAACCGCCACCCGCTCCCTTAGTAAAGCTATTACTATCCCTTTCAACTCTATAATTCTGAGTTCCCAGTGGGTAGAATGTGATGGACTTTTATACCTCAGAGGTTTTTAAGCAGAGGCTGGATGGTTTTCTGTCATGAATGCTTTAGTTGAAATT
The DNA here is from genome assembly GCF_964188305.1 of Podarcis bocagei. Taxonomy (NCBI): domain Eukaryota; kingdom Metazoa; phylum Chordata; class Lepidosauria; order Squamata; family Lacertidae; genus Podarcis; species Podarcis bocagei. Next base: position 41,735,459 of record NC_138143.1, on the reverse strand, counting down.
TTTGCATTGCAGGGGGTTGGGTATAAGACCCTCAAAGTCCCTTCCAACTCTACAATTATATGATTCTATGCCCCTTGGGTCTGACACCTGCAACATTTATTCTCCTATAATTGGTTTATTTTTTCAGATGTGCAAGGATGAGGTACCAAGTAAATTTCATTTCATGAAAGCTTTAAGTTTAGCAAATGTAATTTTTTTTTGTTACATTCTGATACTTCCAATATTCTGTAGAGATTATTTCATTCAAATCGGTTTCCATTTGCATTCAGAATTAAATCATCTGTAAAATCATTTTGAAGCACTTACTCAATATACTTTTAGTCTTGGCAGTCATTGAAAACACACTCAGCACCACTTGGTTCTCAAAAAGATTCACATTTGTATACAGCCTTTATTACATTATTTCTGCCTTGAAGTGACTGAGATAAGATATATCTCCCATTTTACGGATCATCCCTGCATAAACACAGAAATGGTCAATACACCATAGATTTTTAACCTGGTCCAGTTTGTACAAATACTACAAAGTAACATTATCCAAAATATGCCCAAGAGGGGTTATCATCAAATATGTGAGAGTGTCATGTGGAGATACATAGGGGAAAAGACCAAACATTTAATCGTGGACAGGGTATGGGATTCCTTCACATTAGAGGTTGGAAAGTTTCAGACTTTCAGGATCTGCTGGTGAAGAAGAAGAAGAAGAAGAGTTTGGACTTGATATCCCGCCTTTCATTCCCCTTAAGGAGTCTCAAAGCGGCTAACATTCTCCTTTCCCTTCCTCCCCCACAACAAACACTCTGTGAGGTGAGTGGGGCTGAGAGACTTCACAGAAGTGTGACTGGCCCAAGGTCACCCAGCAGCTGCAAGTGGAGGAGCGGGGAATCAAACCCGGTTCACCAGATTACGTGACTACCGCTCTTAACCACTACACCACACTGGCTCTCTGCAAAAGAGATAGCTCTGAATATGTTTCCAGTACCAGAACTAGGGCTACCTCTAGGAGACGTGGGACCTGGAGCAGATTGCGCTATGTGGGTCCCAGTGTTGTCCTCATCTCCCCCCTGCCTCTGGAACTGCTTCTCATTGTCAGGTGTGTGTGCAGGAGCCAGGCCCTGTGACCAATAGGACTTTGCAGGACTGGGGCCTTCTTAAGTTTGTTCTGAAGAGGCAAGGCGCGGCCACACAGGTGAGGCTGATGGTAACTCACAGCACCTGGTGGCAAGAGCTGGGAATGGATATAAGGTCAGCATTTTCCCTTCGGCTCTTTGCCAGAGCAACACGTTTCCTGCCTTCCTGCATTTGACTCCTTGACTCCTTGCTTCTTGGCCCTCGGACCCTTGACTCCTTGACTCCTTGCTTCTTGGCCCTCGGACCCTTGACTTCTTGACTCCTTGCTTCTTGGCCCTCGGACCCTTGACTTCTTGACTCCTTGCTTCTTGGCCCTCGGACCCTTGACTTCGTGGCTCCTTGCTTCTTGACCCTCAGACCCTTGACTTCTTGACTCCTTGCTTCTCAACCCTCGGACCCTGGACTTCGTGACTCCTTGCTTCTTGACCCTCAGACCCTTGACTTCTTGACTCCTTGCTTCTCAACCCTCGGACCCTGGACTTCGTGACTCCTTGCTTCTCGACCCTCAGACCCTTGACTTCGTGACTCCTTGCTTCTCAACCCTCGGACCCTGGACTTCGTGACTCCTTGCTTCTTGACCCTCAGACCCTTGACTTCATGACTCCTTGCTTCTCAACCCTCGGACCCTTGACTTCGTGACTCCTTGCTTCTTGACCCTCGGACCCTTGACTTCGTGACTCCTTGCTTCCTGATCCTCGGACCCTTGACCTCGTGACTCCCGGCTCTCTAACCCTTGGACTCTTGGCTTTCTGACCCTTGGCTTCTGGACTCCAGTTCCTGCTCCCATCCTGACATCTTGCCCCCAGTCCCGACGTCCCCAGCCGGGACTTTGATCACCCGTGAACTGGACCATGACACTCATCTTCACAGTAGTGGTGGCAGCAGCTGCGCCTCTTTCCTCTGACTTGCTTTTTGTGGTGGTTGTTTTGCCACTGCTTTAAGTGTGACAACACCATGTCGCCCTGGCTTAGATTTCTCTCTCTCTCCCTTTTGCCACATCTTGAATGGCAACCTAGCAAGACCCTTCCTCCTGCTGTAGGAAGGGAGAAGGCTGAAAAGCCTCATTAGGTGGGAATTGACAGGTCCAGCCAGCCAGCAGTGGTCCTCAAAGCATCATTTACCCTATTTGCCAAATGGTTCTGAACAGAACTGAGCGGAGTTCAGTCCTTCCCCAGAAGTCTGCTCCCGGTTAACCCAATCTTCAGCAGTAAACCTTAGGATGGAGGGGTCCTTTGATTGCTGCGCTCGTTAAACAGTTGGAAGACAGAAATCATTACTAATCTAGGGCAGAGAAAGATTTTCCAGTAGATCCAGACCTAGTTTTTTCCCTGCCCCCTGCTCTAGGTTCAGTTTTCTTTCTGTTAAAACATACGGAAGGCACTGTAAGAAAGGAGCATGAGAATTGGACCTAATATTTGCTAGTTGCCTTTGCTGCAAAAATGGAGACTGCAAAGAACACCAGCCATAAAAGAATGACTAGAAAAAGTCTGGAATTCTGAATTGATGACCAAACGGACATATTTTTAACAGCAAACAGTGACAGCGGGGAGTGGCTGTGAGAGGCAATATATATTTATGATGAAACAGAAATATATATATTAATATTGCAGAGAAATACATTGCTTCCCTAATTGAAAGTTGGGCTTGTAATGCTCTGAAGTGTATGTATAGTACAAATGCATTATGGGACGGTTTTAGCAATTCAGTAGTAAGAGTAATTGAAGCGGGTTAATTATTAAGGATTAAAAAAGAAGCAGCTTTCGTGTTGGGAGAAGTAGTTGGCTGCTGCCACCAGTCTCTGTAGCATCCTGTGCTTGACCAAACCGGGTGTAAACATGGACAGGCTGGAAGTGGAGCTCCATGGATAGCTCAGTTGGTAGAGCGTGAGGCTCTTAATCTCGGGGTTGTGGGTTCAAGCCCCACGTTGGGCAAAATGTGCCTGCGTTGCAGGGGGTTGGACTAGATGATCCTTATGGTCCCTTCCATCTCTACACTCTGTGGTAGCTGCTGAGAGGGAGGGAACAGAGCAATATTGTTGGAATCTCCGCTACAGTGGTGCCTCGCAAGACGAAATTAATCCGTTCTGCGAGTCTCTTCGTCTTGCAGTTTTTTCGTCTTGCGAAGCATGGCTATTAGCGGCTATTAACGGCTTAGCGGCTTTAAGAAAAAGGAAACAAACTCGCAAGAACTCACAAGACGTTTCGTCTTGCGAAGCAAGCCCATAGGGAAATTCGTCTTGCGGAACGACTCAAAAAACGGAAAACTCTTTCGTCTTGCGGAACGACTCAAAAAACGGAAAACTCTTTCGTCTTGCGTGTTTTTCGTCTTGCGAGGCATTCGTCTTGCGAGGTACCACTGTACGACCGAGCTACTCCTCCGGTCGCGCCTTCGGAATCTCCTCCGACAATGATTAACGACCTGAGCTGAACGCTCCAGGCACGTTCCCCATTACGCAGAGTATCAAAGCAGCAGAAGAGATGAGAAATATGAGCTACATCGCTATGCTTTATTTTCTAACTATGCAGACAGTAAGAATTTACATCCTCTCTCTGTGAAAGGGAGAGAGCAACTGGATACAAAGAAACAGGAAACCAGTAATATCAACATCCGTCTCCCGTCTCCTGTGAGATTTCCAACAGTCTGGAGTGTAAACAGAGTCTTGTGACTCCAAGCACTGCACAGTGGCAACAAACAGAAACCTCACAAATATAATTCTAGGAGGGACTCGTAAAGTAGGAAGGGAAAGTGATGAAGCAAGACTTTTCTCAAGCCTGTTGGATAGATACTCCAGGAATCTTAGGTAGAATGCAGGACACAATAAAGGAAATTTGGAGTAAAACCCCAGTGGTAGACCGGGGGAAGGATGGATGTGTGTCTATGTGCACTACGCTGAAAGCCAGTAATGAGAAGTCCCTGATTTCTGGGATAAGTAGGTTCCCCTCCCTACTAAAGAAGCCCTACCTTCAGCCTGAGAGCTCTCTATGGGGCTGAAGCATGACATTTTAGAAGTGCCGCATTACCAAATAGGCGCCAGCCTATGGGCCCCACACCTTTTAGGGACCCTGTGATGACAGATCAATACAATATTGATTTGAAAGAAAATTGCAATCAAGCTTTCTCAGTTCAGTGTTATCCCACTAGAGCAAAGGAGGCCCCGAGATTTTGACGGCCTGGGGGCCTCCACAGGGGTTTAATCCAGCCTTGCATTTTAGGGGGCAGAAGACACCTCCTTGAGAGTGAGCAAACAAAACTTCTCATTATAGAAAACCAATATGTATGGTGATAAATCCAGGGCTCGATTTAGTATGTCCAATGATAAGACCCAATTTTTTAAAAGCCAGATAATACTGTCTTAAGGCATTTTTATTCATCCTGCTCTGAACCTGTGATATTATCCAACAAAAATTAACCCTCTATCATCATTAGCAATATAGATTCACAATAATATAAATTAGTGTCTGGTAACCCTACTCCCTCATCTAATTGATATCTAAATAATGCTGGAGTCCCCCCCCACCTCCATTCCAGATAATTGTGTGATAACTTTCTGCTTTAAAATAGCTAAGTTATCTTTTAATGCTGCATTCTGAAAAATATATAATATTTTAGATTCATCTTCAATCAAAGCTGTTCTACCTTGCCAAGCTAAGCAAATACAGTCCAATGGCTCTGTTCCATTTAATAATTTCCGGTGGTTCTCCTGTACTATTTTAATGTTTCATTGTTTGAAAGAAAAAAATTCCATCTTCCTTGCCTTTGTGTAATCAAATTGCTGTGACCAAACTCCTTGGGTGGAATTCAACATTGTGCTATTACAAATGTACAGTCTGCATGTGCACATCAGCTTTCCAGGCAGAACTATCCCCCAGCTCAGAGCCGTCTTTCCTATAGGGCTTAGTGGTGCGTCGCGCCAGGGCGCCGGCCTCTCAGGGGCACCCCAGTGAGTGGGGGAGCTGTGTGGCTTTGCCAGTGGCCTCCTCTTTCCCTGCACGCCTGCCATCTGCGCCCTGCCAGCCATAAGGCTGGCGGGCGTGCAGTTTCCTTCCCAAGCCTCCTCGGGAGGAGAGCGCTCCCCACAGAGGCTTAGGATGGAAGGTGCGCCCCACCAACCATATACCTGTGGGGAGATGGTGGACACAGCACATGCAGCTGGATTTAATTCTCCTCATATCAGCTGATGAGCAGGATGGTAAATCTGGCAGAATCCTCTGCAAAGGTCTGAAACCTCTGTAGAAACAGATGAAAACACCTTCATTATAACTGGGGTTTCAGTGCAAACGCCTCCTGATCATGAAAGGATTTGCATTGAAATCCATGCTAAAATGAATATTTCCCCCCCTTTTTGTTTAAACAGCACCTGCAAGGTGTTTTGAAGTCCTGAGATGGAAGGAGCGGGTATTGGTTCTATGAGTGTCTTGGTGTGCAAAACTTAGTTCTGCTTTCCCTTAGCCTTTTTATTTTCCAGTTTTCATTGATGTCCTCAGCATGTTTAGGGATTCTTTTTAGTCACAGAGCCCATGTGCCTGTCTAACCCATCTTCTTCTACCTTAAACATTCTGATATTTATTTTTGTTACTAGGAACACTTCGGCCCATTCACACCTAGGAGCAATGTGTCTGTCTTTGCCATCCAAGGTACTCACAAATGAAACACATTTCCTCTAAACGTATAGCTGTAATCGTTCTAAGAGACATTGCCATCCATCCGCTTCAGGGTCCAATTTGAGGTCTGCATTTCAAATTGAATGTCAGATGCATAGAAACACACACATGCACACACACACACGGAGCCTTACTTTGCTTTTAATTATTCTTGGAATAATCTGAGCACAAAGTTATTTATAATTTTCACTCTTCGTTAGAGGGGCAAGGCTCCTGCTTAACACTATTAGTTCTTTATTGGCATCACACATACAGAGCTCTCAAAGACCGCAAGAAGAACACAGTGCTTGCCCAAATCTAAGTGTTAAATGAATCTATTTGCAGCATTGCAATGTGTACTGGCAGATGAAACGTTTCTGAGTATGGACATTGCAGGTATGGATTTAGACACTAGGAGATCAACAGGGTTGAATTAACCTCTGAGAAAGAATAATCCAGGATGCTTTAAGGCAGACTGGCTTTCCTCTTGTATTACTCCTTTTCTGCCCCTTAAAAACAACAATCACACAAACATTGTTTTGTGAAAAAATAAAAGTTGTATTTACTTACATTATCTAGATCTTGAAGCAGCAATTACAGTAGCAAAATGAAGGCAGGTTTACAACTAGTATCTAAGTTACAAAAGTACAAAGTATCAGTTCAAAAATGGAGTCTGAGCTACAGAGCTCTGACATGTGCATATGGTTAGTTTGGAAGCATGATGAAGAGGATGCTGTCCAGGCAGGAAGGAAGTATGTAGTGTTACAGCTTCCTGCCAAGGTAGACAAAGGAAGTGATTCTCTCTAGCAGATTTTACAGGAAAGCTCTGAAGCCTCAGCCCCCTTCATGTGCCCCTCTGACAAAGCATGCATTGTTGGTTTGACTCCAATAATATCCCACCAACATGACAGCTGTAATGGTAAAGCTGAAGGTGTGCCAAGAGTTGTAGGAAAATCCCTCCCAGAGCTACAGTTCCCAGAGAAGAGGGACTGATTGTTAAACCACTCTGAATTCTAGTTCTGTGAGGGGAATAGTGTTTCCTTAGGAGCTTTCGGTGTAACTGGGAAGTGTAGCAAACTACATTTCTCTTTTTTATAATATTTTTATTAATTTTAACATATAAATTATAAAATTTACCACAAAACTTATCACTTATACAATCTTTTTGGACTTCCACCAGCACCTCTGATGATCCACCGTTTTAACCACTTCTTATACATTTCTTAACTTTATATTGCCTTTACATCTCTTAACAAATCATCCTCCCCCTTATCCATTTTTACAATACTTCTAATAATGCTCCTCACAAAACTTCTTGCAACCCTACAAACGTCGTCTGTTCTTCACAATTACTTTTCAAATAGTCTGTAAATTTACTCCAGTCTTCTGTGAATTTCTGGTCTCGCTGGTTTTGAATCCTTCCTGTTAGTTTATCTAATTCTGCATAGTCCATTAACTCCATCCTCCATTCTTCACTCGGCGGTAACTCTTCTTGCTTCCATTTTTGGGCCAATAATATTCTTGCTGCTGTTATTGGAAGCAAACTACACTTCTCAGATTGTTTTCAGGAACTGTTATAATGCAACTTTAAAATATATAATGCCGATGGAACCTAAATCTTATCCCAATTGATTGCTCCTTCTGGTCTGGAAATGCAAATGCTGGACCAATTTTCCTTCCACTTGCACAGCTCAGCTGTCAAATTCTTCATCCCTTTCAAAACTGCTTCCAAAGAAGTCCAAATATTGCCACTGACTCTCTGCAGGAAACCTTAAACAAATTCCTATGACCCAATATGGATCTACTACCTGGAAATCCGAAGTGTGACAGAAGAAGGCATTCTGATATTTTTTTTAAATAAAAAATTTCAAATACCGTACTTTCATTGTTCTTCCAGTTAAATCAAATTGGGTTTTAGATCGTTTTGTTTTCTAACATATCCTTGCTATTTGCTCCCTCTTGCGTGCTGAGTGACATTCTGGTGATGAATTTGAACATTGTCATCCTTGACAGCCAGAAACAGATGGCACCTACTCTTGTTAAGAAATAAATTGTAACTACCATGCTATTTTCCAGTCATATGCAAATCAAAGGTTTAGTTATGTTCATGAGATTGCTGTAAAAGAGAAATTTATTTCACTATTACATGATTTATTTGAATTTATCTGCACTGGGGTACACTACTTGATTTGGATCGTGATTAATGCCGTCAATAGCCTTAATGTGAATATTCATAAAATACGTATATTGAATAGCAATATTTTCCTAGTTTCACTTACTGAAAACCTGAGGCAGACATGTTTAATTTGCAATCTTTCTTATTTAGAACTTTAGTAACTTCCCATAAGCTTTTTTTTTTTTACTTCCCGTTGTCATTTTAATAACTTTTTCTGCATTTATGTGATATCCTATTTGCAGCTTTAAAAAACTGCACATTCAACCTAAGCGCTGCAGTGTTGAGTATGTTGACGCTATCAGTTACATGATACAGCGCCACAGTCAGGAAGATGGGCAATTATCATCATGTACTGAATAATTAACTATGACAGTGACACATTCTCCCTTTGTAGCAGCCCCTGACTTAGAGATGAAAGTCTCATTGTGACACAAGAGAAATGATCAAGTGAGAGGAGCTACAGCTGTGAAGTCACAAGAACGCACAAAGGAAGGAAGGCTTCCTCCTTTAAATGGTATGTTAATATTTAATATTGCAGTGGTATCAATAATACAGTTTAAAGTTAATTTGAAATCTGTCAGGGAAGAAAGTTGCGTAGGAGGTGCCATAATGAAGCCCCCTGAAGCCAAACGTGTTTAGCCAAATTATAACCCCTTGTAATTTATCCACCTAGAGACCATGTACTTTATGTATCATGAAAACCCCAGATTCAGGCTTGACTCTTCTATGAACTCACTAGCTGGCCTTAAGCAAATCATTCTCCTTTTGTTCAGCCTTCCCCTCCTCCTTCCTGAAAGACAGGGGCAATAAAACTGATCCACCTCCCAGGTTTTATGCATTTCATTGGCATATTGTAGGCAAAATACTTTGTACCCCCAAAGGCTGTAATACTAAACATCCTTACTTGGGACTAAGGTTTCAATCCTATATGCTCTTACCTAAGGGATCACAGGGACGCGGGTGGCGCTGTGGGTTAAACCACAGAGCCTAGGACTTGCCGATCAGAAGGTCGGCGGTTCGAATCCCTGCAACTGGGTGAGCTCCCGTTGCTCAGTCCCTGCTCCTGCCCACCTAGCAGTTCGAAAGCACGTCAAAGTGCAAGTAGATAAGTAGGTACCGCTCCGGCGGGAAGGTAAACTGTGTTTCCATGCGCTGCTCTGGTTCGCCAGAAGCGGCTTAGTCATGCTGGCCACATGACCCGGAAGCTGTACATTGTCTTCCTCAGCCAGTAAAGCGAGATGAGCGCCGCAACCCCAGAGTCGGCCACGACTGGACCTACACACACTACTTACCTTCCCGTGGCTGCCGTGAAGAAGCTGCTGGAACCGCCAATCATTTCACATACCACTTCCGCCAACCAGTGCGCAATAGTAAATATATGGTACAAAATATACCGGTGCTCAGTAGCATAGGAAGGCCCCTGAGTGCCCGGCTTAACAACTTTGGGTGATCTTGGGTGTTGGTGGGGCATGTTCCGCTGTTGCCCCCCTGTGCACAAACCTCCCCCACCCCAAGAGCCGGAGGGGTTGCTCCGCCAGTACCAGTGCTTTGAATACAGTGGTACCTCGGTTTACGAACTTAATCTGTTCCTGAAGTCCGTTCTTAAACAGAATCCATTCTTTAACCAAGGCATGCTTTCCCTAATGAGGCCTTCAACCGTTCGGCTTCCGTTCGTAGACTGAGGTAAAGTTCACAAACTGGAACACTACTTATGGTTTTGCGGAGTTCGTAAACCAAATAGGACTGTTCGTAAACCATGGTACCACTGTCTTTAATAAAATATCAAAGTTGTTCTGTTTGATGTTTAAAATATTGATTTCTTAATTTTGGGTTCAAAAAGATAGGGCTCAGGAGAAACCTCTTCTTATTAGCAGCAGGAGTTGCTGTGCAAAGTGAGGTCACTGGCTCACCTGCCCCTAAACACTGTATGTGTGTATAAATCAGCAGTTTAAAAACTAAAAAAAACCAAGCATCTTCCAGAAGCATGAATCAGTGTTCAGTTTGTTGGCCAATACATCTGTCAAACAGGTTGCTCAAGCCTCTGGAGATAAAATTCTGTTAGTTCTGATCTGTACCCGCTCTCGGTTGATGACCCAGCCTTATGTCATTTGATTCATTTGATAATAGAATGTGGTCCAAGACTATCTTTTTAAATATGGTCCTACATTTCTTTTCAAATTTTGGAACTTTCTCCCATAAAGTTGTCAGGGACTTGAGCAATGATTGCAGCTGGAAACTAAGAAGCTGTTGGGGTTTTTTTTTACATAGCGGCACAAAGGATGCTCTAGACGAAATAAGATGTTCAAAATTCTGTGCATGATTAAGGTGGCTTAAAACACCCTTTGAGATTAAGCATTATCTGCAGAGTTCATCATAGCACCACAGGTGGTCCCTGCAAAGCTGTGCTTCATGGTAATGAATATAAACAAGCTCAAAGGTAAATGGAAAGAAATGGGAATGTTATTGTGACTCTGCCTTTCGTCAGAGAAGAGTCGATGGAGAATTTGCTGCAGAATCCCCTCAAATGTGAATGTGAGCAACAAGTCCAAAGCCTGGATTGATATATACAGCAAATATATATCGCAGTGCAAAACCTGTCTGTTCGACTAGTCAACGGACAAGCTGTCTACAATACTGTCGGTCCCTATATGCTCCATTGGACTTCAGACCGAAAGTTCTCACACGATTTGGAGACAGAACATCGCCATCACCCCTTGCAGCCATTGATAACCTTCTCCTCCATGAATTAGTCTAATCCTTTTTTAAAGCCATCCAAATTGGTAGGCATCGTTGTCTCCCGTGGTGTTCAATAGTTCGATCGTTTATTTCATGAAGTACATTTCATGAAGAAGTACCGTATTTTTTGCTCTATAATACTCACTTTTTCCCTCCTAAAAAGTAAGGGGAAATGTGTGTGTGTCTTATGGAGCGAATGCAGCCTGCGCAGCTATCCCAGAAGCCAGAACAGCAAGAGGGATTGCTGCTTTCACTGCGCAACGATCCCTCTTGCTGTTCTGGCTTCTGAGATTCAGAATATTTTTTTCTTGTTTTCCTCCTCCAAAAACTAGGTGCGTCTTATGGTCTGGTGCATCTTATAGAGCGAAAAATACGGTATTTCATCTCTCCCGAGTCTTCCAGCATTAAGCTTCATTGGATGACCATGAATTTTAGCGTTATGAGAAAGGGAGAAAAACTCTATACGCTTTCTATATACTGTCTCCCACGCCATGCATAATTTTAGAGACTTCTAACATGCCAATAATGATAACTTAATAATTTATTATTTATACCCCGCCCAACTGGCTGAGTCTCCCTAGCCACTCTGGGTGGCTCCCAATCAAATGTTAAAAACAGTACAGCATTAAATATTAAAAACTTCCCTGAACAGGGCTGCCTACAGATGTCTTTTAAAGATAGCATAACTGCTTATTTCCTTCACATCTGAAGGGAGGGTGTTCCAGAGGATGGGTGCCACTACTGAGAAGGCCCTCTGCCTGGTTCCCTGTAACCTCACTTCTTGCTGGGAGGGAACCGCCTAAAGGCCCTCAGCGCTGGACCTCAGTGTCCGGGCTGAATGATGGGGGTGGAGACGCTCCTTCAGGTATACAGGACTGAGGCCGTTTAGGGCTTTAAAGGTCAGCACCAACAGTTTGAATTGTGCTTGGAAATGTACTGGGAGCCAATGCAGATCTCTCAGGACCGGTGTTATGTGGTCCCGGTGGCCACTCCCAGTCACCAGTCTAGCTGCCGCATTCTGGATTAATTGCAATTTCCGGGTCACCTTCAAAGGTAGCCCCACGTAGAGCGCATTGCAGTAGTCCAAGTGGGAGATAACCAGAGCATGCACCACTCTGGCGAGACAGTCTGCGGGCAGGTAGGGTCTCAGCCTGCATACCAGGTGGAGTTGGTAGACAGCTGCCCTGGACACAGAATTGACCTGCGCCTCCATGGACAGCTGTGAGTCCAGAATGACTCCCAGGCTGCGCACCTTCAGGGGCACAGTTACCCCATTCAGGACCAGGAACCTAATCTCCTGACACACGATCTGCCTCAGTCCCTCAGATTCCCTTTCTGCAAAAACTTAGTTCATGGATTTGCCTTATATCTTCCATTGTGAAGACAGATGCAAATAATTCATTAAGCTTCTCTGCCATTTTCTTATCTTCCTTTAGCTCTCATTTCACTCCCTTGTCATACAAGAGCCCAACCACCTCCTTAGGTGGTTAAATAACTTGTTGGTTTAAGTGTTTTTTTTAGCAATGTTCTCCTCAAATTCCTTTTCAGCATCTCTTACTGTCTGCCTTTAACACCTTTTTGGGAGAAAGTCAAAGTTTGTGTTCCTTTCTGTTCTCTTCGTTTGCACAATATAGTGGTACCTCGGGTTACATACGCTTCAGGTTACATACGCTTCAGGTTACAGACTCCGCTAACCCAGAAATATTACCTGGGGTTAAGAACTTTGCTTCAGGATGAGAACAGAAGTTGCGCAGCGGCAGCGGGAGGCCCCATTAGCTAAAGTGGTGCTTCAGGTTAAGAACAGTTTCAGGATAAGAACGGACTTCCGGGGAATGTTGAATGATGTTGGATTGGAATTAAGTGGTTTTAAGCTGTAATTATGATAAAATGGTTTTCTTTTTTTTTAAAGTAAGAATGTGAAGTTATAACAATTTAAGATGTTGAGATAAGGATTTGCTGTATAAACAACTTAAACTGGGGATACAGGAAGGGGAGGTATGAGGAGGTCGGGGAAATAAGCTACAAGAAAATAAGCTGTGAAATGTACGTGTTTTTCATATTTTTATGTTTGTTTTTTCTTTTTTGTTTGTATAAAATTGGAAACTTTAATAAATATAAAGAACGGACCTCCGGAACGAATATAAATATAAATATAAATATAAATTAAGTTCTTAACCCGAGGTGCCACTATACTGCTCTTCTTTTTTTTTTTTTTTAAGGAAGACTTCCTTGTTATTAAACTTCTCTGACTCTGCTTGTTAGCCATGTTGGCATCCTCATGACTCCCACGGTACCTTTCCAGATCCGCCTTATACACTCCAGTTGATCTTCTATGTAATTTGGTGTTTTTTAACAGCTCCAAAGCATTGGGGAGTGATTTGACTCTCTTTGCCTTTCAGCTTCCTTTCTTTACCAACCGAATGGCAATGGCAATGTATCAAGGGATTCAGCGAGAACCCTTGTAGATTAAATTGTGGCTAGAAAAATATGTGGTTGCCTCCGTAGCCTGAGCTGTTTTAATTAAATAATTAAATAAATGGGCGTGACTCGCCCTTTCCTCACATGCCTGCTTAGCTCATCTTTCATGCTTTGTCGACAGGGGCTGAGATTCTTCATCAACTAGGGCTCCCTGTAGCTCGTGGAGTAGGATTATACTCTTACAGCAGCCTGTCTGTGAATCTGGAACTCATGAAATTTGAGTTTTCATTTAATCTTCGCTGCCTTCTGTAATGACCATGTTCTTTATAAATATATCATGGCAATTTTCCACTGTGAGATGAATAGCTATGACAGCCGGCTCCTTTTATACTATTGGTTTCTTGCTTGCATAAATATGGCTTACTATTATCTACTGGTGTGATATACATTCTCTGTTTTTTTTTCTTTATACGTGCTTGTTCTTACACTCTTACTGCAAAAGCAATTATATATACCGGTGTTATTAATGAGGTTACAAATTCTAACAAGTAGAGTTATTTGCGCACTTGATCAAGAATCCAGTATCCTATTATTAAACCACAGAGCCTAGGACTTGTCGATCAGAAGGTTGGCGGTTCGAATCCCCGCGACGGGGTGAGCTCCCACTGCTCAGTCCCTGCTCCTACCAACCTAGCAGTTCGAAAGCACGTCAAAGTGCAAGTAGATAAATAGGTACCACTCCAGCGGGAAGGTAAACGGCATTTCCATGCACTGCTCTGGTTCGCCAGAAGCGGCCTAGTCATGCTGGCCCGGAAGCTGTACGCTGGCTCCCTCGGCCAATAAAGCGAGATGAGCGCCGCAACCCCAGAGTTGGTCATGACTGGACCTAATGGTCAGGGGTCCCTTTACCTTTACCTTTACCTTTACCTTTACCTTTATTTATAAATTGCTACCTCTGCTTTCTACTATATTCTCCTAAATGTCCAATTAAATATTTAAATCTAGAGGAGACAAAAGATTGCCCCCCCCCATTAGAAGCAGGTATGAGGAAATGCAAATTGAATCAGGGAATTGAAGTTCTTTGTGGGGTGTTTAATTCAACCCTCCACAACATAGAATCATAGAGTTGGCAGGAACCATGACAATTCAACTCCCTGCAATGCAGGAATCTTTTTGCCCAAGGTGGGGCTTGAACGCACAACCCTGAGATTAAGAGTTTTTATGCTCCACCAGCTCCTCTAATCTTAACATCATGTCATTTGTTTAAACTGTCGTTTTCATTTCATTACCATTGGGTAAATCCACTCCCCTCCCATCTTCATGAATGTGACAAACTAGTGCCAAACTTACAAGAATAATTACTAACAGCGGGTGTAGTCTGCTTTAAAATGAGATAACCTAGATCAGGGGTCAGCAAACTTTTTCAGCAGGGGGCCAGTCCACTGTCCCTCAGACCTTGTGGGGGGCCAGACTATATTTTGGAAAAAATAATAATAATGAATGAATTCCTATGCCCCATGAATAACCCAGAGGTGCATTTTAAATAAAAGGACACATTCTACTCATGTAAAAACACGCTGATTCACAGACCGTCCGTGGGTCAGATTTAGAAGGTGATTGGGCCAGATCTGGCCCCCGGGCCTTAGTTTGCCTACCCATGACCTAGATCTTATTTTTGTACAAGAGACGTGTAAAAAAAGTAAAGCATAACAGTGGCATAAAACCTGGATCTCTCCAGAGCTCAGTTTCCAACTCAATGAACATTAAGGGACTCAAATGGGAGAGTTATTTTTCTTAAAGGCATGTTAGATAAAGACAGGAGTTCTCTATGTACCAAATACTAACCAAGAACAATTTCTGGATGAAACATTTTCACTATTGCATTCGTTTAAATAAGGTAAAGTGGTGAGAGGTAGAGAGGTAGAGAGATGGATATGTTTAGCCTGAATAGACTGATCTTTCCTGCAGTCCCCTGATCCAAACAGTCAGTCCACTAAGCCTTTGGAACAGATATTGAGGGTACACAGAGGACTTTGGGGAAGAAGAGAGGAAGGGGAAGTCCTGTTACCTGATCAGAAGTCTGTTCCATTCATAGACAGGCATCACTGAATACAATCTGTTCTTCAGTAGGATTGATGGACCCCCCCACAAAAGGTATTATTCTGCTGAGCATACTTATTGTTGTTGTTTAGTTGTTTAGTCGTGTCCGACTCTTTGTGACCCCCTGGACCAGAGCACGCCAGGCCCTCCTGTCTTCCACTGCCTCCCGCAGTTTGGTCAAACTCATGCTGGTAGCTTCGAGAACACTGTCCAACCATCTCGTCCTCTGTCGTCCCCTTTTCCTTGTGCCCTCCATCTTTCCCAACATCAGGGTCTTTTCCAGGGAGTCTTCTCTTCTCCTGAGGTGGCCAAAGTAGTGGAGCCTCAGTTTCAGGATCTGTCCTTCCAGTGAGCACTCAGGGCTGATTTCCTTAAGAATGGAGAGGTTGGATCTTCTTGCAGTCCATGGGACTCTCAAGAATCTCCTCCAGCACCAGAATTCAAAAGCATCCATTCTTTGGCGATCAGCCTTCTTTATGGTCCAGCTTTCACTTCCATACATCACTACTGGGAAAACCATAGCTTTTACTATATGGACCTTTGTTGGCAAGGTGATGTCTCTGCTTTTTAAGATGCTATCTAGGGCATACTTGTAGTAGTGGAAATACTTTAGCAGTAATTCAAGTATATCATGCAAAACTTGCTACCCTGGGCTTGCTTCTTTCTTTCTTTCTTTCTTTCTTTCTTTCTTTCTTTCTTTCTTTCTTTCTTTCTTCTTGGCATATTGACTATTCTACTCCCAGCCATTTTTCAAACCATTTGAAGCACACAGCACCAATAACCTATTTCCTCCCTTCCTTGTTTGACCCCTAATAAACACTACTGTTCCTTATTTATCAATGGAACACTTACCTAGTCATTACCGAAGCCTTTCAGAACAGCTACTCCTTTAGCTATAGCACTTGAAGAAGATAAATGTTTTCCAACGTTTTGTATTTTCTAAGTATTTATAATGTTTTGAATCAAATGCCTTGTAATAAAAGCAAATATAACCCCCCATATATACATTCTGCCTTTTTATCCTGCCCTTCAATCCTTTAACATTCTAAGTAGCACATTTTATCTCCTTTATGCCTCAATTCAATACTCTTCAATACACAATTTCTTTTATGTCTTTGGTTCCTTCTTATCCAAGACATTTTCTTCCTCTTCATTGAATTCCTTCATATACTTTCTTGCCTCGTTTTCACTGTTACCCATCACTGTCCAGATTCCGCTGTTATACAAGGGCAATTCCACTATTTAATTTCACCAATACTGTATTTTCCTCATTCCTTCCACGAAATATTTTAAACTAAGTCATAATGTCATATTTGGGGGGGGCCTTCTCATACCATGTTCTTTTTACCAGTCGCTTTTACATTTTCCCATACTCTGATACTTAATCATCACGTTTTGAAAATAGATTAAAACGTCTCTGGGAGGAAGGTTTAAAAAAATGCATATTTGAATGGAGTCCTGTAAACTGAAGCCGATTCAGTGGTACTTCCAATGGAACCTTCTTGTTATTTGTCCACATCTAATGACATTTGCTCTCTTCCTTTGAGAGGTTAAGAGCAGTAGACTTGTAATCTGGTGAACCGGGTTTGCTTCCCCGCTCCTCCACATGCAGCTGCTGGGTGACCTTGGGCCAGTCACACTTCTCTGAAGTCTCTCAGCCTCACTCACCTCACAGAGTGTTTGTTGTGGGGGAGGAAGGGAAAGGAGATTGTGAGCCGCTTGGAGACTCCTTAAGGGGAATGAAAGGCGGGATATCAAGTCCAAACTCTCCTCCTTCTTCTTCCTTTTTTGGGTGTTACAAAATCTCATTACCAGATGTTGTGGTGGAGCAGAGCTGCTTACCTGACCTCCAGGCAGGTGAATCACTGCTGCTTACTGGGAGGGGCAAGGTAGCGGTGAGGCTGGCACAGTGCAAACGCATTGGCTGAGCCAACCTAGTGCTCCTACTGGGTCATCCTCTCTGCCACATCATCCTCCCCCCCATTCTGCCTCTCAGTAAGCAGCAGCAATTCACCTGTTGGGAGGTCCAGCAAGCACCTCCATCACACCATATCATTGGCTAGGACCCTCATACCTATGGGACCGCCTCTCCTGGTATGCCCCGCGGAGGACCTTAAGGTCCACAAATGACAACACCGTGGAGGTCCCAAGTTGCAAGGTGGTTAGATTGGTCTCAACTAGGGCCAGGGCCTTTTCAGTATTGGCCCCGACTTGGTGGAACACTTTGTCACAAGAGACTAGGGCCCTGCGGGACTTGACATCTTTCCGCAGGGCCTGTGAGACAGAGCTGTTCCGCCTGGCCTTTGGTTTGGGCTCAGTCTGACCCTTATGTTTCCCTCCCCTTATGGTTTTGATTTATGGGCTACTATTAAAATGAGGCTGCATTTTAAATTATACCTGTAGTATAAATTGGTTTTATTATTATTATTATTGTAATTTTACTGATGTTAGCCACCCTGAGCCCGGCTCCGGCCGGGGAGGGCAGGGTATGAATAAAATTTTATTATTATTATTATTATTATTATTATTATTATTATTATTATTACTACTACTACTACTTCATAATCTTTCTTAAGGTCAGCCTTGTAATTTTCACTTTTTAGCACTCTGTTTTCACTCATCTCAAATCTCATGTATTTTCTTCTCACAATGATCAAACTTTTCATTAAACACTCACTCGAGATATTTTAAATTCTGTTAAAAGCATTTATTTAACTTTGTTCATAGGGATCCGCTCTCCTGCTCACTTTATCTTTTTGTCTTGCTCTTATCGCTATATTTATATTCATAGTACAGTGGTACCTCAGAAGCCCATTCTTAAACCAAAGCCATTCTTAAACTGAGGCGCACTTTTCCTAATGAGGCCTCCCGCCGCCTGTGCCCTTCCACTGTTCGGCTTCTGTTCGTAGACCGAGGTAGAGTTCACTGACTGGAACACTACTTCTGGTTTTGTGGAGTTCTTACACCGAATAGTTCGTAAACAGGACTGTTCTTAAACTGAGGTACCACTATAGTAAATTTACTTTGGTTGTTCATATTCTAATCTATCGCCTAATATTCCAAAGAATACTCCATTATGGGTCGAACAATAATTTATCCAGCCATCTCTTACCAAAAATTCACAGATTATGTTGATACGTAAAAGTCTAATTACTAATACATTCTATGTCCAATACATTTAGCAACAAATAACAATATAAAGTTCAGCTTTTTGAGCAATTCACTATATAAAATGCTGTCAGACGCATATCCGGTACAACTATGTCACAATCTGGTGCGTAAAGTGCAACTGCAGACTAATAATATGCAAATTGCATCTACAAAGCATCCAAATGCAAAATGAAAATACAATTCAAGTATCTTCAATTCAAAAGCATCCCTGTTTTCATGCATGAGATTGGTTAAAAGCAATACAAACTGAATACACGAATAATAGACAGATCTATTCCCTAATATGTAAATATTTAGGCAGCATGAAACCAACCAGATAACATCAGTGATGAGAGCATAGGAGAAAAGATTAACTGAGAGTCACATCTTGTAAGTGAAGGGAAGTCAATTGCTGCACCTGCCAACTTCCACAGCCACAGCTCTTCCTAAGTTTATTCAGTTTTTCTGTCAGTTCTGCACCCTCTCCGTCCCTCCCCCCTTCTTAGTTGTCTCTTATTCCTTTGTGCAGTCCTCCTGCCACCATCCAGGTCCCTCTGTGCATCTCCACATATGACATGAAACCTCTGCCAGAAGCAAAGAGAGTAGCTCATCGCTTGATTGGCATATTCAGGCTGTGTACACTTTGCTGGCTTAAAAAGCAGTTGGGTCATTCTTTCTCTCAATTCAGATGAAAGCTGGTTTGGGGGAGAAACGCATCAGGACACAGCAGGGGCGCCATCTGGGAGGGGCGGGGGGCGAGGGCCCCCACATTTTCAAGAGGGGGGACGACCCCCTCAAAATTCTGTGTCCCTTCTTCGCCAGGGATGGAGTAGGGATGCAGTATCCTTTTGACGACTGCTAGGGCGCCTTCCTAAGGGATGCGGGTGGCGCTGTGGGTTAAACCACAGAGCCTGGGACTTGCCGATCAGAAAGTTGACGGTTCGAATCCCTGCGGTGGGGTGAGCTCCCATTGCTCTCTCCCAGTTCCTGCCAACCTAGCAGTTTGAAAGCACGTCAAAGTTCAAGTGGATAAATAGGTACCACTCCGGCGGGAAGGTAAACAGCATTTCCGTGCGCTGCTCTGGTTCGCCAGAAGCGGCTTTGTCATGCTGCCACATGACCCGGAAGCTGTACGCTGGCTCCCTCGGCCAATAAAGCGAGATGAGTGCCGCAACCCAGAGTCGACCACGACTGGACCTAACTGTCAGGGGTCCCTTTACCTTTACCTTTAGGGCGCCTTCCCTGGCAATCTCAAAGAAACATGCCAAAGTGCCTTGGGGGCCTCAGCCTTGCAAGATCGGCATATGAAGGTAAGGTGGTAGGCAGTGGGTGGGGGATGGCAGGCTGAGTCGGCCTGGCTGGGGTGGGGGTGGGGGCAGCACATGTGTGATGTGCCACCTACCCACCCCACTCTGGCCAGGCCAACAGGCCTCCCCAATGTTGGGCGCAACTCGACACCTCTGGAACACAGTATTTTGTAAGAATTGCTACAGGATAGATCAGGATTGTGTCTAATACTGTGCATACGCCACTTCCCAAGCCAGTGGTGGGAGTGCCCTGATGCAAGGCAGAGAGGTGTGCGTACACAGCCTCAAAACAGAACTAGAGAGCCAGTGTGGTGTAGTGGTTAAGAGTGGTGGACTCGTAATCTGGGGAACCAGGTTCGCTTCCCTGCTCCGCCACATGCAGCTGTTGGGTGACCTTGGGCCAGTCACACTTCTCTGAAGTCTCTCAGCCCCACTCACCTCCACTGAGGGTTTGTTGTGGGGGAGGAAGGGAAAGGAGATTGGTAGCCGCTTTGAGACTCCTTCGGATAGTGATAAAGCGGGATATCAAATCCAAACTCCTCCTCCTCCTTCTCCTCTCCTTCTTCTAGATCCCATGCAAAGTGGTGCCATCAACAGCACAAAAGCTTTTTCGTTGCAATTTAACAACAAATCTGATTTCATTAAAACAAAACAACAACACCACCCATATCTGCTAGATAGGAGAGGAGCACGGTCACAAGGTGCCAAAAAATGTTGGCAGCTAGTAGCAGTTCCTCACAAAGGCAGAAGGCATCCCAGCCTATTACAAGTCCGTTTCCCCAATAGCCAGAGCCTCATGAAGCTCTAAGTACTTATTCTCTCCCAGTGGGCCAGTCCACACTGATCACATACACCTGCCTGGCTTTTCCTTCAGAGTAATCCCATCTCCTTTCCAGTAGAAGCTAGAAAATGGCAGTGTTGGAAGTGCAACTTCCCCTACTCTGTCTGTCAGCACGGGAGGGGCATAATGGCTCCAGTATCCAGGGTGGGGGCAAGTGTTGGGGGTGAGCCTTGCTAAGGAGACAGCTGCAATGAAGATCTTTGCTGACGACTGGGATGACTCCAACTAGCCATGTGGCTTTATTTGGCCTTCTGCTTTCTGTGCTGCTAAGGAAGAGAGCATTGCAAGGTAGCAAGGCAGGCAGTGCCTGGTCAGCTTGGGGGGGGTGTGTGAGTTTATGTGCAGGAGCCCCCTAATCCTGGCTCTCTGTGTGTGCGTGTTTTAATTACTTAAAATGGTTGCTTAAAACGAGCTTACGACTGGAGGTGGCCGTACGACATTTGGCAGTGAGCTTATCTGTCCTCTTAAAAGGCAGGTATGAGGGTAAATGTCAATCCAATAAGCTTCATGCAAAACAAATTATTAAAATAAGGTCAAACCACACTAAAACAATAAAATGAAAATAAAGCCAGAAATACTGAAGCCTCAATAAACACAGAACAGAGCAGCCGCAGCTGCAGCAAGAAAGAGCTAATCACTCAATTATCTAAACGGTTCTGTGAAATAATGTTGTCAGCACCCGAGACTCATGTTATTTTATTTTATTTTACGTCTCAGGTTACAGAACATACATAAAGGGCATCCCATTCTACAAGAAAACCCATTTTTGCAACAAGGGAACAGAACATATTGATGTGTATTTTCATAAAAATTAATCATTTCAGAGTCAAGGGGAGAAATGCCAGCTTCTCCACAAACTTGTTATCTAATGGGTGTCCTTCCCAAAACTAATTGTTTGTCAGTTTTGTCATTTCAGTTATTTGCCTGATCCTTTCAAATCAGGCGTAAGGTGAAGAACATTAGCCTTCTTCTGATTTGCTGCCAAATCAATCCTAGCAGCACTGAAAATTTTCTAACAAATCCAAAGTCACGTATTTCAACCTTTCCCTTCAGATTGCAAAAAAAGTACTGTATAGCCAATGCGGGTGAGTGATCCATTGATTGCATGGGAATGGCTTGGAAACAGGGAGAGCCGCTCTCCTAAAATTGGGAAATGGCTCAACCCAGTTTCAAAAATAATGCAAAAATGAGATCTTTGTTCTCCAAAGCACCAACTGCTAACTCATTGCAACTCAGCACATGGGAGTCTTTCTTTAGGAGCAATCTATAACTGATTAAGAATCAGTCAGTGATTTCAGCTTTTTGTTTGTTTGTAGAATTTGAAAGTTTTAGGTACTTATTAAGTTTAGGTACTTATTAACCTTTGTTTTGAAATGTTACTCTCCACAGTGGTTTGTTACTTGATTTAAAAATCAACTTGCTTGTTTGCTTGTTTTTTATATTTAACAAAATAATTTTAAAAGACCTGTCAAAGAAAAGAAGAAAGAGAGCTGAAAGAGACTTATGCCATTTTTGTGCCATCCCAACCCTTGGGTTTACATAATGGTTTTCAATAATGATAATTTTATTCCTTCTTTTAAATTGTTTCTCCTCCAAGGGGTTTCAGTATTTTAACTGTATTTCATATAGTTTCCTCCATATTCCATTTCCCCCCATCTTTTGATTGATCCTGAAGAAGGAACCCCATGTTCTGAAATGTGTTGAGCTACAACTCTGCAACTGGCACTTTTGACAACATTCTCCCCCTTTTTGAATTCATTCAGTTCATTTCCAAACCAACTTCAAAGTGTTGTCCCCACCTAGCCTGGCCCACCTATGAGGTGTGGTAAAGCAGTTGCCTTGGGCAGCAGAAGCCCCTGAGGCAGAACCTCCCGCAGATGCCCTGCCTGCCCTGTCACCTCTGCCAGTGGTGGAGAACTGGCAGATTCAGTGGTGTCAATTTCTGGCAAGATATTGTAAGATCTCACTGGAAATTGGTGCCAATTTCCAACTGCTTCTCCACTGGTGTGGCGAGTGGCGTGGTGATGGCAGGATGTGATGGCACTTCCCATTTCACCTCAAGTAAAAGGTAAAGGGACCCCTGACTATTAGGTCCAGTCGTGGCCGACTCTGGGGTTGTGGCGCTCATCTTGCTTTACTGGCCGAGGGAGCCGGTGTACAGCTTCCAGGTCATGTGGCCAGCATGACTAAGCCGCTTCTGGCGAACCAGAGCAGCGCACGGAAATGCCGCTTACCTTCCTGCCAGAGCGGTACCTATTTATCTACTTGTACTTTGACGTGCTTTCGAACTGCTAGGTGGGCAGGAGCAGGGACTGAGCAACGGGAGCTCACCCCGTTGTGGGGATTCGAACCGCCGACCTTCTGATCGGCAAGTCCTAGGCTCTGTGGTTTAACCCACAGCGCCACTCGCGTCCCAAGTAGTAAAGCACAATAGACCACCCCTGCCCCTCCACAACTGCATTAGAGAGCTAGGTGTTGGGGACGCTCATGATTCTCAGTGATCCCTGACTTTAAAATGCTTTGATTTTCCAAACGACCACCTCCTCTCCTGAGTGTGCAAGGGAGCCTGGGAGCCTGGTGGCACGCATGATCCCTGGCTGTCAAAAGCTAGCATCACATGGCAAATAGAGTTGTCTCCTGGCCATATGTGAAGATAGCCTTTGACAGCCAGGGACTAGAGGGACTTGTAGACATCCATCATCCCTAGTTGTTAGTGTCAAATCCTTGGCATGGCCATGGATTTGACCATGCAAAGCGTTTCATATTGACAGCCAAGAGTTGAGGGCTGGCCAGCCTTCTCATCCCTATCTGTCTAGGGCTGTGCACACACTATTGTGGCTCCAGCAAATTCCCTCCACTGGTGTTTGAAGCTGAGTACACATGACACATGACACAAGCCATAGGTATCTTATAGCTTCTTGAACAATCCTCCCATTTGATGCACAGAAGACTCCCTGGAAAAGACCCTGATGCTGGGAAAGATGGAGGGCACAAGGAGAAGGGGACGACAGAGGACGAGATGGTTGGACAGTGTTCTCGAAGCTACCAGCATGAGTTTGACCAAACTGCAGGAGGCAGCGGAAGACAGGAGTGCCTGGCGTGCTCTGGTCCATGGGGCCACGAAGAGTCGGACACGACTAAATGACTAAACAACAACAACAACCCTCAAACCAGCTTCCATCTGATTATAGAGAACAGAAGCTTCAGTCAAGTTGAGGTGTGTACATTTTAACCGCCCACTGCACATGTGCAGTTGACAGCTTCAGGGAATTAGAAGTTGGCTTTGGGAAACTGAGAAGTAATGGGCACCCCATCTGCCTCTGGTTTGATCAGTGATATAAAAAATCAGTTTTAAACACAGCAGACCAGGCAAGGAGATGAAGCAGATAATGTGTACATAGTCTAAGCCTAGGCTAGATTTACATGCCCAGGGGAATTCTGTCAATGGAACCAACCAAAATGACAGAACCAGGAACACTTTGCACCTTAAGTCTGAGCAAAAGAAGCTGCGTGCTCCACAACTGGCTATCCTAGATAGAGATGGGGACGAACTTCAAACTGGTGGGAGGCACAGTCCAGAATACAAACTCCGCTTTTCAAAAAGCACCATTTCTCGCTCAAGCTGTTTGCTATCCCCCCGTATTACAGAGCCCTGAATGGCCTCCCCAAGGCGTCAGGCATTTAGTGGTTCCATACTGTGGAAAACTCTTCCAGCAAAGATTCAGCAGAACACACACACCCCTTTGGACTTCCACGGATCTCTTGAATACTTTCCTATGGCAACAGGCCTAGGCAGTTCTTTAAACTGATTAGCCTGTCACTTGAATGATTATTTGCCTTGATTCCAACTCTGTTCTGTATTTCATAGTTGTACACTGCACCAATATTTTCCGATGTGTCAGTGTAGAGGTTCTTTTATTGGCGAATAAAACAAATTCCAGTTGCCTTTGGGCTCTCATCCCCTCAAGCTTGGGTCCAGCTTGACATGAGGTTTCCTAGCTGCCTCCAGTCACTTTGCCAAGCTGGGAGGTTGAGAGGGGTGGGCAGTGCAACAGTGGTATGGAAGGGCTTGCTGAACAACGGAGGAGCCTTGCAAGGTTGTGCTTAGCTGGATGTCAGGGAACTGCCATCAGAGGGAAGAGGAGAGGAAAGTCGCTCCAGCGATGCAGGGGAGGGAACTAGCAAGGAGAGAGAGAGGGTTTCCACAGGGGAAAGAAATCCAGGGGACACCAGGGAGAAAGGGGAAGCCGGGAGCAAGGTGGAGGGGAGGCTCAGAGACTCTTCCAGTGAAATCAGCGGAGAGAGCACAGGACCTCCGCTTGGCACGCCCACGCTGCGCAGAAGGCTTCCACGCAGAGAATCTAGGAGGAGACTTGGTGTCAAGCAACTTTTATGTTGGAAGAAATTTAGGTCCCGCCCACTGACGGATTCTGCCAGTGACTAAGACAGTCGCGTTTCAAGGGCTGTCAACCGGGGAAAGTTTTAGCTACACAGCTAGCTTGGAGCAGTTTGCAGTTTACGCACAAGCAACCCCAATTCCCATTACACTGGAATTAAAAGGGGGATGAAAATAATAATCTCTTGCACCACAGATAGTGTTTCATGCCAGGGGTTTACTCTATGTCCTAATTCAAGGCAGAGGTACTGTAACTAGAAAGAACACGATCACTGGTTTCAAACAAAACTTCAGGCCATAGTCAGGGAGATCATTTGCAGCAAAGACATACCCTCCACCATTTCTCCAATGAAAATAGGGATGTCGTATTCAATAACAACAACAACAACAACAATAATAATGGCATACCCATCTTACTGGGTTGCTCCCAGCCACTCTGGGCGGCTTCCAACATATATAAAAACATAACAAAACATTAAACATTTTAAAAATAAACTTCCCTGTACAGGGCTGCCTTCAGATGTCTTCCACTTCCACTTATAAAGGCCATTTCCAACTCCTTGAAAGATTCCCTCAATGGTGTCTCCGAAAAATTTTACACATCACTTGGGAAGACAGGCGAACTAATATCAGTGTACTGGAAGAAGCAAAGATCACCAGTCTTGAAGCAATGATTCTTCAACATCAAGTTAGTTGGTCTGGTCATGTTGTGTAGATACCCGATGATCGTCTTCCAAAGCAACTACTCTATTCCAAACTTAAAAATGGAAAGCGTAATGCTGGTGGTCAACAAAAGAGGTTCAAAGACTGTCTCAAGGCAAATCTAAAAAAAAGTAGTATAAACCCTGACAACTGGGAAACATTGGCCTGCGAGAGCTCCAGTTGGAGCCTTTACCAAAGGTGTCATGGGCTTTGAAGACACTCAGACTCAGGACGCAAGGGAGAAACGTGCTAAGAGGAAGGCCTGCTTGGCAAATCCACACCATGATCAACTCCTGCCCAGAAATCTATGTCCCCACTGTGGAAGGACGTGTGGATCCAGAATTAGCCTCCACAATCACTTACAGACTCATTGTTAAAACCGTGTTTATGGTAGACAATCTTACTCGGCTACGAGTGATCGCCAAAAAAGAAAGAAATGTTGTCTAGTTACTTATCTCCTTGGTTTGGATAACTCCATACCCTTCAACATTTCTCTAATGAAAATAGGGACGTCCTAAGGAAAAGTGGGACAATCAGGGATCAAATCAGAAACTGGGACGGCTTCTGTAAATCCAGGACTGTCCCTGGGAAATAGGGACACTTGGAGGGTCTGCAAAGAGCAGCTCCTGCAACGTGAGGCCTTTGCCTAGTGACCCCTATTTGATTCAGGCTACTCCCTCTTCTCCACAAAGGCAAAGGTGTTGTTGCTTGAGAGAGGGGCAGTGGGAGGCCTTTGATCTAGTCCTTTGCAGGGTGGTGGTGATGGTGGTCCTCCTGCTATATATATTTTTGAAACCCTTAAGATTCTCCAAGCACTCAACAGGAACACACAGAATCCCAAATGGTTTTCAAGGCAAGTTAGAAAACAGGGCTCTGATTAATAATTGTAGAGCACCCAGCATCTGTGTTCTTAAAAGCCGCTTGCAGAGTGCTCTGCGCCTCCATTTCCATCTCTGAGCATTGAACTCCAAAGGCCATTGGAAGGAGCTCAAATTAACTGATTATGAGAGTTCCTGAGACACTCAGGCAGAAGGTGCTCAGTAAGTACAAATTATCTTTCCCAGCTGCTGTCATAGAAAGATTTACTATCCCAGTTTGGCATCCGTTTGCATAAGCATCTAACCCAGCCGTTGCAGGTGGGAACCTTGAATTCAGGCTAGCATCTTTCAGAATAACCACTTTTCTACTGGCAGTCCTTTATCAGGGAAATCTATGCTTTTCTTCCAGCAACGGGTGGAGGGGGGGGGGGAGAGAAACTGATTTAGCTCAGGCATACAATTTGTCACCCCCATCATTTTAATTTATGCTTTTTACCACCTTATTCAATCCCATTTTCACTGCAGTTCTTACAGCTGGCAGTAAACTACAGTGCAAATGTTGACTTTTCCACAATGCTGACACCACGTTAAATACCTGTCTACTTCTGGCAGGTTTTTCTTCCCCCGATGGGAACATTTTAGCCAGTGACAGAATCCAAGGCAAGCTGCCAGGAACCCTTAATGTGTGTGTAGTAACCTGATTGCTATGCCGCATGTTGCTTAGGAATCAGCAGATCAGAAAGCCTGTAGAAAAGGGGGAATGATGCTAACCTTCCCCAAATAGTAGGTATGAGTCTGAGTTTGTGTATATATGTACACACAAACATGTAATTATCCCATAGCGGTTGCACTTTATTATTGGAGGTTGGGGAAAGTGATCAAGAGATGATCACCCACGTTTGAGACTTACCTCGGAATGTTAATTTCCCGGCTATCGTGGCGAGAGGCCTAGGCTATGAGATAAGGGAACGCACTAGAAGGTCTTCTAATCCATTTCTTGCAGTGTAGTGAAAATGTGTGGGCTGCAATACTCAGAAGACTGACTTGAATGTGACCTGTTTGCCCTCATGCTGGAGTCAATGCTTTAATAATAGAGGGATCAGACTTTGTTCAAAAGGAGCGTAAATATATGTAAGAAAAAGAGCGATGGTTCCTGTGTGCATTCATAGGTTGAAATGCAGACTCTTCAAGGGTCCCTATTTTCCCCGGATTTACAGAAGCCGTCCCAGTTTCTGATTTGATCCGGGAATGTCCCGCTTTTCCTTAGGATGTCCAAATTTTAACTGGAGAAATGTGGGAGGGTATGTAGTTATGCAGCCCCCGAGGCAAGGAGATAAGTAACTATACAACCTTTGGAAGACCTCTGACCGCAGCCCTGGATAGGGAAGTTTTTAAATGTTTAATTTTGTATTGTGTTTTTATATATGTTCAAAGCCACCCAGAGTGGCCTTGCACAACCCAGACAGATGGGCAGGGTATAATAATAAAATCATTATTATTATAGAATAGGCCGCCCCTATTTTCATCAGAAAGGGATACGGGTGGCACTATGGGTTAAACCACGAGCCTTGGGCTTGCCAATCAGAAGGTCGGCGGTTCGAATCCCCACAACGGGGTGAGCTCCCATTGCTCAGTCCCTGCTCCTGCCAACCTAGCAGTTCGAAAGCATGTCAAAGTGCAAGTAGATAAATAGGTACCACTCCAGCGGGAAGGTAAACGGCATTTCCGTGCACTGCTCTGGTTCGCCAGAAGCAGCTTAGTCATGCTGGGCACATGACCCGGAAGCTGTACGCCGGCTCCCTCATCATATTAAAGCGAGATGAGCGCCACAACCCCAGAGTCAGCCATGACTGGACCTAACGGTCAGGGGTCCCTTTACCTTTATTTTCATCAGAGAAATGTTGCAGGGTATGTCAACCTCTTTTAAACTACCTCTTCTGCCCCCTTGGATGCCTGGGGAGCCCACCCCACCTCTCCTTTACCACCAAACCCTCCCAGCTACCCAGGGCCAGACCAAGACATATGAGGCGAACCACAAAATGGTGTGTGCGCACCCCAAGGGAAGAAGGGGTGAGGAAAGAAGATTAATTAATCCAGAATGCGGCAGCTAGACTGGTGACTGGGAGCGGCCGCCGAGACCATATAACACTGGTCCTGAAAGATCTTCATTGGTATGTTTCTGAGCACAATTCAAAGTGTTGGTGCTGACCTTGAAAGCCCTAAACGGCCTCAGTCCTGTATACCTGAAGGAGCGTCTCCACCCCCATCGTTCAGCCCGGACACTGAGGTCCACCGCCGAGGGCCTTCCGGCAGTTCCCTCCCTGCAAGAAGTGAGGTTACAGGGAACCAGGCAGAGGGCCTTTTTGGTAGTGGCACCCGCCCTGTGGAACACCCTCCCAGCAGATGTCAAGGCAATAAACAACTATTTTACTTTTAAAAGACAACTGAAGGGAAGTTTAGGAAAGTTTTTTATGTCTGGTGCTCTATTGTTTTTAATATTCGGTTGGAAGCCACCCAGAGTGGCTGGGGAAACCCAGCCAGATGGGCAGGGTATAAATAAATTATTATTATTATTATTATTATTATTATTATTATTATTATTATTATCTATATCGGGAACAAGGAGGGAATAAAGATCTGCCTCTATTGATCCTGCCATCTGAGGCGGTCACCTCACCTTGCCTCATGGGTGGGCCGGCCCTGCAGCTACTGTATAATGGCAGGAGGCAATGACTACATGGACTGTTATTTTATGCCTTGTTGTGAAGTAATTAGGTCAGGGGCCAGATATATCTACTGTCTGGCAACCTGAGAAGGGAGAGTGGAGCAGGGCCCAGCAGGATCCTTCAGATGTGTTGTGATGGTCCCACAAGCTGTGCAACTATACAGTATCTCAAGGCCAGACTGGAGATATTGGGATAGCCACATTTGTTCTTCATGTGTCTACTGTCTACATCTAAACCCTGTGTGTAATATTTCCAGCAAAATGTTCATACAATCGAGGGGAAATGAACCGTCTCCCCTCCCTATACTCTCTTGTATGCTGGCTCCCAAACCAGAAGTGAGCCAGGTGTGTGGTTTTTTTTGGGGGGGGGGGGAGCTTCAGGTAATGGTGTACAGCAAGTCAGACCATGCGTGGTGCAGGGAGGTTCATCTCACTCCTTTCACCTGCACACACACCGTAATTTAAAGATGAGACCTACTTTGGGCAACCAAAATGGTCAAAGGCCTGGAAACGATGCCTTATGAGGAACGGCTAAGGGAGCTGGGCATGTTTAGCCTGGAGAAGAGGAGGTTAAGGGGTGATATGATAGCCATGTTCAAATATATAAAAGGATGTCACATAGAGGAGGGAGAAAGGTTGTTTTCTGCTGCTCCAGAGAAGCGGACACGGAGCAATGGATCCAAACTACAAGAAAGAAGATTCCACCTAAACATTAGGAAGAACTTCCTGACAGTAAGAGCTGTTCGACAGTGGAATTTGCTGCCAAGGAGTGTGGTGGAGTCTCCTTCTTTGGAGGTCTTTAAGCAGAGGCTTGACAACCATATGTCAGGAGTGCTCTGATGGTGTTTCCTGCTTGGCAGGGGGTTGGTCTCGATGGCCCATGTGGTCTCTTCCAACTCTAGGATTCTATGATTCTATGATTCTACCCCTTCTTTAGATTTGACTGGGGCAGAGCCTTAAAGAAGAAAAATATCCCTGCCCTACCATAACTGGACTTCAATCAAAGCAGGGATTTGTTTGTTTTGTTTCTCAGCATATAAAATATGTTCAAAGCACGGTTTTAGCACGATCAGATATGTAGTCTGGATATTTTAGTGATGTTTCTTGTCACTTCTCAAAAGCTTCAAGGAGTCAGAAACCACAAGATGCTAACAAGGCCAAATCTCAAGCTGGTTGCAAGGACCAGGTTTTTGTTGTTTTGAAGGAAATGAGTAAAACTAATTACATGCAACTTCAGAATGTGAAGTATAGTGAACTCACAAGTGTTAGCTCATTAGCTTCCACTCAGCTGAGTTTCACAAGCCTTTTGACATACCTGGAATGTTCTCAAATATTCCACCTCCTCCGTTTACATACTAAGTAAATGCACTGATATCTGGCTTTCTGCAGTGGTACTGCCTGCACAGTTTTGCCATCAGTAAAACAGTGGGGTGTTAGGTGGGGAACAGCCCTGAGGAGCAGTGGGAAGTGCTGTTGGCTACAACCAGGACTTCCACTGCCAATATGATGGGCAAATAGGTCATGTCTCCCTGAAGAAATCCACTTCCCTGAAGAATAACTGAAAGAGACCTGTGAACAGAATGGCAAAGTCTGGGAGTGGTGTGTATTTTTATGCCATGCTAAAATGAATTGGCTGAAGTACGTTGGCAAGGAGGAACAAGGAGGATTTGACAGGAAATTTTTTGGAACTTTATGAACAGAACATGTACAAATTCAGGAATACGGAATACCCTTTTGAGATATTTGGGCCTTTTAATTTTTATTCCCTTGGTGGCTATTGGACCAATGGAATTGTTACTGTGAAGAAGTTTATAATAATACTGAGGTGCAAAGATCTGCCTGCCCCCTTCATTGGAGGTTCCCCAAATTTCAGGTAATTTCCTAGCACAATTGGCTTCATGAGAATGCTGCATCGTTCCAATATTGGCTTGCCCTCTTTTTGCATTTCCAAAACCCCTGAAATTATCCCCCACCACACCCTGCAAATAGGCTGTAAATTGTGAGAGGAGAATTTTTGGCTCAGCCTTGTGGGCACAGTTAATATGTTACTGGAACTGCTGCTGCTGCTTTCATGATGTGACATGCCATCTAATCGAAGCTCGCTTTTGTTT
Organism: Podarcis bocagei; assembly: GCF_964188305.1. NCBI lineage: Eukaryota > Metazoa > Chordata > Lepidosauria > Squamata > Lacertidae > Podarcis > Podarcis bocagei. The sequence goes on along the minus strand of NC_138143.1, from coordinate 41,704,208 downwards.
TAGTCAGCTGAAGGCCAGCCAGTTATGTGGCTTGTGCAGGCAAAATGTCACATGCAATAGAAGCAAAATTGAATAAAACTGATAAAACTGAAACCAACGGTTGCTTGCTCTTCAGTGCAGCAGTCTTTATTTGTTCAGGATAGTAGTGAAGGTGAAATAAAAGTGTTGTAGCTAACTCCTATTGCTGCTTCTAGATATGACCTTGGATCTACGGAAGCTGTCCAATCAAAGTTCTTAAGGCTAATTTTCTCTGTACCACCCTGTGTCCCAAACGCATCATTGCACCTAGAGGCTAATCTTTCCTTGGTAGGACTACGGATCTGGTGTAGGACACTTAACTATTGGCTTCGCCTAAACTCAAATCTCCCCAGTTTAATATCCCTAGTGCTGCAAGATTGTCACAAGAGCGCCTGAACTAAAATTGTCTATCAAAAACTTCACTCTTGTGGTTTATCACCACAACAGCTACTCACTTTGGGTTTTAGTAAAGCAGTCTAATTTGTCAGCACCTAAATGTTATTGAGTGCCAGAACAACTTGGCCACAATAAGAAAATTTTGCCCATGGTATGACTATTTTCCACCTTCCCATTTCGACTCTCTGGCACTCTATCTGCATAACCTAGCAATTCTAAAATATAGACATGCTTTTACTCTCGCAATATTAAATGTATTGCCCTCAGCTGTGCTTGAATCCAACAATTCCACACAAAAAACACTTATGTCGCTGTGGAGATGGAAGTACCGAATCGGTGGCGCATGCCCTTCTGGCTTGCACTCTTTATAAAGACTTGAGGAATGAGATAATTACCCCTCTTGTATTGTCCATTCTGGGTTGCCCAACTGCTGCCCCAGTGTCCTTTCTCTTGGCAGATCAAGATGAGCAGGTGACAGCAAAGGTTGCAAGGTTTTTAGGTGGGGCAATCAGAATAAGATCCACTATTTGACTATTGATTCAAACCCCTAAAATGTATTTTATAGAATTGACTTTTTATTTCTATTCTTTGTATATCGTATTGTTGTTTTATTGCGATGGCTGATGGCTGACGCAAATAAAGATTCATTCATTCAGGTAGTGTGACAACCTTGCACATTGGGAATTCCATGCAAATCAAATCCACTAATGAAGAGTCAGCATCAAAAAATACTCTCTCTAATTTCTTCAAGCCATTCCTGTATTGCCCTCACCACAAGCTTAGGTGCAGGTATCTTGTCTTTTCACAGCAGCAGGCCTTTCCCTTATAGAAAGGCTTCTTCCTACTGTTGGGATACTGCCAGGGAGATAAAGTCCATCATGGCCCCCAAGCCGGCTGCCGGACGATCCATCGATCCCTGTAGTCACGCAGTATGAGCTATTAGCGACACGAGTTTCCTGGAAATACCTTGCCACATTCCAGGGCTCATGCACACTCTTATCAGCAGATAATGCACAGCAAAAGTCGCACCCAGGAGAGCATTATTTACAAGCTTTTATTCAGCGTTGATCAGAACAAAGAAAGACATGACTGTTCTGCATCAGTGTCTCCGACAGAGAGAGAACGAAAGGAATAGGAAACATAAACATCCTGTGAACAGGAAATACGCAGGCTGTGACACAAACATCCTGCTCCCTTTTAAGGTGGAACGGAAATATCCTAACACCTACACCGCAATATTTGGTTTCTACTGCAAGCCTGGCAAGCTGAGCCAAGATGCCATCTACATAGCAGTACCATCCTGCCTGAGCAGCCTGTCAGCTGACCCCCAAAGGGCCCATTTCCTCAAGCAGATCCCGTAAATGCTGGCTGCAGAGCTCAGGTAGTCTCGGTGGTACGAAGTGTCTTCCATCAGCTTCTGCTGGTGATTCTGCTGCACCCCACGTGGACAGACATAGCAAAACTTCTGTCATCTATTTGGCAGGAGTTCAGCCTACACTTGAGTAGACCCTGGCAGAGAAACATGCCCGACTGGCATGTTCCCTCCCTCCTGGTCAATCGTTGGGGAGCTTCAAAAGCTTTCTTCAGCCCGAACATCACAGCGACCGATGCCACCTGACACCGGCACATTTAGGGATCCGCAGAGTCTTCGCAGCTTTTTGTGACAGACCTCAGCAACTCAGCATTTTGGTTAATCTACTTTATTTACACATAAACACGCACGGAGCACTGCAACATGGCTCCCTCTCTCTCTAGCATCAGACAGCAGAGAAAAAGAACAAAGGACAATAGTCCCACTTCACGGAACACAGTAACACAAACATCCTGTCTCCGTCACTCCCCACTCTGTGGAGTCAAAACATATAATGTCATGTGAAAGACAAAAATCCCATGACTGCAATCATGGAGCAGGAATTCTAACACTATTCTCTGGTAACCTCTAGGTTAGATTGCTGCAATGCTTTACACGTGGGGCTGCTTCTGAAGATGGTTTGGAAACTTCAGCTGGTGCAGAATTTGGCGGCCAGGTCGCTCACTGGGGCAAGACGGCTTGAGCATACATCGATCCTGGCCCGACTGCGCTGGCTGCCAATTAGTTTCCAGTTGCAATTCAAAGGGCTGGTTTTGACCTATAAAGCCTGAAATGGCTCAAGACTGCAATACCTCAAGGACCGCCTCAGGGCACGATGCGGCAATGTCTCCTTCATGGCACCCCGGCACCCTGATTCCTTGATATGCTTTCATTTGGGCTAATTGTGACAAGCTGTCTAAGGAAGAGGTTGACAGACGAAAGATGCTGTGTGGGGAGGAGAGAGATACGTGTCTCGTTTCATCATGCACTGCCACACAAGTGAGGAAAAGAAAGAATGAGGTGACTCCTGCGTTTATGATTAAATATGCACAGGAATGACCTTTGCAACAGGCTGACTCTTTTTAAAATGAATTAGTTAAACTGTGGGACTGCAAATCTGATGTTCTCATCATGCTTGAATACTTTCTTTGCCGTTTTTCTTTCTTAGTTACCGTATTTTTCGCTCTATAACACGCACCTGACCATAACACGCACATCGTTTTTAGAGGAGGAAAACAAGGGAAAAAATATTCTGAATGAAACAGTGGACGTATCATTTTTGTGCTTCATGCTGTGGCCACAGACATGTGATCTGATGGTGAATTTGGGGTGACCCAATGCAAAAATCCTGAGAATCCCTGTGGATCCATGCTTTGTAACCACATTTTTGCACCATTGCAGCCCCAGGCAACAGTGGGTGCGTGATTTTTTTTGGGGGGGACAGGCTGTAGTCATGGACATGCTATGTGCTCTGATGGTGAATTTTGGCTGACCCAATGCAAAGATCCTGAGGATCCATGTGGACCCATACTTTTTAACCACGTTTTTGCACCATTGCAGCCCCAGGCAACAGTGGGTGCGTGATTTTTTTGGGGGGGGACAGGCTGTAGTCATGGACATGCTATGTGCTCTGATGGGGAATTTTGGCTGACCCAATGCAAAGATCCTGAGGATCCATGTGGATCCATGCTTTGTAACCACGTTTTTGCACCATTGCAGCCCCAGGCAACAGTGGGTGCGTGATTTTTTTTGGGGGGGGGCAGGCTGTAGCCATGGACATGCTGTGTGCTCTGATGGTGAATTTGGGGTGACCCAATGCAAAGATCCTGAGGATCCATGTGGATCCATGCTTTGTAACCACATTTTAAGTGGGGAGGGAAGGAAAAACACAAGGCTAAGAATGCAGGAGAGGGCTATAACGTGAGGAAAGGAAGGCAAAAGTTTCCCCCCACCCACCCACACAAGCCAGCCAGCGTGTGCTCTCTCTCTCTCTCTCCCTCTTTAAATGGAAGAAAGCATATTTGAATGCTGTGTGTCTCCAAAAACAAAAAGCAGGAAGTCAAATCAGAATTTTTAGCCGAACCTGTAGTCTCTCTTCCCTTCACAAACATTGTTCCTCCGGAGCAGGGAGAGGATAGAAGGACGGACGCTCTGCTTTCCCTCTCTACTTGCCTGGAGGGGAGGGGCTTTCCCTGCTCTTTGTTCGGACGCTCTGCTTTCCCTCTCTACTTGCCTGGAGGGGAGGGGCTTTCCCTGCTCTTTGTTCGGACGCTCTGCTTTCCCTCTCTACTTGCCTGGAGGGGAGGGGCTTCCCCTGCTCTTTGTTCGGACGCTCTGCTTTCCCTCTCTACTTGCCTGGAGGGGAGGGGCTTCCCCTGCTCTTTGTTCGGACGCTCTGCTTTCCCTCTCTACTTGCCTGGAGGGGAGGGGCTTTCCCTGCTCTTTGTTCCGTTTGAGCAAACACAGCAAGGAAACAGAGAGGGCGGGCAGTAAGACCCTGAGGCAGAATGCAGGAAAGCAGCCACTTCCTGTATCACGGAGCTCCCTTCTCCCTGAAGCGCGGTTTGATTTTTGCCTTATTTTTCGGCTCCAGGGACCACACATTCGCTCCATAACACGCACAGACATTTCCCCTTCCTTTTTAGGAGAAAAAATCTGCGTGTTATAGAGCGAAAAATACGGTAAACATGCCCACGAATACACAACACAGGTTAAGATTTCTTATGCAAGCAGTTTGACTGCTGGTAGTATGAGATTAGACTATGGAAGCATGTTGTTGTTGTTTAGTCGTGTCTGACTCTTCATGACCCCCTGGACCAGAGCACGCCAGGCACTTCTGTCTTCCGCTGCCTCCCGCAGTTTGGTCAAACTCATGCTGGTAGCTTTGAGAACACTGTCCCACCATCTCGTCCTCTGTCGTCCCCTTCTCCTTGTGCCCTCCATCTTTCCCAACATCAGGGTCTTTTCCAGGGAGTCTTCTCTTCTCATGAGGTGGCCAAAGTCTTGGAGCCTCAGCTTCAGGATCTGTCCTTCCAGTGAGCACTCAGGGTTGATTTCCTTCAGAATGGAGAGGTTGGATCTTCTTGCAATCCATGGGACTCTCAAGAGTCTCCTCCAGCACCATAATTCAAAAGCATATATATATATATATGGAAGCATATATATTACTTTAAAGGAGTGCCATAACTCTCAAAAAAGTTCTTTTTCAACCTTCACCATGACCATGCAACAGTCTTTGATTAACATCAGAGCAGCTGAAGAAGGCAGAAGCTGAAAGGTTTTGCCTTAAGGTGTTTAATCCCCCCCCCCCGTTGGATGTTTGGAGTCCATGGGGGTTCTATCCCATTTTAGTCCTACTTAAAGCAGACCCACTGAAATGAATGGTCATGGACTACATTAGGTCTGTTAATTCCAATGAGTAGGACTTAGTCGGAGACAACCCTATGCTCATTGGACACTATGCCTACCACCATCTCAAATGTGTGGGGTTTGCAGTGGAAAGATGGGGTCAGTAGTTGACCTTATTAGAGCTCCCTGTCCCACGCCCTGGGCATTCATCTCTACAGAGCTCGTCGTCACAGGACTTCAGCCTTTCAGAAGGCCCCACACATTCTAGAAAGAATTGCAGCAACCCTGAAAACCCAAGTAAGCAAACACAAATCATTGTAAAATTGTTTCATTTGTTTCATCAACAAACATTATTAAATTTTAATAAGTAAAAATGATGCAGTAAAACCAATAAAGTTGTTTTGCCAGAGTGTTATAAAGAGCAGCAGTTTCTCTCTCTTCTTGGAAAAAGGAAACATATGCATTTTGTATGGTTTGCTTTATCACACAATAAAAACAGGTTTACCGCTTTTCCTGGTAGTACTTCTGCAAATTTATAGCAAGGACAACAAATAATAATGATTTAAAAATTAATCACTGTTAATGTGAGCTCTTAAGGCTGTGTTTGAATTCGCCCAGGTGTGCAGTCACTCTGAGTTCAATGAGGCTAGGAATGAGAATCAAGTTAAACTTGTGTGCTTTGCAAATCCAGGGGATATCATTTTAGCAGGCCCACCGAATCTCACACGATTGTTTTCTAGCATGAGAGTCCTTTCAGTAGCATTGGGGGTTTTCTTTAAATGTCACCCTAGCACTAAGGGAAGCAATAATAGTAATAGTAAGAATAATAATACATTTATAAGCAGCTATCTTCTTTTTAAAAGACATCTGAAGGCAGCCCTGTTTAGGGAAGTTTTTAATATTTAATGCTGTGTTGTTTTTAACACTTGATTGGAAGCCGCCCAGAGTGGCTGGGGAAACTCAGCCAGATGGCCAGGGTATAAATAATAATAACAACAACAACAACAACAACAACAACAATAATAATAATAATAATAATAATAATAATAATAATACCTGCCCTTCACCCTAGGTCCTAGGGTGAATTATAGTATTTTCTGTGCGTTCATGCCATGGCAGCCTGCAGAGGCGCCATCTTCTAAAGTTGATACAGGGGGCCCAATGTGACGTCATGATGTCGCATGTGCAATGACACATGATATCCTGAAATCGCATGCACATATTGAAAGGAGCCAGGGGGCAGAGCCGAATTCCCTCTGAACACTGGGGGGGCGGCCCCCTCAAAAAATATAAGGGGGGTGAAACTGTCTTGAACGGAGGAGCTGGTGCCTGTGGCAGACAGTATGCTCTTAAAAGGCCTGCAATTATGTGGGTGAACTTGTCATGTGGGTCCTTCCTTTGACATGGCAGACTCCTGGTTCCATGGGGAAAGCACATACAACCAGTCTCACTCACATGGCTGGTGGCCATTAATCTAGGACAGAGGTAGACAAATGATAAAGGCCAACATACAGGTCCCCAAATAATGGGGGTATTGCAAGCAGTGCTTTCATTGATTAAAGTACGTGGGGCTACCTTTGAAGGTGACTCGGAAACTACAGCTAATCCAGAATGCAGCAGCTAGACTGGTGACTGGGAGTGGCCGCCGAGACCACATAACACCGGTCTTGAAAGACCTACATTGGCTCCCAGTACGTTTCCAAGCACAATTCAAAGTGTTGGTGTTGACCTTGAAAGCCCTAAATGGCCTCGGCCCAGTATACCTGAAGGAGCGTCTCCACCCCCATCGTTCTGCCCGGACGCTGAGGTCCAGCGCCAAGGGCCTTCTGGCGGTTCCCTCATTGTGAGAAGCAAAGCTACAGGGAACTAGGCAGAGGGCCTTCTCAGTAGTGGCGCCCGCCCTGTGGAACGCCCTCCCATCAGATGTCAAAACCATAAACAACTACCTGACATTCAGAAGACATCTTAAGGCAGCCCTGTTCAGGGAAGTTTTTAATGTATGATATTTTAATGTTTTTTTGTTTCTATGGAAGCCGCCCAGAGTGGCTGGGGAATCCCAGCCAGATGGGCGGGGTACAAATAATAAATTATTATTATTATTATTAAAGTACCAGTAAACTCATATATTGACAAAAAAGCCCTGCTTACAGGTGATATTTGTTTACAGAGTAGCTGAAATGTTACTGAAAGCATGAGAAAACCAGAAAGCCACTCGGACCCATGCTTTCTCGTCACAGGGCAAGCAAAAATGTGAGCAAGCCTAGCGTCTCACAAAAATATGCGTTGGTACAAATTGAATGGTCATTATTTCCTCACTATTCAGTCATGCAGTTGCACCAGTTTTGCAGGCAGTCCTGTAAATATTTGACCAAATACAAAGTGTAGTACCTTCTGTCTCTGGTCTTCAGCTGGAATTAGCTGGCTATATATCCTGAAGTGCATGCTACATCTTCTGCCAGCTTTAACTGTTGCCTCTTACAATGGCTCCTTTGCAGCATGTAACAGACAACCCCCTCGCTTATTATGCCACCTGGTAAAAGTCTCAGGAGCATTTATTTGTCTGTTTCATTGACTGCAATTCTGTGTTCTTTTTGTTTTATTAATAAACCACAGTTTTTGAATTATTAACCTGGTGTGCTTTGATCCAAGGACATTCTGAATAATCCATTTTATCTCATCCCAACATTACTATTTTGGTGCTCTCAGCCAAGCTGCACAAAAGTGACTGCTAACCCTTGCTAGGGGAACTTGGGTAGGAGCTGGTTGGTTTATAAATTACCACACTTATGAGCTACTACAAAATATGTTTGAAATATATTTGCTGGGAATTTATTATGCAGGATTTTATTTTATTTTTAAAAGAGTAATCTCAACTTTCATTCTAAATTGGTAATGGCCATCTACCACCTCAGAAACCTCCTACCTCATTGTGTTGCATATGTACACCAGGTCTAACTCACATTTGTACTACAATTCTATGTGTTTGTGCCGCAACTGCCACTCTAATGTTGCTACAGTTCTAGACTGAAATCTTTAGCTTTCTTGTCATTACATTCCATCCACCCGAATATTATTATTTTTTGCCATCTCACCCATTCATGTTATGAAGCTGTCCTAAATTTTGATCCAATACCAAAAAGTATATTGACTTGAACATGGAGCATTTCAGAAATGGGCTACTGTTTAAGGCCTTTGGTGAACAATAGGATATAAAAATTTTCAGTGCTTGAGGTGAACCTAACTTGTTTTTCTTTCTTGGATAACTGGAAGGAAATCAATGGCACTAGTTACATAATTCATGCAATCACAATTGGTTATGCTGTGTTGATTTTCCCAGGCTTTGCCACTTAAATGAAAAGCTTTGTTTATTCTTCTGAGCAACATATAAATGACAAAATGATGTTCATTTTAAGGTGGGCAAAAATCTTCTGAAGTAAATGCAATTTGCACCAGGGCTAAATTGGAACAAGAGCTTTACAGATGAAAGCAATTAACACAAGGTAATAGAAAACAAGTTGTGAATATCTCCTTAACAGACAGCAGGTTAGCAATGGCTGATATTGCAGAGTTTTGGAGTTGCTGAGAGGGTCTACAGTTCACTTGTCCCGTGCCTAGAAAGCATGGTTCCAATAGGTTTTCTGCTGGCCCCACTGCTGTCCCTGGGAAAATCTGCTCTTTTTTGCTGAATCGGAGCAAATGACAATCCACAGAAGAGCTGATTGATATTTGCTCCAATTTAGGAGTGGGTTTCCTTGGAGGAAAGCAGTAGGGGAAGCAGAAGTTGAAGTGACGGACATGAGGCAGTAGTTGTAGGTGAGCTGCGCACAGGTGAGCTGCATGCGAGCTGCCGGCCAGCCCTGTGGAGCCTCCTTTTATTGAGACAAATATGCAAACCAGGCAGATACATTTTGGGCTGTGACCTTTACACACCTTCTGGTCTCGAGATCGTGGGGTGGTACAAAGTTATTTTGGCACCTGTTTCCACCGTGTCATTTCCTCCTTGCACAGTGTATGACGAAGGAGACAAAAGGTCTCAGAGACAAAGGTTACAGACAGGACACCGCAGACTACTGAGACAGCAAAAGGTTAGACAGAGGCAACGATGTTCAGACAGCTGTGGCTTTGTCTGTGAGGGGTGTGAGTGCTCCGCACCCCAAGGTCATGCATGCAGGCAGGCTGAGGCTGCCTGTGGGTGGGGAGTGTGCTCCCTCCGGACCCCACTCCCCACTCCGCAATCATCCCTACAGAAGTGTTGATGAGCCCCTAACTTGCATGTTTGCTTATTTAGGGATGAATCCAACTAAGCAGAACAACTTTCACTTGCACAATAGAACTCCCGCCTCTCCCCCCCCCCCGCTGCCCCCAAATCAGCTGGAGGTGCAGGAGGAGAGGGAGGGGGCAAGCAGAAGTTATACTCGCATAGTGACTGAGTTTGATACAACCTTTAGATGTGTCATTGTCTCAGAGCTTCTCATACATAGGGCAGCCACTTTGACAAAAAAAAGGTAAATGCATCATCCAAAATAGGACAAAAAGGGGCAAAAATGTACATAAAATTTCATGTTCTAATTTAGACATATAGGTGCAATTTTAGAAACACTATCAACACCACAGTGAGGAAGACTGACCAGGTCACTTGTTTTGCCTGCTCAGTTTGATGTCTGGGTGCTGTTACTGGGCAACCTCCAAGTCCCAGCTCTCCTTTCTTAGGGCTTTTTACCTTTAAACTGGATTTGGCCTGGGCAGCTCCTTAAACGGAGGATGCCTTCAAAATGAGGACTTCTCCTCTGTAAAGTAGCCTCCAGTATTCACACATTTGAAATCTAGCAATGCTGTTGTATGCATGGTGGAAAAGGAGGGTTGTGCCCTCCACTCCCATCCCATAAACATGATATCAAATGTGATACGGAGATGCACATATTCACTTCTATGAACAATGTGCTCGATCTCAGCAATCTTTAAAAAGAGCACGGGTTACAATTTAAACAAACTGCTCGGCTGCATTGAGCAGAATAGACCAGGCATAGGAAAGGAAGGACCTAAGGGAAATCTTGGTGAAGCACTTCAAAGGTCCATCTACTAAAGCATGCCCAGCTCCCCATGGTGGCCGGCCAGATGTCTTTGGGAAAATGCACAACCAGAGTATAACGGCAACAGCCCCCTGTTGTTTGTCACTCCCAGAACTGGATTGCTTTTGACCTAGGGATATGCCACATTTTGATGGGAACTGGCAAATATCCTTTCCTCCCCATTGTCTTTTGAAACATTGCTGTTTGATCTTCAAATAAATTTGAATTTACTGACATGCTCTGTATTTTTTATGTTTGAATTTACTGGCATGTTCTGTATTGGGCAGGCCACAGGAGAGGGTCAGATGCCTTGTCAATCCCAGCAGGTAATGTAACAGGAAGACCCGGCCTGGGCAGGTCTCAGGCCAGGTCTTCCTGTTATATACCTGCTGGGATTGATAAGGCATCTGACCCTCACCTGAATCACATAGCTTTCCTGACGAGTGCTTTGGTCTGCGCACCAGATACCAGGCACTCTACTATTCAAATTAGGCCCCAGTGTTTTTGTTACAATCCCCTTCTTAATTAAGTAATCCATTTTATTCTAAAATTTAAATTCTCAAAACTTTCTTGTTTGTTAATTCGAGCAAGTAAACTACTGCTCTCACTTCATTACAATCAGTATTTCTACCTGCAACACACCTGAGCAAACCTGCTCCTCTTCCTTTCACAGATATTTCGTTGCCATTTGCAACTGTAGCTGCCTCTGATTAGTTATCATTTAACTCTTGGGGGAAATAATTAGCATCACATGTCATGTGCATGGAAGTTGCCGAACCAATTAACCAACTAGAAGGATTACTGTTAATAGGACTAGTTTTCCTATAACTTGATATTGCTGGATAGTTTTGATGAACTGCAAAAGCATTTTTAGTTTGCTTTCTGTTGCGCCCTACTACTTCAGATTGGGCCCCACTGGCTAGCCCTGAGTTGCCCTGCCTTTGCATGAAGTCTTGGGTTTGCAATTTTGGGGGACGGGAGACTATGGCACTGGGGAGCAGGTAGACTGGTGAGGCCCCCTAGATTTAGAGGCCCAAGTTGTCCTGTCCTCACATGAAGTATTGGGTTTGCAATTTTAGGGGAGGGAAGACTGCAGCACTGGGGAATGGGCAGGCTGGTGAGACCACCTAGACTTAGAGGCCTGAGTTACCCAGCCCTCGCATGAAGTCTTGGGTTTGCAACTTTGGGAGAGGGGACACTGCCCACTGGGGAGCAGGCGGGGTGGCAAGGCCCCCTAGATTTAGAGGCCCTAGGCTTCAGCCTACTTAGCCTATACATAAATCCAGCACTGGGTCAAGGTGGCAGCCACCCCTCTGCTACCTCCATTGCTGCAGCATCAATGTCGCGAACGTGTACTGTAGTATTTATTTATTTATTTATTCAGCCACGCCCCCCCCAGCCGACCAGATTGGTCAACCCAAGGAGTGATGCAGCTGGGGACTCCCTAATGGCGCGAGGGCTAGCAACGCCCCCCGTGTAGAGGGGAGAGCTCATAACGAGCCCGCAAAAAGGAAATGGCTTTGGTGGGCAGGCGCTCGGGGGCTGCAAGAGATTGCTTTTTCAAAATTGCCTGGGGGCCGCTTGAAACCAGCCTGGGGGCCGCAAGTGGTCCCTGGGCCGGACTTTGGACATGCCTGAACTAGGCGCAAGGGCTTTCTCAATTCTCTCCTGCAGCCTCTTTGAAATGCAAAACTGAAACCCACTATAAAGGTATTTGTTAAGGTGTGTTTTTGTTTTAAATTCACAACACCCATTTAATTTGGGAGACGTTTGGAGCTGGAAAGAGGAAATGAAAAAAGTTCACCTAAGGCAGGATTACATACTTAGACCTGGAAATCTACCATGCAGCATCCTCAATCTCTGCTCTATAGCATTCGAGCTAAAGGCACTTGCTTTTAATTGTCTCTTTCAGGGGCTCGTGTAATAATTGGAAAAGAAGCAGCAGAAACTTATGCTTCCCTGCTAGGTTGCCAGATCTCACTGTTTGGCCTAAACTTCCAGGGCTTTTCAGGGTTTCAAGGAACATGACTTAGATCTCAGCATGAGCAGCCAGACGCAATGGGACAGGCTTATTTTTTTGCGCAGGGCCAATCCCCAGTCCTGAAGTTCTGAAGTTTAACGAATGTATTCTCCATACTTTTCTCTCTCTGTTCCTAGGGATGACGAGCAGGCACCGACAGGTGCAATAAATACATTTTTAAAAATGAATGAGAAATACAATTATCCTGCAATGCGGATCAGCACTCGGGGATTGTGCTAAGGTTACCAGATTCTTTTCAAAGAATCCGGGGACACTTTTTCTAAAAAAAGAAAGAGAAAAGTTTTTATTTTAAAGAAGTAATATCTTCTCTTCTGTGGTCTCCAATGTCGTGCAACCTTCCTTTGGGCCCCAGCCTGCTCTCTTAACTCCAGAGAGGCAAAATGGCGGGCGCCACGGCAGCGGGCAGCTCCTGAAGCCAGCCGGAGGCAACCGCACTACCAGGCTGGCTCTGGGCTACTGAGACTGCTGCCGCCGTCACCACTGCCAAGGGGGAACCAGGGACGCCTGGCGTGTCAACTGGGGGAACTGCTGACACCCCCCCATGACCCAAATTGAGCCGGGAGCGAGAGTGCCTGGCCACCCGGCCAACTGCGCAGCGGTGCTCTGAAGCCAGGACAACCCCGGAGCCAACGCAAGGAGAAGGAGAAGAGGAGAAGGAGAAGGAAGAGAGAGAAAGAGGAAGGAGAAAAAAGAGGGGAGCCCCGACCTTGCCGTGCCGCTGCTGCCACCACCGTTAAGGAGGAGAGCACCGGGAGGGCAAGGACACGTTGCTGAGCCCAGTCCCAACCTGAGCCTACTCCACGGTGGCTAGCGCTCCAAGACAGCAGGCTATATATACATTATTTACCCAATGGACCCCGCGTCATTGGCTCATTCCGGGCTGCTCCTGTAGGCCAATCAGGTTGCAGATTCACTTCCTCCAGAAGCCTGATTGGCTGCTCCTGCAGGCCAATCAGGATGCTGATTCACTTCATCCAGGAGCTGGATTGGGGAGCTCCTGCGGACCAATCAGACTGCTGCATTCTGGATCGTATTGTTCTAGCTCAGTACATAACACCAGTGTAGTGGGGAAGGGAGAGAGGCACAGTTGTACTTGATACTGAGAAGTGCAAGATGTCTCCTTTGTAATGTTGGCCCTGGTCTTAATCAAAAGTACAGTATGTAGATGCATCCTCTAAAACACTTTGCAACAAAGGATAAAAGGGGCAGATGTCAGGCGAAGAGGGAACACATTTCATTCTTGAGGGAATCAAGCTGATCTTCTGTCCTCTTGATTCAGTCATGCATAGTTTTCCGCTGGATCAGAATATGGATAGGGGTGTGTGTCCCATGGACTGCAAGAAGATCAAACCTCTCCATTCTGAAGGAAATCAGCCCTGAGTGCTCACTGAAAGGACAGATCCTGAAGCTGAGGCTCCAAGACTTTGGCCACCTCATGAGAAGAGAAGACTCCCTGGAAAAGACCCTGATGTTGGGAAAGATGGAGGGCACAAGGAGAAGGGGAGGACAGAGGACAAGATGGTTGGATAGTGTTCTCGAAGCTACCAGCATGAGTTTGACCAAATTGCGGGAGGCAGTGGAAGACAGGAGGGCCTGGCGTGCTCTGGTCCATGGGGTCACGAAGAGTTGGACACGACTAAACGACTAAACAACAACAACGTGTGCATATGAGAGCACAACACCATCGCAATTCTTCCCCAGCTAGTCAAACTAAACTTGGAGCAGGGGAAAAGTCTTTGTTACAGGGAAGCAATGAAACCACCAGCTAAGCTTAGCATGACATGGAATTTGTCAGAGTAATAATGAAGCTGGCTTGATAACCATCTTGTTGAGTCTGATTAGCTGGGAACCGTGCAGTGAAGAAGTCCTTTCAAGTTCATAAAAACTGATGGCAGCACACCAGCTTGCTCCTGAAGTGCACTGGGGAAACAAGGACCAGAAACATTGGTGGGCAGGAAGAATGACCAGTGCATAGAAGCAAGACTTTCTGTAGATGCTTTCAAAACTCTCCATTTACCCATTAAATTACAAATTTTGCACAAGATATCAAATCTACTGAAAAAATGGTGCAGTATTAGTTACCCCTTAGCTGGGCATTAGGGACGCAGGTGGCGCTGTGGGTTAAACCACAGAGCCTAGGGCTTGCCGATCAGAAGGTCAGTGGTTCGAATCCCTGCGACGGGGTGAGCTCCCGTTGCTCGGTCCCAGCTCCTGCCAACCTAGCAGTTCGAAAGCATGTCAAAGTGCAAGTACAGTGGTGCCCCGCAAAACAAATGCCTCGCAAGACGAAAAACTCGCTAGACGAAAGAGTTTTCCGTTTTTTGAGTCATTCCGCAAGACGAATTTCCCTATGGGCTTGCTTTGCAAGACGAAACATCTTTTTCTTAAAGCCGCTAAGCCGTTAATAGCCGCTAAGCCGTTAATAGCCGCTAAGCCGCTAATAGCCATGCTTCGCAAGACGAAAAAAACGCAAGACGAAGAGACTCGTGGAACGGATTAATTTCGTCTTGCGAGGCACCACTGTAGATAAATAGGTACCGCTCCGGCGGGAAGGTAAACGGCGTTTCCATGCGCTGCTCTGGTTCACCAGAAGCGGCTTAGTCATGCTGGCCACATGACCCAGAAGCTGTACGCCGGCTCTCGGCCAGTAAAGCAAGATGAGCGCCGCAACCCCAGAGTCGGCCACGACTGGACCTAATGGTCAGGGGTCCCTTTACCTTTATAGCTGGGCATTAATGCAAAAAGGTCCTATGAAATACAGATGTTTGTTTGTGCTGCCTTTCCGCCCTCCTGACTCCCAGTTCCCAGCTTTTGCAGTTAATGAAGAGCAGAAGGGTTGAAAGTAGTAGAGGGGGCAAGTGGTGGGGTTTTTCAAATTCTTACAGAATTCACATTCTTGTGAATTAAAAGAGGTTTTGTTTCATGTTGATCCTGTATGGGGACCATTTTAATAGTAGATTCATATATTTCCTTTTAAAAACTCTCAAAATACATTTTCCTCCGCATTAAATATTAATGGTGTATGCCTTGTTATTCCTCACTAAAAATTGATTGCATCAATTAGTTACTTGAAATCCCCCTCCAGCTCTGCACAATCTCCCTGTGGCACCATACAAATCTTCCACCAGCCTTTAGCTGAAGCTTGACAGCCCTGCTGTAAACTGATTATTAGACTGTTAAGGGAAGGGGGAGGGGAGGCTCACAGAGAGGAAATGGCTGGAATTCTCCCCACATGTGTTCACAGCAGTCATTTTAGGCTGAATTCATGCCACTTCCCTTAAACTTCCCCACCCACTCCCCTATGTGCTATTACCACATACAGAAGCTTCCTGTATGGACTGTCAAGGCAGTGGCTTCAGAAGCTACAGCTTAGAGAGGTCAGTTCCCTGATTTCTCATATCTGATTGTGAGGTTGAATGTTGTTGTTTAGTCGTTTAGTCGTGTCCGCCTCTTCGTGACCCCCTGGACCAGAGCACGCCAGGCACTCCTGTCTTCCACTGCCTCCCACAGTTTGGTCAAACTCATGCTGGTAGCTTTGAGAACACTGTCCAAGCTTCTCGTCCTCTGTCGTCCCCTTCTCCTTGTGCCCTCCATCTTTCCCAACATCAGGGTCTTTTCCAGGGAGTCTTCTCTTCTCATGAGGTGGCCAAAGTATTGGAGCCTCAGTTTCAGGATCTGTCCTTCCAGTGAGCACTCAGCGCTGATTTCCTTAGGAAAGGATAGGTTTGATCTTCTTGCAGTCCATGGGACTCTCAAGAGTCTCCTCCATCACCATAATTCAAAGCATCAATTCTTCGGCGATCAGCCTTCTTTATAGTCCAGCTTTCACTTCCATACATCACTACTGGGAAATAGCCTTTACTATACGGACCTTGAGGTTGAATAGTATCATTTATTCATTCATGTATTATCCACCGGTCAATCTAAGGTCCCAGGGCAGGTTACAATGATTAAAACACAACATTAAAAACAGCTTAAAACTACTTGTGAAGCTCCCTGAGATCTACGGGTATAGGGCGCTATAAAAATGTAATCAATAATAATAATAAATAATTCTTAAATTGGAAAGATAAGGTGGGTCCTAAAAATGTACACTTCAGGTGTCAAAAGCCACGGTAAATAGGCATGTCTTCAGCATTTGCCGAAAGCTGTGTAGTGAAGGTGCTGGATGCACATCTAGGGGCCACCTCTAAGAATGCCCTGTTCCAGGCCACCACCATGCCCAAACTTCTGAGGGTGGTGGAACAACCAAGATTGCCCCCTCTTCCAATCTTAACACCCAGGTGGGTCCGCAGGGAAGGTATATTTCAGGTATTGGGGACCTTCTATGCTGACTGCTTAACATTCCTGCGTCTTCTGCAGGAAGGTAGAAAACTCCCAATGTTTGTTTACTGAAGTGCAGCTACAGTACACTTCTCCATATGTTGCTGGATTCAAATACAGTGATGATAATCAGATCCCAGCATGGGCTAGGCAGATCTTGTGATAAGTAATGACTCCAGCATTGTATTTCCCCCCAGGTACTGAGCATGGCTCAACACAGCCCATGTGGAAAGCTGATTTTACCTCCGTTGTGTAGGTGGAAGTTTTCCCTAAGTGGCAGCTACATCGCAGTAGCCAAGATTTGATGGGGTCTGATTTATGTTCCAAAGT
This sequence comes from Podarcis bocagei, assembly GCF_964188305.1. Lineage (NCBI taxonomy): Eukaryota > Metazoa > Chordata > Lepidosauria > Squamata > Lacertidae > Podarcis > Podarcis bocagei. Next base: position 41,687,332 of record NC_138143.1, on the reverse strand, counting down.
TTGAGGTGTGTGAAAATGTTTATGACCCCCTCCGCTACCTTTTCCCACTTTTGTTTAACTTTTCATGTCTGGCCCCAGTTCGAGTTTCCCTGATATACTGGATCTCTCCCTGTTACTAAGGCAGCTGGGCCAATGCTCACTCACATGAGCAGAAGCTGAATGCAGAAGCTGTTTGGCTGCATCGTCACTGAGCTGCCCATTTGGACGCACATCCCAATGCACGCATACGCACACCTTGCAACAAGCCTCCCCCCTGATTTGGCTTAGTGTGGCACCACAGAGAACACAGGAAGAGAATATTCCAGGTGTGTGGCTGGTGAAGAACAGAGCGACAAGGCTGGTCTGTCCATGAGTCAGCAATATCAAAAGCAAGCTGTGACTACATAATCACATGAGGACTGTTCCAGAGTATTTTTCATTATATCTATTCGGAAAAAGATTGGTTAATGAAGAAATTACCTATCTTTCTACTTACAAGTGTTAAACTAATTGGCTGGTGAAGAATTCAACGAAACAGTAGTTGTTATCCGGAAACACTGTTCAGCAGAGTTCAGAGTTGGACATCAGAATTGGACATTTGCTGATTATACAAAGCTTCACAGCTTGCTTTCCGCCGGGTGAAGTCTGGCACCGTGATTCATTTAAGGACTTTCAGAGACTTTCAGAGGCTTCAGTTTGTTAATTTTGATGTTTTGAATTATTCCATAAAGATGTTCACATTGTTATTGTTTCTGGCCATCGTGTTGCTTTTGATATTGCTGACTCATATTTTGCAACACAGGAGTTGGTTGGTTTACTCTTTGTTGTACCATGGTCTGTCCATGAGGCAGACTGAGGCAGCTGCCTCAGGTGGCAGAATCCAAGACGTACCCACCAGAGAAGTGGCTATGGTGGCTTCTGGGTTTCAGTGATGGGACTCTTGTGAGATCTGGCCAGAACCTGGAAGCTGCTGCTACGTGACCCCAGTCACTGAGATGGCAGGTGGTGCACACACACACAGGGTGACACCTTTCCAGTTTTCCTCAGGTGGCAAAATGAGATGAGCTGCTCTTGTGAGAGCAGCACATACACCTTAAAATGGGACCACCCTCTGCAACTGCAAGTGCGTTTGAGCTCACACAATAATTCTATCTGAAATGTCACTCTTTCTTTGGGCATAATTTATACTGCCACATGGGATGTGTCAATGTGTAAGACTTTCCTCTGGTTTCCTTTGTTGACTAACAGGCTGAATGCAGAATTCTGTTAGGATGTCATTTGCTGTCTTAGGCTACTGCAAAGCAGACACTCTTTTAACATCCCATAAAAACTTGTAATGATCTCACGCGGGGAAATTCCTATTTGTAGCAATATAAGAAACATGTAATTGGATTCACGGAGAACGTGGATGGGTATTGTAATTAACTGGAGTTTGAGAACATAAGGGTCTTCTGGTTTCCCAGAATTAATATGGTCAGTGGTTGAAGTGAGTGCTTTTTATATTTTATTATAATTGCTTTTCAAGATATAGAGGAAGTAAGTGATTCAGTACAAAATCGTCTACGCGTTTTTTTCCAGCATACGAGTCTCACTGCATTCAGTGAAAGTTACTCTTGAGTAAAAACAAGCCCAGGATCTCACCCTCATACTTCATTTCTAGCAATATCATTGTTTCTTCTTGGCCAGATTCTGATGTCAGAACCTTGATACCAGACTATGATCTCCCTCTTTCTTAGATTTGCCATCCCTCTTTCCCTCTTTTTAAAGCATATTTAATAAACATTGTAAGGTAATACAAGGATAATAGTCAGATCAAAGCCCTGGAGGAAGTCAAAAGGGGCATTAAACATTTGGAGTAATGAATAGGTGTTTCCATGCCATTCTTTTGGTATGGGAAACAGTGAATAGCTGATAATATTAATCTGATGCTTCCTTCTTTCTTCTCTTAGACCACTGAAGAGCAAAGCACATTGTTAAGAACAAGATGTGCTAAGCTACACCAAGTAAGCCATTTGTAACAAAAACTGTCACTGAAATGATCCCACATTATCTTTTTAAACATTACTCTCCTAAATGAGCCCTTTCACTACTGACAAATACTTTCACATTCTGTTTTCTCCGCTGATTAATCGATCAGTCTATTGTTCTCTGGTGTCGTACTTCAGCTCAAGTTTTCTCAAACTTTGACATTCTGCCTTAAAACCCTTCCCCACCCCCCTCATTAGTTTCCCTTCCCTCACTGTGGGAATAACTTGTAATGAGTCCCATGCCTGTGTAGCAGCCCTGTTTAGTAGTTCTCACAACAGCGAACAAATGCTGTGGATAGGAAGTAATGATCTGAAGACTCAGTCGTGTGTCCTACAATATGGGTGATCTATGCTCCAGGCCATGCTGATTGGTGGTTACAGTAAACCCCTTGAAGTTGTCACCTGACATCATAATAATGGCAGATGATTGGCAGATGGGCAGTCCTGCTCACCTACCAAAGTTGGTCTGCAGGGGTGGGTCCTGCATTAAGGTAATAAGCATGGTAGTGCTGTTAAGTTGCCCAATATGGGACCTAGCCTCCATAATGTCCCCAATCAACTGGAGGTTCATCTATGTCTCTTGTAGTGAAGGCAAAGGGACCCCTGACCATTAGGTCCAGTCATGACCGACTCTGGGGTTGCAACGCTCATTTCGCTTTACTGGCTGAGGGAGCCAGTGTACAGCTTCCGGGTCATGTGGCCAGCATGACTAAGCCGCTTCTGGTGAAACCAGAGCAGCGCACGGAAACGCTGTTTACCTTCCCACCGGAGCGGTGCCTATTTATCTACTTGCACTTGGACATGCTTTCGAACTGCTAGGTTGGCAGGAGCAGGGACTGAGCAACAGGAGCTCACCCCGTCACGGGGATTCGAACCACTGACCTTCTGATCGGCAAGTCCTAGGCTCTGTGGTTTAACCCACAGTGCCACCCGCGTCCCCGTCTCTCACAGTAGGATCCAGCAATACTTGTCCCCTCTCAGGGCCAGCAAAAGAAGATTAGCAGAATGACTGCCAACAACTGACTAACTGGAAACAGCTGAGATGATCATATGGTACAACGGAAAGGGAGTTATTTCCAAGTTTGCAAGTACTTTCTTTGTCCTCTCACTCCTAAGAACGTAAAAGGAGCCTTGTGGAATCATTCCAACATTCTGTTTACAACTGTGGCCAAGCCAGATGCCTCTGGGAAGCTTACAATGAGGACAAGTAGTAGATAGGTAGCCGTGTTGGTCTGCCATAGTCAAAATAAAAAAATTTCTTCCAGTAGCACCTTAAAGACCAACTAAGTTAGTTCTTGGTATGAGCTTTCGTGTGCATGCACACTTCTTCAGATACCTGAAGAAGAAGTGTGTATCACTTCTTCAGATACCTGAAGAAGAAGTGTATCTGAAGAAGTGTGCATGCACATGAAAGCTCATACCAAGAACTAACTTAGTTGGTCTTTAAGGTGCTACTGGAAGAAATTTTTTTATTTTGAATGAGGACAAGGATGGCGATGCTTCCCCTGTTGTTTGTCCAAAGAGAAGGAAACAAAGAGAAGGAAGAGTAGAAAGTGAAAGTGAGGGTGGCAAAGGCATTATAATATTCATGTTGTGCAAATTTATCCTTAGCTTCTGTCTCTATAAATGGCAATATATGAAAGACTTACAGTTTTGAATAGCAAACAAATCACCTTAACTGAACACAATTTTCATTTGAAAACAAGCTGTGGAGTTTACAGCTGAAATCTTCCCGGGAAAATGGCCCTATGATTTATCAGTACTGTAGGAATGAGAAGCAATTTGCAAGGTTCCCCATGAATAATGTAGGATGACAATGGCACTCAATGAAATCACTGGGAAAATGAAGTCCCCTAAAACCTCTTCATGAGTATATATAATGTGTGTATGTGGATATATGAATGTGCTTTAATTTAAATAATTTACTAGAAGCAGGGAAATTGCGAAAGGAGCCACTGATCAATGATTATTGTTGCCATTAACTCCATAAGAAATCTCCTTAATGAATAAAACACATTAAAGGCCATGAATATGGAAGAAGTTTCTGAAGAGTGTCTGCAAAGGCCAAAATTATGCTGGAATGGCTCTCCTGAAATGTGTCATACTCTGATAGAGTTTACAGGTTGGCTCCGTTGAGGTGGAGTCAAAAATTTTGAGTGTCAGCTGACCTGCAGAACGCATGTGCACACATTTTAAATTGCTAGTTGTAATGGCTACGCAAATTCTTGTCCACTCTACAGAAGCACTACACCGTGTAGTGAAGAGCTGAAAGTCGCCAGATTTGATTGTCGCCTCAGTGATTTCTAAGACTGAAACCCACACTGTGAAAGCATTTAGCTCTGCCTTATCATGATGGTTCATGTGGGACACAGCCACTGTTGCAATGTCCTCATATACTATGATCCGACACTCAAGGAAAAATTAAACAGAGAGAAGGGAAGCCACTGTAACAGCAGGAGGTGGGGAAAGAGTGTTCACAAATACTGGCCACCCACCTCTCTTCATTTCTATTTGAGACAGCACAGCTGATCAGATATTGCATACCATATGTTATATACAGGGCTATGTAGGGATCCTTCTAAAAACACAACAGCTTCCCACACACCCCCAAACCCCAAGCAATGCCCAGAAAATCGCCGAGCGCAAGTCCCGTTGTTACACTGACAAACCTTCTGGTTTTGACAAACCTGCCCACCTCATTTTGCTCTGCGCTGTGTTCAAAGTCCTCGGATGTTTTGTTCTCTTCAGATAAATATTATTCTAAGCGTATTCAAATTATTTAGCACATTTGCATCCCATCATCCCTCAAAGGAATTCAGCGTGGCGTACATGTGACAGTCCATTTTATCCTCACAACATGATTTTATTTATATCTTGGGTTCCTTTCCAGTGCGTTGGATTGTTGATTCAAAGGGACAATTTGTTGCTGCCTTATAGTGTTTTGTGTGGCAGTTATTCTGAAATGCTCCTCACTGCGAATGACTTGGTCTTGTGGCGTGAACCCAATGCATTAGGAACCCTCCAATGCCCTCCTTTTTTATTTCCAGATTTTGTACAGAGCTCCATGCATGCACAGTGAGCCGGAGTTTTCTGTTCCTTCCATTCTTTTATTTGTATATTTCCCTGTGCTATATTACCCATGCATATTGCAAAAATAAAAGGCAATCTTCTTGTGATCAGATGCACGATTACTTCAATATTTTTCTTTTCTTTTTTTGCTGCAGTTTACAGATGCATATGTGTATTTGATAGACTTTGGCAAAATAAGCAATTTGATTCAAGAGCACAATACCTATGGCTGTATCAAGATTCTTTTTGCATGGTATTGCACCTGTGTACAAAGGTACATGTGCATATCAGCTGAAACCACACAAAATAAAATATTTGTAAACTGTTTTTTTCAATCAGTTTGACTATGTGCCTTGGGAATATGAGTCAGCGGGTGTGTTGAATTTTTCAACTTTCCACTTTCAAAAATGAGGGGTGCTAAAAGTTGTAGTGTGACTTGGGAAGTCAACAGATATTTTGGTTAAATTAATATAATATAGACTTCCTCAGTAAGTAAGTAAAATGTGTGTGAAATGGCATAGAACTCATTAAAAATGATTGCCAAACACTTGCTGCTGCTGCTGCTGCTATTATTGTTATTAAGCATTATCTGATATTTTCAGAAGGTAAAATTAAAATTATTTGTTTTTCCGAAAGCAGTTTATGTGTTTCTTCATCAAATGTAGACTTACCAAGCTAAATGTTGTTCAATTACAAAAATAACAATAGGTTTGAATTCTTCACACCGCAAAGCACATTTTTAAGACCTCCTCATTGAATAAATTTGCAAAAATTAATTTTTACTCTCTAAAACAATATGCCCTAATGAGCAGAGCTTCTCCTTTGGTTCTCCTTTTCTTTTATTTATTCAATAAATTTATACCCCAACCTTCCTCTTAAAGGAGCAAAGGGCTGAATTTTAGCCATGCAAATTTCTGTCTTTTTTTGGCAGTGCAAAACTGGTTATCCTAACAGGTATTCAGCAGCAAATCTCAAGGTTTACGTTGCCGTCTCACGAAGGCCTCAGGTAATACAATGCATTCCTTGTGATTTAAGCAAACAAGGTAAATTCATAGTTTAAGTAGCCTTTCCTGGAATGCCAACTAAATTGGGCTCATAAATTTGTCTGTTCCCTTTCCGTAAGATACAGGGCTACTGTGCTCTTGAGCTGCAGGTATAAACTATGCAGAAAGCTCAGCTCTAGAATGCATTAGATATGCATAGTTACCTCTGCCTCAAGGTAAGGTAGAAATCTGGGTGGTGGAGGGGAGGGGAGCCAGGATGGCACGGCTATATATTTTGCAGAGAAACACTGAAGGTCAGAACATCACTGAATGGAGGAGACTAGTTGGAAAGACAGAAAATAAGGCAATTGTTGAAGCAAAAAATAAAATAAAATAAAAAATCAGGTCAGGAGACAACAGGAGACTATGAGAGAAGGAGGCCCTGAATGTGAATGAACTGGTGAATAAACAGGGAACTGTATGCAACTGTATGAGGAAAAAATGTTTCATAAATTTCAACTTTAAAGGAACTTAGCTGTCAGGAAGACTCATCAGATGATGAAAATGGTAATACTTCTTCAGGTTTTCAAATGGGTTTAAAAACCGATCCATTCCAGTTTTCTTTTTTTCTTTTAATGGGTTTTTTTTTTAATGCTGCGGTCGAAATGGTTTTTTTGATCTTTTATCTGAGCGATAAACGTGCAGTTTTGTCTGCTGTCAATTTGGGGGTTGTTGGTGTGTGTGTGTGTGTGTGTGTGTGTGTGTGTGTAATAGGTATTTTGATTTGTATCTATTTTTGTTATTCATTCTTTCTGCCTTGAAACTGCCTTTCATCAGAAGTAGATCCCAGGGCGGTTAAACAGAACACAATATAACACAACAACAACATGCATCATAAAATTATTTAAACCAACGTTAAAAAAGAAACATTTCTATAAATACAACACCAGTTTGTTGTGCCGATAATGGGCTTTAAAGGTCAACACCAACACTTTGAATTGTGCTTGGAAATGTACTGGGAGTCAGTGTAGATCCTTTAGTACCAGTGTTATAAATTTAAAAAAGGTTAAAACATAAAGGACCCCTGGATGGTTAAGTCCAGTCAAAGGCAACTATGGGGTTGCAGCGCTCATCTTGCTCTATAGGCCAAGGGAGCCGGCGTTTGTCCACAGACAGCTTTCCGGGTCATGTGGCCAGCAGGACTAAAACCGCTTCTGGTGCAACAGAACACCATGATGGAAACCAGAGCGCACGAAAACGCCATTTACCTTCCCACTGCAGCAGTACCTATTTGTCTACTTGCACTGGTGTGCTTTCGAACTGCTAGGTTGGCAGGAGCAGGGACAGAGCAATGGAGCTCACCCTGTCACAGGGATTCGAACTGCCGACCTTCTGATCTGCAAGCCCAAGAGGCTCAGTGGTATAGACTGTTGTGTGGATTCGGGACCATATAACCAGTGTTATATGGTCCTGGCGGCTGCTCCCAGTCACCAGTCTAGCTGCCACATTCTGGATCAGTTGTAGAAAGAGATCTCACCTTTCTGTTCTAGGAATCATATGTGGGGTGGACACGCATAGGGATTCGCACGTACAATGTGCAATACAATGCAACAGTGTAACATGCAACAATGCAATGCAATACAATGCGACATAGTAGGGAAGATTGCAACTCAGGGGTCAGCAAACTTTTTCAGCAGGGGGCCGGTCCACTGTCCCTCAGACCTTATGGGGGGCCAGACTATATTTTTTTGGGGGGGAATGAACAAATTCCTATGCCCCACAAATAACCCAGAGATGCATTTTAAATAAAAGGACACATTCCACTCATATAAAAACACACTGATTCCCGGACCGTCCAGGGGCCGGATTGAGAAGGTGATTGGGCCGGATCTGGCCTCCGGGCCTTAGTTTGCCTACCCATGAACTAGATGGTGTGTGTGCCTGCTCAGTCTACTGTCCAGTTGATGTTGATGAACAGCTTCGAGGTCTCCATTCTTCACAGGGTTTTCTTTTCAAATGAGGCTTGGACCAGATAGCCTTTCAAATAGAGGACTGTCCTCTGAAGTATGACACTTGACCACCCTATCCTGTAATAATTTGGAGTGTTCAAGCTGTTTCCGAATTTGCATTTGGCTGTCTCCGAATGAATTTGGCTGTTTCCGACTGGCCTCGAGAGACACTCGTTAGAGACTTTGTTTTTCCTTTTCCATGGAGGCATTCATTAGAAGCATTAGAGAGCACGCACATCCAGCCGTAAGGAGGTGAAATGCGTGCAGCGATCCAAGAGGCACACCATTGCATAACCACACATATGACGGATAAAAATAGCACCTCTCCTGTGACTGAGGGTGGTTAGTGCTGAAAGGAGGCCACAGCAGAGCGGATGGACAGGGGATCTCGGTAACCGATTAGCAGAGCTGTATCCAGTGGCAAAGCCATGTGCGTATTTCATAGCCGGAGCTGCTGGAAAAGAGAGGAGGTCGGGTGTAGCTAGTCAGGGAGTGTGGAGAATGTCTTAAGCTGAAGGCAATCAAAGAGGAGAGAGGAAAGTGTGTGCAGAATATTTCTACGGTGGTTTAAGATTCAGGCAAAGGATTTTCGTCTTCATAAATATTTATTTTATATGTGGCCAGATTTAGTTTGATACAAAAGACAATCAATGAATGTGTGTGATTTATAAATCTCATCCACCTTATTCTGGAAAGCATGCATCTCGCGCAGATTACAAAAAATGACTTTTAAACAGAATCTGTGGAGCAGGAGGTGGTGGAAACGCATAAGCTGCGAGAATGCCATACATTCCTCATTGTTCTGCATGTTGAATCTAGTAGGCTGAACAAACAGAATGAAAGTCAACATCCCTAAGATCGTTTTAATAATTCCCAACACATAATAGCTCTCCTCATGAGTGACAGCAGCAATATAACTTGAATAATAATTAGCTCTTTATAGAACGCTGTAAGGCCTGACCGTGACCTGGATAGTGACAGGCCTTATTCACCAGGTACAAAGACGCCTCCATCACAATACCTAAGGGAAGAGTGCAGGGTCAATTCATCTTCTTTTGCCATGTTTCTCATATGGAAAAGGAGGTCTGGAGGCATGAAATGCCAGCACAGAGGGTACGGCCCAAATAATTTTGTATGCCTTGCTAATAACCTCAACATCCCCCTAAATGTTTTGGGTTTTGACTCCCAATTAAATCTCTGGAAAAGACGGCATGAGGACAGACGAGATGGGAGTGGGGAGGCGAGCAACGAATGCATAAGCGATGTGGAAGCCGAGGCTATGTACCAAAAAAAATAACTGTGTAATTAGTCTCCTTTTAAAGAAGAACGAATACTATAATGACGAGAGCTCCCTTCAAGGAGCCTGCATCATAGGCCAACCGGGTGTCAGGAGCCGGAGTCAGGAGTAGGTCAGCAATAAAAAAAACACTGTGAAGTTAACTCTTTATTCAAGGAAACCAAAACAGTGCAGGCCTAGCGATCGCAGCAACTCTTCCCAGTAGGTCTTGCCCCAATGAAGCAGTTTCAATGCCTGAAGGTCCTCGCTTTCCCACCGCTCTCTAAGGCTCCTTGCCCAGCAGTCTAAGGCTCTGTCGTCTTGTCTCTCATTGCTCTGCCCTCTTCATTTCCTGGGATACCAGCGGGGAGTGGGAATACTTGCAGCAGGAGGGGGAGACACCCTGGATTCTTCTGCTGCTTGCTTCATCACTGTCTCCTGGCTCCCCTCCTCCCCTTCACCCGAGTCTGGGCTGCTCTCTGCCACAGACTCTTCCTGCTCACTAAACCCTGTTGTCTCTTCAGCTTCTGACACCTCCTCCTCCTCCCAGTCTTCTCCCTCGGACTATGCATCTTCATCCCACCACAAATCCCCTGGCTCTGAGGCTTCTTCCCATTGGGGTTCCCCAGCTGGTGCCCCCCACCACTTCTCGGCATCCAGTCAGTCCATGAGGGTTGAGTCAGATAGTGAAGTGGATAGACTCTGCTTAGATTACAGTGGAGGGTATGACACAATTTTATTTAGAAGCAAGCAAGTGCAATATTTTGCAACACTGGATATGGTGACTGTGTACTTTGAAGAGCCGGGTGGCCCTAGAAGTTAAAAGACCACGTTCTGAAATATCAACCATCTCTGACCCTACGATAGTCAGGCGAGGCCTTGTTGGTGCTGCTGCCGCCACCAGGGGCTCCCTACTTGGTACTGACCCATGACAGAGCCTTTTCGGTGGCAATTCAACATTTGTGAGATGCCCTCCCAGGTGAGGTGCGCCTGTCTCCCTCTTTATCATCTTCCAGGAAAAATGTAATAACATTCCTGTTTACCCAGGCATTTGATGGTTTAAGGACACCCTTCCTCGCAACCCTGAGATAATTGTTTTTAGACACTTTTTTAAAAAAAATATTATTGATGTGTTTGCTGCCCTGGGCTTTTTCGAGAGGAAGGAGGGGATGAAATAAATTGAACGAAATGAATAAATAGTTTTGTGGCTGCCTTGCTGCAAGTTTTGCTCACAGGTATCCCACCTTCCATTTCAGCATGATAAAGGGATTATTACATACAGTATACCGTATTTTTCGCTCTATAACACGCACCCGACCATAACACGCACGTAGTTTTTAGAGGAGGAAAATCCGTAGGCATGCCACATGTAGGCATTCCCTCCATAACACGCACAGACATTTCCCCTTACTTTTTAGGAGGAAAAAAGTGAGTGTTATGGTGCAAAAAATACGGTATATATTATTACATGATAAAGGGACTATTACATAGCAGAATATAATGAGATCTGATTGAGTGGGTCTAGTGAAACCTCCATCCATGAGCCTCAGTCACATAGGGGGAAACCTCAGCCAGTATCAATTTTTGTTCTTGAGGACAATAAAAATGTAGTCAGAGGAGATTCAAGCAGTGAGATTTTCCTTTTCAGAAAGGGCGCAGGGGACTGAAACATTGTGGACAGTATCCCTCCCTCCCTCCCTCCCTCCCTTCCTCCCTCCCTTCCTTCCTTCCTTCCTTCCTTCCTTCCTTCCTTCCTTCCTTCCTTCCTTCCTTCTCTGTCTCCCCGCTGCTGCCCTGGCAGTCCTAGACTCATTTACCTGGGAGTAAGCCTTACTGGAACCAGTTGTCCTTCTGTGTACACATGCATAGAATTGCATTGTTAATTACTTTTGCTCTCATTACTCCCCGTGATTTATTTGTATTGCTTTCCTGATCAGCCAACTATTAAGAAGAAATAACCTTTAAAGACGAAAAACAAGCTGCGAATGGGCAGATGACCAGCAACAATGGCTTTCTTATCCACCACACCATCGCTTAAAAAAACCCCTTTGGTACCTCAAATATCTATTGTATCGTCTCCTATCACTCCTTTGAGGACCTGGGTAGAAGTACTTAATTATATTAAAAGCCTAGTTCTGCTCCTTAGAGATTTCTCTCTCTGGGCCGCAAAATGAATTATAATCTACTGGCAGCAAAAGGTTTAAATTGTAGCAATATTTATTTTATTTTATTTTATTTCTTACCTGCCCTTTACTACACGGTCCCTGGGCAGGAATAAAATATATGCAGGGATAAACTATACCATTATAAAACAGACAGCTACAACCATAAAAAATGTTTTAAAAAACAAAACAAATCACCAATTCTATATATAAAAGCAATACATACATTTAAAAATAATTCCACCTATGAAAATAGTTTAAAATAGCCCCAATACAGATGCACTGTTCGGATTGTTCGGAGAACTTCTAGTAGGTGCCCAGAAGACAACAGAAATGGTTTCTGCCTGCCTTGGAGGTTTCTAAGCAGAGATTAGATGCCCATCTGTCATGTACTAGACCAGGCATAGGCAAACTTGGCCCTCCAGATGTTTTGGGACTACAACTCCCATCATCCCGGACCACTGGTCCTGTTAGCTAGGAATGATGGGAGTTGTAGTCCCAAAACATCTGGAGGGCCGAGTTTGCCTATGCCTGTACTAGACAACCGCCCTCAGGGACCTCTTCCAACTCTACAGTTCTATGATTCTTGTATGTAATGGGAGGAGATTACTCCAGAGGGTAGGCAGCTGTTTACCAGCTCCATCTAGTATGCAGGATGAGACCCTATCTGCCTGCGGACTGCCTCGCCAGAGTGGTGCATGCTCTAGTTATCTCCCGCTTGGACTACTGCAATGCGCTCTATGTGGGGCTACCTTTGAAGGTGACCCGGAAACTACAACTAATCCAGAATGTGGCAGCTAGACTGGGGACTGGGGGCGGCCGCCGGGACCACATAACACCGGTTCTGAGAGATCTGCATTGGCTCCCAGTACGTTTCTGAGCACAATTCAAAGTGCTGGTGCTGACCTTGAAAGCCCTAAATGGCCTCGGTCCTGTAATCCTGAAGGAGCGTCTCCACCCCCATCATTCAGCCCGGACACTGAGGTCCAGCTCCGAGGGCCTTCTGGCGGTTCCCTCATTGCGAGAAGTGAGGCTACAGGGAACCAGACAGGACCTTCTCAGTAGTGGCGCCCGCTCTGTGGAACACCCTCCCATCAGATGTCAAGGAGATAAACAACTGTTTGACTTTTAGAAGGCATCTGAAAGCAGCCCTGTTTAAGAAGTTTTTAATGTTTGATCTTTTATCATGTTTTTAGTATTCTGTTGGAAGCCACCCAGAGTGACTGGGGAAACCCAGCCAGATGGGTGGGGTATGTATAAATAAATAAATAAATAAATAAATAAATAAATAAATAATTACAACTACAGGAAAGGCCCAATTCCTATATCTTATGGAAGAGACCTCTTGTAAAGATGGTATCTGTGGGAGGCTGTCTCCTGAAGTGTATGGTGATTCATTGGGCATATAAAGGTTGAGATGATATTTTTGGTATCCTTATGTAATGTTTCTAATTACTGCTTTATTATTAGCTAATGATACCAAAGGAAACTACAGAAGCAAAAGAAGCATAGCTGTTTAAAGGGCAAATATCTTCATAGTATATACGCTGTGTGTCGCTCGGTAGTTAATTGGAAGTCCTTGCCAATTCAGCCAAGGTCTATTTTATGTGTGTCATGCATCCTTCCCAAAAACGTTGACAGAGGTTCTTACTTGAGAGTATGGAAGAGATCATTATTCAGACTAATAAAGATATAGGCTTAGCAGCAAGCATGGGTCCAAAAGCCAGGATTCCAGGGCACACAAACGAGGTGAGAGATACAGAACTGACATTCCGACGAAAGAAGAATGGCAGATGAAATTAATGAACTATGCAGAATTGGACAAAATGACAGGAAGGATTCGAAACCTGCGGGACCAGAGATTTACAGGAGATTGGAAGAAGTATATGAATTATTTGAAGAGCAACTGTAATCAACAAATTACGCTTGTAGGACTACAAGAAGTTTTGTAAGGAGAAATATATGAAGTGTTACAAAGTAGAAAAAGATAGAGATATTGGTTATGAGTTTGAAATGTAATAGGAAAGATAAGAAATGCATACTGAGAGATTAGATTGGAAAATTTTCAGACAGGATTGATGGAAGTCAAAAATTTGAATAAGATGCAAAAGTATGTTTAATTACTGTTGAAAATGATATGTTAAAAAAACTACGGTAATAAAAAATGGATGCAATGAAGATGTCCCAACAGTTGCCAGACCCCCTCCGGCCAAGCTTTTAAAAACAAGGTGGAGTGAGCTCACTCACCCTGTTGTGTGAGTGACTGTTGTGTGTTGAAACACGCTCTCTGCCTTTGTGGGTACATCTCTTCCCACCTATGGAAGCAGCAAACTGGTTCTCTTTGGCATAACTGTGTCCTGCCCCTCTGGCTCCAGCCCCTCCTGCTGCTGTTCAACCCTTCTCACTGGCTGATCGCAGTCCTCCACTGTGATGGCCTGGGAATCTGATTCAGAGGCTGCACCTGAGGAATCCCAGCCTGCACAGGAGTCCCCGCCTCCAGGGCCGGGTGAGCCAGGGCAGGGGCTTGAACCTGAAGGGCCCTCACCTGTGCTGGATCCTCAGGAGCAGACACCAGCTGAATCCGCTCTGGCTCTGGAGGTGATTGAGGACCCATTGCCTGCAGGTGCTCCTCTCCCAGCCCGGTCAGGGGAAGGTGAGGTTGCCTCTGGTTCCAGTAACCCTCCAGCCTCTCCTGAGCTGCAGAGGCTCAGGGCAGAGAGGCGGAGGGAACTAAGTTCCCGCAGGAGGAGTGCTCGCCTTAAGGCTAGGAGAGGCAAGTCACCTGTGGACCGGGGCCGCCCTAGGCCCCAGAGGAGATAGAGGCCAACCCGCCCAGTCCCAGGTTGCGGGAGCAACATTGTTGGTTACCTGTTCCTGCCGGCACCCTGTCCTGCTTTCTGCCAGAGTTCCTGACCACGGCCGACTCCCTGCCTTGGACCCTGCTTCAGCCTCGGACTGGACACGGACCACATAGCACGGTAACACCCCCCGGGACCAGCACATCCACACTCCCAATGAAACTTTTCTCTCTGCAGGGGACCCGATGGATGAAGCCAGCAGATCTGCTTCTTCCTCTCCTACATCTGGAGTCACAAGGAGATGACCTCAACCCATTGGTGCCAGCTTTCAATACCTCCCCCCCCCCGCTTCTTCTCCTTCTTCTGTCTCTTCCATCAGGGATTCCCAACCAAACCATGCTGGATCCTGATGGAATCAATGGTTAAAGGCTGCCTTTGGGATGACATAGAAAGTACGGGAATGGAAGCACTACTAAAAGATGCAAAATGGCACAGAACGCCCCCTTGGTAATAATCTCTGGCATAACAGATGCCTTCTGATGGTTCCCTTGTTGCGAGAAGCCAAGTTACAGGGAACCAGGCAGAGGGCCTACTCGGTAGTGGCGCCCGCCCTGTGGAACGCCCTCCCACCAGATGTCAAAGAGAAAAACAACTACCAGATTTTTAGAAGACATCTGAAGGCAGCCCTGTTTAGGGAAGCTTTTAATGTTTAATAGGTTATTGTATTTTAATATTCTGTTGGAAGGCGCCCAGAGTGGCTGGGGAAACCCAGCCAGATGGGTGGGGTATAAATAATAAATTATTATTATTATTATTATTATTATTATTATTATTATTATTATTATTATTATTATTAACATTGCTCTAGAAGCACAGAAAGAGGCCATGCAAATCCACTTGTATCTCCTGTTCTGCAAAGTTGCTTTAATAGGAAATTGTATACACAGCAACATTCTCTTAAGCCTAAACTGGATATTATAGGAGACATGAAGTTTCTGCCATCTGATGTCTCGCACCCTCCTATCCTTATAATGTGTGCTACAGCACAATGCGTGGCACATTGTCATGCTGCCCTTTCATCTCTGAAGCACCAGTGATATTGGGCGTGGAGGCACAATATAATGACATCATGTCTCAAGTTGTATTGTCGTAACGGACTTTACAGGGAAGGGAAGACAAAAAGTCGTGGGTTGCTGGGAGCTCTGTCTCTAGTAGAAATCTAGTTCTGCCCTAACCGTGACTGATAACTGTAAAGTGGTTCGTGTAAATGCAATTAAACTTATCACACTGGGCCATATAGCCAGAAAGGAAAAGTGAACAAAATCTAAATTTACTCCAACATCACAGAGTTCTTACTGGAGGATGTTACTTTGTAATTTTTTTCCTTAACATTCTAATTGTTTGCTAATTCCTCCTGGGAAATCTTTGTCCTAGTTTCCTCAGGACTTCATAATTATATAAAATTCTGCATATTTCATGGTTAAAGAAGCAAATATTACAAAAACTGTGAATCTGCAAGGAGCAAACAAGCACAAGCTAATGGCAGATGGCGGGGTGGGGGGGGGAAGAAGTGTTTTATATTTGGAACATTAATAACAGTGATCAAAAAAGAGAGAAACAATAAAAAAACTATTCAAAGTTGCTGAAATTTAAGAGAGGCTTTAAATGGGATGGCAGATTACCACATTCGTATGAAACTATTATTAACTTTCTCCTTAAGTGTACTTTTATAATTCTAAATAAAGAAACAGGCAACGGGTTCTGCCTCCTTGATTCTTGATCTTGTACACAAAAGTTTGTATACCTCTCCCCTAATACAGAAACTCTCCATCTGTGAACTGCTCCCTGACTGTCAGCACAGAGAGATCAATGGCACTTGCTTCCTGTGATCTGCATCCAGCTAAGTCATACTAAGTCCCACTAAAATCAATATACTTCATATCCTGAAGTCCATTGAATTCAATGGTCCTACTCTGATTTAGCAACTAAGTGTTAGTTGGATGCAACCCAACAGGTAACTTTATATGACTGCAGTCAAAGGTGAGTCTCACAGGTGCATATGATGAAGATGAAAGTGTGAAAGGCAAATAAGAAAGAAGCTGAAAAGAAAAACTGACATTTCTGGGAAATGTGAGGAATTGGTGCCAATAAATATTTTTGTGTGCCAGTTGTTTCTATCACTGATGGAACTTCACCCTTCCATAACTAAGTGCCATTCAGTTAACTTTTATTTACTATTGCTGCCTTAAGATGGCTGTCCTTGCAATCGCCCAATCAATCAAAAACCGCTCTCAGGACTCAAAACGTTCCTGGCCATTTGCATTCCTGGTATTAGCGGATTTCTTAAGAATTATCAGTAAAATGCCAAGTTGGGATTAAATTAGCATAGAGTATCTAGGAAGCTTGCATTATCGCCAATTACTGCTGATGTGGATGGTCACTGTGGATACAGATAAATCTGCTAATTGAGGATAATCAGACATCTGACAACATGGACTGGCGCATGAAAGCTCATTAATGAATAATGGAGTTCGAAGTGCCTTAGAGATCATGCGCTCCAACCCCCCTGCTCAGTGTGGAATCAGCAACGCAGGACCTACCGTTACAGTGCACCTTGTCCAGTCACTGCTTAAATACTTCTAATGGACGAGAGCCAAGCACCACCCAAAACACTCTGAATTAATGTCAAAACAGCTCTTTTACCATTAGGAACTTTCTTCTAATGTCATTGTCCAGCAGTAAGTTTGTGACACAGGTTAGTTTCCCCTCCCCAGGTGTTACATGTGTGCTTTCGTATGCTTATAAGCAGAACTTTTTTTCAGCTGCAACTCCCAGGAACTCAGTTCCATCACCTCTCATGTGGGCGCCATTGCCATTATAAGAGACTAAGGGAGGCATTCATGGTGAGTTCTGGCACCTCTTTTTCTAGAAAAATAGCATAGCTTATAATGAATATAGGAACAGAATTCTACCTATGGTTTTTGAGCAGCAGGCATATGAGGTGGTACCCGTTGTTGAATGAATGCTACCAAATTGGGTTTGATGGGAAAAAAATATCAAAGCCATGGATAAACACAGAAGAGGTTTTCTTTCTCTGAAAGAAAAGTTTCCAGGGATCTGTGAGGCCAAACTCAAGGAAGGGATATTTGTAGGTTCACAAATAATAAAAGACAATGTATTTGATAATAATAATAATAATAATAATTTATTTGTAACCCGCCCATCTGGCTGGGTTTCCCCAGCCACTCTGGGTGGCTTCCAAAAATACAGTAAAATATCACAGATTAAAAACTTCCCTGAACAGGGCTGCCTTAAGATGTCTTTTAAATGTCAGGTAGTTATTTATCGCTTTGACATCTAATGGGAGGGCGTTCCACAGGGCGGGCGCCACTATCGAGAAGTCCCTCTGCCTGGTTCCCTGTAGCTTTGCTTCTCGCAATGAGGGAACCGCCAGAAGGCCCTTGGCGCTGGACCTCAGTGTCCGGGCAGAATAATGGGGGTGGAGACGCTCCTTCAGATATACTGGACCGAGGCCATTTAGGGCTTTAAAGGTCAACACCAGCACTTTGAATTGTGCTCGGAAACGTACTGGGAGCCAATGTAGGTCTTTGAAGACCGGTGTTATGTGGTCTCGGCGGCCGCCCCCAGTCACCAGTCTAGCTGCCACATTCTGGATTAGTTGTAGTTTCCGAGTCACCTTCAAAGGTAGCCACACGTAGAGTGCATTGCAGTAGTCCAAGCGGGAGATAACCAGAGCATGCACCACTCTGGCGAGACAGTCTGCGGGCAGGTAGGGTCTCAGCCTGCGTACCAGGTGGAGTTGGTAGACAGCTGCCCTGGATACAGATTTGACCTGTGCCTCCATGGACAGCTGTGAGTCCAGAATGACTCCCAGGCTGCGCACCTGGTCCTTCAGGGGCACAGTTACCCCATTCAGAACCAGGGAGTCCTCCACACCAGCCCGCCCCCTGTCCCCCCAAAACAGTACTTCTGTCTTGTCAGGATTCAACTTCAATCCATTAGCCGCCATCCATTAGCTGCGATATGGTAAATGAAGTTGAAGGCAGAACATGGAAAGCATTTGAATCTGTTGTTACAAATTTTCCTGGAAATTTTAAGACCATAAGCTACAAACAATTGACAGTGAATTTCTAAGATGCTTATAAAGCTATGGGAAGTAATATGTCTCTGACAATTCATTTCTTGGGTTCATATCTTGACTTTCCCCCACCCAGCGTGGGTGCTGTGAGTGATTAACATGGGGAGTTGTTCCAACAATGTATTTCTGCCATGGAAAAGAGGTCAAAGGCAGGTGAGTCCCAGCAGGCTTATGAATTTCTGCTAGTCATCAGTAAGGAATGTTCCAAAAGCAAAGTACTTCGGAAGTCAAACAGAATCCGTTCTAGAAGTCTGTTTGACTTCCAAAACATTCAGATACCAAGGCGTGGCTTTTGATTGGCTGCAGGAAGCTCCGGAAGCCAATCGTAAGCCATGGAAGCCACGTCAGACGTTCAAGTTCCAAAGAACGTTTGCAAACCCGGAACATTCACTTCCGGGTTTGCGGTGTTCTGGAGCCAAAACGTTTGAGTCGCAAGGCGTTCATCAACCAAGGTACAACTGTATAGATGTAAAACAACATCAGATAAATTTTTTTTGATGTGTTCATAATTTTAAAAAGACTCCTATTTGCATATAGTTTTTGCCTTGCTCACTTCAGAAATAAATTCTCCAGTACAATAGTGGTGGGTGGCAGAGAAAATTCAAAGTGATTTCCAAGCTCAATAGTCTATTTTGTGTAGGACACACTATATCTTTTGCAGGTCACAACATTTTTGTGGGGTTTTTTTGTTTGTTTGTTTGGCCATGCAATGTGTTTAGCTCCCAATTGCTTCCATGTGATTTCCACTCACTGGTTGTATACCTACCCTCTGGAGCAACTGGTATTTTCCACCTTCTGCAGGACAGTCCTTCAGACATTTGAAAACCATGTCGCCTGTCAGGGAACTGGGGGACAGACTCCAGGCTGCTGGTTAGTGCCTCCCAAGACGGCAAACTGATCATTTGGGACAGCTACACCACAAACAAGGTCCACGCCATCCCTCTGCGGTCGTCGTGGGTGATGACTTGTGCCTACGCCCCATCCGGGAACTACGTGGCCTGTGGCGGCCTGGACAACATCTGCTCCATCTACAGCCTCAAGACCCGGGAAGGGAACGTCCGGGTCAGCCGGGAACTCCCTGGGCACACAGGCTACCTCTCCTGCTGCCGGTTTCTCAACGACAACCAGATCATCACCAGCTCCGGAGACACAACGTGCGCCCTGTGGGACATTGAGACGGGCCAGCAGACCACCGCCTTCACGGGCCACAGCGGGGACGTCATGTCGCTGTCTCTGGCCCCCGACATGCGGACCTTTGTCTCAGGCGCCTGCGATGCCTCCATCAAGCTGTGGGACATCCGGGACAGCATGTGCCGGCAGACCTTCACGGGGCACGAGTCCGACATCAACGCCGTCTGCTTCTTCCCCAACGGGAACGCCTTCACCACCGGCTCGGACGACGCCACCTGCCGCCTCTTTGACCTGCGGGCCGACCAGGAGCTCATGATGTACTCTCACGACAACATCATCTGCGGCATCACCTCCGTGGCCTTTTCCCGGAGCGGGCGCCTCCTCCTGGCCGGCTACGACGACTTCAACTGCAACATCTGGGACTCCATGAAGGGCGACCGGGCGGGGGTCCTCGCCGGCCACGACAACCGCGTCAGCTGCCTGGGCGTGACGGACGACGGGATGGCCATCGCCACCGGCTCCTGGGACAGCTTCTTGAAAGTGTGGAACTGAACCCCTTGCTCTGGCTTGGGGGGGGGGTACGGTGTGGGGAGGGAGAAAAGCAGGAGGGAAAGCCCTTGACGTCCCCCCCTTCCCTCCCCCCAATAATCCAGCCTCTTCCCCCTCCTCTCCTGCCGCCTTGAAGGGGGCCCTGTGGCCTTGAACCCCACAAACACTCCCCCCCCAACTTTTTGTCGTCCTTTTTATTTTCCCCTGCTCTCGTTTTTGTTTTTTTTAAAACTGCCATCGGCACAGGGGTGAGAGGGGGAAAGCCGGATGGATTACAGAGAGCCCCCAAAGATCGTGGGAAGCAGCTCCTCCTCAGCGGAGGAGAGTATTAAGTAGTGGGTTGACATAGCAGCCGGCACAGCGATTTCTTCAAGTAGCTCTTTTATTAAGATAAGCTGGAATAGAACTGACTGCGAACAGCTCAGCCAGCCTGTATTTATAGGCAGCCGGCTGTCAACATTGTAACCACAACAGCTCAGAGTTCCCGCCTAAACTAACTGCCGCGGACCTGAGTGAAAACTACCTACAGACCTGAGTGAAAACTATATACAGTATCCCCCTGTTGGCCCAGGGTGAAACTACACTACATAACAGAGAGTAACCACGCCTCCAGTGGAGAGGAGCTTCAGGGCTCGGAGGAGGCAAGGCGGTGCCAGGACACCTTGCCTGGGCAAAGCGGGGAGGAGAGAGGTCCCCCTTTACCCAAGCCTTCCCTGGCTTTCGCGCAGAGAGGGGAGGCGTAGGCTGGGATATTTCCGTTCCACCTTAAAAGGGAGCAGGATGTTTGTGTCACAGCCTGCGTATTTCCTGTTTTCACAGGATGTTTCTGTTGTGTCTTTGCTTTCGTTTCTCTCCGTGTCTGGAGACACTGACGCAGGCAGTCATGTCTTTCTTTGTTCTGATCAACGCTGAATAAAACTTGTAAATAATGCTCTCCTGAGTGCGACTTTTGCTGTGCATTATCTGCTGATAGAGTGTGCATGAGCTCTAGAATGTGGCAAGATATTTTCTAGAAACTCATGTCGCTAATTGCTGATACTGCGTGCCTACGGGAGATCGATGGATCGTCCGGCAGACGGCTTGGGGCCATGATGGACTTTGTCTCCCTGGCAGTATCCCAACAGAAACTACTCTGCTGGGGAAGGTTTAAGGACCGCCCACTCTCAGATTCTGCCAGTGAATGAGCAAGACATGGAATAGAGGTGCTCTGAATTTTAAAGGTTTTTATCACCAATAAGAAACCTTTTAAAACAGACTATTGAAGCTTATTGCCTGATTGCTCTCGAGCAACCAACCGATACTTCTAACATCACCCCTGAATCTTTCCTTTGCCAGACTAAACAGATCCAGCTCTTTCAACAATTCCTCATGGGACTTAGTCTCCAAATCCCTCATCAACCTGACTGCCATGCATTTTAAAAATATGATGTGCAGAACTGGACACAGTACTCCAGGTGTGGTATGATTAGCACAAAACCTACTGGAACAATTACTTCCTGCAGTCTGGCCAACATGCATCTGTTAATGCAACCTAAGACTTAATAGCTCTTTTGCTTTTTTTTTTTTTTTTGCAACTGCATTACACTGCTGGCTCATGTTCAACTTGTGATCCTCTAAGAAGCAGAGATCCTTTTTCCATGTGCTGCTGCCAAGCCATTTGATTTTATGCTTTCACTTTTTCTGTACCTAAACGCAAAACTATTTTCTCTGTTGAGCTTCATAATAATTGTCATAATAAATCTGTCTGTCTTTAAATTGAGAAGATTATTTGTTGTTTCACATTAAAAATCAATGTAAAGTGCTGACTAAAACCTATTTTTATAGATTAAGGAAGGAAGGAAGGAAGGAAGGAAGGAAGGAAACATCTTAAATTGTGGGACATGGGTGTATTTGTCAGAATTGTTTGCATTTTGCCATTATTAAGCTTTTCTTTTACTCAGGGTTGCCCGTCAATGTGTACAGAAGAGCCAGGATTGCATACCAAGATCAGCTATTTCAGCACTGATAATTTGGTCTTTTCCTGCCATACACCAATGAGCAGCAGTTCGCTGACTACACCACGCTTTGGGGAAACATCCTGCCCACCTGGAAATGGCCTTATGGACCAGATGTTCTGGATGTCCCGGGAAGGCGCTCACCTCATCCAGATGTAGGTGGAGCAGCTCAGCTCCTTCTGCTTTCCTGTGTTGGTCCCAGCAATGTTGGAGGGGCAGCAGTAATTATGTAAAGTCTTTCCCAGCCCTGCTGATGACCCAGACAAATACACTACTTGCTAGCAGCTTTCACCATTTGGTGACCTTGTTGACATCCGCCTGTCTCAAGAGACAATGGAGTGCGCCTGTTGAGGTGAAGTGAAACCACTGTAGAGAAACTGGTACCTTGTAGCTTCTGCCTCCTGGTGTGTTTTTGTGGCATTAGCAACACTGAAGTGACTTCTCCGGGGCACAAGCCAGGGAAATGTATCGTATTTTTCGCTCTATAGGACACACTTTCCCCCCTCCAAAAATTAAGGGGAAATGTGTGTGCGTCCTATGGAGCGAATGCAGGCTCCTTGGCTTCAGCAATAGCAACGCAAACCCTCCAAAGCGCAGAGGGAGCGCTCTGGAGGCTACGCATTGCTTTTGCTGAAGCCTGGAGAGTGAGAGGGGTCGGTGCGCACTGATCCTTCTCGCTCTCCAGGCTTCAGGAATAGCTGCCTGAAGCCTTTGGAGCACAGCGGGAACTTGCGCTGCGCTCTGAAGGCTTCGGGTTCCTTTTGCTGGAGCCAGGAGAGCAAGACTCCTGGCTTCCTGGCTGGAAGGGGCAGGAACAGGATGATACCATCCCATCCCCCTGCCCATTCAGAACACAAGTTTGTGGGAATCACTGGGACATTTTCTCAGGCATGCTTTGGTAAGGAGTTAGCATGTCATGAATCACACTTGGCTAATGTGAATTATCCTCACATTATTATTGCATCGGGAGATCGATATTATGCTGGCGCTGTAATGTTTTTATTTCTTTTATTGCTTTGTACAACAAAATCTTGCTGCTGACCATTTTCGTGAAGCTCTTTGCTCCCTGTGAAAGAGGTATTGCTTTCTCTGCCTCTATCACAGGAAGAGAAAGAACTTTGAAGAATTTATCCTTAAGGATAGTGGGGAAGTGGGGGGTTGTATACATCTTTTTTCTTAAAGAAAAGCATCTGCAACATGCACCCTGCACATTCACCACCGCAGGGTTTTCTTTACAAAAGGGCTTCCTCACCTGTGGTAATTTCTGGAACGGTACATGTGACCCCATGAAATATATGTTTTGTTTCATTGAAAGCTTTTATAACTTTTACAAAGGGTGTAGATCATCCATAATTAAACACCACCTTCTTCTCCTTCTTCATCTCTTCCTCAGTGGCTGCTCAATCCAACTTAATTTTACAAGGTAAATATTATACTTGGAGCCAAGTTTATATTCTAAACAGGCACCATTCAAATAGCATCTTTGAAAAATAGTTTTGGGATATGCAGCTAGAGAGATTGTAAGCCACCAGATGGGGATTCATTTTTAAAACAGCAACAGCAACAAAGTTATTGAACAGCACATAATAATTTAAGAAGCTTTAAGAAGCAAAGAGGAGAGTTGAGTTAAGGGACATTCTGTTCTGTTATTGTTTCTCTGCTTTGGCTTGGCTTGAGCATTAATGATGGATGTTAATTAATGGAGAAGCATTGGAGCAGATCATCTCCATCATCTTGATGAGGGTTAGCCGGCTCCTGTACTCTCAGGAGTCACTGTGTTCTCTGCAAAGTGATACAGTATTGGAAGTGCATTTTCCTGCACAGACCAACCCCTTCACTATTAGTTATATGCCATAATGCAGCCGATGCCATCTAGAAGGAACAGCAGTGCAATTATTTATTTATAACACATTTCCGCACTGCTCTTTAGCTGTTAAAAAGAGCCCCGAGACAGCTGACGCAACAATAAAATAAAATTAAATGCAAGATAAACTGATAAAGAAAACCATAACTAGATCAAATTAAGACACATTAAAAGCCAGGAAAAACAAAACAAAGTCTTAACAACTCACTTAAAGCAGTGTTTCCTAACCCAGTGGCGTGGAATGGCATGGGGGAGACACAGGGGCGATTGCCCCAGGCGCAAAATTGTTAGGGGCGTAAAATGGCAACACCCAGTGCTGCCTTAATACAGCCGCACACTTCCATCAATGGGCTCCATTGAAAATGGCATCTCCACGCGAACCAGGAAGTGACCTCTCCAGACAACAAAACAACTCTTCTTTTCTTATCTCTGTGGCTGCAATCTCCTGGGTGATGCAGATGCTGTGCTCCATCCATTTCCCTCTCTAACACCCCGGGCCCTGGCAACCCATGCTACGCTACTGTCCTAACCTGTGGGTTGCAAGCCAAAAGTGTGCCCCGAAGCCTGTGCAAGTGGGTCAAGTAAAACCAAAACAATTATTACTTTTAACCGTTGATTGCTACCATGAGAACCCCTTATATGTTTCTGTTTTGTATCATAATGCTGTGTTGACACTTATAGCTGAATGTCAGTCAAGCTCAAGCCTTAGATTTTAACACTTGGGAACTGCCCGTTGGAGGTAGATCCTGTGATAGCTTGAGTGCCCATACATGGAGCTGTTTTGAGGAGCCTATGCGTCAGAGGAGAGCTGTGCTACTTGCTCAAAAGTCTCTGTGCAAGCAGCTGGTGGTGGAGGAGCCTATGGCAGAGGCCGCCCTGGAACAGGCGGAGGAAGCGAGGTGGCAGAAGTCGGACACAGGGCCGTCTTACCCATAGGCGCTAGGGTTGCGGGGCACCCGGGTGCCAGGCTATCAGGGGCACCAGGCCGAGAGTCCGGGGCCCAGGAGCTGAGTCCAGGGAAGAGCCTGCCCGTCGGTCGGAGCGCCGCAGTGGGCTCTTCTGCTGCAGGCGGCTCTGCGCCGTGAGTTCGGGGGTGACTGAGCCAGCGAGACACTGATGTGGCTGGCCGGCTCTGCCCTCCTGCACGCCTGGGACTTGGCAACCTGGAAGGGGTGGATCTTTGCACCCCGGCGCTGCATATGCTTAAGACAGTCCTGGCTGGACATCACAGACGTCAAACAGATTATGTGATTATGATGTCCCACTTAATTTGGGGCAGTTGAGTGGTGTGCTGGGCTGCTGAGGAGGCGGCAGATCCGGTCTCTAAAGAGCATGCCACAGCGGCAGCAGTGAGCAATGGAGTCTGGAACTGCTGCTTCTGCGGATCCTGCCACCTGAGGCGGTTGCCTCACCTTGTCTCATAGGTGGGCCAGCCCTGCCACTGAATAACTTTAGCTAGCTGACAAAGCAATAGAAGTGCCGCCGTCGTATCTTTTCAAGACAAGTGTTTCAGCAGTGACTGGTATCGGAATGAAATACAGTAGCAGGCTATGTATCAGTAACGATCTGAGGCTTTTCCCGACAACCATCAAACCCCACATTTACGTACTTGTTGGCAAAACGCAAACCCCTCCCTCCCACTGCTATTTGCCAAAATAGACTTTATCATGAATTAAAGTATGAAAAACATCCATAGTTCATTATACTTAACACTGCTTGTATAACTGTATATTTTTAGAATAAATATTTATAGCTTATGAAGCAATGCTCTGCAATTAGATTGTTGGTGTTCTTACATTCCCATAAACCAAACTGTAAATAACTTTGTAAGTACTATGAATATTTTACCAAATTTTACATTAATGGGGGCATTAAGTAATTTTTTTGCTTGGATGCCTCAAGTAATGGTTATAAAATACACAAACTCACAGTTAAGATGCAGAAATGTGACAGCTTGCAGAAGATTTAAGGTCCATAACTTATGTGACAATCCAGTATGTTTGGTTTTGTCGATCGCCATACTAGCATGGCTGGGAGCCACTAACCTAAAGGATAACAGTGAAGAGACCAATCATGCCATCCTTGGGAGGGACTTTCACAGTTGTAACACTCCCTCCCATAGGTCACACACACACACACACACACGATTCTACATGCAGATATGGGCCTTAGAATATGAGTGCAACTGAAGGGCAAGTACAGGAAGGAAGAGGCAGTCTTTCGGATAACCTGGTCCATGCAATTTTGGGCTTTATGGATAATGACCATAGCTGTCAACCGTCCCTTATTTGGCGAGACAGACCCTTATCCCAGCGCCGTGTCCCGCTGCTGTCCCTTACTGATGATGTCCCTTAAATTTCCCGGGTTTCAAAGGAAGCAGCTCCTCTCCCTCCCTCCCTGCCGGCCAGGGAGGAGGGAGACTCCAGCTGTGTTGCTTGGCTGCGTTGCTCACCCAATAAGGAGTCTAAGAACGACTGGGGGTGGAGCTTGCATGCCTTGTGCCGATCAAATTGGCCGCCTTGCCTGGGGACTTGCCTTTGCTCAACGCTTCCCAGTGGAGAGGCGACGGTGGTTTTCCTTGCTGCATCCCCTTTGCCGGGTTGCTGCGCTGTGGCAACCACCACTTGAGGCTTCGTTTGGCTGCTGGCTGGGCTTTCTGCCTTTGGCTTGGAGGGGCTCAAAAGTTGAACATACCTGTGCCCTGAAAATCCCTTATTTTGGCTGCTGGTCCCTTATTTTCGAGGCTGCTGGTCCCTTATTTTCAAATCTGTAAGTTGACAGCTATGATAATGACAAGCATGTTGAATTGGAAACTAGTGAATTTTAATATAAGGTTACCAGTCGTCCCTGTTTCCCAGGGACAGTCCCTGGATTTACAAATCAGTCCCCTGACAAAATCCTATCATTCCTACTGAAGTT
This sequence comes from Podarcis bocagei, assembly GCF_964188305.1. Classification (NCBI taxonomy): domain Eukaryota; kingdom Metazoa; phylum Chordata; class Lepidosauria; order Squamata; family Lacertidae; genus Podarcis; species Podarcis bocagei. Next base: position 41,660,413 of record NC_138143.1, on the reverse strand, counting down.
GAAAAGTGTCCCTGGATTCATTGGAGGGGGGGGGAATCTGGTCACCTTAATTTAATAAGAAGTGTGTGCCTCTGCTTGCCCCCCCCTCCCCAGTCCAAAAACTTCTCCCACAAGGCTGCCTTTTAACAATCTGCCTAAAACAATTCCCCAGGTCTCCCCGCAGCCTGTCCCGGTAACATAGTTTATGACTTCTAGGCATGGAGTGATTAGAATAATTAGGGACCACAACAGTTTTACGAACAAAATAAAAAGCTTAGTAAAAGATTTAGAAGGTTCTTTGATGATAAGCAAAGCAGAGATAGTTTGCTAGCACACAAGCAGCTTCCTCGTGGAGCAAAGGAACAAAATAAAACAGGACAATACACAATCCTTTCCCCATATCAGTACAAAATCCCCGAGGATATGAATTTACATGCGGATTCACCTCTTTGTAAGATCTCCAGCTTGGCTGTGTGTTTGTCTTCCTGAGATGTCCCCTTTATCGTACCTTGAAAACAAAAACAAACTGACCAATTCTAGCGTCTGCCTGTGTGTGTTGCAAATCACAGGATCCAGGAAGTTTTGTGAATTGTAATTCCCAGTTTCAGAAGGGCTAGCTGCCAATTTTCACATCCTCAGTTACCATTCCCCCTTCCTCAGATCAGGTCAGGTATAGCGAGTTAACCACATGAGCTCTATGTGGGGCTTCCCTGCACTTGATCCAGAGGCTGCAGTGTGTTCAAAATGCTGAAGCGCAATTGCTGTCAGCACTGAGACCCTGTCAGCACGCAACCCCTCTTCTCAGAGATCAGCAGTGGCTGTCAATTTTAAGGTGCTATTGTTAGTATATTATGCCTTGAACAAATTGGGACCAGTTGCCTTGTGAAATCACCTTTACCTCATATATGCCCATGTTATAAGAAAAAACTGCTCCTTTTCCCTCATGGGGTACCCAAGAGCCCGTATAAAGTCCTATCAGTACGAGAAAATAACAGAGGCCAACCAGAGAATATTGCAGAGAATATTCCTAGCAAGGAACAGTTGCGACTGGGTTCCCACTCACCGCACGCAGGAGGGAGGAGAAGTCCGGAACAATGGTGCACAAGCCCTTATGTAGACTTTTGAAATCGCCCACCCTGTAGCTCAAGACCACCCCCCTGAAACGTCCTAGATACATCACAGAAGGAGGCGGTCTACAGCAGATTTCCTTCTTGCCAGGATACCTGATAATGGTCACTGATTGCATTACCTGAGCAGTCTGGACATTCTTTGGTGATGGGTAATACTTTAGTTCCCGAATCCAGGTCACAGGCTCACCCTATTCATAAGCAAATGCACCCTTAAGACAGGATTTGTAAGCAAAAGACAATGCGGAGGCTTTCCCCATTTCCTTTCTCCTTGCAGCAAAATATTTGAGGTCCATTTGGGAGAGTCAAAATGGCTTCAGGACTGTTCTCCTATGCTATTTCAGACACGTGGTTTATATACTTGTGGATGTGTTTGCCATGCACATTTATGAACATTACAATTATATTTGAGACCTTAGAATTCTTATAACACCCACTTAACAGCTTCGGTCTGTAGAACTTGCACTGTGACAGGTGCTACATAAAACCCGTTTCTGTTTTTGTCAGAAATTATTCTTTTATGGTGGCAGCACCTGAACTTTGGAACTTCCTGAAGTAGGTGCCTTCAGTTTTCTCTTTTGGGTGCCTGTCAAAAACCAGTTTGTTAAGACAAGTCTACACAGATATGGGGGATGTTGATTTGTATTTTAATCTGTTTTTAGTTTGTTGCTGATTTTATTTTTTTAATGTTTTTAATAGTTGTTTTAAGTGATCGTTTTGTTTCTTATTCTTTTCCCAAACCACTTAGAATCTTTCTTTCTTTCTTTCTTTCTTTCTTTCTTTCTTTCTTTCTTTCTTTCTTTCTAGCAGTGTATAGAATTTATGAAACAAATAAAATAGCCCTATAGCCCCCAAAGAGACCATCAAGAGTTTAAATGCTCATATAATACAAACCAATCCAATTACAGTTCAAATCCATAAATAATAGACTAGAGTGGGGCAAAACAGAATAAAATAAGACCCGTAGAGCTGGAATGTCTGTCGCAAATCCAGCCCGGAAATCTGTGAACAAACAACTCCTGAATAAAACAGCTCCTGAAAATCTATTCCAGCTTTAACAACGCTCCTCTGAAATTCCTCTTCTTCAGCAAATGACAGCTAAATGGCAGCCTCCATGTTTCTGAGGGCTCCCAGGAAAACAAATACTGATGAACATGTGCAAAATAGCTTTGCAGTTGTTTGATTCAGTGGCACCGATACTGCAGATACCACAGAGTCAATGCCACTTAGTTCTGGCGAGTAAATGATAATTGGTGTCTTTATTCCAGCCATTGAAATTGCTGTGCGAGCTTCGGAGGGGAAAGGTTATCACAAAGGGACACAAGCAGATTGTGTATCAAGTATTTTATTACGGTATGCGGCTGACATTTCATTTTAGCATTCTGTCGTGCTGGGCTGCGTTAAACATTTTAACTAAATGATGCAGTGGAATAATAAAGCGGCAAGGCTAACAAGATATATATGTATAGGACTGTTTTCAGCGGTGAAAGCAGAGCGCTGGCTCGTGTCAAGGTAAAGAATCAGGAGACACTCCAGAGAAACTGCTCAATGCAACTGCAAACTCTGAACAGTACTCAATACTGTGTGGCGCTAAAAAAATTGGGGGGGGGGGCATCTCTCGTGCTCCACTCTACAGCATTTTTGGGGTGCCCCCTGCAGTGTGGTGTTCAGTGTGGCCACACTGGCCCAACAGAGACTCCATTTCCTCAGGGCCTAGCGAAAGAATAACGTTAAACAACAATTGATGAACTCCTTTTACCGGTCCACAATAGAAAGTATCCTTTCATATTGTATTATAGTGTGGTATGCTGGTTTGACTCTTGAGAGTCTCATGGACTGCAAGAAGATCAAACCTCTCCATTCTGAAGGAAATCAGCCCTGAGTGCTCACTGGAAGGACAGATCCTGAAGCTGAGGCTCCAAGACTTTGGCCACCTCAGGAGAAGAGAAGGCTCCCTGGAAAAGACCCTGATGTTGGGAATAATGGAGGGCACAAGGAGAAGGGGACGACAGAGGACGAGATGGTGGGACAGTGTTCTCGAAGCTACCAGCATGAAGGAGGCAGTGGAAGACAGGAGTGCCTGGCGTGCTCTGGTCCAGAGAGTCACGAAGAGTCGGACACGACTACATAACTAAACAACAACAACATGCTGGCTTGACAGCCATGGACAGAAAGTCTCTACAGAGGGTGGTGAATACAGCCCATGATATCATGGGCTGTCCCTTGAGTCCACTAGCTGACATCGCAAGGGATCGTTGCCTTAGGAGAGCAAGAAAAATTCTCAGGGATGACTTACACCCCGGCCATCACCTCTTTAATCTTCTACCCTCAGGCAGGAGATATAGAAGTATAATCAGCCGTACCATACCAACAGGCTAAAAAATAGCTTCTATCCATGGGTTGTTAGGCTGTTGAATTTAAAATAACATAATGAAATTGACTTGCGAGTTGGTGTATTGTTCGATAAGCACACAGAGTGCAACAAGACTGGGTGTTTGGGGGGGAGGCTTGTTTAATTTCATTGTACACAGGTTGTACAATGACAATAAAGGTATTATTATATTATTATTAGTAGTAGCAGTAGACCCTAAAACTGCCTCTGACTTCTAGATCTTTGTTGCCACCACCACATTGCTGTGGTGTCCAGTTGAGTGCAGTGGGGAAGAGGCCTGATTTCTGCTGTCTAAAATCAGAATTATGATCAGGGGAAAAACCCACCTTGAATTATTATCCTGCCCTTTCAAGAATATATTGGTTTCTGGAGCCTAATCCCTAACTGAGCAGAGATGGGGATTGGAAAGAATCCATCAATAAGAGGCTTAAAAAACAAACAAACCTACCCTAAATATTGTGTCCTGGTGAACCCACATTCTCTTCTAAGGAAAAATGTATTATTTTGCCTGATGTTGCACCTCCATGGACAAAGTCACCTCAAAAGATCCTAGATAGCCTGACCTATCTTCCCCAAAGGAACCTGAAGCAGGATTTTGCTGAACCGGTATAGCTTTTGTTAGTTATTGGGTGCTAAAACCCACATCACAGTTGAGTGCAACTGAACAGGCTTTAATGGGGCAATCAAGAAAAGCACATATTGATTGCATCATTTTCAAAAGCACCGGTGATACTTCTCCCCGGGAAAATTACTACAATACTGTCAAGGTAAATCGGTTCTCTTTCCTTCTTCATTGTACGCCAGGTTTCTCAAGGACAGAAGCTCTTACTCTGAGACGTCTATCTCTGCCTTAGGACCACCCCAGGAGGTTACTGACTGATTCATGACCCAGACCCTCTTCTCAGGGGCTTCAAAATAACCCAGGTAAGTAGCCCTAAGCTGTTATATGTGTCACATGATAGTTATTCCATGATATTTGCTACTCCCTGCCTATTGACACTACACAGGAACCTCGACTGTATTCTTTTCAGGGCTGGCTTGAAATCACCACCACCATCTTTTCGTACCAGCTATGTAGACGTTTCATGTGTTTTATCTCATGTGTTTTATCTCTTTTTAGCTACTGCCGATTAAAACCATTTGTAAATGTTTTTAAACACCTGTTTTTATTGGGGACTTTAAGGCCGTGTTTCATATTTTTGTAAGCCACTTCTTAAAATCAAGCAGCATATACATTTTGTTAAAATAAACAAAAGCCCCCCTTGCGTATTGGGACCGCAGGAATACTCTGTCAAATTCTTTAATTCCAAATCTAATTATGGTGGCGCGTCTTCTGCAGCGCACAGTGGATTTCACAACTCAGTGGAATAATGTAAATATCGCAACTGGTCCGGTGCTTATTTGTCCTTTTTTGTTCTCTCTCAGAGATTTCCTTGATAAGAGCTACCTTTAATTCAAACATTTTGTTCCTCAAGTACCTGTGACTTGGGACATTTAATCAGAAAGAGAATGTTCAACTGGAAAAAACCACACTCTTTGGTATAGATTTATGGTGTTCTGAGAGAGCTTTAGCACTAGTGGAATCATTTATCCTGTCTCTTTGACCGCTGCCTTTCTTGGGCTGTGAAGAATCGGGACATTTTAATAGGATAATTTCTCACAAGTAGATAGAAACCAGGAGGGACAGGAGTCCTCTTTCATACCAGACAGCCTGTTATGTCAAGGGCTGTCCAGGAGAGTGTCCTCTTTTTCCGTATGTCTGGGCTGAGACACAGAAGATGGGATGAGGTGGCAAGCGGGTGGTCGGTCTTTTTTCCACTCAATAGGTCAAAGGCAAGCTGGCAGCTCAGCTTCTCCCACTGGCCCAGTAACCACACTGTGAATCGAAACCTCAAATGCCCCCCAGTCGGAAATGACCCGGGCAGAAAACCACAAAGGAGCAGCCATTTCGTTTTCCAGCCAATGTCCCTGGAAAGGAAACAGAAGCAACATCATTTGCCTGGGGACTTTGAGGTTTCAATTTGTGCAGTAACAGTGTAAGTAGCTCAGCGGCTGACTTGCCTTGGCTTGCTTCCTGCGAAATTTAAATGATGGTTATTGTTTTCAAATGCACATCTGCACAACTAAATAAAATTCTATGCCAATGTGCGTCCTCTTTTGCCCTCACATCTCCTTTGGTGGCAACATGTACATGGCTACCCAGACAGTAGCGCAGAAATCGGGTCCTCCCTTAAAGAGGGTATTGCGGTGAGACCTGCACAACTGACACCCTGTGTTGTGGGTGGGTACAATTGGTTAGCCACAACACCCGATTGGTAGGTCCCTCGAAGCTGGGTACAGTCTGGCCAATGAGTGCTCACTGGAAGGACAGATTGTGAAGCTGAGGCTCCAAGACTTTGGCCACCTCATGAGAAGAGAAGACTCCCTGGAAAATACCCTGATGTTGGGAAAGATGGAGGGCACAAGGAGAAGGGGACGACAGAGGACAAGATGGCAGGACAGTGTTCCTGAAGCTACCAGCATGAGTTTGACCAAACTGCGGGAGGGAGTGGAAGACAGGAGTGCCTGGCGTGCTCTGGTCCAGGGGGTCGCAAAGAGTCGGACACGACTAAATGACTAAACAACAACAACAACAACAACAAAGGCAGGACATACAAAACCTAATTCCACTATTGTGAATAGTTTTGCATCATCTAGAAAAATGTGTTTCAGATAAAACAAACAAGGAAGGGGGCTACCTTCTATAAAACAAGGTATTTTCAGAGAGCAGGACTTCATGCTTCTTCTCCAAGCGAAAACATGAACCCAACTATTTGGAATTTGAAGCCTTACAAGCTTTGCAATCTGTGGCAGTTTGATTTCCACGGGACAGGTACTAAACCAGAAAAAAACAGATTGAAACTGATTTCCAAATGGCGAGCTGTACCTGACAAGCTTTATGAAGGTTTTGCATGCTATTCGTCTGTTCAGCATTGTTATAGACTGCATTTGACATTTGTCTGCAAAACATCCATTAATGTGCTAATATCAGAGAACCTGTGCAGGTACAGCAAAAGGATCAGAAAAGGGGGAGCTGATCATTCTGTGCTTAGGCATTCTGACTTTATGGGTGAACTATGTTGTTTAAAAACAACAGCTTCTGAGTTTGTTCATCCATTGTGACCTTGACCCAGAGACTTCCGTGCACAACTGCTCCCTAATGCGTATGTACAGCAAGTTGTGGATAATTTGTAATACAATGATGAAAGAAACCGCTGAAATAAATAAAGGGGGTATAGGTCCTTCTATTATTGCAGCTCTACTTCCTGTGCTCTCCTTGTTTATGTGCTACTGTGAGCAGCATTGCTCACTCAATCCTGTGACATCATTCATATCTCTGACTGCTCTGGTAGAGCTTGCACAGTTGCTATAGTAATAAATGTAAATCGAGTCAACAGCCTCAAAGATAATTTGAGACTAATTCTTCACTCCAAAGTACTAGATGGGCTTTTTCTAAATTGTTTAAAATACATCTGCTCGTGAAGGTGTTACATTTAATAATTTCTTATGCAGGTTTTGTGGGGAGGTTTTATCGAAAATTGTTATCCTCTAATAATTTGCAAGCAGCTAATAATTACTGCTTGGCCGATGCAAAATGAAAGCATATCCCTGTTCTTAATTTTTTGGATCTGTGGTTGCAGTCACCCGAAACCGTGAAATGTTTGTACTTTAAACACAATGATGCCTTTGTTTCAGTTCCCCATAGCTGCCAGTCAGTCAGGGTAATAATACTAATGTGGCGATTTGTGGTGCCGTTTTAATAATGCAGACATTCCCTCTCATGATTTGCTCCGTTCTTTGGTCTAATCATTTCCAGCATTTCACCCATCAAACTATCATCCACTTCAGAGGAATGAAAAATGGGAATTACCCACTTGAATTGAAAGACAAGCACTAACATAAAAATGTATGAAGGGTTTTCCATAAGGTTCTGTGAGGTCACTGGAGTGTTGCTATGGAGACTTGATGAATGGTGTTGAAAATACTTCAGTCCTTGCAGAATTACAGTATCACTATTTCATTGAAAACTTTTCATTAGTACCTCAAGAAACATTTTTCTAATTCATTATTCTTAAATAAGTATAATCTAATTCTGGATACATAAGATATACTTCCCATGGACAAGCTGTGAACGGTTACTCACTCCTACTTACCTTTCTAATGTTCTGTGACAGAGATGGAGGGCAGAAAAATGTCTCTTCCACACCTTCCCAGTTACTATGCCACAACTCAGTCAAATAAGCCAATTCATCACCACCTCCCACACTTTTTAGACTCCTTTTCGTTAGGGAGAATCTGAAATTTATACTACCATTAAGCTGCTAACAGCAATTTCCCCCCTTGTGTGCATCTTCTATTCTGATGTATTGAAATCTTTTTCAGACACCTCAAGATGGGCTTTAAGCTATGAAACGCATTTCCTTTTATGATCAAAGGGTGATCATTCATTGGGACCATTCTAAAACAGATCACAGGGTTGAGGAACAGGGAGGGCTGGTCCACTCATGAGGCCAGGTGAGGCGACTGGCTCAGTCAGCAGGATCCACGGGAGCAGCAGATCCTGATTAGGGCCGGGCGATATCAGCTTTTCAACATCACAATGTATCACCAGCCAAACACCATCAGTGATACATTGCGATGTTGAAAAGTGGAGGCAGGAATGAACTTCATCAGACCCAGGTTCACGAGGCACCAGGGTGAAATTGCCTCAGCTCCCTCAGCAGGGGCAGTGACAATGTCACCCTGGCACCTTGTAGGGCCAGGCCCAATGCAACTCGTTCTTCCCTCAGCATGTTGGGGGCTGGCAGCAGAGGGAGGCTGCTCAGGCCTAATCCAGATATAGATCTTCATTCCGCACCCCTTCCTCCTGATGTCGATCTTCCCTCACCCCTTCTTCCTTGGTGGGGAGGGAGATGCCATTCTGTTATGTGCCTCAGGTGCCAGAATGTATTGGGTGTTGGAAAAAATGCTCTTGGGGAGACGGCGACCCCCCAGGACCTCTGAGCGTCTCCCGGTTGGCACGTCTCTGGAATGTGATGTCCCTTCATCTCCAGAGTGCCACTCTGCGACACTTTTCATATGAAAAGTGTACACAAGTCTTCTAGCATCATACAGCAAGTAGAAAGAAACATCCGTAGGTCTAAACATTAAAGGTAAAGGTAAAGGGACCCCTGACCATTAGGTTCAGTCGTGGCCAACTCTGGGGTTGTGGCGCTCATCTCTCTTTATTGGCCGAGGGAGCCAGCATACAGCTTCTGGGTTATGTGGCCAGCAAGACTAAGCCGCTTCTGGCGAACCAGAGCAGCGCACGGAAACGCCATTTACCTTCCCACCGGAGCGGTACCTATTTATCTACTTGCACTTTGACATCCTGTCGAACTGCTAGGTTGGCAGGAGCAGGGACCGAGCAACGGGAGCTCACCCCGTCACAGGGATTCGAACCGCCAGCCTTCTGATCGGCAAGTCCTAGGCTCTGTGGTTTAACCCACAGCGCCACCCGCGTCCCTTAGATCTAAACATTATTTACATTCTGTACAATCCATAATCATGTCTGTGATCTCCAAGCTCTGGCAGAACAACCTGTTGCATACTGCAAAAGTGAAAGTACAGTACGAAAACACGCTCAGACGGAAGAGATAAGACAGTCTTCCATTCCCACACTCTTCTCAGACATCTCATGTGATTTATACTTATCACACTAGCAGCATCGGCTGCATAAAATTCCCAACATTGGGCTGGTCCTGGGCTCAGGTCACTGCCTGCAGCAGAATATGTGTAGCTATTTTTTCTTTGGGTGGTTTGGGTCCTCTGGGAGGACAGGTTACCTGTGTACCAGTCTGTCATGTTAACCAACATGTAAAAATGTTACCCATGGGGTTTACATTGTAAAACTGGCCAAACAATGAAACACCTTAAAACAAGTTATAAAGTTTTCCCTAATGGTTCATGTGCACTCTTCTCTGAACCTCATAGGCCTCATTGCGCAGATGGTGTAAGCAGCTTTTAAGAGAGCAATGACATCCGATAAATGCTGGGAGTCTTCCATGTGGCTTGATCCCATCCTTGAATTCTGCCAAATGGAGCAAAATTGTTACTAAGCAATGACATTCTGATGAACTAATTAATAATAATAATAATAATAATAATTTATTATTTGTACCCCGCCCATCTGGCTGGGTTTCCCCAGCCACTCTGGGCGGCTTCCACAGAAACTAAAAAACACTAAAATATCATACATTAAAAGCTTCCCTGAATAGGGCCGCCTTAAGATGTCTTCTGAATGTCAGGTAGTTGTCCATCACCTTGACATCCAATGGGAGGGCATTCCACAGGGCGGGCGCCACCACCGAAAAGGCCCTCTGCCTGGTTCCCTGTAGCTTCGCTTCTCGTAATGAGGGAACCGCCAGAAGGCCCTCGGCGCTGGACCTCAGTGTCCGGGCAGAACGATGGGGGTGGAGACGCTCCTTCAGGTATACTATAGCTCCTGTTCTACAGTCATCAGAAAGGGATAGAAATACAGAAATCTAGCTAAGATTTTTTAATATCCAGTACACGCCATGGCTCAACTTCAAATTTGACTTCAGTGTAAATAAATGTGTTACGTAATCATCTGCAACTTGGTTTTTCATGCCATTAAATGTGGCCTCCCAGAAATAAATGGTATGACCCATGGTTGCCATGGTGGCCATAAAGTCCTGAGCTGGACCTGAGAAGGCAGCCTTGACACAGAGATTTAAATCTCCCACAATCCCTTCCCCCACTATTCTGGCACATATTATCTCAGACAGACCAATGGCCAAGGTTCTCCAGACCAATGAAAAAATTCTTGCAGTGGGGACGGGACTTATTCATGTAAACTTGAATGTAAACTGCAAACAATTATATACGTTGCAAGTTCAGATTTCCCCTGGCTAGTTTATCCTTGCTGGGGGGAAAACCTTTGATATTTACCCTGTCAGACAGCTGGACATGCTAATTTTCATTATATTTATATATGTATGTGTGTGTGCATACACATACATTTTCATTACTGCTCCCAAATAAGGAAAATACAATTTTCCCATGAAAAGAATTATGCAGTTGTCGTGATTCTTAAAAAAATTATTCTGAAATGCCCAGGCATTGACTCTACAATTAGTTTACATGCAGTGAAAATGGAGCAAAAAAGCAGCAGTAGGTTAGAATGAATGTTGGCCACTGGTAGAAAAGGGGGGGGTAGTGGGTGATATTTCACCCAAGTAATTATACCCCAATAATGCATTGTCGGATTGTTGCATAGTTTTTGATAGCAGGACAAGAGTGCAATATTATGCATGTCTACTCAACAGTAAGGGATGCGGGTGGCGCTGTGGGTTAAACCACAGAGCCTAGGACTTGCTGATCAGAAGGCCGGCGGTTTGAATCCCCACGACGGGGTGAGCTCCCGTTGCTTGGTCCCTGCTCCTGCCAACCTAGCAGTTCAAAAGCACAAAGTAGATAAATAGGTACCGCTCCGGCAGGGAGGTAAACAGCGTTTGCGTGCACTGCTCTGGTTTGCCAGAAGCGGCTTAGTCATGCTGGCCACATGACCCGGAAGCTGTACGCCGGCTCCCTCGGCCAATAAAGCGAGATGAGCGCCGCAGCCCCAGAGTCGGCCACGACTGGACCTAATGGTCAGGGTCCCTTTACCTTTACTCAACAGTAAACTTTATTGGGTTTAATGGGACCTTCTCCCAGGCAAGTATGCACAGGATTGTAGCCCCCTAAATGGGGAGCAGGGTACAAAATGCTGTTGAAGGACCAGACTTCAGGACTTTAGGACCTATTTTTTCCTCCAGCAAAATCTGAAAAATAAAATTTATTCTATGCATGCTATACAAATTTTGCACCCTCTAATTTGTATCATTTTCCATGATGCTCCCACACATTATTTCAATGCAGATCTCATTTTTAACTTCCTGGAGCTGAAATTGGGCAAAAAGTATGAAAGTTAAAACCCTAGAGGCATCAATAACTTTTTTTTTACCTGTTATACCAGTTTTAAATTCAGTTCTCCACATTTCCACATCAGTTTCCTTTTTTTAAAAAAAGCATTCATGAAAATTCATCAGCATTTTTTGCAAAGTTCTCCTATTATAGACATTTTTGTATGCAATTTTCCCATAACATACAAATCTCTGCAAAGCCATGTCGCCTCATATAATGCATTTTGTATGCTATTTTCACTAATCTATGCATTTCTGTACTCATTTGGCTTGCGTGAATTGCATGGCAAAATCCAGTAAGTGCAGATTGCAAAGGATGGGTGAATTTTCATTCATGTATTGTTTCCGAAAGAGCAAATTAGGTAGGCTTGCATTTAAATGCAAACGGAATCAAATTTATCTCCCAACCCTACTCTTGGCTAGATGGAGCTTGGTTTGCAGGTAAGGGAGCAAAAGCTGGGGTCCAACCATGACCCACCTACTTCCTCCAACTTTTCAATGGCCCTCATGGGCAAACGAAATTTCAGAAGGAGTTTGGGTTTGATATCCCGCCTTTCACTCCCCTTCAGGAGTTTCAATGTAGTGCTAAGGAGATCATTCCATCAACACAAGCATTTCTGCTTGTCTGATGGAAGAAGAAGAAGAAGAAGAAGAAGAAGAAGAAGAAGAAGAAGAAGAGGAGTTGTTTGGATTTGATATCCCGCTTTATCACTCCCCTTCAGGAGTCTCAAAGCGGCTCACATTCTCCTTTCCCTTCCTCCCCCACAACAAACGCTCTATGAGGTGAGTGGGGCTGAGAGACGTCAAAGAAGTGTGACTAGCCCAAGGTCACCCAGCAGCTGCATGTGGAGGAGCGGGGAATCGAACCCAGTTCACCAGATTACGAGACTACCGCTCTTAACCACTACACCACACTGGCTCTCAAGAAGGGGGGAGCAGGTGGGGCAAAGGAAGATCAGAGACTTCCTCCCAGCTTTCCAAAAGCCCTTATGGCAAACACCTCCTAGAAAAGAATGGATGGAACATCAGGAGAATGGAGAATTATTCTCTGTAGCGTCCCACCACCAAGAAACCCTCTCACTGCAATAGAGTTGGGTGCAGACAAGCCACCATGAGCCATCGCCACCAAGCACGTGACTGGTGGGTGGAAGAATGGGAAAAACTCAGTGTCGCCAGCTGCTCACCAATTAGTACCAGTGGGCTCCATCCACCAGAGGTGGAGCTTGTTGCTCTGACACCTGGAGTGGGTGGTGCCACCTGCGGCGAGTGGCCCAGGGGAGCGCCACGGTGATGTCACCCCCCTCAGGGATGGCACCTGGGGCGGACCGCACCCATCACACCTCCTTCCTCCACTAGTGCCATCAACCTCTTCCCTCAAGAACAAAGCACCTACCACACTCGAGAGACGGTGGGTGTCTCCAGTCCTGCCATCTAACTGTGTCTAAGAGGAGGAGGGTTGTTCAGCCTAGGAAGGCTACCCAAACAGAAGCCAGCATTAGCAGGGCCAGAACAAGCAAAAAGCAATGAAAGCTATTGTGGATTGAGGGCTTTGGGTTTTCCTGAAACTGGGGGCACCTTCTTGCAGGCAAAAGGGTACCCACAAGCCTCCATCCCTGAACTTATTGGAAAGATGTGTATTGTTCTAGAATTCCAGCTTACCAATATCACAGTACATAGTGCTATATGTACATAGTACATATATAGCTACACAGTCCATAGTTCATAATGAGGAGAGATTGATTGATTGATTGATTGATTGATTGATTAGCTTTTTATCCTGCCTCTCAAGGTTCCTGTCTTCACAGGGAGGCTTACAGCAATGATAAATAGTTCACACACCATAAACATATAACAATATTCCAACACTCCAAATTATTAAATAAAATTTCAGCAATGCTGAAGCAACATTAAAGGGGAGCAGCAAAACGTTTACTGAAGCACGGCACCAGAAAGACACTTGCCATGCCCTTTTTTTCTTGCTCAAATAATTACAAAACTTGCTGTTTTTGTGGATACAAAATTTGAATAAGAACCACAATATTCAACAATATTCACATTTTTATGAAACACAACTTCCAAGTGGTAGCAGTAGGTAGAATGGCTCCATAAACTGAATGAATTTTGTGGAATTAAGTTGAACACGTCTCAAAAGGTTGAGTGCCATCATCTTGCCTTTTCATTCACGACGTCTCGGATGACCTCTGAGTAATCAATAACCTGAGCAAATTCTTGTTCAGTTAATATCAGTGTCAAGCTGTTCAACCCCTCTTCGCTCAAGGCTGACTGAACGTAATTCTCTCTCTATGGGACAGTTTGCTGAATGCCCTTTCCCGTTCTGCAACACTTAGGAAAAGGGAAGAGAAGATCTGTGGGGTGCACTTCAGGGAATGCACTTTCATTTTTATTTTTTTTGTAAAATATTTATTAAGTTTTCAAACACAAAGTAAAAAGTAAACACACAAAATCCCTTCACCAAAAAGATAACAAACAGAAAAACAAATACAAGTATACCAACAAACAATATAGAAAAGAAAAAACAAAACAAAAAAACCCCACAACTGTTCATAACATTTTTTATATAACTAACTGGACTTCCTCACATCTCCCTTACCCTGCGTTCTTTGTAATAAAAAATACCAGCAAATTATTACCTTGTTTCATACCTTATTTTGTACTTTTCAAATGTTATATTTCTAAACTTAAAGTAATTTTTGTCAATTATTTGTACCTTAGATTAAACATGCACTTTCAAGCTGCAGCCTGCTCATGGCATTCAATAATTCAAGCACTCCTTCCCATTTTCCAAATGTAGCATCCGACACTGCTTGCATGGATAACTTTTAGGGGTTTGGTTTACTTCACAACCCCAGAATTGCAGCCTTTTAAATTCTGATGTCCCAAAAGTGGTACTCAAGTGAAGGAATACGTGCTCCATGACAACAGTGGTGTGTGGTGGTTACAGTGTTGTACTAGAACTCGGCCAGGATTCGAATCCTCACTCGGCCATGAAGTTCACTATCTCCCCCCCCCCCAAATAATATTTATTATTTTCAGTAAATAAACATAATAAAAAAGAAAAGATTAGAAAAGATTAACAATAATAAAGACAAACAAAAAATAGGAGAAAAAGAGAAAAAAGAAAAAAGATACATACAACATATTGCCACTTAATTAATTAAAATTAAGTGCCATCCATCTTCATAGACATAGTATTTGACTTCCTCGAATGTCTTCCATCCGAATTTCTTAGTAATTATATGTAGCAGTTTCCAATATCAGTGTTTCAAAAGACCATATCACATTCCTAATCATATTACATAGCTTTCTTTATTGTACGTTTTCTTATTTATAAATTTAATTCCATTTTAATCCTAGGCCTAATTGTTTCTTTCAAGTGGTTACATATCTTTAATATTACAATATTTATTCAAATAGTCTTTAAATTTCTTCCAGTCTTCTTGGTGTTCCTCTTCTTTCTGGTCGTGGATTCTCCCGGTGAAGTTCACCATCTCTCAGTCTAACCTACCTCACAGAGTTGTTGTGAAGATAAAATGGAGGAGAAAAACATGCGTACAACTCTTCAGAGGAAAGGAGGGATATAAAAGCAAAAATAAATAAATGCACACAGAATTACTGGTGAATTTTTGTGTTTCTTTTTTTAAAATCACAAAACAATGGAGAAAGGTGGCAAACCAAACATAAAACTGGAAAAATGAAAAACTAAGAGAAACTGAAGTTGACAGATTCATCTATCATTACTCTGAGTATTGTTCATGCTCTGGATTCTTTACTGATACTGAAAGTATTTCTCTCGGAGCATCAATTTCACTGGCCACTAGCAAATGGTGTGTAATCTTACAGTCAATCACATATAAGGATGTTGGAGAAATTTGTTGAGAACAGGCAATCAAACAGATTTCCACCCATTTGACCATTGTTGTTGTTGTTTAGTCGTTTAGTCGTGTCCGCCTCTTCGTGACCCCCTGGACCAGAGCACGCCAGGCCCTCCTGTCTTCCACTGCCTCCCGCAGTTTGGTCAAACTCATGCTGGTAGCTTCGAGAACACTGTCCCACCATCTCGTCCTCTGTCGTCCCCTTCTCCTTGTGCCCTCCATCTTTCCTAACATCAGGGTCTTTTCCAGGGAGTCTTCTCTTCTCACGAGGTGGCCAAAGTATTGGGGCCTCAGCTTCAGGATCTGTCCTTCCAGTGAGCACTCAGGGCTCATTACCTTCAGAATGGAGAGGTTTGATCTTCTTGCAGCCCATGGGACTCTCAAGAGTCTCATCCAGCACCATAATTCAAATTTTTTTGACCATTACGTGGCATGAATTGTTGCTGCAAAAACTATCCACCTTAGTTCTTGACAATGAACTTAAAAAAACAACCATGCACATATTATACTTTAATAGATACCTAACGTTTTTCACACTATATGCTATTTACAATTTTATTTATGTATGTAGGTTTCTCTTCTTTCTGTCTGTTGCCAAAGGCAGCTAATATGCACTATGACTAATCCTAAACTTGTCTGTTTAGAGGTAAAACCCCTTGAATTTAGGTGCTGGGTTAAGATTTCAGCCTTAAACAGCTTCCTATTGTGAATTTTAGAAACCAATGACATGTATAACTCATTATTGTTATTTTCACATAGAAGTTATTTCTTTTGTTACCTGTGGATTGTATCTCTGTTCCTCAGTTAAAGTCCCACTTGTCAAAGTGGGAAAGAACACATTCATTTGACTGCCCATTTTTGACCACTCATACTCCTAGTTTCAAAAGCAACATTAAATTAATATTTCTGTTCCTCCACCCCAGCCCCCTCAAAATTTATTGGCTTATAATGAAACTGTCCCTTTCTGATGCTTGTAGGAAAATAATATGACAAGTGGGAATGACAAGTTTATACTGAACTGTGAAATCAAGGTGGCAAGAGTAACTACAACCCTAACCTCCCGTACCTGGGAGTAAACCCCACTGAATTCAATGGGACTTACTTCTGAGTAGACATGATTAGGTTTTCAGCCACAGATGGCTTTGTGATGAGCCATTAGCCACTTCATTAACTCCAAAAGAAAACATGCAGGGAAAGAAATTGATTTGCAAATATCAATTGATGGCCGAGATACAGTATGCTTGCTTATTGTGTGCTACTTTAAAAACACATATATTTCCACATCAGTGAATGACAAAAACAGAACATAGACTTGTGGAAAATAAACAAATGGCAGGGGAACAGAAAATAACAGGTGAAAGTGCAAATTAATATCGGAATGGATTGAGGCAGGTTCATACATTCCTATTCGCATATCTCTCAAATGATGCAGTAAACATCGCGTTTTTCGGTTAACACATTCCATCTTTTTGGGCTTCTGGAAAAGAGAACATATACAACAATAGGTCATATCTTCAGGAGAGCGTGCCACAGCATGTACATCAATAAGGTTGAATGAATGCACCCCACAAGGTGAAAAGATAGAAGCTGGGTTGTACTCTTGAGCACAGACCTGATTATCTCTTCCGCACCCTATCTGTGGCATTGTCAAATCACTTGTCTCTGCAGCCAGTTGGATCCCATCACGATGTTGTAGTCGCAACAAGGCTGTTAATGTACTTTTGTTGCCGACCTTTTGCTAAAGTAAAAAAAGATTCTCACACACTCTACCCACATTTCTGTGGTCATAATGGAAAGCAAGAACATTTTGCTCCATGTGTGAAATATCAGAAGTATCATCACGTATTAGGGGGAAAGTATATTGCTTCTGTTCTTTCAGAAAGTAGAGGCTTCAACACATGCTTTCCACTCAATTTGAGAAACTCGTTCTGAATTTCCCAGGATAAGTGATCCTCTTGCAGAGGTTTCCTCTTTTTCTTTTCTTTTTCCTGATTCTGTTGGTAACATAAAAATAGGTCATGTTCTCCAAAAGCTTCCAGAACGTTGTGGATTTCTTATTTCCTGAGGCTGACCTCTGAATTCCAGGAATGCAATAACCATCTGCCTTTCTTTCATCATGGATTGCTGCCTCCGTCTATCAGCTCTTCCTTCACCAGCAACAGTTCTCCGCAGGAAGTATAAATGTCTGTGAAGGTTCTCCCCCCCCCCTTGTGCTTGGGAGGCCCTTTCTACAGTGAGCTGTGGCAATGAACTCCTGCACAACTTGGATAAAATATTCAGTTTGAGGGTGGATCCTTTAAATGTCCCCCCAAAAGAGCAGAAAATATTGTGGAGAACTTTTAACCTAAGATCTCTCTGTGTCTGTTATTATTGCAGTGGTTATGTAGTTCTGTATGTGTTGCCATAAAATCCATTTTCTAACCACTTCCCCCCACCTCACAGCTTGTGGGGTTAACTGGTTGAATGTGTTGCTCAACAGAAAATCCAAATGAGGATCAATAGCTGAACAGAACCAGTCAGGACCCTCAGGTCGTATTTTCTGGCTCACCAGCAGGACCCAACCTGCTTCCTTCCTATTCTCTATAAAACACAATTTGGTGTATGTGTGCCAAATTTAATCTGCAGCATGGGTGGTTTGGAAGAGGGAGCTGAATCCTTATTTACCTGTAAAGGTAAAAGGACCCCTGACCATTGGGTCCAGTCGTGACCGACTCTGGGGTTGCAGTGCTCATCTTGCTTTATTGGCCGAGGGAGCCGGCGTACAGCTTCCGGGTCATGTGGCCAGCATGACTAAGCCGCTTCTGGCGAGCCAGACCAGCGCATGGAAACGCTGTTTACCTTCCCACCAGAGCAGTACCTATTTATCTACTTGCACTGTGTGCTTTCGAACTGCTAGGTTGGCAGGAGCTGGGACTGAGCAACGGGAGCTCATCCCGTCGCGGGGATTTGAACCACCGACCTTCTGATCAGCAAGTCCTAGGCTCTATGGTTTAACCCACAGCGCCACCCGCGTCCCTTATTTACCTGTACTGGCCCACTTATTTTAAGCCCTTTCCCTCACTAGGGGTCATAATGCCTTATCTGGAGAAAAACAGCTAAAAAGTAATTTTGGAAATGAAGGCTAAGCAAAGGGGAGGATCCAACTTTTCACTTTCCCATGCTGCTCTCCAAATTGTCCTGTCCTGTCCTGCCGTTTTATCGTCATTCAGTGGAAGACCTGGCATTGTACATAGGTTTTCACTGTTATATTCAGTTATGCCCTTAGCTTCACTATACCCGAAGGCAGTTCGATGGCATTTTGCACGCCTCCTTCCAGAAACTGGGTCGTGAAGGCCGCTCCCTGCAAGGCCCTTTCCGCCTGGCCTAGGGGGCAGGGCCCACACTCACCAGCCCCACTGAAGAGGCTCCTGGTGAGACTAGAGGGACATCGCTACAAACCCAAACTATTGGATTCTTTTGCCCCATCTTTTTGTGCCTTCCAAACAGCAGTGTCATGCTTAAGATTATATTTTATTGTCTTGATTCAGGGAGGTAGCCATGTTGGTCTGACACAGTAGAAATATATAAAAAAATTATATATGTGTGTATATATATATATATATTGTCAGGGCTGCTTCCAGATCCTAGCTCACAGAGGATCACGCTAGCCAGCGTTCACTTTATAAAAGTCTTTATTGAGTTACAGTTTCCAATTTCAAACTGCCGCAGGCAGCCCTACGTCTTATCAGCTAGACCGGCGAAGCTCCGTCTGAGTCCCCGCCTCCTGTACACCAACTTAATAACCTCGCCTTACTCCACCTTTTCCGCCTTCCCCTCCTTCTCTGGGTCCCTCTGCCCCCCGTGGTCTCTTCCTTCCGGGACTCTTCTGACACTGACCCCCCGGACCCTTCTGTCTCCTTGCGCCGGGCTTTAGGACCTGGCTCCCTTTCCGGGCTGCTTACTCTGCCACCTTCCTGTGCATTTGAACTTGGCGCGCGCGCCCAACCTCCCACTTTCCGCTTGACCGTTCCTTCACTCCCCGATGGAGGTGTGGCCACTCCTGACTCATGCCCTCCCCCCTGCGGCGAGCCGCCGGATCCCGATACCTGGCGCCCTTCCTCCCCACTGCGCTCTGTTGGGGACGTTGGCCCCGATTTCCAACTGCTGCTCTCTGAACCCCCTTTTGTCCCTTTTTCCTGGGGTGCCCCTTGATCTCCCCCCCTCGCTCTGGCCACTGGCGCTCCTTTCTGTGAATCTTCCGATTCACTGGAAAGACTCAGAGATCTCGGGTCGTCGTCATCGCTCATCTTTCCTTCGGACTCCTCCCCCTCGAACAAACTTAGTTGGCCTCTAAGGTGCTACTGAACATTTTTTTAAAAAAAAATGTATATTTTAGTTTCTTGTTAATTATGCTGTTTTAAACGTGCATTTTATATTTGACTTGGCTTAGCAATGTATATGGTTTTTTTAAAAATGTGTAAGATTTTTTTTTGTTCACTTTGTTTGTGTTAAATATGTATTCTGTAGTTGACCTCCTTTGTAATGTTTTATTTTGAAATCTCTAAGATAATATTTTAGCTTTCTCTTAATTGTGTTGCTTTGACTGCATACTCCATATTTGACTTTCTTCAGATTGTTTTATTGATGTTTTAATATTCTGTAAACCGCTTTGAGATTTTTCTTAAAAATATAAAAGCGGTATAGAAATGAAATGAATAATAAATAACAATAATAACTCCTGAAGCCAAGTTGATGCCAAATGTATTGCTCTGATGTCCTTTGGACCACATCAGCAAGGCCGAGAAGGGGGTCTTGTTGCCTGCGCAACCCAGGAGCTCCATACACACGGCTTAGGCTTCCATCCTGAGGAGATCACTTCTTTTTTATAATATTTTTTATTAATTTTAACATATAAAGTATAAGATGCACCACAAAACTTATCACTTATACAATCTTTTTAGACTTCCATCAGCACCTCTGACGATCCACCATTTTAACCATTTCTTATGCATTTCTTAACTTTATATTGCCTTTACATCTCTTAACAAATCATCCTCCCCCTTCTCCATTTTTACAATACTTCTAATAATACTCCTCACAAAACTTCTTGCAACCCTACAAACGTCATCTGTTCTTCACAATTACCTTTCAAATAGTCCGTAAATTTACTCCAGTATTCCGTGAATTTCTGGTCTTGCCGGTTTCAAATCCTTCCTGTTAGTTTATCTAACCTGAGGAGATCACTTCAGTGCTGGTAAAAACAGTGGTTCGAATTCACCCCCCAGAGGTGAAGTCTATTGTGGATCATAGAATCCTAGAATCATAGAGTTGGAAGAGACCCCAAGGGCCATCGAGTCCAACCCCCTGCCAAGCAGGAAACACCATCAGAGCACTCCTGACATATGGTTGTCAAGCCTCTGCTTAAAGACCTCCAAAAGAGGAGACTCCACCACACTCCTTGGCAGCAAATCCCACTGTCGAACAGCTCTTACTGTCAGGAAGTTCTTCCTCATGTTTAGGTGGAATCTTCTTTCTTGTAGTTTGGATCCATTGCTCCGTTTCCGCTTCTCTGGAGCAGCAGAAAACAACCTTTCTCCCTCCTCTATGTCACATCCTTTTATATATTTGAATATGGCTATCATATCACGCCTTAACCTCCTCTTCTCCAGGCTAAACATGCCCAGCTCCCTTAGCCGTTCCTCATAAGGCATCGTTTCCAGGCCTTTGACCATTTTGGTTGCCCTCCTCTGGACACGTTCCAGTTTGTCAGTGTCCTTCTTGAATTGTGGTGCCCAGAACTGGACACAGTACTCCAGGTGAGGTCTGACCAGAGCAGAATACAGTGGCACTATATTCGGATCGAGACAGACGGATGTCAACATTCAACAGACCTTCATTGGAAAAGCTTCACTGGTTTCAGCTAAGTTTCCAGGTACATTTCAAAGTGCTGATGTTGACAATTAAAGTAAATGCAGCACCTTCCTCCGAAATTAATGATATGTGATGCAATCACTGATGTGAGGCATTGCTCCAGTTTCTTATACCATAATTCATAAAAGCTTTTTTCCTATCTTTGACCACAGCCATGTTTCTTAGTATCGTGTTTTTACAAGCACGTGTGACATAAACTTTGTTCAGTCATGTTTGTCCCGTGTTGATATATGACAAAAACTATCTAAGGGTTCAAAAGAATCTTTACACCCATCCACACATTCTATAAATTGCTTTCCAGAGGAAGGTCTGGGCATCTTCAGGAGAAGAAAAATTGTAATACTGATTATACAGTAGTGGCGTAGCTTTGCACTCAGCAGAATTATTTAAATTAGTCATGTCAAGGCATTTGTAGCCATTGGCATGGCTTAATTAATTGTCTTGTAACAGTTCCTGCAAGGTGCCACCCTTCCCTATAAACAAAATGGCTTAAATTGCTGGTGTCAAAGTAATGCACTACTAGACAAATTAGTTGCTGAACTCGAGCTGCTAATAAATGAGTTCTCCTCATGATACACATTTAATTTGCAAATATTATATATCATTGGCAATGCAGCTTTAGAAATATTTTATTACTATTAAAGATATTGGATGGAACACCCTGTACACTGGCTTACTTTCTGAAATTATACGTCTTTGTCATATATAGAAGTGTAGCTCCCCCACCTTGCTGCTTGAAGGTTGGGGACAACCTGCCCCACTCTTGTCAGGAAAAAAGGTGAGTCAGAGAGCCAGGGATGCTGGCTAGCTAGCCACTAAGGAGGCTTGCCTTTAAAAGTAGCCCCCCCCCCATGGTTTCCACGGGCAACAGTCCTGACCAAACACCTACTAGAGCTGGTGTGTGTGTTTTTGTGTGTGTGTGTGTATGTGTATTTTTTCAATTGTCCAAGGGCCGCCGAGACCATATAACACCAGTCCTGAAAGAGCTACATTGGCTCCCAGTACGCTTCCGAGCACAGTTCAAAGCGTTGGTGCTGACCTTTAAAGCCCTAAACGGCCTCGGTCCAGTATATCTGAAGGAGTGTCTCCACCCCCATCGTTAAGCCCGGACACTGAGGTCCAGCACCGAGGGCCTTCTGGCAGTTCCCTCACTGTGAGAAGCCAGGCAGAGGGCCTTCTTGGTAGTGGCGCCCTCCCTGTGGAACACCCTCCCATCAGATGTCAAGGAAACAAACAACTACAGTGGTACCTCGGGTTACAGACACTTCAGGTTACAGACTCCGCTAACCCAAAAATAGTACCTCGGGTTAAGAACTTTGCTTCAGGATGAGAACAGAAATGTCACGGCAGCGGGAGGCCCCATTAGCTAAAATGGTGCTTCAGGTTAAGAACAGATTCAGGTTAAGAACGGACCTCCGGAACGAATTAAGTTCTTAACCCGAGGTACCACTGTATCTGACTTTTAGAAGACATCTGAAGGCAGCCCTGTTTAGGGAAGTCTTTAATGTTTGATGTTTTACCGTTTTTTTAAATATTCCATCGGGAGATGCCCAGAGTGGCTGGGGAAACCCAGCCAGATGGTTGGGGTATAAATAATGAATTATTATTATTATTATTATTATTATTATTATTATTATTATTATTATTATTATTGCAATCTTTCACACCCACTCTGAACTGCAAAAATCCCTGGGCACTCTCCATTTGCTCTGATTTGACATGTAGCAGCAGGTGATGCATATCTTGGAGGCTGTATCTGCTGCCCCTGCGAATCCTGCTGCCTGAGGCGATTTCCTCCCTTTGTCTCATGGGTGGGCTGGCCGTGGGTCACTCAGACACGTAAGGTGTCGCTTGACATTGCAGTCATTTACTGATGAGCGTGCATGTGTGACTCAGCCCCTAAATGAGGACTGGGATTCATAACCACCTCAGTATCCAGATGGATGGCCTCACTGGTCATCTAGCTGGTAATTAGCGAATGCAGAAACAATTTGTGCTCTTTTGTGGCAGAGAATGAATGTATTCAAAATTGGTTAACAATTCTCTTTTCCTTCTTTGAGAAATAAAAGACAGTTTCTCCCTGAAAATGCCATGCCGTTTGAGAGGTCTATATCATTTGGGTGCCTTCTAGAAATTATTCAAGTACTGGGAATATCTGACAGGCTCACAAATATCACCTAAAGGATCTGTCATGATTAATGATCTTATAATCAATACCAAATGAGGGAAGCTGCCTCTTGCCACAAGTATTGAAAGATTAACTCTTCATATTACGACTACATAAATAATATTGCTGTCTTTACCAGCTGTAAAAATTAGGCAGTCATAGGACAGTAAGCCCCCGAAGGAAAATCTGGCATTACACAAAAGTAAATGTTAATTTGCCTTTTCAGTGTTTCTGTAGCTTGGCATTTGTTACCTGACCTCCAGTCACTTACTGAGCACTTGTGATGAGCACAATAAAGAGGCAAAACACATGTAATTGAATTAAACTGGCTTTATCGACTATTTACAGTGGAGATATGCAATACAATAAACACAGCAGGGGTAACACTCTGTGGGCTGGAGACGCAGTTGTTGAAATCATAGAATCATAGAATCATAGAGTTGGAAGAGACCACAAGGGCCATCGAGTCCAACCCCCTGCCAAGCAGGAAACACCATCAGAGCACTCCTGACATATGGTTGTCAAGCCTCTGCTTAAAGACCTCCAAAGTAGGAGACTCCACCACACTCCTTGGCAGCAAATTCCACTGTCAAACAGCTCTTACTGGCAGGAAGTTCTTCCTAATGTTTAGGTGGAATCTTCTTTATTGTAGGTTGGATCCATTGCTCCGTGTCCGCATCTCTGGAGCAGCAGAAAACAACCTTTCTCCCTCCTCTATGTGACATCCTTTTATATATTTGAACATGGCTATCATATCACCCCTTAACCTCCTCTTCTCCAGGCTAAACATGCCCAGCTCCCTTAGCCGTTCCTCATAAGGCATCGTTTCCAGGCCTTTGACCATTTTGGTTGCCCTCCTCTGGACACGTTCCAGTTTGTCAGTGTCCTTCTTGAACTGTGGTGCCCAGAACTGGACACAGTACTCCAGGTGAGGTCTGACCAGAGCAGAATACAGTGGCACTATTACTTCCCTTGATCTAGATGCTATACTCCTATTGATGAGGCCCAGAATTGCATTGGCAATTCCACCTCTTTGCCCTAACTGCTGGCCAGGTTAACATTAGCTCAAAGTTTGTGTGCGGTGTCTAGGGGCTTATTGGCAATTACTTTTCCTCTGTGCATACTGGGCACGGTCCACACTTTAAAGCTCCGTGCCCAAGCACACACACACACACACACACACACACACACACCCTTTTGCTGCAGAGCTTTCCCTATGAAAACCCACTACAGTGGTACCTCTGGTTATGAACTTTATTTGTTCTGGAGGTCCATTCTTAACCTGAAACCATTCTTAACCTGAGGTACCACTTGAGCTAATGGGGCCTCCCGCTGCCATCGTTGTGCCATTTCTGTTCTCATCCTGAGGTAAAGTTCTTAACCCGAGGTACTGGGTTAGTGGAGTCTGTAACTCGAAGTGATTGTAACCTGAGGTACCACTGTATTTAAAGCTGCATCAGAGCAAATGCCAATCTGTGGACGAGCTGAATTGTTGTTTGTTCCGCTTCAGCTTTAAAGAAGGGGTTTTTGCAGGGAAAGCTCTGGAGGAGGAGGAGGAGGAGGAGGAGGAGGAGGAGGAGGAGGAGGAAGAAGAAGAAGAAGAAGAAGAAGAAGAAGAAGAAGAAGAAGAAGAAGAAGAAGAAGAAGGCGGCTTTCACACAGAGCTTTAAAGCGTGGATCTGTGCCTAGAAAGAGCAGGGCAAAAAGTAATTGTGGAAATCCCTTAGCTGCTATGGTATCCTCAGGGTTGACGAAGGCCTTTCCAGATCTCAGGTCCCCGAACCGTCTCGGAGTGCCTGCTACACAGGTTCCGTCTTCAACCGCTTGGTGCCTCAGATTGCTCTCTTGCTCTCAGAGTTCCTTCCCTTCCCTCTTCATACATTGCTCTACCTATTGTGGCCAGCCGGCCCTTATATTGGGGATGGAAAGCACATGGTCCTCCTAGACTTCCCATCACTATTCCTATTATTCATGCCGGCTGGCAGAATCAATGCAAAGGTGGTGGTGGTGGTACAAAGGATTTAGATGAAGGGGTGGAAGGCATTCTTATCAGGGTGAATGACAGAAATAACAGTCTAAACAGTCTTTACAAATGCAAAACTGACCAAAAATAAGGAAGAAATGCAACAGAATTAAAAGCAAAATGAAAATATTTGAATGCAACAGATACCTACCCTGGCAGTAGTATCTGTGAAAATGATTCCAGGATTGTAGCTGGTATGTTTATTCTGAAGGAGAGGAGAGGAGATCTGTCCCATGCAAGAAGGCAAAAACTTGTTCTGCACCATGGGCCAGCCATGCCCTTTGCCTCCATGTTCTCTGTAGTTGCTCAGCCTATTTTCATTCATTTTTGTACTGTATCCATAAGCCCCACTTATGTATCTCTATTTTGTTTATTCCCAGACCTAGTAATTCACTCTTCTGTCCTAAATTTGTTTTCCAGGTTGACTTTGGAGTGGTGTCTTTTGATTAAAAAGGTCGTCCATATGTGAACTTGTGGTATTTCCATTCTGTTATAGCTGTCCAGATAGTGTATTGCTGAGTATTTCAAAGTTACAGCTTCTATAAGGAGGATGGATGGTTCTAGTACCCATTGCTCCACCTGGAAAAATTATGGCTACAAAATCATGGAATTATTTAGAATCTCTCCCCTCCCCATTATCTCAAAAACTGGATCTCAGAAAACGAGTTCTGAGTTTGAAGTCCATCGCATGACATAGCAGCATGCAACCCAGATGTGGTTTTGGCTGCTGGCTGATGAAACACTGGACCTTCATTGCTCCATTCCAAAGCTCCCCTTAATTGAGACAGTTCTGTTTATTAAACCAACTCACAGTATGAATGAGCTCTGAAGCCTTTTCATTTCAATGTGTTTTTTCCCCTTCAGCTATCTTTGTATACTTTATGTCACCTGGCTAAAAGAAATCTAAGTCAGTTACAGTGTTAACAGAATTAACCGTTTCACTATTTGATCATATCTGCATAAATCTGCATATGAATCATTCTGAAGAAAAATGGTTTGTTTTTTAGTTGGCTGCACAGTGTGTCACAACAACAGAACGATCTTAGTAGAGGCATTCCTTCCTGAGCAAAAGAATGAGAAATGAATGTCTCTTCTACGACAGCATCTGCCGCCTGCCATTTCTGCAAGTACATTTATTAAAAATTAGCAATTTGTTTTTTGCTCAAGTAACTTTCAGAACCTTCTTAATATATCAAAAGCTCCAAAAAGATTACTCTAAATAATTAATTTAATAAGGATCAGAGACCTATTTATAGTCAATCATCCTAACCCTTTTTTTGCAGAGGGTGTGTGTGTTAACAGTAGCTTGTTCTTCAGCACAACTGGACTTACAAGCATGTAACCAGTGGAGCATAGGTGGGGCAAAATGTTTGTTTGTTTGTTTGTTTGTTTGTTTGTTTATGATAAACATTTAAACACTGCCCTTCAATCAAATTCCCAAGACAAGTTGCAGAATTTCAAAATGTAATGAAACAAATCAAAACGTACACCAAGCTACACCAATGATTCAGACCTATTGCTCCTGGAAATACACCCAGCAGTTTCAGGAGAAAAGGGAGACAGGGATGATGTCCAGCTGAATAAGGAAATGGATAGTTACAAGATCATAGAATCATAGAATCATAGAGTTGGAAGAGACCACAAGGGCCATCGAGTCCAACCCCCTGCCAAGCAGGAAACACCATCAGAGCACTCCTGACATATGGTTGTCAAGCCTCTGCTTAAAGACCTCCAAAGAAGGAGAATCCACCACACTCCTTGGCAGCAAATTCCACTGTTGAACAGCTCTTACTGTCAGGAAGTTCTTCCTAATGTTTAGGTGGAATCTTCTTTCTTGTAGTTTGGATCAATTGCTCCGTGTCCGCTTCTCTGGAGCAGCAGAAAACAACCTTTCTCCCTCCTCTATGTGACATCCTTTTATATATTTGAACATGGCTATCATATCACCCCTTAACCTCCTCTTCTCCAGGCTAAACATGCCCAGATAGTGGAGGAGGGGGAAGCAGACAGCAGAGACCTCCCTGGAAAGTATGGGAGACCTTCCTAGTCCAAGGGCTTGGTGGTCCCTCTGCATTCAAGAACAGAGAATGTGGAGGGATGTATCTCCTGTAACTGCCTGTAGGTTTCCAGGATGCTGTGGAAGATGGAAGAGGAGGGGCTCAGAGTAGCCAACGTCTCCTATGCATGGAAACATGGAACTTTTGTCTTGCAACCAGATGACTGAATCAGAAGCCATAAAATACGAACTGTTTGTTCTTCTTGCCTCTGAGGCTACCAGGGGAGGAGACGATGTTCCACTCCTGACAGGACCTGACCAACCAACGTTTGAGTTGTAATGATGAGAGGACCAAAAAGGTTGTGTGTCTGGATAGGCTGGGGGCAAGTTAGGAAATAGATGGGATCTGGGTGATCCAAACAAAGGAGAGATTTAGACCAGCTCAGGAACTTGTCCAAATCTCTCCAGATCATTTCCTTCTCATTGTTTCCAGTAGGACAGAAACCCTTGGGGTGGGTCCATGGAATGGGCAGAAGAGTGCAAAAGATCTCTTCTGGCCTTTAGGAATGACACTTTGGGACCCCCCCACCCCCAACTTCAGTTTTCTGCTTTATAAAAGCAAAAGCAGCGTAATAGGAATTGATAATAATAATGTTATCATTTATACACCACCCATCTGGCTGGGTTGGCCCAGCCACTCTAGGCGGGGCATAAAAACAAGATAAAACCAACCAAGTTACCGTATTTTTCGCTCTATAGAACACACCGGACCATAGGACGCACCTTGTTTTAGAGGGGGAGAACAAGAGAAAAAAAATCTCCCCCTCTCTGCTCAGCGCCCCTTCAGCGAAGCGGCAGGAGAAAAAGAGCCCCTTCCATTTCTCCTCCCGTTTCGCTGAAGGGGCGCTGCACAGCTCTCCCTCTCTGCTGAAGCCAGGAGAGTCTTGCTCTCCTGGCTTCAGCGAAAGGAACCTGAAGCCTGTGGAGCGCAGCAGGAACTCGCGCTGCACTCCCAAGGCTTCAGCGAAAGCAACTCGAAGCCTCCGGAGTGCGGAGGGAGCTTTCCCTCTGCACTTCGGAGGCTTCGCGTTGCTATCGCTGAAGCCAAGGAGGCTGCATTCGCTCCATAGGACGCACACACATTTCCCCTTAATTTTTGGAGGGGGAAAAGTGCGTCCTATAGAGCGAAAAATGTGGTAGTTGAAACAGAAAATAAAATGGTCGCCAGAATAATATCAGTGTGGATGCCGAGTGAGGCTCCTTGGAGGAAACCATTCCCCAAATGTATCTCCACCGTTGAGGCACCCTTCTGGCCTATTTCTGATGGACAGGCCCATGTGGAGACAGCCAGGCCTTCTGAATCCATGCTCTCACATGTCATGAAGGGATTTACGGGTCAAACAAACACTTTGAACTTAGCCCAGAAATGAACCAGAAGCTAGTGCATTTGGCGAAGCACCAGTGTAATAAGATCATAACGCACAGGCCCAGCCAGCAATCTAGCAGCTGTACTCTGAACAAACTGCAGTTTCTGAACAGTCTTCAAAGTAGTACTGAGCCAATATTTTCAGACAATTGGTTTTCAGCTATTTGCCAAGGGGGCTGCCAAGTTCTTATTTAATATAAGTCAGGGCAACTCACTTTGTAGATCCAGGAGAATAGGCCATTTATCGATGAACATGTTAAACATACAAGTGGATAGGAAAATGAAAATAACCACCAGGACAGAGCTAAAGGGAGGAGTATTATCTCCAAACCATAACAATTGGGGACAATGTTTTATTCTATCATTACCCATTACTGCAGGGGCAGCGGGAAAAACCTGCCCACAAAAATGGGTGAGAGGAAGGAGAATTTTGGGAGATGGGAGTGGGCATGTAACTGTCAGGGACTGGGCAGAGGAGGAATGGTGGAGACCGCATTCCCAGTCTGACCCTTCCAGAGAAGAATGAGACAGTTCAGAATTACAACAGGGGTTTGAGGGAGGTCACAGCTCAGAGGCAGATGAGGGGGAAAGCTGGGAAATAATGGAGGAGGAGGAGGAGGAGGAGGAAGAAGAAGGAGGAGGAGGAGGAGGAGGAGGAGGAGGAGGAGGAGGAGGAGAAGGAGAAGAAGAAGAAGAAGAAGAAGACGACGACCAGGGGTGCAATAGCTGATGGACTTAGTGTCTTTAGAGATCATTCAAGACCCACCCTCTCCCAGAACACGGCAGGCCTTGAAGGTAGGAGAGCAAAGAGCTCAAAGGCAGAAGGCACGCACCAGCACCCGTAGTTATGGCTGATGAGGAAATGTGAGGGGATGGAGATTCACTCGGAGCAACGCCATTATTCCCAGAGGCCACATTCCCAAGCCTCTCTCTGTGAATATTGAATAAAAGCAGATGGAAAGGACTTTCCCTTGTCTTGTCCATTCCTGGCAACCTGCCATGGGGGTTGGTTCCTCTGCTGCCTGACAGTAACTATATGAGGCAGCCAAGAGGACTCCCATAGCCTTCTGACCTGCCCCAGAAGTTCCCCTTATGGACATAGCTGTCAACTTTTCCCTTTTCTTGTGAGGAATCCTATTCGGAATAAGAGAATTTCCCTTTAAAAAAGGGAAAGGTTGACAGCTATGCTTATGGATCAACAGAGCTGCCTTGTTATTTATTATTTATTTATTTTTGTAACTTTACAAGGATTGTTGCAAATACTCTCCCATTATAGCCATCCCCAGATACCACCTCTCCTCACATTAGACATTATTTTCAGGTTTAGCTTTGTATTTGAACTTCCAGAGGAAATTTCCTCGCTGAGCATCTCATGTAACCAATGCAGGCCTTTATTAAACTTTTATGTGAAACCATTAATCACACAGAGTAGTACCTGGATTTCTCAGAAATATTGATAGCCATGACTGATAAAGTACGAAGCGCTTCATTAAGTCCAGTCTGTACATCAAGTTTAGTAAGAAACCGGGAAGTAGAAGGGGCAGCCCCTGTGTACTATAATCAACCAGACGCGTTGCTCTTGTACATAGAACCATGTCACTCAGACTCGGGAGTATCCTTTGCATAGAATTCCCGATCAGTCCAATTTGGAAATTTGCTGAGATGCATCACTGGAAACATAAATCAACACTAAAGTAGGTCATCCTGTAGCCACATAATAACCTTGATTACATACAAATTAGAAATGGCAAATTCACCAGACAGCAGATTTATCTTTGTTATGTACAAAGGGTGCGTGCACAACAGGAACTGAGAGTACCGAACAGCTCATGGATTTTCCTCACAGGGATGATGCTTAATTCTTCCTTTTACATTTCATTTGGAAAGAGTGGGAAAGGAAGAGCAATTTACTTCCGTGTATCCTAAAAGGAAACTTACTGGAGTCAAAGTCCTCTCCTGACGTTTTGTGTCCTAGAATCTATGAGATTGGTGTACGTCTTTCGGGGAGGAGGCAAGACCAGTCTCCAAGTTGTTTTTAAAAAGCCCAAAGGAGGCAGAATTTTGCTGAATATCCTCATCTGACTTGTTCAGTCTCATTAACCACAATGATTTGCTAACCCTTCATAATCAGCACGTTATGCATTTTACACATTGCTAATAAAATGCTAACGATTTCAGAGCCTATGAGCCATAAATTTCAGACAATCATATAAAATGTTAACACTTTCTGTAAACAAAAACACTTTAAAAATGTTTTCAGGAGGTGAACCATTAAATATGAAACTAGTTGGTCTTTTCATCTATTTATTAAAATTAACCATGGCATTCATAAATAATCGATGTAATATATTATTCAGTCCCATAGGTACGGAATTAAGTACTATATAAAAGGAAAGCAATATATTAAAAATGCAGTAATACGTAAGTGTTGCCATCTTGGAAAGGCAGCTACGTTGCAGATATACAAAACTCAAGGAACTAGGAACGTGCACAGAGCACATTCAGCACTTCTGGAAATAGTCTGTCCCAGTAAAAAGTGCTTCATAGGTTGAGTCAGTTCAGCATCTATCCAAGTCCACTTTGCCCACCCACCCCCAGCAATTCACTGCTGAATAAATTAAAAAGCAACTATAACCCGTCCACCCTTTTACACAAGTGGGTGGAATTTGCTGGCATTGTAATTCCTCCAGAACTAATGACAACTACCAAACTACAAGCACATAGTTCCAGAGATTTGAAGGTTGGGAATCTTTAACATTATTGTGTTTAAAAAATGAAATGACTGTAACTTTTTATTATAGTTAATTCTGTAGCAGAAGTGCATGAAATGTGCAGGCAAGGTCACTCTTTCAGAGGGCATGAATTCTGCCAAATTTCAGAACGGGCACCTGCAGTGAATTTCCTGCAAGGGCAGCCTGTAAAGTTTGGGGTGTGGGTTTTTCCTGAGCAATTGGTTGAAAATTGCAGGCATGAGAGATGAGCCCCCAGATAAGAAAGCTGCAAAATTGTAGATAGGTCAACAGGCTTTTGTGCTAGGCCTCTTTAAACTTTTATTCCCCACCCCCACCCCGCCCAAAAGAACAGTCTAAAAAACAAACAAACTTCGGGGTATACAGTGGTACCTCCGGTTGCGGACGGGATCCATTCCGGAGCTCTGGTTGGATCCTGAGGTTTCTGCAACTGGAGGGACCGCTTCTGCACAAGCGGGCGGGGTGGTAGAGTGCTTTTGCGCATGCGCATGCAGCAAAAAAACGAAAATATACTTCTGGGTTTGCTGCTTATGTATCCTGAAGTTTATGTAAGCAGAGGGATATGGAAGTGGAAGTATGACTGTGATGGCATTTGCAGGCAAAGTCACTCCGGAGGGCATGATTCCTAGAGCATTTTTGAAATGTAGCTTCAATGGTTTTCCTGCAAGAGCATCCCTTGCACTTTTTGGGGTGGGCAAGAAAAGGAATGGCTTAACCTCCACTAGTAATTTGTGGGAATTGGTCTGAAAATTGCAGAGATGAGAGTGATTACCATGGTGGGAAATGTGCCACATTGCAGACAAATATGTCAATGGGCTTTTGGGCCAGGCACTTTTAAAGCTGATTTAGAGAGGGGAAAGAGAACTATTCATTTTCTTTCTTTTTTAAAAAAAACAGATTTTATTGGAATTCAGAAAAAGGTATACAGAAATTATTGTGGTTTTTTTGTCAAAAGTAAAATGTTTATCCAGATAAAAGCACAATTCCAACACCAGGGTGGATGCAAATGTTCAAGTGTTGGGATGCAATTGAACCTTGCTGGTGGACTGTCCAAGCTCCCTGGACTGCCCTTTTTGATCTACCCTGAGCTGACCTTCCCTCGGTTGCTAAACTGATACTCCTAGGACTCCTTCCTCCTTCCCCATCCTCACCATGGAAGAGGAGAATCTTTTGCCTCCCTACTGCTGAGATGCAGGAACAAGCCTGACTCAAGGTATTGCCACCTAGGTGGATACAACCAGGGTTCTTTCCTATCAAGTCCTTGGGTTAGGAACTTAAGTCGTTCTGGAGGTCCGTTCTTAACCTGAAACTGTTCTTAACCTGAGGTGCCACTTTAGCTAATGGGGCTTCCCACCGCCGCCACACGATTTCTGTTCTCATCCTGAAGCAAAGTTCTTAACCTGAGGTACTATTTCTGAGTTAGCGGAGTCTGTAACCTGAAGCGCCTGTAACCCGAGGTACCACTGTGTGCACTTTTTGCAATAAGCGTAGCTTTATTGTTTTCCTAATCTCAGAGTCTCTGTGTGGTCATATCCAGGGACAAGTGTGCTCCTTCAGCAAGGAAATAGGGTCAAGTTTAGCTTCTACTTTTTTTTTAAAGTAAATTTTTATTGTTTTCCTTACATATTCTTTTCCAACCAATTATAATAACACCATACATTCCCTTTGACTCTGCCGAGTCGCGACTCCCCTCCCCATAATTGGTATATTTAACCTCTATCTATCACGCACATCATTCTCATAATAGTACTATTATACATTGTAGGTATTATGTCAATCCTGCTAGTGTCTTAACATCTTTACAATTCTTCTTTAAATATTCGATAAATTTACTCCAGTTATTTTGGTATCTTTGATCTCCCTGGTCCCGGATCCTCCCAGACAATTTGGCAAGTTCTGCATATTCTGTCAACTTCACCTGCCACTCCTGGATAGTTGGTATATCTTGTACTTTCCATCTTTGGGCCAGAAGGGTTCTCGCGGCAGCTGTAGCATACATGAACAGATTTTGGTCTCCCATTTTAATTTCTGTTCCTATTAAGCCTAATAGACTTGCTTCTGGTCTTTTGGGGAAAGTATATCTAAATATTTTTTTTGAGTTCATTATAAATTAATTCCCCAATTTTTTTTTTTACCTTATCACAGGTCCACCACATATGGAAATAGTACCCATGTGCCTTTTTACATTTCCAACATTTTCTTTCTTTTTTTCTGTACATTTTAGCTAATTTTACTGGCGTCAAGTTTAGCTTCTGTGTTGCAAGTGGTTGGACTAGATAACCCTTGTTGTTGTTGTTGTTTGGTCGTTTAGTCGTGTCTGACTCTTTGTGACCCCATGGACCAGAGCACGCCAGGCACTCCTGTCTTCCACTGCCTCCAGCAGTTTGGTCAAACTCATGCTGGTAGCTTCGAGAACACTGTCCAACCATCTCGTCCTCTGTCGTCCCCTTCTCCTTGTGCCCTCCATCTTTCCCAACATCAGGGTCTTTTCCAGGGACTCTTCTCTTCTCATGAGGTGGCCAAAGTCTTGGAGCCTCAGCTTCAGGATCTGTCCTTCCAGTGAGCACTCAGGGCTGATTTCCTTCAGAATGGAGAGGTTTGATCTTCTTGCAGTCCAGGGGACTCTCAAGAGTCTCCTCCAGCACCAGAATTCAAAAGCATCAATTATTTGGCGATCAGCCTTCTTTATAGTCCAGCTCTCACTTCCATACATCACTACTGGGAAAACCATAGCTTTAACTATACGGACCTTTGTTGGCAAGGTGATGCCTCTGCTTTTTAAGATGCTTTCTAGGTAGATAACCCTCCCAGCATGACAATTCTATGACTCTGTTATTCCACTAAACATTTTAATGCCTAACATCAACCAGGGAAGGGTGGGCCAGGGGATGAGAGAGTCACCAAGCCACTGACTAACCCATTCAAGGAATTGCAGAGTTGGACGGGGACCCAGGGGGTCATCTAGTCCAGCTTTGACATGGCCCCCTCCCTGCCCTGTATTTTACCATGCCTGCATTGCAGGCGGTTGGACAACTGGCCCAGTTCATAGATCTGGGGACCTAAGTTTGAGAAAGGCTGCTCAAGACTTTCTCCTCTGACATCCACCTTCCCATATGCCTGAGTTGTTGTTTTTTCTACAGAGGAGTTGTCTGAAGAGATATAGATCAGAACCAGGCTGGCCACCTCATGAGAGCAGACCTACAAAGAGCTCTGCTTGCCTGCTGAGTTAATTCATACCACAGCCATTACCAGGCTTCTAAATGGCTGAGTCTGTTCTTAGCAGAAGGCAAATATTTGCTGGATTCTGTCAAGCCAGGCCTCCACACATTTTTTATGTACCTTAGACCCCTGTGGTGTGCTCACAAATTCTATAAATATTTGGTCTGTATTTTTTCTGCACTTGCCACAGCGAAAATCAGTGTAAACCTGGAATAGCAATGTTTTCCTTCAAAAATTGTTGGATGATGTTAGAAGTATTGGTTGGTTGCTCGAGAGCAATCAGGCAATATGCTTCAATAGTCTGTTTTGAAAGGTTTCTTATTGGTGATAAAAACCGTTAGAATGCAGAGCGCCTCTATTCCGTGTCTTGCTCATTCACTGGCAGAATCTGAGAGTGGGTGGTCCTTAAACCTTCCCCAGCAGAGTAGTTTCTTGACGCCCAGCCTACGCCTCCCCTCTCTGCGTGGAAATCTACTGCGCAAGGAAGGCGTGGGTAAAGGGGGACCTCTCTCCTCCCCGCTTTGCTCAGGCAAGGTGTCCTGGCACCACCTTGCCTCCTCCGAGCCCTGCATCTCCTCCCCACTAGAGGCGTGGCTTCCTTCCTCCGCTGAGGAAGTGCTGCTTCCCACAATCTTTGGGGGCTCTCTGTAATCCATCTGGCTTTTCCCCTCTCGCCTCTGCGCCAATGGCAGTTCCCTGACAGATGATGATGATTATTATTATTTTAGTGGCGGAGATGGTAGTATCAGCAGTTGAGGGGTGTGTGTGTGTGTTGTGGGGGACACAGTCTGTGTTGGGAATGCTTGAGGATTTCATTTGTTCCACAACTGTAAGTGAGCCAGCTTGATAGCTCAGTTGGTAGAGCATGAGACGTTGGATCCCAGGGCTGTGGATTCGAGCCCCATGTTAGGCAAAAGATTCCTGCATTGCAGAGGGTTATGTTCCCCTACAACTCTACAATTCTATGAGCTATGTGTTGATCAGAACAGTTATCTTTTGGTTTTCACACTTTTCTGAATTTTGTGGCATTTTTAAAAAAGTGTTTTAAGTAAAAATGCACACAAAAACAATACAAAATGCATATTCTAGGGCAAAATGCATACCCCAGAATGCAAATGTTCATGCATTTACAAAATAAAAATAAAAATCACAGAATGGGATGGAATAGACTTACAAATGAACTGACATGGGCCAGAAATCCAACCATTTATCATCTAGGCTAGTTGGAAAACCACTCTGTAGCCCCCGACAGATTTGGTCATGCCAGCGTAAGTGGCCACTTCTACATTGTTGGACTTCGAGGCTGCTTGCATATATTTCATTTAATCCGCTTGTTGGTTGACCAAGGAAGTCTCTCAGACTGTTGGTATACTGTATACTATTAATTGCATAATGATTAATTTCAGTCTTCATTCAATGCAAACAAAGTGACATCATATTTTGAGCTCTGCACTGGCTCCCATTTTGGGCTTTAGCTGCAGCTGCAGTGGATCTTTAGTAGTCAGTATGAAAAACTGATCTGGCCTCGGCTATTCAGTAGTGCTTGATACCAATTAATACACTCATTGTACCGCCAGCTTGAATGTTAATTAAAACCTATTAGCTAGATCAAGACAGAATTTCTGAACTAATTATGTTTCCAGGGGGAAATAACCCTTTCCTGTTTAATTATGCAAGAAGATAATACAATGGTTAAAATATAGTTTGTTTTCTGTCAGAAAGCAGAAGGGACAGAGTAGTTATGCTAAAAGAACATTTGTACACCATTCAGCTTGTTTCAAGTACTGTGTTCTCAGAACCAAAGGGGAGGAGTTCTCATGGGGAGCCGCAAAACCCCAAACCCCAATTGTATAAAAATGAAAATGTAATCTCTGTACTCTTAGAGCAGGTGTGGAGAAGCTTTGGCCCTCTTGATGTTGCTGAACTACATTCCCATCAGGCCCAGCAAGCACAACCAATCGTCGAGGATGATGGGAGTTGTAGTTAAGCAACAGCTGGAGAGTCAAAGGTTCCTGCACACCTGTCTTAGAGCATGCATAGTTGTGTGTTCACCCCACAGCTCTGAGCACTGAGCAGTTCCAGGGGCTCTGTTATGTACTGAGTTGAATAGGATCCAAAATGCAGCAGTCTGATTGGTCCTAGAACAATAGGATTCAGAATGCAGCAGTCTGATTGGTCCTAGAACAATGCAGCAGTATGATTGGTCTGCAGGAGTCACCCAATCCAGCTCCAGATGGAATTGAATCCACAACCTGATTGGCCTACAGGAGAATCCCAGAATTAGCCAATCACATGCAGCCCATTGTGTAAATAATGTATATAAAGCAGATACTGTGGGGGAACTTCCATTCCTCCTCACCACTATGAGCTGAATAAAGAGCATGAAATCCACTCTCGACTCCAAGTATATTTCAGGCTTAGTGCTCAATTGAGTTTAATTTCCTTTCAAATGGGTTCACTGGAGACTTGTGGCATTTTTTTTAATATTTGGATTTATTAAGAATATTGCTGGCATCTGTCTGTCTCAAGAGAGAATGGAGGGTGCCTCTGGGGTTGAAGTCAATAGCAGCACCAAAGTGCTGTTCTCCCCTCCCTATCACCTGAACCTCTCCCCAAGGTGTAAGCCTGAGAAGTGTTTATGGAGGTTCTGGGTTCATATAACAAGAACCCCCTCTCGGCCTCCCTGTAGCCTGTTCTGTAAACCTCCCCCTTAAATAAATTCAGACAAGACTCAAATTTCGGTTCAGTTTTTGGCAGAATTTAGGCCACAACTTTATTGATTACAGCAAGTGAGTGGTTGCATAGATTCTGGTTCGACTAGCTCCCTAGACCGTGGCAGGTAGCCCTGACCCAGGGCACCAGCATAGGTCAGCCAAGGGTAAACATCTGGATAAGCGGAAAGCTGAGCATGGGCTAACTCCACCACCCAAATGCCCCCCTAGACTCAGGCACGGGCACAACCCCCTCTCAGGGGTTGACCAAACCATCGAGTCCCTGGATTCTTTTAATGGAATACCCTTCACATAGGGATGGCGAGAGCGTTCTCCCGTCCCTATCATCTGAATCAGAGCCTATCCTCAACCTTAGAAGTTGTGATGATTTGCTATGTGGCAGACAAAACCCAAATGGCACCTGCCAATCAGCAAATGGGGAAAATTCCTGCCGTGCCCCTGTCCCAATGACAGATGACGCACGACGGCATAGCAAGGTCAAGCACACCAGCCCTAAAAGTAGGGAGAGGCGGGCGGGTGTTCCAATGCACACACTGAAAGAGGAAGCTCTGGGTCACGTGCATGGGTATATATGGGTCCCTTGATCCATTTAGCCTGCGTCCCATTGGCCTGATTAAACCCAGCAATGAGGGACCTACCAATTGGGTGTTGTGGCTAACCAAGCTTACCCACCCACAACGCAGGGTTTGGTTGCCAGGTCTCACCGCAACACTGGGGGGACCCAATTTGTGGTCCAAAGGAAAGCAGAGCAATGTACTTGGCTGCAGGAGTTGCTGGAATGTCGGGATCTCTGCTCGGCCCAGCTGAAAAGCTCATTTTCTTCCCCCGAGTCCTTCGGAATCGCCTCCCGACATGTTTAACGACCTGAGCCTTTGATAAGGCTCCAAGGCATGTTCCATTCAGCAGAGTTTCCAGCACAGGAAAGAGACGAGAAGTTTGGACTACATTGCAAAGAGTTTTATTATCCTAACTACGCAGACAAAAAAGCATCCTCTCTCTATGAAAGCAGAGAGCAACCAGAACAAATTAACAAAGGAACAAAGGAAACCCACTAACGTCACATCCGTCTCCTCTCCCGTGAGACTTCCAAGAGTCTGGACTGTCTCTGGAATGTAAACAGAGCCTTGTGACTCTAAGCAGCTGCTCAGGGGCAAAACAGAAACTAACAGGCATACCAAGGCGCCATCTAACCATCTTAGAGACTCCATTCTAGATTTGTGTCAAAGATGTCCTGCAAGGCAGCACAGGTTAAGAATGAGGGTTTTCCTTCTCCTAGGCAGACTATCTTCCCAGGTTGCTGAGCCCCACCTGCCCCTCACTTCCCTCTACAGCACATGCAAAAGCAACCTTCTTGACCATCAATCCAAGGGCAGAGGAAGGGGTGTGTGGACCGTCCTGGGTGTCACCACTGAGGGGGGTGACAAAATGCTGGGTGGCACTCACTGCGGGGCCTGCAGTGCGCCCAAGCCACACATCTTTCCTGGGAGAGACACTGTGGCTTCAGCGTGATCAGGCTCCGCGCTGCCCAAACAGTCCGCCCGCTGCCTCCCCCCAGCTGTAGGAATGGGAGGTGGCAGGCAGACACTGGAGGCCCCACAGTGTGCTCCGCCCCTATGGGTGGCCCTCCCTGCCCCAGGCACCCGAGCGGCTTCCTCCGCCACTGCATCAGACTTACTATTGGTCTCAGTGATGTATGGAAGTGAGAGCTGGACCATAAAGAAGGCTGATCGACAAAGAATTGATGCTTTTGAATTCTGGTGCTGGAGGAGACTCTTGAGAGTCCCATGGACTGCAAAAAGATCCAACCTCTCCATTCTGAAGGAAATCAGCCCTGAATGCTCACTGGAAGGACAGATCCTGAAGCTGAGGCTCCAATACTTTGGCCACCTCATGAGAAGAGAAGACTCCCTGGAAAAGACCCTGATGTTGGGAAAGATGGAGGGCAGAAGGAGAAGGGGATGACAGAGGACGAGATGGTTGGATAGTGTTCTCGAAGCTACAAGCATGAGTTTGACCAAACTGCGGGAGGCAGTGGAAGACAGGAGGGCCTGGCGTGCTCTGGTCCAGGGGGTCACGAAGAGTCGGACACAACTAAACGACCAAACAACAACAACTCAATCCACTGGAGCCCACTTTGCACGCAGAAAAAGTCCCGAACTCCAAGGTGGACAAACTACCCTAGAAGGAGCACAATGTGTGCCCCACCAAAGATACTACCTCTCCCCACGCACTTCATACATTCCTACTTAGAATAGACAACTTGAGCAGATGTGGAGGGAGACTTTAAACATGCCAACAAGTAGCCAAAGTCCACCTCACCCATCCATCCACATCAGATCTCCAGAGAAAGAGAGACAACTCCCCAAAAGGCCATTAGCCAACGGAGCCCAAAGTTCATCTTTGCTTCTCTTGCTTAGACTATCCCAGTTCCACTGTTTTTACTGTCTCCTTTCACAGGGAGACTGCTAGCTGACAACATCAAGCTGGGGCAGGGAGAAAGGGAGGCCTGTTTCTACCCTGTTCAGAAGACTTAAGGAAGGCTTAAAGAATAATCAGTTCCCATGGAAACATATCACCTGTTGTTTGCCTAAGAAAAAATACGTGCATTTTCATTTTATGGATTTCTTGTTTAACCCATAAGCCCCATGCAATTTCGCCTAATACTGCCAAGTTCCACAATTTGCCATGCCATTCATTTATTACAAGGATTTTACTTCAGCTCCCGTATTTAGTACACACTAAGTGTTTTGCTGCAATCGTGTAAAAACATATTCTTTGTTCTTGTGCACTACCCCTTTCAAACAAATTAATAAATAGATTTTAGAGACTAAAGAAATATTGGATCACAAAATCTTATTATCGTTGAAGCCATTCCTTGCCGGTAATGTAATAGACATTATAATGTAAGGCTGTCTAAAACACCGCCTGAGGAATTTTGAAGAGCTCTGGGCTTTCTTTTTGTTTGTTAAAGCAGAGCAATATAGTGTGATTTTTTTTAAAACAACAACAACAACTGAAGTTTCTAACTTTTTTAAAAAAGAATGCCTTTTTTTGTAAAGAGCTCTTCAGTAGGGATGGGGGTGGTGGTTGGATAATTTGATTAAGTTCTCATTTAAAGGTGAATCTACCAGTTTACACTTCCCACAACACAGCTATCATTCAAAATGGACACCTATCTGAAATTTATGGTGCTCTTCTCCAACCAACCAGTTGTTTACAAAAATGCTTGTTTTAGGGTAAAGTGTCCATAAAAGTAAATATATTTAGTGAAGATAACACACCCAAATGCATTATTTTAGGGAAACATTCTTACAGAAATGTGTCCCACTAGTCAAAACTGCGTACAAAAATGTGCTTATGAGTAAAAATACACACTAAAATGCAGATTACTTTTCTTGAAGATTGATTTAAATTGTGAACAACTGAACTGAAGATTCTAGTCTAATCCAAAAAAACCACACCTTTATTGTACTAGCCATTGGCCATGACAAATCTGAATCAAAAATAAATACAAGCAAAAGGGGTGTCACGCCACAAATAATGGCCTCTATTTTACAATTGAAGATTGTAAAAACGAGAAAG
This sequence comes from Podarcis bocagei, assembly GCF_964188305.1. Lineage (NCBI taxonomy): Eukaryota > Metazoa > Chordata > Lepidosauria > Squamata > Lacertidae > Podarcis > Podarcis bocagei. The sequence goes on along the minus strand of NC_138143.1, from coordinate 41,619,214 downwards.
CAAGTGAACCAAAATGGACAGATCTTTCCATCCATATTCTTCAGTGCTCCTCAGGCAACAGTTTGGAAGCCTCACTTCCTGCAATGCCCATAGACCTAGAGAAAGATAGCAAAATACAGGAAAAATATAGGGCAGTGTATGGCACAGAGAAGCACAGAAACAAAATAATAAGGCTTTGTGGAGCACCTAATAGCAATGGAGGGGGCAGATATTGACATCACACTTTGATTTGGCAGGAGCAATGTCGGAAGGCATAATTTTTTGTTCTGACCACGCAGCCCTGTTTCTTTTCTGCTGAAGTCAGCTTCCAACAAAACCCACATCATTCTCACTGTCCGCTGTAGTAGAGTTTTACGTGATTAATTACAATATCGTGACGTTATTCCACACTACTCATTTCAACACAAAGGCTGTTCGTTTTGATGCAGAGGAAACATAGTGCAAATGATGGGGCACGTCATTAATTAAATTTCATTTGCAGGCTGAAAACAGTAGCAGCAAGTACTGATAGTATTCTCCGGGACAATTTCCGATCCAGACATGCGAAGAGTAAGTGAACATCTGTAATTTCTGCTCCTACTTCCCTGAGAATTTGCCAACATATCTTGCTCAGGAGGGAATCACACTAATTCCTCTCATTATCCAGCTCACACACAGAGCCAACACACACTTGCTACATTCTGGATAACCTGAAAGGGGTCATATACTATTTCTTGTGTTGATAATTTGATTGAGTTTTCCATTAAGAAGACAGAAGTTGCATATTTATATTTCCGCAATTCTTCTGCAAGCCCCTTCCTCAGTATCTTTTCCCATTTGTGGATATCTATATTCAGGTCACGGGTGGCGCGGTGGGTTAAAGCACAGAGCCTAGGGCTTGCCGATCAGAAGGTCGGCAGTTCGAATCCCCGCGACGGGGTGAGCTCCCGTTGCTCAGTCCCTGCTCCTGCCAACCTAGCAGTTCGAAAGCATGTCAAAGTGCAAGTAGATAAATAGGTACCGCTCCGGTGGGAAGGTAAATGGTGTTTCCGTGTGCTGCTCTGGTTCGCCAGAAGCGGCTTAGTCATGCTGGCCACATGACCCGGAAGCTGTACGCCGGCTCCCTCGGCCAATAAAGCGAGATGAACACTGCAACCCCAGAGTCGGCCACGACTGGACCTAATGGTCAGGGGACCCTTTACCTTTATATTCAGGTCTTTCATTCTCAACGGTATGTAAAACTATATTGATGAGGAGAAAAGAATGTATCCACATTGATTTTCTATCCTTCAGGTCCTCCAAACCCTACAGCCAACCTCAAAAATTAGTGATCCTTTCATTCGCTTTGTCATTAGCATATCCCCAAAATAGTATTTACCTTAGGGTTGTCCCTTAGTGCCATAAGAGATTGTTTTAAATATTTATTGGAAAAAAGGTATGGTAACAGAGGACATCCTTCTCTGTGGACTGAGTAAACAGTAAAGTTAGCAGTCTATTAATTAGCATTATTATATAAAGGAAAATTATTTAATCCCTTTTCCAAAATTTACAGCAAGCCCATAAAAATTCTAATATTTGAAATAAATGAATTAAAAGGTCATTCTACACCATTGGAAAGCCTTTTCCACATGAATGAGCATAACTGATGCTTTAATTTTCTTTCCTACTTTATATAATCGATTGTATTAATCTCTTCTAAATATTATATCCTATTTTCCTTCTCTTAATGCAATCAGGTTCACCTAAACAGATTATTTGTTATTTTTATTTTTTTATGAGCTGCATTTCCTACCCACCTTCCATTCTGGTGTCCCGGAGGGTGGAAGGAGTTACAGTAATTCAATGAAACAATAAAACAGCTACTAAAACATCTATTTAAAAAATAAACAAAACGTCAACAAAGTAACAATGCCAAAAAACAACAATATCCATTAACTGATCTAATTAAAACAGTTGGATTTTTAAAGTAAATGTAATTCAACAATGAAATGTGTTTGCATGGTATTTGCACTGATAGAGATTTCCCTTTCTTTTCCAATCACTAACAAATAGCAACTTTGCAGATATCTGGCGCTCTCTTTTTTTTCTAAAATGCCATTCATAGCTCTTGCTGAAGGGTCTGTAATATCTAAGGATTTTATAAAATTCCAATATTTAATCATATCACCAAAGAACTGAAGCCAACATGAATAAAGATAAGAAAAGGCAGATTTTAAAAAAATAAAAAATAAACTTCTACTGTTACTAAAAATTGGCACTGTTTTTCCACTCCATTTTTTTTTTTTGCTAATTTGATCAACTACTGCATTTTAGTAGAAGTAATGAAAAATGCCGTAGTTAATCAAATTAGCCAAAAAAGTGCCAATTTTCAAAAAGTCACAACATGTTATGTTTGTGGTGTAAGGATTTCCCGAACTATACTTCATAAATGTACAGCACAAAACAACGTTTTTTTCTCAATGCCAGTGATAGTGTCAGTTCATTAGTTCATCAGTCATCTAATTCATCACTTATATATAATCAATTAATCACAATCAAGATCAAAGAAAAAAGTTCTGTTCTGTCCGGTAACAACAGTCTCATAGTCATAGCTTTAGATCCAGAAGTAATTAGTTCATTCAGCTCATCATTTACTCAGACATTAGTTCTTGTTAGTTCATTAGTTCGTTAACTTCATTATTCACTTCTTGGAGTCAAGAAGAAATCAAGAAGGTTCAAAAAAACACATTTTAAAAAAAAATCTTCAGCAGACCTGTTGAGAGAAGAAAATAGTGTCAGCATCACTCCCATTCCCACTCAGTATCATTAATGTGACCAACCTTCCAAAACAGCCCCCCCCCCAAAGGAGTGAGGAAAAATCACATTGCGTCAATAAGATCTTGCTTGATACAGCTATCCATAAAAATACTTCTGTGTTCCTCTTTCTGGGGAAATCACTTGTTCTCCAAAAGTGTGATACGAAGTGTGCAATTAGCCTCACATCTCCTCATGGCGCAACACCAGCAGTGACACACATTTTCAGAGAGGCAACCCAGATGTCACCCTCTCAGCATAGTGTCTCCCCGTCTTCTTAGCTCGATGGACTAAGAACTCCAGTCCTTTGGGTCGTTCTTCTGTGTGAGGATCCAACCCACCACAACCACATGGCTTCCATGCCCTTCAGTTCAACTGTGGCTCACTCTTACAGGGAGGAGGTGACCTGGAAGTAGTCCTCCCAGGGCCATTCTCCCAGCTTGGTTGAGTAAGGGCTCCAATCCTATGGTTGATTCTGCTTCAGGTGGGCACCGAACAGAGGAAACTCTTTCATTGCATTGTCTCCCCACTCCACACACATTCATGTACAGTGGTACCTCGGTTCTCAAAAGAAATCCGTTCTCAAAGCCCATTTGGCATCTGAGACATTCAAAAACCGAGCCGCGGCTTCCCATTGGTTGCAAGAGCTTCTTGCACTCAGTGGAAGCCGCGTTGCACATTCAGGTTCTGAAAAACGTTCAAAAACAGAAGCATTTACTTCTGGGTCTTTGACAACGGAGGCATTTGGGAACCGAGGTTCCACTGTAGTTTGAATTGTTTCATATTATTAACAGCACAGACATTGTATAATAACGCCTCATCTCATGTACAGGTTCAGTCCCAAGGGTTATATGGATAAGTGAAAATTGGGGGGTGGGGGTGAAGTCTAGGCTAGTGGAGGGGGGGAATCACCCCATCACTCTTAGAACTGATGTACGGAGCACACCTTGCAAGTCAAGACCTTAAAAGCTCTTTTCACACTGGATTTGCTTGGGACCCAAGTCCTTAAAAAAGCAACTTCTCCAATATCAACCATCTCGGAACCTAGGAATAACAGGTTTTGCCATGTTGTTGGTGGTGCTGCCACCACAAGCTCCCCAGTTGGCATTGATCTGTGACATGGCCTTTTCAGTGGCAGTTCCCCGTTTGTGGAATGTGCTGCCTGGTGAGCTGTTGCTGTCTCCCTCTTTATTATCTTCCAGGGGAATTTTTAAAATCTTCCTGTTTTAACCAAGCATTTGATTGCTGAAATGCAATATTCTTGGTTTCCTGAGATCACTAGTTGAGAGTGTTTTTAAAAGATTTTTTTATTTTAAAAAGTTTCATTATTATTATTATTAGTAGTAGTAGTACCCTGCCCATCTGGCTGTGTCTGCCTTTTTTTGGTGGAAGGGAATGGATCATCACCCCTCTCCCTCCCCGTCCAGTGGAGTACCAGGAAATGGACAGATCATTCTTTCCAGACCTCTGACCAGATCACTTCCAGGAAGGGAGCTCCTTTCTATCCTCCTCCATCTCTCTCCATTGCTTTGGTAAAAGGTAAATGCAGTTGGCGCTGTGGTCTAAACCACTGAGCCGCTTGGGCTTGCCAATCGCAAGGTCCGCAGTTCGAATCCCTGTGACGGAGTGAGCTCCCATTGCTCTGTCCCAGCTCTTGCCAACCTAGCAGTTCGAAAGCATACCAGCGTGAGTAGATAAATAGGTACCACTGCGGTGGGAAGGTAAACGGCATTTCCTTGTGTTCTGGCATTTGTCACGGTGTTCCATTCACCAGAAGCGGTTTCGTCATGCTGGCCACATGACCCATTGTCAGGGGTTCAGGGACAGAGGCACAGGTGAGGGGGGAGACGGAGAGCGATGGGGAAGAATCCCAGGACTGTGAGGAAGAGGATGACAATGACTTGAGGTCTTCCATGAGTCTCTCAAGTGAATCGGAGGATTCCCAGAAGGGGACGCCCCTAGTCAGGCCAAGGGGGGTCACAGGGGGGACCTGCCAGGAGCAGGGAAGCAGCAGGGAAACCCCGAGTGGGAGTGGGAGATCGGGGCCGGCTTCCCAGCAGGAACGAAGGGAAGAGAGGGGGGTTCCCAGTGTGACACACGGAGCGGAGCAGGAAGGAGACAGGGGAAGGAGATCGGGGCAGGACGTCCTGCCGGAAGAGGCGGAGAGTAGTACAGGGAGTAGTGTAGCTGTCAAGAGGAAGGTCAGGGGTAGCGAACGCGCGCCAAGTTCAAATGTGGAGGCGCGCGGAAATGGAGAGAGCCCGGAGGAGGAGCCTGGCCCCAAAGCACGAAGGAGGGGGGGACAGGCATCTGAGGAATCCGCTTCAGGAGAGAGCAGGAGGGAAGGAACCCAGGGGGGCAGAAAGACCCTGCGGAAAAGGAAAGACAGGAAGAGGTGGACTAGCACAAGCCTCTTAAACTGGTGTAGAGGCGGGACCGATTCAGAGGGGACTTAAAACGTCTAGGCTAAGAGACGCGGGGCTGCGCGCCTCGGTTGTGGAACCAATAATGAACTGCAATAAACATCCTTGTATATAAGAAGAACCTGGCGTTGGTCTTTTGTGAGCTGAGACCTGAGGCAGCCCTGACACCCATGTTATGTACTGAGTTAAATAGGATCCAAAATGCAGCAGTCTGTTTGGTCCTAGAACAATAGGATCCAAAATGCAGCAGTCTGAGTATATTTCAACCCAGAAAGCTGTCTGTGGACAAACACTGGCTCCCTTGGCCTGAAAGCGGAAATGAGTGCCATACCCCATAGTCAAATTCAACTGGACTTAAATGTCCAGGGGTCCTTTACCTTTTAGCCATTGCTTTAGGCTTTTTACCCTAAGTCTGCACCACTACTTCCGTCTTTACTTCTGGGCTCCCCCACTCCACACACATGAAATTAGGTAAGGGGTTGCAGTTGCTCTGCCCTGCAACTTCATTTCCTGTCTCTTCAGTTTGACTCCGGTTTTCAGCCTCCCAATATTAAAAGTTCAAGTCCGGGATGGGTATTTGGCCTACACTATCCACTATGAAAAGGGATGCGGGTGGCACTGTGGTCTAAACCACAGAGCCTAGGGTTTGCCGATCAGAAGGTCAGCGGTTCGAATCCCCGTGACGCGGTGAGCTCCCGTTGCTCAGTCCCAGCTCCTGCCAACCTAGCAGTTCGAAAGCACGTCAAAGTGCAAGTAGATAAATCGGTACCGCTCCGGCGGGAAGGTAAACGGCGTTTCCGTGCAGTGCTCTGGTTCGCCAGAAGCGGCTTAGTCATGCTGGCCACATGACCCGGAAGCTGTACGCCGCCTCCCTCGGCCAATAAAGCGAGATGAGCACCGCAAACCCAGAGTCGTCCGTGACTGGGCCTAATTGTCAGGGGTCCCTTTAACTTTACCCACTATGAAGAGAGATGCAAAACATCTTCCAGCTTCTCTGTAACATCTTTATCCTTCTTTAGCACACCTTTCACTCAGTTGTCTAGCTGCCTCTTTGCATGTGATTGAAATGCTTCACACATCTTACCATTGATGACAACGAGGAGTTCACCCCCTAAGCATTTTAGCTGTGTGAGGTAGGTAATTTTTTCTGATCATGCTAGGGTCGGTCCTAAACGGCCTCGGTCCAGTATACCTGAAGGAGCATCTCCACCCCCATCATTCTGCCCGGACACTGAGGTCCAGCGCCGAGGGCCTTCTGGCGGTTCCCTCACTGCAAGAAGCCAAATTACAGGGAACCAAGGCAGAGGGCCTTCTCAGTAGTGGCACCCGCCCTGTGGAACGCCCTCCCACCAGATGTCAAAGAGAAAAATAACTAGAGGACATCTAAAGGCAGCCCTATTTAGGGAAGCTTTTAATGTTTAATAGGTTATTGTACTTTAGTGTTTTGTTGGAAGCCGCCCAGATGGGCGGAGTATAAATAATAATAATAATAATAATAATAATAATAATAATAATAATAATAATTGGGTGGGATTCATTCCCATGTACTTCATTCCTGAAAGAAATTGTCCCCCCTGCATACCTGAATAATAGAAAAAGAGAGGAAGCAATGAAGAAACCTAAAGGACTGGATTTGACTAACTGGTCCCGTACAAGACCGCCTAGCATAATGGGGCCAGAGGCAGATGAAGGGGTGTGTGGTGAGGGCGGACCGCCCCGGGTGTCTTTGCTGAGGATGGTGACATTTGGCACGCCGCCCACCCATTACTCCCAAGCCTACTCCGAGGTGTCAGGGGAAGGGGAAGCTGCCCCGCTTTGCCGGTTGTATTTCCCCCTTCCCCCTTCATTTTGACAGCTGGGGGAGGCTTGGGAGTTGCGGGCCGGCGGCTCGCCGAATGTCCACCATCGGCGGCTTGCTCCGCCCCCAGCTGCAGGGCGCATGTGCCGCTCCGTGCACCCAAGCGGCTATCCTGCACCTGGGAGGGCACCCTCCATGCCCCACCCCCCCTTGGGAGCGCGGGCATATGCTCCGCCACTGAATGGGGCTCCCCACCATCACGTGCTCCCATGCCCACCCCAAATTATTCTGGGAGGCAGAATAATAACAGAACCCCCAGAGCAGCACACAGGGGAAGGAGAAGGGAGATCGTTCCATCAGACAAGCAGAAAAGCTTGTGTTGATGGAATGATCTCCTTAGCACTACGTTGAATTTCTTCTCGTGGCTTGTATTCAACTAGGTTTTACTCAGAGTAGATCCACTTAAATTAATGAACATGAGTCACATGCATTAGTTGCGGTAGCTCTACACTCAATGAAACCTAGTCGGCTACTGCCCAATGTGCAGTTTGTTCCCATGCTGGCACCCTCTTTGACTTGGTGGTACATATTCCTACATTCCTTCTAAGCTTCTATGACTGCGGTTCTGAATCACGTCCAAGCATTTGGAAGCTACTTGACTTCACATTTCCCTTTCAGTTTCCCTTTAACCAGTCCACTCGTTTTTGAACAGTTTCCTCTTAAAGTCAGGGGTGACTGTGTTGGACTTCTACTTCCATGTATGTCGAATTCAATAGCAGTGTGGTCACTGTTCTCAGTTGGTTCAACCACACACAGATCATAGTACCAGGCCCTGGATCAATCAATTCCCCAACCGATAGTATTGGCAAAACACAGCTCTGGATCTTGCTAATTAGCTGATCAATCCATCGTGCAGCCCAATTATAGTATATCTACTCAGAAGTAAATCCAACTGAATTCAATGAGGCCAAAGTGAGCGTGCAAAGGATTGCAACAATATATCACAACTGCTCTTTCAGGGAGATCTTTCTCAAGGATTTATGGTGGGTGAAAGCTGTATAATTTAAATAACTGCAAATATAAATCAAAATGATTATAGTGTTCATGCTTCTGAGATCAAGCTGTGAATTTTAAAGCAGCACAAAATTATAGGAAAAAACCCCCTGAGTAGGATTTACATAAACAGATCAAGTATTAATAGGAACTGCTTTTAGGTTAAGAGAGAATGTGTGTAGAATTGTATTGCTTGGTTACTGATAACCAGAGTTGAATAACAAATAACAGGGGTGTCCATCAGCTCTCTGTGTACCCCAAATTATGAGATGAACTGGGGTGATTTGAGGAAAGTTATCATATTTCCATGTCAGACCACACAGTTAACTGGGGATCTTCTCAAGTTGTACCATTAAGCTTCACATCCAGGCCTGTAGTCTCAGCTGACTAGGAAATGCCCAGAGCTTGAGAGGGGAAGGAATTATTTCCCCATGGCGCTCCAATCACAATGATTTGGGAAGTGTATTGAAACCTGTTTCACATGGATCTATGCCTTCCCCTATGAAAGATTCTTATTTATAATCCCTCAATTTCTTTGTCTGGGAGGAAAGTCAACTACTTCCCAACCATAAAGGTATGTCATATTGATATATACTGTATTTTTTGCTCTATAAGACTCACGTTTTCCCTCCTAAAAGGTAAGGGGAAATGTGTGTGCGTCTTATGGAGCGAATGCAGGCTGCGCAGCTATCACAGAAGCCAGAACAGCAAGAAGGATCGCTGCTTTCGCTGCGTAGCAATCCCTCTTGCTGTTCTATCTTCTGAGATTCAGAATATTTTTTTTCTTGTTTTCCTCCTCCTTATGGTCTGGTGCGTCTTACAGAGTGAAAAATGTGGTATGTACAGTAAAAGGATTTTTTAAAAAAATAGTTTTGGTTTTTAACATGAACACATTATACTTCAATTGATGTGTAAATTGCTTTGCAATAGATGCTGTTTACATATTCATTGAAGTGTGGTGGCCACTTTGCCTCATTGCTCTTCTTTTTTTCTGAAGTGTTTTGTTGATTTTGTGTGAGTTGTTTGTTGAGGGATGAAGCTTATATGTGTCTACTCAAAAGTAAGTCTCACTAAATTCAATCTGACTTACTCCCAGGTAAGTGGGGATAGAGTTGCAGCCATAATCAATTTCCTACTGTGAACAGAATCCATTGTTCATTATGTTTGTTCACATGGGGAAAAATGATTTCTTCCAGGACCTGGAAACTTTACCTGTGCTCCTCTGTCCTTTATCTGAACCCCTTCTGTTAATGTGAGGACAGCCATTTGGACTTGACTGCTCATTTTTGACCGCCCATCCCCTAAATCTTTGTTCCAAAAGCCATTTAAAACATAAGTCATATTGAGTGTTACATTCCACCACACATTTAACTATTTTCAGTATTAAAGGTAAAGGTAAAGGGACCTCTGGTCATTAGGTCCAGTCGTGGCCGACTCTAGGGTTGCGGCGCTCATCTATCTTTACTGGCTGAGGGAACCGGCATACAGCTTCCGGGTCATGTGGCCAGCATGACTAAGCCGCTTCTGGCGAACCAGAGCAGCACACGGAAACGCCGTTTACCTTCCCATTTACCTACTTATCTACTTGCACTTTGACATGCTTTCAAACTGCTAGGTTGGCAGGAGCAGGGACCGAGCAACGGGAGCTCACCCTGTCACAGGGATTCGAACCGCCGACCTTCTGATCGGCAAGTCCTAGGCTCTGTGGTTTAACCCACAGAGCCACCAGCGTCCCATTTTCAGTATTATATATGCATTTATTAAATGAAATGTTGTAATGAGAAAGGCATATGTGATTAAGTTGCATTACACTGACTCATATGATCCAGGACACAAGGGGCAGAACATCAGCCGGGTGCTAGCCTGTCCCTTCCAGATATCTGAGTGAGGAAAATGAGACACCATGACAAATTTATACGTCACCATGAAAGATAGTAGGGTGGACTGCAATCCTAACCCCATTTACCTTGGCATAATCCTCATTGAATTCTGAGTAGACATGGTTAGAACGGCAGCCATAGATGCCCTTGTGATGGGTCATTAGACACTTCCTTAACTTTGTCTTTAAGGTGCCACAGGACTCTTAACTGTATTTTCTGCAAAAGACTAACAGGGCAATTCTTCTAGAAATTCATTAACCTTGGAAGTGAACACACAGGTAAGGTAATTGATTTGTAAATAACTGTTCATGGCTGAGATATGTATGTCTGTTGTGGCACTGTGATATACTTTTTTTTTAAGCACCCATATATTTGCTGAAAGGAAAAAGAGACTTCAGAAAAATAAACCAGAGGAATGGAAAATACTAGATGAAAGTGGGAACAAATATCAGGATGGATTGAGGCACCGTTGTGCATTCCTGCTATGAGTAGAGGGGCCAAATACTTCATCATAAACAACTTAGTGGATTCGGTTTGGGGGGAGAGAGTGGATCCATAAATTTGAAGCAATAAGGAAACGAGGTTGTCATGGAAGCTTAGAGAACACACTAGTCAGGATGCTAGACAAATACGTTATTGTCTCTCTTAAACAAGAACAGAACAGAAACAAAAACCACCTGGTTACAACCTGATACAACCAAGTCTGGCTCCATTTAGTTACTGCAGGTGGAATCCAATGTAGCACTACATTTTTTGTTGTCCACACAAGGAACAGCAGAATATTATTCCTCTCTCCTCCTTCTGCATGCCCCCTAAATCTCTTCTAGGGCAGCACATTTGGGGAGGGTGCAGGGCATGCCCAGGACGAGGACGTTGATAAAAGGTCACATTGTGCGCATGGAAATCATTTCATTGGTATTAGTGGAGGACTGCCTTAAAGCTAGATCAGGCATAGGCAAACGCCAGCCTTCCAGATGTTTGGGACTACGATTCCCATCATCCGTGACCACTGGTCCTGTTAGCTAGGGATGATGGGGATTGTAGTCCAAAACATCTGGAGGGCCGGAGTTTGTCTATGCCTGAGCTAGATAATGAACCTATCTGCACATTCTTCCCATTTGCTTAAAGAAATAACAGTTAAATCAGCACTGTTGAGACATTTGTTTGTCTCAAAGGGTTCCAAATAATGTCTATTGATCACTAGAAATACCAGGTGAAGCTGCCTCTTGAGATATGGCTCAATAATATTTGAGATATAGCTACAGTGGTGCCCTGCAAGACGAATTCCTTGCAAGACGAAAAACTCGCTAGACGAAAGGGTTTTGCGTTTTTTGAGCTGCTTCGCAAGACGAAAATGTATTGCAAGTTTGTTTCCTTTTTCTTAAAACCCTTAATACCCAGGGTGCATTGCTTGAAGAGGTGCAGTTGCGACTTGACTTCGAGTAGCAACTCATAGCACGCGGTGTGGTAGCCTTTTTTGAGGTTTTTGAAGACTTTGGTGATTTTTGAAGCTTTTCCAAAACTTCTTTTGCAGCCATTTGTAAGTTAAACTTTTAAAACTTTTTTGGGGGGGTTGGATTTTGGGTTGGGGTGTTTGGAATTCAAGGACTTGGTGTTGGGGAGGGGTTTGCAAGAATCTGGAAGCTTGTGTGTTTTTTTCTGCATTTTTATGATTTTTTGTGACCATTGGGCCACTCTGTTTTGGTTTTTTAAAAAAAAATCTGGGTTTGAATTTCTGTGTGGTGGGTGGCTGGGGGAACAGTTGGGGAGGGGTTGCAAGAATCTGGAAGCTTGTGTGGTTTTTTCTGAATTTTTATGATTTTCTGTGACCATTGGGCCACTCTGCTGTTTTTTCAAAAAATTTCTGGATTTGAATTTCTGTGTGGTGGGTGGCTGGGTGCTTTTGAATTTTTTGGATGTGAAGCACTGATTTTTTTGGGGGGGGGTTGCGAAGCTAGGAGCTGTGCTGCCATGGGACCCAAGAAGACTGCTGCTGCAGAGGCCGGCGAGGGGAAGAAGGCGAAGGTTACGCTGGAAATGAAGAAGGAGATCATCCGGAAGCACGACGGTGGAATGCGTGTGACAGACCTCGCCAGGGAGTATGGGAGGAATCCATCGACCATCAGGACCATCCTGAAGATGAGGGAGAAGATCCTTGCGACTGATGCAGCCAAGGGAGTCACCAGGATTGTGAAGAACCGCCCAGCTGTTCTGGAGGAGGTGGAGAAGTTGCTGCTCATCTGGTTAGAAGAGAAGCAGCGTGCAGGGGACACAGTGACTGAGGCCGTCATTTGTGAGAAGGCCAAGGCCTTGCATGCAGACCTCGTCCAGGAACAGCCAGGAACCTCAGGCGAGCCAGAAGTCTTCAAGGCAAGCAGAGGCTGGTTTGACAGGTTCAAGACAAGATCTGGAATCCACAGCGTGGTCAGGCATGGAGAGGCTGCCAGCCAGAGAAATTTGAATTGCGCTTGGTGCAGCCTGTGGCCGGACTGTGTGGCACCAAGTGACTCTGATGCACCAGAGTCAACAGTGTTGCAGGACATTGTTGCCTTGGGGAGGACCATGGGCCTGGAGGTCACAGAGGAGGACATCAGCAAGCTGGTAGAGGAGCACGACCACGAGCTGACCACCCAGGAGCTGGTCGAATTGCAGGCAGAGGCTGCGCAGGAGCAGGCCTCGCTGGAAGAGGAGGAAGCAACTGAGGTACGGCTGTCCTCCAAAGAACTGAGGGACATTTGCCTGAAGTGGAAGGATGTGCAGGCTTTTGCACAGCGGCACCACCCTGACAAGCACGTGGCACATGACCTTGCGAACACTTTTGATACGACGGTCATGTCGCCTTTCAGGGAGGTGCTGAAAAGGCAGATGAAGCAGCAGACCATGGACAGGTTCTTCAGCAAGAAGCAAAGAGTGGAAGAGGAATCTTCTTCGAGTTGTCCCCCAGAGTCTTAGACACACTTTGTGTACACACTTTGTTGATTTTCAAATGTTTTTCTGTCATGTTTAGAAACTTAATTTATTGTTCCTTATGTTTCTGAAATGCTCTTTACAGTATGTGTGACTTTAAAGAGCACTTAATAAACTCTTGTTGTACCAAATTTGGCTTTGTTTGGACTTTTTTTGACCATAGGAACGCATTAATTGAATTTCAGTGCATTCCTATGGGATTTCGTGCTTCGCAAGACAAAAAATTTGCTAGACGAAAAAACTCGCGGAACGAATTAATTTCGTCTTACGAGGCACCACTGTAGTTCAGAACGACTAGCTGGGCTTAGAAGAGTTGCAAAAAGGGTTATAAAGGAATATACCTTTGATTAAACCTGGTCTCCCTTCTTTTCATATGTAAGGGGGAAAGAAAGTAAAGCTCTCCCACCAGCCTCACAAATCATGAGCGTAGTCAAGATTTTGGGGGGAGGGGGCAGAACCAAGCTATCTGTAACTCAGTTGGTCATTTAGTTAAGTAGAGGCTTGACAACCATATGTCAGGAGTGCTCTGATGGTGTTTCCTGCTTGGCAGGGGGTTGGACTCGATGGCCCTTGTGGTCTCTTCCAACTCTAGGATTCTAGGATTCTATGATTCTATGATTCTATGATTCTATTCTTTCTTTATTTGATTTGGAAAGTGGCAGCTGCCCCCTGTCCCCTTGGCTACACCCATGTCACAAATCTGTCTGTGGAGAACGTATATGGACTGCCAATGTTTTAAGAACATGTAAAATGGCGCCATAAACTTAATGCTATGTTCTTTTCTCTGTGAAGACTGTATTATATAATTTTCTTAATTAGAAATCGAAAAAATGGGTTCCAAATAACTGGGTGAGATGAGTAATGATCTGAAATGGTATCCGTCTTACAAGATGGCTCAGGAAGAGTTTCGAAACATGAACTTTGGCATGTTAGACACTACTTATACCTTTGGGGTTAGTACCTTTTCAGGAATGAGAAGAGGGGGTTGGTCAGTTTCTATTAAGACTTCCATGTTCAGGTTCAGCAGATGATCTTTATTTGTTCCTTATACAATAGCAGAAGGCTGCCTTTTCTCCAACGAGTTTGTTAGAAACTTTCTCTTCCAGCTCTGAATTTTCCCACACTTCTTACAGAAATGTCCATAACTCTTTTCACATGGAGATCTGATGAGGCAACTTTTTCTTTGTTAGCCTACTTTGGAAGGAGGTTTTTCTTTAGGAGTAGAATGGGCATCCTGGCTTGTCTTCCAGTTGGGAATTCTGGTTTCTCCAGACAACACAAGTCCTACGAGTTGCAGGAAAACCTTCAAGAAGGAGGTAATATCATTTCCTCTGCAATTGCCCAACTTTCCCCCAACACCGTATCTGCCTTCTGGGCTTAAATCAATGCACTTGCCAAATTTGTTTTTGTTTTTGTTTATTCAAAGTTATAACAAAACATATTATCCAAAAACATATCCTTATTTCCCCCGCCATTTTTCTCCCTCCCCCTCCCCCTCCCCCCACAAAACCCACCCACCCCACCCCACCCCCGACTTCCCTCAGTTCCAGTCTTTGGTTTCTCCACTAATGCTATTTTCTGCTTGTTACAAAGTTGTATAGATCCTCAAACTATTTAGCTAATTATTATCAATAAAAAAAAAGTTGTGAATGTTTATTCAAAACCTGCCAAGGAGTCCAGTTCGCTTTGTTGCGTCTTCAGATACTTTGTGAAAGGTTCCCATTCATCCTTAAAGTCACAGTTATCCTGGTCCTGTCGCTTATATGTCAATTTTGCCAGTTCTGCATAGTCCGTCAATTTTTCTTGCCATGATTCTTTAGTTGGGATTTCTTCAGTCTTCCATCCTTCCATCCAAATTTGGTTTTAAGGGAAGTTCACCCTTCTTCCTTTTAAAAAAATTGGTGTGGATTTTTTTTTCTAAGATGAAGGGTTTCACTTTAAAAGCCACCAACACTGAACAGCTGTTGGGAACCCAGTTGACAGCTTTCCTGTTTTCCTGTGCCTACAGAAATGCCCCAAGCTGGATTTTCAGGAAGCGTCACCTCCAGAGAGGACAGCAGATTGCAGGGCCACAAAAGGAAGGATATTTAGAATGAAAATGACAACATCACCCCCACCAAAACCCCCATCCACCTAAAATAAAAGCCAGATAAAAGCATAAAAAGCCTTGAAGACTATTCATGAGAATTTCACCAAACAGAATTTCTCTCTCCTTTGATAATTGTTGTGTTTTCCTCATTAAACAATAGGGAATTGGGGGCAAATGTAGAAGAGATGTTCGGAGCAGCTCTGAAAAACAAGGAAAAGACCAGAGGTGTCGTTCTCGTAAGGAGGCTATGGGCCTCAAGGCACAACTAATTGACAGAGGGAAACAAATACCCTTTCATTGCAGCAGCCGATAACTCAAGGCTCATGAGATTATGATATAAAATGTACTAAGACAAAGTGATTGCCACAACAATGGAGAGATGTACCCTGTGGATGGAATGCATCCAAGATGCTCATAAATCTGTAATGAGAAGAAGAAAAAGCTTGAGATATGACCCCATGTGGAAAAGGAGGGAAGGGAGCACTAGAGGAAAAGAGAGGGGGGAGGTGTAAGCTGCAAGAAACTGCAGTGGCATATTCAAAACACGGGTACGGGGGGCAGAAAGAAGGGGAGAAACAGGTGGGGGATAAAAAGGAGGAAATCTGGAGGGAAACATTGCAGGGCACAGCATGGCATTCTGAATGTGTGTGATACCTATGAAAAAAGACCTTGCTCTTGCAGGTGAGGGCAGGAGTGGGAAGAACGTGTTCTTGAAGCACGGAAAGAAAAACCTCCTTAATGCTTCAGGTTGAGAACAGAAATCGTGCTCCGGTGGCGTGGCGGCAGCAGGAGGCCCCATTAGCTAAAGTGGTACCTCAGGTTAAGAACTATTTCAGGTTAAGAACGGACCTCCACAACAAATTAAGTTCTTAACCCGAGGTACCACTGTACATATCTCAAGGCCAGTGCATTTCCCTCTGACATAACTTTTTCTTAATTGTGCAGGAAGGAAAGGCACAGATGAGACTCTTAATCTCAGGGCTGTGGGTTCGAGCCCCACGTTGGGCAAAATTTCCTGCATTGCAGGGGGTTGGACTAGATGACCCCTGTGGTCCCTTCCAACTCTAGAATTCTATGATTCTATATGGTTGTGCTCCAAAATGACCTACAAGGAGAGCATATGCTTAGATCAGGCATAGGCAAACTCGGCCCTCCAGATGTTTTGAGACTGCAATTCCCATCATCCCTGACCACCGGTCCGGCTAGCTAGGGATGATGGGAGTTGTAGTCCCAAAACATCTGGAGGGCTGAGTTTGCCTATGCTTGGCTTAGATCATAAATAGCATTGGTGTCCCCCTCACCCCTAATCCTTGGAAAGCTCTGGTTTAGCTTCCCCCAATAGTAGTTATTGTTTTACCTATTATTTATTACATTGATATCCTGCTTTTCCTTCACAGAGCACACATGGCTCTCCATGTCTCCATTTTTTTTTATCCTCACAACAGCCCCGTGAGGTAGGTGAGGCTGAGAGGAAGCGGCTTCATGGCTGGCCGGGGATTTGAACTCTCGTCTCCCAGAGTCATAGCTGTCAACTTTCCCCCTTTTCTTGTGAGGAATCCTATTCAGAATAAGGGAATTTCCCTTTAAAAAAGGGAAACGTTGACAGCTGTGCCCAGAGTCCCAAACCAATACTCTAACCACTACACCAGAAGGGAGCAGGGCGCAAATGGTTTCTGTTTGCATTCCCTGAGGTAAATGGTGTTGGGGGAAAAGGAGTATGTGTTGGCTGTGTTGCATTGTGTACAGTGACTCACAACGGTGATGCATCTGGTGGCGGGTTTGGCGTCCCTGTCATTACACATTCCTTGTAACAAACAGATTTAATAGCAGTTGGTGTAGTTGAGCATCTACTTAATTAGTTTTAATAGTCTTCATCAACTAGTATGTTCCACCTTGTCCAAGAGAGAAGGCAATTAATTCCTCAACACTTTGCACGGCTGTTACTGACTGCAATCATAATCAACACACCCTGAACATTTTAATAGCCTCTCTGAAGCACTGCTTTTGGATGTGAGCGGCTGCAAATGGCACGGATTCAAAGGCAGGAATGGTGCGCTTGGAATTGAGCCCATCTCTAATCAGCAGCAGAAAGTGTGAGCACTGAAGCCCTTTTGCATTCCTATTCACTGCGAGAACAGCCCTTCTTGTAACAGAACCGGAACTGTATCCCTGGCAACTCTGGAAAATAGATTTTTATTTTTTTTAAAGGAAGGAATCAATACAGGATAATACAAAATCCAATCAATGGACAGAAGCTACAGAAATACAAATAGAGCTATACCTAACAAATACAAGAATTCACATTCATTAGAGTCCTTGGAAAATAAACGTTGTGCACCTATTCAGCATTAAGGAGGACAGTTGCTGCTGTTGTTTTAAAAAACAGAACTTTTGAAATATTCAGATCCTTTGAAATCGCAAGACAGAACTCCCATCGGACACCAGTATTTGATGTGAAAGATTAAATCTTGTCAAAATAATGGTGCGATATTTTTGTGTTAACAGAAGCAAATTATTGAGCGCAAGAACAGCCTCTTTATTATCCATTTGTACAATACCTTCCATGGTGTTTCAGTTTCAGAAAAAAATACCCTTGCCGTGATAATAAGATATTAGATTAGGGCTGTAACCAGATTGAAGGTCTAATTGATTTGATTAAGACTTCATGTGCATAAAATAACAGTTCAGGAGAGAAAGGAGATATTCTTTCTTTGCTACAGCAAATACTAACTTAGACTGAAATCCTGTACAGATTTGCATGAAAGTAAGTCCAACTAAGGTCAATGATGTTTCCTTCTGAGTAGACAGCGCACAAGGTTATAGTTTAATTATATGCATATAATTAAAAGGTTTGTCTTCTGTTCAGGGGTACCAAATTGAATAAAATATTGCAGGGGGGGCGGTAAACTCCGACCCACATAATCAGTCTCATGATGCAGTGCATACACACACCATTTGAATGGCAATACACATCATCTTTTTTGGGGGGGCGGGACACAGCCTCCTCAAATAATTTTGTAGTGGGGGCCCAAGACCCCTCAGCCCCTAGGAGTTGGCTCCTATTATTCTGTCCTTCAGTGGTGCTTCCAGAGCAATTTACAAAAACAAGATGAACCACATTAATAAGATACAGCAAATATAATAGTGGGGTAGGAGAGCTGAAAATAATGCCTATATATTTCACATCCAGCAACCAATGTGTTCCTTTGGTTTCAGAGAGTACATGGGTAAAGGTAAAGGTAAAGGGACCCCTGATCATTAGGTCCAGTCGCGGACGACTCTGGGGTTGCGGCACTCATCTCGCTTTATTGGCCGAGGGAGCCGGCGTTCAGCTTCTGGGTCATGTGGCCAGCATGACTAAGCCGCTTCTGGTGAACCAGAGCAGTACACGGAAACGCCGTTTACCTTCCTGCTGGAACGGTACCTATTGATCTACTTGCACTTTTTACGTGCTTTCGAACTGCAAGGTTGGCAGGAGCAGGGACCGAGCAACGGGAGCTCACCCTGTCACGGGGATTCGAACTGCCAACCTTCTGATTGGCAAGCCCTAGGCTCTGTGGTTTAACCCACAGCGCCACCCGCGTCCCTAGTACATGGGTAGACAAGACTAAAAATCTCAGGACACACTTTTCACGGCCCTCTAGCAGCTATGGTGGCTCACGTACCAGAAGTAATTTATTTAGCGTTAACTCTGGAAGTGTATATTCGATTCTGACCAAACTAAGTCTCCTAGAGCAAAATATGTATCACGAGGCTTAGTTTGGTCAGAATCAAGTATACACTTCTAGGGTTAATGCTAAATGCATTACTAAATACTATCTGAAACCAAAGGGGTGCATTCTTTTCCAAATATGATTCTTTTTTCAGTTCTCCTACTCCACTATAATAGGGTTGCTGTATTTCAAAAAGGGAAAATCTGGACACAAAAATTGTTGAGCTTTTTTTGAAATGATTTTTTTAAAAAAATGAAATTTCTACCCAAACACTGCTTCTGACTGCAGTATTCCGGCTGTGTCCAGGAAATTCCAGGCATATGGGGCAACCCAACACAATAACAGCAATACTTTCAAACAAAAGTCTAAAATGGTACTTAAAAGTGTTTCAAGTATGGCTGGGTCATATATTAGCTGAAGACAGCAGGTTTATTCCTCTCCTTTGTAGGAATGTTCCATGCATGCTAAGAGAAACACGGCTAGGGGAAGGGTAGACAGCCTTAGAAGGTCATGCATCACTTGTTCTTCCACACATTTTAAGAATGCTGTTGCCAAAGAAGACAAGGGAAATCACTGTGTATTAAAATATAGCTTGATAGGTTACTGCTTATCAAAGGTCAATGTCAAAAATGCAAAGTTGCAGAGTAAGTGGAATGTGAGCTGAAAATTAACCTAAGGGCATAATTCAAAGAAACTAAAGTGTGCCATTTTTTGTTTTGTTTTTTTTAAAAAGAACTCTAACCATTCAAACAGCAGAAAATGTATAATGGCAGGAATAAATATCCACAATTCCTAATAACTCTGTGCAATTGGACGGTGCTGTTGAGAGTCAGAGGTGCCCATTAAGAACTGCTTACTTATTAATGGAACTTCATTTCTTATTTTAATACAGAACATATCTGAGGCCTAGAAACTCTGATAACAGTAAAGCATCTTATCAATTATGGAAACAAGAACCGGGTTTTCTTAAAAAAGAAGAGGAGACAATTTTGATTTGGTATGCATTTAAAGCCAAATCACTTTCCAAAACATTATAAGAACTGAAACACAGCTATTCTTCTAAATTCACAGTTATCTGAATTTTGCAATGCGGTGCTCCAACCGACAATAAACTTTACAAAAATGCACATTTTAGGGTAAAGTATGCATAAACATGAAGGCGTTAGTGAAAACAACATACAAAAATGTGTTACATTAGGGGAAACTGCTGGCAAAATTTTGACAAATGTGAGGAATTTTCATGAGGAATTTTCAAAACACACACAGCTACATTCGCATATGGGGAGAATTGAGTTGCCATTTACTTTAGCTATGCAAGGCAGCCAAGGACTTGGAGCTCTCTTTTTTTTTTAATGATATTTATTAGAGGTTTGAAAGTTACAGAAAAAAGAAGAAAGAAACAATAAAAAGTTAAACAAAACAAAACAATACCTTACAATACATCAGAAATAAGAAGAAAAACAAAAAAACAATACAGCAAAACAACAACAACAACAAAACATTTAAAAATACATCCAGTATTGCCGTATCTTTACCTTTCATTTACTTGTTTCATCGACCTCCTCACACCTCCCTTTTTTGTATTCTAGTTCAATTAGCTATTTCAGCAAATCCTTTCCATCTTTCTCAATTTTTGTTCTATAATTTATCTTAACACAATCTAACCTTAAATTTTCCACTTTGGCCCATTAACAATCTATTTTTACTTAATTCTTTATAACATTTCTGCTAAAGCCATATAGCTTCATTCCAACATCCTTCTAACATTCATTAATTTTACAATATTTCTGTAAATATACTTTGAATTTTTTCCAATCTTCTTCCACCGACGGACTTGGAGCTCTTTTTAAAACTCGACAGCAAGAGTCCCATTGCTGCTTCCAAGCCACACAAGGTTTTCTCTGCTTCTTCCCGCTACCTGCACTTACTCCAATAGTTTCCAAGTGTTAGGATGCAAAATGATGCCACAATGTTCCCAAGCCACTCCAGGAAGTTTGTCTGGGAAATGGACAGCCATGCTTCCAGAAGGGAGGAACATGTGTCATGTCACTCTCAAGCCACTCTAGGAAGTGTGGAAAGGTGTTTTCAAGCCACACTTCCTGGAGGGACTTAGGAGTCATGTGATGTCATGGCTGAAAACTATGGCCAGAAAAGCCACCTCAATTGGACTGCCATCATCCCTCTTATATCATCTGGGTTATGACACTGCCCTTGAATCCCTGAGGCAAAGGCTTTGGGGCATCTCACATAGCGACCTGCGAGCCCAGTCTTATGTACCGTATTTTTCGCTCCATAAGACGCACCAGACCATAAGACGCACCTAGTTTTTGGAGGAGGAAAACAAGAAAAAAATAATATTCTGAATCTCAGAAGCCAGAACAGCAAGAGGGATCTGGCTTCTGGGATAGCTGCGCAGTCTGTATTCGCTCCATAAGACGCACACACATTTCCCCTTACTTTTTGGGAGGGAAAAAGTGAGCCTTATAGAGCAAAAAATACGGTAATTTGTAGCCCGGTCGCAGCTGGAATCCAATATGCGTACGACTTTCAGATACCCTCAGATACCCTGACTTTCAGAGCCAGTGTGGTGTAGTGGTTAAGAGCGGTAGTCTCGTAATCTGGGGAACCGGGTTTGATTCCCCGCTCCTCCACCTGCAGCTGCTGGGTGACCTTGGGCCAGTCCCACTTCTCTGAAGTCTCTCAGCCCCACTCACCTCACAGAGGGTTTGTTGTGTGAGAGGAAGGGAAAGGAGATTGTGAGCCGCTTTGAGACTCCTTCGGGTAGTGATAAAGCGGGATATCAAATCCAAACTCCTCTTCTTCTTCTTCTTCTTCTTCTTCTTCTTCTTCTTCTTCTTCTTCATACCTTAGGAATTTGTCTGTACCTACCTATTGGCATTTATTTACCAAAGCTAGACTAAATGGATTTCCCTCAGAAGTTCTAAATGGCATCCCCTATCAGAATAGGCTCTGTTTATGTTCCCAGGACATCGATTGTAGGAAGCATATCCTACTGCATTGTGGGCAATATGAGCAAGCAAGGGATCAACTGGTCAAACCCTTACTGGCAAAATTGCCTGGAAAATCCGAAGCCTCCCATATTAAATATCTTTTGGAAGACAGGTCAAATGATACTACACTGGCCATGGCAAAGTTTCTTTCAGAGGTTATAGGAAACAAAATGACTGCCTTGGTTTCTTCCATCTGTCTGTCGGGTCTGGTCATTTTAACTGTCTCTTGTTTTGAAATTGTTTTGTGGGTCTTTGGACCGCAATTAAGACATAATGCATTATTCAAAAGTCTAACAAGTACGACTGATGGGAAGAGGCAGAGAGGGTTTCTTGACGGTGTGAGCAGTTTGGGATCTTGTTTAACCGTTTTTGTTTTAAGCTCACCACTTCCGCCCCTTGACCACCTTAAACAGTGGTATTGCTGCCCCTCCCCAGGTGAAGTTTTTTTTTAAATTACCCATTAAAAAATCAAGAGAAAATCACATCTCTTTTTCATGTGGATATGATATCTTCAGGAAAATTAAATGAAGTTTCAGCTCAGCACGACTTTCTTCACTCCTTTGACACCACACAATTTAATATCTCGGCACACATGATCCCAAAAGAATGAGTGCCTGTGCATAGAATTATTTTTATATTATGTTTGTATAACATCGGCTGTATTGTAGATATTATTTGTAACAGCCTTTTTTGCATATGTAATCAAAGTTCCCTGCCAGATCTTAATGCTATCCTAATTATACATTTTGTATTTTGATGTTCAGAGAAAATAGTTTCATTCAAAACTTTGGGGTCCAGGTCTTCAATTTATGGCCAAGCAAAACAACACATAGTCGTCACATGTCTCTGATACAGGTTCAGCAGATAGAAATTAGGTGATGGCTAATAATGGCTTAGGAACTCAATTTTTAGCAGCTCACAATGCAAAGAGAAAAGTGAGTGTTATAGTCCCAGAAGTTCTTCTCTGACTAGCATTTTATTCTGAGCCAGAGAATAATATGAGTTATCCTTCCTTCCTGCTTGGCATCCTTTAATACCACCTGAAATCATTGTGTTAGGAGTCATATTTTTTCAATAATGGATACTTTGACAATTGTTTCTAAGAGGAAAATGACATTTTGAAATACCCCAGTAATAGATATATTTTGGTTAGATCTGGTTCCATCTTCTGATAAAATTAATTCCCATCCAATGGTAGCTAAACTTATGGTAGTACGCCAAGTCTTCTCAAATCTTTTAAAGAATTGTTTTAGCTTAATAAGTAAAGTTCAATCAAGTAATTAATCTCTTGATTATTTTAAGTGGAATTTGCACAATGTATTCTATATAGCGAGCTACAGTAAGCAATAAATTATTTATGCAGTCAAGATTACATGCAACCTAGTAGCTTGATGAATGGCGTAGTCAAAATGACTGAATAATATATCCCCTTTTAGTAAGGAAAGCACCAAGTTCAAAGGAAATCTCATAAATGTACTAAACAGGGACTCTGCATACAGGGAACTTATGCAAATTAAATTAAAATGTAAGTAATACACGTGGCTAAGCAGAAGAGCAAGGTCTTGAAGGTTGATAACAATTTTCATATTTTTCTTTTAAGACTATAACGTGCCCCATCTGCTTGACTACATTTTTTTTTAACGTAGGAAGAACATGCCATGGACTTTCTGTAACTTGTGCATAATATGGCAAAGTGATAATTTATTGCAAATTTCATTGAATGGACAGAAAACTGGTGAATAAGTTCTTTAACAAACAAACAAAAGCAGCATAAAGAGAAAGGCTGAAATAGTATGTGTCCTTTTGCTCCAATGAAATAATTGCACAGGAGAAAGATTGATCAAAGGAAGGTAAACCCATAACTGATCATAGTCATGGACACAGGAAGTAGACTCTATACCAAACCCAGGTGCCAACTCTGCCCCAGCAGAGGGACAGCTACCTCCTCCAAGCAATGGTGGCGCTACATTTGCCAGGACAGGGGTAGGACAAGGCAGCAAGATTAGGTGAAGCTCTGAGTCATATAAATAAATTGTATTTATTCTGGATGTTTCCTGGCACAATTTAAGAGAATCCTGAACATCCCAAGATGGTCACTGCCCTGTGCCTGGTCCCTGCTACTGTAATATAGTCAGAGCCGATTTCCCACTGGTCTCTGAATGCTAGACTCCATATTCTTCTGGTGGTTAGAGGAACAAGTAGCCCATAAGAAGGAACATGGAAGCTTTACTGGCTGTAGCCCTTTTCCTTCCCTTCTCCAGTTCCCTAGCTGTGCCCTCTAACCACCCACCTCCATCAAGCTGACCATAATGACTGAATATTCTGTTTTGGCTTAATGGTGATATTCAGATTTCCAGTTCAGGGCCCCAGTGTGGGCTTGGGAACTCTGATTCAGATAATACACTAATTGCCTCACTTGAGGGGGAGCTTTCAGTACCCGCTTCTACTGTGGTCCAGCCTGAAGGTACAGTTCTTCCCTCATCCTCAGAGGCCAACCACGATTCCATAAACACGTGAGATGGCAGAATAGGCTACAATTACCTATTGCAAATAACTCTCCCAGGGGAACATAGCTACGGAGAGGTCAAGCCCTGGCACAGTCATTTTGAGGCTTCACATAACGAAGCCTTTGGTGAGACATCATTTCCCCAAACTCTGCTAGCTCAGTATTTGTATGTGTGTCATGCGGCTTGCTCCGAGGTAACCACTAGAAATTAAGCAAAATTTCCCCTCCAAATTTTCTTGGTAGTCATCCCTACTCTTTGCCATCCCTGTAGGTACAAATCCAGAAATAGCACTTTCTCTTCTTCTTCTTCTCTGGCGATCATACTTCATGTTACATATAGTTCTGAAATTCCTCCTCTGAGTTTTTAAAAAACCAGATAGACCCAATAATCACTGCTCCCTTGGCAACAGTGCTTCCTTCTCTTCTTCGTGAACTCTTGAGGCATTTTTGTTTTATAATATTCATCCATGGAAGGAGGAAGTGGCAATCAAAATGGGAACTAAGGAACCTGGAACAGAATTCTAGGCCTTAGTCCTCATGCTTTCATTTCAGCTTAAGTGGAGAAAACAAAACTTCTAAGAAAACCATCCTCTCCAAAATGGGTAAATAATGTTGGGATTGAAGGTGGGATGGGGGATGGTCTGCTGCAATCTCCTTTAGACCTGGCCCATTTATCCTGAAAATTGAGAAGATGCTTTAGAGCTCTTCCCAAAGGCATTTCCTACCCATGGATTTGCAGGATGGAGATCTTGAAGCAAATGGAAGAAGATGAGAGAGAAATCTAGGTAGCACTCCATCTTGTTTTCTTTCCCACTAGAAATCTGGGGAATTTCCTGCCCAGGGACAGCATGTGGCAGAATTTGTTGCATACATATCTCACATACAAAGCAAGCTATGAGCCACCAAGTCAAGAAGGGGGATCTCAACTGGAAATAATGGAATCAGTAGGCCATTCGTGAGAGGTCATGTGCTATCTCAAATAGTTAATCTATAAACCTCCATCAAAATCAATCCCATCCTTTATAAAGGTTGAGCATTTTTAGGCACACATATACACAGGACGTGGGTGGCGCTGTGGGTTAAACCACAGAGCCTAGGACTTGCCGATCAGAAGGTCAGCGGTTCGAATCCCCGCAACGGGGTGAGCTCCCGTTGCTCGGTCCCTGCTTCTGCCAACCTAGCAGTTCGAAAGCATGTCAAAATGCAAGTAGATAAATAGGTACTGCTCCAGTGGGAAGGTAAACGGCGTTTCCATGCGCTTCTCTGGTTCGCCAGAAGTGGCTTAGTCCTGCTGGCCACATGACCCGGAAGCTGTACGACGGCTCCTTCGGCCAGTAAAGCGAGATGAGCACCGCAACCCCAGAGTCGGCCACGACTGGACCTATTGGTCAGGGGTACATTTACCTTTATACTCTTAACACAAACACAGTACCCCAATACATATAAAATGATGTTATATTGGACTCTCAAACATAATAATCCAGCATATGTCATTGTTACAGAGAGGCACGTAGAATTAGCCTGAAAAACATAATTCATGTAGTTATAACAAAAGATGAAATAGTCTTGAATTATCATTTGATGTGATAATGAAGGCATTTACAGCTTTGAGATTCGAAACCGTGCCTGCAGCATATTTAGATGGGAAATATGCCAGAATGCCTGTAAATGGCCATTTGCGGCCAGAGACAGGTGGAAAATATTGTTCATTATGTACAATATTGCTCCCTGTATAATCCTCCTATGGACTGATTTCTCAGAGGAATTCTTCAGAGAGTTTTCTTATTGAATAGTACGGGGAAAATCAGTTATTTGCTGATGAAGGCTATGCCTAACGGCTGGAGAATGTACACAATTCCGTCGATATTTTGCACATTCCCCTGTTAGCGATTGCATATATTGTCTGGGAAATGTGCACAATTCCCTCTTCATAGACAGATTATGTGCACATTCTCCATGAGGCCTCAATGGATGGTTGTTATCACATTACCCACTCAACTTACATTTTCTCTAAAAAAGACAGAGAGACAGAAGACTTGGCAGCTGACATAATTTCAGTTTAACTTGAAGCTGTGATCATACTGTCCACAGGTAATGTTGTGAAAAGCTGGTGTTGTGAAGGAAAAATTGTTCAGATAGGTTGGTCATTATAGACGTCTGCTTGGCTTTGGATGGTAAATGCTAATCTTTTTCTGTCTGATTATTGTTATTAGATTGTTGATATTAAGCAAAAATAATACCTTTTATAGGAAGAATCTTTTGGAACTTGAAATAGCACGCTTTTACAGGAAGTACCTTTTGGAGGCTGAGGTTTCAGCAGGAGAAACTACATTTAATAACCAGAACTGTGGGAGGACTTCAGCTTGGCAGCAACAGCTGAAATTAGAATCCAACAAAAACGAGCTTTTCACAAGGAATTAGAAAGTAACAACACATGAACTTGAAAAATGTGTTCTATTTAAACTGTTGATTACTGAGACTTCATTGTTCAGGTCTATTTCATGCACTGTTGTAATAGCTGCATGAGTTATAATTTTCAGGATAATTCTGTATGCCTGACTGCAATAATTGTATATGCTGGATTGTTATGTTAGGGAGCACATTATCACACCTTTTTACAGGTATTTGGTTCTTACCAGGGCTTTTTTCAGCTGGAACTCAGTGCCGGCACCTCTCAGGTGTGCCCCATTGCCATTACAGTGGAACCTCGGTTTTTGAACATAATCAGTTCCAGAAGACTGTTCGACAACTAAAAACTCAATACGGAAGCCTCAGTACAATAGGGAAATGAAAACGGAAGCCGAGTGGCACGTTCAGCTTCCAAAAATCGTTCGAAAACCAGAGCAGTTAATTCCGGGTTTTCGGCATTTGAAAGTCGAAACGTTTGACTTCCGAGAGGATCGAAAACCGAGGTTCCACTGTATAAGAGAACAAGGGAGGTGTTTGTGGTGAGTTCCAGCACCTCTTTTTCGAGAAAAATAGCCCTGGTTCTTACATTCATTTTTATGTGTGCCTGAAAATGAACCCATTCTGAAAGAGATGGGATGGTTTTTGATGAAGGTTTGTGGAAGAAAGGACCCTTATTTGTGCATAAACTTCTACATGGATATGCTTGCCAGTTCAGCACCAAAGCATGAAACTGGCCACTAAGTTCCCTTGCTTGGGAGGTTCCCAGAGGGGGAAACATCCAACAAGAACTGGGGCGTCTTTCTGGTTCATTCTACTTCCGCTCTGTTAGCTGGCAAGTGGCAGTATGCCCCATGTTGCATTTTGTGATGTTCTCTCTGCGTCTTCTCCCATTCACCCCATACATAAAGTGAGAAGGAAGACCACAAACTACTTGAGGTTCCTTCTTGTAAGCTAGGCCCATACCTTTGTTTCACAAGTCTTGAGACAAGACACAACCAGAACTAGATATAAGCCAATTCAGGCAAATGCCCTCGGAGAGAAATCTGGGAGTCCTCGCAAGCTCCTCCATCAATGGCAGTTATCAATCAAAGGAAAAGAATGTCCCGAGGCTATTATGCCAGAAAGGCCTGCGACGGAATGAGCAACGAAGACTGAGCTGCCGGTGTCTCCTCATCAGGGCTCTGCATCAAAAAAAGCTGAAGATGTGTGGTACCATAAAGCAGAATGCAGCCTGGAGCTGCTGCCTTGTGTTTGTTTAGTTGTGTCCGACTCTTCGTGACCCCATCGACCAGAGCACTCCAGGCACTCCTGTCTTCTGCCTTAGTAGGCTGCTGCCTTAAAGGTAAAGGGACCCCTGACCATTAGGTCCAGTCGTGACCGACTCTGGGGTTGTGGCGTTCATCTCGCTTTATTGGCCGAGGGATCCAGCGTACAGCTTCCGGGTCATGTGGCCAGCATGACTAAGCCGCTTCTGGCAAACCAGAGCAGCGCATGAAAACGCCATTTACCTTCCCGCCAGAGCGGTACCTATTTATCTACTTGCACTTTGACGTGCTTTCGAACTGCTAGGTTGGCAGGAGCAGAGACGGAGCAACGGGAGCTCACCCCATTGCAGGGATTCGAACCACCGACCTTCTGATCAGCGAGTCCTAGGCTCTGTGGTTTAACCCACAGCGCCACCCGTTGGAGTAGGCTCCAACTGCAGTATAAACTTAAAGTAGTATCATACAACTTTAAACTTCAGTGGTTTCCCCCAAAGAATACTGGGCTGTGCAGTTTGTGAGGGTCCTGAGAGTTCTGAAGGGTCCCGGAGTTCTGAAGGATTGATTGTAAAACTACTCTGCTGCTCATGTGTGTGTGTATATATATATATATATATGTAGGTTTTGGTGTCTTCGGGTGTCTTCCCGTGTAAGAGTTGGGGTGTCTAGGCGACGTTTCGACGAGGTCTCACTCGTCATCTTCAGGCTGGTGCTTTCGGCTTCTTGTTACTAGAACAGAGCTATATATATATATATAAAACTTATCCTAGTCTATCACAAGGCTGTCACAGAGATAAAAGGATGCTGGGAATCAGAGGGCTCACTGTGAACTTCCTGTTTCTGGATTTGCCCAAAGTATACCCCACCCCATAATCAGGCAAATTCCAAAATGAGAAGAATCAGACCTCTTGGAATTGGGACAAGACATTATGACAACAGGTTAGGGTGATGGGTCAAATCAGCCCAACAAATGTGCATATTACTTAGAGAATGTGCAAAATTCTGCTGAGATAGGCACTTTCTCCAAGACCTGCTAGAGACTGTGCGCAATTCCCTTCTCATGGTCAAATTACATGCATATTCTCCATGAGGCCTGGTAAAGGTGCACAATGGCCAGTTGTTGTGCAGATAAACCTCTTAACTTACAGGTCCCCTAACCATAGCTTTAAAAAAGGGAAACGTTGACAGCTATGCCCCTAACATATCCATTGCTGTGTGCTACTACATCTGTAGTTTTGCATAACTGTGAAATTAAACCGAACCAGTCTTCTCCCTCTGACCACTCATCGTCATCTTACGACCACTCCTCAGGCTCTGAGCCTTCTCCCCTAGGGTTCCCCAGCTGGTTCCTCCCACCATTCCTCTGCGTCCAACCAGTCCATGACACCATGAAGGGGGAAAGATGGGTACAGCATCTTTGCCTTCTTCCCCCTGCAGAACTAATGCCATATTTGAGAGAGTGGCTTTAGAGTTGGGAAAAATACAGGGAGAAAGGTCAAAGCATGCTCTCCAAAAGCACAATTTCCCCTGATCTTCAAAGTTGCCTCAAACCTGCTAGGAGTAATGAATTAGATCAAAACTGCAGGATATTCTACTAATGAATTGCTCATGTCCCCTTTTGAAAGGATTGTAAAACCTTGCTTCTGGGGATGCTTTTTTGGGGTGGAGTGGGGTGGGGGTTGGTTCTGTGATTCACTGATGTTTCATGTCCGTATATGAGTGCAGATTCTGACATTCACCCACCAAAACCTATTAGCACTTGGAAACAGGAAATACACAATACTGAAACTATTCAGAGAAAATCAATGGAGGTCTCTAATGATGTTATCCTATGTGCACATCCATTCCAATTCTTAATTTGCTAACGGCTATCAGCAACCCGTTAAGTATCATTGGGAAGTGATAAAACGCCTTATGTTTCATTATATTGTTCCAAGCACACATCTCTTCCCTGGCAATTGAAACTCAGAGAGTACAGCAAGCCCACGTCATTATGTCAAATTAAGCATTTAGTGGAATAGCCTTAGTCAACAGACTAATTTCTACAGCTAGCAGTTAACTGAGGTTGGGTTCCACAAAATTCCCAGGAACTAAGCTTGAATTTTGTGTGTGCTTTTTTGTGCATTTTAGTAAAGCTCTGTACTCTCACAAGATCAAGGGACAGAGATGGGAAAGAGTTTTTAACTAAGCAGCCTTACAGCCTGCCTCTCCAGCAATTACAGTAACTTCATTTCATTTCTAAAATCAACAACTTTCCCCTTTATGCCACCTTTACTTACTCCCCCCCCCATTGGAGAACTCTATATCCACAGCAAATATTGACTCCCAGTAGAATATGTGATCTCCCTTCTGAAATGTGAACCAATTCTGTATCTGAATTTACTTACTAATTGTGCTGTTTCAAAAATAATGGTGTGCTGAAGGCCCCTTTTGTAGGGGAAGAAAACTTTCAGGAACTGATGTACGTGTTTTGGCACAGTGCTTCTTATTAACTAAACTCTCGTTTTTAATCTACAATAAAAATCCTTGTCATATCGCGGCTGATTCTAAATTGGTAGTATAGAAATATGGTGCTGGAGGAGTTAAGCACGTTACAGATTAATTTAAAATATTATAATAGGTTACTTTAATTTTTGTTCCGCTAATTTTCGTCCATAGTTTAAATTGTGTTCATAATTATTTTTTAAATGGGAATGAATAAAACCATAGTAATAGGAAATATGAACCATCTGAAGAAGGTCTGATGTATGTGCTCTACATCCTTTCACATGGCTCCAAATAATGTGTTCAGGCTGGCTAGCAATGATTGAAACAATTTAAAACATCCAAGAAAATGGAGCAAATTAAAAAATACAGCATTCCTAACTGTAACATAACCATAAAAATTAGGAAGGAGTGGATTCCCCACATCAACTCATTAAAAACAATTAGAAAAATAAGTGTAATGTAAAGAAAATCAGAAATGATTTTTAAATCATTTGCTTAGACATAATGTAAACCAGACATGAAAGATTCTCTAGCCGTGCTCCCAATTTGGCTTGCGAGGCCATTTCCCACAAATCACACCCACCTCCCCCATGCCCAATGTGTACCCTCCCAACATTTCTCTGGTGAAAATTGTTGTTGTTTAGTCATTTAGTCATGTCTGACTCTTCGTGACCCCCCGGACCAGAGCATGCCAGGCACTCCTGTCTTCCACTGCCTCCCGCAGTTTGGTCAAACTCAGGCTGGTAGCTTTGAGAACACTGTCCCACCATCTCGTCCTCCTTTGTCCCCTTCTCCTTGCACCCTCCATCTTTCCCAACATCAGGGGCTTTTCCAGGGAGTCTTCTCTTCTCATGAGGTGGCCAAAGTCTTGGAGTCTCAGCTTCACGATCTGTCCTTCCAGTGAGCACTCAGGGCTAATTTCCTTAAGAATGAATAGGTTTGATTTTCATGCAGTCCATGGGACTCTCAAGAGTCTCCTCCAGCACCATAATTCAAAAGCATCACTACTGGGAAAACCATAGCTTTTACTATACGGACCTGGTAAAAATAGGGGTGGCCTATTCCATAATAAAAGGGTGGTGCTGTGGTCTAAACCACTGAACCTAGGACTTGCCAGTTTGGAAGGTTGGCGGTTTGAATCCTGCTACGGAGTGAGCTCCCGTTGCTCTGTCACATTGGCCCTAGCTATTCATTTAGTGCCTGTGCTTTTTGTAATCTTCATTATTTAACCTACACTCTCTTTCTGTTCTGCCCTTCTGTTATTCTGTGGTCCCCTCCTGGTGTCTTTCATCAAAAATAAGAGTTTCAGAAAAGTTAATAGTGGCATTTGTACATTGTTACCGATGTGCTCTGCCCCACTCTCTTTCTAAGTGGGCTCCTGTAGCATCTTGACTCCTAATGCCTTGCTCTGCGCGTGATTGTTTCCAGCAATGGCTAGTGCAGCATGACAAAGGAAGAGAACAGTGCTCTACAAGTCTACACAAGATACCCTCCTATACAAGACATAGGCTTATCAGCTTGACACGTGACAACTCAAAATGTGTATATGCTATAATGCCTTGCTCTGTACCTGATTCTGTTAGCGCACAGCCAAGACAAGCATCATTCTCTGGCCAGTCAATAGCCCTGCTAATAATAATAATAATAATAATAATAATAATAATAATAATAATAATAATAATAATATTTATTTATACCCCACCCTCCCCAGCCAAGGCCGGGCTCAGAGTGGCTTACAAGCAATAATAAAAGTTGAATGAGTACAACTTAAAAAACAAAATTAAAATACAACATTAAAATACTGAAACATTAAAATATTAAAATGTAGCCTCATCGCAGGAGGAGAAGGAAAAGAAAAAAGAAAGAGAGGGAGGGAGGGAATCAGATTGGCTCCAAGCCAAAGGCCAGGCGGAACAACCCTGTCTTATAGGCCCTGCGGACAGAAATCAGATCCTGTAGGGCCCTGGTCTCATGAGGCAGAGCGTTCCACCAGACCGGAGCCAGAGTTGAAAAGGCCCTGGCTCTCGTTGAAGCCAATCTAACTTCCTTAGGGCCCGGGACCACTAGGTTGTTGCTATTTATGGACCTTGAGGCTCTCCGTGGGGCAGACCGGGAGAGGCGGTCCCCTAGGTACAAGGGTCCTAGGCCGTGAAGGGCTTTAAAGGTCAAAAGCAGCACCTTAAATAATAATAATATAATAATAATAATAATTTATTATTTATACCCCGCCCATCTGGCTGGGCTTCCCCAGCCACTCTGGGTGGCTTCCAAAAGAATATTAAAATACTATGATACATCAAACATTAAAAGCTTCCCTAAACAGGGCTGCCTTCAGACGTCTTCTAAAAGTCTGGTAGTTGTTGTTCTCTTTGACATCTGGTGGGAGGGCGTTCCACAAGGTGGGTGCCACTACCGAGAAGGCCCTCTGCCTGGTTCCCTGTAACTTGGCTTCTCGCAGTGAGGGAACCGCCAGAAGGCCATCGGTGCTGGACCTCAGTGTCTGGGCAGAATGATGGGGGTGGAGACGCTCCTTCAGGTATACGGGACCGAGGCCGTTTAGGGCTTTAAAGGTCAGCACCAACACTTTGAATTGTGCTCGGAAACGTACTGGGAGCCAATGTAGGTCTTTCAAGACCGGTGTTATATGGTCTCGGCGGCTGTTCCCAGTCACCAGTCTGGGTGCTGCATTCTGGATTAGTTGTAGTTTCCGGGTCACCTTCAAAGGTAGCCCCACGTAGAGCGCATTGCAGTAGTCCAAGCGGGAGATAACCAGAGCATGCACCACTCTGGCGAGGCAGTCCGCGGGCAGATAGGGTCTCAGCCTACGTACCAGATGGAGCTGGTACACAGCTGCCCTGGACACGGATTTAACCTGTGTCTCCATGGACAGCTGTGAGTCCAAAATGACTCCCAGGCTGCGCACCTGGTCCTTCAGGGGCACAGTTACCCCATTCAGGACCAGGGAATCCCCCACACCTGCCCGCCTCCTGTCCCCCAGAAACAGTACTTCTGTCTTGTCAGGATTCAATCTCAATCTGTTTGCCGCCTGAACCTGTACTCTACCAGGAGCCAGTGCAGCTTGAAAAGCACTGGGTGAATATGCTTCCATAGCAGAGACCCCATGAGAAGCCTCGCTGCAGCATTCTGCACCCGCTGGAGTTTCTGGGACAGCTTCAAGGGCAGCCCCACATAGAGCGAATTACAGTAGTCAAGCCTGGAGATGACCGTCGCATGGATCACTGTGAACAAAGAACAAAGCACTATCCCGAAAGGCACTATCTCTCTCCCCGTAAGGGAATCAACAGCAGCAGCAGCATCTGTTGTTGTTTCTGTGCAACCGTTCTTCAAACTGGAACCCAGGGCTTTTGCAGTTCATCAAAGGTATCCAGCAATATCAAGTTATAGGGAAACTGGTGCTATTAGCAGTAATCCTTCTAGTTGGTTAATTGGTTCGGCAACTTCCATGCACATGTCGCGTGATGCTAATTATTTCCCCCAAGAGTTAAATGATGACTAATCGGAGGCAGCTACAGTTGCAAACGGCAATGAAATATCTGTAAAAGGAAGAGGAGCAGGTTTGCTCAAGTGTGTTGCAGGTAGAAATAC
The DNA here is from genome assembly GCF_964188305.1 of Podarcis bocagei. NCBI lineage: Eukaryota > Metazoa > Chordata > Lepidosauria > Squamata > Lacertidae > Podarcis > Podarcis bocagei. The sequence continues at coordinate 41,585,238 of NC_138143.1, read as the reverse complement.
TGTTTGTAATGAAGTGAGAGCAGTAGTTTACTTGCTCAAATTAGCAAATAAGAAAGTTTTGAGAATTTAAATTCTGGATTAAAATTGATTACTTCATTGAGAGGGGATTGTAACAAAAACACTGGGGCCTAATTTGAATAGTAGAGCGCCTGGTATCTGGTGGGCAATCTCATCCTTTATTTCCACTAAGTGGCTGCAGACCAAATCACCTGTCAGGAGAGTTATGAGATTCAGGTGAGGGTCAGATGCCTTGTCAATCCCAGCAGGTATATAAGAGGACGACTGCCCTGGCCAGGCCTTCGCCCTGGCTGGTTTTTTTTTAAAGAATAACATTACAACTTCATTTTCCTAAAAATAATGCTTAGTCCACAAAAGGTTTACAAAGTTCAGTTATTGCAAAAAAAAAAAAAATCAGTGTTAATTTTATGCATTTTTAAAAATCACCATGGTATTTAACAATAATATATTATGTCCTTTAGAGGAGAAATTGTGAATTGCAGAATTTTAAATGCCTGTCATCATCCTTGTCTTCACTCAATTTTGTTTGTAACACTCTTCCATTTCCTTCTAGTCATGAGGGTGGGGGATGGGGAGGGGCCTCACAAGTGGAGTAGCCAAGGGCCTCTCTTCATCTAAATCTGGCCCTGGCTGCAGAATCCCCATCAAACGTTCAAAAACCGGAACACTCACTTCCAGGTTTTGATCATTTGGGAGCCGATTTGTTCTGGAGCCAAGGCATTCGAGATCCAAGGTATGACTGTACAGTGGTACCTCAGGTTACAGGCGCTTCAGGTTACAGACGCTTCAGGTTACAGACTCCGCTAACCCAGAAATAGTACCTCGGGTTAAGAACTTGCTTCAGGATGAGAACAGAAATTGTTCGGCGGTGGCGGGAGGCCCCATTAGCTAATGTTCTACCTCAGGTTAAGAACAGTTTCAGGTTAAGAACGGACCTCCGGAAAGAATTAAGTTCTTAAGCCGAGGTACCACTGTACTATTCTTTGGTTCAAGGTAACCCCCTCCTCTTAAGAAATAGAACCTTTAAAATTCCTCTCCTCTAGTCAGCAAGGTTGCAAATCACTCCCGTGTCTCAAAAACAAATAGCAACTGAAACAACTACCTCTACATATGGATGGAGTAGAAATTTGACCCAGTTCACATTTAAATGTGAATCTACCCATTTTGCTTTTTCCAAAGCAAGACACAAACTGAAACAAACATCTCTGAATTTTGCAACGCCAAGTAATGTGTACAAAAATTGCACAGTCCTTGGTAATGTGTGAATAAAAATGCATATATCATTAAAACTGGCATACAAATCAATTCCACTTTATACTGTCAAAAGCAGAAGAGAGTGAGTTAGTTATCTCTCTGCTGCTACGAACAAGTGATAGATTAGAAATTCATTACATGATCATCTCACAATTAATTAAGCTTCTAATGTGATGAATTGCAAATAACAGTTGCCCTTATACATTAAAATCATTTGAACAGAAGAAGCACACTTTGCCATGAAATACACCCATGTTTTCAACCTCCTAACTCCAAGCCCTTTGCTAAGAGTAAATAAACAAGTAGCTTGCTCATAAAGTACTTAAGAGAGAAATAGAAGCTGTATTTCTGTTAGCACTGCAGCTAAACAATTATTGGTCCAATTAATGTGACCGTGAATCATATATATTGTCATACATCTAGGGTACTGGAGTCTGTTAGTGACTGGTAGAAATTAATAAACAGGAGTATTTAGATATTATTTGGGATATGAAGGGAAATGCAGGCTGCAGAATTGTGCCAGACAGGAAATTCCTGGGTTAGCGTATAAAAACCAACCTGGACAGGCTAGCTAAGTGCAGAGAAACAAAGGGGGGTCAGGTGCTGGGCCATTTAGGACAGTGTTTAACAAAGTGGGCAATGTTGCCTCCTGGGTAGTACTGGAATGATCCAGGGAGGCGGTAGTAGCCTTGGATGCAATTGGGGGGCACTGAATAAAAATGGTGCTGTGGGTTAAACCACAGAGCCTAGGACTTGCCGATCAGAAGGTCGGCGGTTCGAATCCCCGTGACAGGGTGAGCTCCCGTTGCTCGGTCCCTGCTCCTGCCAACCTAGCAGTTTGAAAGCACATCAAAGTGCAAGTAGATAAATAGGTACCGCTCCGGCGGGAAGGTAAATGGTGTTTCCGTGCGCTGCTCTGGTTCGCCAGATGCAGCTTAGTCATGCTGGCCACATGACCCGGAAGCTGTACGCCGGCTCCCTCGGCCAGTAAAACGAGATGAGCGCCGCAACCCCAGAGTCGGACACGACTGGACCCAACGGTCAGGGGTCCCTTTACCTTTACAAGCATAAAGAAAGAAGTGGTGTAGTGGTTAAGAGCAGTGGACTCGTAATCTGGTGAACCGGGTTCGCTTCCCCGCTCCTCCATCTGCAGCTGCTGGGTGACCTTGGGCTAGTCACTTCTCTGAAGTCTCTCAGCCCCACTCACCACACAGAGTGTTTGTTGTGGGGGAGGAAGGGAAAAAGAGATTGTTAGCTGCTTTGAGACTCCTTAGGGTAGTGATACAGCAGGATATCAAATCCAAACTCCTCCTCCTCCTCTCCTTCTTCTTCTTCTTCATCTGTTGTTTAATTATGCTTACTGGCAGTGCTTTTTCCCCCTAAAAAAATGTTTAGGGGTACTTGCATTTTGACTCAAGAAAACCACCCTTTTATAGTTCAAATCGGGGAAAATAAATACAGTGAATGGACAGAAGTATGAAGATTTACAAAATGTTTAGGGGTATGTGTCCCCCTAGAAAAAAGCACTGCTTACCAATGAAAAATAGAGTACCGATGTAACATAGGGATGCCAGTGGCGCTGTGGTCTAAACTACTGAGCCTATTGGCCCTGCTAATCAAAAGGTCAGTGGTTTGAATCCCCACGATGGGTGAGCTCCTGTTATGTTCCAGCTCCTGCCAACCTAGCAGTATGAAAGCATGCCAGTGTGAGTAGATAAATAGGTACCACTGTGGCATGAAGGTAAACGGCATTTCTGTTATGGTTAAGCAGTGGAGTCATGCTGGCCACATGACCTGGAATGTTTTCTGTTGACTGAAAGCGAGATGAGCACCACAACCACATAGTGCCTTTGACTGGACTTAACCGTCCAGGGGTCCTTTACCTTTTTTACCTAGAGTTAAAGTCATAGTGATTATTTTCCAAATAAACACACAAAATGCAAGTTATAACCAACTAGTGGTCAACTCAGCAGACACAAATTTGTCACTGCATTTTTCTGTTCGTTCACTTAAAGAAGGCAGATTTCCGGGGGGGGGGGCACTGAGTAATTCTTCTGAAAAGTACAAATCTTCTGGACAATACTCTCCTGGAATGACGTATGATTCCAGGTGGCTCAAGGCTTTGTTTGGAGTGCACATTCACAGTTCACTAATATATAATAAGGTTGTTACAATGGGCCATTACACTTGACAGCACACAAAGTATTGGGCCACATGCAATGCTAGGCCATCTCATAGATGACATTCTCGCGAAGATGTAGGTGTATCATTTGGGGGGCACATAAAGCATACTGTGGGGTGTATACACAGGGCCGGATTCAGGTTTTATGAGCCCTAAGCTACTGAAGGTAATGGGGCCCTTTATATGTCCACCTGTCCTTTGTCAACAACAAATTCTTGCTGTTTTTTGTGTTGAATATATGCTATATGGTAATATATGGACCTAGTAAGTATCTAAAGCCATTTGCACATGTTGGCATGCAACCATTCCATGCAGAATGTAGGCACCCTATATATAGAAAGGAGCAAACCAGTGATATTTTAGGGTGCTGGATAGCAGGCGAGGCCCATTACTTACACCATAGGAGCTTACACAACACAAAACATTGTTACTGTATGTAGGTTTTATTTTATTTGTTTTTTATATTATATTTTGGATATGTACATCCAGGTTTTTTCCTTTAAATTTTTTGGGGGCCCCCAAGAGAATGAGGCTCCAATATTTTGGCCACCTCATGAGAAGAGAAGACTCGCTGGAAAAGACCCTGATGTTGGGAAAGATGGAGGGCATAAGGAGAAGGGGACGACAGAGGACGAGATGGTGGGACAGTGTTCTCGAAGCTACCAGCATGAGTTTGATCGAACTGCGGGAGGCAGTGGAAGACAGGAGTGCCTGGTGTGCTCTGGTCCAGGGGGTCATGAAGAGTCAGACACGACTAAACGACTAAACAACAACAAATACATCCCTAGTTCATTATTCATTTTAGTAAAGATTTTTGGAGGGGGGTGAGTTTTTGGCATGCACTGTCAGTCACCTCATCTTGGGTTGGAGCAGCCCCCCCGCCCCCATTCTGAGAGCTTGGGAAGAGGCCTGAGCAACCGCACGACAGCTTGAAATGAAGTGATTGAAATGAATCAGTAGCTTTATGGACAACGCAATGCTTCATTCAGAGAGCAGTACTATTTTCATATAGAAAATATTACGAACTTTGAAGAATGAAATGGCAACATAAAGTAGAATGCGCTACAGCAATATAATACAGATGGAGGATGGGATAAGAATAGCATGGTAAAGGAATGACAAAGGAATGAATCAAAGTAATTTTAATAAGAATCCTAGCCTTGCAATTTCCCTCCCTAACTAGAGAACTAGCCTCTTTCAAAATGGATTTCTAAGTTTCCTAGCATTTTGGAACAAAAACACACAGCCAGAGCCATGTGCTAGGATCCTGCTATCTCCAGCTGTGTGAGAAGGAGAATGAGGCCATGTGTGCATGTATGTGTCTATATATGTGTGAGATGTTGAACATCATCTTATTTTGGTCAGGAATTGACCAGATTCCCCCCCCCCCATATTTTCTATGAATTTCATCACCTACATAGGTAGGGAACCACATTGTAGGTTATGGGTACCTGCAATCTAAGCAGGAGAAAGTGAGGCTGGAAACTTGGCTTTTTAGCAGGACTTTACTCAGGTTGCTTTAGCATATTCAGGTATAGTCTTTAAAAATTCCAGTACAGTCGTACCTTGGAAGTCAAACGCCTTGAGAAACAGAACATTTTGACTCCCAAACGCCACAAACCCAGATTTGATTCTTCCGGTTTGCGAACGTTCTTTGGAACTCAAGCATCTGTCGCATTTTCCAATTAGCTACAGGAGCTTCCTGCAGCCAATCGGAAGCCGCACCTTGGTTATTGAATGTTTTGGAAGTCAAACGGAATTCTGGAATGGATTCTGTTCAACTTCCAAGGTACGACTGCAATGTTATTATTTCACATCTGCTGTGGTGTTCTGTTCCTCCCAGCACAGTGTTGTGATGGAGAGAGAAATCACTGTCTCTTCTCTTTAGAGACCAGTCTCTGTTAGGGAGCAAAGACAGTTATTGTCCTTCCAATTGCAGCACAGGAACAGGAACCAGCCATGTACCCCGTGCAGCGAGCTAATGTAGAGTGCAGTCTCCTCCCATCTCTTCAGTGGATCTTGAACCCTTTCCCCAAGGATACTCGGGTATTTTCCATGCATATCTCCAGCCAAGAAGCTAGTCAGATGCTGCGTTGCAAATGCCTTTGTTCTATGCATTTACAAGGGATATTTGTTTACGTGTATGGAGGGATTCCACAAGACTCCCCATTGATAAGTTCTCACAACGGCTCGCATAGTGGTAGGGTTGCCAGACCTCCAGGTTTGCTTGCCCTGTTCTGGGTGGTATGTGGAGGGCTTGAATCTTCATTGGGTGAGAATGCCTTTAATTAAAACAGGGGGATATTAAGAAGGCTGTGTGTCCAGCTTGCAAGCTTCAGCCTGGCAGAAGCTGGCTGTAAATTATAGCATAGACACTTGCCCTACTTTGCTCCCTTCTCCCAATAAATGTCCATCTCTGGGGCCCGTCATATGACTTCACTGGGGGCTTCACTGCCCTCATAGTGGGCCACCCCTAGGTCTTAGCTTTGGGCTCTGAAATCTCAGGGTCTCCTGATCTAGCAATCCTATATAGTGGTGCTTTTCTGCCTGGCAGATCCTGAGATAGAGAGACACCCGAGGGGGCGGGGCCTCTCCTGATTGCCATGAGTGGACTAGCTCCTTCCATGCCTACCTATGGTGCGGTCATCTTCCACACACTGCCCTACAATTTGCTGGGAGTTGGTGTTGAGGATGTGGCTGTTATGATTTAGACGTCTTTTAATATGTAAACTTTTCACTATATATGAAGACCTGCCTATATCACAACATTTTTAGTTCTCCTATTATGTGTTATATTAGGCCTCCAGATGCATGCTATTAAGCCTTTTATAAGATTTCTATTTGCACATCTGAGTGATGCGAGTGAGGAGGGATGGATGCTCAGAGCACACCGGTGCCTCAAAACAGGGAACGTTATCTTCATTCAGCTTGGTATCTCACAACCGCCGGCGTTTCTGATGCAGCTACGGCTGTGAATGTTGCAAAAACAAGAATGGCTGCCTAATCTCCCCAGAACTACATGAAACAGTGCCCAGCCAAGCCTCTGCCACAGTCACCCAAAACTGGCCCATGATCAAACGCTGTGAGCATGCTATTACAACAAAGGGATTGTGAAGAGGGATGCTTGAGCAATTGATTCCCTGAGAGTTGGGAGAAAGAGTTTAAGAGCTGAGGCAGAATACAGCACCTTTGGACAAGAGCTCAGTATCTACCTGGAGCAGCCCGGCTCCTACTTCTTTTTCCCCACACTCCTCCTTCTGGTTAGCCAGAAGAACAATCCTCAGTAACCGTAATCATATAATTGTAGAGTTGGAAGAGACCACGCCAGTCATCTAGTCCAGACCCTCCAAGTGTCCCTATTTTCCAGGGACGTCCCTGATTTAGAGAAGCCTCCCCTGTTTCTGATTTGATCCCAGAATGTCCTGCTTTTCATTAGGGCGTCCCTCCTTTCATTGCAGAAATGTTGGAGGTTGTGGTAAAGGGAAAGGGAAAGGGAAGATAAAGGGAAAGGTTGTGGTAAAGGGAAAGGTACGGAGTTATCCGACCCCCAGGCCATCTGAAGACAATCCTGTATCAGGAAGGTGTTGTTATTTTTAATGTTTAATGTTTTATTATGTTTTTATGTGTGTTGGAAGCTGCCCAGAGAGGCTGGAGCAGCCTAGTAAGCTGTGTGGGGTATAAATAGTAAAATTATCAATATGGACGTCCCTATTTTCATCAGATAAATGTTGGAAGGTAGGCTAGTCCATGACTCTGCAATGCAGGAATATGCAGCTGTCCCATACGGGGATCAAACCTGCAACCTTGGCATTAGCAGCACCATGCTCTAACCGATTGAGCTATCCAGGCTAGTCAGAATCATAGAATCATAGACTCACAGTAGTGTAATGCTGACCTGACTCCCTCAAGTTGTTTAGGACCACAACATCCCTGGTCATTGGCAATACTGGATAGGGCTGATGGGAGTTATACTATAGGGGACCACATTGGGGAACCCTGTTTTATAGCATCAGAAAAAGTTGCTTGTTTGCCATGTGCAGAGCCAAAGGCCTAGTGAGATTCCACATCATTTTCTGCAGCCTTCTTTTGCATTCCCCATAACTCCATCAAGAAAACATTTAACAAGTTAATGTTCAAAAGCCACACTTAATATCACTGTCCTTTAACACATACAGGGTCACTAGGCAGTGTAAAGGTATATTAGAAAGTTATGGAACTTGATTTGAAAACAGATGAGGAGTGGAGGAAGTTAATGTAAGTAAAATCATAAAATGAATTTCATGTATCATTAATTCTGATAACTGATTTTATTGCTTTGGAAAATTATGATGGCATTCTGCTACAAATACTTAACCTAATTTAAATTTCAGAATACTTTATTTCTAGCAAATCACTGTAAGCAATATTTTTAATCAGTAGAGTGGAGCTAATTTATGTTTCAGATGGTTAAGGAGAGAGGCTTGCTAAGGCAAGGTTGTTGGGGGGATTTTACTACTGCATTTTTTTAAAAAATTGTTGGTGGTGGGGAAACTAATGAATGCCCATAATTTCATTATAATTTCCATATAAAATATAAACAACAACCAGCGTTATCGTTGACGTTGCTGGTAGTCACCAAGACACTAATTCAGGGTTAGCTAACCTCTGACCTTCCAGATGTTTTTCAAGAATTCCACTCGCCCCTGAACATTGGCCATGCTGGCTGAATCTGCCAGGAGTTCGAATTTGACAGCATATGGGGATCCACAGGCTAGCCACCCCTGCGCTAACTGATGTTGTTGTCAGTCCCCAAGATTTCGCCCATTTTCACTGGCATGTTAAGCCCGCCTTGCGTGAAGCGTTAATAGGCATGAGCCACAAAAAGAGATGACTTCACAATAAACTGTTTGGCAGGAGCTCGCTCTCTCTGACCCGTCTTTCGTTTCAGCTGGCTCTTTTGTACTAAATGCATTTGGAAAGGATAATGCAAAAGTCTTCCTTTTATAGGCACCAGAGATTAACTCACTCATTTGGTTTACTTCTAGGCAGAGCGGTAAGAGACACTGAGAAATACTTGGCATGCGAACCGAAGTAGTCAAAACACGTGGTGACTGCCAGTAAGGAAGACCAAAATGCTCAGGTGGGGCAGAGCACAATTACACCTCACCGCAACAAACTGCCAACTTTTGCAGTATGCAGCCTCACTCCGTATCAATCATCATGACACCCATGCTGTTTACAAGGTTATAAGATTTCATACCAACTCCGGGTGGAACGTAATAATCGGGTGGCGCTGTCTCTACATGCTGCGGTTAAAATTATTTTGCCAGTGTGGCATAGTGAGACATGTGCAGTTGAAGGGCAGAGACAAAGAGCCCTGGAATGCTGTCTTTGAGGAAGCACAGGTACAAAAGGAACAGCCAGCTCACTGACAAGGACAATGTGGGCAGCGCAAGAAATCAGGCTGGCCTTTAGACAGTCACAATTCACATGCTCCATGTTCAGAACACTGTCATATCCCACACTCTGCTTTTTATACCTGTCCTACCACCAGAAGTAAATAATAGTCCCTGAATGTTTGGAACTGTGTCTGTCAGTTGTCTGGATTTCCCGACACGCTGTGAGGAAAAATCGTTTCCCGCTTCCTATACTGTGAACTGCTGTACAGTGGTACCTCAGGTTACATACGCTTCAGGTTACATATGCTTCAGGTTACAGACTTTGCTAACCCAGAAATAATGCTTCAGGTTAAGAACTTTGCTTCAGGATGAGAACAGAAATCGTGCTCCGGTGGCGCGGCGGCAGCGGGAGGCCCCATTAGCTAAAGTGGTGCTTCAGGTTAAGAACAGTTTCAGGTTAAGTACGGACCTCCAGAACAAATTAAGTACTTAACCCGAGGTACCACTGTATGTTGTTTTTGGGGGGGAAAGGAGCAGAGGGGAGCAATAATCTCCCACGTGCTTCATCCCCATCTCACTGAGGCTCAGGAGTAGTGACTCAGTACCTAGGGAAGGGTTAACCCTTTGAAATTATCTAAAAAATTAGAACTGATCCACCAGAGGAACAATTTTTATTATAACCTGTACTGCACTATAAAATATCCATTTTAATATGGCCGGTCAGTTTTAGTTTTTTGCAGTGGTGATTCTGTTTTTTGTTTTTTAAATAATAAGCCAAACATAAATGCTGGTTAGCAGAAACTGTGATTCCTGTTTTCCAGGGCTTGTAGTCCCCTCATGGTGTCAAATTGTTAGGTATCTTTTTGTTTCCCTATCTAAACACTCTAGGCCCCTCCAAGAGAGTTTTTATTGTGGAGGAGATTGCTTGAGATGTGTGAGTCATTTTTTTAAGAGAGTGGAAGCCTACATGTCTTTTTCTGTTACTGTCATCCACTAATTATGTGTGTCGTTGTTGTCCGTCCCCCGTCCCCCCATTTTGCACATTAAGGAAAGGAATTGGGTAGCAAGGGCCATCATAACCTTGATGGTGATGGTGATGATTTACATTTGTATACCGGATGTCAGGGAACTGCCACCAGAGGCACGGGAGAAGGAGAGGGTCTCTGATTCTGCAGGGGAAGGTCCAAGCGCTAGAGGGAGACTCAGCCGGGAAGAAGGGGAAGAGAATGAGTGTAACACCAGGGATCCAGGAGAGCAAGGGGACAGGGAGGTGCAGGGGCTCCAGGACTCTTCGTTGGAAGTTGGCGAGGAGAGCCCAAGCATCCCGCTGCCCACGCCCACCCTGCGCAGGAGACTCCCATGCAGTGAGAGGCGGAAACGATTGGGCGTCAAACAACTCTTATGTTGGCAGCGCTTTGAGAAACGCCCACAGACAGATTCTACGAGTGACTAAGGGCAGCCACGCTGAGATGGGCTGTGCAGTCCGGAGGGTTTAACCAGGCAATCCGATGCTCAAACGGAGCAGGATTACGCACGAGTAACTCCCAACCACTACACCACCTTTATCTTCCAAGGATCTCAAGGTGGTGTACATGGATCTCATGCTCCCCATTTAGTCCTCACAACATCTAGGTGTGCTCAAGCTTCTGAGGGATGGATGTGCTCAATGAGTGTAGGAATAACGGAGACGACAGGAGGTTGGATGCAGGTGAGCTGTGCAGAAGCACGCTGGCAAGCATGCTCCAAGCAAGCTGCCGGCTAGCTCTGCCGAGGCTCCTTTTATTAGCAGGTCAACAATTGGAAACAGTAGTGAAACCACCCTGAACTTAACGTATTTCCATCTACGCACATTTCCAGCATGAGCAAATACATGTGTTTGGATTTGGATTTGATATCCTGCTTTATCACTACCCAAAGGAGTCTCAAACGCCTAACATTCTCCTTTCCCTTCCTCCCCACAACAAACACTCTGTGAGGTGAGTGGGGCTGAGAGACTTCAGAGAAGTGTGACTGGCCCAAGATCACCCAGCAGCTGCATGTGGAGGAGCGAAGACCCGAACCCGGTTCACCAGATTACGAAACCACCACTCTTAACCAGTACACCACACTGGCTCTCAGCAGGTGTCACAGGTCTCTCACGTGTCAGCAGGTGTTTCTCTAAAATGTTCCCCCCGATACTTGATTATGTCTGCGTCCCCGGTCATTTTCCAGCCAAGCGTTATGTCTAGCAAACAAATTGTGAGAGGACAAAAGGTCAGGGGGAAAACCCTGTTTTCTAGCCAAGAAAGCCAAGGTCAGGCAAAGCAGGCGTAACACTCCTGGACATACTGTTGCACGTCTGGTGCGAGGTTTGCCTTCGCAAAGCGGATGGTTACCTCCATAAGTGAGAAATGGCAACTGGAATGGGAGTGGGAGCAGATAACTAGAGGCATTACCTTTCTTGAATTATTTCGCATTGGAGGGGTTGTCAAGCTGTGACTGTTGATATCCAGCCACATGTTTGGCTTTGGAAGGCAATAACTATGCTAGAGTGCCCATTATCAATTCCTTTTTACTAAGTCCTCTGAGGGTTACAAGGCAAGTTTAGGAATCTCTAGCATAGTGCCTGTATTTTAATGTTTTCTTTGCAGCGCTGTGGAATCTTGTACTGGGCATGAAGCTCACCAGGTCATAAAAGAATCCTGCTGCTACCATAATAGCATTTCCCCCCTTACTTTTGACACCTTCTATTTTGGGTTGTTTGTGAACTTTTTATTTGGACACTCAGTCTGACCATTATGTTTCCCTCCCCTTATGGTTTTGACTTTTCAAATGAGACTGCATTTTAAATTGCATTTTAACCTGTATTTTAAATTGTTTATTTCTTTTTCTTTTTTCTTATTATGTTTTTACTGAAATTGTATTGGTGTTAGCTGCCCTGAGCCCAGCTCTGGCCGGGGAGGGCGGGTATAAATAAAAATATATTATTATTATTGTTATTATTATTAATATTATTATTATTATTATTATTATTATTATTAGAGCTTAGGGAACACTTGCAGTAGGAAACTATTTCAGCCCATGTCATGTTTGATAAGGGAGAAAACCGGCTGATTTCTGGTTCTGTTAGATTAAATTGACTTTTGAGTTACGGTCCTCCATCTTCTTTTGGCGTGTTTGCATGTGGTCAGTCTCTGGATGAGTGGGTGGCTGTCTGCAAACTTTATGTACAACAGATTGAGTTTGATGATGGGTACAAGCTGGGCTATGCATGTGAGAAAATTAAAAATAAATGCAGTTAGTTTTCAGGCACAGTCAGACTTGAATTAATTGGGGCCAAATCGCTGATTTGGGTATATTTGGTCTAACACTGCAGAGTGTAGGATTTAGAGAGACACAAAGGATTCCAAATATGTCAACACAGCCTAAAATAACAGGGATTTGGAGCAAGTCTTAGCATTGATTAGATATATTTAATCCTCTGACACTGAGTGCCATATCTATACAGAGCGGATCACAAGTACCTGCCTGATTAGGAGTCTAACTTTTAATGAGGGATCTGCCGCAAAACCTGCTAGATTTCAGGGACTGCAGGACTCTGAGGATGTGGTGGGCAAGGTAGTGGGGACAGAGGGGATGGGGTGGGTAGCGATTTATGGAGTTTTGTGCCTACTGTGAGGCGGAAGCCAGAGTTGGAGGGTGGAGAGGGGTCTGAACAGTTGGAAACAGGGTAGGAGATGCAGGAAGTGGGGCTGGAGCTGGAGCCGAAGGGCAGAATGCGCCAGGAGCTAAGGAAGAGATGGAGCCTGAAGGGAGAGGACTGGTGGAATCCTCTTTTCCCCCTCCCTCACTGTCTTCAGGACCTGGAGGGTCTTGAAGAGGCAAGCACAGTGACAACTTCCATGCAGAAGTCACAGCTTACTCGCACTGGCACCGTCAGTCAAGGGTGCTTAGGTTTGCCTGTTGGTGAGGTGCGGAAGTACCAAAAGAAAGTACAAGACTGTTTATGTGTGCAACGACAGCAGCAAGGATGCTTCTTGCCCAGAGATGGAAAGAAGAAGAAGTATCAACCAGAGAAGAGTTGCAGACCAAGCTGATGGAATACACAGAAATGGCTAGACTGACGCGAAAGATCAGAAATCAGGAAGACCAAGTATCCTTAAAAGACTGGAATAATTTCCTAACATATTTGAGAGACCACTGTAAGCAGTTAAAATCATTGGCAGGAATACAATGACACTTGTAAAGTAACATGGATTTTGGATACTATCCTTATATAATAGAAAGATTACAGTAAAAGATGCAGGGGAGGGGATTAGAATTGGAACCCATGGAGGGAAGGAAGGAGGTCTCAAGGTTTGAAAAAAACCACATTTTTAAGGTTTGACAATGTTACGCTAATGGTGTACAACTTTTATGTAAAACTAATATTTTTAGTTTTGGACTGGCACCTACCATGGATCCACAGAAGCTGTCCAATCAAAGTTCTTAAGGCAATTCCCCCCCCCCAAAAAAAAATGTGTCCCAAATGCATCATTGCGCCTAGAGACCAATCTCCCCTCTGTAGAAATATGGATCTGGCGCAGGACATTCAACTTCTGGCTCTGCCTAAACTCAGATCCCCCCCCCCCCCGGTCTAATATCCCTAGTGCAACAAGACTGTCTCAAGAGTGCCTGGTCTAAAATTGTCAATCAAAAACTTCACTCTTGTCATTTATCCCCACAACAGCTACTCACTGTGGGTTATAGCAAAGCAAACAGTCTAATTAGCCAATGCTTAAATGATATTGAGCGTCAGTACAACTTGGCCACAATAAGGAAATTTTGCCCACGCTATGACCATTTTCCATCCTTCCACTTTGACTCTCTGGCACCCTATCTGTATAATCTAGCAATTCCAAAATATAGGCGTGCCTTCACCCTCGCAAGACTGAATGTACTGCCCTCGGCTGTACTTAGAATCATAGAATCATAGAGTTGGAAGAGACCACAAGGGCCATCGAGTCCAACCCCCTGCCAAGCAGGAAACACCATCAGAGCACTCCTGACATATTGAAGGACATATTGAAGGACAATATTGAAGGACAATTCCAACAGATTCCACACGAAAAATGCTTATGTCCCTGCGGAGATGGCAGCACTGAATCAGTGGCACATGCCCTCCTCACGCACACTCTTTACAAATACCTGAGGAACGAGATTATCACGCCTCTTTTATTGACCATCCCAGGTCGCCCAACCACTGCCATAGTCTCGTTTCTCCTGGCAGATCAAGAGAAGCAGAGGACTGCAAAGGTTGCAAGGTTTCTAGCTGGGACAATCAGAATAAGGTCCACTATTTGACTGCTGATTCAGGACCCTAAACTGTGCTTTATATAAATGACCTTTTTATTTTGTTCTGTGTATATCACAATGTTTTTTGTTGCCAACAGGGAGATACTCCAGATGCCAAACCACCAGAAGCATGCGTCTGCGCGTTTAGCGCTCCTCGGAAGCTTCTGTAAATTTGTGCTTTGTCAACAAAGAATTAAACCACCAGCCATTTGTCCTCCTTAGGCTGGGTGTGCTGAGGACAGTAGATTTTGTCCAGGGTACATGGGGATTAAGGGGGTTGCTTTGTACTCAATATCTGTAGACAAGTGCAAAATGTAGTGTGAGAAGAATCTGCTCTGGATTTCACCCCTAGAGGGTTATTGTCAGGATAAATGAGCTAAGAATTGCCAAGCGCTTGGCAAATTGACAGAGTTACACTGATAATGCTAATGCTTTTGACTTATGTATTATTACTCATTCTTCACTTCCCTGAGTGGTGAGAACTTCAGGGACAGCTCTACTGGGGTTTTTTTTTTTCTTCTCTTGGATGAGAGAGAACTCTGGATTTCTGCGGTGCATTTGAAATACGTGTTTATTTACAAGTATACCGGTGGAGCACATTTGAATTATGCAAATAGACGACTCCAAAAGCGAACAACACAATCCCTAATATATTCCATCAAATCCCCAAAGAGAAACTGTTGCATCTCTGTTTCATCCAATTCTGGCAAAAACTATTATCTCCCTGTCTTGCGCTTCTCCTGTGTATGCCTAAATTCACAGCACAAGCTGCTCCTTTATGTCTGTGTATCTCTTTCCCAAATGCTAATGGGGGTGACGTCCCAAAGGCTGGAGTGATATTCCAGAACATTAAGGACTAAACGTATTTTCTTAAGATGCTTTTTACCCATTATTTTTTAGGTAGGCGAAACCTGATTCAGAGTTTCATAACAAGCAGAACAGCAAAATTCAAAACAGTGTTTATTGCTATTAACGATAATAAAAGCTTTGGTCCATATGTTTAAGGAACTGCCTTGTGTTTGCCAAGCCAAAGGTTATATACTGGGCATTGTCACACCATTTTTCAGCCTCTTAGGCACAAGGTGTTTTGTTTTGTTTTTTGTTTTTTTGCAGCTGTGATACTTGTTTGAGCAATTCATGGCATCTTGTTGGGTTAAAGTCAAGAGGTGGGAAGCCTCAACTAACAAGGTACTACTGTCCCTCCGTTACGACTAGTGAGCAGCGATTCAGCTCACCTACTGCTTGCTTAATGGTTGTGTCCACAAAGTTCTGCAAACGTCTGTGGGGTCATAGTAAAAGTGGTTTGTGCATCGTTGTCGCTGTGTGGAAGAGCCAATTAAAGCTGTGTATAATTTTTAAAAAGCTCTCCAATCTTTTCATCCACATGAAGGATGTTGAAAAGCATTTGAGGTAACAGCACCTGTGCAGTTGAACCTGAATATTAACAGAAAAGAGGTTAAACAAAATTTTGTTGCATGCCAGCCCAATCTCAGAGTGGCAGGAGATTCCTGGAGTTCCAGGCGTTTACCCTCAAGTTTTGCTTACCTTTGAATGAGGGACAGCAGAGCCTGTGGTGTCTTTATGATGTATGGTTTATTTACACATATGTACAAACTGAGCGTACAATGGATGGGCTCACAGCATTAACACTTCAATGGGGCCTTGTTTTCCCCATAGCCACAGCCTTGGATTACAAGAGAAATCGGGCATAGCTCTGCTCCCAGCCTACAGCTCCCAGCCTGCAAGCTTCTACCTCAAATAACTCGATTATCAACTCTGGTCTTTGTCTTAATAAGGGAGGGGGGGCCACCCGTTTGCCGTGTGGCACAGAGCTACTTCCTGTGGTTTCTTAATAGCCCATACTTAGGAAGCTATTACCTCATTAGGAAACAAGCCTTGCTAGTGCAGGAATTGAATCCATGCAGGATCCAGGTATTAGAAGGGAGATCAAGCATGTAGCCTACCCCCCTAAACTTGTAACAATATTTAATTCTGTATTTTTGGGTCAGATGCTTTATAAAAATAATTTTTCCTTCCTTTTTAATAATTGCTCTTTTCTTGCTTTGAAGAATTATGGTGACCTCTGACATAAGGGCATATGCAGTCATCCCTATTCTTTGCAGTGAATGGAGATAATGAGCCAAAGGTCCAATAAACAGTCATTACAGGAAATAAAACTTGATTTCAGAGTAAGAGGGGTCTTCCTGACTGTTAAAAACCACTGTTGCATTACTTCCGTTTTATTCCTGGAGCATTACATGAATGCATGGATTAACACATCATAGCCACAATGCTTCCATGATATGGAAGGATGCTATAAGGCAACTATTGGCAGTAACAACACATGTAATCAATTTTCCTATTGAGATTGATTACAGTTTAAAGAGCAATGCCCTATGAACCCCCATCACTCCAAGAAAATCTATATAAACCATTACTATTGTAACAAAATATTCTGAAGCTAAGTAGCACTAGGCACATGGCTGGAGAGAGGCTTGGTGTCAACAGAATGTAAGTTTGCCTTTGCAGTTCATGGACAGTTACGCTGTTGCTGGAAAAAATAAGCTGCAAAAGTAGAAAGAGAAGCAACCGGGTTGAACACAAAGACTGGAGAATGGACAGAAGAGTAGAAAGAAAAACAGTGGCTGCCCTCATCTGTCACATCTAGTTTGCCCCAGAGAACTAGACCACACTCTGCCTAATGCATGTGCTCCAACATTTCTCTGATGAAAATGTTGTTGTTTAGTCATTTAGTTGTGTCCAACTCTTCGTGACCCCCTGGAGCAGAGCACGCCAGGCCCTCCTGTCTTCCACTGCCTCCCGCAGTTTGGTCAGACTCATGTTTGTAGCTTCAAGAACACTGTCCCACCATCTCGTCCTCTGTCGTCCCCTTCTCCTTGTGCCCTCCATCTTTCCCAACATCAGGGTCTTTTCCAGGGAGTCTTCTCTTCTCATGAGTGGCCAAAGTACTGGAGCCTCAGCTTCAGGATCTGTCCTTCCAGTGAGCACTCAGGGCTGATTTCCTTCAGAATGGGTCAGTTGGATCTTCTTGCAGTCCATGGGACTCTCCAGAGTCTCCTCCAGCACCATAATTCAAAAGCATCAATTCTTTGGCAATCAGCCTTCTTTATGGTCCAGCTCTCACTTCCATACATCACTACTGGGAAGACCAGAGCTTTAACTATATGGACCTTTGTTGGCAAGGTGACGTCTCTACTTTTTAAGATGCTGTCTAGGTTTGTCATTGCTTTTCTCCCAAGAAGCAGGCATCTTTTGATTTCATTACTGCTGTCACCATCTGCAGTGATCATGGAGCCCAAGAAAGTAAAATCTCTCACTGCCTCCATTTCTTCCCCTTCTGTTTGCCAGGAGGTGATGGGCCCAGTGGCCATGATCTTCGTTTTTTTGATGTTGAGCTTCAGACCATATTTTGCGCTCTCCTCTTTCACCCTCATTAAAAGGTTCTCTGATGAAAATAGGGGTGTCCTATTTAATCATCATCATCATCATCATCATCATCATCATCATCATCATTATACCCTGCTCTTCTGACTGAGTTGCCCCAGCCACTTTGGGTTGCTTCCAAGATATGTAAAAACGTAACAAAACATTAAATATTTAAAAAACCTTCCCTATATAGGGCTGCCTTCAGATGTCTTCTAAAGGTTCTATAGTTACTTATCTCCTTGGTTTGGGCGGTCACATAACTCCATATCCTCTGATGAAAATAGGGATGTCCTAAGGAACAGCAGGACATTCTGAGATCAAATCAGAAACCAGGATGGGTTCTGTAAATCTGAGACAATTCTTGTAAAATGGGGACACTTGGAAGGTCTGCTAATGCTTGCTGAAGCAGACATTATCTTCGCTATTAATTAGGGTTGCTATACATCCACAATTTCCCCGACACAGCCGGTAGTCAGCCCTCGCAAACAGCATCTGGGCAGAAATGACTGAAATGTTCGGGGAAATCCGGACACTACCAGTCCATGTCAGTAGTGTAGATTCTGTTGAATTTCATTAAAAATAGTTCAAAAACTAAATTTTATTTTTATTTATTTTGTTGAAAGAGTTCAACAACAAAAAACACTATTGAAATATGGCAACCCTACTATTAATGAATTAATTGATACCTAAATAACATGGGGATGTGTCCTGAAAGGTTTGTTTGTGTGTGAGGAGGAAACAGACCTAGAAGTAATGACTGAGTGAAAGGCCACTGTGACAGGTAGATGACATATGGAATAAGGAAGGAAAAGAATGGGAGCATAACTCAAGAGAGTGTTGCCTTGCTAGTGCCCTTGTTGGCTTCCTTTCCTTACAGCCGCTCATCTAGTTAGGGACTGTGGTTTTATTGCTTTGAGAATAGCTCTGAGTAGGTGCAGACATTCTTCCATTGCTTCTGTTTTCCTCCCCTGCCAGCAAGCTCTTGGCTTTGTTCTGTCCTGCGCCTGCTTTTGATTCATACACCTCTGTGCTATTTAATTCCAGGATTGTTGACTTTTGTTTTCAGTTCATTCTATTACCATCCTCCCCTCCGGGCACTTTCAACCTCCACCATTTTATGGGTCAATATATCATGAATGTCCAAAGCATTAATATTCTAAAGTAAGAAATGATCCGCATCTGACTGACCCAGTGGAAGGAACGGAAAATGACTTAGAATCTAATAATTTGAGGCGACTGAAATTGAACGTAGTCCAAGAAAATGTGCAAAGGGTTATGTGTGAAACCTATGTCTATTTCAATCATCTCAGGCCCTCCAACTGGCAGGGGAGGTCTGGTTGGCATTGACCTGAGACAGGGCCTTCTCAGTGGTAGTTCCCTTTTTGTGGAACTCCCTCCCTGTTGAGGTGTGTCTGTCTCCCTCACTATTGACTTCCCGGAGATTTAATTTAAAAACAGTCCTGTTTACCCAGACATTTGGTGGTTCAAAGGCACTAGCCATGACACCTGTGTAATTAATAAATGGTGTGTGTGTGTGTGTGTGCGCGCGCGCAATTGCTTTTAAATGTTTTTAGATGCTCTAAGTGTTTTTAATGCTTCAGGTGGCTTTAAAATGTTTTCAAATGTTTCAAATGTTTTGTTGTTGTTGTTGTTTTAATTGTACTGTTCTAACATTTTTATGCTTATTGCCCTGGGCTCCTTTGGGCAGAAGGATGGGATAGAAATCTAACAAACATCATCATCATCATCATCATCCTCATCATCATATTTACTTAAATTCAGTGAGACATGCATCTGAGTATGCACAGGGAATGGGTGCAGGAAGCTGACATTTTCTCTTGCTGTGCCTTGCCGGTGGTGGACAAAATAAACCTCTTCCAAATACAGTGGTACCTCAGGTTACAAATGCTTCAGGTTACAAACACTTCGGGTTACAAACGCTTTGGGTTATGAACTCCGCTAACCCAGAAGTTGTTGCTCCAGGTTGTGAACTTTGCCCCAGGATGAGAACGGAAATCACACACTGGTGGTGCGGCAGCAGCAGGAGGCCCCATTAGCTAAAGTGGAACCTCAGGTTAAGAATGGTTTCGGGTTAAGAACGGACCTCTGGAACGAATTAAGTTCGTAACCCAAGGTACCATTGTATGATGTGGAGGAGTGGGGAAGCAAACCCAGTTCACCAGATTATGAGTCTACCGCTCTTAACCACTACACCACACTGGCTCTCAAGATGTAGTATTCCTATTCAGCGAAAGGAATACAAATATAGGCTGCTAGGAAATCTGTACTCATGTCACCCAAAGATCCAAAACACTGTGGTGCAAGGGCCTAGCTCCACACCTCCCTTTCGTTACCATTTCAGACACCTTACAACAGGGCCGGCCCAAGACATTTTGTCACCTGAGGCAAACCACAAAAATCTCCCTCCCCACCAGAGAAGAAGGGGTGAGTGAAGATCGACATCAGGAACAAGGGAGGAATAACAATCTACACTGGGAACAAGGGTGGGAGGAGACCACCAGCGCCTCCTTTTCGCCCCAAGGCGACATGGACCAAAGGGGGCATTGGGAGGGGAGCTGCTGAGGAGGTAGCAGATCTCCAAGGAGTGCACCACAGCTGTTGCTGCTATTGTAGAAGCAGAAGCAGCACCAGTGGGAAATGCATTCTTTGCAGGCTGGATCTGCTGCCCCTGTGGATCCTGCCATCCAAGACAATTGCCTCACCTTGCCTCATATCACCTGTGCAATATGAAGTCTGTGGAGTGGGGATCCTTCCCTGAGCATTTTGATTTTTCGAGCGTTCCACAGCATACTGGGAGCCTCCGCAGATTCTCAAAGCTCCCCACTTCACACCATCTCCTTCCATGATTTGGAAGTCGACTGAAATAGCAGGAGTAGCATACTTGTCTCTGATTTCCCCCCCTTGTGTATTCACTTGTTCACATTGATAAAGCCTGACAAGCACTCCTGAGTCAAGAACATCTTAGAGTTCCAATCATTGCTTTGACGGCAGAGAAATACCCACCAGCTGCATCTGATTATGCTTAGACTATCTTTAGAAACTATATTAATTGCTCTAGCAGCCACTAACTGTGTTTGAATGGGTTAATTGATGCTCTCCGTCACCTGCTTTTTATAGTAGGGCCATTTCTTCCTTCTCTGTTCCCGCCAGTTTGCACTTCCTGAGAGCATTGGCTGGGTTCCCGCCCGCTCTCAGCCATTCCCTTATCAACAGGCATTCCAAGGGGAAGGGGAGTTGGCACCAGCCGATGCTCATCCTGTATGGCAGTTAACCCTCTCTGTTCCTGGCTGCTTTCTTCAATGGTCTGCAAACCTACACTGGGAGCTGGCTGTAAACCTTCCCTGAGAGCTGGCTGCAAACCTTCACTGGGAGCTGGCTCATTCATGACATCACTTGTCCTGTGCCTCTTTTCCAGGCAAAGAGGAGACTGAGAGAAGATATGATAGCTGCCTTGTTTGATAAGCTGTCTGGGTCCAGTACATTTCCACTGCTCCAGAATTTCCAGCCAGTAGCAGAGAAGCAGTGCGTGCTTGATGTGTGAGTGAAGAGAGAGCCAGTGTGGTGTAGTGGTTAAGAGTGGTAGACTTGTAATCTGGGGAACTGGGTTCGTGTCTCCGCTCCTCCACATGCAGCTGCTGGGTGACCTTGGGCTAGTCACACGTCTTTGAAGTCTCTCAGACCCACTCACCACACAGAGTGTTTGTTGCGGGGGAGGAAGGGAAAGGAGATTGTTAGCTGCTTTGAGACTCCTTCGGGTAGAGATAAAGCGGGATATCAAATCCAAACTCTTCTTAGTATAACATCTAGATCAAGGGAAGTAATAGTGCCACTGTATTCTGCTCTGGTCAGACCTCACCTGGAGTACTGTGTCCAGTTCTGGGCACCACAGTTCAAGAAGGACACTGACAAACTGGAACGTGTCCAGAGGAGGGCAACCAAAATGGTCAAAGGCCTGGAAACGATGCCTTATGAGGAACGGCTAAGGGAGCCGGGCATGTTTAGCCTGGAGAAGAGGAGGTTAAGGGGTGATATGATAGCCATGTTCCAATATATAAAAGGATGTCACATAGAGGAGGGAGAAAGGTTGTTTTCTGCTGCTCCAGAGAAGCGGACACGGAGCAATGGATCCAAACTACAAGAAAGAAGATTCCACCTAAACATTAGGAAGAACTTCCTGACAGTAAGAGCTGTTTGACAGTGGAATTTGCTGCCAAGGAGTGTGGTGGAGTCTCCTACTTTGGAGGTCTTTAAGCAGAGGCTTGACAACCATATGTCAGGAGTGCTCTGATGGTGTTTCCTGCTTGGCAGGGGGTTGGACTCGATGGCCCTTGGGGTCTCTTCCAACTCTAGGATTCTATGATTCTTATTCTTCTTCATACACTGTTTGTTTCTAAACTAAACAGCTTTTATTTACATCAGACAGATAAAATAACAAACACCGTCAGAGATAGCAGCCATTGCGTGTGTCTCTGCTTCTTCTCAGTTGAGAAGTGAAAGTAACTCCACAGACAAAGAACTCAGCTCCTGGATGTAGGAAGCTCCTCCCCAGATGCAGAACACATAGAGGTTAACCCTATAAACACCAAACCTCACGTGCCTTCAAATATCTAAAGGGCTGTCACATGGAAGATGGAGCAAGTTTCTTTTCTCCTGGATCCAGAGGGCAGGACCTAAACCAAGGGCTTCAAGTTACAAGAAAGAAGATTTCAACTAAACACCAGGAAGAACTTTCTGATGGAAAGAACCATAAACAGTGGAATGGACTTCCTTGAAAGGTGGTGGACTCTCCTTCCTTGGAGGTTTTTAAGCAGAGGTCAGGTGGCCATCTGTCATGGATGCTTTAGTTGCGATTCCTGCATTGCCGGAAGGTTGGACTCTACAAATCTATGAATCTGTGGTTCTAAATGTAAGGAACGGGGCTTTCTCCATCAGGCAACCTTCTCAGCAAAGGCAAACGAAATTAGCTTGGCCTCTTTTGTTAAACTTGGCTACTGCCATCTTTTTATAATTGCTTTTAATTTCAAAAGGACTTGGCCAGCAGTTGCTGATAAAGATATTGTTGAATATAATGTTTTATTTGTTTTATTGCCATTGCTTTCAGTGGTGTTGTTGTTCATTGAAATTGTGATGTGCACAAGCTAGCCGTCTTATTTCCGCGGTGCTTTCTGCTTTCCACCCAACAGCCTCTGATTTCTATGGAAACTCCACGGGGCATCTCTGATATCCTTGCTTTTAGAAACCGCAAGCATAAATTGGAAGTGCATACAAATGTAGATGCTGTCCATTGCTTTCAATGAGACATGCATCTAATGTGCATTCAACTGCAGATGCTGTCCTTTGCTCCCAATAGGATATTTATTTTTAGCTCCCCAGACTAGTTTGTGCAGGAGTTGCTTCATCCAGCCACTGGTAATATTTTTCCCTTGGTTGGAAGTAAAGCAGATAGAATGTGATAGAAAGCAGGTCTGGGATAACTGCTTGCACCTGTGGAATTGCAATGTCCCCCATTGTACATCACCCTGCAGGATTGCTCAGGCACACTTAGATGAATTATTGGTTTTATTGTTGTATATCATATTTGGTGCCTTTTACAGCTTATGAATACTATAAATAATACATAAACAATTCCATGTTGGAACTGAATGCGTACTTGCACAAATGCTTATGGGGCTTATTTTATTTTATTTATTGTTTCTGGAACAGGGTATGCCTAGTGAGCCATTTGTGTGAATTTAGCTGCTAAGGTGTGTGAGCATATTCTACACAATTTGGTTTGCACACACTGGTGATTAGTGCTCATGACTCACACGGCAAGTTCACTATGGCAGGTGCACATAAAAGCTATGTAGATTAAATAAAAATTAAAATCTTCTAAAGGATTTAAAAGAAGACCAGGAATGATGTAGTTACGTAGCCCACTGTATGCAGAGGGTAGCACAAAAATATAAGATTTTTATTTTTATTTTTTAAAAAAGAACTCATTCTTATCCTTGCTCTGATTCCCACTTCAAATAAAACAATCAGATGTACCAGGAAATCAAGTGATAGCTGAAGCTCTTCAGACTTGCCTCCTCCCTCCCCACTTGGTTCCATCACTGCCACTGCTTCCTCAAAGGCACCCCAATACCAGGTGCCCAAATTTTCTGCAGTGGGTGTCAAATGAAGAGGGGGCTGCAGCAAAAGTGGGGGGAAGAAGAGATATCAGGTAGAGGCAGTGCTTTTTTCTAAAAAAGTGTTTGGGGGGTACTCTCATTTTAGGGACGCAGGTGGCGCTGTGAGTTAAACCACAGAGCCTAGGACAGGGGTCTGCAACCCGCGGCTCCGGAGCCGCATGTGGCTCTTTTACACCTTTGCCCTGGCTCCGGGGCGGATACTAGTGAGGGGAGGAGGCGCATTGTGCGCCCCGACACTCCCCACTGTGGCGGGCGCTGTACTGGCTGTGACGTCGCATGGGGGCGGTGCGTGCGTTAGTCACGCACCGTTCCAACGTCACCTTCCCGCCCACTACATGGTAAGGGGCATGTACGCTGGTCACTGCATTGAAAGGGGGCATGTACGCTGGTCACTGTTTTGAAGGGGAGTGAAGAACACACAAAAGGTAACTTGTTAATTTAACGTTTATTTCTATGAGGAGGAGTAATTCTGAGGGGTCAAACAAAGAAATAATAATAAAAAGTGACAAAAAAGTTATTTTTATAATAACGAGTTTTGCGGCTCCCAGTTGTTTTTTCTTCGGAAACGGGTCCAAGTGGCTCTTTTTGTCTTAAAGGTTGCAGACCCCTGGCCTAGGGCTTGCCGATCGGAAGGTCGGCAGTTCGAATCCCCGCGACGGGGTAAGCTCCCGTTGCTCGGTCCCTGCTCCTGCCAACCTAGCAGTTCGAAAGCACGTCAAAGTGCAAGTAGATAAATAGGTACCACTCCGGCGGGAAGGTAAATGGCGTTTTTGTGCGCTGCTCTAGTTCGCCAGAAGCGGCTTAGTCATGCTGGCCACATGACCCAGAAGCTGTACGCCGGCTCCCTCGGCCAATAAAGCGAGATGAGCACCACAACCCCAGAGTCGGCCACGACTGGACCTAATGGTCAGGGGTCCCTTTACCTTTACCTTTACCTTACTCTCATTTTGGCTGCTCCCCCTCCCCCTCGCCCCTTTCCTTCCCCGCCAACCCACAGATGAGGGACTTGAGGCGATGGCGCTGCAGGAGTCAGCTTGAGCAAGGAGGGGGGAGTGCTTGCCATCTGGCTGTAGCCCTGCAAGAGGAGAAGGAGCAATGCCGTCATCTCCACCATGGCCATCCCAGACTCCCCTCCCCGGACACAGGCGGGGAGAATGACGGAGCTGCAGTCCGCGCTGCTACTGCAGAGACAGCTGGCATGTCGGTCTGTCAGACAGGGCAACACAAAAATGTTTAGGGGTACATGTCCCCCTGTGTCCCCCCCCCCGAAAAAAGCACTGGGTAGAGGATAGGAACACTGAAGGGTTTCAGCCAGCATTTGGTTTGCTGAACGTCTGACAGTTCACCTTGACACAAGTATCTGAAGAAATGCTCCAAGCTTTCTTTAAATTTACATCTATCTTCAGCTTCAGCCTATTGAAAGCAACAGCCTCACTCTCCGGTGAGCCGAACTGAAAATGTTACAGCCTTGGTGTATAGTTATATCTTCCTTTCAGACTGCGTTTCGGAGACACTCAACCCTGTCAAAGACAATTTTGACTGAAAGCCAATTCTCCTTGTCTTGATCTAGACAAAAAACTTCTGAGAATTCTCTCCCAATTTATAATGTCAGTGCAGCTGTACGGTACAATATGCATATGCCATTATTGTAGTATCCTTGGGAATTGCTTCAGCAATGGCTGAGAGCCATTTGGAATTTCACCCCCCCCCACCTCCACCCCCACACTGAAACAAACAGGAGACAAAAAACTGGAGTTTCAGGAGGGGCAGAATTACAGTGGAGGATGTCAGCTAAAGGAAAGCTACCGTATTTTTTGCACCATAACACTCACTTTTTTCCTCCTAGAAAGTAAGGGGAAATGTCTGTGCGTGTTATGGAGGAAATGCCTACGGGTGGCATGCCTACGGATTTTCCTCCTCTAAAAACTATGTGCGTGTTATGGTCGGGTGCGTGTTATAGAGCGAAAAATACGGTAGTTTCTAGTAGTTTTGAATCCAACACTGCAGCCATGGGACACACAGAACCTGCTTCGAGCGTAATGCTTTGAAAACTTCCACAGTAGGCTCAGGTTGCATATATATATGCATAAATTAACCGTATATAATAAAGACACCACAGTCTCTGCTGTGCCTCACTGTCCAAATGGAAACACAGACCCTGGTAAGTGTGCCTGGCACCCCTGGAATCTCACACTGCTTAGAGTTTTGGGGGGCATGTAACAGTATTGTTGTGAGTTTGTGGAGGGCGTCAGACTACCCTAAATCTGAATTTAAGCAAACCCCACCCTGAACTCTTGGATCTAGCAAGGGTTGGAATAACACAGGGCAGCTTCCTCATGAGGCAATCACTTGATAATGTCTGAGTTGTTAACATGATGAAAAGTAAACAGATGGACCACAGCGAGATTCAGTGCCAGACAGCCAAATGGGCCCTGGTTTTAGTTGGTAAAACTAAAGGCCAGTGTTAGTTTTTGGGATTACAGTTGGCAGTGATGTACTAGCAAAACTGTGACAGACTGTAGAAAGGAGACAGAAAGCATGGCTGATTTCTGTTTCGTATCCAAGGCTGCTGCACCTATGAGAAAAGCAAGAGACCCTCTTGTAGTGTAATGCTGGGAAATGTTCTCCATCGTAGGCGCAGGTTGTACTGTATATAGGTGAAAATAAACCATATATCATAAAGACACCGCAGCCTCTGCTGTGCCTCATTTCCAAAGGAAACATAAACCCTGAATAACCCCTGTAATCTCACACCACTCAGAGATTTGGGTGCTGTGTAACAGTATTTTAAAGCAGGGTCTCTCTCTCTCTCTCTCTCTCTCTCTCTCTCTCTCTCTCTCTCGCACTCTCTCTCTCTCTCTCTCTTCTTTCTCTCTCTCTCTCTCTCTCTCTCTCTCTCTCTCTCTCTCTCTCTCTCTCTCGCACACACACACTCACACTCTCTCTCACACACACACCACACACAAAAAATGTTAATAAAAAACAATTGTTAGGAATTACTCAAATAGTGAGAAGATACACCACAAACAAAAGCCTGTCCGGTCACACAGTTCACAGCAAACAATGAGGGGCTAACATTAAAAAACATTTTGTTCACGTGCTTACAAAGCTTTGTCACACGTAGTTCCATGCAATCGATGATGCTCCATAAGAGTTTCAACAAAAATAAGAAGCTAACGTGACTTTTGCACTTACAACCTGCAAAGCAGCATGACACATTTGAACAATCTCATTCTGCTTGCAAAGCTGCGTAAGAACTCCCGGGGGAAATGGCGCTCAGTTCATAGTACAACCTTGAACATTATGAGCTGGACAGTCTCATATTCTGGACTAGGTAATTATGAACTCCAGCAGTTATTAATTCCTTGACCAGTTCTTGGCTTGAGATTGCATGCTGTCAACACAAGAGCCATTTCTACAGCTCAAAGAATGCAGCACTGCCAGTTATTCAGCTGGTATGAATAAATGTGCCATTTGCAGAAAAAAGGTCTAGATTATGCCTTTTATCCTTATGCCTTTCATTCCCGTGAAGTATAGTCCTGTGCTGACAAGACTATAAATTGTTCCACAGATATACATACTTTTGTTCTAATAACATCCATCGTGTATAATATTTCAATAGTATATGAAGTGCTTTCTTGTTACTTATTTTTATGAGCGTCTGCACTGCACATGGCATATATTAACATTTACTGTTCCTTATAATGGGATCATTTGGGATACAGCTCCCCATTGTTATTATCTTCACTCTGTTTTGAAAGTATAATAGGCATACATATCTTTCAGTGTGCATCGCTCGTAAGAGCGGGTGCTTTTAAGAAAGATAGGCAGATAGACCTACGCCACAAGCACAGTTGCGTTTACCATTGACAATTGTGGAGTGTATATGAAGGTACAGTGAGCAAACTCAGTTCAAGGTGGAGGCAAGTGTCAGCTGCAGAAAACCCCTCAAGTAGCTGCAAAGCCAACTCATCCTGGGTTTGGTCCATGTTGTCGAGATTCATGTAACCACTTGGAGCAGAGGTAGGCAACCTAAGGCCCGTGGGACGGATGCAGCCCATTCGCCTTCTCAATCCGGCCTGTGGACGGTCCAGGAATCAGCGTGTTTTTACATGAGTAGAATGTGTCCTTTTATTTAAAATGCTTCTCTGGGTTATTTAGTCTAGCCCACCACATGGTCTGAGGAACGGTGGATCGGCTCATGGTTGAAAAAGGTTGCTGATCACTAACTTGGAATGTAAAAAGGTAAAAAGGCAAAGGACCCCTAGAAGGTTAAGTGCAGTCAAAGGTGACTATGGGGTTGTGGCACTCATCTCGCTTTCAGGCCGAGGGAGCCAACGTTTGTCCAAAGACAGCTTTCTGGGTCATGTGGCCAGCATGACTAAACCGCTTCTGGCGCAACAGGACACTGTGACAAAAGCCAGAGTGCACAGAAATGTCGTTTACCTTCCCACTGCAGTGGTACCTATTTATCTACTTGCACTGGCATGATTTTCATAGAATCATAGAATCATAGAGTTGGAAGAGACCACAAGGGCCATCGAGTCCAACCCCCTGCCAAGCAGGAAACACCATCAGAGCACTCCTGACATATGGTTGTCAAGCCTCTGCTTAAAGACCTCCAAAGTAGGAGACTCCACCACACTCCTGGGCAGCAAATTCCACTGTCGAACAGCTCTTACTGTCAGGAAGTTCTTCCTAATGTTTAGGTGGAATCTTCTTTCTTGTAGTTTGGATCCATTGCTCCGTGTCCGCTTCTCTGGAGCAGCAGAAAACAACCTTTCTCCCTCCTCTATGTGACATCCTTTTATATATTTGAACATGGCTATCATATCACCCCTTAACCTCCTCTTCTCCAGGCTAAACATGCCCAGCTCCCTTAGCCGTTCCTCATAAGGCATCGTTTCCAGGCCGTGGACCATTTTGGTTGCCCTCCTCTGGACACGTTCCAGTTTGTCAGTGTCCTTCTTGAACTGTGGTGCCCAGAACTGGACACAGTACTCCAGGTGAGGTCTGACCAGAGCAGAATACAGTGGCATTATTACTTCCACTATTTTGAGTTGCTAGGTTGGCAGGAGCTGGGACAGAGCAACGGGAGCTCACCCTGTCACGGGGATTTGAACTGCCGACCTTCTGACAGCACAGTAGGATATTCCCACAGTCACCACTTGTGATGGCACTGACCTTCAGGGGAGGCTGATCAAAGGTAACGATAATAAGCCTCACACAAATGTGAGACTATTAAAACTGTTGGATATTCTCTCTTGTGTGAGAGAGAATCAATTGTTCCAGAAACGGAGAAGAACAGAGAAGAAGGTTCAAGAAGCAGCGGAAGACTGAGAGAAGCCGAGAGCGAGTCTTGGACTCTTGTTGGACTCTAAGCATGCCTTGACCACAGCATGGTGAATGTCTGTATATATTTGCTACCAAACTCTACATGTTTTCCCTCATGAGGCCATAGCAACTTCAGGGGACAATTTAGATTGGGGAAACAGTACAGGGGGAAGGCTTAATAACTTTGCCTCACTCTTGATACAGTTCAGACTTTTCTGCAGTTGTTTTTAACATTTTAAAAATATTCCAGACTTTCGTGTCTGGAATATTGCTCTTAGTGTCATGCAGATAGTTTCCCTAATCCAAACACAAGTTTCTCAGCTCACCTCTTCCAAAACTGAACTACTCAAAGACCCCAGGTGATCTCTCTCTCTCTTGCTTTCCAATTTTTCTACAGTTTCACCATTCTATATAATAACGACACTGAGGCGGTCCAAATGGCACAGCTGAGAGACACGTATTTTAGTTTCCTAGCATTGCTAAAATTCAAGATTCTTCCAGGAATGTCACAGCATGTAGCTGACAACACAATAAATCTCTTCTTACAAACACAGCATCAGAGTTGATTATGCTTAATTATGAATGCCCTATTCTCTCATGAACTATCTAAAAGAGTCATCAGTAGTAATGAAAAATTGATTATTCAGTCAACTGTGTGCCATTGATTAAAATGCTGCATTCAAGAAAGCAACAGAGATGATGAAATATACCAGCCTGGGCTTCTTGCACAAGGCAGTGTGGTTTCAGGAAGAGTAGAATGAAAATATTCAGTGAAATTGGACCTGCCACCTGAACACTATTTTATTCATTACAACATTTCATGAAGGTGCAGGTGGGCAAACCTTTGCTCAGGAGTCGCAAAGAACTGGGGTGGGTGGTTTTCTTATGAGGTGTCCCAGACAGTCAAAGCCACGGGCCTTTTCTTCTCCCTTCCTCCATTTTTAACCATACTTTTTTTTAAAAAAAAAAAAAAGAGAAAGCTTTGCTTACATTGGCAAAGGGCAGTGCCAATGAGACTCAGCCACCTGGCATCTTGATTCATCCAGAGGCTAGTCTGTGTTATGGGCACATCTTTTAGTACTCTGCAATGCCCCAGTCAATGCCATTAACGGATAAATCCTATGGAGGTGGTGCGAAAGAAGCCCTGCTAACTGGGCATAAGGTGGGATGGCAGATTTATTTTCCTTTCCTTCCAGCTTTTTTATTTCCCCCCTGCTTTTGGCTTCAATGCAGTGGTGTAGTGGGGCACAGGGGTGGTTGCCCCTGGCGCAAAGTTGTTAGGGGTGCAAAATTTCAATACCCAGTGCTTCCTCGCTACAGTTGTGTGCTTCTGTCACTGGTCTCCATTGAAAATGGCTTCTCCATGTGAACCAGGAAGTGACCTCTCCAGATAACAGAGCAAATCTTCTTTTCTTATCTCTGCAGCTGTGATCTCCAGGGTGACGTGGACGCCATTAGGCAGTTGAATGCACATGTGTACTCCACCTGTTTCCCTCCCACCCTCTGCGGGGCCCCGGGCACTGGCAACCCATGCTACATCACTGCTTCCATGGGAAGGACTTTAATGTACCAGTCCCAAGGCTGGCAAGGCTCAGTGCCCATTCTGGGGCTGTGCCAGAGGAGATAGGATCCTGCAGATCCACAGCTTTTCATGGAATGCCACCCAGACTCCTAAACTCCGGCCCCACTGCCAGGGGAACAGTGATAGCAGAGAAGCTTTTATCTGCTACACTGAGAAAGCAACACATGCACAAACACACAGACCAGAGAGCACAGGATTTCTCCTTGAGGCTTAAAGTAGCTCAATAATGGTAGGTAGCTCAGCCCCAACAGTACTTTTCACCTGATCCATGTTGCATACTGCTTACAAATTAAAATTCAGTCCAACCTGACTTTATTCACATTTATAAAACCAGAAACAGCTCACAGATATAACACCACACCCTCCAGGTGTCCCTATTTTCCAGGGACAGTCCTGGAAATACAGAAGCTGTTCTAGTTTCTGATTTGATCCCGGAATGTCCCGGTTTTCGTTTTTCCTCCCCTCCATGTCTCAGAAAACAAAAGTTGTGTGGGGGGGTGCAAAAACAGAGTCCTGTTTATCCTGACAGTAAAATACCTGCACCAAATGAAGGAAATGGTGACGCTGCCATACGAAGCCCTTCCTATAACTTTGAAGGAAAAGGTCATCAATCCACTTTAAATTCTTTAATTGCAATGCTTCAGCAGCCAGCCATTTTTTTTAAGGAAACACATGGAGTGTTGATTCATTTATTGTAAATGGAGCCTTACACCGTCTACTTAAAAGTAAGTCCCATGGTATTCAATGGAGCTGACTCCCAGGTAACTGGGCAAAGACTGTGCAGCCTTACACTGCAATCCTAAGCATTTTTACTCAGAAGTAAGTCCCACTGAGTTCAATAAGATTTACTCTCTGGTATGTTCTTAAGCAGAGACATCACCTTAAAAAGCAGAGACATCACCTTGCCAACAAAGGTCCGTATAGTTAAAGCCATGGTTTTCCCTGTAGTGATGTATGAAAGTGAGAGCTGGACCATCAAGAAGGCTGATCGCCGAAGAATTGATGCTTTTGAATTATGGTGTTGGAGGAGACTCTTGAGAGTCCCATGGACTGCAAGAAGATCAAACCTATCCATTCTGAAGGAAATCAGCCCTGAGCGCTCACTGGAAGGACAGATCCTGAAGCTGAGGCTCCAAGACTTTGGCCACCTCATGAGAACAGAAGACTCCCTGGAAAAGACCCTGATGCTGGGAAAGATGAAGGGCGCAAGGAGAAGGGGACGACAGAGGACGAGATGGTTGGACAGTGTTCTCGAAGCTACCAGCATGAGTTTGACCAAACTGTGGGAGGCAGTGGAAGACAGGAGTGCCTGGCGTGCTCTGGTCCAGGGGGTCACGAAGAGTCAGACACGACTAAACGACTAAACAACAACATGTTCCTAAGCATTATCTCAGTTTCTATTACTAGTACTAGTACCTCCATATCCCACCTTTTTCCCTGACAAGGACTCAAGGCAGCTTACCACTAACATTTTATTTCATTCCATTTATCTGTTGAAGGTGTTGTACGTTATCCCTAGCCTTGTACATGTTTTCTTTGCTACAATCCTGTGAAGTAGATTCGGCAGAGAGGTTGTAATTGGCTCAAGGTGACTGCTGTAGAAGCGTACGTGACGTCTATGTGTTCAGCGAGATCAAGGATGGAAGAAGCTTCCTGATGTAGAATAGGATGTCCCTGTTTTCATCGGACAAACGTTGGAGGGCATGTTAACAACGGAGGGTGGAATTCAACAGAGCGGACTATGTGCACAGGGGGTGAGGTCTACTCACACAGTGGGCCATCCCCCTCTCTCCCACACATGGGGGGGGGACTGGGAGGAAAGTCCTGTTGCACGAGAAGACCTCATTCCATGCATAGAATCATAGAATCCTAGAGTTGGAAGAGACCACAAGGGCCATCGAGTCCAACCCCCTGCCAAGCAGGAAACACCATCAGAGCACTCCTGACATATGGTTGTCAAGCCTCTGCTTAAAGACCTCCAAAGGAGGAGACTCCACCACACTCCTTGGCAGCAAATTCCACTGTCAAACAGCTCTTACTGTCAGGAAGTTCTTCCTAATGTTTAGGTGGAATCTTCTTTCTTGTAGTTTGGATCCATTGCTCCGTGTCCGCTTCTCTGGAGCAGCAGAAAACAACCTTTCTCCCTCCTCTATGTCACATCCTTTTATATATTTGAACATGGCTATCATATCACCCCTTAACCTCCTCTTCTCCAGGCTAAACATGCCCAGCTCCCTTAGCCGTTCCTCATTAGGCATCGTTTCCAGGCCTTTGACCATTTTGGTTGCCCTCCTATGGACATGTTCCAGTTTGTCAGTGTCCTTCTTGAATTGTGGTGCCCAGAACTGGACGCAGTACAGTGCAGCAACAGTTGCCAGAGGTATATGTGTGTGTGCATGCCCAGTATATCACAACGGAAGCTGAGCAGGTGTATGTCTGCTGGATTTTTGCCGCTATAATTCAGTTTCCTCAAAGCTGCACGGAACCCTCAGGCGGAGAGACATTTGCTCCGTACGAAAGCAGGAATATTTTAACATATTACTAAGAGCACATTTCCAATATGAAAAACGAGCCTTTTAAAATAAGCATTTGACAGTTTGTTGTGAAAGATCATAATTATGCTTTATAGCTCAAACGGCGCATGGGCTGCAGGGGGTAGAGTCATTATCTGTATTGATGCAGTGATGATAAGTCACTAAGAATAAGCCAGGCCTAATAGTTTAATTTAGCTGAGCCCATCTGTAGCTTAGAGCTTCCAGAGGATAGAGTAGTTTGATGAAGTAAAGGCAGTCGACTATGTCACATTTGTCTCATAAAATTACTGGATCTCATTAGCAGATATATAATCATTCAGTTGCTTCAGTGGGTTCTTAATCTTATGGCCAAACGAGATGTGACAAGGGAGGACTGTAAGCCGGGTCTCCAGTAGTTTTCCAAATAGGGGATGTGGTACACTGGGGGGAATGCTTTCTTATTGTTTTATTAAACGTAAAGGTAAAGGGACCCCTGACAGTTAAGTCCAGTTGCAAATGACTCTGGGGTTGCGCACTCATCTCACTTTACTGGCCAAAGGAGCCGACGTTTGTCCGCAGACAGCTTCCGGGTCATGTGGCCAGCATGATTAAGCTGCTTCTGGCGAACCAGAGCAGCGCACGGAAACACTGTTTACCTTCCCACCGGAGCGGTACCTATTTATCTACTTGCACTTTGACGTGCTTTTGAACTGCTAGGTTGGCAGGAGCAGGGACCGAGCAACGGGAGCTCACCCCGTCATTGCGGGGATTCGAACCGCCAACCTTCTGATCGGCAAGTCCTAGGCTCAGTGGTTTAGACCACAGTGCCACACGCTGTTTTATTATCATTTATTAAATTTGTAACCACCCTATACCTGCGGTTCACAAGGCGGTTCACAAGATAAAATCACAAAATACATAATAAAAATAAAAACTCAATAATGCCTGCCCCTCAAAATCACATATTAAAAAGGCATTGGATGTCAGTCAAGCAAAGGCCTGGTTAAAGAGGAAAGTTTTTGCCTGGCGCCTAAAGGTGTATAATGAAGGCGCCAGGCAAACTTCCCTGGGGAGAGCATTCCCCAGACGGGGAGCCACTACAGAGAAGGCCCCGTTCTCGTGTTGCCACCCTCCTGACATCTTGTGGAGGAGGCACACAAAAAAGGGCCTCAGAAGGTGATCTTGGGGTCCAGGTAGGTTCATATGGAGAGAGGTGGTCCTTGAGGAATTGTGGTCCTGAGCCGCTTAAGGATTTATAGGTCAAAACCAGCACTTAGAATTGGGCACGGAAACTTATTGGTAGCCAATGCAGTCAGGCCAAGTTCGGTGTAATATGCTCAAACCATCTAGCCCTGGTGAACAACCTGGCCACTGAATTCTGCACTAGCTAAAGTTTCCAAACCGTCTTCAGACTTCTGCAGTCTAAATCAGGCACCCACCCCACCCCACCCCAACTTCTGCTCTTAGCTCCAGGCAAGAAAATGATGGGTACATCTCTATTCCTCAGCCAGGATGGTAATGGTGGTTTCGACTGAGAAACAGCCGAGAGTTACCACCCTCTCCTTGAGTTATGTATTGTTTAATTAGTGTTTTTATGGAGCAGTCAAGTAATTTCGTTGTCCCCGAAGGGGGCAATGACAATAAAGTTATTATTATTATTATTATTATTATTATTATTATTATTATTATGTAACTCAGGCTTCATGTAGGTCGATTTAAAACAACAGAAACTGCAAAAAGCTTTTAACCCGAGATTCATTCCGTGGATTCAAATTTTGTTTTTTGCAACGTTGCCACTTGTCATTATACAAATGTGGCCATCTATTACAGAAACAATGTTACACGTTAATAAGAGTTTATAAAATATTACAAAGGAAAAATATCAAATTATGTTGCTGGGGGGGGGGACGGGGGGAGCCAGGATCAGTATCGTAATCCACAGGCGTTTTCATTTATTTTTGTATGCCCTAGAATTGTGCATTCTAAATGTAACATACTTAGTGCCTTTTAGAAGGGACAGCAATTTATTTCAGGAGGATAATCCCATTTTAGAAGGTAGCAATAGATGGATGTATTTAATACAAATATCTTCATATACCTCACATGAAGTCAGTAAGATCGTCAATGGTCTGTGGATTACAAGCGCAGGCTCACATTTGTCTAGGGATGCCATTAATTTGGCTGTTCCATTCCACAAGGGATAAAATTTTCAGTTGGGACTTAGAAAAAGCTTTTACATCAATTAGATGCCTTACATAACTGGGTGCCGCAGAGGTGGGGGGAAGACAGAATGATTTAGATTTACATCCACTTATCTCTGCGACTCTTTTCTGTTTCTCAGTGTCGTTGCAAGGTGGGAAATCTGGCTTCGTGATAGCCAGAAAATAACAACAACGACAACCATGTTGACAGACCCACGTTTAAAATGATCAACTGCCTTTTTATGTCTCCATGGGCCATAACCCGTCTCTTCAAAGGAGGATATTGTATATGAAGAGTCCAGATTGAAGATCATCTTTACTTAACTAGAGGGTTTGTCTAATTGCCTCGTTTTTTTACAGCCATAACCTTGAAGTCAGTATAAATGGCTGCTAGTTTGAATGAGGTTGGTACCAATAATACCCACATAGCAATTGGTTTTGCACTTTTTCTGAAGGCTCTAGGTGTATTACTGCTGATAATGAGGCACCATACAATATCTGAGAAATAATTCTTGATTCATATAGTTATTGGGCTAGAAGTATATGAATTTTATCCTTCGTTTCATGAAAAACTAAGGAGGCCATTAAATGTTCTTTCTGCTGATAGAGCCGTCCTTCAGTTTTTGAGTGCAGCAGTTACATGACTGATGGAGTACAATTCCTAAATACCAAAATGAAGAAACTTGGATTCCCATTACACACTTCCTCGTGTTTACTGAAGAACTTTTAGTTTTATCATAATTAATTTGCAGTTACTCAATGTGGCAACACAAACTAAACCATCTTTACAACCTACGCCTTCCAACTTGCAAATTAAAATAGCACCATCAGCATATGAAAGGCGAGATACTTTACTGTGGCCTACTTTCACTGGGAAATGTTGACTGCTTTATAAGAAGGCCACTCTGTCATTAAAAAATGAATTAAAAAGTTAAGAGAGCAAGAAGACAGCCCTGCTATACAGCCCCCATAAGGAACACTCTTTGGAATCTGGCCATGTAATCCAGTTCTGGCACGTATCATTTTCCCAGAAAACATCTGTAGTAAGGAGCTTAATGGTTATGAATTAATACCCACTGATTGTCGCTTTCTCCACATGTTCATGAAGGGTAGAGTCCAAAGCTTCTTTCAAATCAGCCACAGAAATATGCTTAGCTAGTCCTGCAAGATATTTATCTAAAGTTGAATGGTTGCAACAGAAATCCACCTCTTCTGCGACAAGAATGGCTTTTTCCTCCAACCAATTTTCCCGTTTCCCCAACAGGCGTTTAGCACAGATTTTACTAGTTATGTCGAACAAACTAATGGGACTATAATTAACGGAGTTATTTCCAAGACTCCTACTATAGATAATAATGGCAATAGCAGCAACCCAATTTGAAGGGAAAGTACCAGTTCTAACTATGTAGATAAATGAGGTTGCAGGAATTGGTGCCAACAATCTTGAAAAGAAGAAAATAGAAGGGTAGGGGGGGGGAGTCCATTTTCATGCTTAAACACCCTATTTCCTTCCATTGAGTTGCATTATATGTATTATTCCCCCCTCCCCCACAAGCCTTTATAGGTGCTTTGCAATTCATAAAAGTAAGGTGTAGCAAAGTCACTAGAACTACATCATCTAAGAATTGGTTAAGTTGCATGTATGATTGTTTAGATATTGCAATATTACCTTTCCTCACAGGTTCACAAATAACATCAGAAATTGATTTCTGTGTCAAATCACGCTCAAGTTTTCAGTTCCATTTCATACATTTGTACTTTGAATAGACAGAGGGGGGGGGGGAGTTGTACTTCATAAAACGGAACCAATAGAGCACAAAAGAGAGGGGTGGTTATCACTAACTGTGATAGGGACCACCTTGGATAACAGCTCCCTGTGAAATAGAAGTATTTTGAGTATGGCTATGCAAGCAAAAAAGGAGTACGACAAGGCTGTATATTGTCTCCCTGTTTATTTAACATATAGACAGAATTCATCATGCGAAAGGCTGGGCTAGATGAATCCCAAGCTGGAATTAAGATCGCCAGAAGAAATATCAACAACCTCAGATATGCAGATGACACAACCTTGATGGCAGAAAGTGAGGAGGAATTAAAGAACCTTTTAATGAGGGTGAAAGAGGAGAGCACAAAACATGGTCTGAAGCTCAACATCAAAAAAACTAAGATCATGGCCACTGGTCCCGTCACCTCCTGGCAAATAGAAGGGGAAGAAATGGAGGCAGTGAGAGATTTGACTTTCTTGGGCTCCATGATCACTGCAGATGGTGACAGAGAAGAGAAGAGAAGACTCCCTGGAAAAGACCCTGATGTTGGGAAAGATGGAGGGCACAAGGAGAAGGGGACGACAGAGGACGAGATGGTGGGACAGTGTTCTCGAAGCTACCAGCATGAGTTTGACCAAACTGCGGGAGGCAGTGGAAGACAGGAGTGCCTGGCGTGCTCTGGTCCAGGGGGTCACGAAGAGTCAGGCTCAAGTAAACAACTAAACAAAAACAAATGCAAGCAACAGTACAGTACTACACTTGCAAACCCCAAATATGCAAATTCTCCTTCTGGACTACGCAAGCCAGGACTCTTAAGAACGACAATGTTTAATTCAATAAGCAATACATGTAATGCCTTGTTAGATGTACTTAATACGTGTCCATAGTCTTCAGATTGTTTCTAATTTCCTAGTTATTGTTATACAATCCCTGATGTATCTTCTTCTTCTTCTTCTTCTTCTTCTTCTTCTTCTTCTTCTTCCCCCGCTGATAGTAGATGGCTTTGCAAAGATGGGCTTCCCAAAGTGCATTGAGGCATGCAATGAAGGCCGTATCCCCATTGTTATACCCAAGGGACAGGAAGCAGGAAAAAGTTAACGGCAATTGTTTTCTCTCAGTACCACTGCAGGCTGTAACTGATCACTCGGGGAAATTGGTGAATATTGAAATTGGGAGTGGGAAGTGCTATTGTGCCTTTGTATTTCAAAATGTGACACTATCCCAGGCCACGGACCATGGCGTCTTTGTCCCAGGCAACTGAACCATTTACACTAGCTTGGTGTTAAACGTACCACTATTAATTATTGCTGATGCTGTGAATCTCCTCCACTGCTGATTGATGAAGCCATATGGTGGTCATCTAGATGAAATAAAAACTTTCTGCAATATGACTGTCAACCCACTCTTTTTTTCTGAAGTATAAGAAACGTGTTTTGTTTTCATTTATTTTACATCAAAAACCTGAGAGTGTTGGCTTCCATTTTAATTCATATTTGACCCTTGCCACCCTGTGTGGGTGTACAAGTGACATGGGGTCCATTTTAAATAATATGATGTGCTCTGAATTTTATGAACATTGGAAGATCTTTCATTCTACCAATTTCATTCTGTGCCTCAAGTTCCGCAGCAATAGCAATTGCAACATTGTCTTTGCATTTAGGTTTCCCACAGTTTCCAAAGAATCACTGCCAATCACTGGGGTGGGGGGAATGTAAAAAACAAAATTAAAAACAATCTAAAGATTTGCTTTGCTGTGTTTGTTAAGAGGCAGCCAACGGCACACCAAAAATACAATTGGGACTGACTTCTGGGCCGTGAAGCTTCCTTAATGGCAGGAGCTAGGACTGAATAAAGTTAAAATTCCATTAGTAGGCGACCTGAATTAAGCAACTGAGATCTACTGGTGCAGAAGCCTAAACATTCACACTGACATGCACATATCATAGAATCATAGCAGCAGACCCGCTAAGTGTCCCTATTTTCCAGGGATGTCCCTGTCTTAGAGAAGCCATCCCGGTTTCTGATTTGATCCCAGAATGTCCTGCTTTTCCTTAGGATGTCCCTATTTTAATAGGAGAAATGTTGGAGGGTATGGAGTTATCCAACCCCCAAGCCGTTTGAAGGCCACCCTGTATAGGGAAGGTTTTTTAAAAAATGTTGAATGTTTTATTATGCTTTTTATATATGTTGGAAGCTGCCCAGGGAGACTGGGGCAACCCAGTAAGATGTGTGGGGTATAAATAGTAAAATTATCATTATGGAATAGAACATCCCTGTTTTCATCAGAGAAATGTTGGAGGGTATGTAGTGTAAGAAGAAGAGTTTGGATTTGATATCCCGCTTTATCACTGCCCCAAGGAGTCTCAAAGCGGCTAACAATCTCCTTTTCCCTTCCTCCCCCACAACAAACACTCTGTGAGATGAGTGGGGCTAAGAGACTTCAGAGAAGTGTGACTGGCCCAAGGTCACCCAGCAGCTGCATGTGGAGGAGCAGGGAATCGAACCCGATTCACCAGATTACGAGTCCACCACTCTTAACCACTACACCACACTGGCTCTAAGAGGTGAAAGGAATCTCAAAAGTTATCTAATCCAGCCCACTGGGAAAAAGCCCCTTTCAGTTCAATGGGACGAACTTCTGAGCAGACATGGGCCATTCAACGGGGCATTCTGCATCTAACTGTGTATAGAACCGCAGCCTAAGACATGGGGCGTACATTCTGACCAGAATTCAATGGTGATTACTGATGTCCTTCAAACTTGCACATACTTAATGCTTGTTAATGAACTGGGACTTGAAACACACATCCAATATTGCCAGGAGAATCTTTTCACAGGATGCTATGGAGTATCTGAAACAGAAGGAAAGGACAGTCTGCCATGTGTCCCTGGGCGCACGGCCATTAACCTATTCTCTTTTCATTCAGAGATGATTCGTTACAAACAGCTGGTGCCCACCTATACGGCTTAAGTTTTTATTGGAGAGTGGAATAATTGTTGGCCTCCGGATTTCACTGAGTAATGGTGCCAGTGTCATACCAGCTAAAGTTGGAGGCAAGTATGTACATAAGAAATAATTTCCTTAAATCACTAATCCCCTTCGGCAAGTATCAGTTTTTACTCTTAGTTCCAGGGCAACCCATTCTCCCCCCCCCCCAATGCCTGTAACTGGAGACATTTTCTGTCCAGGTGACAGAAAA
Organism: Podarcis bocagei; assembly: GCF_964188305.1. Taxonomy (NCBI): domain Eukaryota; kingdom Metazoa; phylum Chordata; class Lepidosauria; order Squamata; family Lacertidae; genus Podarcis; species Podarcis bocagei. The sequence continues at coordinate 41,544,856 of NC_138143.1, read as the reverse complement.
GCTGGGGTAGGGGGGGAGAGAGAGATCGCACCCCCTGCCAGAAATACATGCCAGTCCAAATATTGGAGGTGTAAGAAGAAACCACCTGCTGTTCACCCATCTTCTGTGCCAGAGGATAAACTTTTCCCACAGCAAAAGTTCAGCGTTGATGCCATTTTCATACTAGCACACGCTTTCAGCGTTAGCCAAACCAACAACAGCTACAGGGGGTGGAGTAGGGGGTTATGTATCAGCTTGGCATAAAAAGTTCTGAGGACTATTCTGAGCTTCCGGGGGAAAAAGGGGAAAAGAGGGATAAGTTGGCAGCGAGAAAAATGGGTGCAAAAGTGGTTGACTGCACCAAGTAGCGCAAGACTTGAGGCAACTCAAAATTATACACCTTACATGGTGGTGTTCCTAAAGTTGTGAGTACAGAGAGGCAAAGTTGAGAATGCCTGGCATAATTCCCAAGCACTTCATCACAGACAAGAAGAGCACTTGGAAAAAAGAGGAGAGGCGTCTGTCGCACACTGTGCCCCAAGAAAACAGGAAGCTGCCTTGAGTCAAACCATTTGTTTACACTCTGGCAATAGGTCCCTAGGCTCTCAGAAGGGAACTCCCCATGAACGCTGCCCTTCTTTTCTTATAATGGCAATGGCACCCACCTGAGAGGTGCCGGAACTGAGTTCCGGCAAGTTCTAGCTGAAAAAAGCCCTGTATTTAAAGCAGTATCATACCACTTTGAACAGCTATGGCTTCCCCCAAAGAATCATGGGAACTGTAGTTTATTAAGGGTGCTGAGAGTAAACCAGGCTAGCTTCTTGATGAGGTAATTGCCTGGGTGATGGGCCATTAAGAGAACAAAGGTAAGTGGACTCTGTGCCAGATGATAAATGGGTTGTGTCCCTCCCTCAACTCAACTCAACTCAACTCAACTCGCAGATAGTGAGAAGGACAAATGCCAAATTTCAGAGTTGAAAGTGGGTGTGAAGTAAAGCGGAAGTAAAGCAGCAATCTGGAGAGAGAGGTCAAAAGCAATGTTTCATGTCTGTTTGAATCCAAGGCTGCAGATAATAATAATAATAATAATAATAATAATAATAATAATAATAATAATTTATACCCCGCCCATCTGGCTGGGCCTCCCCAGCCACTCTGGGCAGCTTCCAAAAGAATATTAAAATACACAGATGGAAACATCCTCGGAGTGAATTAGTGTTGAGTGTGCTTGCAAAATGTTAAGCAATGAGGGACTCCTCTGAGTTTTCAGCAATCATATATTTGTCTGCTGGATGAAGACTTTGCGAGTTTGGGAGCAGCTACTGACAATGTATTATTGCAGCAGGATTAGGTTTTGCACTCTGTGTTGGGCTGCCTGGAGTCACAGCACTGTGCCCTCATTTACTACATCGGTAGTGGCGCCCGCCCTGTGGAATGCCCTCCCATCAGATGTCAAAGGGATAAATAACTACCTGACATTCAGAAGACATCTTAAGGCAGCCCTGTTTCTGTGGAAGCCGCCCAGAGTGGCTGGGGAAACCCAGCCAGATGGGCGGGGTACAAATAAATTATTATTATTATTATTATTATTATTATTATTATTATTATTATCCTAGCACCTGGGTCTTTAACAGCAAATTTATGCTCTAAAGGAGAACAATTTCTTCCAGGAATGACTGTGACCTTTGCATTGGAGGCCAGCTTTGCACAATCCCCAGGTGGATTCCCAGAACCCACCTTCCCAACACCTGCAGCCTCCTTTACTGCTAATGTTGCCCAAACAGCACTTTGTTGCTGTTCGGCAGAACATCAGGAGTTGTAATGGTGACAGAAGCATGATTCGGTTTCCCCCTGAGATTGAATGATGACCGAGAGACCCTGCATTATAGTCACTATTGTGCCCAGCAGGGCTACTGTGTCACCTAAGGAGTTCATTAATTTTTGATTCCTCCTCCTTGGACGAAGCTGCATCATTTTCTATTACAGCTACCATGTTTTCCAAAACAATGCTCTCCCTGTTCAGTAAAAAAAAGTGATTTTCTCAGTGTCACCCCCTTCACATTCTGTGCTTTGCTGTTGTGTCCTCAGTTTTCCCCTCACCTCCTCAAGGAGCCCGTGCAATAAAGCCTTGGGCTGCTGATGTTGTGCCCTCTTTGACCTTATCTAGGCTAGTCCGGTGGCAGATGATAGGGTAGCATTTGGACTGGCGATTGCTGGGTGTATTTTGGTGGTAGGGATAGACTCCATAAGGCTCCCAGACACTTTGCTCAACAACTCACATACTACAAAATGAACTAAGAGGCCCACCAGCTGTGCTGGCAGCACGATAAAATTTGAAAAATCCATAGAAGAGTGCTTTCCACCTCCCTCCGCTTCCTTTTTGCCTTTTGTACTGTGCCTTTTCAAGCACAGGGTAAGGCTTCAGGCTGAAACCTAATGTAACTGAGCTAGCAACGACGGCTACCAGCTGAGTCCAGCTAGACCAGCAGTTTCCCTTCTGCTTAAAATCAAAACAAAACTGAGAACTGCAAATTTAACAGGTGGAAGTAGTGGAGCACCTAAAACTTCATGGTTCCAAATATTCCTCCTCTCCAAATTTATAGGCAATGAACCATGGCCGTAGCCAGGATTTATAAGGCGGGCAGGATAGCTACCTGTCCTGTTCTGGATCCGAGCTTCCTGCGATGTGATCGGTCAGTTCATGGAAGCCACCAAGTACCTTTCCGGCGGATGGCATCATCACTCCTGCGCAAAAAATAGCGTTGCATGTGCACTTCACCCAGGTGCAGATTAATGGCATGAGGGACATAAGACTGAACAGGGAAGTCCTATACAGGGTCAGATTAATCATGAGGCTAATATAGTAAATTAATAATATCTCAGACGGCCTTGTTATGTTTCATTTCTGGTCTCAGTTCCCCAGCTGAGCCACAAAGTTCACTGAGTGAACTTGGACTGGCAGCTCTCTGTTCCATATCTTCCGCTCAGGCCCATATTAAAGGCATGAGGGGCTTAAGATCATTTTCACAAATCACACTTTAAAATGCCTTATTGAGCCAGTTTCCGTGTGTGTGTGTGTGTATTTATTTATTTATCGCATTCCCCCAAGGGGTTCATCATTGCAAATTGGAGATCTTACCTTAATCAGTGTCTGCGCCATTTCATTGTTACTAATTTGTTGAAACTCTGGGATAGATCCAGAAATAGGCTAAGTCTGGCTAAATCTCCCTTTGCAGCCATAATTTGTGCCAGTGACTTCAGTCCTGATAGTCTGCCAGCCATTTGCTGTAAGTGTGATTAATCATGGTTTTGTGTGAAATTTTCGGTTCCTCTTTGGCAGATAAGTTATCTTCATTGTGTAGACTCCCCCCCCCAAAAAAAATCCCCACAAAGCATACAGCTCTATTTTTGATCCCAAGAAACATGGGCACATAAAAAAGTGAATATGGTGCTGAATCCTATCTTTTGAGGTCAAGGAAACTAATGGGCTGTCAAATAAAATATCAAACTGATCAACACAGTGATGGGATTTTGGACTTCAGTTTCACCTTCCATGCGTAAGGGCTGTGTACTTACTACCAATTACTCTAGGTCCAGTGTGCTCCCACCACTGGTGTTTGAAGCCGCGCACACATGACCTTAGCCACAATCTATGTATATCCTGCATCTTCTTAAGAAAGATTCCTATTTGATGTGCTTTCCTTCAAACCAGCTCCCATCCGATTTGAAAATGCAAGCCGCGTTCACTGTGCCATTGTCAAGGGGCTGACAGGAAGACCAGGTCGTTCACAGGTCAGAGAGGGAGACGCGAGGCTAACCTGCAGTTAGTTTCTTTATTAAGGAAAGGGGAAAATACAAGGAGGCTCATAAAGGCAAACTCCCCTCATGAAGAAGTTGCTCAAACTGGAGTGCGGTCCCTCCGTCACTCTCTAGCCTTCTGAGTCGGGGCTCCTCCTCTGTAATCTTCTGCTATGGGGAGACCCAGGAGCCTCGTCCTGTGCCTGCCTAGTCCCTTGTTCAGCAACATGTAACATCCTTTGTGTTTTAGGAGTAAGTGGAGCCAGAGAGCCATCAGCAGAGAAGCTGTCATGATGGGGCTGCAGGGGAGGTGAAGGGTCTGTCTCCCCTCTGTCGTCTCTGTTGGAGCCTGCATCCAAACTGGAAACCCCATCACCCTGCCCTGCTTCTGCCTCTTCGTGATCCCTCAAGCTTCCTGCTTCTAGCTCGTCCCCTTCTCTGAGGTGTGACCAGATGTCCACCACCAGGATCCAGGACCTAAGTCCTTTTCTTCTCTGCCTTCCCTGGGGGGCTCTTGGGTGGGCAGCTCCCACCATTCTTGCTCATCCAGCCAGTTCCTGACATCAGTTAAGTGCAGACATTTGAGACAGCCATTGCACAGGTGTAGATGACAGCTTCATGAATTCAGGGCAGTTGCAAACGTAAGCAGACCAAACAGGTAATGTACATGGGGTGAAGATCATGCATTCACAATGGGTGACTACAACCTTCCTGCATTTTTAATCCACTAATGTGTACATAGTGAAGTTGTTTAAACTGATTTTTATCCTTATTGCATCAAGTTACTTGTTCATCACGGTTGTATGTTGTTTAGTCGTTTAGTCATGTCCGACTCTTCTGGACCAGAGCACACCAGGCACTCCTGTCTTCCACTGCCTCCCGCAGTTTGGTCAAACTCATGCTGGTAGCTTCGAGAACACTGTCCCACCATCTCGTCCTCTGTCGTCCCCTTCTCCTTGTGCCCTCCATCTTTCCCAACATCAGGGTCTTTTCCAGGGAGTCTTCTCTTCTCGTGAGGTGGCCAAAGTCTTGGAGCCTCAGCTTCAGGATCTGTCCTTCCAGTGAGCACTCAGGGCTGATTTCCTTCAGAATGGAGAGGTTGGATCCTCTTGCAGTTCATGGGACTCTCAAGAGTCTCCTCCAGCACCAGAATTCAAAAGCATCAATTTTTCGGTGATCAGCCTTCTTTATGGAGAGTTTATTGTTTATGGTCATAGTGGAGAGTTTTGACCAAACGTGATCCACATCGAGCAGGAACTGTCAAGCCACTCCAGTATCCCTGCCAAGAAAACTCCATGGACACGGTTGTATAGAAAGTGTCAAAATAAAAAATAAAGTGTAGATTGCAGATCCAGATATATGGAAAAGGCACAGAACTTTAACAACAATGTACATCAATTAATTAAGAATCAATCCACTACCTTTATCCATTTTAGACATGAATGCAGATGTTTCTGTACTGTGCGAGTACATCTGTTTTAAAAAGTCTGATGAAGTATTCAAGTGTATAAGAGTGCAAGAGCAAATTTCGCCAACCACATCCAGCCAGCTACCATGTTTCACAATGGGCAAAATGGAGGCCTGTGATTTGTGGGAGGGCAGTATCCATTTATTTTGGTATTATTATTATTATTAGTAGTAGTAGTAGTAGTAGTAGTATTAATGTCTTACACAAGAGTGGAAGACTGATAAAGAGATCTTGGGTAAGACCTCTGTATTTTTTTTATTTATTTTTTTAAAAAAGAAGTCCCATGTATATTCGCCATTTAACCCCATACATTTACCTCATGAGATCTTCAGAGAATAGTTAATCCCAACCAGGCATATGCCAATCATTGGCAATCAGTTTCTTCCCTCTGGTATTGGGGGCTGCTGCAAACAAACAGACTAGCTTGTGCTTAGGTAAAGAACAAATGGAATAAAACATGTGGCGATAAAGACCACTCACCAAAATGTCATCGCGCACAACAAACCATTCGCACACCCCAAAATGTACTTAACAAGCTTCTACACCAGCTGTGACACCAGCTGTATAACAGGTAATTTTCACTTGCTAGATTTTCTGTGGTAAGGGAAATGTTGAAAAAAGTGTGGGCTCGCATCTTGATGCTGTGACATCATGTAGATGCTGCAAAAATAAACAAAATGTGTGCATGAGCAGCACCAATTTCACAATTGTCCCCTGTCTGAAAGCACCCACAATCCCGACACTGCCTTTTATATGTGTCAGTGATGGGAACATCTCCTTCAGTAAAGGTAAAGGTAAAGGGGACCCCTGCCCGTTAGGTCCAGTCGTGACCGACTCTGGGGTTGCGGCGCTCATCTCGCTTTATTGGCCGAGGGAGCCGGTGTACAGCTTCCGGGTCATGTGGCCAGCATGACTAAGCCGCTTCTTGCGAACCAGAGCAGTGCAAGGAAACGCCGTTTACCTTCCCATTGGAGTGGTACCTATTTATCTACTTGCACTTTGACGTGCTTTCGAACTGCTAGGTTGGCAGGAGCAGGGACTGAGCAACGGGAGCTCACCCCGTCAAGGGGATTCGAACCGCCGACCTTCTGATCAGCAAGTCCTAGGCTCTGTGGTTTAACCCACAGCGCCACCCGCATCCCTTGTCTCCTTCAGTAATGCTTCACAAATAAAAATACAGTCATACCTCGGGTTACGGACGCTTCAGGTTGCACATTTTCGGGTTACGGACGCGCCGAAACCCAGAAGTACCAGGACGGGTTACTTCTGGGTTTCGCACTCACGCATATGCACAAACACTAAATCACGCTTTGTGCATGCGCAGAAGTGCTGAATCACAACCCACGCATGCGCACACGTGGTGCTGCGGGTTGTGGGTGCTGCGGGTTGCGAATGTGCCTCCCGCATGGATCATGTTCGCAACCCGAGCATCCACTGTACTTATTGAAAAGGAAGGAAAATCCAGGAAAATGTCGGGAAAGAAAATACAATTGGCTAAGGAGGAAAAGCAAAGTAATGACAAAACAAGAGAAGGTTTCGGAATGAAAGGTTTACTCTGAAACAGATATCACATTATAAGATAGAAAGCTGTTGTGGAGCCAAGAGCTTAAGCTATGAAGCATGAAGTCCTTCCTTTGAATATTGTTTCCACCATGAACTCATGTTGGTGGCCTTGAACAAGGGCAAGGCACTCGCTTCTTAGCCTCAGTATTCACTCCACTCCATCTGCAATATGGGCATGATGATAATAAGATGAACCTACTTCACAGGATTGTTGCATATGAAGCACATCGAATACATGAAAGCGCAGTACCGGTGGTAAATATTATTAATGAAATATTTCTGCTTTCGCCACTTGAAAGGTATAATATGAAAAAAAATATGCTTCTTGCGGAGCACATTCTGCTTGATGGGTTGAGTCTGGTATAGGGGGACCCATTGCCATAGCCACATGTCAGGCTGAAATGGATGAATTCTGTGATACACGGTTTATTTTAAGCTACTATGATATGCAACATGGCACATGAAAACAGCAAAATTACTTTTCAGAAGCAAAAAACTCTGCTGTGGGAAAGCAAAGCAACTCATTTCCACAAATGTATGTTTTGCTTTAGTTCCAGTTCTGTGCTGCGTTCACAGAAATCTCCATGACATTTCTTATCCCTATAAATAATGCAGCACCACGATCAAAGGAAATGGATATATTTTTGTAGTTCAGCTTCGTGCATTCAGCTGTGTATCCTCCAGTAAACAGGGAGGTTTGCATACAATAAGATATTAATATTATTCAATCCTCATATAATGAATTTTCCCTTAAATATATGAGGAGTGACTACAACTTTTGTATGGATAAAAGACTGCCAAATTTGATTGAGGGAGAGATGGAGAGTGCTTTCCGCAAAGCCAGTTTCTACCAACATTTACCAAACATTTATTTCTCCAGCCCATGTCTGACCATCGCTGACATCACTACTTCTGATATACCAAGGAATGATGCCAGTTTTCAAATCTGTCCTATGTTTTCCCCTAGGAAAAAAAAGATAAGGAATACTTCTTCCTAAACTCAGAATCCTTCCTTTCCTCAGGGTGGGAAAAGGGCCCATCGTCCTTACTCCCTCAACTGTAGAGCTCTTTCCAGTAGATACAATGGATGTGATGGGGATCCATTGATGAAATCTGCTCTTCCCAAATGGGCAAGCTTGCCCTCAACAAAGAAAATGAAAACTGTAACACAAAATGGGTTAAAATTGCAATTCCTTCCCTTTCCTTCCAGTTGCAGACAGCAAGTGTGGTCCCAAGCTGAGAGGTAAAAGGAGGGGGTTGGTGCTGCGACAATTGATGGAGGGTTAGAGGAGCAAAGCTAAGTCAATTTCCCATCATGCAGACTGACCCCCTCTTTCTGATGATATGTCTCTTGTGACTCCCAGACTGGCCTCTCCATGTGTCAGGATGCTGTCAGCGGTTCCTGGCTGGTTGCCCAGGAAAGTATAAAGGCAAGGGTAAGTTTCTTACTGTCCTTTTCAAACTTTACAGAGAGAGGATATAGAACCCAGCCTCTTGGATAATGGCGTTGTCCCGAGTGAATCTCCACGCCCCGTCTCTCCCACTTCCTCATCATCACTTCTACGGGTGCTGCTACGTGATCTTCAAGCTCTTTGCTCTCCTACTTTTAAGGCTCGCCGGGGTCTGGGAGACGGAGGGTCTGGGATGCTTTCTGATGACACCGTGTCAGCCAGCTGCTGCTCCAGTTCTGCCTCCTCCTTGCCCATTATTTCCCAATTTTCCCCCTCATCTGCCTCCCGCAAACCACTGTTGTAAATCTATACTGTCTTCCTCCTCCCTGGAAGGGTCAGGATGGAGAGGCAGCCTCCACCATTCCTCCTCTGCCCAGTCCCTGACACCATGTGGCTTTTGGAATGCTCGCCTGTTTCCACTGCCACTGTACTGGGCTTTACTGCCAAACATTTTGCTGCCAGCAGCGGCCAACCAGGTGTCCCAGAGGCAGGTCATGAGGACAGTAAAGGTAAGGGTGAAGGGACCCCTGACCATCAGGTCCATTCGTGACCAACTCTGGGGTTGTGGCACTCATCTCGCTTTATTGGCTGAGGGAGCCGGCGTACAGCTTCCGGGTCATGTGGCCAGCATGACTAAGCCGCTTCTGGCGAACCAGAGCAGCACACGGAAACGCCGTTTACCTTCCCACCGGAGCGGTACCTATTGATCTACTTGCACTTTGACGTGCTTTCGAACTGCTAGGTTGGCAGGAGCTGGGACCGAGCAATGGGAGATCACCCCGTCATTGCGGGGATTCGAACCGCTGACCTTCTGATCAGCAAGACCTAGGCTCCGTGGTTTAACCCACAGTGCCACCCACGAGGACAGTAGCTCTCCATTATTGGTTGCTTCTGGACTTGGAGGCTCAATTTAATTATTGTGACTATTAGCCACAGATTGCCTTATCTTCTGCGAATTTCTCTAATCCCTTTTCAAAGTCATCTAAGCCGACAACTGCAACCACCACATATTGTAGAAAACAAATTCCATCGTTTAATTATGAGTTAACTTGACTGACTGGGCTGTTTTGTCAGTACTGAATGTTCACTGGGAGACCTTGAACTTCCAGCAATAGGAGAGAGAGAGATCTATCCACTTTCTTTACACCATTTACAATTTTACAAGCCTCTACGGTAATCTCCATACTATATTAAACTTAAGCATATTGCCCATATAGCAACTCCCAATTAAATCTGACTTAGAGGGATCAGAGTTTTCCAAGTTGTTCTAGTAAATGATGACATTTACCAGTAAGTTATGGAAATAAGGATGAAATGTGTTCAGTCACTGAAAGCAGTCAAATGCCTTTAAACTTTCCCATAGGCCTCCTAAAAATCTTTGGTATTACTGATGTTTGTCGATAATCACTTGAAACCGGCTTGGATTTGTGACTCCCCTACAAGGCCCTGCCCTGTGGAGGTTCCTGGATCAGTCACTCAGCTGGTTCATTAAGTCCAAGCAGTTCTTAATACTCCCCCAAACAACCTACGCAAAGCGCCTAATAATTTGCATAGATTAGAAGGAGAGTCCTCTGGAGACCAGGATTATTTGTTTACTTACTGGACTTTATATTCAATGCCACCATGTGGTGTGAAATCTTCTAACCTAGAATCCCCTAGACCAGTTCAGACAATAAAAATCAGTATGTATAATCTTACACTCACACACATATATGGAATAAATAATCAGAAAAAGCACTTAGTAAAGGTGACGCGCCACTTACATGTGGTGGACTCGTGCGGAACCGCATATATGCGTGGCACCAGGAAATAATTCACTAATTTAATTTGTACAAGGAAGAGGAGGGAGACAACTAGAGAGTACTTGTGACTTGGGAGGAGACCCTCCCGAGAGCCCAAAGAGGACTTCAGTGAGGGCAGAGAAGAGACTGGCTGTGAAGCAGGCTCTTTGTTTAGACTGCTTTTCTGCACGGCCTCCAGCTTCCTTCAGGCCCCAGAGCTTCAATGCCAGCTGTGGATATTTTGGTGGAGCGGGTGGCACAGTGGTCTAAACCAGTGTTTCCCAACCTTGGGCCTCCAGCTGTTTTTGAACTACAATTCCCATCATCCCTGACCACTGGTCTTGCTAGCTAGGGATGATGGGAGTTGTAGTCCAAAAACAGCTGGAGGCCCAAGGTTGGGAAACACTGGTCTAAACCACTGAGCCTCTTGGGCTTGCTGATCAGAAGGTCGGCAGTTCAAATCTGTGCTACAGGGTGAGCTCCCATTGCTCTGTCCCAGCTCCTGCCAACCTTGCAGTTCGAAAGCACACCAGTGCAAGTAGATAAATAGGTACTGCTGCAGCAGGAAGGTAAACGTCGTTTCTGTGTGCTCTGGCTTCTGTCATGGTGTCCCGTTGTGCCAGAAGCAGTTTAGTCCTGCTGGCCACGTGACCTGGAAAACTGTCTGTGGACAAACACTGGCTCCCTTGGCCTGAAGCGAGATGAGTGCTGCAACCCCATAATTGCCTTTGTGCGGACTTAACTGTCCAGGGGTCCTTTACATTTTTACCTATTTTTGGTACAGTATTTTTGGTCTGGATTGGAGAAAGAGTGGCAGAGAGGGCATTTAAAGGGTGCTTGGAGGGTCTCCCCACTTACATGCTTTTCACATATGTGTGCGCAGGAATGTAACTGGAACATAACCCCCGCATAAGTGGGGGGGGGGTCTCCTGTAAATAGTTCTACGCAACCCAAGTAGCATTACCGTACTCTCTTAATTAACAGCGTACCTAACTCCCACTGTTTCAACTCTTACCAATTGTCCCTGTTTTTCTCAGCTGATGTTCTTCACAGGTTACTCACTCTGATTCGACCCACAATTTCATCACACTCCCCTGCTGCCAATCATTTGTCTGCTGTCATTCATTCGCCCATTCATTCTTCTATTACAGATTTACAGAGATTCATGTGCCATGAAAAAGAAAGAAATGGATAGGAAGAACTTAAACAATACCCCCCAAGGATAACCCAGTAGCTATATATGTGGTTTGTAATATACCATAGAAAAATGAATCAATATACAGTACCTTGACAATATTAAGGCCTTGTACTTAAAATCAAGGAGAACATGGAAATGTGAAAATAATTGAGCTAAAACCCATGCGATCGATATTTTGCATAAACTAGATCATATAGTTTGAAATCACATGAGACTGGAAATGGTTGCTCCTTTTTGCAATTGCAGTACATTCCTTATTGCAGTACATATGAAGATACACTGCTGCCTCATATTGAATCAGGCAAGCTGGTCCTTTTAGGCTAGCCTTGGCTATAACAACAACAACAACAACAACTTGTTGTTTCCTGCTTGGCAGGGGGTTGGACTCGATGGCCCTTGTGGTCTCTTCCAACTCTATGATTCTATGATTCTATGATTCTATAACAATAATGAACTTTTAAATTGCCCTTCATCCTGTTAGGATCTCACAGTTGTATTCAAACAACAAAATTAAAGAACATCGTAATATTTATTTATTTATTTATACATACATACATACATACATACATACATGCCCCGTCCATCTGGCTGGGTTTCCCCAGCCACTCTGGGCAGCTAATTACACAGGAAGTAATTAAAACCAGAATCACAGGATAAAATCCAAAACCAAGAAGACAAGTAGTAGGCACTCATAGAAGACCCATATCTAGGTCTACCTTTCTCCTGAAAAAGTCTGCATGAAGAGATATGTCTTAAGCCGACGGCCAAAGATTGTCAATGAAGGAAACAGAAAAAACTCCAAGGAAAGGTAGTTGGAGGCGGGGAGACAACACAGAGAAGTCCCTTTCCCTGGTCATCGCCTAAAAAGACCAGGCCCGTTGATGGGACAATGAAATGGAGGACATCCCAGACAGACTGGCAGATATGGAGAGGAAAGTTGAGTCCTACTTTAGCATGGCGAATAAAGGCATGCACTTCACTAGCTTGTGAATCTTTGAAACCGCCTGTGCCTAAGCATATCTTATCGCATTCCACAAGAGCAGCTGCGGCCACAGCAGTTCTTCACCCAACACACCTCTTCATAAAGTCTGTAGGGTGAATCCAGCAACTTTCATGAAACATTTTTCAATAGATAAATATGCTTCTGAGGCAACAGCTTTTGTCTGACAGATCCTCTAGCAGGTTCTTTAGGAAGCAGATGTGGCAGTCTATAAGACGCCCCCATGTATAAGACGCCCCCTATTTGGGGGGACTCACCAATCACCAATCCAACATTGGCACTATCTGTGTATAAGATACCCCTATTTTGACTTTGTTTTTTAGGGGGGGAACCTAGTCTTATACACGGGAAAATACGGTAGTTGTCCCCACAGTTGTCTTTTAACTTTCACACATCCCTTAAAAGGCCTGTTCTCATGTGACTACATTTTGCACTTCCATTGGGTGGGGCACATAAAGAAATGATGCTGATGAAGATTGCAGGATCCAAGCAGTCTTTTTTTATATATATAATAATTTTTATTAACAGGCCATTCACATCACATCACATCACATTATTTCCAAATCACATTAGTTCCAAATTATACAGCCAAATTTTTAAATTTTGTTGGGGGTATCCATACTTCAAGCTCCAAATGGGGGTCCAAGCATCCCTTATGTTGCTGTTTTAATTAAACAGTTCTATCCAAGGATCCAAGCAGTCTTTGAGGTATTTTAGTCCTGAACTAAATAGGCTTTTCTTCTTCTTCTTTTTTTGCCTACAAAGGTCCGTATAGTTAAAGCTCTGGTTTTCCCAGTAGTGATGTATGGAAGTGAGAGCTGGACCATCAAGAAGGCTGATCGCCAAAGAATTGATGCTTTTGAATTATTGTGCTGGAGGAGACTCTTGAGAGTCCCATGGACTGCAAGAAGATCAAACCTATCCATTCTGAAGGAAATCAGCCCTGAGTGCTCACTGGAAGGACAGATCCTGAAGCTGAGGCTCCAATGAAGCTGGCCACCTCATGAGAAGAGAAGACTCCTTGGAAAAGACCCTGATGTTGGGAAAGATGGAGGGCACAAGGAGAAGGGGATCACAGAGGACGAGATGGTGGGACAGTGTCCTCGAAGCGACCAGCATGAGTTTGACCAAACTGCGGGAGGCAGTGGAAGACAGGAGTGCCTGGCGTGCTCTGGTCCAGGGGGTCACGAAGAGTCGGACACGACTAAACGACTAAACAACAACAATATATAGGCTTTAATGGTCAAAACCAACACTTTGAATTGTTCCTGGAAACTAATCTATAGCCAATGTAGTCTGCCCCTCCTTTAGGCCAGACTATGAAAGACCTTTACTAGCCGGGAAAATTTGACTGGATGGAATAGCAAGGATGAAACAGAAGCAGCAAAATGCTTATTCATTCACTGGCTTCATAGGTTCAGCAGTAAACACTCACTTGTGTTCAGTATATACAGACTGTTTTGTAGAAAGACAAGATATAAAGACCGTAGATATTTGTTTAAGTCTAGAGACCCCAAGAAAGCTTTTCCTAAAACAGTAATTTAAAATAACAATAGATTTGTGTTAAAGACAGTGTCCAAGTCTGCATCAATGAAAGAAATGCCCACAGTGTTCCAGAAAACAAATGGTTTTCTCACAAAACTAGTCGGGGTGACTTGACCCAGAATTTGCCAACTTTTTCTTTTCTTTTGAGAGCTATTTTTTATTAAAGCGGGGTGGGGTGGGCTGGAGAGACAAAGAAAAAAACAATATAGAAAAGTTAATATCAAATACCAAACATTTTTAAAAAACATAAAAAACTAAAAGAAAGATAAGGAAGAAAAAGGAAGAAAAGAAAAAGGATTCTGTTTCCTTATACCCAAAGAGCACCAGACTTGTTTTCTCATAACCAAAGAGCCCCAGTGACCACTGCTTATCATAGAATCATAGAACGGTAGTCTGAAGGGACCACAAATGCCATCTAGTCCAGCCCCCTGCAATGCAGGAATCTCAGCTAAAGCATCCACGACAGATAACCATCCTCTGCTTTAAAACCTCCAACGAAGGAGAGTCCACAGCCTCCTGAGGGAGACAGTTCCACTGTCAAACAACTCTTGCTGTCAGAAAGTTTCCCCGCATGTTTACAGTCACACCTCATGTTACGTCCGCTTCATGTTACGTTCTTTCAGGTTACGTCCCGTGGCGACCCAGAAATACCGGAAAGGGTTACTTCCGGGTTTTGCCTCTCGCACATGTGCAGACGCACAAAATGACATCATGCGCGTGCGCAGAAGCGGCGAATCGCAACCCGCGCGTGCGCAGACGCGCTGCTGCAGGTTGCGATCTTTTCATGTTGCGAAGGGGCCTCGGGAAAGTATCCCGTTCGCAAGCAGAGGTACCACTGTAATCGGAATCTTCTTTCTTGTAACTTGCAGCCGTCGGTTTGAGCTCCTGCTTGACTGCTGCTTTTGACCGAGGCTTATAAGGGATGTGTGAGGCAAAAGAATGAGGCAAGCTGCGCTTAGCTGCCGATAAACTAAATGTCACACCAGCATGCAGAAGCTCATTCTTTGTGCAACTTTGGTAACACCACCCCAGTAATGGACCCTTACCCCTTTCCTCCGGGTGGGTGACTGTTGCGGATCCTCGTGCTCTGTCACCATCCCCAGGCAGTGAAAACAGAACGCACATGGCCAGGCAGCCATTGGGGGAATTCCCCGTGGCTGTCTGGGTAAGGTAAAGGCCGACTCTGGGGTTGCGGCGCTCATCTCGCTTTATTGGCCGAGGGAGCCGGCATACAGCTTCCGGGTCATATGGCCATCATGACTAAGCCGCTTCTGGCGAACCAGAGCAGCGCACAGAAACACTTTTTACCTTCCCACCGGAGTGGTACCTATTTATCTACTTGCACTTTGATGTGTTTTTGAACTGCTAGGTTGGCAGGAGCAGGGACCGAGCAACGGGCGCTCACCCCGTCGCGGGGATTCGAACCGCCGACCTTCTGATTGGCAAGTCCTAGGCTCTGTGGTTTAACCCACAGCACCACCTGCGTCCCAGCTGTCTGGGTAGCTGGGCTCAAATTCTCGCCAGCTTCTGCATTATGAATTGGCCAATGAGTGGCCTCTCCTAGGGGGTGTGCCTTGCTGGCTGAAAGGTCATTGGTTGCACTCATGCCCAGGTAGCCAGGGAGGCATAAAAGCCAGCAGTGCCATCCTACCTCAGTGCAGTCCCACTAAAGGAACAGCCCGCAAAGGACACTTCCCTGTTCTCCTTCATCACCTCCCCAAACCATGGTAGGTTCTCAAACAGACCTTTCTGTAACTATGGTTTCCAGCACAAAGGCAATCTTGTCCACAGTAGACTGGATGTTCCAGATTATTTTTCTAAACCAGCCAGACAACCTGCTGTTGTGTCACCAGATCTCCAAATGGCATCGCCCAGCCAATATGCCGACATCAGCTTTGTAGGGTTGACTCTCCTGATTAAAGATGTGCTCCCTGTTTCTACTGCTGACAGCTCAGCACTATGGAGCAAATAACTGAATATGGGCAGAGCTACCAGAATTGTAAATAGCTCTCTCTGTGTGTGTGTACTTTGAAAGAAAGGAAAGACAAAACTGACAGCCTTTCTGAGGAACTAAAGGGGAAAGCATGCCAAGTTTCACCAAGACAATGGCAGAGAAGCTGATCCTAGGAGTGGGAGAAGAAAAGGGGGGAAGAGATTTTGTACTTGGAGGGTTTCCAAGCAAAGCACTCTTGGAGCGCACAAGTGTGAATCTCCCTCACACTTCAGGCTGAAAGCTGGTTTTAATGAGGTCCACGACTACTTAGTTTCAAAGTGGGAAGTGCACTTTCCCAAACACAACGCTGAACACCCATCTGCAATATGAGCTTTTATTCCCAACTTCCTATTCATTTCTGGATGAGGAGCCACTTAGGTTTCTCTTTCAGCTGTCTAATGAGGGCAAGGTTGACTCTGCGCTCAAAGCCGTAGTTGTGAAATGGTTTGTTTTAGCATCTCCCATTACTTTGGGGGTGACGAAGGAGAACAACAGTGTTGGAACCATCGTAAGAGGGCAATGTTGAGTTCGTCCCAATGTAATACGCTGAAATGTTTTCAGGTAATAACTCCGGAGACACAAAAAAAAGCCTCTTTCTTTTCCACCCCAAACCAACCCAGAAAGCAGCCTATTTAAAGCAAATAATCTTTCAGAAAATAAAATGTGGGAGATGCAAATAGAAATTTTAAAAAAATCAGACTAAGCCTGGCACTAATGCTTCCTAAAACTGCCTATTTTCCTCTTCTTTATAATAATAAATACGAGCCTCCACTAACTAAGCCCAAACAGTGGCGTAGCATGGGTTGTCAGCACCCGGGGCAAGGCAATTAATTTGCACCCCCTAACCCATGGATTTGCGCCCCCTAACCCTAACCCCCAGATGTTGCGCCCGGTGCGGCCGGCCCCCCCTGCACCCCCCACGCTACGCCACTGAGCCCAAATGAAGGAAGGCTAAAGCACTTAGCCAAGAGGAACAGTATTTCACTGCTTGCTCACATTGTGATCTTTGTGGCCTAGTGACTGTATGTTTAAGCCCGCTGTTCCCTGGGGCTGGCGGTGAGGGAAGCTCGGCTTTCCCCACCGCCAGCCCCACAGCCTTCCTGCTGCTCCCTGACCTGCTCTTTGGGGCTGGCAGTGGCTTTCCCCAAAGAGCAGGGCGGGGAGCAGCGGCTGCTCCCCAAGCTTGTGGGGCTGGCGGTGGGGGAAAGCCGTGCTTCCCCCACTGCCAGCCTGTAGAGCAGCGGGAAGGCTGCACTCAGCCTTTCTGCTGCTCCCCGACCTGCTCTTTGGGTCAAGCAGCTCTGGGGTGGCCCGCAAAGCCTCCGCAGGCTATCCCTTCCCGCTGCCCTGTGGAGGCTTCGCGTGGCTATCGCTGGCTTTTGCGGGAGGTGGGGGAAGGGACAGAGTGAGGCTCTCTCACTTCCCCCACCTCCTGCAAAAGCCCCCAAGAACCGCATATCTTTTTTTCTTGAATTCCCTCCCCCGCCTTATGGTCAGGTGCGCCTTATGGAGCAAAAAATACGGAACTGTCCTACTAGGGTAGTTCATAAAAAACTTTTTTTAAAAAAAAAATGCCTGTTCCGGAGGTCTTATCTTATTATACTAGGGATTACATGAAATTTCATGCATATCAGTTAATATCTTGACCCTCCTCCCCGAAAATAGCTGTTTATTTGGCCGTTTTCCTATGTTGTGAAGACTGAAATTTCAATTGAGTGGAGCAGGGTCAAGATTTTAACTGATGTGCATGAAATTTCAGATATAGCTATATATTCCCTAGTTTAGTAAGATAAGACCTTTGGAGCAGGCATTTTTTTTTAAAAAAAAAAGTTTTTTATGAACCACCCTACTGCCCTACTCTCCACTGGGCTTCCCGGGTCCTGGCAAGTTAGCCTATGTGAAGAAAATGAGACTAGGCTGAGTAGATTAGACCTCGCCTTGCCTTCGCCCTGCCCCCTGCATGGAATTTTTCTTGATTTTACTGCTGTGGTGTTTTTGTTTTTTGTTTTGGTAAACCACTTTGCAGGTTTTTTAAAGAATAAATTTTATTAAATAAATAAACAATAAATATACATAAAATAACACAAGCCAAAACGCAATCCATCCTGTAGATTTAAGTATCTATCCATAGTCGCCAGCTTGTTATCAGAGGCCCAGAATCCACATTCCTTTGTAAGAAAATATGAAATAACGTAAAACCATTTTTGCAGGCAAAAAAACCCCACACAATGTGTGTGGGGGGGGTTGACAAGAAATTTTCTGCACCGGGTACCACCTGACCTTCCTACGCCTCTGCTCCTCCAATGAAGCCCAGCAAGCTGGAATCCCAATCAGTAGGGTGGCTAACCTGAGATAGGATGTGATGCTCTGCTGCAAGGCCTGATGGATTTCAGAAAGTGCTGACGCTTAGCCACACCTCTCCCACTCATCATGCTGTAGAAATAAATTCTGCCGTAGACTGTATGCTAGGAACCTAGATAGTTCCTGTGATTTATGGTCTGGGTCTATGTGCAGATGTCAAGTCTCTCTATGCATTACTCCTGGCTATTCAATCTGTGAAGATACTTTAAAGGCCGCTAGTCCATCTGTCCTTTTAATTCAGCCGCACTGAAGTGCTTCTCAATTCATGCTATAGGGTGGAATTATGCTAATAAGTAAGAGGAGCGGAATGGGATGGATGTGTTGACTACTGAAGCCTGAAAAGTTCTTTTTCGGGCTAATTTGAAGTGGCTTTTCCCTATGAATTCATAGAGGAAATGGACATTTGCGGCAGGGCTTGGGGGAAAGGTAGACTGGGAGCTACCAGAAGATCTCTGGATGATTTGAGAAAGGTTGGCAATGAGTGTCTTGGCAAGAACAGAGCAGCTTCCCCACCTTCTAAATCAAGTTGTTAGAATCTCTAATTGAGGAACCTTTTTCAGCCTAAAGGAAGCATTCCTTCTAAGCGAGCTTTCGGGAGCCACATGCCAATGGAGGGGGTGGCCAGAAGCCAAAGTGGATGGAACAAGAGACAAAAATACTATCATTCTACACTTGGCTCGTTTCTACACAACCAGTCTTCCAACCAGGCAAACAAAAGACAACATCAGAATTCAAGGGCACATTCCAGACAGGTAAAGAAAATCTCAAGGAAGGCCTGAAGCAGATCCATGAATGGTGTGGCTAAAGACCAGAGAGCCAATCAGTAAAGCTTGGAGGGTTGCATTTGGCCCCCAAGCCAGAGATTTCCCACTCGTGCCCTAATCTGTAATAACTCAAATGTAGATTTGCACTGGGTGTGAGAGTCTTAGAGAAGGGCTAGTACCTTTGGTGGGGGGTACATTATGCTATTTCTGGGCTAGTTTGTGCACCTTTGGTCCACACCCTGTGCTCAGCTCTCACCTGTGGCTCCTAGAAGTTTTCAGCATGTGACAGCAGCCACACCCTGGGAATGTCTTCAACTGGCCGGCTAAACCTGGTGAGATTAGGTGATGGGCCTCAAACCCTCGTTGAGTTAAGGACTTCTCCTGCAAAGACAGGATCCAGCAGATTGAGCAGAAGAGACCAATAGCGGGTCCAATGGTCGAGAAGGCGGTTTCTGTACATGCAGCAGTGGGAATTGAGGGGCAAATGGGACTCGTCAACCTGGAAAGATGGCCCATCTAGGAGAAGGAAAACCCTCATCCTAAACCTGTGCTGCCTGGTGAGACGTATTTGGGAGAAGACAGTTGGGTGGCATCTTGTATGGTGACTGGAGTGGCCACATAACACCTGTCTTGAAAGACCTACACTGGCTCCCAGTACGTTTCCAAGCACAATTCAAAGTGTTGGTGCTGACCTTGAAAGCCCTAAATGGCCTCAGCCCAGTATACCTGAAGGAGCGTCTCCACCCCCATCGTTCAGCCCGGACACTGAGGTCCGGCGCCGAGGGCCTTTTGGTGGTTCCCTCGCTGCGAGAAGCCAAGTTACAGGGAACCAGGCAGAGGGCCTTCTTGGTAGTGGCACCCGCCTTGTGGAACGCCTTCCCACCAGATGTCAAAGAGAAAAAACAACTACCAGACTTTTAGAAGACATCTGAAGGCAGCCCTGTTTAGGGAAGCTTTTAATGCTTAATAGACTATTGTATTTTAATATTCTGTTGGAAGCCACCCAGAGTGGTTGGGGAATCCCAGCCAGATGGGCAGGGTATAAATAATAAATTATTATTATTATTATTATTATTATTATTATTATTATTATTATTATTATTATTATTATTACTCCTTCCAGCAACTCCTGCAGCCAGGCTTGTGCCAAACATATTGCTCTGCTTCCCTTTGGTCTTGTCATCTGGGCAGTCCAGGACCGCCCCGGGGAGGTCACTTTGGTACTGCTAACACGGCAGCTTGACTTCACTCCCAGAGGCGCACTCCATTGTCTCTTGGGACAGACAGATGCCAACAAGAGATTGGCACTTGCATATGCAGGTCATCTCAGTGTATGGCTCATTGGGTGTCTGTCCACCTGGGCACTGTCCCCTGGGCAAACGGTCGCAAGTTAATCTGGCCCTGCCAAAGCATAACTGGTGGTTTATTGCCACTGTTGTCTGTAGGCAGACCCAAACTGTGAGTCAGCGAAGCCTTTTTCGAATTATAGCTGGCATTACAGTCTGACTAGGAAGAGTATTATAAGCATGATTTGACTGCAGTCAAGGATTTACTATAGGAAACAGCTGGGACGTGAAAGCAAAATGTAATCTTGGTGATATAAACTGTGTCACAACCTCTATTAGAATTATGCAGTGAAGCAGACTGCAGATGAAGATTTTGCTAACATCTCAATTCTGACCTTTCTTTGTTATTTTGGGCCCAAAAGAAAAAGCCTTCCATGACTCACAGTTTGGGACTGCACAAAGACAACAGGGCAATAAAATATTGATTATGCTTTGGCAGGGCTAGATTAATGGTTCCAGAGCCACATTCTTTCTTGCCAGCGTTCAGATAAAGACATAGGCTCCTTTTCTTTACTGTTTTCCTGCAAGATGGTGGATGCAAAACCAGCCAAACTATGCATCCAGACATCACAAGTAGCTCTGACCCATGGCTGAGGCTCAAGCTACTGTTACACAGAGTTTCTATTTTCTTTCTTCTATGGTGGCTGTTTTTGACCAGCATCTGCCAGACCAGGTTGCAAAGTCAGAGTAATTAATTGTTTCCCCTTCGGCCATTTTCCAGCTCCATCACCCTCCACAGTGTGCTTTTTCACCCATGGGAGAAAAGTCAGTGAATTCCCATATCCTCAGTATATATCCCCCAAATAATAGCTGAAAACACAGCATGAGAAATGTGATTTTGAGTTGAAAGAGACAGAAGGGGGCAGGATTAATTAACTCCTTCCTGTTTGTCCTTCCTTCCCCACATTTGCAG
The DNA here is from genome assembly GCF_964188305.1 of Podarcis bocagei. NCBI lineage: Eukaryota > Metazoa > Chordata > Lepidosauria > Squamata > Lacertidae > Podarcis > Podarcis bocagei. The sequence continues at coordinate 41,523,696 of NC_138143.1, read as the reverse complement.
CCTGATCAGGCTAGCGTCGGGGATTTTTTCCCCTTGAACGGAGGCAGAATCTACGAACAGCCTGATCCTATGCATGCTCACTCAGAAATAAGCTGCAGTAAATTCAGTGGGATTCATTACAAAATATGGACTATTAGTTTATCAGCCAAGTGGCTGAGGATTTGCTGGTCTGTACCAGCAGTTGCATAGCTGCATTTGTAGCAACTGAAGTTTCTGAACCGTCTTCAAAGGCAGCCCCACATAAGGCACATAACAGTAGTCAAGTATGGATGTAACTAGTATGTGGGACACAGGTGGCGCTGTGGGTTAAACCACTGAGCCTAGGGCTTGCCGATCAGAAGGTCGGCGGTTCGAATCCCCACGACAGGATGAGCTCTCATTGCTCGGTCCCAGCTCCTGCCAACCTAGCAGTTCGAAAGCATGTCAAAGTGCAAGTAGATAAATAGGTACCGCTCCGGCGGGAAGGTAAACGGCATTTCCGTGCGCTGCTCTGGTTCGCCAGAAGCGGCTTAGTCCTGCTGGCCACATGACCAGGAAATTGTATGCCGGCTCCCTCGGCCAATAAAGCGAGATGAGCGCTACAACCCCAGAGTTGGTCATGACTGGACCTAATGGTCAGGGGTCCCTTTACCTTTAGTATGTGGGTAACCCTAGCCTGATCCAACTAATCTAAGTAGTGTTGCAGTTGGCATACATCTTAAGCTTGGACCCCTCCAAGCTGCAAATTCTGTCCTTTTTAGGGAGAGCACAATCCCCTTCAGGACCAACAATACATCTCAATTTTTAGAGACTATATGATGTTGTACAGTTTCACATTCATCCCAATAGGTAGAAATAAACATAGTTTGGTCTGATTAGACAATTCCTGTGCTTTACAGCAGTAAAACTGAACTAGGTGCTTCCTCAAAGATCTGCTGGACCTAGGCTGTTGAGGTCGTCATGAGGCTCAAACCCACAAGCCTGAGATTGAGTCTCATGCTCTACCAACCGAGCTATTCAGAGAGAGAAGCATTTCAGCAATCTGGCTGAAGGAAGGCTGGGACTGCAGTGTAGGAAAACCAACTACAGTGGTTGTTGTTGTTGTTTAGTCGTTTAGTGGTGTCTGCCTCTTCGTGACCCCCTGGACCAGAGCACGCCAGGCACTCCTGTCTTCCACTGCCTCCCGCAGTTTGGTCAAACTCATGCTGGTAGCTTCGAGAACACTGTCCCACCATCTCGGCCTCTGTCGTCCCCTTCTCCTTGTGCCCTCCATTTTTCCCAACATCAGGGTCTTTTCCAGAGAGTCTTCTCTTCTCATCAGGTGGCCAAAGTCTTGGAGCCTCAGCTTCAGGATCTGTCCTTCCAGTGAGCACTCTGGGCTGATTTCCTTCAGAATGGATCGGTTTGATCTTCTTGCAGTCCATGGGACTCTCCAGAGTCTCCTCCAGCACCAGAGTTCAAAAGCATCCATTCTTTGGCGATCAGCCTTCTTTATGGTCCAGCTCTCACTTCCATACATCACTACTGGGAAAAACATAGCTTTAACTATATGGACCTTTGTTGGCAAGGTGATGTCTCTACTTTTTAAGAACTTAATTCATTCCAGAGGTCCGTTCTTAACCTGAAACTGTTCTTAACCTGAGGTACCACTTTAGCTAATGGGGCCTCCCGCTGCCGCCACCCAATTTGTGATCTCATGCCGAAGCAAAATTCTTAAGCCGAGGTACTATTTCTGGGTTAGTGGAGTCTGTAACCTGAAGTGTCTGTAACCCAAGGCACCACTGTATTATTCTTTCAGAGATCTTAACATGTTGGACACAACTTGGCCACCTAGAAATATACTCTGCCCCCGCTACAAATGTTTGGTTTATTTCCTGGTGCCCCCACTCTCCAGCACTATTATAGGCCACAAGTTCCCCATCCCTGGTGAAGTCTCTGCAGCCAATCTGCTATAATCTGAATCAAGGGCAGGTTCCAAACAGCTCCGCAAAGAGAGCATTGCCGTAGAGTGTGTTTATTTTTAGTCCCGTATTTCAAAGTTCTGTTTTGCAATCTGTTCTCTTCTTGACTCTGAAAACCCCAATCTCTCCTCATGGAGAGAGTTTTCTAATTGTAAGTCTTTAAGAGTTTTGTATTTTATGAGAACTGCTTTGGGGACTCTGGTGGGGAAAGCAGAATAGGAAAAGAGAGATACCAATCTAATCGTAGACAACTAGTTAGCTAGCTACATAGCATATATCTAGCCATGTCCAGTAGTGTTCCCAAAACCCAAACTGATCCTTTCGGCAATGGGTGGGGGTTTTGTTGTTGTTGTTGTTATTTAGTTGTTTAGTCACGTCCACCTCTTCATGACCCCCTGGACCAGAGCACGCCAGGCACTCCTGTCTTCCACTGCCTCCCGCAGTTTGGTCAAACTCAAGCTGGTAGCTTCGAGAACATTATCCAACCATCTCGTCCTCTGCCGTCCCCTTCTCCTTGTGCCCTCCATCTTTCCGAATGTCAGGGTCTTTTCCAGAGAGTCTTCTCTTCTCATGAGGTGGCCAAAGTCTTGGAGCCTCAGCTTCAGGATCTGTCCTTCCAGTGAGCACTCTGGGCTGATTTCCTTCAGAATGGATCGGTTTGATCTTCTTGCAGTCCATGGGACTCTCCAGAGTCTCCTCCAGCACCAGAATTCAAAAGCATCAATTCTTCAGTGATCAGCCTTCTTTATGGTCCAGCTCTCACTTCCATACATCACTACTGGAAAAACCAGAGCTTTTTCTATACGGACCTTTGTTGGCAAGGTGACGTCTCTGCTTTTCCCCTTACATAACAGGCATATTTTCCATCTCCAGATTCAGTCGGTGACCTATCATCAGCAACCTACCCTTACCTGAATTTCATCTCAGTGTCAATTAAAGCAATTATACTTAACATGCTCTGCTCACTTTTGCACCTGGCCCCCCACACCCCAAGCATGTGGCCCTCAAAGTTTGCTGAGGAGAGTGTATTCTCAGGTTGAAAAAGATTCCCTGCCCGGGCTGCAGCAGCGGTCTTTTGCAGCATCGTGACATGACACAAAGGATTAATCTCGAAAGAAGAAACATTAACCAGAAGCCTTATCAGACAGATATAGCAAATGGGATTTGTTTTGATTAAAAACAAAAACAAAAACCAACTCAGAGGAAATCATTCCTTTTCCAACCCCCCAGCCCAAAGTATTAGTTTTGATCTAACAATGGAAACAAGAGAATATTCTGTGCAGGAGATAAGCAGAGAGAGGGATATAACCAGCTTGCCCCACCGTCTGAAACAGGAGCCAAAGGCACTTACAGGGTCACACAGGAGAGAGTATTGCAGAGATTCGGGCTGGTAATTCAAGGTTTTCACTTTGTTCTGCAGCATCTGACTGATGTGTTCTGCAGTACCTTTCTAATGTGTTCACCCGGATATAAAAAATGAAATCAAATGATGTATCTTACTAGATTTGCTGTAAGCACTTCGGGCATTGCTGAATCTTTGACCTTTCTATTTTCTGCGTTGCAACTGAAGATGTGCGCTAACCAATGTGACATTTGAGATCCACAGCAGAATATTGCAATTCAGTCATTATGGGTGTTCACGGGCACAATGTTTGACATTCTCTTTGGGTTGTGTGTATTTTTAATAAATGATAGGCAAGAAGATGCCGGAGAGTGGTTTTTAATTGGTTTATTTTGATGCACTTAATTTCACCGAGCTTCTCATTTTGTTGGTCATGATGTGAAAGCGCCCCGGTCTCCCCTACTTGAGTTACGTAGATGAGATTATTTCGCTCTTGCTCTTGAGTCCTCAAAGAGTTACCCCTCTGTTATTTATAGTTGTTTACAGTTTGATATAAATAATGTTAGTTATACTGATGATTCTGTAAAAAGATGTTCTTTACTCTATGGATTAATTAGCTAATGCAGGTCTGAAGGTTGTCCAGCAGACATAAGAATAGAGGCAATAATTTAAAGGGCTGTGGATATGCACACTCCAATTTGTTTTCCATAACTAATCAGCTTGTCACACAATTTTAGATGTAAAGTTGTCATTTTTTAAATAAAAAAAAAGCTGTGGTCAATATCAAGCCAGTAATTATTTTAACTCACATTAAATTATAAATTGGTTGTCTTTCCTGTTATTAACTGAATTGTATTTTTGCTCCCCTTACAATTAATTTATTTGTCTTCATATTATTCAGGCTTTCACTTATGAATAGATTAATTTCCTTGATGCCCGGTGTCAGATTTCTTGGCTGCAACATGATGAGACCCTCTTCTACAAAAAAAATAAAAAATAAGGAATGACCTTGAATACAAAAAGGGTGTCCCAATGTGTTGGAAAACATTCAAGCGATTCCACACACGCACTGAGACCTCTAGCTTTCCCCCTTTGAACAACAGCTTATCAAGCTACGTTAACAAACTGATGTGGAAACTTTCTTGAGTTCCAAAAGAATTTGGTTGTGTGTTTTAATTGAGTATGGTTAATGAAAGGGGAAAGCCTATGGATTGTGTGGAGACAGTAAGAAGAAACACTGTGGACACTTCGCATATATTTTCCTGTTGCAATCCTTACAACAATCTTATAAGAGAGGTGCAATTTTCTCAGTGTGTCCCTATTTAGGGATTATTGTACCTAGGTTTATTCTACATACATACTTAATTTTATTTGTATGTCGCCTTTCTGCAGTTCAAACCATGCTCAGGTGACTTGCAACATGGGTGTGTGTGTGTGGAATAACTACAACATACAAAAGTACCGTTGTCAACCTGTACAGTTATTCAGCCCCATAAGCATGTACTGACCTACTGGTTCTGCTTATTCAGAGGTGAGGTGAACGAGAATTCAGAAGTTCAGATGTTCAGAAGTTGTCGAAGAGACATTCCATGAGCTTTTCATGAGTACCTGAGAGGGAAACAGAAAACACCACAGAATGAAAGATATTCCCTGTTAACTGGCACATGTGTTAGGACCTCTGATTCGCTCAGCTCACAGCCAGAGGAAGCAAAAGGGAATTCTTGCGGTTACTGTGCAGAGGATTCTCTGCCTCATTTATTTAAAAGAAGAGGAGGAGGAGGAGGAGGAGGAGGAGGAAGAAACCAAAATGCAAACAGGAATAAAAAGACCTGAACCAGTTTTTTCTCAGATTGTGTCTTCCTTTATTGTGTTTTGGGAATTCTGGTGTTGGAGCTGTTGTTGCTCAGAGCCACCATGGAGAAAGGCCTGAGGAGAATGAGAGAGGTCTAGCTGCCCATGGGCAGCCTTCGTGTGGCCAGACCCACCCCACCTCATTTGGCTTTGTTTTGCAGGTGGGATCTCCCTTTCAAACCTACATCCTTCAGCTCTCTCTGCTGGTATCTGCAGCAAGGGGGAACCTTTTGAAAATGACGGACTGGAACATCTTTCCATAAGCACTATCCACATCACTGAGCTTTGGGGCACTGCCAGTCGCCTCACAGTGTTTAAGGGTCAAGTTGGTGGCAAAGTGGCCCTGAGAGAGATCATCTACCCCAAGACATTTGAGCGCTTGATGCAAACCACAAAACGACACCTCTCTCACCACCAGGGAAGAAGGATTGAGTGAAGATGTACACCAGGAACAAGGGGGATAAAGATCAACCTCAGGATCTTCTGCCCCTGTGGATTCTGCCACCTGAGGTGGTTGCCTCATCTTGCCTCATGGCAGTGACGTAGCGTGGGGGGTGCAGGGGGGGCTGGCCGCACCGGGCGCAACATCTGGGGGTTAGGGTTAGGGGGCGCAAATCCACGGGTCAGGGGGCACAAATCCACGGGTTAGGGGGCGCAAATTACTTGCCTTGCCCCGGGTGCTGACAACCCACGCTACGCCACTGCCTCATGGATGGGCCAGCTCTGATCTACCACCATCTTAGTAGGCCATGGAGCAGAGCCGTCTTTCACATAGGGCTTAGTGGTGCGTCGCGCCAGGACACCAGCCTCTCAGGAGCACCCCAGCAAGTGGGGGAGCTGTGCTGCTTTGCCAGTGGCCTCCCCTTTCCCTGCACGCCCACCAGCTGTGCCCCACCAAGCATATGGCTGGTGGACGTGCAGCTTCCCTCCCAAGCCTCTGTGGGGATGACTCTTCCTCAGCGGCATGGGGTAGAGTTGTGTCCCCCCCGGTGGCTGGCAATGCGCAGCTACGGCCACCCCAACACTATCTATGGTGATTTGGGGGCTCTGGGTGGATATTTGCACCCCGGTGCCGCATCTGCTAAAGACGGCCCTGCCATAGAGTATCCTGGTTCTCTCACCCTTCGTTGGGACTTTGGTACAAGGTAAGATGAAAAAGATGGTGGGACAGTGTTCTCAAAGCTACCAGCATGAGTTTGACCAAACTGCAGGAGGCAGTGGAAGACAGGAGTGCCTGGCGTGCTCTGGTCCAGGGGGTCACGAAGAGTCAGACACGACTAAACGACTAAACAACAACAAGATGAAAAATTAGTTGGCTACAATCTCTAGTGCTATTGTGACAACTGAAAGGGTTTCCTTCGGGTCAGCTGGGTGATTATCTGGGTAGGAAGTGGTGGCAAACTCAAGCCTCTCGCCACTGTGCTTTAATGCCTCAACAATAATATCATATAAGTGCAGTTGGGGGAGGAGCGTGAATCAACATGCCAAGTAAAAATTAACAGACTATGTAATGTTATTTACTCCAAGTGCATGGTATTCACATTTTTCCAAATTCCTAACCACAAGACTACATCCGTCATATGTTGTTCAAAAACACATACAAACTACGCTAATCTTCAAAACAGCCAAGACCTAAATAAATAACTAATTCACATCTCACCTTTTTTCAATATTATACTTGTAAATTTGTAGTTATCGGCATCATCAGCTCCCCCACAGAGCTCCACAGTGTACAATGGCTCAGGTCCTGCCCCAAGAGGTTTGAAATCTAAAATTCAATGCACATTTTTGGGAGGAAGAAGGATAGGATACAAATACTGCAGAAAAATTAATTTGCTCTCTTTCCTCCTCCAAGACTAGAATGCTTAACTAAAACATGGTGCATAATAAAATGTTTTTCTGACTATTTTTACCCTTGCCTGCTCAGATGCCACATTAAATTAATTATGTACCTTATCTGAATACCTTATTTCCATCTAATTCCTCCATTGTGTTCCTACAGCTTGAACACTCCGGCTAACGCAGTTCAGGTCATGCTTTCATCAAAGCTAACCCTGAGACCCAAGGGAATTGGTTCAGAGTGCGACACCCCCCCCCCCAAGACACGGATATCCTTTTGCAAAAGCCCAATGCAAACATCAAAACCACACATTCCCAAGAATCAAATAAGTTTGATTAAAGAGGAACAAACTTCTGCCAATCAGTGCACTAGCATTAAGTTTATTTTCCGAGAAAGTGATTTTCGCTACCCATTTCCTGAAAACCTTGCCAGCACTTTTGGTTTCCATTCTTGGCCACTGCCCCCATCTCTTCCCCACCCCCATCACAAAGCAGGGACAGGTCTACCAATACCCTCCAGCTCCTCACCCAGTCACAAACAGAAACCACAACTCCTTTGTTTATATTATTTCTAGGGTTTGCAACTCTTGTAACACTTGCAGAAACTGCATCCTTAGATCAGAACAAGAAACAGCCAACTGAGCTATCTGCTCACCTGCTCATCCAGAAAGCGCAGAAATCTTGGGATACAAAATATAATGAAACAGCTCTATGTGGTGAACAAGCTCCGGCATGTCCTATCTCTGTGAGTTCACGTGGTGAAAGAGAACAAAAGAGGAAACTTAACTTCCTTCCAGGTGAGGGGCATGACCTAGATGAGTCTAGGAATAAAGTTCTATGTTCTTAAGCCCTTCGTGCATTAACTAACCCTAACTGCCCTAGCTATAAGGTAAAGGGACCCCTGACCATTAGGTCCCGTCGTGACCGACTCTGGGGTTGCGGCACTCATCTCGCTTTATTGGCCGAGGGAGCCAGCGTACAGCTTCCGGGTCATGTGGCCAGCAGGACTAAGCCGCTTCTGGCGAACCAGAGCAGCGCACGGAAACGTCGTTTACCTTCCCGCTGGAGCAGTACCTATTTATCTACTTGCACTGGCGTGCTTTTGAACTGCTAGGTTGGCAGGAGCTGGGACCGAGTAATGGGAGCTCACCCCGTTGCGGGGATTCAAACCACTGACCTTCTGATCGGCAAGTCTTAGGCTTTGTGGTTTAACCCTCAGCGCCACCTGTGTCCCGTGTCTCTCGCTAGTTATATTTGAATGCAATTTCCCACACCAGTCATAGAAGGCAGGGCAGAAGGTGGGGAGACGAACCAATATCACTTTACCAGCCTGAAGCTGGTGCAGCAATCATGCCTGGATTGTACCCCATACAACATTTTGTTGGCAGCAGCTGGCAAGAAGAACATCTATTCTCCACTCATTCCAACACCAGCCCACACACACACCAGTTCAGCATAAGAGCAGAGGGTTGGATTATTGACCTATGGTTGCTTCTGAGACAGTTATTTATAGCTCACCTTATTTGAATATATTCATACTACAAAATCCTTTCCTGGTTGAAACTATTTGATTTCTAAATGCCCCATCATGTTTTATCAAACCTTTGTATCTAAGCATCTTGTATCCCTTCCAATTTTTAAATCTCTTCCCAATGTCAGTGTCTTTTCATATTGATCTCACAGGTGACAAATTTGGTCTTAACATTTTATACTGGTCTCATATTCTTTGCCAGCTAGATATCAAATCATTATTTTTCACTTTGTTAACTCTCGTCTCTTTTTTCCCTGCCCATAATATTTGATGTGATGGAGTATTCATCAAATCTCTCTCAAAAAGATACAGTATCTCAGAGTCTGACTCTATCATCCATTTTGTAAGCCAAGTAATATAATTAGCAGCATAATAAATGTTTATGTTTTGGACCCACAAGCCTCCTCCCACTATAAATAAACTGGCAGTGATCTACCCATTGGATTGACCAGAGTTGTTGAGTTGTTGAGCTTTGCAGGGGGGGGGATGAACGATTAGGATCCCATGATCGACCATGATTGACCACAGACACCCCGCGATCGACCGGTAGATCATGATCGACCTGAACTAGATGATGCTCAGGGTCCCTTCCAACTCTACAATTTTGTGATTCCACGAATTAGCAAATAATTCACATAATTTGTAGATTAGGCCACCCAGCTTTGTGCAAGTGGAATATGGCAACCCTACTGTGTTGTAGCCACCAGAAAAGGTTTTCCTTAGGATACCTAGGATACGGCCTAGGACCCTCGTACCTACGGGACCGCCTCTCCTGGTATGCCCCACAGAGAAACCTACGGTCTGCAAATAAAAACACCCTGAAGGTCCCAGGCCTCAGAGAGGTTAGGCTGGCCTCAACTAGAGCCAGGGCCTTCTCGGCTGCGGCTCCAACCTGGTGGAATGCTCTGTCACAAGAGACTAGGGCCCTGCGGGACCTGACATCTTTCCGCAGGGCCTGCAAGACAGAGTTGTTCCGCCAGGCCTTTGGTCAGGGCGCAGCCTGACTCCCTCCTCTGGCAACCTGCACAGAATTTTGTTTAATCGGTTGCCATCAATTTGATTTTAACTAATTTTTATAATGAAATATTTTTAGAATGTGTTATTATTTGATTGTTTATTTGATTGTTGTTAGCCGCCCTGAGCCCGGCTTGGCTGGGGAGGGCGGGATATAAATAAAATTTATTATTATTATTATTATTATTATTATTATTATTATTATTATTACCTAAGGAGTTGATGATACAGGGGAGGTTTGATCCAGGGACTTTCTGATTGACAGCACATCCTCTTAGTTACCATATTACTGTTGACATTTCCATTCCACCTTAAGGAACAGACATGGGATTGTTACATGTCACATGTCTGTTTACATTCCAGCACAGCATGCTGGGAACTTCCATTGTGTATTGCTTTTGCTTTTAGCTGTTCTCTCTGAGACGAAGTGAGTGAGAGAGAGACCACATGTTTCTTTGCCCTGATTTATGATTAATAAATCTGTAGTTGCAGTATGCTTCCACAAGCCTCACGCCTATTCTGTGTGCGCAGTTCGATCTGCTGATAGTGTGCCCTGGCTGACTAAGCCCGGGTCCCTGATTTACGTTGGAGCAGAAGTGATGGTTTTCGCAGCGGGAAGGCCCTCTGCATGCTGACAATTACACCATTTGTGAAATTCACTCTAAAGCCAATTGTGGTGTTTGCCTCCTAGGATGGGTCATAAGGAAAGGATTAAAATGGGTGTGATGTGATTGGCCAGTGAGAATGCAAGGGGGGAATAAAAGTTAGAGTGGGAGATTTTGAAAGTCAGTTGAGTTGAGAGTTGAGGTTTGGGAGTTGAAGAAGGAAGAGGGAGGTTTAGGTGTGGGTTGGTAGAGTTTTATTGTGAGAGAGTGAGAGGAATTGTTAGGTGGAGTCAGATAGATAGTTGGAATAATCAGTTTGGAGTTGTTAGGAACTAAGATTAAGAAAGTGACAAGAGAAAAATTAACTGTAACCATAAACTTGTTCCTGCATTTAAAAATAAACTTGATTATTTGTTTGTGGTAACAACTGACTGGACTCCGTGTGTCCCCGTGAGATACGGGGTGGTGGCAGCGGAAAAAGCAATCGCAGTGGCGGCACAGGGTCAATAGACCGTCAAACATCCAGGGGCCCTGTGTGTTATCGCCACACCAATGTATATATGTGTATACATTTCTCGTAACCCACTGGATGCACAGACTACCTGTCGTGATTGTAGAAAATAGCTCATGCTACCACAGAGTCCAAATGTACACTTAGATTTAAGTAGCCATATTCTCTGTGGAGTTAAAAATGGTTTTTAAAGTTGTCCCAAGTATGTGATTTCCGTTACTCATATCTGTAAAACATGAATGCGTTTCATTTAGAACTTCATGCTGGAGCAGGGGAGGGAAACTGCTCTCAAACCTAAGTGCTAAGCAATTTAAAATACCTGCCTTGACATGTTTCGCTTGTGACAATCTGAAGGTATAAAATTTAATCAGAGAAGGAGCGTGTGAGTAATAGCAATTCCCATGCCCCCAAAAAAGGGCTGGAATGTAGCATTAAATTTTACAAAACTGGGGAAAAGTACCACTTCTATGAGCTTTTAAAAAATATTAGCTATCGGTATTTCCAAACGACACTAATACGGCCATTTACATGAGCGGCGCAGGTTATCCATTATTAGAGAGCGCTTGTGAAGAAATGAGCAGTTGCGTTTACTTCGGAAATAAATCCACTTTTGGCAAGTGGCAAGTCTTGGGCTGAGACTGTAAACAGATGGTGATTGCCATCTCATCAGAAGCCCTTCTCAGAAGGATTTAAGGTATGCTTTGCAAGGATAAACACTTTGCCTTAGCTGAAACAGCCCTGAGTATGGTGAAGAATCTACCTATACCAACAAGAAGATTTTCCAAATTACATCTCTTTGCTACATGCCTATCCCATTAACGCATCCACCTTGTTGTTCATACCCCTGTAATGATCATTTCTGAAGCATTTACATCCTGTGTTTGGCCGGCCGCTTGCTGCTTGCTCAGTGGCAAGATTATTGATTGCAAGCACTTATTAAGAAAGTATGAAGCAATAAGCCATGAGAGCTGTTGATAGTACAGACAGCAAAGCTGGCAATTACATAGGGATCAGGGAGATTATTACACACAGAGCCTTCATAAATATGACTGATTGTTATTGCAGTGGCGTGATGACTTAGAATTAAAATGTATTATTATTGATTTTTTTATTTTTATTGCATTTTAAATCTACATCTTTTTAATGCACTGGTCTCCTAACCTTCAGCCAGAATTGGTTACTATTATCCACTGATTTATGAATGCATCCAGGAGTAACAGTATCTCCACCCTTCAGTATACATATTTTTCATTTGCTGTACAGAGAATGTGGCGCAACCCGTTTGATTGATGAAAGTCCCTTTGTTGACATTATTGCATTGCCTTTAAGGACGCTTTAAGGCAAGACTTTTTTAATAAGGGAAAAAAAACACACCCCAGCATTTACAAAACCTTTGCTGTTTACTTTACTTTCTGCATTTACCTTATCTTTCTCGTGGGAAAGTGTGTTTTCAGGAAAGAAAATAATAATTTCAATTTCGCCATTACAATTACTATGGGCATCGTAATAACATTGGCCTACGAGAAAATTGTAGGGGGTGCAACTCAAATATCAGATTGGAATACATCATCAAGTCCAAGTGTAATTGCAAACTATAAAACAGGAAAATCCAAAAGCAGCAGCAAAGCTATGATTGCTTGCAGAATTTAGTAAGATAGAGCCAGATGAACCCAGCAATCATATGCAGAAGAGAAAAATTAAAATCACTCTGTGACCAGAAAGACTAATGTTTTAGAAACACAGGCCAACCACTGCAGTTTTCATATTTGCATTATAGATTATAAAAAAGTAATGTAAAGACACCTGGAACCAGCAATTAGATAAAGCGCGTCTGACGTCTATTACATGATTTTATTTATAAATCAAATATTTAAAATATTAAATTTTGTTGATGAGTCAACTCCCTTCATTTCAGTTTGGAATCCAGCCAGCAATTACAAGTATATTTGGAATACTTTTTAAATAAAGAAAAATCACTTTCCCCGCAGATTTCTAAAGTGACTTGCAGTGTTTGTTGGATTTTATTATGTTGACTTAAATTCATGTATATAAGTTTGTTCAGTTCCTGGACGTCAATTGCAACTCAAACAGAGATAAATGAATATTTATTTATTTATTTATCGTTTCTTAAAGCGTATGTACTGCCTGATTGTTAAAAGAGTGGTTTATTTAAAAAAGAATAAAATAATAAAATCTCTAAATACCGTACATAAAAATAATATAAAACAATGATCATAGAATCATACAAATGAAAGGAATATATGGCTGTCCTGATAGGCTTACTAAAACATATGATATATAAAAGGCACGTCCAACTCCCAAGAGACTGCGATCTACTTCCAGAGTTGTTGAGCTTTTTGGGGGGGTCTTTGTTTCATACTGCGATCGACCTGCTGGGCACCAGCAATCAAACAGTAGATTGTGATTGACGGGTTGGACATGCCTGATATATACAAGACAGCTGAGGGAGGCAGCTCTTTTTGTTTCTTCCTTCTTCGCCTTCCCTTTCCTTCACAAAAAGTCTTCCCATCACTTCCTCTGCTCCTAGAAGCAGTGCTTCCCCCCCCCAAAAAAAAAATATTTAGGGGTCCTCACATTTCAACCCAAGAAAATCACCATATTATAGTTCAAATCAGGAAAAATAAATACAGCAAATGGACAAAAGTACAAAGATTCACAAAATGTTTAGGGGTATGCGTACCCCTGCGTCCCCCCAGGAAAAAAAACACTGCCTAGAAGAGATGTCCCTGGGAAAGTTGCCTCTCCCTGAATATTAACCCAGTCTTGGCGGAACGTTTTCATATGCACCCACCCCCTGAAATTTGTGACAATCCCCCGGCCAAATACTTCAGCCCAGCACTATTTTTCATACGCTGTATCTTCCCTGAGTTCACTTTTCTTCGATGTTCTTCAGATGCTGAAAATTGCAGCTTGGGTTTGCCCAACAGTATGATGGGCAGGAAATTTGCTGCCTTCTCTTTACGTCCACTTATGCGCTATCTATGTCAAGAAAGTCAATATTGCAAAACGAAAACCAAAAAACCTGCCATGAGTCTCTAGCTATTCATTTCCCATCCCTGGAATTTCCAGCACTTGGGATAATGCATATTCTGCAATGTGCATGATTCAGAAAAAAGAGGTGTAAAGCACCAGGGTGCTTGGTGGCTGAATATTAAACATAAAGAGGACACTCTAGAAGACTGAATTGAGAAGCAACAGCTTGTACAGAGCAGGTGGCCTCAGCGTGTGGTTTCGCTGCTGAAAAATGAATGGCTTTCCCTTAAACCTGCATTTCGTGTGAGATTGTTTGGAGGTGGGGAACCAGGAGGAGGGAATGGAGACAGCTGACTCTCTTCATGGGGGGTTGTTGCTGTTGTTTGCTTTCTTCAAACATCTGAAAGTGACCCCCCTCCCCCCAAAAGCAACACATTATGTACTGTTAGATAACTAGCAAAATTGTTCTATTACACTATTAAATTGTTAAACAATGGAGCACAAAATCAATAACCGTTTAGCACCTGCTGTTTTGATTACAAAATTCAAGTGGCGCTGCAATTCTTTATCTTGGAAATATTCAATTTAGCTGGGACAGAAGGAGACCGTGATTAATTTGCCTTTTTAGTATGATGTCATTAAAAATATATTTTAAAAGGGAACGTTAACGTTCGATTTTAATTTTATGGAATTAATCAGAGCTTTTGAGCGATTTGTAAAGTCGCGGTGCACCCGTATATTTTATCTGGGATGGAGCTGTTGAAGTGTAGAGTGTTTTCCGATAGACTTTTTGATTTGTATTAGCAATGTCACCGTGGGGGGGGGGGTTGTTGTTCCCCTTTCAGTGGATCAAAGACTCCTCTGCCATTCAATGAATGACCAGAAGCTTCCATGCTGTGATGAAGGGTGCAGTTGGCCTCTGTACAAGTAGGAAATACATATATTGTTGGAGAAAGCATTTCAAATTGTAGGTCATTCTGCACAAATGCAAATACACCCTGCTGAGTTGCTGCTGGAGCCAACTCCATGCAGGAACCTTCCAGGAGATTCTGGGATGTGTGTACCTCTGCCCCATGTGGTAAAACACTGAAAGAATGCCATTGGCCAACATTTGCTTCGCAGGTGATAAAGTCCTAAATGGGTTGGGACACAGATACCTGAGAAAGCACCTCTTCCCACAACAGTATTTCTGTGTCTTAAGATGTTCTGTAGATGCCCATCTCCATACATCTTATTCACCAAAGGCATGTTATATAGTCATAAGGGAGATGACCTTTTGTGTGGTGGCACCCCAACTTTGGAACGCACTCCTCAAGAAAGGCATCTAGTGCTGACAAGGCAATCTTTTTGCTGCCAAGACAAATCCTGCCTTTTTGCCCAGAAATTTAAGCAGGGATTTTGGTCAGACCTGCTTTTTCTATTTCTTAGTTTTCAGGGATTGGCTTGCTTAGTTTTTTGGGGGGGGGTGTTAAAAATGTATTTATATGCTGGCTGAATTGGGAAGACACAAGATCTACCCACCCTGTAAGAATGGCAGATGAAGGTGATGGACTATATGGAACTGGCAGAAATGACTGGCAGAATCCGAGACCAGGAAGAAGAGTCGGTGGAAGAAGATTGGAAAAAGTTCAAAGACTATTTACAGAAATATTGTAAAATTAATGAATGTTAGAATGATGTTGGATAGAAACTAAGTGGTCTTTTGCTGAAATGCTATAAGGGAATATGAGGAACTGGTTATTAATAGGTAAAAAAAATGTTATAATATTTAAAAATTGAAGATTAAGATGAATGAAGAGGGGAGGGATTTGCTGAATTAACAATTGGAACTGGAATACAGAAAAGGAAGGCGTGAGGAGGTCCAGGAAATAAGCAAATGAAAAATATGTGATAGAAAGATTGAACTGTTTTTTTAACTATTTTTATTTTGTATTTTGTATTTTTCTTTTTTCTTTTTATTCTGTAACTTTTCTGAAAATCTTAATAAATATCATATATATATATATATATATATATATATATATATATATATATGTAGGTTTTGGTGTCTTCGGGTGTCTTCCCGTGTAAGAGGGAAGACACCCGAAGACACCAAAACCTACATTCCTGTACCCGTGAAAATCTACGAAAGCATATATATATATATATATATATATATATATATATATATATATGCTGGCTGAATTGCTTTCACACTTTTTTACAACACCCTGTAATCTTCTGATGAACGTATTAAAAGAAATGTTTTGAGGATTTTTTATTTTAAAAAATCACACCCAAAGTTGCTGGTTATCCCATACACTCCTTTGCAGGGGGGAAAGGTGCATTAAAATGTGTGTTACACCAGCCATCAGCCTACAAAGGATGGAGAGTCAAGCCTTATCATATAAAAGCACCAAGAGCAGATGGTCTCAAATACTTGCAACACTCCATTCCAATGATTGTTGATATTACCCACTGGGCCAACTGCCACCAGCTATTTCTCCAAATGTGGAAACCAATTACGATGTAGGACTTGAACCCACAAACAAAAGGTGAAAATGTGTAGAAGGTCAATGTATATTACTCAGAGCAAAATGGAAAGGGACAGAGAGTTGTTGCTGTTTTTCCTGCTCTTCTGTTTATTAGTCTTAATTCTTTTTGTTTGTATTCCATGTTGTCTACCCTAGAACGCAACAGATACCTAATAGTTCATTTTGGCTTTTCAGCCACGGTAGCCTCCTTCCCAGCAACAGCTGGTGTTCTATATAAGAGCACAAACAAAAATGCAAGGTGTGTTTTGGTAAACTTTAAAGCATATGTGCCAGGGCATACCTTCCATCAACCCTGCAGGAACAGATGGAGTGGAGGATACAGTACATCAGTTATTTATGAGCGACTGTGGCTGCTCTTCACTTAAATAAAACAACACACAGTATGAAAGGGACAGGCTGATACATTGCTCTAAGGCCTTCTGCAGCTGAATCCCACCAGTGCGCATGAGAAGCTACCACACATAGGGGGAAGGTCTGATTGATTGCCTCTAGAACACGATTGTACAAAAACACACACAAATTGATCTCTTTAATCAGGATCCTGCAGGACAAAAAGCAGGAAGGAAGCTTATGCTTCATGAAAATTAAGTTCTGCAGAAGTAGGACTTTTTTGACAAGTGGAAGAGAAATTTGGCCCTATTCCGTAGTCATCATAGTAGTAGTAGAAGTACTAGTAGTGGTTGTTGCCCTGTACTTAGAACTTCTACATACCCTCCAACATTTCTCCAATGAAAATAGGGGTGTCCTATTCCATTATTATTATTATTATTATTATTATTATTATTATTATTATTATTATTATTATATCCCACCTATTTGACTAGGTTGCCCCAGCCACTCTGGAAAGTTTCCAATATATATAATATAATAAAACATTAAACATAATAAATTTCCTTAATACAGGGCTGCCTTCAGATGTATTCTAAAGGTTGTATAGTTACTTATCTCTTTGGCTTGGGGGTTGCACAACTCTATACCCGCCAACATTACCCTGATGAAAATAGGGACGTCCTACCATACCCGCCAACATTTCCCCATTGAAAATAGGGGTGTCCTAAGGCAGGCATGTTCAACAAATAGATCGTGATCTACTGGTAGATCGCTGGACGTCTGTGGTAGATCACTGGTAGATGAGTGGCTCCCCCCAAAGAAGCTAAAAAACTTTGGCTCCCCTAAAAAAACCTCAACACCTTTGCACTGCACCCCTAAAATGCCCTGAACCACCACAAACAGGGCTTTCCTTCCTCAAAAAAGCTTAACAACTTTGACCTGAACCCCCCCAAAAGGGGTAGATCCCTGCCAGTTTTTAACTGTGAGGAGATTGCAGTCTCTTGGAAGGTGGCCAAAACAGAAGATTCTGGGATCAAATCAGGAACTGGGACACCTTCCGTAAATCTGGAACCGGGATAGAAATGTAACTAACAATATCCTCCTTTGCTTAAAGCTCCTGGGCAAAAGTTCAAAGTTACTTGAAGTTACTGTTTGCTAGTTTTCCTAGTGATGTATGGAAGTGAGAGCTGGACCATCAAGAAGGCTGATCGCCGAAGAATTGATGCTTTTGAATTCTGGTGCTGGAGGAGACTCTTGAGAGTCCCATGGACTGCAAGAAGATCAAACCTCTCCATTCTGAAGGAAATCAGCCCTGAGTGCTCACTGGAAGGACAGATCCTGAAGCTGAGGCTCCAAGACTTTGGCCACCTGATGAGAAGAGAAGACTCCCTGGAAAAGACCCTGATGTTGGGAAAGATGGAGGGCACAAGGAGAAGGGGATGACAGAGGACGAGATGGTGGGACAGTGTTCTCGAAGCTACCAGCATGAGGGAGGCAGTGGAAGACAGGAGGGCCTGGCTTGCTCTGGTCCATGGGGTCACGAAGAGTTGGACACAACTAAACGACTAATCAACAACAACAACAAGTAGCTAATAAGATGTCAAAGATGAGCATCACAGTAGGTCATAACTTTGGTGGATTGTTTTGAAGAAAATGCTGAAATGTTTCAGTGGCCTGAGTAAAGACAGGAAGCCCAGTTGCACTTTCCTTTAGTTAGATTATGGACACTTGGGATGCACTTCTTTACATAGATACACCTATGCAAGTGTCAGGTCTCCAACATTCCTCCTCTGCCCAGTCCCTGACAGTAAGTGATAAAACCGATGGCAAAAATGGAAAATCCAGTTTCCGGTTGATAAAAGAGGATGTTCAAAGTCTCACTCACTCACTAGAGACAACAGAGTCCTTTGACCCATGCCTTTGGCTGGGTAAGTTAAAAACTTATAGCAGTGTTTTCCATGCCCTACAAAACATGATCAGTTCATGAGTCTGCTCCTCTATAGGATGATCATGGAAAAAAATCTCACCTCTAGGGAACTGCACTACCAACCCTGCAATGTCTTGGGAAAAGTGGGGGGAATCTGCCAATTAATTTTGTTCAGAAATTGTGCTGCTTATAGCTTCCCACATTATAGAATGAACAATAGACAAACATTGGTGGTGATGCTCGGGGTAATCAGAAAGCACCACTGAACTGTCACAATTTGACAGGAGCCTGCAAAACGGAGGGAAAGATACCACTGATAATCTTCTGCAGTTATTACCTACAAAAAAAATCAATTACCTGCTCTAAAGTTACAACAGTCAATAGACTCCTGGGAAGATGAGAGAGAAAAGCAGCGAGAGAGAATTAATGGAGCAGTTAGCACAGTATTGATTAGACCTCAGGCTTGCAGGGGGGTGTCTGGATCTCACTAAAAGGGAGCAAAAAGTCAAGCTTAGCCAAACAACCACATAGATATATTTCTGTGTCAATAGAAGCCACTGCATGCAAAGAGCCTTCTGATGTGCTGTGGGAACCACAAAGAATGCCTGTGACATTCATCATCTCTCCTCCATAATCTTTGCCAAACTTAGGTGAAATTGTATTTTATGAACCCCACCCTGGTTGTAGGTGAGGAATATAACTACACAGAAGACAGACAGACAGCTGACATTCAAGAGAATCATATCCCATACCCTTTTAAAATGTGGCTCCTTTGCGGGGATGGGGGGTATTATTGGGTCATTGCTTTTATTTTTATTTTATATACTGGGATCTTTTTATGTGAATCGCCCCGAGACCTCCAGGTATAGGGTGGTATATAAATTCAAAAAATAAAATAAAATAAAATAAAATAAAATAAAATAAAATAAAATAAAATAAAATAAAATAAAATAAAATAAAATAAAATAAAATAATAATAATACTGTAAATTTTAGATTTAGAGCCAAGTGGTTAAAAACAGGGCTTTTTTTTTTCTTCCAGAACTTGACAGAACTCAATTCCAGCACCTCTCAGGTGGGCGCCATTGCCATTGTAAGAAAACAAGGGAGGTGTTTGTGGTGAGTTGTGACAGTGTAAATCTAACACTTTTAATGCTAAAAGGCCGAGGGAGTCGGCGTTTGTCCGCAAACAGTTTTTCCGGGTCATGTGACCAGCATGACTATGCTGCTTCTGGCGCAACGGAACACCAACAACAGAGCAGTGCACAAAAATGCCGTTTACCTTCCTGCCGGAGTGGTACCTATTTATCTACTTGCACTGTGTGCTTTCGAACTGCTAGGTTGGCAGGAGCTGGGACTGAGCAACAGGAACTCACCCTGTAGCGAGGATTCGAACTGCCGACCTTCTGATCGGCAAGCCCAAGAGGCTCCGTGGTTTAGACCACAGTGCCACCCGCGTTCCCTTCTCTTTCCTAAGATACCTACATTTAAATATCCTCAAACACAGTGGAATCCATTGAACGTTGTGCTCTATCCCTCACTAAACAATGATCTGCAAAAAATCCAGCTCTCTCAACAACAAGAAAATGGGGCGTCCCCGTATGTGCAGTAGTTACTGGGCTCAGTGGATATCCTATGGAACAGTGTGTTTTCCTAGACAAAGCAAATTCCATGCCAGAGTTCACTGAGAAAGGGGTTGAAAATAAAATAGATTGGTGGGTTGAGCGACAAGGGTTGAATCCTGATGTGAGTATAACTTTGGCAAGAGGTGAGCACAGGTAAATGTTAACTACTGTAGATTTTCAGTTGATTGCTTTATCATTCCCAGTTCTGTAAGTCACCTGAACATCATTCGTCATGTGGAGACAAATGTCCAAATACAACATAAATATATCCAGGTTCCACACTAGAATTCGTAAAAGACAAAATGATAAAACTAGGAAATTTACCCTTTAAGCCTCTGAGCAAATTATTCCATCCCTGAGAGATAAAGTCATGTAAACAATTCTACACATGGGAAGAGCTTTCCTGTGGTTGCTCTACTACATCATATTTCCCCCCCCTAAAATGAGAATTACATTGGGCCTGTAGGTCAACAAGTTATGATTTACTTTACTTTGAACACCAGTCCATTCCAACCTGTTTGGTATTCATTGCATGAGTGGCCTGTTACACCAGAACTCTCACTTTCCATGTGATCTTTATTTTACAGAGAACAATTTATAGTAATTAGCATACAACATGTGCAAAACTCTCCTCTGATTCGAAATGACTTGTGTGCGTTCGACATTGAGCAGACCCTCTCTCAGCACTCATTGCCCTAGGACAGGTAGTTTTAAATGCTTCCTCAATATATTATATCGAACCAAAAAAGGACTGGAAAGTGCATTTCGCAGACATCTCCATGGCGATGGATGCTCCAGGGGATTGCAACCATCCTCAGCTGGATATCAGCTATGGCAGAATTAAACACATTAGGTTAATACATTAGATTAAAAGGGAAAGAATGGGAGTAAGTCATGATTACCATCAGAGGTGACTGGACTGCATGTTTACTGACTCTCCTGGAATCCTATAACATCAGCTACCATGGCCAGAAGCATGAGGAAGGGAGAGGACTTATCTTTATTATTTAGGACCATTAGTCCAGAGAGCTGGACTATAAAGAAGGCTGATCGCCGAAGAATGGATGCTTTTGAATTCTGGTGCTGGAGGAGACTCTGGAGAGTCCCATGGACTGCAAGAAGATCAAACCTGGGGGAGAGACCACTGGGTGCTGTGGGGGCCTGAGCCATCTGGAGACAAGAAGAATTGTAGTTTTATCTGCATCACCCACCCAGCCTTCCTGTGCAGTGATGGCAAATCCAGCCCAGCTACATATCATCAGCATCCCCACCCAAAGCAATCATGTCTTGGCGTGGGCCACTGGGTATTTCCAGTCAGAGGTTTCTTATCTGAGCCCAGTACAGGGCTTGGTCTCAGCTGAGGGGATAATTGCCAAAGGAAGTCATCCCTTCAGTGGGGAACCAAGAGTACCAGCCCAGGCATGTGGGGATGGAAAGAGGATACCACCTGTGTTTTGTCTGTGTTCCAAGGTACCAAGGCCTGAAGCAGTTTCAGTACCGATCTTACACAAAGATCTAGAGACCAGGACCTGAGGCAACTGAGGACATAGATCTCTGGTGGGTTTTTCTCATGACTAATGTTTGAGTTTCTTCTAAAGTGTTTTGGTCACCAAGGGTATAGCTTACAATAGCAAAGAAAGACTTAGGAATTCATGCTGAGTGATGCATGGATTTCTGGACATTGACTGAGGCCTACTTCACAGACAAAAGCCTCTACATCCCTGCTGATAGGAAAAGGAGTGTGAGAGAGTTATGGCTTCCTTGTCCTGCTTTGTATAAGACTGATAATAGAAAACTAGACCTGCTATGGCTGCTCTCTCTGCCATCTCCCTTTTTTTTTCTTCTCATGATTCCTATATAACCATACAGCTCCGCTGGGATAAATCGATTCAGAGACTTGAGGTTTTGTTCTCTGCTGAGGAAATAGTCTGCAAAGTCTGCTCTCTTCCTTCACTGTGCTGGAGAACAAGTGTATGACATCTCTACCACCCTCCCAGAGGCAGGAGGTGATGATTATATGAAAGCAAAGGAGGCACTGACAAAGTACTTTTCTCCAAAGAAAGACATTGATTTTTGAAGTTCCATCAGGCCAGGCAGAAGCAGGGAGAGTGCATGGATTAGTTTCATGCACGTTTGAGACACCTAGCTGCTTCCCGTGAATTCAGCGATATAAACAGGGAGGTGCAAACTCAGCAATTCCAAGGATGCTTTTTGCCCATGCCTCAGGAGGGTGATGTTGGCGGTTCATATTTGCTTCTCCCTCAACACCTGGGCACCGCTTGCACTTACAAGATGGCAGAGATGCATGCTCAACAAATAGATGCCTTCACTGCTGCTGGCAGAGACATGGCAGCAATGATGATTAAGCCTGTGATAGGGAGTGTCCAGCTTCAAACCTCACAAGCAGACTTGTCCTGCCAAAGGGAGTATCTGTCATAAATGTGGCAAGTCGGACCATTTTGCTGCAGTCTGCAGATTGCAAAGATCACCATCTCGAAAATTTATCACACCACCTCATTGCAGGAATCCAAAGGCACAGAAGGCTGTTAATGTTCCTGATTCTCACTCTGCAGATAACGCTGGATCACTTTCAGTGGGTGCCACCAGTTATAGGGAGTGTTAGGGGCTCCAACCCCCTCAATATTTTTAATCAGGGGGCCCAGCCCTCCCAATTTGAGATTGCTCTGGGCGTGTCTGTTAGATTCTGTTTGCCACTGTGCAGTGCTTTTGGAGTCACAGGACTCTGTTTACATTTCAGAAACCTTCCAGACTCTTGGAAGTCTCACGGGAGACAGGAGACGGATGTGACGTTAGTGGTTTCCTGTTCCTTTGGTGTTTCAGCTGCTCTCTGCTCTCACAAAGAGAGGGTGTACTTTGCTGTCTGCGTAGTAAGAAATAAAGCATAGCATTTAGCCATAAATCTCATCACTTCCGCATGCTGCTTTGGATTCTCTGCTGAATGGGGAATGTGCCTGGAGCCTTATCAGAGGCTCAGGTCATTAATTATCGTCAAGGGTGATTCCGGAAGATGAGCTTTATCAGCTCGGTCGAACGGAGATCCCGACAGTTTCATCATTGTCCCCCACATGCCGTGGGGAAGAGGCAGAGCACAAAGCTTCATGTGATGTTCCCCCCAATGTGGGGGGCAAGTTGGCACCCCTGGAGGTTGCTGATCTGTCAACCACTGGTCACCTCAGTGGCCTGTTTGCTTTCCCCATATCCCCAGTACACAAGGCACAAACTGGGCATGGTCTTCATCTTCAGTTTGCCCAAACTAGGCTCCTGTTTTGCCCCTTGATGCAAAAGACCTTCGAATGGCAGCTTTGTCAACTGCTCTTAACCCTATAGGGCACATAATGCAGGGATGAGAGAAAACTGATAAAATAGTGAGCATTATGTGCTTCTAATTTATTTCACAACGAGTTCCTTTATGGCTTCTAATCTTTGGGAAGCATCTAATGAGCTGGCCTGCCATCAGGAAGGAAAATTGGAGCTAATGAATAATGTAATCATTGCGTTTAAAAGCAATAGATTTGAAATGCTCTCCAAAGCAGTTCCAAGGTGAGAAATTGGAACTCATTTACATACAGATCGTTTCCAAAAAGAGCGTGGATGGCAATGGAGCAGGGGGACGCTCTGTGGCCTAAAGGAGTCAGGGAAACCATATTGCTGTGCTCAGGGGCCTAGTCAATAGCCGGGCAACCAATCTAATCTTCATTCAGGAGGCTGGTTCACACTGGAGAAGATATGCCAATGGATGTGGGGGAGAAGTTATGGTTATCTGACCATAAATTTTCTTTGAATGCAGGGATGAGAGAAAACTGATAAAATAGTGAGCAGATGGTATGCCAGTTATATGGTAGTAATTTTATTCATATATATATATATATATATATGAATAAAAATTACTACTACCACCATGCTGGAAGTGTCAGGGAAAAAGGGGGGATTTTTTCCATATGTGGTGGAAATGTAAAATAGCAAATAAATATTGGGGGGAAATAATGACTCGTCAAAGGGAGGGAAATTCAGATGAGAAATCCCATTACATCCGGTCATGTTTTTGCTGAATTATTTAGAATATAATAAATCAATAAGTTTGAATTAATTAGAATCATTGTTCTGATATCAGTTCACATTTTTATGAGGCTGGTTTCAGAAAACTGCTTAATTTGGTGAAGTCTCCATGGGTTATGTTCTTTAGGGAGGCTTTGGGATTCTGAAAGTGTGAGGAACTGGTCTCCTAAGTAGGCCAGAAATGTGTAACTGGGAATCAATTAGAAGAAATATTAATATTCCATATGGGGTTTGGTATCTATTAGGCAAAAGCATAAACATTAAAGCAGGAACTTTATATAATTTACATTAACATGTTTTGAAGGTATTTTAATTATATATAGCAAAAGCTGTAGAACAGCATAGTGAGAATTAAAGCAGGTCTTCTCTTAAGAGTGCAATATCCTGTGAGTTGTGAGGTAAAAAAGTGGGAAGTCAAAGATTATATATTTGAAATTAGCCCAGACTGTTTTTTTTGGGGGGGGGGAATCACCAGGGATGAATGGGGCAGATTCAAAGGGCCCGGAAACAATTCTTGGTCTTAAGCTTTCTTAAGGACTACTTTATGCTTAATTTCTAAGCGAAAGTTGAGGGTTTATTTTCTTTTCATTTCCTTTATAATGATTAATGTTGCTCTGAAAATGTACAGCAGCTTCATGCGTTTGCAAAGTCTTCATGCGTTTGCAAATGTACAGCAGCTTCATGCGTGTGCCTCATGGTTTGCAAAGTCTTCAGTGTTTCTTAGGGCCTGGGCTGGATTTTGATCAAATTCCACCCACATGCCCTTTTGTGTCATATTAGTATTATTATTGACTGATTACCCTAGGAAACAAACAGCTTTGAGATGCCTTTATCTTTTTACAGTTCACTAGATATGTTTTCATATTACTTGGTGGTAAGAGAGAGAGAGGGACACGGGTGGTGCTGTGGGTTAAGCCACAGAGCCTAGGGCTTACCGATCAGAAGGTTGGCGGTTCGAATCCCGGCGACGGGGTGAGCTCCCGTTGCTCGGTCCCTGCTCCTGCCAACCTAGCAGTTCGAAAGCACGTCAAAGTGCAAGTAGATAAATAGGTACCACTCCGGCGGGAAGGTAAACGGCGTTTCCGTGCGCTGCTCTGGTTCGCCAGAAGCGGCTTACTCATGCTGGTCACATGACCTGGAAGCTGTACACCGGCTCCCTCAGCCAGTAAAGCGAGATGAGCGCCGCAACCCCAGAGTCGGCCACAACTGGACCTAATGGTCAGGGGTCCCTTTACCTTAGAGAGAGAGAGAGAGAGAGAGAGAGAGAGAGAGACTGAATTTTCCAGTCTCAGACTCCCACACCTTCCAATATGGCTGCAACTTAGTATTTCCACAGCACCTTCAACCAAAGCAGACGTCCTTGAGATCCCATTCTTCTTCCTCGGCACACTTTCCTCTACTGAAGTCCTTTCTTTAAGCTGCCTATCTAAAACAGATATATTGAATACTACAAGACACAATTCAGATGAAGTTAAATCCTTTTCAATGGGTTTTCAGTGGGAGAGTAAAACGTGTGCTTAATATTCTCTTCGGTAGCAATGCGACTTGCATGTGCTTGACCCAGTGGATAGTGCTCTAAGTATTTTGAGCATTGTTAAGTGCAACTACAATGAAAGAGGCAGACATAAGATTATATTAGCACAACAGATTGTGATCTTACCACGGTACCAGGATATCTGTTTTTTCTTCTTCTGAATGGCCACTGTTAATATTTCCATCTGTACTTTCCAGCATTTAATCACCTTCCAATCTTGCTGTTTGCAATTCTACCCCTATCCCAAAATACTAGAGAGATAGATGTTGTTGTTTAGTCGTTTAGTCGTGTCCGACTCTTCGTGACCCCCTGGACCAGAGCACGCCAGGCACTCCTGTCTTCCACTGCCTCCCGCAGTTGGTCAAACTCATGCTGGTCGCTTCGAGAACACTGTCCCACCATCTCGTCCTCTGTCGTCCCCTTCTCCTTGTGCCCTCCATCTTTCCCAACATCAGGGTCTTTTCCAGGGAGTCTTCTCTTCTCATGAGGTGGCCAAAGAGAGATAGATAAATGATAAATGATAGATGATAGATAGATAGATAGATAGATAGATAGATAGATAGATAGATAGATAGAACATTCAAGCTTTTGGTGAAGTGGACTGTACTGCAGTCCCTGAAAGGTTATACCACAATAAATTTGTTACTCTTTAACTTATGCCATAATAAATTCGTTACTCTTTAAGATCTCACAGACACTTCGTTGCATCCTCTCCTGAAAATCTTCCCCTCATCTTGGGCTCCTTTTTCCACATGAAACTATCTAGCCATGGAATCCTACTTATCATTTGAACTTAAAATATCTGTGTTCCTGAAAACCAAGGTACATATTTCACTGTGCTCCCCTTTGGCTTTACATAAGAGGGTAAATTCCAGCATTACATGGTAATTTCTCCCAATTTCCTGGTACTTTCAGCTCATTGGCCAATTCTTCCCTATTAGAATCAAGCTGGAGATAGCCAGACCCCTTATTCATTCTATCACCATCTGAAAGAGAAAGCAGCAAGGCATACCAGAAATTTACTGGGGAATTACTGACTAACTCTTGGTTCCCTCAGGCATCTGCAATTTGATTCAGAAAAACACATTCCACATTGTCTCTTTGGCTCAGCAGTCTGAAGCAGACTGACCGCAATGTTGCTATTTTATTTCTCCATTTATTTTTGCCCAGAAGCCTTTTTTACACTCCTGAATTTCTGTGTTGTTGTTGTTTATTCGTTTAGTTGTGTCCGCCTCTTCGTGACCCCCTGGACCAGAGCACGCCAGGCACTCCTGTCTTCCACTGCCTCCCCCAGTTTGGTCAAACTCATGCTGGTAACTTCGAGAACACTGTCCCGCCATCTCGTCCTCTGTCATCCCCTTCTCCTTGTGCCCTCCATCTTTCCCAACATCAGGGTCTTTTCCGGGGAGTCTTCTCTTCTCATGAGGTGGCCAAAGTCTTGGAGCCTCAGCTTCAGGATCTGTCCTTCCAGTGAGCGCTCAGGGCTGATTTCCTTCAGAATGGAGAGGTTGGATCTTCTTGCAGTCCATGGGACTCTCAAGAGTCTCCTCCAGCACCAGAATTCAAAAGCATCAATTCTTCGGCAATCAGCCTTCTTTATGGTCCAGCTCTCACTTCCGTACATCACTACTGGGAAAACTATAGCTTTTACTATACGGACCTTTGTTGGCAAGGTGATGTCTCTGCTTTTTGAGATGCTGTCTAGGTTTGTCATTGCTTTTCTCCCAAGAAACTGGCGTCTTTTAATTCCGTGGCTGCTGTCACCATCTGCAGTGATCATGGAGCCCAAGAAAGTAAAATCTCTCACTGCCTCCATTTCTTCCCCTTCTATTTGCCAGGAGGTGATGGGCCCAGTGGCCATGATCTTCGTTTTTTTGATGTTGAGCTTCAGACCATATTTTGCGCTCTCCTCTTACACCCTCATTAAAAGCTTCTTTAATTCCTCCTCACTTTCTGCCATCAAGGTGGTGTCATCTGCATATCTGAGATTGTTCATATTTCTTCTGGCAATCATTTGACATAGAATGCGACATTCCCCTCCCTTTCTGTTGCATCTATTCTTTTTGAACAACTTCCACCCTTCCATTACTCAGTATTAGATCTAGAAACTTGGTGTTATGTTAGTGGGTTTGGGAAATATATTTTTTTAAGAAAATGAAAGGATTTTACTCTCCTGAAATATTAATTACAGTTTACAACTTTAGAAAGCGATACAAGTAATTTTCACCTGTGATCTCCACTGCTGTTGATTTCAAATGTTTCGTGTATATAGAAAACTCTTAATTAGGTGTCGTCCCCCCACCAAGTTGAGTTAGTAGAAACTATAAGTTTTAAATGAAAAGGAACCTGAAAGAAAACAGAAAACCAAAGAAGAATTTGTCCTAATAAAACAAGGACAACAAGTTGTGGGCAGATGATGAACTATGAGAAAGTCCCCAATAGAGAGCCTAGCATCAAGCAAAATTTAAATTGAAAAATATAAAGGTGGAGATTTTAAAGAGAATCAAGAAAAATAAAAATACTTGCCCATTTGAAAAGCCAGGAGAAAATGAAGATAAATGAAGCAATATGAGGGAGAGAGAAAATCAAGTTTTGTTGACATTTCAAACTAACTAGCTTTTGGATGTAAAAAGGAGTACATGAAAGGATAGGTGGATATCAAGTCTGC
The DNA here is from genome assembly GCF_964188305.1 of Podarcis bocagei. Classification (NCBI taxonomy): domain Eukaryota; kingdom Metazoa; phylum Chordata; class Lepidosauria; order Squamata; family Lacertidae; genus Podarcis; species Podarcis bocagei. The sequence continues at coordinate 41,495,375 of NC_138143.1, read as the reverse complement.
TTCCAGCAGAGTGGAAAATAAGTAGAGAAAATGGAATGATTCTGTTTAAAATGACAGTCAGGGAAGCCATTTCATAAATGAAAAAGTGTGTGTAACAATCCCTAATTTATAGTTGGGCAGGGCGAGTTGCTTCCTTTGCAGATGATGGGTACCGAAATCTTCTTGTGTTTCTCCCCTTCAGGTGTGTGTAAATCCAGAAGGTTCCAAACATTCTAACACCTTAGGAAGAGGTAAAAAGATCGCAAGCAAACTGAAGATGACTTGGTTGATTGCAATGTGAAAAAAGTAAAGAAGACATTTTGCGGCTGAACCCTGAAGGTGGCAATGATAAGAAAGAAGTAGCCCGTCCTTGCCAGCTATTGCAGGTCCAGGATACTGCATGAAATTGTATGCTTCCTCTTAGGAAGGTTTCTGAGAGCCAATGGAATGTAGAGTGCTGGACCAGGACTTGGGAGACCAAGGGTTCAAATCCACAATCTGCCATGAAGCTCACTAGGTGACCTTGGGCCAGCCACTATCTCTCAGCCCAAACGACCTCATAGGCTTGTTGTGAGGATGAAATGAGGAGAGGAGACCATTACACTACCATGAGCACATTAGAGGAAAAGTGGGATATCGATATAATAATACTGAAAATATAAAACCTACAATTCCCAAGGAGGTTGTTTCGAGCCATTTTGGTCATTCAATTGCTTTTTCAGAAGAACTCAGAACTTGAAAGCTTAATGTGGTCCCCATCCGTGCTTCCAGGTACTTCTATAGTCGGGACACTACTACAGAGGAGTTCCTTTCCTGCGTCACTGAACAAATTAAACCTGCTGGCAAGACAACCCTCCTCCTCCTCCTCCTCCTCCTCCTCCTTCTCTTCCGCCTCCTCCTCCTCAGCATGTCTCTAGTTGTAAAAACACTCCCCCGATGCATCACTGTATAGTGGTACCTCGGTTTAAGAACAGCCCTGTTTACGAACTATTTGGTTTACGAACGCCACAAAACCGGAAGCAGTGTCCCAGTTTGCGAACTTTACCTCGGTCTAAGAATGGAACCCGAACAGTGGAAGGCCTCATTAGGGAAAGCGAACCTTGGTTTAAGAACAGTTTCAGTTTAAGAACAGACTTCCGGAACAGAAAGTAAACCGAGGTACCACTGTATTTGTCTAGGTAGGCAAGATCACATGGATCAGGATGGTCCAACGTGCAGCCTAAGGCCTCAAGGCCTTTTTTTGGTGGCCCTCAGCAACATTTGACAGCCCCTCCAGCCCTTCCACTGCCTTCCCAAAGCCAGGTGAGACACTAGGCTTTGGGAAGAAGGTATGAGGGTTCTGACAGGGTCCGAGAAGTGCGTGTTCCCAGCTTTGGGAAGGAGGCGAGAGGCCTCTAGCAATGAACATGGTACCAGTTTAAACAAATCCTGTTTAATTTATGTGGAAATAGGGAAAAGTCTCAATGAAAGAGGAACTGGTACCATGTTCACTCATTAGCTGAACGAGTAGAGCAAAGGTCGGGGGATTGTGCATCCTACTTTATTAAGGAAGTCTAGACTGTGGTCCCAGAAGCCAGAACTCTCTCGCTGACATTATCTGCATGACAGGTGATTCAGCTCAAATGTTCTCCTTTCTCTTTGTCATCCTCTACCTTGTACGAAATAATTGATGAGAGTGTCAGCTGAGCCCAAGGCCCATCAGCTTCCTTCCCACAGCTTTGTAGCCATATGTGATATGATCATAGCAATGCCTGGCAGAGTGATTCATTTTCCTGTGAATTAGTAAGAAGGGATAATGATCAGTAGGCTTGATCCATCTGGTGCCTCGCACAAAAGCCCCTGATCTTCCAGCTTCACACCAACTGGCCACAAAACACAAGGGGAGTCCCATTCTAAAACTGCATTGGCTGCCCTAAAACTGTAGTGGCTGGTGAACAGCAGCTAGCCTTCTGAAATTTGGCAGGATTCATGCTCTCAGAAGGGGGCGACCACTCATGTACAATAAAGCTCTGTCCCTGGTGTCTGCCAGTCCAATATTTTCTAATTATGAAGCAGAGAACAGGGCCTGTGATGCCTATTTATGGTCCTTAAGATAACCTTAAATGTCCTCCTGGGCCTTCAAAGGTTAATGCCACGGAGGCCAGATAGTCAGCCAAATTGCTATCAGTGTTGGATTAATGTAATCTGCTCTGATCATCTCACTCCTCCAGCATTTTGGTGGCTGCATTTTTTGCTAATTACAGTTTCCTAACCACCTTTCAAGGCGGCTCCAGATAGAAAACATGGCAAAAGACATGAATGCAGCTAGTGTATGAGTGATTGAGATCAGATTCACCTTCTCTGGTTGGTGAACTACCCAAAACTGGTAAATGTATTCCTAATCACCAATGTCTGGGACGCGGGTGGCGCTGTGGGTTAAACCACAGAGCCTAGGACTTGCCGATCAGAAGGTCGGCGGTTCGAATCCCTGCAACTGGGTGAGCTCCCGTTGCTCGGTTCCTGCTCCTGCCAACCTAGCAGTTCAAAAGCACGTCAAAATGCAAGTAGATGGGAAGGTAAACACCATTTCCGTGTGCTGCTCTGGTTCACCAGAAGCGGCTTAGTCATGCTGGCCACGTGACCCGGAAGCTGTACGCCGGCTCCCTCGGCCAACAAAGCGAGATGAGCGCCGCAACCCCAGAGTCAGCCACGACTGGACCTACTAGTCAGGGGTCCCTTTACCTTTACCTTTAATCACCAATGTCACCTGGGCATTCAAGGACAATGTTGGGTACAGGGGGTGCCCTGCCTCCAAACTGCACTCCTCCTGAAAAAAAATAAGAACATCGCCTCATTCAAAACAGGTTGCATGCTGCCACTCAGACAAGCATAACTCCCGGTCAACAACCCTTGCACTTTGTCTGGCTCCGGATCAAGTTCTGCCTCATTCCCCCCTCACCTAGACTACGTCCCTAGGCTTGCATGATGATGGAAATAATAGGTAGAGCTATGTGTCATCTGCATATCGATGATAGGTCAGCTCAAACCTTTGGCTAACCTATCACAGCAATTTCATGTAACGTTCGTGGTATGGGGAACACCATAAGGCAAAGTACTTAGAGTGGATTAGTAGTTCCCCAGCAACACTGTAATATTGTTTTTCTGTCCCACCTTACCAAGACGACTGTCAAGGAACTGCCATTGGCTCAGGGGCAAGAGGGGAAAAGCCGGATGGATTACAGAGAGCCCCCAAAGATTGTGGGAAGCAGCACTTCCTCAGCGGAGGAAGGAAGCCACGCCTCTAGTGGGGAGGAGATGCAGGACTCGGAGGAGGCGAGGCGGTGCCAGGACACCTTGCCTGAGCAAAGCGGGGAGGAGAGAGGTCCCCTGTTACCCACACCTTCCTTGTGCAGTAGGCTTCCGCGCAGAGAGGGGAGGCGTCGGCTGGGGGTCAAGAGACTACTCTGCTGGGGAAGGTTTAAGGACCGCCCACTCTCAGATTCTGCCAGTGAATGAGCAAGACACGGAATAGAGGCACTCTGCATTCTAAAGGTTTTTATCACCAATAAGAAAGCTTTAAAACAGACTATTGAAGCATATTGCTTGATTGCTCTTGAGTAACCAACCGATACCTCTAACAACAACCAAGAAAAATGCCATTATAAATGGTATCAAAAGCTGTTGAGTTTTCCAGGAGACTTAGCAATGCCATGCTTCTCCTACACAATCTTGGGCAGTTTTGAGGATGCCCAGAAAAATGGCAGAAGGTGGTGTTGGTCAAGAACCCCTACCCAACACTTGGCCTACCACATTTCACCATCTCGCCCACTGCCACCAATGTGTGGAGTATAACTTACTGATTCCACCTTCTCAGTATATACAGTGGTACCTCAGTTTCCGAAAAGCTTAATTCCCGAAGAACTTGGAACTCGAACGCTGCAAAGTCAGTGTTCTGGTTTGCAAACTTTGCTTCGAAAGCTGAACGTGCTCCATTTTGAGTCCCGAGCTTCCATTTTTACTGTTGCACTGCTAATTTGCATCTCTCCATTATAATTCAAGTCTTCCGTTTCCGATTGCAGTGTTCTGAGGAGATATTTGGCGCTTATGTTTCGTGTTTTTGTTTTTGCTCTTTATTTTGCATTTTTTTTATTTTTGAGGCTTTTTTGGTTACAGTGGTACCTCGGGTTAAGAACTTAATTCGTTCTGGAGGTCCGTTCTTAACCTGAAACTGTTCTTAACCTGAAGCACCACTTTAGCCAATGGGGCCTCCCACTGCCGCTACACGATTTCTGTTCCCATCCTGAAGCAAAGTTCTTAACCCGAGGTAATATTCCTGGGTTAGCGGAGTCTGTAACCTGAAGCGTATGTAACCTGAGGTACCACTGTAATTTGTTTTTGTGACTGTGTGGAATCCAGTTCAGCTACTGACTGACTGATTGTGTGACTGCGGAAATGGATAAAAGCCCCCCGTCCAAACAATGACTATCATCAGTGCAAGTAAGAAAAAAAATAATTTTAATTTTTGTCTTCTACAATACAGTCTTACCTATTTTATAGTACAGTGCATTGATTATTGCTTTCATTTTATGAATCAATAGTCTTGCTAGATAGTAAAATTCATGTTAAATTGCTGTTTGGAATGGATTAATCCATTTTGCATTACTTTCTTTGGGAAAGTGCGCCTTGCTGTTGGAACAGTTTGGTTTTGGAACGGACTTCCGGAACAGATTATGTTTGAGAACCAAGGTACCACTGTACCCCTGTAGGATCCATATTTCATACAGTTCAAATAAAACGTACCAGCTTTATCTAACCCTCTTAACTTGCAGTTAGTGCCATTTAAATCCAACGTGTTCCTTTAACTACACACAAGAATGAGCAGATTCAGAGATCTGTATCAAACTAATATGATATCATTTAATATAGTTTTATAATATAACATAATAGGATATAATATTATATCAACTTGCAGCAATGTTATTAAACAACACTTGGTTTGATAATTGCTTAATTGGGTCACTGTAAAGACTCTCCTCCCTGGAAGAGAGGGGAGTGGTTGTGGGCGGGAGACCAAGCCCCGCCCCTGGTAGGGGGCATTAGCCCCCTCCTCTCCTACCTGGCTGGCGCCCACGCCCACTGGAGGTGGCCAACCAGGTGCCTCCGGGGGGCGTGTGTAGCAGCTTAATGCTGTGGTGCTAGCTCCACCTCCTCCTCATTCGTCGTCGTCCCTCTGCAAGTCATCAGCTAGGAGTCATCTCAGTTATCACAGGGAAGAGCCACGAGGTTTGGTGTCGGGGGCGGGGTCTGTGTGTGTGGAGGCTGCCTGGTTCCTGGCTTGCCTTTTAACTTTAAAAACCCAGGCAGCCAGGTATGCCTTCCGGGTATAAACCTACATTTAGCCTTCTATTTCCCCCCCACCACTCCTGGTGCTTGATTTGTTTGTGCAGCCTGAGTGCGAATTAACCTTTCTTAAGCTGCAGCTGGTTCCCCTGCCCAGCACGTGCCCCCAGCGAGGTCTGAGTGTGAGTGTGGCTCCGTCTTTCTTTCTTCCTCGTATCCTCGCTTTCCTTACCCTGCCTCTGCCTTGGTGGCAGTGCGTTTTTATTTAATTTCTGGCCAGGGTGCTTGTACGTTTTCCCCTCTATTGCCCTTACCTGTCCAATTGCATGGCTGGTTTGGGTGACTGAGTGGGTTTGCCTTACATTTTAATATAACATAATAGGATATAATATTATATCAACTTGCAGCAATGTTATTAAACAACACTTGGTTTGATAATTGCTTAATTGGGTCACTGTAACTTGAAGAGATCTTATTTTTGCTTGAAAACCAAGGCTGTTGCTTCAAAAGAGGTGGCTATATATGCTTGACCTGGTTCTCACCCTCACAGAAAGTTAAAAGAAAATTTCCCTTTATCTACCTACATAGTTTTTCTGGTCTCTCTGATAAGGGTCTCACTGAAAGGATGCAAGGTAGAAGACAGTCTCTCAGCCATCGCTCACATTAGACTACTCTGCTTCTTCAGGATGCAGCTGACCCTCAGACAGGAGGATAAGGAGATTGCAGAGAAGCTGGATGAATTCTTTGCATCTGTCTTCACAGATCTCAGCACCTGAGCTAACTTTTGCAGGACGGGAGCCTGAGGAACTGAGGCAGAGAGTGGTGTCAAGAAACGAAGAAGGCCCAACAGACAAAAATCAAAACCGACAAATTGTCTGGGTGATATCAACGCGAGAGTTCTCAAATAAGTCAAATTTGAAATTGCTGATCTTCTAAGAACAATACGTAACTTGTTCCTCAGATCAGCTTCCATACCTGAAGACTGGAAAGTAGTCAATGTAACACCGATTTATTTATTTTTTAAAGGGTCTCGGGGATCCTGGAAATTACAGGCTGGTTAGGTTAACATCTGTCCCAGGGAAACTGTTAAGAGATAAAATAACCAAACATATAGAAGAACAAGTCTTACTGAAGAACAGCCAGCATGGTTGCTGCCAGAGCAAGCCCAGTCTCATGGACCTATTAGAGTTCTTTGGGAGTGTCAACTAGAAGATATAGGTAATCCGGTTGAGATAGTGTTCTTGGACTTTCAAAAAGCATTCAACAAATTACCTCAAGAAAGACTCCTGTGTAAGCTTAGCAGTCAAGGAATATGGGGAGAGGTCCTCTTATGGATCCAGAATTGGTTAAGTTGGAGGAAGCAATTTGTAGGAATAAATGGCTAGATCTTCAACGGAGAGATGCACAAAGTGAAGTCCCCTAAAGATCAGTATTGAGACCTGAGCTTTTTAACTCGTTCACAAATGATCTAGAATTAGGAGTGAGCAGTGTTATGGCCACGTTTCCTGATGATATTAAATTGTTCAGGGCCATTAGAACAAAAAGATTTTGTAAAGAACTCCAAAAGGACCTCTTCAAATTGAATGAACGGGTGGTAAAAGGGAGGTTAAAGGGAGCCAGGCAGAGGGCCGTTTCAGTAGTGGCATCCACCCTGTGGAAAGCCCTCCCATCAGATGTCAAGGAAATAAACAACTATCTGACTTTTAGAAGACATCTGAAGGCAGCCCTTAGGGAGGTTTTTAATGTTTGATAATAATAATATAATAATAATATTTTATTATTTCTACCCCGCCCATCTGACTGGGTTTCCCAAGCCATTCTGGGCGGCTTCCAACAAAAGATTAAAAATACATTAAAGGCAGGGTATCTGAAGAAGTGTGCATGCACATGAAAGCTTATACCAAGAACAAACTTAGTTGGTCTCTAAGGTGCTACTGGACAATTTTTTAATATATTAAAACATCAGTCATTAAAAACTTCCCTAAACAGGGCTGCCTTCAGATGTCTTCTAAATGTCATAGAGACGTTTTATTGTGCTTTTAACTCTGTTGGGAGCCACCCAGATGTGCAGGGTATAAATAATGTATTATTATTATTATTATTATTATTATTATTATTATTATTATTATTATTATTATTATTATTATTTCTACTACTAATAATACTATGGTCTGAAGCTCAACATCAAAAAAGAAAACACAAAAAAACAAAGATCATGTCCACTGGGCCCATCACCTCCTGGCAAACAGAAGGGGAAGAAATGGAGGCAGTGAGAGATTTTACTTTCTTGGGCTCCATGATCACTGCAGATGGTGACAGCAGTCATGAAATTAAAAGACGCCTGCTTCTTGGGAGAAAAGCAATGACAAACCTAGACAGCATCTTAAAAAGCAGAGACATCACTTTGCCAACAAAGGTCCATATAGTTAAAGCTATGGTTTTCCCAGTAGTGATGTATGGAAGTGAGAGCTGGACCATAAAGAAGGCTGATCACTGAAGAATTGATGCTTTTGAATTCTGGTGCTGGAGGAGACTCTTGAGGGTCCCATGGACTGCAGGAAGATCAAACGCATCCATTCTTAAGGAAATCAGCCCTGAGTGCTCACGGGAAGGACAGATCCTGAAGCTGAGGCTCCAATACTTTGGCTACCTCATGAGAAGAGAAGACTCCCTGGAAAAGACCCTGATGTTGGGAAAGATGGAGGGCACAAGGAGAAGGGGACGACAGAGGACGAGATGGTGGGACAGTGTTCTCGAAGCTACCAGCGTGAGTTTGACCAAACTGCGGGAGGCAGTGGAAGACAGGAGGGCCTGGCTGCTCTGGTCCAGGGGGTTGTGAAGAGGCGGACACGACTAAACAACAATAATACTAAAATGGCAAATGCAGTGTATGTGCAGAAGCAGGAATTCCCCATCCTCCAGAGCCATTCCATGATTGCTGTAGCCACTAGCATTGTTGTCTTATGCCTAGTGGTCTTTCAGCAATGAAGGCGTTGAGTCCTTCAACACTGAAGACACTGAGCCAGAGGTCTGTTCATCTGATGAAAATGCTTGCACGCTCTTGCTTGCGCACGCCATGCTTGCAGTTGATGAACGTAATTGCATTAATGCTTTGTCCTTACAATTGATAAATGGAATTTTCCGACACAGACAGCAGATAAACGATGGTGCGGACTCCCTCTTTGGCTCTGCAGCTGCTCACCCTTGTAACTGCCAGAGGACCATTGATTAAGAGGGATCAGATTCTTCGCTAGCTTACTAATATCAAAGCAGAAATATTAATCAAACACTACAGCCTAGCGAAACTTGCCAAGGAAACAACTGCTTCTCTTGATGTATTAAGAATAGACTTTAAGCAATTAACAGAAAGACGCTCAGGAGCAAAGCCTGGATCCTGATGAGTGTAGAGGGTTTTTGCTGAAGTCCACTGAGACTTCTGTTCCTAAGAACCATCTTGGAAAACGCTGGTGTTAAGAACAAAAACATCCATTTAATCCAAATCATAGCTCTCTCACTCTTTTCATTTGGGGGGTGAGGGGAAGGGAGTTGTACACAGCATATTACTCATAAAACTTGTAATCTTATGTTGATCTGATGGTGACTTAATGAAAGTGAAAATAAAAACAGAGAAACCGTAAAAGGAAGTATCTCAATATACCGTTGTGGTTTTTTTGCACCATAACACTCACTTTTTTCCTCCTAGAAAGTAAGGGGAAATGTCTGTGCGTGTTATGGAGCACACCTATGGGTGGCGGGGGGGGGGATCTCCTGCAGTCGTGAGCAGAGGATCCATGGTTCCCCTTCCTTCCCTCCTCCGTGGCTCGCTTTGAAACAGCAAAGCGGGAGAGGAGCCGCTTACACAGGTGTAAGCGGCTCCTGTCTGGTTGGCTGCTTTAAAGCAACTGTGCTCTGTGTCCCTCTCTCCTCCCCACTCAGCTCGCTAAACAGCAGCAAAGCTTTTCAGCTCTCTAAGCCGGGGAGGAGGGAGAGAAGCAGAGCCTGCTTGTTTTAAAGGAGCAAAGTGGGAGAGGAGAGGAGCCTTCTCCCCTTATACCCCTCTTCTGCATTATTAGCAGCATCCTTCTCCACCCACCCCACGCGTGCTCCTTCTCCCCTTATACCCCTCTTCTGCATTATTAGCAGCATCCTTCTCCACCCACCCCACGCGTGCTCCTTCTCCCCTTATACCCCTCTTCTGCATTATTAGCAGCATCCTTCTCCACCCACCCCACGCGTGCTCCTTCTCCCCTTATACCCCTCTTCTGCATTATTAGCAGCATCCTTCTCCACCCACCCCACGCGTGCTCCTTCTCCCCTTATACCCCTCTTCTGCATTATTAGCAGCATCCTTCTCCACCCACCCCACGCGTGCTCCTTCTCCCCTTATACCCCTCTTCTGCATTATTAGCAGCATCCTTCTCCACCCACGCCACGCGTGCTCCTTCTCCCCTTATACCCCTCTTCTGCATTATTAGCAGCATCCTTCTCCACCCACGCCACGCGTGCTCCTTGTCCCTTGAGTGCTTTTCCTTCCCTCCCCACTTAAAACGTGGTTACAAAGCACGGATCCACATGGATCCTCAGGATTTTTGCATTGGGCTACCCCAAACTCACCGTCAGATCACATGTCTGTGGCCACAGCATGAACCACAAAAATCATACATCCCCTGTTTCATTTAGAATATTTTTTTTCTTGTTTTCCTCCTCTATAAACTACGTGCGTGTTATGGTCAGGTGAGTGTTATAGAGTGAAAAATACGGTCTCCTTTGAGACCTTGTAAGTGTCAGAGTAAAAGAGCACAAGAAGATGGCGCAGAACCCCACCATGACCCATTAAAAATACATAGATTTGATACTTTGACTCTAAATTAGTTAATTAAAAAAATTATCATAAATCTGCAACTCAATTAATTAATAAAGCAATTGACTTACGCTGGAAGGATACACTTGAATTAGGGAAGAGGGGGCACAAATGAAGCACTTTTCAACTGGTGATTCCAGAGACCTTACACGTAATAATAATAATAATAATAATAATAATAATAATAATAATAATAATTTATTATTTGTACCCCGCCCATCTGGCTGGGTTTCCCCAGCCACTCTGGGCGGCACACGAGGCTTAGTGACCCATGGGCAAGGTAGGAATCACTTTTGAGGTCAACCTGTGTCACTCACTTTGAATTAAGTGGCTTGGAGGAAACATGAATCAGGAACACCTCCCTCACCACATTAAGGGCATGGCAGGGTGGGGGGAAGAGTGGATATTAAGGTACAGTGGTACCTCTGGTTACTAACTTAATTCGTTCCGGAGGTCCGTTCTCAACCTAAAACCATTCTTAACCTGAGGTACCACTTTAGCTAATGGGGCCTCCTGCTGCCGCCACGCTGCCAGAGCACGATTTCTGTTCTCATCCTGAGGTAAAGTTCTGAACCCGATGTACTACTTCTGGGTTAGCGGAGTCTGTAACCTGAAGTGTTTGTAAGCCGAGGTGTTTGTAACCCAAAGTACCACTGTATATCTTAACTGGTGGGGATAGTGTCAGCAAATTAGTTAGAAGACAGAAACAGAAATCTCTTGTAATTTTGTACTGATGCCTTTAAAGTTTCCTCACAACATGAGTGTCAGGGGTTCAGGAGCAGAGGCGAGGGCAAGGGAGGAAACAGAGAGCGAGGGGGAGGAGGCAGAAGAAAAGATGAGTGATGACGACGACCCGAGATCTCCGAGTCTTTCCAGTGAATCAGAAGATTCACAGAAAGGAGCGCCAGTGGCCAGAGCAAGGGGGGAGCCTAGGGGGACACCCCAGGAAGAAAGGTCCAGAGAGGGCTCAGAGGGGAGCAGTTGGAAATCGGGACCAGCGTCACCAACAGAGAGCAGGGGAGAAGAAGGGCGCCAGGTATCAAGCGCTGGCAGCTCGCAACAGGAGGGAGGGCACGAGTCAGGAGTGGCCACACCTCCATCGGAGAGTGAAGAAACGGTCAGGAGGAAAGTGGAAGGTTGGGCGCGCGCGCCAAGTTCAAATGCACAGGAAGGTGGCGCAGTAAGCAGCCCGGAAAGGGAGCCAGGTCCTAAAGCCCGACGCAAGGAGACAGGAGGGTCCGGGGGGTCCGCGTCAGAAGAGTCCCGGAAGGAAGAGACCACGGGGGGCAGAGGGACCCAGAGAAGAACGGTCAGGCGGAAAAGGTGGAGTAAAGCTAGGTTAGTAAGCTGGTGCACAGGGGGCGGAGACTCAGACGGAGCTTCGCCGGTCTAACCCTTAAGACGTAGAGTTGCGCGCAGCAGCTTGAGAATGGAAACTGTAACTCAATAAAGACTTTTATAAAGTGACCGCTGGCTAGCGTGATCCTCTGTGAGTTAGGATCTGGAAGCAGCTCTGACAATGAGTGTCATTGAGATAAAGGTAAAGTTAAAGGGACCCCTGACCATTAGGTCCAGTCGTGGCCGACTCTGGGGTTGCGGCACTCATCTCACATGTGGCCAGCAGGACTAAGCCGCTTCTGGAGAACTATTGCAGCGCACGGAAACGCCGTTTACCTTCCCGCCGGAGTGGTACCTATTTATCTACTTGCACTTTGACGTGCTTTTGAACTGCTAGGTTGGCAGGAGCAGGGACCGAGCAACGGGAGCTCACCCCTTCGCAGGGATTTGAACCGCTGACCTTCTGATCGGCAAGCCCTATTCTCTGCGATTTAGACCACAGCACCACCCGCATCCCGCGTCATTGAGATACAACATCTTATATCTTGAAAAGGGGGGGAGGGAATCTCACAAGTGTTTGGTTTACTTTACAGACTATTTTCGTCAATTGAGTTAGATCAGGGTCATGGTCCTTGGTCTTGCTGCAGCCCATGACCCCTCTGGATGGTTATGAAGTGGAGAAACAGAAACTGCTTTCCCCACAGGTGCCCTCCAGTCTTCCTGCCGGAGGCAGGACTCTTTTGCCGCAGCTTCATGTGGGAAATGTTAACTAAGCTGGCAAGAGCAAAAGGGGTAGTAATCCCCACCACCTCCAGCTGCCACATTCTCCAAACACCACAACTATGTGTCATTTTGAGGTAACTGTTCAAGCAAATCAAGTCCTGCTGGATTTCCTTCCCCACCCCACCGCACCCCATTATAGACTGTAGAAAATATGTTGCCAAATCTAACAATGCATATTCTTGCTAGTTAGCATGTGAAGGGGTTAAGACCATAGAGCTGTATTACTGAGAGGCTGACTCAAACCATAGAAACATAATTGGTAGAGAAGGCTTTGTGTGATGTCATTTCCTCTCCTCTCCTGGGACAGAAGGAGCAAATAAGCATTTCCTGTTCCTTCTCTCTCTCCAAGCAGTCATGGGAGCAGATGTCTGTCTGCATGTTCCAGCAGCAGGCATATGCCTGAGGCTGTTTTGCTGTAAACACAAGTATTTTACCTGCATTTATTTTTACTGCTGTTGCTACTAAGAATTAATGTTTGACTGTGAGCAGGCTATAGGTTTTAAACTTACTTTTCAGTCTGTAGCCTGTTTCTTAGGTAAATGGGCCAACAAAAGTGGGTGATCAGCCTAACGGCTAATTCCTGTGCTTTCAATTAAGCATAGGAATTTCAATTAAGCTGCTTAAGATGGGATTTAAACTCTGCTGAGAGGGCTTTCTCTTGTGGAAGACATGGCAAAAGCCCTATACTTTGACAAAGGTCTATTCACCATTTGATTCCTTTATATAAATGGTCCCTCAATTCCAATGCTCTTTCAATGTGGTGGGCCTACTAGCTGGTTTTGTGCGATTCCTAGATCAGAATGGGTTACGGAAACCCTTTGGAGACATCTGTAACTGCAACGGTTGCTTTGCTTATGGTTTGAATGCACTTTGGAATCACTCTAACCAGGATGGTTGGCACGGGAAATGAAAGTCATGTTTTACTTCCTTGAAACATGCAATTCCTTCACCAGTAAAGGTTGAGGATATCTGCTGTAGATGATCCATGCAATGAACCAATTCGCAAGCCAATATAATATATTTTGTTATTTGTTTTAACAAATTTTATATACCGCTGGATGTTGGTAAAATCTCTGAGTGGTTCCAAGGGCTGTGCAACTGTCACAACTTCCTGTATCAGGTAGTTTTTAATGATTTACTTTTGTGTGTTGTTGTTTTTTTATATGTGCTGGAAGCCGCCCAATGTGGCTGGGGAAACCCAGGCAGATAGGTGGGGTATACCATAAATAATAAAATTATTTAGAGTATAGTTAAAGGTCCATATAGTTCAAGCTCTGGTTTTCCCAGTAGTGATGTATGGAAGTGAGAGCTGGACCATCAAGAAGGCTGATCGCCGAAGAATTGATGCTTTTGAATTCTGGTGCTGGAGGAGACTCTTGAGAGTCCCATGGACTGCGAGATCAGACCTCTCCATTCTTAAGGAAATCAGCCCCGAGTGCTCACTGGAAGGACAGATCCTGAAGCTGAGGCTCCAAGACTTTGGCCACCTCATGAGAAGAGAAGACTCCCTGGAAAAGACCCTGATGTTGGGAAAGATGGAGGGCACAAGGAGAAGGGGACGACAGAGGGCGAGATGGTGGGACAGTGTTCTCGCAGCTACCAGCATGAGTTTGACCAAACTGCGGGAGGCAGTGGAAGACAGGAGTGCCTGGCGTGCTCTGGTCCAGGGGGTCACGAAGAGTCGGACACAACTAAACGACTAAACAACAACAACAAAATTATTATTATTATTATTATTACAAATGGCTATGCCATTTCCCCTTTACTTCCCCTTTCCCTCTCTTTTAACGGTTCTGGCTTCATGTTGCCTCTTATTTCATTGCTTCGTGAAGCATCACCCTGGGACGACTGCATTAAGTGCTGAGTCTGTCTTTCCCCTTTTAACTACAAATACATTTGGAGCCTGCAAATACAGCTTGTTCTTTGATTTATAAAGGTCAGTGGGTGACTGCATAGATCAAAATTTGACTTGTTTTCAATAAAGGTTTAGCTCTGACAATCAATAAGCTCAAGACTTTCAGACTGGAGCCTCCAAGCTCCTTGTTAAAACTCTCTGTCTACAGTCACCTTTGACATCCTGGCTTCACTCCTGCACCATGGGAGCAACAAAGAGAGCATCTTCTGCAACAAACAGCATCTCTTAGGAATATGCTTATAGTTCCAATGTCAAGAGGATTATATACTGTCTCTCAATTAGAAGACGCTGGGCTGCATCCACAGAATGGTGAGCGGAAGGGAAATATCCACAACTGCTTGCCCTTTACACCATGTTATGTGTCGGCCTCCATGGTGCAAAAGAGTGTATGCAAGCAGAATGCATTTGGATTTAGATTCACTTTTTCCCCATCCTGCTCTACCATGAGGGGTAAAGCAACTCTACCATGGGCAGAAGGCATCTTCCACATAAACAAGGGAATCTATAGCTTCCACGTGTTATGTATTCAGTGGTCTGTGTTTCCCTGAGCTTGAGTCTGGACTAAGGATTCTGAGCTCCTGATGTAGCCTTATTGGAGTTCACCGATTGGGTCTGCGTTGCTCGCGAACAGGAGGAAGTCAAATGACACCGAGGTTGGTTCAGAGAAAGAGTTCTTTATTTCTGCTCTCCGGAACAGCAGAAGGGCACTTGCGTGGTCAGTCCACAGCAAGTCCAAAGAAATGAGAGATTACATGCAGTATATATATCCTCCAGGCACCCTCTCCCCCTTCCCCAGGAATCCAGCCACGTCAGCTTGTACACACAGGTTGACATCACAGATGTTTCTGCTCCAGCACTCTTAACCATAAAAGGGTATTCCTTCCTATACTGCTGACCATAAAAGGATATTCCTTCCTGTACTTCTGACTATAAAAGGATCTTCCTGTTCCTACTCTTATCTTGGAGCAAGAGGTCACCATCTCCAAGAACACCCTCTGGCACTGTTCCTAGACTAGGTCTGTGCATCTTTAGTGGTCAGGATATACGATAAGGCACAGACGTGTCTTCCCTGTTGTACTGGTACAGTGAAGGCCATCCTTGCCGTCACAAACTGATAAAGGAGAGGGCTCTGAGCACTTGTTTATACAGCTGGGTTTCGGCTCAAGAGCTCAAGTTAAAGCATTTTAGCTAAGGAAAAATGGGGATTTTGGTGCAGTTTCAAACTGCCTGCACAGTCAGTTTGGGGTTTGGGAAACCCATTCCTTCATTGATTCGATACTTGATGTCCAATCACGGAACATTTCAGGATTTGGGTCTCTGCCATTGGCCCTTGAGCTCTTAGTCATGATTCGCAGCTTGCAAGTTTAGACAGCCAATCACGTTGGGAGTGGGAGTGGCCCAGGCTTTTGGGAATGTATATAAGCTGTTGCTTTGCCCCTGTTTCCCAGTTCAATAAAGGTTATTGCTGTCAACGCTGTGTCTTGCCTTGTGGGAACCCACCTACACTTCACTGGTGACAAAGGTGGGATGCTAGGCTAGGTATTCACCATGAAACATTTTTGTTTACTATTGGCTACATTGCAGCCAAAAGCCTATTTTCAGCCACTATTGAATCCACACACACAGAGTTATTTTTAAAACTGCCTCTTAGAGCTAAATAACACATTACATAAAATGTGTGATTACATTAACATTAAAAAAACAACCTTTTGGAAGTGTCTGCCATTTCACCCACACACTCCAGCTGCTGCAGCAAATATTTCCTTTGGGGGCGCTTTTCATTGGGAACATGGTGCAAAGGCAAAGTCCCATTCCTGGTGCTCCACTCCTATGGCTGCTATGAAATAAACATGCATATAACAGCATAATGTGCACTTTTGCCCTTAGTGTTCATATTGTTCTCTATCTGTGTTTCTCAGATATGACCTTAACTTCTGATAATCTGGACTACTCTCTGCCACAAGCTCTCCCAGCTCACTAAAGGTAAAGGTACCCCTGCCCGTACGGGCCAGTCTTGTCAGACTCTAGGGTTGCGTGCTCATCTCGCTTAAGAGGCCGGGAGCCGGCGCCATCTGCAGACACTTCTGGGTCACGTGGCCAGTGTGACATCGCTGCTCTGGCGAACCGGCACCAGCGCAGCACACGGAACGCCGTTTACCTTCCCGCTATAAAGCGGTACCTATTTATCTACTTGCACTTAAGGGTGCTTTCGAACTGCTAGGTGGGCAGGAGCTGGGACCGAAAGATGGGACCTCACCCCGTCGCGGGGATTCGAACCGCCGACCATACGATCGGCAAGTCCTAGGCACTGTGGTTTTACCCACAGCGCCACCCACGTCCCGCCCCAGCTCACTAAGCCCTGTTGCATCTCCAGCTTCTGACACCTCCTCCTCCTCCCATTCTTATCCCTCTGACCACTCATTGTCACCCCACTGCCAATCCCCTGGCTCTCAGCCTTCTTCCCTTGGGCGATCCCTAGCTGGTTCCTCCCACCATTCCTTTACATCCAGCCAGTCCATGACACCTACAAGGGAGTCCCAGGAGTCATAGGCCATTAGGAACCTCCTTCTCTGCAGGGAAGGAGGTCCACTCTCAGTGTGGAAAGAAGTATCAGTGGTGCATACCAGCCATTGGAACTCTGATAGTGAAGAAGGCAAGATGTTTGTGTGCCCAGGGAGTGAGCTAGGGGAGACTTAGGATCCACTTCTCTGACACGTCACTGGAATAAGAGGGGAAAAACACTCTCTAACCCTGGAGTGAAAGAATGCTGCATAGATTCCGAAGAGTGCCACAAGATTCAAACGCTACTTCTTGTTGTTGTTTAGTCATATCTTTAGTCATATACATATCTTTATGAGTTTGAGTTTATAATCTCTATTTGAGTTTGTAATCCTTGTCAGAATACATACTTTTGAATGGATCAGTTTTTGATAAAATTGATTATTTATTTGTGAGTAGGGACTACTCCCACTATTGAAACTCACATTGGCCTGAGTTCTTGGTGTGCTTTTTTTCTTGGTATATTTAATAACAAGAACTCCATTCTAATCAGTGGCATGTTGGATGGGGAGCTCAGTTCCCAGTGACGGGGCAAAAAGACACAATCCCAGCTTGCTAAGGTACCTAAGAAGGGAGGGCATGGCCTGGGGAATCACCTAAGCCTATGGGCCAGAGGTCTGTGTAGGCACAATTGTGGTTTTGTTGTTTAGTCGTTTAGTCGTGTCCGCCTCTTCGTGACCCCCTGGACCAGAGCACGCCAGGCACTCCTGTCTTCCACCGCCTCCCGCAGTTGGGTCAGACTCATGCTGGTAGCTTCTAGAACACTGTCCCACCATCTCGTTCTCTGTCGTCCCCTTCTCCTTGTGCCCTCCATCTTTCCCAGCATCAGGGTCTTTTCCAGGGAGTCTTCTCTTCTCATGAGGGGGCCAAAATATTTGAGCCTCAGCTTCAGGATCTGTCCTTCCAGTGAGCACTCAGGGCTGATTTCCTTCAGAATGGAGAGGTATAGTTATAGCTAATAAGCTGAACTGGGTCTTTGATTGATACAAAGGCTAATCAGAGGCAGAAGCTGAAGCAGGAGAGGAGGGAAGCCAAGAGGCAGAGATAATTCATCTGGTGAAGAGGCACGGGTGTCTTCTCATCCTGCCGTGACAAGCTCCCCTCCCTCCTTGTCTCTCAGAACCAGGAGAGGTATGAAGAAGGCTGATAAATCAGCTTCATGCAGGCACAATCTCTGATTGACTGGGGGAAACTTGGAGAGGAGGGAATTTAGATGGCTGTGGGCAGGCGTGGACTTCTGGTCTTGGCAACTATCTACTGTGGATGAGCTGCTGTGCTCATTAGGCATGACAGTCCGCCAGGTCTGTGCAGATCGTATTCTTGCTAATAAAGAGTTAAGCCCAACTTGTTCAGTGTGGTTTACTGCTTCCTTTCTCCTGACAGTAGGATTTTTTCCTTAGAGGTCATTTTCCTAATGTTTATTTTACAAAAAAAAAAATACTAAGACATTGCTTGTAATACTAGAAAGTGAAAAAAACGTTTTGCATTGTTTTGAAATTGAGCATCACTTCAGAATCACACCATACTGAATTCAGCAGGACTTACTCCCAGCTACGTGTGTTGTTCAGGTTTGCAGCTGCAAAGTTGCTTTGACAGACCAATGGATTTTTTTAAAAAATACATATATATTAACTACCTAAGTACTGTTGAATTATTTTTAAGGCAAGAAAATTCAGTGTCATCTTCTCAGATTGTGGATTGTGTCAGTTCAATCCTTGCTCTGTTGAAAATATTAAAATTATTTGCTGACCAGACCCCTAAATAGCCTAGTCCCAACATACAGCCAGGGATTCATTATAAACTTTCCTGTTCACTGATTCAGAAGACCTAGGCCTGACCCGGGAGAACTTGGTGCCCAGGCGGAAACCCCCTGACCCCAGGTGGAATAATGACTTGTGCTATGGGGTTAAAATTGGCCACAACTTTATTAAACTTTCAGATGTAGGAAGACCTTGGCTCAGGCATTGGGCGTTTATCCCTCCCAGTCCCCAGCCCCAGTCCGGGGCACATCAGGGCTAATCAATCTGCCTGGGGATTGGGCTGGCTCTGGAAGACGTATGTTTAAGCAGAGAGCCTGCCCCCCATTTTGCCGCAACACAGGGGAGAGCACTGGCAACCTTTCAGCCTATGGCCAGTGACTCCCCTCAACACAACCCCTTTAAGAGGGAACCCTGGGATCGCCATCGCGGCAGCGGGGGGAGTGTCACCGCTTCATGCCCCACCCCATTTAGGGAAGATAGATTAAAGGATTTCGCCAAAGTTGTGATGTTTTGCTACGGGGAAGGCGAAACCTGCCAACGCAGGGAAATTCCTTCCCGGTCCTTCAACAGCAACCATCAAAGACCGTAGCAGCGCCCACATGCCTGTCAAAAAGATAAAGTAAAGGTAAAGGGATCATTAGGTCCAGTCGTGACCGATTCTGGGGTTGTGGCGCTCATCTCGCTTTATTGGCCGAGGGAGCCGGTGTACAGCTTCCGGGTCATGTGGCCAGCATGACTAAGCCGCTTCTGGCAAACCAGAGCAGCGCACGGAAACGCCATTTACCTTCCCGCCGGAGCGGTATGTATTTATCTACTTGCACTTGCAGGAGCAGGGACCGAGCAACGGGAGCTCACCCCGTCACAGGGATTTGAACTGCTGACCTTCTGATCGGCAAGCCCTATTCTCTGCGATTTAGACCACAGCGCCACCTGCATCCCATGTCATTGAGATACAACATCTTATATCTTGAAAAGGGGGGGAGGGAATCTGCTAGGTGGGCAGGAGCAGGGACCGAGCAACGGGAGCTCACCCTGTCATGGGGATTCGAACCGCCGACCTTCTGATCGGCAAGTCCTAGGCTCTGTGGTTTAACCCACAGTGCCACCCGCGTCCCATTAACCTGCAATAAAAGGCATAACCAATTTCTCATTCTGGGACCTAGGAAGACCATCTTGCCTCTTCTTCCTCTTCTCTCAATATGGTTTTTCTCCCAGCAGACACATCAGAGCACAGACCAACAAGCTCTTGTCAGGCTGCTTATTCCTGTCCCATATGGTTCCAGAAGTTATCCCACCTAGTGTATCTCCCCATCTTCCATCCAGCTTTGGTACACAGTTGCTTGGAATCTGGTCCACATCCACCAGCTTTAAAATCCTGACGGCTATGAAATGGCAGAGCACCATTATTAAAACTAATCATTGGGTGGCATCCAATGATGTCTGCTCAGCAGCACAACAGAAAGTCTCCTGCAACTTCAGATTTGCGCCTGCTACCACACGCACCTCCTCTGGCGCAGATTTTGGAGTGGTGCGGAGTGCAGGGAGGAGTAGAGGGAACAAAAGCTGTGTTGCATGACCAGATGCCCACTCACCCTGCACTGGATCTCACCCATTGTTTTTTGAAGTAGCAGAATGAACTAGTTACCAGTGATGTACTGGCAGAGATCTTGACAACTACCGTTAAAAGCACGTAAACAGTGCCAAACTAAGCCTGAGCTACCGCAGCAGATTGCTCAGTGCTAGGTTTAGACTCTCAGCTAATATCTCTGAGCTGCTGGCTGCGGCGACTGTTCCTGCCATCTGTTATTTTCTCTAAATCTGTAAACTGACAAATGTAGCCTGATACAGAGGGATGCCGTACATTTCCATAAACAGACAAGGCTTAAAAAACAAACTAACAAAGCAGCTAATAGTACAATCACTCTGCTATCCTGCCACCATCTTACTTCCATTTCATCTGGCGTGTTCACATATTTACATTATCACTGGATGGTATGAAGTCCATTTCACAGTGCAGTCGTATCTTGGAAGCTGAACGGAATCCGTCCCAGAAGTCCGCTCAACTTCCAAAACATTCAGAAACCAAAGTGTGGCTTCTGATTGGCTGTAGGAAGCCTCTGCAGCCAATTGGAAGCCGCGGAAGCCCCGTCAGATGTCCGGGTTCCAAAGAACGTTCGCAAACCTCACTTCCAGGTGTTTGGGAGCCAAAATGTCCGAGTACCAAGGCGTTCTGGATCCAAGGTATGACTATATGAAGAAGTGTCCTTTCTCTTTCTCTCTCTCTCTCTCTCTCTCTCTCTCTCTCTCTCTCTCATGCACACACACACACACACACACACACACACACACACACACACTTGACCAGGGATCGATAGTTATTTATTAATTTATTATTATTATTATTATTATTATTATTATTATTATTATTATTATGTTACTTTATATACCATCTTGCTCTGGTGAGCAACCTGGCCGTTGAATTTTGCACTAGCTAAAGTTTCTGAACCATCTTCAAAGGCAGCCCTACGTATAACGCATTGCAGTAATCTAACCTTGAGCTGACCAGAGCATAGACAACAATAGGTAGGCTATCACTGTCTAGATAGGGGCGTAACTGGGCCACCTGCCAAAACTGATGGAAGGCACTCCAGGCCACTGAGGCCACCTGAGCCTCGAGTGACAGCAAACCATCCAGGAGGACCCACAAGCTGCAAACCTACCTCCTTCAGAGGAAGTGTAACCCCATCCAGAGCAGGCAGACTCCCACCTGTCTGGTCTAGGGAACCACCCACTAACAGTGCCTCACTCTTATCTGAACTTAAAGCTTGTAGCATCTGTTTGGTATTTCCTAGAACCCTGAGATCCACCAACCAGAGCCAAGTGCAAAAGACAAATACATGGAATAAATGAGTTTCTAGCCAAGGAGTTTGTTCCTTGCCCAGAACCAGAACTGCATGGAGTTCACAGTCCTTCTGCACACACACACACACACACACACACACACACACACACACACACACCATATGTAATATGAAGAGGCATCCCAGAATTCAAAGAATAGCGTCTTGGCAGAGTCAGAAGCACAATGTATAAATCAAGATGGTTTCATCCAGATGTGTCAGCTTCTCCAGATGATCAGGGGTGGGGTGGGGTTGGCATGACATCCTCTGAATATTGAGGGGGGTTCCAGCCCCTTAAAGAAAAATATTCAGGACTCTGCAACTGTCTCAGTCCCTTGGCGCTGGCACCTATGCTTTAAGATCCTGGCCCAACAGCACTGGCTACCAATTAGTTTCTAAGTGCTGGTTTTGACCCATAAAGCCTTAAATACCTCAGGAGCACAATACCTCAAGGACCATCTCTGTCCATATAAACCTACCCAGACCCTTCCTGGTGTGTGTTCTCCATGAGAGGCCAAGAGGGCATCAACATGAGAACAGGGCCTTTTTGGGGTGGCTCCCCATTTGTGGAATGCTCTCCCCAAGGAGGCTAACCTGGTGCCCTCATTACATATCTTTAGGTATGTTTCTCTTCAGCCTGGCCTTTAAAATGTCTCCTTGGGGCGGAGACTATTGGTTTGTTTTGCTTTTGTTGTTGTTTTATTATTGAATTTTATTGTTATGGTCACAGACCGGTTCCGGCTCACTTACAATATCAGAAAAATCATAAAACACAACAGGAATACATTGGATTGCAATTGGGTATAACAGAGACAATTCAGATATAGCGGCAGTTAAAAATATATATTAAATCTTGATCACTAAAATATAACCTAAAATTGTCATTTAAAACCTTAATCCTTTTGGTAGGACAACTTGTTCCCTAAGTTTTATGGCAGACGCACAGAATGTGGCCACCCTGAGCGTGATCTCTAGATCCTTGTCCTCTACCAGGAGTTTTAGACATTGATTGTTTTACTATGTATTGTGTGTTTTCATTTTACATTTTTTATGTTGCGAACTGCCCTGAGATTTTCAGATGAAGGGCAGTATACAAATTTAAATAATAATAATAATAATAATAATTCCAATTGTCTGCCTCATTCACAGGGCCCTTCAGAATTTCTGTGCATGCAGAGAGCATCTGGTTGCGAGAAAGTCGTGGGTGCTGTGTCTTTATTTCCATTCAACATTTCTTGCTGGGGAACATAACTCAGTTGGTAGGGCATGAGACTCTTCATCTCAAGATCATGGCTTCGAGCTCCACGCTGGGTAAAAGATTCCTGTATTCCAGGGGGTGGACTAGATGATCCTTGAGGTCCCTTCTAGCTCTAAAATTCTATGATTCCAGCACTCTGCAGCCTTGCACTACCACCTGCACTGAACAGTTTGTTGTTTAGTCGTTTAGTTGTGTCCTCATCTTCGTGACCCCCTGGACCAGAGCACATCAGGCACTCCTGTCTTCCACTGCCTCCCTCATGGTGGTAGCTTTGAGAACACTGTCCCACCATGATGTCATCATGTGATCGATTATGGGGTGTGGGGCTTACCTTGCCCCCCCCCAATATTTTATTCTATTTAGCATCCCTGTCTCTGCTACTGCAAGATTCAGCGCTGGCAATTGCCTGTATGTTCAAAATATGCCAGAGTGTCTCTGGGTCTGGGTTTGAAGACATATGGGGCCATCACTTTGCTAAGGCAAGCAGGTGGGATCTTGTCAGTGCCTGGATGGGTGACCCACCTGGGAACTCCAGGTATGTAGCTTTGGGCTCCATGTTGGAAGAAAGGTGAGGCATAAATGCAAGAAGAAGAAAAATGCAAATGAGTCACACAAGAGTTGCAATAAACATTTGCTTGTGCTGCTCTTGTGGAAATTATGCCCCTGTATTTTATGGCTGTTCCAGAGGCAGAAATCACAGTTTACCTGCATCACGTCAGTTTGTCCTCTTTTCTCCTGACTCTTATATTAAAAGGGGGTGGGGAGAAGTGACAAGAAACAGCAAGTCATTGTCGACAGCCGTGGCTTGACGATTGTTATTCATCTCACTGTGGAATTCGATGCTGTTTGCTGACTCTATCTCACGGTAAATAATTTGGCAGATTGCTAATTCGGAAGAGAGGGAAAGCCCTCGGAATTTATAGCAGGAATTTTCAAAGCTGTGTTTTTTGACAACAGAGATGACTCACACTTATTCATGGCTCCTTTCTTCTGGGGGGGCTGTTACAGGAATTCAATCCCAGATGGCAACTAGGCTGGAGAGAGAGAGAAAGAATGAGAGAGAGAGAGAGAGAGAGAGAGAGAGAGAGAGAGAGAGAGAGAGAGAGAGAGAGAGAGAGAGAGAAGGGCTCTGTATTTAGAGTGCTGACAAGCCATGCAAAGAGAAATGGTTTATTATGAAGCCAGGAAATGAGGGACACCTGCATTCTCCGGGCTCAGTTTTCAGCCCCGTCCTTTGCAGTCACAAAAGCCACTTTGGAAATTACAAATTATGACAGTAGGGGAAGAGACAAGAACCAGAAAAAGAAGGTGATGCTATGCTAGACATTATTTATTATATCAAATACCTCTTGTCAGTGTGACCAAGAAAATACAACAGTTGCCAGGCAACTGAAGCAGGGCATGTGCGCTGCAGAGCGTGGAGTAATGTGACCTTCAAAATGAAGGACACTAAGCCTCTCTGGGTTGTTGAAAGCAACTTGGGGGGGGGGGAAGGTTTGACAGCCACCTTCCAACATGGAGAGGGAAGCTACCTGTGCACAGCATCTCTGCCACAAAGGATGGGGTGACTTCAAGGTGGGAGGGGCAACTGAAATAAACAGAGACCCGTTTCTCTGTGCCTCAGAGGCATCTAGCAAATGTGTGCAGGCAACACTATCATTTGATAAATGGTGCGACCTTATCAATAGCAGAGGGCCAAACATTTCTCTTGCTTAAATTTTATTTTTTTTACCATTCCCCATCAACCGAGAAAAAAAACTGTGATGGAAAATCACCAGGGGGGGGTGAGATTTCAGGGAAATTCTCATCAGTGTTGTGTGAGGTTTCTGTTGCACTTATTTATTTATTTTAAAGAAAAACGTTTATATACCTCTATGGTATCCATAAAAAAAGGAAAACCAGAGTGGTTTACAACAACTATATAAAACCATGCAATAAAAAGCATTAAAAAAGATAAAATCAGAAATCGGCTAAATTATTATGGAAATACGTCTTATGACTTGCCTGCGGAGTAGAAAAGTTTTCAGGCGGCATTTAAGAGTCGTGGTGCATTTGTATCTTTTTCTTCATTCTGCAAATAATCTCTCTGGTGCTCTGCAGCCTTTCTGGGAGCCTCGTGCTTCCCCAAACCTTGAACTTTTCTGTAAACGGAGGAAGGCGGGAAGGCTGCCTACTGCAGGCCTGTTAGATGTTCATCATTATTTTATTTAACTGAGAACATTCCTTTTTTAAAAAAAGAAGTCAGCACAGGAAGACATTCTAAAAGTAAAAGGAGGACTTACCTTACAAACAAATTAAGCAAGCGTATCAACTTCAGATGCTTGGTTGCCAGCCTCTTCTGGCTTCCTACTTTCTTGGGCTCCATGATCACTGTAGATGCCTGCTCCTTGGGAGAAAAGCAATGACAAACCTAGACAGCGTCTTAAAAAGCAGAGACATCACCTTGCCAACAAAGGTCCGTATAGTTAAAGCCATGGTTTTCCCAGGAGTGATGTATGGAAGTGAGAGCTGGACCATAAAGAAGGCTGGTCGCCGAAGAATGGATGCTTTTGAATTCTGGTGCTGGAGGAGACTCTTGAGAGTGCAAGAAGATCAAACCTCTCCATTCTTAAGGAAATCAGCCCTGAGTGCTCACTGGAAGGACAGATCCTGAAGCTGAGGCACCAAGACTTTGGCCGCCTCATGAGAAGAGAAGACTCCCTGGAAAAGACCCTGATGTTGGGAAAGATGGAGGGCACAAGGAGAAAGGGGTGACAGAGGACGAGATGGTGGGACAGTGTTCTCGAAGCTACAAACATGAGTCGGACCAAACTGCTGGAGGCAGTGGAAGACAGGAGGGCCTGGCGTGCTCTGGTCCAGGGGGTCACGAAGAGGCGGACACGACTAAACGACTAGACAGTAACAACTACACCCATCTGTGGCTGATGGCAATGCCCATCAATTTTGGGGGGGCGGCCCCCTAAAATATTCTATGGGGGGCAAAGGGACCTCGGCCCCTAGGAGTTGGCTCCTATGAATGGAGAGGTTTGACTGGGCCAGAGTAATTGATCTGAGTGGGGATGAAATAATTTTAAAACAAAATCAAAGTGGATTACAAAGAGAGAGAGGAAATCCTTCCCTCCTTTCTGCCCTGATGACATGAGCCCAGCAAGTTCTTGGGAAAGGTGTTTGTTCACCTCTCTCCCCTGACATCTGGACTGCTCCACCCATTCCAGATTATTTTATGCAAGAGCACAGAACGCAGACATGGGGGAGAAAAGGAAAGGCAAAAATCAAAAAGTGATGCTGTTGTTTAGTCGTTTAGTCGTGTCCGACTCTTCGTGACCCCCTGGACCAGAGCCCAAGTCTTGCCAGATCCAAAGCCTGCCTTAGTAGAGATGGGAGAGAAATGCAGCTCTCATTTGTACTTCCAGAAAGAGAATGCAAACTGGAATGCAGCTACCCTTTGAAATTCACACTTACTCTGATATTTACAAAGCAGTTCTCAAACAAAAGGATGTGCATGAAAACATGTATATTCAGGGAATGTGTGCTTGAAAATGAAAGCAACATACAGAAAAACATTAATTAGGGGGAAACAGCTTCAAAAATTGTACATTAGGAGAAACAAGCACTAAACCCCTTATGAATGTTAATGAGGAAATAAAAATTAAAAATAAAAATAGAATTACAAACTGAATCAGAAAGGAGGCGAACAGAAGATTGGAAGAACAGAGGGAAAGCAAAAGCGGCTGGTTCATCCATCCCTACCTGCTTGTTCCTCAAAGATTTATTTATGTAGAACAATTTTTTGTAAAACATTTATTAGCCTCTCTTCAGCCACAGCTTCCAGAGCTACAAAATAATACCGTAAACTCCGAGAGATTTGGTGGGCTGTTAAAAAGTTCGGCACGAAGCAAGCACATCCTAAAAAGCTGTGTATCTATTAAGGATAAACATAGTAATCTCAGGCCTTTGATTTTCTAATACTACAGGAACTAACCACTTATCAGCTGTAGCAGGAAATGGGCATGGGTGAAAAGAGGCAAATTATCCTGGACTTGGTGTTGAGCTGAGCAGCACATTGTTCGGGAGCATCAAGTTAGCTGTTGATTCAGCAGACCTGACATTTGCAAGACCCGTCATCTAAACTTACCCATATTACCTTGTCCCCCAATTTTTCCATTTTGAAAAAAATAGTAGTTCCTTATACATACAAAATAACAGGGCGCCTTCTATAAGTCACTGAGAATACAAAGTGGGGTTTGTTTTTTTACAGTTGTAGCTTGTAAAACGCTTGCTGAACCAATGCTGCTGGAGACTAAGACAAGGGCTACAACAGCTTGTCAATCAAATTATAAACCAGATCCATGGGGGAAAGCAGTTTTCCTCCGTGGCTGAGGCAGCCTCAGCACTGCCCTATAATATTTGGTATAGGTAAGGTAAAAAGGCAAAGGACCCCTGGATGGTTAGGTCCAGTCAAAGGTGACTATGGGGTTGTGGCGCTCATCTCGCTTTCAGGCCGAGGGATCCAGCGTTTGTCCGCAGAAAAGCTTTGCAGGTCATGTGGCCAGCATGACTAAACCGCAACAGAACACTGTAATGGAAAACAGAGCGCATGGAAACTCCATTTACCTTCCTGCTGCAGAGGTACCTATTTATCTGCTTGCACTGGTGTGCTTTTGAACTGCTAGGTTGGCAGGAGCTGGGACAGAGCAACAGGAACTCACCCTGTCATGGGGATTCGAACTGCCGACCTTCCAATCTGCAAGCCCAAGAGGCTCAGTGGTTTAGACCACAGCACCACGCACATCCTCAGCACTGCCCTCTAATATTTGGTATAAGAATGTTTTGGTTACTGTATCTATTTGGCTAGTAAATCCAAAAAAAGTGAAATATTTTCTGCAATACCATCTGGCTGCGTTTAAAAGTTACACTGCACTTTCCCCAAAAAGTGTGCATTTGACTTCATGGCAAAGGAGGCATTGCTTCCATGTAATAGTGGTCACATTTCAACCCAGTCTCCAAAAGTCTCACGTTATTTATTTCATTTCGCATGGCAGCCTTGCAACTGCTCACAGCTGATTCCTCGTTCAAAAGACTGAAGTTGTCAGCTGCCACTACTGCTCTCACTCTCATCCAAAAAGTGATGGATGGTTTTTGAATCAGGTTGGGGGAATCATTCCTACAATTCCCAAGGAGACTGATAGTTTGAAATGTGATAACACTTCACCAGTTGCTTTTTATTCTAGTGAAACCTGCAAATGGGATACATTTTTTAAAAAATAAAAAATAAAATCCAAATTATGTTGCCTCAGGGCAGATACATTTTAAACCTTGCCATTTGCCTTTGATAGTTTTTCATTAGTATTTATTTCGGAAGAGAGCTGCCATTTCATTACCATAGCAACTCAAAGCAGAAACTATAAACGATGCAAATGGCACACACACTAATGAGTCATTCCATAAAGGTGCTGCATTTTAAAGACCACTGAAACTGAGGATCTTTTAGTTAATTTAGTCCAGGAACCCATGTCACACTATGTAAATCAGAAAAATAAAAGATATGGTGAATAAAATGTCTTACAGGAGTTGCAGCTTCTTCAGAAACCTCATTTTAAACCATGGGTCAGCAAACTAAGGGCTGCGGGCCGGATCAGACCCAAGTGCCTTCTGGGTTTGGCCTTCAGACATAGCTGTCAACGTTCAGATTTGAAAATAAGGAATCTGCAGCCTCACCTGTCCCAGGGACAGTCTACAGGATATCTAACAATCTGGGATAGAAGCAGGAAGCAGCGGGAAACGGCGCTGGAATAAGGGAATTTCCCGCAAAAAAAGGGAAGGTTGACAGCTATGCCTGCAGATGGTCTGGGAATCGCTGCGTGGGTCGCCAGCATGTGTGTTCTTTCCCTCTCCTTCACACGGCGGTGGCGGCAGCGCCTCCTCCCTCCCTCCTCCTGGTTTCTCCCTGCCCTGCCTAGAGGAGGAAGGGGACTGGGCTTTGTTGGTGCCAGCGGCAGCCACCATTTTAAGCAGCCCCTCTCTGAAGCCCTTTTGCGCACCGCTCATCGTTCCGCCGCCTCCAGCCCCTGCCACTCGCAAGACACAGGTAAGCAGCCATTGGGGCTCGTGGCGCTCTTCCATCATCCCCCCCCCCAAATATATATATATATATATAGTCCGGCCCCCCACAAGGGCTGAAGGACAGTGGACTGGCCCCCTGCTGAAAAAGTTTGCTGTCCCCTGTTCTAAACTATTGGGAGGTTTAGGGAATGGCACACCCAGTACATCTTCTCTGGGAGCCAATATCTACCTCGTAAGGACCAATTTTGAAACAACTGTTATGTGCTGATGAAAAGTTTGTGCAATTCTCAACCGTTCAGCCTTAACCTCTTCCTAAACCCTCTGATTAGGGATAACAGGAACCAATATTTACATTGTAAGGAAGATGGCTGAACTGATGCCATTTTGTAGAGATCACTTTTCTATATCATAAAATAGTCAGCCTGGCCATTTTATGCAGGGCTCACTCCAAATGGTGGACATCCCTCCACTTAACTTCCATGCTGAGCTGTCCTTTGCCTCGAATGGGGAAAGTGCAACGTTTTTTGAAGTCAATTTAAATCTGCTTTCTGTGTAAGTTTTTGTTTGGGTTTTTTTTTAAGTTATGGATTATTATCATAATACAGAACTCTTTTTTAAAAAGCTAAAGAAAAGCAACAGAGTCTGTGACACCTAAAAGAAAAACAAATTTATTGTGGCATAAGCTTTCATAATCTACAGCCCACTTCCACAAAAGCTTATGCCTCAATAAATTTTAGTCTTTTTAATCTTAAAGGTGCCACAGCAAGACTCTTTGTTGCAAAAAGACTCACGCAGAGCTACCCTTCTGGAATTTTTTTTTTACTGAAAGAATCTATTCCTCTTTGGTTTTGTTTAATTGGGTCCCAACTTCCAAACCACTTTTCCCCCCCAAACACTGTTTACATGAAGAAATGAGAGTTTTGCGACATAACATGTAATTCCTTTGTAAGTGAATACATCAGCTAGAAATAAACATGACTGTTGCCCTCACAGAGTGCCTAATATCATTTAGTATTTGACAGAAGAAAAGTATTGCAGACAATTTTATTCACATGGATGATATTTCATCACTACAAATCTTTGCCCAGGTTTCATTGCTTCACTGGAAGTAACTACGCTCAGACCTTGTCAGTATGAATATCTCTTTTCAATATGAGCATCCCTCTCTCCTTTTTAAGAGGTAACATGTTTTAAAATGATAGAAGGAACAGCACCGGTGAGACCTAGAAGGAGCCATGCTGATTCACACACACATACCCTGTTCCCCGATCCCCAAGAAACCTTTCTTAAATGTCTGTGGGTAACCTGGATCTCCCTTTAAAAACAGCCAGTGGGAGCCCTTTTTAAAAGAAATTCATTTAACATCCTTAAAATAAGCAAAACAGCAGCACCACCACAAGGTTTCGAATGCTATTTTCCTTTCACCTTTTAACAGTCTGAGGTGCTATTTCTTTCAATATTGCCTTTCTGAAGTACCCAGTGTGTTATGTTCTGATGTGCAAGGCAGATGAATAAATGTAAACCTCAAAGAGTGCTCAGCAAATTCAGAAACGTTTAGAAAAGTAACATTCCAGCATATAACTTTGGGTAGGCTGGTCTATCTGTTGGAGACAGAGGTCTGGAAGACAGATCTCTTACTTTCTCATAGCAGAGTTAAGCACAATGGTGATTCCTCCAAGCACATTAAAACTTTGCTAGTTTTACATCTGCCCTCATCCACCTTTAAACAAAAGTTCCCCACAAAAATACTTAGGCTAGAATAAATCACAGACACAGCTTTGCCAAAATAAAAGTGAATATTTTACTCAGAGAATTTCCAGAAGTTACAGCAAAGAAGTCTCCATCTGCTGGCAGTAAAGTTAAGATAAAAAGGTTCAAGATGAGTTAAAAAGAAAAGAACTTCGTTTCCTTGCAAAAGGATTATACAATATTTTGAGTAGCAAAAGTGCAGGCTATAAAACCTCCCAATTTGGAGAGATTTGGTTCACTTGCAGCATTTGCCGAGTTGAGAGCCCAAGCCACATGGCTCCTTTCTTGTTCCAGGAAGCAGGAAAAGAAGCAGAGAGAGAAGGCAGGGAAGCAGGGGCAGCTGAGAGCCTTCCAAGCCACACCCACTCTGGCAACTTGAGTTCAGGGCTCAGGTTAACCCTTTCATGCACACAAGTGTGAGTCAGTAGCTGTATTTTACAACACTATCAGTTTGACAGATGACCTCCTACCTGTTTGGGCACTAGGGAAGCCCATGTATTAGGTGAGGTGAAGCCATTTACTTCAGGTGGTAAATCCACCCCCTGCTCCTTGCCTCCTTGCCCACCATGTAGCTGCCAGACCCTCCAGGGCTTCACCCGCACTGCCAACACAGCCCCATTGCCCTCACCATTGCTGTTGCATCGTGGTTACAGTTGCAATGATGGGGTGGGAAGGGGCATCGTGGCATTCTGTCTACAGCAGCAAGACATCTAGGGCTGGCCCTGTTGGGCACTCTCAATAAAGTGTCTTGGATCCTCAAATAATTGTTTCTCTTCAGGGACGAAACTTAAAGAGACTTTTAAGTGGAACCAAAAGTTTGTGAAAAATAAGAAGAAGCTGCTCAATCAGGCCAATGGCGCATCTACTTCATTAAGCAGGACCTGGGCGCAAGAGTGCTCGCCCCTCCTGCAGTTTCTATACAGAAGCATACTGCCCGTAACTGTGGAGTCAGAGCAGAGCCATCATGGCTAGTAACCATCGATAGCCTTATCCTCCAATGATCAGGCACCCACACCCCTGGGCAACATCATTAAAAAAAGGTGTGTGTCAAGAGCATCGCCTCTGACAGGAGTGAGCCAGCAGTAAATCACACCAAGCAAGTGAAGTTAACTCTTTATTAGCAAAAACAGGATCTGCACATGAGCAGAATGCACGCAGCAGCTAATCTCTGGTAGGTCTTGTCCTCATGAAACAGTTACTGAGCCTGAAAGTCCACACTTCTCCACAGCTGCCCAATTCTCCTCCTCTCCGGGGTTTTCCCAAGCAATGTGAAACTGTGCCTATGCGAAACTGACTTCTCCTTCACACTTTTCACGCCTCTCTTGGTTCTGGGAGACAAGGAGGGAGGGGAGCTTGTTGCAGCAGGATGGAGACACACCTGTGCCTCTTCAACAGCTGGGCTTATCTCTGCCTCTTGGCCTCCCTCCTCTCTTGCTTCAGCTTCTGCCTCTGATTCTGGCCCTCTCTCTGCCACAGGCTCTCCCAGCTCACTAAGCCCTGTTACATCACCAGCTTCTGACTCCTCCCATTCTTCTCCCTCTTCTCCCTCTGACCATTCATTGTGGCTCCGAGCCTTCTTCCCCTGCGGCTTCCCCAGCTGGTTCCTCCCACCATTTCTCTGCGTCCAACCAGTCCAGGACACCACAACCACACAGTGACTGGAACACGTCACCAATACCCCCTGCACTCACACACCAGCCATGCCATGGAGCTATGCCAAAACCAACACATCAATGCAAAACAAAAACAAAAAACCTACCCTTTATTGCAAGTAGGGATGGGGAAGAAATTTGATCTAGGTCTCATTTGAAACCAGGACTATCCAGCTGGCACTTTTGAAAACAATATGAGAACTGGAACACACTCACCCCTCCAAATTTGCACTTACGTGAATTTTGTGATGCAGTTCACCAACAAGCTATGTTTACAAAAATGCAAGTACGGTGGTACCTCAGATTAAGTACTTAATTCGTTCCAGAGGTCCGTACTCAACCTGAAACTGTTCTTAACCTGAAGCACCACTTTAGCTAATGGGGCCTCGCACCGCTGCAACACGATTTCTGTTCTCATCCTGAAGCAAAGTTCTTAACCTGAAGCACTATTTCTGGGTTAGCAGAATCTGTAACCTGAAGTGTCTGTAACCTGAAGCATCTGTAACCTGAAGAGTATGTAACCTGAGGTACCACTGTATTAGGGGAAAACGTGCATAAAAATTAATATACTGGTGAAATTACTACGCAAAGCTGCATCGTTTTAAGGAAAGCTGCTGGCACAAATGGGTACATTAGTCAAAACTGCATACTGCATAAAAATGTCTGTTGTCTGCTGACACTAACTACTCTCTCAGAATACTTTTTGTGCTGTAAGTCTCAAAAGCTTTTTTAAAAAAGGATATGAATACTGTTCAGCCTTTGGGAAGATCTTCTTTGTAAACCTGAACATTAATAATAATTCTAAGCACAAACAGCACTTTATTGACTGCATCTACTAATAACAGTTATTAGCATTATTAACATGATCTTTTCAGAGAGCTTCTCACTTGCAAAATATTAATGTCGTAAGAAGAGAAGAACAGCTCTGCTGGATCAGTCCCAAAGCCCATCTAGTATGGCATCCTTTTCTTGCAGTGGCTGACCAGAAGCCCATGAGAAACCTGCAAGCGGAATCTGAGTACAACAGGACCTTCCCCTTTGGGTCCTTTGTTGTTGTTGTTGTTGCTTAGTCTCTTAGTCATGTCCGCCTCTTCGTGACCCCCTGGACCAGAGCACGCCAGGCACTCCTGTCTTCCACTGCATCCCGCAGTTTGGTCAAACTCATGCTGGTAGCTTCGAGAACACTGTCCCACCATCTCGTCCTCTGTCGTCCCTTCTCCTTGTGCCCTCCATCTCTCCCAACATCAGGGTCTTTTCCAGGGAGTCTTCTCTTCTCGTGAGGTGGCCAAAGTCTTGTAGCCTCAGCTTCAGGATCTGTCCTTCCAGTGAGCACTCAGGGCTGATTTCCTTCAGAATGGAGAGGTTTGCTCTTCTTGCAGTCCATGGGACTCTCAAGAGTCTCCTCCAGCACCAGAATTCAAAAGCATCCATTCTTCAGCGATCAGCCTTCTTTATGGTCCAGCTCTCACTTCCATACATCACGACTGGGAAAACCAGAGCTTGAACTATACGGACCTTTGTTGGCAAGGTGATGTCTCTGCTTTTTAAGATGCTATCTAGGTTTGTCATTGCTTTTCTCCCAAGAAGCAGGCGTCTTTTAATTTCGTAGCTGCTGTCACCATCTGCAGTGATCATGGAGCCCAAGAAAGTAAAATCTCTCACTGCCTCCACTCTCACTCCTCTCTCACTTTGGGTCCTAGCAACCAATATTCAGAGACCTACTGCATCCCACAGTGGAAGCAGAGCCATCACGGCTAATAGCCACTGATAGCTTTATTCTTCATTAAACATCATTTTAAAGAGGAAGAGAAAGGGTGCTGATGCTGCTATGTATGACTGAGAAGACCTTAGGCCTTAACAGAGCTTTATAGCCTAGAAGAACCTCTATTAATATTATTGTTTGCTTTGGCAAACGCTTTCAGCTTATTAGCATTAATAACTGAGACTGCAGTTACCTGGGCCTTACTGATTTCAACAGGACTTCTGTGAGTCTGTTAAAAGTCAGACTTGGAGAATGTTTTATTTATAAATACTAACATTACTTTAGAGACTGAGGGAAGATATGTCAACACAGCCATTATTTCTGGGAAGATTTCCCATCTATATGTACTAACAAGTGTTTTATTGACTGCTAATGAACTTGTGTTC
Organism: Podarcis bocagei; assembly: GCF_964188305.1. NCBI lineage: Eukaryota > Metazoa > Chordata > Lepidosauria > Squamata > Lacertidae > Podarcis > Podarcis bocagei. The sequence goes on along the minus strand of NC_138143.1, from coordinate 41,461,091 downwards.
TATGTTAATATCTGCTGCCGAGAAAATGTTTAGTTCAGACGTTTACGAGGGTGATAACGGTCCTAAATGCAGCTAGTTATTTTGAAGAGAGAATGCTATCTCAAGGCACCAAGAGAACTTTGAAAGGGATGGCAATGATAAAGCTTGATACTGCTATAAATATATGGAGAGAATACCTTACATGTGAGTAATAATAATATTTTTTAATATACACTGCTACTGTCTTCTGTAGCATCAACATCTTGAGCAATGTCAGTATTTATTTATTTTAAATGTTTATGGCCTGCCCTTCATCTGAGTATCTCAGAGCAGAGAACACGAAGGCTGAAATGAAAATTCACAGCCCATAGCAAATAAGAATATAATTCACATGACAGATTTATATTCTAATGACTCATGACAGATCTGATGGAGCACAGGCTAAAGTTCTTGGTAGGACCTATGCTGTAGTAGTAACTGGGACAAAGAAAACTTACTTGTCTACCACCATTGTAGCCTCATGGAGATGTGCAGCAGAGCTGAAGGAACTAAGTGATCTACTACATCAGGGGTTCCCAAACTGTGGTCCATGGATCACCAGTGGTTCATGAGCTTCATTCATCTTGGCTGTCAGTCCTGGGGGACATGCTCCCTACCTTGCTAGCCTCTTTCCACCTGGCCTGAGAGAACAGGGCCATGACTGACTCCAGCTACAAAAGCTGAGGCTGCTGAAGAAGCCAGAAACCATCTTGGTTGTAAGACCTCCTCCTTTCATTGCTGGCCTTTTTTCTGCCTGGGATAGGCGGGCAGGGCCCTGACTGACTCCAGCAAGGAAAACTGAGGTTGCCTAACAGACTTTTGGATTGGGGTTTTGTTTAGGGCAGTGCTTCTCAACCTGTGGGTCCCCAGATGTTGTTGGACTACAACTCCCATCATTCCTAGCCAGCATGACCAGTGGTCAGGGATGATGGGAGTTGCAGTCCAACAACATCTGGGGACCCACAGGTTGAGAACCACTTGTTTAGGGGTCTTTGCTGCTGTTATTGATTTTAATGTTTTATATCTTTCTTTTTAGATATTATTATTTATGTGGAAATTGTTCAGTTTGGTTGTGTACTTTTTGATATGGTTTATTTATAGTTTATGACCACTTTCATTTGTAATTATGTAAATCTTTTCATGTTGTAAGCTGCCCTGAGCATGGTTTTAACTCTGGAATGATGGCATGCAGATAAAACAATGGTGATGATTCAGGTGGTTCATAACAGGTCTGTAAAAATACAGTTAAAATCATGTATCATCTAGTACAGTGCATTACAGTTGCTCATCTAAGTATAAAAATCATCAAGTTATCCACAAAGTCCCTCAGCCACTATCATCCATAAGGTGAGGTTGGGAACCACTGTACAATACTGCATTTTACTTTGGGACAGGAAGAAAGGTCGTTGAGTTGCCTGCTGTGACCAGTTTGCTGGGCACTGTGGATAAAATTACTCAGATCTGTTCTCTTTGATGCTACAGTTAGAATAGAATCAGTTATGTAAGTTGGGTGATTGCCCACTTTGTTGTTTTGGGCATCTTTCAGTTGGTGCATCCCAAGGATTCTTGAACAAGTGAAGCAAATCATGAGTGTTTAGCACTTGCCATTCTTGAGTGCTTGAAACAGCCAGAAAAGGTCTATGATGGTGGTTAAGGAAAGAACCTCCTTAGATACCACAGTGAGCCTTAAGGAAGCTGTTTAAGACCTTTATTGAGAAAAGCCACCTCTGATTCCTACCATATTAGACAATGTCCAAGCCCTCTCCAACATTCCACTCTTGATCAAGGTGCTCAAGTGCACAGTTTTGTGACTTGCCTCCAGAGAGTCCTTCTGTATAAGGTATCTGGATCCACTTCCAACTTCAAGCCTGATTATGGTACAGAATCAGCCTTGGAGGGTGACTGACACCAGAAACTAGAGTCTGGTAGTGTGTCCCTGTTGGTTCTGCTGGGTCTCTCTGCAGCTGTTCATGCCACCAACCATGGTATTCTTTGGGGAAACCTGGGTAGGATGAGGGGCACTATTTTACACTGGTTCTGGTCATTTCTGCAAGGGGACTCCAAGAAAGCGGTGCTGGGAGTCTACTGTTCTACACCTAGGCCATTGACCTGTGATGTCCCACAGGGGTCTATCTTGTTCCCCACACTGTTTAATATCTTCATGACACCACTAGAGGAGCTCATCTTGAGGTACGAAGTGCAGTGCCACCAATATGTGGACAGCTTCCAACTCTTTTTCCCATCCATTTCCAAAAAGACTAGAAGAGTACTAAATCAGTGCATGGCAGTGGTAATGGACTGGATGACAGCAGATAAATTAATCAAGGCAAGACAGAGGTCAGTGGAACTGCTGATTGTGGGCTATGAAAGGAGCCACAGGGACTCAGGGTTTCTGGGAGAGATTAGATCTTGACAGTGGAGTTGTAGCTTTTCTCTCCTTGCAGCATTCTTACTTAGCAATTCGAAGAGAGGAAGAGGGGCCAAAAAGAGGTATTGTATTTGGGCAGAGATGAATTTCTCATATTGATCTGAACTAACCAGCCAATTATTTGCCTGTATTGCTAGCAACACGAGATACATTGGCCATTATTACATTGCATGAGCTACACTTTCTCTTATTTAAACCGTCTTTCACCTCTAGTATCTGACAGCCTGGCATGCCATCCATACTGAGGACTAAACTCCTACCGCTGATGAATTGAGATAAATCTGTTTTATTTTTCAATCTATTGTAGTAATCCTTTTTACATCAGCATCTCTGCCAAAATATGTAATTTATATGCAAGGGCACACTTAGGAGATATATTAGATGAGGATGAACATTTCAACCACAGGTAACAAAGACAAGCAAGGGCTAGATTTCTTTACCTCTTAAGGAATTTTTTAAGCTTATATTGAATAAAAACAACAAGGGGAATAAACCAAAAAATGAACATTCCATAACTAGCAGGACTCGAGTTCAAAAGCAGAAGAATGAATTGTGCATGTTAATGAACATTACAAGGTTCTGCTTTAGTTGTGATGCCACCCCATTCTCCGAAAAGGATCCATGTCGAAAGTGAGAAGAATGGTGTGGTGAGAGAGACTTTGAATGGGGGAAGGATAGAGCAAGAATGGAGAGATGCCATGCAATAGTCAACATGAGCTTGACATTGTGGTTTTATACAGCATCATCCATGCATCTAGTACAGGCTTCCTCAACCTTGGCCCTCCAGATGTTTTTGGCCTACAACTCCCATGATCCCTAGCTAGCAGGACCAGTGGTCAGGGATGCTGGGAAATATAGTCTCAAAACATCTGGAGGGCCGAGGTTGAGGAAGCCTCATCCAGTACTTCTTGTTGTTGTTGTTTAGTCGTTTAGTCATGTCCGACTCTTCGTGACCCCCTGGACCAGAACACGCCAGGCACTTCTGTCTTCCACTGCCTCCCACAGTTTAGTCAAACTCATGCTGGTAGCTTCGAAAACACTATCCAACCATCTCGTCCTCTGTCATCCTCTTCTCCTTGTGCCCTCCATCTTTCCCAACATCAGGGTCTTTTCCAGGGAGTCTTGTCTTCTCATGAGGTGGCCAAAGTCTTGGAGCCTCAGCTTCAGGATCCGTCCTTCCAGTGAGCACTCAGGGCTGATTTCCTTCAGAATGGATAGCTTTGATCTTCTTGCAGTCCATGGGACTCTCCAGAGTCTCCTCCAGACCATAATTCAAAAGCATCAATTCTTCGGCGATCAGCTTTCTTTATGGTCCAGATTTCACTTCCATACATCACTACTGGGAAAACCATAGCTTTTACTATACGGACCTTTGTTTGATCTAGTACTTACTGATTCATAAGAAAAACACAGGCAGCCTTTTGCCCTGCAGACCTTAAATTCTACATTTCAACACTTGTTTGTATGCTGCCTTTCCATAGTTCAAACCATGCACAAGGCAGCTTACAACATGAAAAAAAAAACCCACACAACAGAAGTAGTCACAAACAATAAACATAAATCAAAAAGTACACAATGAAATTGCACCATTTCCAAATAAATCATAGAATCATAGAATCATAGAATAGAATCATAGAATCATAGAGTTGGAAGAGACCACAAGGGCCATCGAGTCCAACCCCCTGCCAAGCAGGAAACACCATCAGAGCACTCCTGACATATGGTTGTCAAGCCTCTGCTTAAAGACCTCCAAAGTAGGAGACTCCACCACACTCCTTGGCAGCAAATTCCACTGTCGAACAGCTCTTACTGTCAGGAAGTTCTTCCTAATGTTTAGGTGGAATCTTCTTTCTTGTAGTTTGGATCCATTGCTCCGTGTAAGGTCATAAGGTCTAAAATAAAGATACAAAAAATAATATAAAAAAATAATACAAAATATAATATAAAATATAAAAAATATAAAAAATAATATTAAAAATATAAAAAATAATATCAATAACAGCAACAAATTCCACCACCACCACAACCCCCCCCCAAAACAATACCCCAGTCTAAGTGTCTGTACAGCAGCCGGGAGGAAAAGGCCTGTAAGGCCGGTCGCAGGCTGAGGGATTATTTGAACCAGAAAGGTTCCCATATTGGCACAACGTAGCATCTACTGGTGTAGTGAGACTATAGGCAGAGCTTGCTCCTATTTGTGCTTGGAACTGCCTTAGTTGCTGTTGGCATCCGTCTGTCTCGAGAGACAATGGAGTGTGCCTCCAGGGGTGAGGTCAAACCACTGTGTTAGCAGCACCAAAGTGACCTCCCCAGGGTGCAAGTCCGGGCAGTGTGTATGGAGGTCCTGGGCTGCACAGAAAACAAGACCCCACTCTTGGTCTTGTGTATGAGGTCCAAAGGAAAGCAGAACAAGCACTTTGGGCACCAGCTTGGCTGCAGGAGTTGCCAGAAGGAGGCATACAAGGTGCCACCCAACCGTCTTAGGGACTCCACTCTGGATTTGTGTAGGGTTTGCTCCTTAGACTTTTCTTCTCCTGAAGTTACCCCACAAGGCAGTGGAGGTTTACCATCAGAGTTTTCCTTCTCCTAGATGGGCTCCCTTCCCAGGTTGATGAGCCCCATCTGCCGCTCACTTCCCTCTGCAACACAGGCAGTTGCCTTCTTGACCCCTGGACCCACTATTGGTCTTGTCCACTCAATCCTCTGGAGCCTGTCTTTGTATGCAGGGGAAGTCCCTAACTCACTGAGAGTTTGAGACCCATCGGCTATCCTCACCTGGTTTAGCTGGCCAGTTGAAGCTGTTCCCCAGTGTGTGGCCACTGTTGCATGCTGACAGCTTCTGGGAGAGAGCTGAGTTCAGGATGGGGACCAAGGGTGGACAGACCCTTGACGTGTCCCCCACCAGAGCTACTACCCCTCCCCTAACGCCCCATACACCCTTAGTAACATGGAGCTAATCAGCAATGAACAACGGTGCTCTGATTTTATATTGGGAAAAAGTGATGATTTGCATTGTTCTCAAAACTGGCGGTGAACGCATCAAGCGAGGAACCAATTTCAGGAGATTAAAACAACCAGCAGTGTGACTGGGCTTTTATACGTCTTCTTTATCTGGTATTTCTGAGCCCTCCGCCGATTCACGCTGGTGACAGAGACAAGCAGCTTTAATTAACTCATTAAACTTAAGCTTGGTCTAATTATCGGCTTCCAATAGTTGAATCTGTTATTTTGGACTCAGATGCGCTCTGTTTGATTATTCCTTTGATAACTTTTGACAAATACATCCCCGTTGGAGTGGAAGGGCTGCTTCCCTGTACAAGCTGCAGGAGAGCAACATAGCTCTCTAATGTCAAGTGACATAAAGGAAGGCTACAACATCTGCTCCCATGCCTATGGAACTGAGAGTAGACATTGTTGATGCTGGGGACCCATTGTGAACAGGGACATAGAAAGCGGAAGTACACTTGCAGCAGTAACAGCCATTCAGCTCCAGAAGGACAATAGAGCCCCGTGAAAAAGCCACAGCTTGCTTTCATTCTTAGCCTTCCCACAGATGTTTTGTCAGGTCTCTGGACATGAATACATCAGGGACCATTGGACTGCGGGGTCAGAGTACCGTTCAACAGCCTCCGCTGCATTTTCCTTTTGATTAACCACCGGTTATTTTTCCAAATATGCAGAATTAAACAAAGTGCTTGACAGGCTAGCAAGAAGTTCGTGCTTATTTTGTGTCGTAACGATCTCATTCACTGCTGGAAGTGCAGTAGTTAAGAGGGGACATCAATATATAAAAAGATACTGTAACAAAAGGAGACGAGGGGTTTCCTAATGTTCTATCGCATTATTAGGCAATGAAATTGGTAGCATTCGCTGAATTGTTTCTCTCCTAAGTTGGTGGACACAGAAGGAAATAGTTCCATACAGGGATTCAAAAAGCTTAGCAGAAGGAAAACTGACTCTCAAGACAGACGTATGCCAACAATGATCCCAGAATAGTGTTACGTTATGTAAAGGACTTGACTAATACAACTGATCTTGAAATTGTTGTGAGCCTACTTCTGACTGCTAAAATACCGTACCTTTCTGTGTATAACACGCCCCCATGTATATTTTGGGGGACTAAAAATTAAGAAAGCGGAAGATTGCACAGAGTTGTTGAGCTTTTTTAAGGGGGATTGCCAAAATTCACTCAGCTGCGTGGCCAACGCTGACACTCATGCACTCCTAACATAGAATCATAGAGTTGGAATAGACCACAAGGGCCATCGAGTCCAACCCCCTGCCAAGCAGGAAACAACATCTGTCCCCTCGCCGGCAAAAGCAGCCTATTGCCCGCCCAATTGCCGCAGCAACACCAAATCAACACCACCCCTGGCCACATACACCAATAACACGCTGCAGACCATCTCGGGCTTGCAGTATCAACCAATCCCATGTCATCCCTAGGCCCTACCCATGTATAAGACGACCCACGATTTTAAATTTAATTTTCCATTAAAAAACATAAGTCTTGTACACGGAAAAGTACGGTACGTATAACAGCAAACTGTATGTGAAGAGCTTCCCTCTTGGTATCTGAATGGGACAGGAGAATATGGAACATGGCCATTTTATCCAGATTAACTTGCTATAAAATAATGCTTGGTAGACAGCAGACAAACACGTTTATTGAAATATTCGTTTTATTCACAATATTTTGGAAGCCCGTATCATGTAGATGTTGCTGACTTTGAAAATATGTATAATTGGATGTTGAGTATTATGAAAGCAATCGTCCCCAAATGAAATCCACAGAACGCAGCATATCTGCCCTAGTGACTCCTAAAGCAAGGGAGCTGGCCTGAAGCTACTCTCTGGTGACCGACAACATGCAGAGACTCTTCCCTCTCAGAGACTCTTACTGTTCATATTTGTCATGGAATTCCACTCAGTATTGATCCAGAGCAGTTTCCAATGTATAGTTAGCAGAGCAAAAACTTAAATACATTGCAGGATCCCCAATAAATAGACCAGAGGCAATCATATTTAATCCAGCAGAGCTTTTACGGCTACTGAAGGCAAGTGAGCATTATGGTCACAAATGCAATATATTCAGGATTGGAACCATCCATAAGAAATCTAGTTGCAGCAGACTTAAACTTACAATTGTTTAGTCGTTTAGTTGTGTCCAACTCTTTGTGACCCCATGGACCAGAGCACGCCAGGCCCTCCTGTCTTCCACTGCCTCCCGCAGTTTGGTCAAACTCATGCTGGTAGCTTCGAGAACACTGTCCCACCATCTTGTCCTCTGTCGTCCCCTTCTCCTTGTGCCCTCCATCTTTCCCAACATCAGGGTCTTTTCCAGGGAGTCTTCTCTTCTCATGAGGTGGCCAAAGTCTTGGAGCCTCAGCTTCACGATCTGTCCTTCCAGTGAGCACTCAGGGCTGATTTCCTTCAGAATGGAGAGGTTTGATCTTCTTGCAGTCCATGGGACTCTCAAGAGTCTCCTCCAACACCATAATTCAAAAGCATCAATTCTTCGGCGATCAGCCTTCTTTATGGTCCAGCTCTCACAATATTTACAATAACTTATAGTAAGTCTAAAACCTTAACACTAAGCGTACTATATACATAACACCACACCAGAAGGAAGAGAGATAGAAAGAGAAAATGAAACCCAGGCTCTTTCTGGCCTTACAGTCAGCATGACCTTGACTGAAGAGGTAGCAGAACCAGTTTAAGTCAGCTGTACCTAGCTTCTCTGAAGGAATAACATTATGAACCTTCTGCTTGCTTCTTTCACACAGAGAAGCTTCCAGAACCCTCTTGAATTAAGTACAATAGGAAAGATATCTAGACGTCAGATCAATACTTTCTGCACTAAGAAATGAAAACTGACAATATTATGTACCAGAGGTGGGGAATCTCAGGCCTAAGTGGCAAAAGGAGCTCTCCATGCCTCTCCAACTGGCCTTCAAGACTTTCCTGCCCTGCCTTCCTGGTTTGCCCCACAACCCTTGAATATTTTTTTCCTGTCTGGAATATGTTCTTGAACTCTTAAGAGTGCACCTTGCTTCCCTGCATGGAGGACAGAGACGGGTGGGTGTGCATTCAAAAAGTAGACCACTGTGCAATGTCAAAATGCACATTCATTGCACTGCCCACTTTCCCCCCTGGCTCTGGCTCCATTCTGGCAAATGGCCCCCAGAACGTTGTTCAGAAGGAATGTGGCCCTCGGACCAAAATATATTTCATCACCCATTATATATTGTGTGGTGTGTATCTTTTCCTGTAAGCAGTTGCTGTCATCATCTGTGCAACATGCCTGTCGAATTATAAAAGTCATCCTTAGCTTTGGATAAGAAAGAAACTTTGTATTTGTTTAGTGCTTTTAGCCACTCCAGCTGCTTTGCATATATTGTTTTATAATAATCTGTATGGTAGGTCAGTTATTCTGCCCACATTGTAGATAGGGCATGTGCAAGATCACCTAGTGATCTTGTGGCGGCAGTGAAATATAATTTCTTGATTTGTAGCTCACAGAACAATCCTTTACACGCACAGAAATACTAAGAAGAGATTATTGAAGCACTTTCATGATGCAGTAAGATAAAAGAAACTAATCTAAATAATAAAAAAGGAAATGCAGAGTCCCCTTGTCTCACACAGAAAGTATAGGGTCCTCCCAGCTCTCACTTGGCAGCTTTCCTTTCTTCTCTCATGCTGGGAGGTCTTCCTTTTTAGGTTCCTTTCATCAACCATCCACTACCTTCATGTATGTGTAATCCTTGGACTCCAAAAGCAGCCCAGAGCAGAAGAAAAAGAGAGAAGAGAGAAGAGAGAAGAGGAGGGAAGGAAGGAAGGAAGGAAGGAAGGAAGGAAGGAAGGAAGGAAGGAAGGAAGGAAGGAAGGAAGGACTTCTGATTTTCCATCTGTCAGCTACATAAAATGTTTTGTTTTTAATATTCACTCTAGAATGACATCCAACTGATCTACTTTCTGTTAGGCACTTTTCCCAATCTTCCAACCCAAATGTCTTGAATCAATTCCTTTTCACACAGAAAGTCCAGGGGGTATTCTGTAATTATTGTTATTAATAAATGTCAGTGACGTTGCTGTTTTTCTAATGAGACATATCTGTTAGAATTCCTGCTCCGTGATTGCAGTCATGGGATTTTTGTTTGTCACATGATGACGCATGTTTTGACTCCACAAAGTGGGAAGTGACGGAGACAGGATGTTTGTGCTACTGTGTTCCATGAAGTGGGACTATTGTCCTTTTTTCTTTCTCTCTTTGCTCTCTGATGCTAGAGAGAGAGGGAGCCATGTTGCAGTGCTCCGTGTGTGTTTATATGTAAATAAAGTAGATTATCCCAAATGCTGAGTTGCTGAGGTCTGTTACACAAGCTGCAAAGACTCTGCGGATCCCTAAGTGTGCCGGTGTCTGTTGGCATCGGTCGCTGTGATGTTTGGGCAGAAGAAAGCTTTTGAAGCTCCCGAACGATCAACCAGGAGGGAGGGAACATGCCAGTCAGGCATGTGTCTCTGCCAGGGTCCTACTCGAGTATAGGACGAGCTCCTGACAATATCAACTTTGTCTTCAATAATATAAGCAACTCTGATTTCTCTTCAGATCGTATAAATCTCTCCCCCCCCCCTTACTCATGACACAATCCTATGCAGTCCACTCAGAAGTCCCACTGGCTTCAACACAACTTACTCCCTCGTATGGTTGTGTGAGATTGCAACTTCGGGCCCATTGCACCACACTGCCATTTCTCCTACCAGCAACAATGAGCCCCTTCCATTTTCCCACAGTTCTCAATAGAGTGCAACTTTCATTTAAGGAGATACAAAGTATCTATGATAATTATTTTGGTTGTGTGAGAACTGGAGGTCAACTATTTCAATGGCTTTCCCCCTGTCTCCTCATTCTTCATGGTGGTTACTGCAAATGTGTATCACTCACAAACTCAGCAGATGATGACTTCTTAATTTCAGTTGCATTTGCTGAGGGCTTGAGGGAGAAATGACCTACGACCTTATTACAGTGAGGTCTGGTGAGGAGGGAAACTGTAATTGTAGCGTAATAAAGCACATCCGGACCCTGTTTAAATGGCAGAATTTGCATTTAAATGGGAGATACAAAATGAAAACATGTAAATACTTGATAGGTGCAATTTTTGATTTACAGCTTGTCTAGCCAAGGTGAAACTGTTTCCGGTCCAGAGCAACTCGTGAAAAACAACAACTAACTATCCATTTTGAACGATCAAACTCTGAAGAGCTTTCTTTTTTCAGATGTTAGGACACTCAATTCAATTGGTACATTATTTGGAGTGCTACAAAAAAACAAAACCCAAACCCATTTCTGATACAAAAATAAATAATGGATATGGGTTATGTTGTCTCTGACTATTAATCAGATTCTCTCTCTGGGAGTTGAACTATGGCTTAATTTTACGGCACAGCCACTGCGAAGCTATATGATGTATTTTAGGCAGAAACCATTTCAATTGACCTTTGGACTTTTCAAAATAGAGGTAAGTCTTTAAAATCTCTTTTTTTAAAAATGTATTTTTTATTAAAGATTTCTTGGTTTACAAAAGTATGTGCAGCGTCTCTTTTTTCAAGTTACATTTTCTACAGATCAGTTTCGTTTGTTGAGACATTGGTGTTACATTAGGAAGAAAGGGGGGAAAGAGGTGGAGGGGGGAATAGTGAGTGGGGATGGGTGGCAATGTTCCTATTTTACTTAATGTACCGTATTTTTCGCCCTATAGGACGCACTTTTTCCCCTCCAAAAATGAAGGGGAAATGTGTGTGCATCCTATGGGGCGAATGCAGGCTTTCGCTGAAGCCTGGAGAGCGAGGGGGGTCAGTGCGCACAGACCCCTCTCGCTCTCCAGGCTTCAGGAGAGCCCCAGCGCCAGCCCCACAAGGTCGGGGGACAGAGGGAGGCGGAACGCTGTCCAAACGCTGTCCCCAGAGCAGCTGGGAGGCGGAGCGCGTCTCCCCACTGTCCCCGGACCTGATCTGAAGGCGGGCGGCGGGGAGAAGAGCGCTTCTCCCCGCTGCCTGCCCCGCAAGCGCCTGGGGGGAAAATAAAAAAAAATTCCTTTATTTCCCCCCCAAAAAAACTTGATGCGTCCTATGGGCCGGTGCGTCCTATGGGGCGAAAAATACGGTATGTGTGGGGTTTTGTGTCAGCATCGCTTGTGCAGGTTCTCTTTACTATTCGCTTGTGTTCCTTTGGTAATGAGAGAGGTTGGGATTGGCCTAGGGTGTGGTTGTTCATTTGTGATTGGCTGTGGTGAACTTTGTTTTCATGTGTGAGTGAGGTGTGTGTGTTTTTGAGTCATGCTGGCCATATTGATTCATATACTATTGGTGGATTCTTGTCTTTGTCTTGTTGGGCTGCATATGTGATAAAGGGTAACCATACCGGGGTGAAGGCGTCTTCTTCTATTTGTCCCCATGTCAGTTTCAGTTTGTTGGTTAGTTTTTCTAATAACACTATTTCCCACATTATTTGATAGCATTGATACATGCTTACTCCTGACAGGTCTCTCCAGTGCCTGGCTATGATGTTTCTGGCTGCTGAGAGTAGGTGGGTTATGAGCTCTTTATGATGTGAGTGGGCATTATTATCTTGCATGGTGTTTAGTAGGGCCAGTTCTGGGGTGACTTCTAATACTTCCTATTTACAGTGGTGCCTCGCAAGACGAAAAAAATCCGTTTCGCGAGTCTCTTCATCTAGCGGTTTTTTCGTCTTGCGAAGCAACCCTATTAGCGGCTTAGCGGATTAGCGGTTTAGCGGCTATTAAAGGCTTAGCGGCTTAGCGGCTAAAAGGCTATTAGCGGCTTAGAAAAAGGGGGGAGCGAAAAAAATCGCAAGACTCACAAGACGTTTTCGTCTTGCAAAGCAAGCCCATAGGGGAATTCGTCTTGTGAAGCGCATCGAAAAACGGAAAACCCTTTCGTCTAGCGGGTTTTTCGTCTTGCGAGGCATTCGTCTTGCGGGGCACCACTGTATTTTGCATATTTCTTGTATGATTGTTGTCCAGAATAGCGTTCCGCCTCCCCGCTGTGCCCCGAGCTTGTGGGGCTGGAGCTGGGGCTCTCCTGAAGCCTGGAGAGCGAGAGGGGTCGGTGCGCACCGACCCCTCTCGCTCTCCAGGCTTCAGCGAAAGCCTGCATTCGCCCCATAGGACGCACACACATTTCCCCTTCATTTTTGGAGGGGGGGAAGTGCGACCTATAGGGCGAAAAATACGGTATATCATTGTTTGCCAGCATAGCCCTTACAGAAAACCACTGCACCACGAAAGGTCTCTTCTGGTGCTTAAGCAATAGCCCTACCTGAACACCCCATGAAAAAACTACCCATGCTGGCAGCAGATCCACACCATCATTTAAAAGGGTATTTAAAGCACATGGTTTCCCCCAAAGAATTCTGGGATTTCCCAGGACCCTTAGCAAACTACCGTTCCCATGATTCTTTGGGAGGAGGATCAAGTGCTTTAAATGGATGGTTTGCATCAAGTCAGGGTATGTACTTTATCCTTGCATTGGCTGGGGCTCTCTTACTCTGAACACACACTCCGAACTTGCACTCTCCAACATGTTGTTGAGGTGCATCGTGGGATGTAAACATTTGGGCACAGGAGCCTCTAGAGTGAGTGAATGCTGCCAATTGCATGGAAATGATTGGGCATGGAAGCAGCCGCAGCGACAATGAATCAGACGTATAACTATTCAGTTCATCGGGGAGTTAGTAGGGAATTAAGAAACGACAATTATCACATTAAATTGCAACATTTATCCTTAACCCTAATGTTCTGATATCAGGGTGTTTCCATCTCAGCAGCATTCAGTTTTTCATTATCAAACTGTCAAGGAGTAGGAAACTGTCTTGTAGGCTGTTACATTTTACGGAAAACTAATGCAAGCTTTTGAAGTAAAAGAGTATTTTTTTCTCTTTTACCTCTTTTTTGATAAGACATCTGAATAGATATTTCCTCAGCTTTTCTTCTCTGCTAGAAAATTATGGTGGTGATTAATTTTGTTGGTGAAATTATATCTGTTCCCACAGCAACCAGCTGGGATGTCGCAAACTATAATTATAACTATATGGAAAAAACCAGTGGTGAGATCCTTGTGCAAAATTTCCTATTAATGGAAGAGAAAAGAAAGTCCATTTCTCATTAAATATCTGTTCTAAGCTGAATGCCTTATTAATTATTACCTTTAGTGGCTGAAGACTTCAGATCTGGTTGTCATACCTTTCATAGAGCATGTTAAAACACATGTACAGAAACTGTATCTTAGACATTTCTTCAACTATGGGACAATCCCTGAACCCATCCTAGAATAAAGGACCTCATGCTTTTGCTTGGGGTGGAGAATGTTGCCTGTTTGTGCTTGACCCTTCCTTGGAAGTGTTAGTAGTGCCTCTTATTTGCTATTTCGATGCATCACAATTCTTTGTTTGCAATTTTTTATTCTTCTGTAGTGTTAGGTGTGTGCCGGCGTGGTTGCTCGAGAGCAAACAGGCAAGACCCCCCACTGGTCTTTTCAAGGCTTTATTATCAGTGCAAAAACATTCACAGTGCAGAACGACTCAATTCCATGTCTTGCTCAGTCACTAGCAGAATCTGGGAGTGGGCAGTCCTTAAACTTTCCCCAGCAGAGCAGTCTTTTGATCCCCATCCTACGCCTTCCTGTTGGGATACTGCCAGGGAGACAAAGTCCATCATGACTCCACGTCGTCTCCGGACGTCCATCGATCTCCCGTAGACACGCAGTATCAGCAATTAGCGACACGAGCTTCAGAAATAGCTTGCCACATTCCAGAGCTGATGCACTTTCTATCAGCAGATAATGCACAGCGAAAGATGCACGCAGGAGAGTATTATTTACAAGTTTATTCAGCGTTGGTCAGAACAAAGAAAAACATGACTGCCTGCTTCAGTGTCTCAGACACAGAGAAATGAAAGCAATAGAAAACATAAACTTCCTGTGAACAGGAAATACGCAGACTCTGTGACTCACAAAGCCTGCTCCCTTTTAAGGTGGAACGGAAATATCCTAACACTCCCCTCTCTGTGCGTGAACCGACTGCACAGAGAGGGCGTGGGCAAAGGGGGACCTGCCCCCCCCCGCTTTGCTCAGGCTCGGTGTTATGGGTCTCCCTTGCATCCTCTGAGCCCTGCATGCCTTCCCCACTGGAGGCGTGGCTTCCTCCCTCCCCGGAAGAAGAGCTGCTTCTCACGATCTTCGGGGGCTCCCTGTAACCCAACTGCCCTTCCGCCTCTCGCCTCTGAGCTGATGGCAGTTCCCTGACATATAGGCTCAAAGTTTTCACAATAGAAATATACAGGAGAGAAGGTATGGAGAACCGACAGGGCCACAGTCTTCCCACAGAGGGACCAAAGCATGTCAGTGGTGTTTTGTTTTTGTTCTTTTTATTATGTGTTTTGTATTTTTATCTTGTATATTTAGGCTGCGAACCGCCCTGAGAGCTTCGGATGAAGGGCAGTATACAAATTTAATAAGATTAAAAACCTCGTTAAAGAGTGGTTGGGTCATTTTTTTCTAACACATTTCCCTCTTTTCAATACAAAAATATTGCCTCCAACAAGCAATATCAGTATTACCTTTTATGGGGCAGATCAATGGTTGGCTGGGACTGTAAACCAATCTGTGACCTTTGGGTGAAGGGCAGTATGTAAATTTAATAAACAACAATGGTGGGTGTTACCAAATCCCAGAAGCAGAAATCAAATTCGCATCCTGGCTCCATTTTGCAGTAAGCTGCTGTCTTAGGCAAGAGTATTGCTTACCTCAGTGCTCTTTCCTTTAATATCTTCCAAAATTTCTCTGATGAAAATGTTGTTTGTTGTTTAGTCGTTTAGTCGTGTCCGACTCTTTGTGACCCCCTGGAACAGAGCATGCCAGGCACTCCTGTCTTCCACTGCCTCCCACAGTTTGGTCAGACTCAAGCTGGTAGCTTCGAGAACACTATCCAACCATCTCGTCCTCTGTCACCCCCTTCTCCTTGTGCCCTCCATCTTTCCCAACATCAGGGTCTTTTCCAGGGAGTCTTCTCTTCTCATGAGGGGGCCAAAGTACTGGAGCCTCAGCTTCAGGATCTGTCCTTCAATCACCATCATCATCATCATCACCATCATCATCATACCCTGCCCACCTGACTGGGCTGCCCTAGCCACTCTGGACAGCTTCCAACATATTTAAAAACCTAATAAAACATTAAACATTTTAAAAAAACCTTCCCTATACAGAGCTGCCTTCAGATGTCTTCTTAAGGTTGTCTAGTTACTTATCTCCTTGGGTCAGGGGTCACATAACTCCATACCCTCCAACATTTCTGTAATGAAAATAGAGACATCCTAAAGAAAAGCAGGACCTTCTGGGATGAAATCAGGAACCGGGGTGACTTCTGTAAATCCAGGACTGTCCTTGGAAAATGGGGACACTTGGACGGTCTGCCATTTTACATATATCCGCCTGAACACTGCACTGTACAATATGTCAGGAAATCTTGCCTCTCAGGAGAAACTGGCCACTCTCCAGGCACCTGGCTTGATCTCCTGTTGACCTCCCTGTCTGCATTCCCGAGTAGGATCCAGGCTAGGTCACGATCGGCGATCCTCCTCAAGCGTGAGAAGAACACACCACTCTTCCCAGCCCCCAGGCAGGGGAAAGAGATAGACAGAAATGTATTTACATGCCTTTATTTCTGTCTTTGCAGCGTTACAGAGAAACACGTCTGCTCTCTTCAAACTCCAACAGCAGAGTCAAACTCCACCTCCTGTACTTCCTGTACAGCTCAAATTACACTCTGAGCTAAATCCGGAGCTCAGCACTGTGAATAGGCTGTCCCTCTGGTTCCCACGGAACAGTCCCAACATTCCCATTATGTTTTGCTTTCATGCTAGCAGCTGCTCGCGGCCGCATTGCTTCTATATCGTAACACAATATTCATTTCCATCACAGAGATGACCACTGCTTGTTGTGCTTGCTAAGAGGGCATGGATGCTGAAGTTGGAAGCCCCTCTTTGCAAGCCAGGAGAAGCGCTTGCATTCTCCCTTTGAGGAGACGTGCGAAACTTCTGCCTGGAAAGCTTCCACGGCTATCAGGGGATGAAGAGACGAAAGCCCAGGTGAAAGGGGACAACCCTCACGTGCATCCATTACGCTGCTCCTGGCTGATTTGTGCTTTCCAGGCATTGTTGCGAAGGAGAATAGTCTGCCAAGGTGCTGAGACTTGGTGCTGTGGTCTTTTGTGGATCAGAGCAAAGGCCCATTAGTTGCTAACAAGGTCCAGTCAAAGCCTCCCAAGCAGGGCATAAAAAAGTGATGGCTTTCTCGTGTTATTTGTTCAGGTAATGAGCTGCTGCAACAGCTTTTCGCAGAGACAAACTCTGTGAGCAGAAAGGCAGAAGGGAGGAGAACAGCCTGGTGGTGAAAGTAGGGCTTTTTCAGGCCCAGCCAAGATGTCTGTCCTCCTGGCAGAAGATGAGAGGACAAGGAGGCTCAGAGGCTGTCTGGTTATCTGGCTGAGAAGCATCTTGCTCATTATCAAGGCCTTGCTTCTATGAGAGGTTCCCAAACTCCCTCTCTGCCCAAGGACCACTTGGAAATTGCCGAGGGTCTTCGCAGACCACTTCATTGCTTTTCTGCTTCGTGGTGGGCAATTGTAATGTGCTGCGCTCGCTAGACACTGAAGTATTTTGAAGAAATTATATGGGATTCAAATTCTAACGCAGTAAAAAAACACCACAAAAGAAGCAATTTAAAATGTCATTCAAAAAATAATATGAATATTGAAGTGAGATGGGTGTGCCTGTTGTGTTGAACAAGTTCTTCGATGTTTGGTGCAGTATCTGTCAGCTCAAGCCTTAGGTCCGATTTGGCATTCATCCACTCTCGCTCACTCGCTTTCTCTTGCTTGAGCTTTCTTAGCTTCTTCCCGCCTTTCTCGCTGCTTCCTTTGTTCCCATATATTGACTTTCCACTAAAGTGCCTTGTACTGTCTATTTCTAAATTTGCATTTATACTCATACACTTTATGCAAAATTTATGTAATTTTATGCAAATATTGTTAAGTTTATGCAAATTATATGCAAATGTCTGTCTGTTTTTGGCCTTTTTGGGAACAAATAATTTTATGCAAAATTTATGTGACTTTTATGTACCATATTTTTCGCTCTACAAGACACTTTTTCCCCTTCAAAAATTAAGGGGAAATGGGTGTGTGTCTTATGGAGCAAATGCAGGTTCCTTGGCTTCAGCGATAGCAACATGAAGCCTCCGAAGCACAGAGTGAGAGCTCCCCCCGCGCTCCGGAGGCTTCGCGTTGCTTTCGCTGAAGCCGTCTGAAGCCCCTGGAGAGCAGCGGGAACTCCCGCTCCGCTCCGGAGGCTTCAGGCAGCTATCCGCAAGCCTTCAGAGCGCAGCAGGAGTTCCCGCTGCGCTCCAAAGGCTTGCAGATAGCCGCCTGAAGCCTGGAGAGCGAGAGGGGTGGGTGCACACCGATCCCTCTTGCTCTCCAGGCTTCACCTCGCTGGAGAGGCGCTGCACAGTTTTCCCTCTCTGCGCAGCGCCCCTTCAGCAAAGTGGGAGGAGAAATGGAAGGGGCTCCGTTTCTCCTGCCGCTTCGCTGAAGGGGCGCTGAGCAGAGAGGAGGAGATTTTTATTTTCCTGTTCTCCCCCTCCTATGGTCCGGTGCATCCTATAAAGTGAAAAATAAGGTAGATGTTTGTCTGTTTTTCGCCTCTTTTGGGAACAAATAATTTTATGCAAAATTTTTGTTAATTTTATGTAAATGTTTGTCTGTTTTTTGGGGAACGAATAACTGGCCACCCTATACACTGTCCCAGAAAAGGAGTAATTAACCTACCCAGACAGATAAGCACCCATTTCCTTTAACTCCCTCCTACCCTCTCAACCACACCACACCCTCATTTCTGCAGCATAGGCAAAAAACAACTTCCAAAATATAATTCTATTTAGGCATTATTACAGCCAATTACATCAAAAGGATGTGTTAAGATGCCCTCTTATTGCTCATCCGTGTTTCTTTTCCAGCCTCTGTGCAAATACTTTACCTCAGCACCTATATTTTGCTAGCTACATTTCTTTTGTACAGTGATAGCGAAGTATTCTGCTTTCCAAAATACATGGTCCCATTAATACTTAAAATGGTGTTTACATTTGTAAGAATGCTGAATAATTAAAAATGCACATCTAGCCAACTTAGCAGCAATAACTTCAAATGTAACTTTTATGAGGTACGCTTCCATTATTTATTTCAAGCGCAGCAATAATTATCAACAATAAAATTTAGTAACAAATGTCAAGAAGCTGCTAGAAATCATCTTGTGGCTAGGCAAATACTATACTGCGACTTCTGGTATATTGCATATGGGCAAAAGCTACACAAGACCCAGTTGCAGCTGGAAACAAAAAACATTGGGACTCACCTAAGTATAGTTTGTCATTTTTATTTGCATTCATATGATTGTTTTTTTCATGCAAGCCTGTCTGTTTCCAATCCTATAGTCCTTGAGATGGGCAATAGGCTTCTGTGAATTTCCTTCTCCATGGATGGAAAGGGTGATCCATGGTGGAGCCAGAAGCAGCGACGGAGTGCGTCTTCATGGCACCCAGGATAGGCCTGCTGGCTGGGCAGAGCATGCCAACCCAGCCCTCACTGCCAATGCGACGCCAGTCCTGATCCACTTTGAGCCTTGGATCTAAGGGCGCATGGCTGTTTATTTCTCTTCACACCGCCCTGCCAGTGCCCCCCAGAGGATTGTGCCCACTGCCATTGCCCCAGCAGCCCCTGCCCCAACAAGCTACACCCCTGGCCAGAAGTCCACCTACAGAGGGATCCTTGTTGCAACCACAGAAAGACCCACAGCAGGCCCTCCTGTGCAGTTGGTGCTCTGAAGGTGGAAAATGCAAAAAGGAGGCATTATGGGGGAACTGGATACAAAACGTTTTTGCTCATCTGGGCACAAACACCAGGCCAGGGGCTGAGGAGAGTGGCACACCAGCCCTGGATCTGGAATACTGATTCCTCTTCACGCTGGGAAAACAACTGACGAGAAAAAGCAGAGATCCTGCTTGTGCCCCTTCCACCCTTTAGCTGTGGGGATTTTTCTCTTGCCTTCAGTTCTCTTATGCCAGGTATGTCCAAAGTCCATTTCAGGGGCCTAATCCAGCCCTCAGGTTGATTCAATCCGGTCCCCGTGGCAGTATATAAAGGTAAAGGGACCCCTGACCATTAGGTCCAGTCGTGACCGACTCTGGGGTTGCGGCGCTCATCTCGCTTTACTGGCCAAGGGAGCCGGCGTACAGCTTCTGGGTCATGTGGCCAGCATGATGAAGCCACTTCTGGCGAACCAGAGCAGCGCACGGAAACACCGTTTACCTTCCCGCCAGAGCGGTACCTATTCATCTACTTGCACTTTGACGTGCTTTCGAACTGCTAGGTTGGCAGGAGCTGGGACTGAGCAACGGGAGCTCACCCCGTCGCGGGGATTCATAGAATCATAGAGTTGGAAGAGACCACAAGGGCCATCGAGTCCAACCCCCTGCCAAGCAGGAAACACCATCAGAGCACTCCTGACATATGGTTGTCAAGCCTCTGCTTAAAGACCTCCAAAGGAGGAGACTCCACCACACTCCTTGGCAGCAAATTCCACTGTCAAACAGCTCTTACTGGCAGGAAGTTCTTCCTAATGTTTAGGTGGAATCTTCTTTCTTGTAGTTTGGATCCATTGCTCCGTGTCCGCTTCTCTGGAGCAGCAGAAAACAACCTTTCTCCCTCCTCTATGTGACATCCTTTTATATATTTGAACATGGCTATCATATCACCCCTTAACCTCCTCTTCTCCAGGCTAAACATGCCCAGCTCCCTTAGCCGTTCCTCATAAGGCATCGTTTCCAGGCCTTTGACCATTTTGGTTGCCCTCCTCTGGACACGTTCCAGTTTGTCAGTGTCCTTCTTGAATTGTGGTGCCCAGAACTGGACACAGTACTCTAGGTGAGGTCTGACCAGAGCAGAATACAGTGGCACTATTACTTCCCTTGATCTAGATGCTATACTCCTATTGATGCAGCCCAGAATTGCATTGGCTTTTTTAGCTGCCGCGTCACACTGTTGGCTCATGACAAGTTTGTGGTCAACCAAGACTCCTAGATCCTTTTCACATGTACTGCTCTCAAGCCAGGTGTCCCCCATCTTGTATTTGTGCCTCTCATTCTTTTGGCCCAAGTGCAAAAAAACTGCCAACCTTCTGATCAGCAAGTCCTAGGCTCTGTGGTTTAACCCACAGCGCCACCCGCGTCCCTACAGGTCTAGTGTACGACCCTTCAAATAGCATTTGTGAAGTGATGTCTGCCATTAAAAGCAGCATCAGCATGCAATGTGTCTGTGCCAGCATTCTAGGGAGGAAGCAATGTGCAGAATTATTCATTTAACCGCTGTTGGAAAATTAATTTTCTTGAATGATTCAGTTAGGCAGATCTTTCTCTGAGTAGCCCTGCCGAGTAAGGGGAGTTGAGAGGGGAAGGGCTTTTTCTTCTAGAGGTTTCTATGGAATACTGTCCTCCCGAGCTCTCCTGTGACGTCCTTTGGAAGCCTTTTAAATTTCGCAGGCCTTTTAATCTGTTCCAGCTTTAAACATGCCTGGGATGTTGTGTGGGCAATCTGTCTTACTGCAGGCATTGTATTTTCTTTATTCCTATTGTGAGCCACTGGAAGGAGCTGGTGAGAAGATTGCATCAACAACCCAAGATGCACAGAGTGTGGGAAACTAGTTCCCATTTAGCAGAATTTTGCAGAATTTTGCAGAAGTCAGCTTGACACTCCTATAAAAACTATGCAAGTCATACTCTTTTAAAGTTTATAGAACAAATAACTTAGTGTACTTGCAGTTGTCGATTAATAATAATAATAATAATAATAATAATAATAATAATAATAATAATAATTTGCTTATATATTTATTTATACCCCGCCCATCTGACTGGGTTTCTTCAGACACTCTGGGTGGCTCCCAACAGAATATTAAAAACACGATCAAACATTAAAAACAGGGCTGCCTTCAGATGTCTTCTAAAAGTCAGATAGTTGTTTATTTCCTTGACATCTGATGGGAGGGCGTTCCACAGGGTGGGCGCCACCACCGAGAAGGCCCTCTGCCTGGTTCCCTGTAGCTTCACTTCGCACAGTGAGGGAACCACCAGAAGGCCCTCAACGCTGGACCTGTGTCTGGGCTGAAAGATGGGGGTGGAGATGCTCCTTCAGGTATAAATAAAAAAATTGTCCAGTAGCACCTTAGAGACCAACTAAGTTTGTTCTGGGTACAGTGGTGCCCCGCAAGAAGAATGCCTCGCAAGACGAAAAACTCGCTAGACGAAAGGGTTTTGCGTTTTTTGAGCTGCTTCGCAAGACGAATTTCCCTATGGGCTTGCTTCGCAAGACGAAAACGTCTTGCAAGTTTGTTTCCTTTTTCGTAAAACCGTTAATACCCAGGGTGCATTGCTTGAAGAGGTGCAGTTGCAACTTGACTTCGAGGAGCAACTCATAGCACGCGGTGTGGTAGCCTTTTTTGAGGTTTTTGAAGACTTTGGTGATTTTTGAAGCTTTTCCAAATCTTCTTTTGCAGCCATTTGTAAGTTAAACTTTTAAAACTTTTTTGGGGGGTTTTGGATTTTGGGTTGGGGTGTTTGGAATTCAAGGACTTGGTGTTGGGGAGGGGTTTGCAAGAATCTGGAAGCTTGTGTGTGTTTTTTTCTGCATTTTTATGATTTTTTGTGACCATTGGGCCACTCTGTTTTTTTAAAAAAAAATTCTGGGTTTGAATTTCTGTGTGGTGGGTGGCTGGGGGAACAGTTGAGGAGGGGTTTGCAAGAATCTGGAAGCTTGTGTGGTTTTTTTCTGCATTTTTATGATTTTTTGTGACCATTGGGCCACTCTGCTGTTTTTAAAAAAATCTGGATTTGAATTTCTGTGTGGTGGGTGGCTGGGGGAACAGTTGGGGAGGGGTTTGCAACAGTTGGGGAGGGGCTGGGGGAACAGTTGGGGAGGGGTTTGCAATTTCTGTGTGGTGGGTGGCTGGGGGAATAGTTGAGGTTTTTGAATACTTTGGTGATTTTTGAAGCTTTTCCAAAACTTCTTTTGCAGCCATTCGGTAAGTTAAAACTTTTTTTGGGGGGGGTGGATTTTGGGTTGGGGTGTTTGGAATTCAAGGACTTGGTTCTGAGTTTGAATTTCTGTGTGGTGGGTGGCTGGGTGCTTTTGAATTTTTTGGATGTGAAGCACTGATTTTTTGGGGGGGGGAGGGTTGCGAAGGTAGGAGCTGTGCTGCCATGGGACCCAAGAAGACTGCTGCTGCAGAGGCCGGCAAGGGGAAGAAGGAGAAGGTTACGCTGGAAATGAAGAAGGAGATCATCCGGAAGCACGACGGTGGAATGCGTGTGACAGACCTCGCCAGGGAGTACGGCAGGAACCCATCGACCATCGGGACCATCCTGAAGATGAGGGAAAAGATCCTTTCGACTGATGCAGCCAAGGGAGTCACCAGGATCGTGAAGAACCGCCCAGCTGTTCTGGAGGAGGTTGAGAAGTTGCTGCTCATCTGGATAGAAGAGAAGCAGCGTGCAGGGGACACAGTATTAATTTTTCAACAGTTTAAACACAACACTACAGAAAACCAAAAAAACAATACAACAATACAATACAAAAAACACTACAAAACACTAACACACAAACTAACAAAACAAAACAAAAACCATTTAAAGCACAATCCAATTTCAATATATTATCTTTCATTCACTTATTTCCAAGACCTCCTCACACCTCCCTTTTTGTATTCCACTTCTATTAATTGTTTCAGCAATTCCTTTCCATCTTCCTCTGTTTTCTATCCTATAATTATCTTAACACATTCTAACCTTATTTTTCCCTTTAATACTCTATTAATCTATCTATACTTAATTCCTTATAACATTTCCCCTAAAGCCATATAACTTCATTCCAACATTTTTCTAACATTCATTAATTTTACAGTATTTCTGTAGATAGTCTTTAAACTTTTTCCAGTCTTCTTCCACCGATTCTTCTCCCTGGTCTCGGATTCTGCCAGTCATTTCCACCAGTTCCATATAGTCCATCAACTTCATCTGCCATTCTTCCTGGGTGGGTAAATCTTGTGTCTTCCAATACTTTGCGATGAGTATTCTTGCTGCTGTTGTTGCATACATAAAAAAAGTTCTATCCTTCTTTGGCACCAATTGGCCGACCATGCCCAGGAGAAAGGCCTCTGGTTTCTTCAGAAAAGTATATTTAAATATCTTTTTCATTTCGTTATAAATCATCTCCCAGAATGTCTTAATCCTTGGGCATGTCCACCAAAGGTGAAAGAATGTACCTTCGATTTCTTTACATTTCCAACATTTATTGTCGGGCAAATGGTAAATTTTTGCAAGCTTGACTGGTGTCATGTACCACCTATAAATCATTTTCATTAAATTTTCTCTTAATGCATTACATGCCCTGAATTTCATACCTGTGGTCCATAACTGTTCCCAGTCAGCCATCATTATGTTATGTCCAACATCTTGTGCCCATTTAATCATAGCTGATTTCACCGTTTCATCCTGAGTATTCCATTTCAACAGCAGGTTATACATTCTTGACAAATTCTTAATTTTTGGATCCAACAATTCTGTTTCCAATTTTGATTTTTCCACCTGGAAACCAACTTTTTTGTCCAAATTGTAAGCCTCCATTATTTGGTAATAATGGAGCCAATCTCGCACTTTGTTTTTCAATTTTTCAAAGCTCTGCAATTTTATTCTGTCTCCATCTTGCTCCAAAATTTCCCAATATTTCGGCCATTTGGCCTCCATATTGAGTTTTTTCTGTGCCTTCGCTTCCATTGATGGCAGCCATCTTGGAGTTCTCTTTTCTAACAAATCCTTATATCTTATCCAAACATTAAACGGTGCTTTTCTTACAATATGGTTTTTAAACGCTTTATGTGCTTTTACCTTATCATACCACATATATGCATGCCAGCCAAATGCATTATTAAAACCTTCTAAATCCAACACATCTGTGTTTTCAAGAAGGCTTGCCAAGGGAGGTTATATGATCACTCTCTCACTTCCTTGGAGCAAATTACTCACTTAGGTTCTTGACCTGTTCTTATAATTTTTATTCTTTAAATGTCTATATCACCCTTCATCTGAGAATCACAGGGTGGTTTACAATATAAATACACAAAAATACATAACTTTCACCTGACCACAAAACCCTACAGGGAAGAATAATACAAGCTCACGACTCCTTCTCTGCACTGACAAGAGAGAGACAAGTGATTGAACAGAACGGGAGCTCCTATTATTAAGTGCAGATGGAAGAAGTCAAAACCCCATCAGCTAATTGTAGGCAAGATGAAGTCAAGCAGGCAATATTCTGGGGAGATTTCAGACATATACTATATTTATATTTCTTAATTCATCTGAGCACTCCTCTATCGATTCTTAAAACAATGTGCTCCAACTCTTAATGTCCTTGTCAGCATGTTTGCAATCCTAGATGAAACTGACATAACGATGATCAAGCTATGTTTGGCACAATTTCAGAGACTGGGCGATTTATCAAAAAAAATAAAGGAACTGTCCATTTGCAGATGATGTTAACAATTCTGCTCTTTAAAAAGAGAGAAGAACTGGGCTCATTCTTACCAAGATGTGTTGATCTACTTCAAAATTATTTGGAGGGAGAAACTTCAGAAAGGTATGCACAATTAACATAGCTATTTTAAAAGCCTGTTAACTGGCAGCCAATGCAAAGATTTCAGAGCTGGTGAAAGTGTGTTAAATCACCTTTGATTTTACAAAGAACCTGGCACCTGCTCCTTAGGTCTCTTGCACAGGGCCTTATCAGGCGAGGCAGCTGAGGGAATTGGACTAATCTAATCTTGAAGCAACAGCAGCATGGAAAAGCACTTTGAAGGCCTGACAGGGGCTCAAAAATGGCCACAACCAAGCGGCAACATGTACCTTGCAAAAGGGAAACGTTAGTCACAGAACCTAGATGTTTCTCAAAAGATAAGGACAGAATTAAATTCATTTCCATAGCGGAGCAGAAGCTGTTTAATTGACATCCAGGAGATTAGAGGGCAAAAGTAGTCCAAATTGCATCAAGGTCTTTTGGGGGAGTGTGGGGAGGTGAGCAAGACTATTTTTAAAAAATTATATTTGTTTGTTTATTAAATGTATATTTCACCTTTCCTCCCCAAAGCAGCCCGGGGCAGCAAACAGCAAGCGATGAAGCAATAAATCAAATCATTTCCAATACAGAGACAGCCTTGGAAAAATCTAAACATACTTACAAGGTTTGATGGAAGAGGAAAGTCTTCAGTAGGTGTTGAAAAGACAACAGAGATGGCGGTGGTCCAATATTTAGTGGAAATAGCCTGACGTACCGTACAGTTCCACAATACAAGAAGGGCTTCAACAGGGTCACCTGTTGCATCTACTGGCACCCCCACCCCTTACCTAGGGCATTTAGGAATCTATTTGATTCCTTTAGTCTCCAGGAACAGACCATCTTAATCCATCTGCCATCCCTGCAGGAGAGGATTGGATGTGCAAATCCAAACTTCACCAGGAAGTGACCTGACTAGGACAGTGGGGTGACATTCACCATCCCCCAGTGGACCCCAAAAAGGTGGTGACCTCTGATTTAGGCTGATCCATCCTTCATTAAAATGGGGAGATTCAGTAGCTGGTGTATCAACACCAAAGCTTCCCATGGAACATGCCAATATCTCAACAGAAACCCTACCAAGGCTAGAGGCAGTGCTTAGCTGCTAGATCTTGGGAGATAAAGAGGTCTTGTGGGGGTGAATGACTGGGGGGGGGGGACTTTCCGGTCCTCCTGTAAAACAGCGGATCTATGCAGATCATTGAAGCACTATATAAATGCTAGTGCCAGAAGCCTCCAAGACAAATGGGGAGAATCGGAGTCCTTGATGGGGAATGAGAACACAGGGATAGCAAACGTACTGGAAACCTGGTGCAACAAGGCGAAACAGTAGAAGATTAACGCTGGATAGAAAGGCTATACAGAAAGGGAAAGGAAGAACAAATGTGGGAATGGAGATGCTCTTTATGTCAAGGAGGAGTTAGGATCCAGTAAGACAGAAAACCTAGGAGAAATCAATTCTTCCAATGAAGTACTGTGGCTGAGAACCTGAACGCAAAAAGTAATTTAGTGTGGGAGATATACTATGCTGTTAGTGACATCCATCTGTCTCAAGAGACAATGGAGTGCGCCTCCGGGGGTGAAGTCAAACCGCTGTGTTAGCAGCACCAAAGCGACCTCCCCAGGGTACAAGCCTGGGCAGTGTTTATGGAAGTCCTGGGCTGCCCGAATGACAAGACCCCCTTCTTGGCCTCACTGATGTGGTCCAAAGGAAAACAGAACGATGGCATCAGCTGGGCTGCAGGAGTTGCCAGAAGGAGACATACAAGATGCCATCCAACCATCTTAGGGACTCCAGATTTGTGCAGAGTTCACTCCTTAGCTTTTTCTTCTCCCAGTGATGTCCTACAAGGCAGTGGAGATTCAGAATCAGTGTTTTCCTTCTCCTAGAAGGGCTGCCTTCCCGGGTTGATGAGCCCCATCTGCCCCTCACTTCCCTCTACAGCACATGCAGAGATCACCTTCTTGATTGTTGGTTGGTCAGTATTGGTGCAATCCACTCAATCCGCCAGAGCCTGTCTTTGCGGCATACTACAGCCCATATATTACCGACATGTAGGAAGACAGCAGGGAGGTGGCCAAAAAAAGTGTGTTGTAGCAATAATGGGCAATTTCAGCTACCCTCCCATCAACTGGGCAAGCTTCTGTCCAGACCAAATTTGTTGATACAATAAATGACTGTGCCTTGGTCCAACAAAGAGCTTAATCCTGAGTGGTACCTAGAACCTGGTGCAAGATGTTAAGTGTTGTTACACTGACCGCAAAAAGCAGCCACAGTCCTATGAGTCTCAAGTGGAATGTTGCCCAGGAAGTCCAGCACTCTCACATTTGATTTCAAGAGGGAACTTCTAAAGGACAAAGAGGATTTGTTAAAAGAGAGCGTCGAGGTTAAATCTCTCCAGTGTGCTCAGGCAGTTTCTAAAACCTCAATAATATAAGCCCAGACAGAATGCATTCCACGGATTAGAAAGGGAACCATGACATCCAAGAGGATGTCGGTGTGGTTCAGGTTCACATGCAGAGTCAAAGAAGCTATAAAAGGCAAGAAAGCTTCCTTGAACTTAAAAAGTCTTCTTGCCCAAATGAGGAGAGCACAAATCCTGGCAAAACAATGCAAGCTGAAGATAAGGGATGCAAATCAAGAATTTTGCTGAAGGGGTGGGACAAGTCAAAAAACACAACCCTCCTTAAATACACCTTAAACAGGAAATCAGTCGCAAGGATTGTTTCTAGACTGTTACAGAACAAAGGTGAGGAAGGGTTGTTAAGAGGTAAGGTAAAAGGAAAAGGACCCCTGGACAGTTAAGTCCATCAAAAGCAACTATGGGGTTGCGGCGCTCATCTCGCTTTCAGGGAGCTGGCGTTTGTCCACAGACAGCTTTCCGGGTCATGTGGCCAGCATGACTAAACTGCTTCTGGTGCAATGGAGGACCGTGATGGAAACCAGAGTGCATGAAAATGCCATTTGCCTTCCCACCACAGCAGTACCTATTTATCTACTTGCACTGGCATGCTTTCGAACTGCTAGGTTGGCAAGAGCTGGGACAGAGCAACGGGTGCTCACTCCGTCGCGGGGATTCAAACCACCAACCTTCTGATCGGCAAGCCCAAGAGGCACAGCACCACCCGCGTTGTTAAGAGAGGACAGGTAAAACTACAAAAGAACTAAATGAATTTTCTGCCACTGGTCTTCACAGAGGAACGTTTGGACAAGTAGCAAACCACGACAGAAGAACCTACTTTTTACTGAAGAACCTCCTACAGGTAGGTGATCTGAGACATATGGATATAACAAGAGAGTAAGCTGTAGGGTCAACTGACAAACTAAAAATTAACAAGTCAGTAGATCTGGATTACATCCACGTAGGAGCTCCTAAACAGTTTAAATGTGAAATTGCTGATCTTCCAACATGCAATTTGTCACTATCGGAAAATTGGAAGGGAGCCAACAGGACACCGGAGGGGAAGCTGGTGATGAGAGGCCTGTTAGCTGATCCCCAGTAAATAGGTGTAAGTAGAGAAAATTAGTGGAATTAGTTTATCTTCACACATCAATCCTACTGGAAAACGGAGGGAATGAGTTTCTGGAATTGCCAGCTGGAAGGTCAGAGACAGGAGTGAATGGATAGGGTTATGCATCTGCACACACAATGTGCTAAAGCACTAGAAATGTTGTGGTTGATTTCCCTGTGCAACCACCTGCCCAACTACACACATGTACTGCCACTTTCTCAGCCAAGACCCCTCCTCAGGTGACCCGTGCAGATCCACTGGGGAATAGGAGGTTATTTTCTAACACAATGTGCTAATATCAGGATAAAAATCGGGTCCTTCTAATCTAAACCCTCAGTCAGTGCAGTTCAGCTGAAAACTGGAGAAGGGCCTGTTTTTCATCCCCACTGCGGTTCAATGGACGGGGAGATTTGAACCCATATGCTGCAATTGGGAACAAAATCACCACCACTCCTCAGCTGATGTCAGGGAGCCAACCAGCAATAAATCACACGGAGTATGTGAAGTTAACTCTTTATTAGCAGAAACCAGGGGAGCCAGGCCTAATGAGCACAGCAGCTCTTCCCAGTAGGTCTTGCCCCTATGGGGAAATTGTGGAGGCTGAAGATCCCTGCTTTCCCACAGCTGCCTAATCATCTCCTCCTTCTCTGGTTTCTTCCTAAGCAATCTGAGCCTCCGCTAACCCACCTACCTCTGCTTCTGCCTCTTCATACATGCTTTTCTGGTCCTGGGAGACCAGAGGAGTGGAGCTTGTCGCAGCAGGAGGGGCAGACACTTGTACGTCTTCCCCAGCCAGACTCATCTCTGCCTCTTGTCCCCACCTCTGCTTCTGCCTCTGATTTTGGACTTCTCTAAGCCACAGACTCTTCCTGCTCACTAAGTCCTGTTACCTCTTCAGCTTTCGGCACTTCCTCTTCCCAAGTCTTCTCCTTCTAATCACTCATCATCATCCAGCCATCACTCCATGACAGCTGATCCATTCTAATCAGTATATATACCAAGAAAAAAGCACACCATGAACTCAGGCCAATGCGAGTTTCAATAGTGGGAGTAGTCCCTACTCACAAATAATCAATTTTAACAAAAACTGATCCATTAAAATGTATGTATTCTGACTCGGATTACAAATTCAAATAGAGATTACAAACTCAAACTCATAAAGATATGCATAACACGATAATTCGTTGCAGAATTAGAAATAAGAATCTATGAGTAGAGACAAGTTCATGTTGGTCCATAGTCAGATTCAATATGAAGATCTTAGTTTCAATCATTGAGCAGAAGTCAGAAGTCAATTATGGATAACACAATAATTCGTTACAGACAAGTTCATGTTAGTCCATAATCAGATTCGACGTGATAATCTATCATGTAATATTTGATACTTGCAGCTGATGAAGGTGAATACATCGAAACAGGGCCTTTCCTGGTTTCTGATCCATAATTGACTTCTGACTTCTGCTCAATGATTGAAACGAAGATCTTCATATTGAATCTGACTATGGACCAACATGAACTTGTCTCTACTCATAAATTCTTATTTCTAATTCTGCAACGAATTATCGTGTTATGCATATCTTTATGAGTTTGAGTTTGTAATCTCTATTTGAGTTTGTAATCCTTGTCAGAATACATACTTTTGAATGGATCAGTTTTAGATAAAATTGATTATTTATTTGTGAGTAGGGACTATTCCCACTACTGAAACTTACATTGGCCTGAGTTCTTGCTGTGCTTTTCTTCTTGGTATATTTAATAACAAGAACTCCACTCTAATCAGTGGCATGTTGGATGGGGAGCTCAGTTCCCAGTGACGGGGCAAAAAGACACAATCCCAGCTTGCTAAGGTACCTAAGAAGGGAGGGCATGGCCTGGGGAATCACCTAAGCCTATGGGCCAGAGGTCTGTGTAGGCACAATTGTGGTTTTGTTGTTGTTTAGTCGTTTAGTCGTGTCTGACTCTTTGTGACAAGCACTCCTGTCTTCCACTGCCTCCCACAGTTTAGTCAAACTCATGCTGGTAGCTTCGAGAACACTGTCCAACCATCTCATCCTCTGTCATCCCCTTCTGTTTGTGCCCTCCATCTTTCCCAACATCAGGGTCTTTTCCAGGGAGTCTTCTCTTCTCATGAGGTGGCCAAAGTCTTGGAGCCTCAGCTTCAGGATATGTCCTTACAGTGAGCACTCAGGGCTGATTTCCTTCAGAATGGAGAGGTTGGATCTTCTTGCAGTCCATGGGACTCTCCAGAGTCTCCTCCAGCACCATAATTCAAAAGCATCCATTCTTTGGCGATCAGCCTTCTTTATGGTCCAGCTTCCATACATCACTACTGGGGAAACCATGGCTTTAACTATACGGACCTTTGTAGGCACAATTACTATTCTTTTAATAAAAGACCCACCGTTTTTGTCTTTTACTGTCAAAAGCAATTTTTCAGTTTTTCAAAACAGTTATTGTGGGTCATGTCACAGCAGTGGCATGCATGCTGCAGCAGCAGGAAAGTTGCATGACGGAGTAAGTGTACAGGCATGGTCCCAGGTTTAACCTCTGGAAACGTCACACAGGTGTCAAAGTGCAGAAGGCAAAACACCACTTGTGTGAGAAAAGCCTCCATGCATTCCAATGCAGCCATATTCGGTTTTAGCGAGTAAATTGCAGCAAATGAACTTCCAACATATAACAAGAAAAAGAATGGGGAAAACACAGGACAACATGGTTGGCAGAAACATTTCCTGCATTTTCAAAAAAAAGAGGAAACAACAAAGGGTTGTAATTGCAGGCTAAACAGCTATACTTTCCTGATTCAGCCTGGCTATTCTACTGACCGTAAATTAATCATCCTAGGTTAAGAAATTTGTCCAGTAATTTATAATGAATGGGTGGGAAAACCACAAAGTGAACATAATAGGCAGCTATGTTTTGTGCAGCTCTATTTGACGAAAGTAAACAGTAGCGTTTACTAAGAACCATTAGCAACCCAACCAAAAAGTGCAGTACTACGAACCACCTCTAGATGTCACTTTCTATTCAACAATGCATAAGTCCATTTCAACACAGCTCAAAACAATAAATTAGCATTTGAAACGTAAAGCTAATCGTTGCTGACAACTGATTCAGCTTTCTATTATTATTTGACTTCATTTAAGCCAACATGCTTTTAAACGGTTGCTTCCATCAACTCGTAAAAACAAATTAAACGAAACCTTGAAAAAGCTGCAGTCGAGAAATCTTGAAGCTAGCTGGTTTTCAAAAATCTCTCAAGAAAGATGATTACTTGGAGTAAATCCCACTGAACCTGGTGAGACTTTACTTCTGAATAAACAGTATTATTAATTAAACTTATATCCCATCCTTTCTCCCAAAGGAGCCCAGAGCTGCAATCGGCAATGTAGGGCATGCACTGGGTTGAGATAAGAGCAGCATAAATGAAGAAGCTTCTTTCAAGAATGAGCCAGCAAACTCACATCAAGAAAGCATACAGCAAATGCAATAAAACGTGCATTTATATAGGACACAGTAATTTCCTGGTGAGAGAATAAAAGAATTCCCAGATGTCTAGCACAATTACAGGGCACTTTATTGTGAATACTGAATGTTATTTGATTACTAATCAGTGAATGTTTTATTGGACCAGCAATTTGTCGCTACTCTAACAATGTAAGAAATTCTAGTTCTCTGTGCGTTGTCTGAAGAATATAGCAGTCCACTGGCGCAAACCGTGGATTTATTCTTGCACTATTATACACATCACTGTGCAAGAGGACACGCATGGGGAACAGTACCTTGAAAAATCCCACGCAAGCCCGAGAGGCTATGGTCATTTCATAGCCGTGGTCAAAGTTCAAGAGCTGGAAGCCTTTTAGCTCTCCTGAGCAACACAGGTGTGTTATAACCACAGCGCAAGTCACGGGCCTGAACTTTTCCTTCAGTGAACTTCTCAAGAGCAGTGAAAGCAAAAACCGATTGTAGCAGAGTTTGGTTTTGACAGCGCAGTTTCTTACACCAGGGTGAGGTGTGCTTCAGCATTTTGCAAAGTTCTACTTTGCCAACGCAGGTCGAACCTCAATGTTTCCTTTTCTGTTTCTTAATTTGTAAACGGGCTTTCATGTTACAAACAACTCTTCTTTATTTTTTGTGTAAATAATTTTTATTAATTTCCAATTACTAAAATCCAATAACGGCCACATTTTTTCAGTGTCAAATTACAATTCATATTCAAATATATATCAAATATAAAGCCGACTGTACATTTTGTGTGACTTCCCACGTGCTGGGTTTCAGGGTGCAAAGTTTTTACTTCTTCCTGCTTCCGAAGTCTTAATTAATCCAATTACATTCACTCCTGATCTTAATCCCTTATCATCAGCTACAGAATTTTACACACAACTCTTCTAGTGATGGAGGGAGGGGCCCCCATTTTATCCAGGGAAAAACCCTCAATGGGTTTAACTGTGGAACTGCAAAACAAAGATCAGACTCTACACAGACATTTCTAGCTTGCTTAAGTGTTCTGTGTTAACCCAAATACTGTACATTTCTGAGCCAAGAAAGATCCGCTATAATATTACGAATTTGCCTCTTCTAACCTTTGGACCAATATATTACCTGAACTAGTATCTGCCTCACTAAACATCTTCTTGCCCCCCTCCATACACTAAAACAAAAACCCCATACCCATCCACTAAATCTCTCCTCCCCCCCTCATGTGTTGGCGTTAACTTCTTCTATCCCAGAGTTTTACCAACCCTTCCAATTTTATGGCTGTCCAATGCCTTGGCCTAATTCGTGTCACATTTCATTCTAAAATCTATTTCACAATAATCTCAGCTTTTGTTTTAAAATCTCAGCTTTTGCTTAAAAAAAAAAAACCAGAATATGCAAAATAAGGAATCATGGAAATATGTCTGGAACCTTTTAAGTGTATTAACCTGAAACTTACTCAAGGGGATGTGCCATGGAAAAGCATGAAAAATACATAAATTAGGCAATGTGCATTTATTTAAACATCAACAAATACTTGTACTTCCAAGATGTGCAAGTTGCAAGTCCCCTATCAGTTGAGGTGAGCAGCCCAGCCCTTAAAAACTCCCTGATATTGAAAATATACTTCAAAAGCATATTTAGTATCTGTCATCTTGCTTTAGAGATGCAGAAAGTGCTGTTTTCTTAATTACCCTCGACAACTGAGCATCTCTGTAATGTAACAGCCTACCAATTCCCCTCCCCTACCATTAACTCACACACCAAGTTTTCAGTAATTTTTTTAAATTTCGAAATGCAATTTGCATACAGCACGTAATACCTTGTTGGGAAAAGATTATAAACCCTTTCAGTAAATGACCTAGAAACCAATACTAATTTTTGTCAGTCAAGTGATTCAGCAAATGCTGGCTACCTGTAATTTGGATCCATTTCACAACAGATTGTTAGAAACCCTCATGATGTAGGAAATCATAACATATAACTTATTGCTGATAAATCAACAGTCACCAGAGACACTTGCAAAGCGGTTTTTCTGATAGTCCTTTTCCAAGTTACAATCCAGTTGAAAGTGATAATTAGACATCCGGCATCCAGTGGCTGGCACTTCTGTATCATCATGGCAAGTTCTCTTCCTGTTCTGTATTCCCAAACATCCAATCATATTTTGGACCAAAACTATCAAATTTCAGAACGCTATTTTATAACAATCTAACAGCTGCAGTGTCTCCCTAATTACTTTTCCTTAATAGTCTTTTGGACGCTAAAACCAAGCAGGTTTGTTTATGTAAACCCACTGGATGCAGAACATTTTGGAAAATTTCTTGACAAAACAAGTGAACAAGCTAGGGACAAGCAACAAATTGCATTGCACACATCTTTGTTTCGTTTTGAAGAAACCGTAGGCATGGGGACAGGGGAGGCTGATAAAAGTCAGGACCATAGCATACAGGAAGAGTAGGGAGGTGAGATTTTCATCAGAACCGTGATGCAGAGAGAATAGTTAATGCCCTCATTACCACATGCCACAGTCCTAATCTTGCCCCCAGCTCTGGCTTACCCCTAGGGCCTGCTCCTCTTTCTTTTTTCCTTTTTTTAAACGACACATGAAGTCTAGGTATTCTAGTACAAAACGGCTTTCCTGGAAACACTCAACGTGTAGTTCAACTGGTTCTGTCGTACGTATCACTTGCTGTAAACCTATTGGAAACACAATCCTTTAAACAGGAACGAGGCCACTGACTGGACTGCGGAAGTACAAACAAAGTTCACCTTTTTACAGTACCCATGGGCAGCAGTCCTTTTACTTCATCCACACGACTCTTGTGAATTTGGAAGGCAGGGGTCACCCAATGGCCGCATGAACATTGCTCACCTTGCCAATGGAAGGAGCCCAGCTTTGATGTACATTTTGGGCACAGAAGCTGCAAGAGAACAAGACAAACAACTCGCTTAATGCTCCATCTTCTCTCCAATTACAGGAAAAGATAAACTTCAAAACTAACTATCGCTATGGATCTCCAACTTCTAAAGATTTGACTGGTTTGTTCAAATCAACATAAAATCTGGCCTCCTCTGGCCACATTACTCAGCATCTGAAGTTCTGTTACCCAAACTCTCTCTGCTCCATCTGGTACACAGGCTGAGACCCTCCCTGCCCGTGGACTGTCCTGCCAGAGTGGTGCATGCTCTAGTTATCTCCCGCTTGGACTACTGCAACACGCTCTACGTGGGGCTACCTTTGAAGGTGATCCGGAAACTGCAATTAATCCAGAATGCGGCAGATAGACTGGTGACTGGGAGTGGCCGCCGAGACCACATAACACTGGTCTTGAAAGACCTACATTGGCTCCCAGTACGTTTCCGAGCACAATTCAAAGTGTTGGTGTTGACCTTGAAAGCCCTAAACGGCCTCGGTCCAATATACCTGAAGGAGCTTCTCCACCCCCATCGTTCTGCCCTGACGCTGAGGTCCAGCGCCAAGGGCCTTCTGGCAGTTCTCTCATTGCGAGAAGCAAAGCTACAGGGAACCAGGCAGAGGGCCTTCTCGGTAGTGGCGCCCGCCCTGTGGAACACCCTCCCATCAGATGTCAAAGAGATAAATAATTACCTGACATTCAGAAGACATCTTAAGGCAGCCCTGTTCAGGGAAGTTTTTAATGTGTGACATCTTAGTGTATTTTTGGTCTTTGTGGAAGCTGCCCAGAGTGACTGGGGAAACCCAGTCAGATGGGCGGGGTACAAATAATAAATTGTTGTTGTTGTTGTTATTTATTAATTATTGCAAACAATGCACACTCACACATGCAGACAAGTATCCCTGGGTCCTATAAAATCCCCCACAAGCCCATCATTTTCTCAGCTCCATTGCACTTTTCAATACAGTGGAACCGTGGCTGTCAAATGTAATCCGTCCCGGAAGACTGTTCGACTTCTGAAACATTCGACAACTGAGGCGCAATTGCCGGTTGGCAAAATCCATTGAGAAAATAGAGAAATGCGCCTCAGAAGCCCTTCAACTTCCGAGGCGTGTTCCAAAACGGAAGCATTCACTTCCGGGTTGTCGGCGTTTGAAAGCTGAAATGTTCAGCTTCCGAAATGTTCGACAACCGAGGTTCCACGGTATTTGCTCAGGTTCCCCTTCAGCTCACTGCTTGCTTTGCTGCCGTTTTCTTAGCTAACCAGCTGAAGATTTCCAAAGATTCAAACTGGGATTGTTTCCCCTCACCTGTCCATCCATCACTCCTAAGAGTGCAGGTTCCATCCACTGCACAGGCTCAATGAAGTAAGAAGTACACCTAGACTGGTCATCATAGTGAAAAGGGGCAGGTCTTGAAAGCCTCTTATGAGCAAAAGCAGCAGGTCCCTTGCCTTCATCATGAGACAAGATGCTTGAACTTCGAAAGAGGAGGCGCCTGAAACAAAGGTAACAGAATGACTTGGAAAGGTATCTGAAAGCAATGTCATCTTTGTTCATTAAAGCATATGAAATGAAAGAAACATATAATCAAAAGCAAAAATATACTGTATCTAAACTATCTTTCACATCAATAAGATATGAGGAAGAAACTGTGAGTAAATAATATGGAGTCAACAGAAAAATTCATTGTGGGAGTTCCTAATCATAAAGCAAACACATTCTTTCGCACGTTAACAGGTTTTCATATTGCCACTTTCATAAGTTCTTTAATCCATGCATTAATTTAGGATGAAATCCTTCTTCCATTCTTCTAAAGATGTTATTTTGGTTACGTAGGCAGCTCTCCTGATCTGACTGCTGAAGCCTAATTGGAATTCCCATGTATCTCCAATATGGTCAAAGGATAAGGCATTTGCAAGCAACCTGCAATAAATTAACCCAGGCGGTCATTTCTGGCCAAGACTACTGGGTAGGCCCACAACAATCGTTTAGAATTGGATCTTCATTTTGCTTGCATTTTTAAACGAATACACACTTTGCACAGCAACACCAGAAGGCAACCACATCCTATACCACAACCCTATTACATATTCAGGCAGCAACCATTTTGCGCAGGGGTTCCATTCCCGGCCTCTACACACATCGGCTGAGCGCCCTGCCCTGTTCTGCCTTCTTCCACTGCACATCAGCGATCACACGTCAATTGGATACACCTGAAATAGTCGTTGCCTATACAGGTGTGGGAATGTTGCTAGGCCAGTCCCAAGAGGTTCTCTGAATTATCAGGACTACAGGGAGGAGGAGGATGATTCCAGCGAAAGGTGTGGCCAGGACTTGAGACACACCTAGGCAAGCTGGGGATGGGGAAGGAGATGTTGGTGTAGGAAGTACTCACAGGGGGGCAGAGGAGGGCAAAGGGATGGGGGTCAGTGAACAGAAACCAGAGTAACAGGACCCATCACCAGATGTCTCCATGTACACAGCAGGCTCTGAGGTGTCGGAAGCAGCAAAAGGCTAAGGCAGGCAAGGGCCCACAGCCCAGCTCCGTAGCTGGCCAGGTGGGGCTCGCTAGTTCTGGGAGGCAGTGTGTGATTCCTCAGATGGAGTAGGCTGGGAGCAGGTGAGCGTCACATGCCTCATCAAGCCCAGATGCTGCAGTCAGCAGGTATAGTATAATAGGGCAGCAAAGCTGAGGTGCTGTGTCTGTTGAATTGCCCATGTTGAGGGACCTTGACTTGGGTGCTCCTGGACCTCACAGGACTGCAGTTTGGGTTTGATGCTGGACTGTATTCTAACTGCAGAACTTCAGGCTTGGCTACTTGGATTGACCCTGAACCTCCTTTCCTGACCTTTGGACTTTGGATTTCTGACTCTGGGTGTGGCTTGTGCTGATTGACCCTTGGATTTTGAACTTGGACTTGGCACACTGACTTACTGCCAAGTAGGCCAGGGGATCAGGACAACAGGCCAAGATGACATCTTAGTCGGCCAGCAAGCAAACTTGTAATCGGGTCAGACACAAAGAACGCTAAAGTTGGCATGTGCAATCAAATGCGTTCAGATCGGCTCCAGATCTTTGTTCAATGGGTCACTTAAGTAATACGCATCCAACACCCAAATCTCATGTAGCTGCTATCAGTTTGCCTGCAAGATAACAAGGGCTGCTACAAGGGGGGGGGGGGATGAAGGATTGGGTCTCTCCTGCCACCATCTGCAGAATTCTCCCCAAATCAAGCAATTGGCAGGCATGCCACTGCCTCTCAGCAGTAACCAGGGAGCACTGCCAAAGGACATGAGCTGCTAAGAGCCGCAGGTTATCTCAGTTGACACTTCCACTCTCACCTCCAGCAAGGCAGATCTCATGGCTGTGCAGTCTAATGAGACACCAAATCACCATGGCTCCTTCAGAAAGCTCGCTCTGCTGCCGCATTAAGTTCCAAAATGTTTATAGCACTGTTTCCTTCTATTTTATATTATATATTGCCCACGAGGGTTAATTAAAACCAAATTGTTTTCTTGCTCTGCTACAGAGCCTTAGCCCTGGGCAATCTTTCCCTTTCCTTACACATTCTGACCAACATCTCCATTTTTCAAGTATTATTTATATATAATCTATTCGCTGCTGTATATCTGGGACACTGAGCCAGTTGTCATAAAAGCAGACAAAGGGGTAAATCTGCATTGGGACAGGGTCACTTCAAACTGCACGTAGAAAGTGAATGATGGATGCTTTCCTCATGGGGGAAATGCATAGAAACCTAGCTTATTGCAGAGATGATTAGGTGGGGACCTTTCTGCCTGATTCTACTTTTTAATCTGCACCCATTTTTTGGTACAGCAGAATAGTAAATCACCTTCCCATCTTCTTCAATTTGACACCCACTCGCAAAAACAAGTTTACCACACCTTGTGCAATTTGCAAGAACATGGTCAGTTTTACCTATCAGAATAAGGTGCCCTACAAGTCAGAAGAGATATATTTTTTCACACAATAAATTACTCAAAACTTCCACAGAAATATGGTTTTACTAAAAGCTTGCCAAAACACAGCCTTGGCGAGGACCCTTGCATCACAACGTTTATTAGCCAGCACAAATACTACATTTATTTGTGTGAACCAAGTAAATCAAGACGGGACACCTTTTCGGCTCCCCAGACCAGATCCATGGGGACAGAAGTGTTACTATTTGAAAATAACTGCTGTAAGTCACAGGACAGAGCAGGATATAAATCTAATAAATATATTTGTGGAGCCCCATACCTGCACTTTCTACACCTGTACAGAACCTCAGTGTTTGGAGTTTGCTGTACAGTGTTTGGATCAACTGCAAATACATCTCGCGGCAGATTTCGTAGCTCTGAAAAGAAGAAGCAACGGTGCATTTATAAACTTGCAGACAGTCATCATTAAACATTAAAAGCTTGTATTGGTTTACTGCATTTATATATTATCCTGAAGCAAAATGTTCAGGGGACTTTACAATAAAATCTGCTTTTTAAAAAAGAAAGCTTTTGTCCCAATAAATACCATAAAGGAGCTATTGTGGTTGTAACTGCCTACAGAGGACTCCTTCCTTCATTAAAAAAAGCCTATACTCAGATGTGCATTTATTCTCACTTTAGGAGATCATTGCAAAAACCAATTTCACATAAACATGCTATCAGCTATGTTGATCCATTAAAAAAAATTTAAAACAAAAGCAGCAGTACCTGCTTCACTTATTTACCGTATTTTTCGCTCTATAAGACACACCAGACCACAAGACGCACCTAGTTTTTGCAGGAGGAAAACAAGGGGGGGGGGATTCTGAATCTCAGAAGCCAGAACAGCAAGAGGGATCGCTGCGCAGTGAAAGCAACAATCCCTCTTGCTATTCTGGCTTCTGTGATAGCTGCGCAGCCTGCATTCGCTCCATAAGACCCACACACATTTCTCCTTACTTTTTAGGAGGGAAAAAGTGAGTCTTATAGAGCAAAAAATATGGTAATTCATTTATAGCCCACTTTTCCTTCAAGAAGTTCAAGGTGCCATGATACCTTTATTATATTCACGTCAAAGTCCCAAAGCAGTACACTAACTTTTGCATTTCATGGAACTCTTGAGCAGGCTGGATGTTAAACAAAAGGAGTAGGAGAAATCTGCTGATGATAAAGGGCATCGTGGAAGCCTATTTGCAATACAGTGGTACCTCGGGTTAAGAACTTATGTATCTTAAGTAGATTATCCAGGAAGCTCTTTGCAAATGAATTAAGTAGTAGATAGGTAGCCGTGTTGGTCTGCCATAGTCAAAATAAAAAAATTCCTTCCAGTAGCACCTTAAAGACCAACTAAGTTAGTTCTTGGTATGAGCTTTCGTGTGCATGCACACTTCTTCAGATACACTGAAGATACATGTGTATCTGAAGAAGTGTGCATGCACACGAAAGCTCATACCAAGAACTAACTTAGTTGGTCTTTAAGGTGCTACTGGAAGGAATTTTTTTATTTTGCAAATGAATTAAGTTAGTACTTGGTGCAAATCATCTGTTTGCCCCACAGCATACTAGGGGGGAAAGCAGGAACCATCCCTCTTTTTGAAACTATAAAAGCCGGCATTTATATAGTTCTGTCTCTCTCTGGCAGTAATCTAAGAAAGTCCTACACCCGCTTCCTAGCCACACCTGGATCCTGCATCCCTGCCTTCAAAACCATCAATAGCCTTGCCCCTTACATCTCCACTCTTCTATCCAGACGCGTTCAAACCCATGACAGCTTGTTCACTTCACCCCCAGTCGCCCAAAGGTCTCGTTTTAATTTATTGAATCTATATCCCTCCCTTCCTCCCAAAGGAGCCGGGGGGGCAAGTCTTCTGCTCCTTTGGATCACTCCTTCTCCATTGCTGCCCAATTCCTAGAGCAAGAATAGGCAAACTCGGCCCTCCAGATGTTTTGGGACTACAACTCCCATCATCCCTGATCACTGGTCCTGTTAGCTAGGGATGATGGGACTTGTAGTCCCAAAACATCTGGAGGGCTGGGTTTGCCTATGCCTGGCCTAGAGCTGTCAAAATGCCTGTGATACTCCCACTCTCTTGCTTTCTTCAAATCCACCCTAAAAAGCCACATTTTCTGTGAAACCTTTGGCACAACCACCTGGGCCCAAAAGCACATGTTGCAGATGTTGCATGTTCTTCCCCCTATTACTGCACCTCAGTTTCCATCCTTTTCCTCTGCTGCCTACATGTGTCCCTGATCACACATTACATCTGAACACACTGGTTTCTATGGAGAGAGATGAAAGCGGAAAGTATTACTCTTGCATTTTAGGAGAAGGGAAGGGGCACTAGGGATCTTGCAGGCTGCAACGGAGGCCTAGGAGGGGGGAAATGAAAGCTTGAAGTGTGAATGGCGCAAGTTTGGGCCATCCGAGGGCAGAAAGAAGAGCATGATCAGGAAAACTGAAGTGAAAGAGAGAAATGCAAGAGTTGAAGTGCCATTCACCTGTTCCAAAGGAAGAGTGAATCTCCCAAGATTCAGTGTTATTCAAGAGTCTGGGGTTTTTGGAGCAGCCAAGTACAAATTTTTGGGTGGTCAGACAACCTGACTCTCAGATAACAGGATACCACTTTTTATCTGAGGACAACCAGGGGAAAAGGCTGCAATGTACGCAAGGATTCCGAAGATCCTTCAAGACCCACAGGGTGCAATACCCAAGCAAGCAACCTAGGTTTTCCTCGAACCCCATACCCCAAATGGGGAAAAGCAGAAAGTGTGCCTTAAAAGGGGAGAATAAGCCTGTGTGCTCCCTTTAACTTCCTGACTAGATCTGAGAAAAATAACGAACACAGACAGACAAAAAGAAAGGAGTCAAGCAGAGGAGACGGGAAGGGGGAGCTACTAGCTAGGGCAAGAACAATCCATCCTGGAGGATCCCACAGAGACTGATCAAGGTTGCAAATGTGGCTAGAAGAGGAAGAGCTTTCCCGTAACAAAAGGTAGCATCGCTTTTGATTGACAGTAGGATACTTTTAAGTTTCTTGCCATGGAGCAGTAATGAGATGACTTACAGCAGGCATGGCCAAGCTTGGCCCTCCAGCTGTTTGGGGACTACAACTCCCATCATCCCTAGCTAACAGGACCAGTGGTCAGGGATGATGGGAATTGTAGTCCCAAAACAGCTGGAGGGCCAGGTTTGGCCATGCCTGACTTACAGGCAAAGCTGAGTTCCATGTGGAAAACAGAAGAGGGAGCCGAAGCTCAGATTAACCTTGAGCACAAGTATCTAAGTCCATGTACAAAACTGGGGTGGCAGATCCTAACTTTAAGAAATGCTTGTTGGAAAGACCAAACTGAGGTGTGTTCTTATGCTGGCCGTGCACAAAAAAGAATCAGATACAAAGCAAGACATTTGCAACTACGTCTTTGTTGCTCATTATAATGAGAACATGTCTACATCCAAATAGGGAGGGTTATTGGTTCATGCCACTGTGTGCCTCTTTTTCTGTGCCTGAGAAAGTGCCATGCTTTGTACTGCCACTCCTCATGTGAAGCACCAGGAGCCAAGAGACATGCTAATGATGAAAAAAAGACTGAGCACATAGTACAGTGGTACCTCAGGTTACATACGCTTCAGGTTACAGACTCCGCTAACCCAGAAATAGTGCTTCAGGTTAAGAACTTTGCTTCAGCATGAGAACAGAAATTGTGCTCCGGCGGCACGACAGAAGTGGGAGGCCCCATTAGCTAAAGTGGTGCTTCAGGTTAAGAACAGTTTCAGGTTAAGTACGGACCTCCGGAACGAATTAAGTACTTAACCCGAGGTACCACTGTAATATATTCCTAGGCTGTAAGCAAGCCACTTGGGGCAGATACCTCCTTGTAAAGTGTCATATTTATACATTATACTATATAAATAACTAATAAATATTATTATTAATTACAGCTCACAAGCCTCTGCCAAGCAGAAGGGGAAATGTTGCAATCTTTTTATTAGCAAATATCTAGGTAAATTTGTGAAGAACTTCTGGAGCGCCACTGAAGACTGTCACATCTTGCAAATGGGCCTTCCACCAAACTTCCTACCTGCAACAGTGTTTCCCCTCACACAAACCTTTAACTTTGTTTGATGTTATCAGCATTTTTAGCATCCAGCTTGAATGAGAGTTTTGTGAAACTCGAAAGCTAGCTCACGACTTTTGACTTTTCATTGGTTTTAACAGATTATACTATTCCGGTTGAAACACTGTGTTTTATAAAATATGCTTACAGGATCCTCACTTTCTTCACTGAGCAGAGGCACTAGAAAGTGGAGGATCCATATTTCTGCAATTCCAACCAGCTTTATGTCTTACAGAACATGGACTGCTTGATTTTTAGCCTTTACATTGTGAAAAATGCTTCACAAACACTCTGTGCATGTGCCTAAGTTCTTCTGTAGCACAAAGCACCGTCCTGACAGCAAGATAGGAGACCAAGAAAGATTCCTTTACACACAAACACAAACGCACACACACACACACACAGAGAGAGAGAGAGAGAGAGGAAGAGGAGAAGGAGAAGGAGGAGGAGGAGGAGGAGGAGGAGGAGGAGGAGAAGAAGAAGAAGAAGAAGAGGCGACGACTTTATTATTCTTAATGCAAGCAAAGCCCATTCTTTGGGTCTTCATATTTGATTTAGTCCAACCTGAAAACAATAACAAAATTCTAAACCGAGGATGCCATTGAGACTTGCCTCAACTGTTCCCTTATGCAGCTTGATAATGTGAAAAGAAAAGAAAAGGAAGAATTACACATATCGGCCTCATTCATAGGAACATAAAAATGTGAATGTGCTTCCGCACATCTTGAGGTTTGGTACACACACAAGGTCTGATTACAAAATAAAAAACTGAAAAGGAGGCATTTGTACAACTTGCCTTGAAAAGGGAGAAGGAATACATGAGACTGTAGCCCAAAACTGTCACACTAAAGCTTAAGACCTTTACACACAAGCACCTTAAGACAGACCAGTAATCAGTAAAGTCTGAAATTAGAACGTTTTTACAAAAACTCCAGTCACTTTACCTAATTTCTAAATGACTGAGTGATAGAAAGGTTGGGGAGAGGAGCCAAAACAGGGCTGTTACAGAGAAAGGAAGCTGGCATGCGCCAAAAGAAAACCAGGAGTGGATTCTTCTGGAGGAAAGATTGCTGAAAACTGATTTCTGCTCTTGCACCAATGAGATCAAGTTTAGGTGTGCTCGATTATTCATAGTATAGCTAGGTTGGAGGCTTTTTGCAGCCTACCTACTGACAG
This sequence comes from Podarcis bocagei, assembly GCF_964188305.1. NCBI lineage: Eukaryota > Metazoa > Chordata > Lepidosauria > Squamata > Lacertidae > Podarcis > Podarcis bocagei. Next base: position 41,416,667 of record NC_138143.1, on the reverse strand, counting down.
ATCCTGCTTCTGCAAGTTTCCTCGGAAGAAGATATCAAACCGCTGGGCTCCTCCCAACAACTGCCTTTTGCAGCTGAGTGCAGGTCTAGCCGGCCTCTCTCAACCCATGACCCACATCAGACAAGAGGAAAAAGATTTGTTGCACCAACTTCCTCAGAACCAACTGGGGGAGTGAAGATCCCAGAATAGAGATGATACTGGATGGGAATTTTGAAATACCTAGATTTGACTTTGGGAAGGGGATGTCTGTGTTCCTTATTTAAGTATATGCTGTACAGTCATACCTCGGGTTACAGCCGCTTCAGGTTGTGTTTTTTCGGGTTATGGACTGCTGAAACCCGGAAGTATCGGAATGGGTTACTTCCTGGTTTTGGCAGTCTCGCATGCGCATAAGCGCTAAATCGCGCTTTGCGCATAAGCGCCGAATCGCAACCCGCGCATGCGCAGGCGCAGGTTGCGAACGCTGCAGGTTGCGAACGTGCATCCTGCACAGATCACGTTCACAACCCGAGAGTCCACTGTACTATAGAGGTGGGGGAAGTGTTTCATTTAGAGACATGCAGGGACAGCTCAGCAATTTTAATTGGAGGACAGATTGCACTCATATAGTGGAAACAGAAAAACACTCTGCATGTGTTCAGGGATACTTTAAATATATTCCCACTGGCTACTAGAAATAATTCCCAGCTACCAAACTCAAACTTAAGATTGCGGACTCCTGCATCCATGGGACAGAAAGCTGAACTGGGGGAATTATTTCCCCTTCACTGGGAATGTGGCTCCAAATTACACTCCCCTGTCAAGCAACAGCTCCAGCTACTGAAGACTCTGAAGAATTCAACACCAGCAGGTAGAAAAAGCTAAAGAAATATGGAAAGCTAAGTATACAGCGAAGAAGGTGCTGTCTGACTTTCTCACTGTGCTATTTGTCTTCGTTTAATTCTTCTCAGAAGTGAATTTTAACTAGAGGTTGGGAAATGAGCAGGGAAAATGAGAGGTGGAGCTGGTCTTACATGGCAAGTATTCAATGTACCAAGGCTCATAACCAGGGGTGGGGGCAATTTCCAACAGCAGTTAGTAACATGTATCCATGCTTTAAGAATTCAAGCTTACTAGTTTATCTATAATACCACTCATGTTTGAAAAAGAGTGCTATTTATTACAGAGTTTTGTTATTACCCATTCCAGGTGGAAGAACCAGGGGGGGGGGGCAATTCAAGTAGAGTTCAATAACGCAAGTTCAGTTCCAATGTGAATACAGTAGCTGAATTTGTACGTAGCCATTTCTAGCCCAATGTTAAGAGATTAGAAAAGCACTTCTATTTCCTTACCAGGATATTTCTCTGTAACCTTTTGCAAACGATACTGTTTGTAAATAGTACTGGTCACATCGACTTCACAGCCCATTTTTTCATAGAGTTTCAGTTGCCACTCGAAGCCTTCATTCATTCTGGAACAAGGGGGGGGGGGAAGCCTTCTGATTACATTCCAATCTTCACAAGGAAGGACAACAAATTTTATCAAATAAAAACGCACTTGGCATCTGGTTTGATGGCCTGGACAAAGGCATAGGCCTCTTCAAAAGGGAGTTTATTGGCTTTCATTAAATAGGCAGTCACAACAGCAACACTCCGGCTGACTCCAGCTTGACTGAAAACAAAACAAAACAAGGAGACACCCAATAAAATATGGTCACACACAACAAAAAAATGGAAACCCCCCCCCCAAAAAAAATAACCAGATCCTTCATTCCCTTCAAACTGCATTTCCCCCTAGAGAACATCTTTCTTACAATTCACTTGTACTCAGAGGGGAATAGAGCACTGCACACACATTTCTCATGACAACTTTGGAAGATATACTTGTGTATCAACAGCTTTTCCCTTGGAAATACTATACTCAAGAGTCAGAGGCTGAAGCCTTCCCCAGGTGCTCTTTGTGTACTTTGATGCACAATGTATTTTGTACTCTAGTTTCACAATATCCCTCATTACCTGCTGCTGCCACCCCACCCACCTGAAAGACATGACCTCCCTGAAAATTATCCTGCTCCTGTCCTAACAAGAGAGCAAGAGTGTGGTTGAAATTATGTATGAACAATATTATTATTATTATTATTATTGTTATTGTTGTTATTGTTGTTGTTGTTGTTGTTGTTGTTATTATTATTATTATTATTATTATTATTATTATTATTATTATTTTATACCCCGCCTATCTGGTTGGGCTTCCCCAGCCACTCTGGGCAGCTTCCAACAAAATATTAAAATACAGTAATGCATCAAACATTAAAAGCTTCCCTAAAGAGGGCTGCCTTCAGATGACTTCTAAAAGTCTGGTAGTTGTTTTTCTCTTTGACATATGGTGGGAGGGTGTTCCACAGGGTGGGTGCCACCACCAAGGAGGCCCTCTGCCTGGTTCCCTGTAACTTGGCTTCTTGCAGTGAGGGAACCGCCAGAAGGCCCTCAGCGCTGGACCTCAGTGTCCGGGCAGAACAATGGGAGTGGAGACGCTCCTTCAGATATACTGAACCGAGGAACAATGATTCCCCACCCCCACCCCCGTACTTCCTACACAAAAGAAAGAGCTTAAGGGTACTGCTCCAACACCCATACAGCCAAACATTTCTAACAGTGGCCATCTCCTGTCATTTGTCACCAGCATCCGGTATAATCAGTACACAAAACCAGAAAGAAAGAAAGAAAGAAAGAAAGAAAGAAAGGAAGGAAGGAAGGAAGGAAGGAAGGAAGGAAGGACTTGATGGAGAAAGTGGGGAACACATTCTACATCTTAGGGTAGGGCTATGATGTTTTGTTGATTGTTGGCTAGACTGATCAAAAGCAGGGTGCCACTTTTTAAAAAAGAAGTGTACAAGAACAGCCAAAAATGGCAGGTGGTAGTGGCCATCTTCAAACGGGCATCCTGCGTCTCTCACACAGAAGAGCAAATCGACTGTCCCAGATGGAGCCTGCTGCGGCTTTTGCAAGCTTCATCAAAAAGAACACAGAAAGCAAATTATATACACAGGTAATAAGCGAAGCAACAAAAATTTATTTGACTGCTCCGTCTTCTGTGCAGGCTAAGAGTTGGACACGCTGAGATTTGGGAGCACATCGGGGCACAAGGTAAATTAGACAGTGAAAGTTCAGCCAAAAGTTAATGCTAGGGAAGGATTTGTGGGGGTAGAAAGAGAGAAAAGAGAAAGCACATTGCAGTCGTGTCTCATTGCCTGTATAGGCGATTTCCGGATTCTCCTGGAGGTGGTGTTTTTTTTTCTTTTTAATGCCCTGAGAGACAGAAGAAACTGAAGATTCAATGTTATCTGTGTTTTGAGCACCAGCATGTCTAGGTCACATGTAATAAGACCTGAGTTAGAAAAAAGGCCAGAGAAACCCCGTCTTTTCCAGTACTTTGGCTTCTGGCTGGACATGGAGGTATCCGATCGCGGGCTGTGCTAAAAATAAAAACTAAAAAAGCACCCCTTGATTTCTCTCAATATCTGTTGGACAGTTGTCATTACCACCCTAATTTATAGATACATACATACATATATCTTTCTATCTATCTATCTGGCCAATATCCAACCTGTTTGTGTGGCAGCGCCCTTGATGTCAAGTGAGGATGGCCACATAATTTCTATGTACAGTGGTACCTCGCAAGACGAATGCCTCGCAAGACAAAAAACTCGCTAGACGAAAGGTTTTTCCGTTTTCGATTTGCCTCGCAAGACGAATTTCCCTATGGGCTTGCTTCGCAAGACGAAAACGTCTCGCGACTTTGTTTCCTTTGTCTAAAAACAAAGACATGTTTTGTTTATAAAGTTAATTTATTTTCCCTTCAATTTTTGAACTGCTCTTTACAGTATGTGTGACTTTAAAGAGCAGTTAATAAACTGTTGTTGTACCAAATTTGGCTTTGTTTGGACTTTTTTTGACCATAGGAACGCATTAATTGATTTTCAATGCATTCCTATGGGATTTCGTGATTCGCAAGACGAAAAATTCGCTAGACGACAAAACTTGCGGAACGAATTAATTTCGTCTTGCAAGGCACCACTGTATTTTTTTCAGTTGGAACGTGAGACACAGAAAAAGTAAAAAGCATTTCTCAGCATCAGGGAGAGAAGTAAAAGTATTTCTCGGCTGAACAGGAAAGATGGGCAGTTGCCTTTCACAACAAAATGTGGCAGAACAATGTCAAAAATGTCTCTGGGTTCACACACACACACAAATTAGGAGCAGAAACCGGGCCCTAGCGCTGCTTGTTATAATAATTGCTATATTATATCATTTTCTTATATAATAATTATTATATGCTGTTTGAAATAAATAAATAGAATTATTATTATCATCGTTCCACTGCCAGTCTGCAGCGCTCTAATAATGACAACAACAATAATTCTTATTGTTCCACTGCCAGTCTGCAATGCTCTAATAATAATAATAATAATTCTTATTGTTCCACTGCCAGTCTGCAGCGCTCTATTAAATGATAATAAACTCTTATTGTTCCACTGCCAGTTTGCAGCACTCTTAATAATAATAATTGTTATTGTTGTTCTCCTGACAGTGTGCGCTCTAATAATTATAACAGCAACAACAATAACAACAATAATTCTTATTGTTCCGCTGCCAGTCTGCAGCGCTGTGATAATAATAATAATAATAATTCTGCTTGTTCCCCAGCCCGTCTGCAGCGCTCTAATAAATGATAATAAATTCTTATTGTTCCACTGCCTGTCTGCAATGCTCTATTAATTCTTATTGTTCCCCTGCCAGTCTGTGGTGCTCTAATAATAATAATAATAATAATAATAATAATAATAATAATTGTTGTTGTTGTTCTCCTGCCCGTGTGCAGCGCTCTAATAATAACAATATTAATAATAAATTCTGATTGTTCCCCTGCAGGTCTGCAATGCTCTAATAATAACAATAATAATAATAAATTTTGATTGTTCCCCTGCGGGTCTGCAATGCTCTAATAATAACAATAATAATAATAAATTCTGATTGTTCCCCTGCGGGTCTGCAGCGCTCTAATAATGACAATATTAATAATAAATTCTGATTGTTCCCCTGCAGGTCTGCAGCGCTCTAATAATAACAATAATAACAATATTAATAATAAATTCTGATTGTTCCCCTGCGGGTCTGCAGCGCTCTAATAATAACAATAATAACAATATTAATAATAAATTCTGATTGTTCCCCTGCAGGTCTGCAATGCTCTAATAATAACAATAATAATAATAAATTTTGATTGTTCCCCTGCGGGTCTGCAATGCTCTAATAATAACAATAATAATAATAAATTCTGATTGTTCCCCTGCGGGTCTGCAGCGCTCTAATAATGACAATATTAATAATAAATTCTGATTGTTCCCCTGCAGGTCTGCAGCGCTCTAATAATAACAATAATAACAATATTAATAATAAATTCTGATTGTTCCCCTGCGGGTCTGCAGCGCTCTAATAATAACAATAATAACAATATTAATAATAAATTCTGATTGTTCCCCTGCGGGTCTGCAATGCTCTAATAATAACAATAATAATAATAAATTCTGATTGTTCCCCTGCAGGTCTGCAGCGCTCTAATAATAACAATAATAACAATATTAATAATAATAATAATAATAATAATAATAATAATAATAATAATAATAATAATAATAACAACAGTAATAAATTCTGCTTGTTCCCCTGCGGGCCTGCAGCGCTCTAATAATAACGACAACCGCAATCCTAATTCTCCCTGCCCCCCCCCCCCGCTCACCATCTGACCAGGGCGCGCGCCCCCCTTTCCCGCGCGCGGCCGAGGAATCCCGCGCAGGCGTCGAGGTGGCTGAGGAGGTCGCTGTCGGGCTGGTCCAGGGCGGGCACGTGCAGCACCGCCTCCGCCCCCGACACCGCCCCGGCCTCGGGCGGCTCCGAGTCCACCACCAGCAGCGCCCAGGCCGGCGACGCGCCATCCGGGAGGCCGCCGAGGCCCCCGCCGCCCAGATAGAGGCCGGGGAGCACGGGCACCATGACTAGGCCGCGCCGCCTCAGCGGGGAAAACTGCCGCGGCCCCGCCTCCCCGCGACTTCCCAGCCAATGAGGCGCCCGGTCTCCAGCAACCCTAAACTTACGAAATAGTAGACCCGCGCGCTTCCGCCATTTTGTGGCTGTGTGGAATTAGTACATAGATCTGGAAGGAAGTAGCGCTTGCGGGTTCCCTTTCATTCCCGCCCTTTTCTTCTGTTTTAAACTCAAAAAAAATTACCCTAAAACTGCAGAGCTGGGTTATGTTATTATGTACACAAAGTTAATAGATAAATAGCAGCAGCAGCATTTATTCAGTAATGCCACACCCTTCATGCGAAGATCTCTGGGCACAAAAGTGCAAAATAAAAAACACAAAACACATTGTCAGAGCTGCTTGAAGATCCTAGCTCACAGAGGATCACGCTAGCCAGCGATCATTAAGTAAAAGTCTTTATTGAATTGCAGTTTCCATTCTCACGCTGCTACACGCAACTCTACGTCTAGTAGCTAGATCGGCGAAGCTCCGTCTGAGTCTCCGCCCCTTGTGCACCAACTTAATATCCTAGCCTTGCTCCACCTTTTCCGCCTGACTGTCCTCCTCTGGGTCCCTCTACCCCCCGGGGCTTCTTCCTTCCGGGATTCTTCTGACGCTGACCCGGACCCTCCTGCCTCCTTGCGCCGGGCTTTAGGACCTGGTTCCCTTTCGGGGCTGCTTACTGCGCCGCCTTCCTCTGCATTTGAACTTGGCGCGCGCGCCCAACCTTCCACCTTCCTCTTAACCGTTTCTTCGCTCCCCGATGGAGGTGTGGCCACTCCTGACTCATGCCCTCCCTCCTGTGGTGAGCTGCCAGCGCTTCCCCCCTGGCTCCCTTCCTCTTCCCTGCTTCCTGGCGGTGACGCTGGTCCCGATTTCCAGCTGCTCCCCCCTGAGTCCCTTCTGGCTCTATCTTCCTGGGGTGCCCCCCTTGACTCCCCCCTTGCCCTGGCCACTGGTGCTCCTTTCTGTGAATCCTCTGATTCACTGGAAAGACTAGGAGATCTCGGGTCGTCGTCATCACTCATCCTTTCTTCTGCCTCCTCCCCTTCGCTCTCTGTTTCCTCCCTTGCCCGTGCCTCTGCTCCTAAACCCCTGACATCCATCCCCCCCTCGAAGCCCCCCATTCCCCCCTCCCCTCCTTCCGGTGCTGGAGCTGGGGGCTGCTGTTGCAAAGGGACGAACGTCGGATATCGGTCGCTTCCCGTGGCGGGCCTCCATCTGAAGTCTTCCGGTTCTTCCTCCCTGCTCTCGTCGACGACGGTCACCTCCGCTTCCATCTCTGTGCCGCCGTGCTCGAAACCAGGGTCGTCCCCGAAAATGTCCATGTCCGTCTCTCCCTCACTTCCTCCTGGCGGCGTTGCTCGTCCTGAGCATTCCAGCCACTTTCTGCGGAACTGCTCCTCTGGCCTATCGTCCCACCAATACGAGGGTTCTGAGGCGGATCCCGAGGGTGACCCCTCCGGGGAACGGACGTCTCGTGTCGGTTCCTCGTCCGAGTCGAACCCCCGGAACGTGCTGGCCGAAAGCGTGGGCGTGAAAAGCCAGTCGTCGAAAAAGTCTGCTGGCATAGGTCTATGTGGGAAGAGGGCATGAAACTCGTCTTTGAGCAGAGGTTCGTCTAAGGCGTAGCCCGGCACCCAGCTGTTCGCACTGGCCGGGGTGCCCTCCTTGGCGAGAAAGTATTCTACCCCCTCTTCCCCCCATCTGGAGTCCAAAATCTCCGTGACTTCGTTGATGCGCTCCTTCTGTGCCACTCCCGCGTGCCCTGTTCTGTCTCTGGCCGGACTCGGCGCCGTTCCGGGTTCCTGGAACCTGTGCGGTGCCTTGTAGGGAGTGAGCACCGATCTGTGGAATACCGGATGCATTCTGGAACCCTCCGGAAGTGCCAGTCTGAAAGCTACCGGGTTGACCTGCTCTTCGACTTGGTAGGGCCCCAGTTGCTTGTGCCCTAGTTTCTTCTTGGCCAACGACCTGGCCGGCACTGCGTGGGCTGCTAACCAAACCCAGTCTCCCACGTGGAGCTCTTCTCCAACCCTTCTGTGCTTGTCTGCTTGTACCTTGTATGCGTGCTTGGCCAGCTCCAGGTGGCGCCTCAGCTGATCGTGGACTTCCTGCAGCTCCGACGCGAACGCATCTGCTGTCTGCGGCTCCCCCTCCCCCATTCTTTCCAGTCCCGGGAAGGTTCTGGGGTGCCTCCCGTTGTTGGCGAAGAACGGCGTGACCCCCGTGGACACGTGCTTCGTGTTGTTGTAGGCGAACTCGGCAAGCGGCAGGTAATCCACCCACGTCGCAGGCTGTTGATTTGCATAACATCTCAGGTACTGCTGCATGATGGCATTGACCCGCTCCGCTTGCCCGTTGGTCTGCGGGTGTCTCGCCGACGCCAGGTTGATCTTGACGTTCAGGAAGCCCATCAGCTTCTGCCAGAAATTCGAGATGAACTGCCGCCCCCGGTCGGACAGAATAGACCGTGGCAGACCGTGAACCTTGAACACGTGGTCTATGAACAGTTTGGCGGTTTGCTCCGCCGTGGCCACCTTAGCACACGGAATGAAATGGGCCATCTTGGAAAACAGGTCCACCACCACCAGCACTGCCGTCTTGCCCCTTGAGCTGGGCAGATCCGTGACAAAGTCCAGGGCCACCCTTTCCCAAGGTTTGACCGGAGTTTGCAGCGGTTCCAACAGTCCGGCCGGCGGTTTGTGCACTGGCTTGGCCCTCTGGCAGGTGTCACACCTCGCCACGTAGTCTGCGACCTCCCCTCTCATTCCAGGCCACCAGAAATCCCTGGCTACTAATTCCACCGTCTTCTCCTTGCCAAAGTGCCCGGCCGTGGGCGCGTCGTGCAGCTGCTGCAGCACCTTGGCTCGAAGTTCGTCTCCCGGCACGTAGATGGCCCCTTTACGGATGAGCAATCCATCTCTTAGCTGGAAACCGTCGGCCGCTGCCTTGCCCCTTTGCACCTCTGCCATCTTTGCTTGTGCGAAGGAGTCCCCCTGCAACGCTCGTCGCACCGCCTCTAGGTCCACGGTCGCCGCGGCGCACGCCCACACTGTCGGTGCGAAGATGTGCATGGCGGCCGCTGGTGTTGCGTCCTCCAGATACTGTGGCTTACGGGAGAGAGCGTCTGCCATGATGTTGGTGTCCCCCGGGACATACTCTATTCGGAAGTCGAAGTTCGCAAAGAACTCAGCCCAACGTATCTGCCTCTGGTTCAGGAACTGTGCCGTGCGCCAGTGCTCTAGATTCTTGTGGTCCGTGCAAACCTGCACCGTGTGCTTGGCGCCGATCAGAAAGTGCCTCCACGCCTTGAACGCTGCGTGAATGGCCAGCAACTCCCTGTCCCATATGGTGTAGTTCTGCTCGGACTTGCTGAGCTTCCTGGAGTAAAACGCTCCCGGGCGCCACACCCCCTGCGGGTCTTTTTGCAGCAGGACCGCCCCCACGGCTCTGTCCGAAGCGTCTGTCTCCACCCTCATCGGCTTGCTGGGGTTGACATGAAGCAGCTGCTCTTCCGACGCGAAGAGACGCTTGAGTGCCTGGAAGGACTGCTCCGCCTGCTCTGTCCAAATGAACTTCTTTTTCTTGGAGCTAAGCGTGTCAGTGATGGCCGCCGTCTGCATCGCGAAGCCCTTGATAAACTTGCGATAGAAGTTCGCAAAGCCGACAAACCGTTGGACCTCCTTCCGGTTGCGCGGGCTCTTCCAATCCAACACCGCTCGAACCTTGGCGCTGTCCATGGCGAGCCCCTTGTCAGACAGCTTGTAGCCCAGAAAATCCACCTCCGGCACGTCAAATTGGCACTTCTCCAGCTTGGCGTAGAGCCTATGTTGCTTTAGCCTGCTCAGCACTTCCTTGACGTGTTTGTCATGCTCCTGCTGCGACTCCGAAAAGATCAGGATGTCATCTAAGAAACAGACGCACGTCTTGTAGAGAAGTCCCGCCAACACGTGATGCATAAATGCTTGAAAAACGTGGGAGCCATTTTGCAATCCAAAAGGCATAACTCTATATTCGTAGGTCCCCAGTGGCGTGAACATGGCTGTCTTCCACTCATCACCCTCCCGCATGCGAATGAGGTTGTACGCCCCCCGCAGGTCCAACTTGGTGAATACTCTGCCCTTCCGTACCTTTGCGAGGAGGTCGTCAATTCGGGGCATGGGGAAGTCCGATGGCCTAGTCACACTGTTCAAAATCCTGTAATCCACTACGAGTCTCTTTTGGGGCGTGTCCCGCTTCTTAACAAAGAATACGGGACTGCCCCCCACTGCTCTGGACTCCCGGATGAAGCCGCGCTGCAAATTATGATCAATGAACTCCTTGAGTTCTTGCAGTTCGTCCTCTGACATGGAATACAGTCTCCCTTTAGGCAGCGCCGCCCCCGGCAGCAGGTCAATTTTGCAGTCATATGGTCTGTGAGGGGGTAGCCTGTCTGCCTCCTTCTCGCAGAAAACTTCCAAAAAGTCAGCGTACTTGTGGGGAATCGCTTGCAGCGTGCCTAGCAGCAGCTGTGACTCCTCTTCCTCTCCTTCCTGCCTGGGCACGATGCAGTGTTCAGCACAAAAGGAAGAGCCGAAGGTCAGCTGCCTCTGGTACCAAGCCATCGTTGGGCTGTGCTTGTCCAGCCAACTCATGCCCAATACAACGGGCGTGTCAGATAGTTGAGTGACGTTGAAGCTGATGATTTCCCTGTGATTCCCAAGTCGCATCACCATTGGTGGCGTCTGCTTCACCACTTGCCCCCCGAGCAGCTCCCTGCCATCCACCGTGACAACCTGCAGGGGCAGTGTGGCCGGCAGCAACTGCACAGCGTGCCTGTCGACAAAGTCCTGCCCTATAAAGTCCGCATTGCTGCCTGAGTCAATGGTGATTGGCACGTCTATGGTGATTCCAGTGGGCAGCTGGAGAGATGCTGTGAGCCTCACTACTGGTTTGGGCGGGAGGGGGTTCACGGGCTGTAAAATCTCTGGGGACTGCGTCACTAACACGTCTGGCTGGGCCCCAGTGCCTCTTCCTCCAGCCAGACTGCGTCGTTTCCCTGCTGTGGTCCTCCTTGCTGCGTTGCTGCAGTCACCATTGCTGAGGCTGCAGTGAGCTTGTGGGGCCTCTGGGGACACTCTTTTGCCATATGCCCTGGTTCCTCACAGACGTAACACTTCCTGTTCCCTCTAGGAGGCTTCGCTTTCACTGCTGCCGGTGCTAGGGCTCTGGTTGCTGACTGAGCCCTTGCACCTCCAACCTCCATAGGTTCGGCTCCTCCTCCTGGCGGAGGCGTGGATTGCGCCCGCGCTGCTTCTCTGGGAAGGAAGGAGGGGCCCCCGGCTGGTTCGCGCCCTCCACGCCCTTCGTCCTTGCTCCACGGACGTCCTTCCAGCCGCACCCCCACTGCCAGTGCCCTCTGAACGACCTCCTGGGTGGTTCGGGGTCTCTCCCCCCTCGCGATCTCATCTTTAATCGAGTTGTGCAGCCCCTCCCAAAAGAGGTCTCTTACAGGAGCCGAATCTCTGTCCCATTCCAGGGCACTGACCAAGGCGAAAAAGCGGGCATGATACTGCCTGACGCTGGCCCTCCCTTGTCTCAGCCCATGCACCTCCTTCCGTGCAAGATCCACGTCAATACTTGATAAAAAGCACCCATCCATCGCTTTAATAAAGGCATCCGCATTCTGGAGCGCCGGATCCTTATCTCTCCATAAATTACGTAGCCATGCTTTCGCATCCCCATGCAGATGGGACATGATGAACCCCACTCTCTCTTGTTCATCTCTAAAGTCTTTATGCAGCAGTTGCAGTGCGCACAGTACGTCGGCTCTAAAGTTGGGATACTGTTGCAGGTTCCCATCGAAGTGAGAGACCAGCCCGCCTGTCCGTCTCGCCAACCCAATTCCCTCCTGCCGGGGTGTCTGCTTTGTCAGCACGTCTAACCTGACCTGGAGATCCCTGCAGGCGGCAGCTGCCTCCTCCTCTCTCTTCCTGGATGCGAGAACCTCGGCGTTCAGTTGTGCCACTGCTTTTCTGAGGTCCTCTATCTGCTGCTCAGCCGTCATGTCGTCTGCCGTTCGTGAGCTCGCTAGTAGGCACCTGTTTCTCTCCCCTCCTCGAGGCTGTAGATGCCCACAATGGAGAGACGGAGCTTACTGTCAGAGCTGCTTGAAGATCCTAGCTCACAGAGGATCACGCTAGCCAGCGATCATTAAGTAAAAGTCTTTATTGAATTACAGTTTCCATTCTCACGCTGCTGCGCGCAAACTCTACGTCTAGTAGCTAGATCGGCGAAGCTCCGTCTGAATCTCCGCCCCTTGTGCACCAACTTAATATCCTAGCCTTGCTCCACCTTTTCCGCCTGACTGTCCTCCTCTGGGTCCCTCTACCCCCCGGGGCTTCTTCCTTCCGGGATTCTTCTGACGCTGACCCGGACCCTCCTGCCTCCTTGCGCCGGGCTTTAGGACCTGGTTCCCTTTTGGGGCTGCTTACTGCGCCGCCTTCCTCTGCATTTGAACTTGGCGCGCGCGCCCAACCTTCCACCTTCCTCTTAACCGTTTCTTCGCTCCCCGATGGAGGTGTGGCCACTCCTGACTCATGCCCTCCCTCCTGTGGTGAGCTGCCAGCGCTTGCCCCCTGGCTCCCTTCCTCTTCCCTGCTTCCTGGCGGTGACGCTGGTCCCGATTTCCAGCTGCTCCCCCCTGAGTCCCTTCTGGCTCTATCTTCCTGGGGTGCCCCCCTTGACTCCCCCCTTGCCCTGGCCACTGGTGCTCCTTTCTGTGAATCCTCTGATTCACTGGAAAGACTAGGAGATCTCGGGTCGTCGTCATCACTCATCCTTTCTTCTGCCTCCTCCCCTTCGCTCTCTGTTTCCTCCCTTGCCCGTGCCTCTGCTCCTAAACCCCTGACACACATAATAAAAAGAGTCAAAACAAAACAAAAGCTCCCCTCCTGCCCACAGACACATTTAAAAGGATACAGGGTGTTAATCGGCCCAAGGTCTGCCTGAAGAGGAGCATTTTCACCTGGCAACCAAAGATATTTCTCATAAACTAAATTCTTCTAAAAGGTCCGTATAGTAAAAGCTCTGGTTTTCCCAGTAGTGATGTATGGAAGTGAGAGCTGGACCATAAAGAAGGCTGATGGCCGAAGAATGGATGCTTTTGAATTCTGGTGCTGGAGGAGACTCTTGAGAGTCCCATGGACTGCAAGAAGATCCAACCTCTCCATCCTGAAGGAAATCAGCCCTGAGTGCTCACTGGAAGGACAGATCCTGAAGCTGATGCTCCAAAATAAAAAAAATTCCTTCCAGTAGCACCTTAAAGACCAACTAAGTTAGTTCTTGGTATGAGCTTTCGTGTGCATGCACACTTCTTCAGATACACACGAAAGCTCATACCAAGAACTAACTTAGTTGGTCTTTAAGGTGCTACTGGAAGGATTTTTTTTATTTTGACTATGGCAGACCAACACAGCTACCTATCTGTAACTGAGGCTCCAAGACTTTGGCCACCTCATGAGAAGAGAAGACTCCCTGGAAAAGACCCTGATGCTGGGAAAGATGGAGGGCACAAGGAGAAGGGGACGACGGAGGACGAGATGGTGGGACAGTGCTCTGGAAGCTACAAACATGAGTCTGACCAAACTGCGGGAGGCAGTGGAAGACAGGAGTGCCTGGCGTGCTCTGCTCCATAGGGTCACAAAGAGTCGGACATGACTAAACGACTAAACCACAACAATAAATTGTTCTTAGATGATTTACTTAATCCTTTGCAGTCATACCTTGGGTTACAGACACTTCAGGTTGCATGTTTTCGGGTTGTGCACCGCACTGAACCTGGAAGTACCGGAACAGGTTACATCCAGGTTTCGGTGCTCGCGCATGTGCAGAAACACTAAATCGTGCTTTGCGAATGTGCAGAAACACTAAATCGTGCTTTGCGCATGTGCAGAAGCGCCAAAGCGCTGAATCACAACCCGTGCGTGCGCAGAAACAGCGCTGCGGGTTGCGAACACTGCGGGTTGTGAACATGCCTCCCCCGCGGATCACGTTCGCAACCTGAGCGTCCACTGTACTTCTAACCACAGGGTCTGGAAAGAGTGGCTTTCAAAATCGGCCCCTCTGATCTTGCCTATGATGTTATTCATTTATCACTGATCATTTTCTAACCAATATTGTTGGCATCTGTCTTGAGAGTCAATGGAGTGTGCTTCGGGGGGTGAAGTCAAGCCGCTGCATAGCCGCACCAAAGTGACCTCCCCGGGGTGCAAGCCTGGGCAGTGAGTATGGAGGTCCTGGGCTGCTCAGACCCCTTGCTGATGGGGTCCAAAGGAAAGCAGAGCAATAGGTCTGGCACCAGCTTGGATGCAGGAGTTGCCGGAAAGAGGTGCCATCCAACCGTCTTAGGGACTCCACTCTGGATTTGTGTAGGGTTTACTCCTTAGACCTTTCTTCTCCTGAAGTTACCCCACAAGGCAGCGGAGGTTTACCATCAGAGTTTTCCTTCTCCTAGATGGGCTCCCTTCCCAGGTTAATGAGCCCCATCTGCCACTCACTTCTTCTTTTCTTTTTTTAAAAATACTTTTTATTGATTTTCACAAACAAAACAAGATTAAATAAAACTTTTACATTCAACATTTTTTGTCTTCTTATTTACCCTGCGCAGTTTTGCGCCCGAACTTCCCTCCTTCCCTGCTTCAGTTTTCCCAATTTACATCCTTTCATGCAGATTCTTAATTACATTCTATACACATCACCAGATTTATGTTAGCCCTGCTACAGTTTTTAAACTTCAACAGTTATTTCGTATATACACAACAAATTTACTCCACTCCTCCTCAAACTTTGTCACTTTTTGGTCTCGAATTTTATAACCCATTTTTGCCAATTCTACATACTCAAATAATTTCGTCTGCCACTGCATTAGGGTTGGTAACTCTTGAGATTTCCCCTTTTGGGCCACAAGGATCCTCACGGCAGTCGTGGCTGCTCACTTCTTAGAGACTCCAGAGTTGTGTAGTTCTCAGCATTTTCTGACCATTGGACCCACTCTTGGTCTCATCTGCTCAATGCGCCAGAGTCTGTCGCCCCATTCAGGGGAAATCCCTAAGTCACTGAGGGTTTGAGACCCATTGGCTACCATTACAGTGGTGCCCCGCAAGATGAATGCCTCGCAAGATGGAAAACCCGCTAGACGAAAGGGTTTTCCGTTTTGGAGGTGCTTCGCAAAACGAATTTCCTATGGGCTTGCTTCGCAAGACGACAATGTATTGCGAGTTCCTGCGCAGGGGGGTTTCCTCCCCCCCTTTTTCCCAAGCCGCTAAGCCGCTTATCAGCTGATCCTAAGCCGCTTATCAACTGATCCGCTAAGCCGCTTATCAGCTGATCCGCTAAGCCGCTTAACAGCTTATCCACTAAGCCGCCTATCAGCTGATCCGCTGATCCGCTAAGCCGCTTATCAGCTGATCCGCTAAGCCGCTTATCAGCTAATCCGCTAAGCCGCTTATCAGCTGATCCGCTAAGCCACTAATAGCGCTAAGCCGCTAATGGGCTTGCTTCGCAAGACGAAAAAACCGCAAGACGAAAAGACTCGCGGAACGGATTATTTTCGTCTTGCGAGGCACCACTGTACATGGTTTAGCCAGCTACTTGAAGCCATTCCCAGGGTGTGGCTACTGTCGCATGCCAATACAGTGGTACCTCAGGTTACAGATGTTTCAGGTTACATACACTTCAGGTTACAGACTCCGCTAACCCAGAAATATTACCTCAGGTTAAGAACTTTGCTTCAGGATGAGAACAGGAATTGTGCTCCGGCAGCGAGGCAGCAGCAGGAGGTCCCATTAGCTAAAGTGGTGCTTCAGGTTAAGAACAGTTTCAGGACCTCCGGAACAAATTAAGTTCTTAACCTGAGGTACCACTGTAGTTTCTATGAGCCACAGTCAAGTGAGATCTGAGTGCGGGGTCGGTACCAAAGGTGGACAGATTACCCCAGAAGAAGCACGACATGTCCCTCACAAGAGGTACTCTCCCTCCCCTAACATACCCTCCAACATTTCTCCGATGAAAATAGCTTCGTCCCATTCCATAATGATAATTTTACTATTTATATCCCACACACCTTACTCGGTTGCCCCAGTCACTCTGGGCAGCTTCCAACATATATAAAAACACAGTAAAACATTAAAAAAAACTTTCCCTATACAGGATTGCCTTCAGAAGGCTTAGGGGTTGGATAACTCCATACCCTACAACATTTATCCAATGATGTTCTTTAGGGATTTCCTAAGGAAAGGTGGGGCATTCTGGGATCAAATCAGAAACCAGGACGGCTTCTCTAAATCAGGGGTGTCACTGGAAGATAGGGACATTTGGAGGGTCTGCCCTAACACCCCATAACTTCCCATAATAATGAAGATAGGATTAAAATATTTGGATAATGGGACAGAGTGGGGATTTTCTGGCTAAATATTTTTATACAGATCAACAATGTCTTACAGAACCTGTGTTAAAATCAACTGCAGTATCAAGTACAGTGGTACCTCGGTTTTCAAACGTAATCCATTCCGGAAGACCATTTGAGTTCCGAAACGTTTGAAAACCGAAAACTCAGTGCGGAAGCCTCAAGATGGAAAACTCAATACAGAAGCCATGTGGCATGTTCGACTTCCGAGGCGAGTTCGCAAACCAAGGTACCACTGTAATTGGTTTGCAATATACCAGGTCCGGCATTTCCTAAGTCAACAAAGAGTCCAAAATGGGCATTATAACATAAATTGACTCCTTTTGAAAATATTGTGCTCATTTATAATTCACTAGGTAAAGGTCTTGTTTCCCAAATTTATGGAGCACTGAACTCTCAAATGCTGTCACCTCTCACAACTTTAAAAGCACAATAGGGATAAGATCTGGGTGAGCCATTAGATTATACTTTATGAAGCAGAATATGGCTAAAGGCCCCTTCAAATCTGTCGCCATAAGAATCCAGGAAAACACACTCAAAATCATGCGCCAATTGTATATATACCCTTTTTGAAAACTAAAATGACTAAAAACGTATCAGCTATGTGTGGTTCGTTTATTCACATGTGGTTGCAATGCCCCAAAGTCTTTGTGTTTGGGGAAAAAAAGTTTTTCATGAAGCAGCCCTTATCACAAAACAAGATACCCCTTTGGATCCTAAATAACACTCCTATCATACCATTCAGAAACTGTCCAACAACTTTCCCACAAGGATCTCATTACTCACCCGACTGCAGCAAAGCTTACTATTGCAAGGTATTGGAAGACGCTAAATGTAGACCTGTTTGAGATCTGGATCTTACAACTTTAGGGCTTAAAACTAATGGATAAATTGACAGCCCCTGTCCAAGAGAGTCGAAGAGACAATGAAACCGCTACCTTTCAATCAATTTGGCATAGCTTTCTTACATATGCAATATTGATAGAACATGGTTACAGGCGTCCAGTGCCACATGGCACCTTGTGGAATGAAATCTTCATTTAAAAACTGAAAGAAAGGACTAAAAAGTTTGATCTAGGGTAATTTAATGGACACTTTGTGCTTCTGCTGGGGATTCAGGTAGTAAGCTTGTTGACTGTTGATTGTTGCTCTTTGTATAAATAAGTGGAACAATTTTTTAAAAAAAGGAAAGGAAAGGTAGCATCTCTATTAACAAAGTTCTTCAGGCATTTCTATGATATAAACCAGGAATACTAGAGCCCACAGAACTCTCTCAAAATTCCAGATGTGCCCACTGGCCTCAAAAGGTGGGGGATGCTGTAGAAAGCCACCGTGAGGTGACCAGCATGCTCCTCCTCCTACCTTTGAAGGGGAAACCATAATCTCTGAATTCCTCAAATGGATCAAAGATACATTGGACTATTGCATCTTGAAGCCTTACAGTTTGTCCTCCGAACCCTAGGAGAGGGGTGGACTTTGGCCCTCTTTGGTAGTATGAGCAAGCCCAAAATTTGGCACCCCCAAACGGATCTTCTCAATCATGGACTTTCTCAGTTTTGCACCCCTTTGGTTCAGTGCCCTGTGCCGGGGAATGACCCATCCTGCCCTAAATCTGGCACTACCAAGGTCTCTTTCTATGAGCAGTCTGGCCATTATCCCTTCCATTCTAGAGAGCACCAGTGGGACAGAAAATGGTCTCACCACCAACCCCATCACTCCCAGAACAGACTTCATTCAAGGGATAGATGGAGGAGTTGATCTAATCATCATATTCTGTTGAAAGGTCTTGTTGGGTGGGGTAGGGGTGTCATGTGTCTTCACCCCTTGCCTCATGTGATGCTCATGGTCTTCCAGGACACATCTTGCCTTATAAATGGGAATGGGCTTTTTCTTCTCAGGTATGCCTTCCATGACCAGCCCTTTAAAAAACCCTGACAATCTGCCTCCTCTCTCACTCCCTACCCCAGCAATAGCAGGGCTTCCTTTAGATCTCCTTCTGTGGCCACTTTTGGAACCCAATTTCCTTGCTAAAGAAGCCTCCAGACATCTCCAAAACATACCGTAGGTGGCTGCAGCATGTGCTTCCACCATTGCAACATGGTCTTATGTTCAAAAGCAGCGTTCCTTCTGCAGACCCAAAGCTTTTCAGTTACTTTGTGTTTGTTTCTTTCTTTCTCTGATCTCCCTTTTCGTTTTACTCAACACCTGCATCCGTAACCAGCTGTCTGGTTTACTGAGTTTGCTCTCAACCCTTCCCCAAATAAACGAGCTCTTTCTCGGTTTCATCCACACTCTCCCACCGCTGTCATTTCTGTAACAGAATTTACATTTTTACTGCTTTGTCCTGCCCTTGGTTGCATGCAGATATAGTTGCGGTGGGGAAAACACACTCCAATAAAACAAATGAATCCTGTTTGTTTTACCTTTTCTGTTTAATGTGAAAAAATTTATAATCTAAGAATCAAATAAATCGTGGAAGTCGTCTTTTATAATTCATCCTTAGAATGATGTAGCAAATTGGGGGGGGGGGAATCCTGTAAATCAGAAAAAGAATCCAAAATCCATATTACGGTGATATACAGTGGTACCTCAGGTTACAGACGCTTCAGGTTACAGACTCCGCTAACCCAGAAATAGTACCTCGGGTTAAGAACTTTGCTTCAGGATGAGAACAGAAATCGCGTGGCAGCAGCGGGAGGCCCCATTAGCTAAAGTGGTACCTCAGGTTAAGAACAGTTTCAGGTTAAGAACAGACCTCCAGAACGAATTAAGTTCTTAACCCAAGGTACCACTGTACTTATCAAACAAACGAAAATATCATAAAACAACATGCAAGCTTTTGAATATTCCGTAACACTTCATTGGGTTAGATGACTTACACAGCAATTAGGGGTAGCGAAAGGAGGTAAGCTGGTAAGTGCCAGAATAGGGCTGGGCATTGAATTAAGGAACAGGATGCCAATGGGCATATGTTTGGGCCAGGAGTTTGTCAGCAGCAGCAGACAAGTTCACAGTCCTTCCATACAAAAATCCAATCCTAAACCACATCCTTTGTTCCAATAACCTGATTTAGAAAAGGGGAAAATAAGTGTTTTCTTGATGCTATTGTTAAAAGAAATTAGGTTTGGAAACACTGATAACTCAGAGATCAGCACTTTTTGGTCTAAATTCTACTCACCCCCCATCCCCACTGTAGTGCTTGTGGGGCTAGTTTAGCTAATCCCTTCCCACTTCTTTTTTACACCGTTTCTAAAGGGACGCGGGTGGCGCTGTGGGTTAAACCACAGAGCCTAGGACTTGCCAATCAGAAGGTCGGTGGTTCAAATCCCCGCGACGGGGTGAGCTCCCGTTGCTCGGTCCCAGCTCCTGCCAACCTAGCAGTTCGAAAGCACATCAAAGTGCAAGTAGATAAATAGGTACCACTCCGGCGGGAAGGTAAACGGCGTTTCCGTGCGCTGCTCTGGTTTGCCAGAAGCGGCTTAGTCATGCTGGCCACATGACCCGGAAGCTGTACGCCGGCTCCCTCGGCCAATAAAGCGAGATGAGCGCTGCAACCTCAGAGTCGGCCACGACTGGACCTAATGGTCAGGGGTCCCTTTACCTTTACCTTTAACATGTGCCTAAGGATGCTTGCTTTGGGAGTCAGGTCCTGTCCCTGCCCCGCCCCATGTCCTTTAAGCTGCAAGGAAGCAGTATCCTTCAAAATTTAAAGGCTCATCTACCACCTATAGGACTCTTCTATTACCTGCAGACCAAGAAGGTTCAGGTGGCAGCTGTCCTCCAGAAGTTTATGACAAGCTGTTGCCAGGCAATTGCTTCTTCTGCAGTTAGAACAATGGCTCTCAGCCCATGTGCCCCCATACAACAACCTTGGAACAGGTGATCTAGCCTGATACAGCATCAGAGGATCACATCCTTCCTCCTCCACCAATTTTGTTATGAAGTTAGCCACAAACCAATGCAGCAACCCAGCCAACTGCCCTCTTTATTTCCCCAGAATTCCTGGAAGCATTTTTTTTTAAATATAAAAAAATAAATCTGATTATGGTTATTAATATTTGCATTTCTATCCCACCTTTTTTTCTCTCCAAGGAACTTAAAGTGGTGCACATAGTTTTCCCCCTCCTCATTTAGTCTGCACAACAACTCTGTAAGGTATGTTAGGCTGAATTGCACAGTGGTAGCAATGGGTTTGTAGAGACAAGTCTCATGGTACCTTTAAAACTAACTATTTATTTATTTATTTATTTATTTATGCATTTATTTATGCATTTATTCATTCATTCACTTATTTCATGAGCTTTATACCACGCTTGATTGTTTAAAAACAAAACCCCTCAAAGTGGTTTACAAAATGAAGATGAGACAATAAAATTACACTCTTACTTTAAACCCGCTGGAAATGACCGCTGGGAGGAGTGCAGAAAAAAAGAAACGCATCTATATCAGCGAAACTGGCTGCCTTCATCTGCCTCACCTGCAATTAAACATGTCTCTCTCATCTACAGCCACAGCAGGCGCTGTGATTCTCCAGTGGTTTGACTTTACCCACCCTGCCATGGCGCACTCTTCCATTGCCTCTCAAGGCAGACAGATGCCAGCAACTGCAAACTATAATTATAAAGAAATAAATAAACTGTATGCTTCCTTTGCTGCCTGTTAAGCCAGGAAGGGAGGAGAGGGGAGTGAGCTACTAGGGAAGAAAGCGCAAGAGGGTTGGGGGGCTTCTGGCTATCACCGGGGAAGAGAGGAGAGAATTTAAAGTCAGAACTTATAAGGCAATGTTTTAGGACCAACATTAGCTTTCTTTGCTTCTGTATGTGTGTTAGTTATAGAAGTTGAGATCCACCACACCCCTTCTCTTCCTAATGGACTAGGGAGCTTTTGCAAAGTGGAGAGTCTTATTTCCTTTATGCCGCAACCCAAAAACACTTTCTAGGGAGTAAGACAATCCTGTATATATCATTTACCTAGGAGTAAGTACCAAGGAAAGGTGTGGGGCTTACATCTGCGAAGATATGTAAAGGCTTGCACTCCTGTAGGTCCTATGGAGACTGAGAGTTGCAAACTTAAGCCCCTTTGAGCACAATAGCTCTTTCTTATGAGTAAGCATGGGACACAGGTGGCGCTGTGGGTTAAACCACAGAGCCTAGGACTTGCCAATCAGAAGGTTGGTGGTTTGAATCCCCGTGACAGGGTGAGCTCCCGTTGCTCGGTCCTTGCTCCTGCCCACCTAGCAGTTCGAAAGCACGTCAAAGTGCAAGTAGATAAATAGGTGCCGCTCCAGCGGGAAGGTAAACAGCATTTCCGTGCGCTGCTCTGGTTCGCCAGAAGTGGCTTAGTCATGCTGTCCACATGACCCGGAAGCTGTACGCCGGCTGCCTCGGCCAATAAAGCGAGATGAGTGCTGCAACCCCAGAGTCGGTCACGACTGGACCTAATGGTCAGGGGTCCCTTTACCTTTACCTTTATGAGTAAGCATACATGTATAGGATTGGACTATAAATACATTTAAAGAGATGTTCTTGATTTCTTATCACACCGAAACTCAAGTATCACATTGTTTTATTTGGCCACATGTATAGCTGACATTCTTGAAGTCAAGAATGTTAAATCTCTCATCATTTCCCCAAATTACAAAAAGGACATAACTTGACAGCTGAGTACCTGGAAATCAGGTTAAGGAACAGCGATTAATTTCCCCCCTTTGCTGCTTATTTAGGTGTTATCCGTTTTCTTCACTGAGGAGCAATCTATACATAGGAACTGAAGCAACAATTTTAAAGGACTTGCATTTTAATTCTTTAACTCTCTTGTTATGGTTAAAATAAAAATATTAATGACAAAACCGCTCGTTGTTTGAATTTCTGCTGTTTCTGTATAAGCTCACCACCTTGTTTATTGGCATGTTTGAAATAAAGAACTCCTTTTTAATATGAGTATGTGCAGACTGTCATTCATTCATACATACATCAAAGCAATTCAGTACTACATAACACCACCTTTGAACCTGCCAGCATTTCCAGCTTAAAAAAACGAACTTTTATTTTATTTTAAACACATATCTTTTCCTACAGAATTGTGCTCATCCCATGAAAATGTGTTTAACATCAGGGTAGCAGAAGCATGCTCCATTTTATACCTGTAATGTGCTGTGGCTTAAGTGAGTTTAAAATGCTAAACTGCACGTGTTCAGAGTATTTCTTTCTTTCGTCTTTCAGATAAGTTTGGTTTGTTTTTTGCTCTAGAGTCTAGCATTTTGCAGCAGCGGAAAAGCTGTAAAACGTGGAAGCTTGATAGGTTTCCCAATTGAAGTAACACACATTTTAACATGCTTTAATTCTTCCTGGGGAGTCAGCTCCCCTCCTCTTTCAATTAATGTGCATTCACCACCAATCACAAGTTATGTTCACGAGTGTGCGACCAGAAACCTCCGCTCCATTTCTCGTTATCAGCCATTTATGCCTTTAAAAATAGAAGCTGCGAGTTTTTCCCGGCTTTAATAAAGCACTTAGTATCCTGTACAAACCATCTGGTGTCTGAGTAAGTCTTAAGTCATACAAAGTGATGCTGGTTAATTTCATAGGATGACTGGCCTTAGGGCAGCCCCAAATTGGAGCTAAAAAGTATCTCTTTATTTACAGAATCATGAATTATCAAAAATTCCTGCAGCATGCACTCCCCTCGACCCATCCCAAAGGCAGCCACCGATGTTTTCTGCTTCTCATGGCAACCCAATCACTGCTTAGACTCCAGGAAACAGAAGCGGTCTCATCCTATACCTGGGGGAAAGCGTGGATGCTGGGAAGACCTCAGGCCACTGGACTGCCTATGGGGATGCTTATGTAAAGAACTGCATTTCAGAGGTGTGCCTTCCCTTAAAACAAACCCAAACCCAACGACACCTGCAGGTGGCTTTGGCTTACTCCGATCTCACTCAGCCTCTACTCCGGCTTCAAACCAGCTTGGCAGCGGAGCGAAAGAGGAACGCCCAGTCAATTGATCTGGGCTGGAGGAACCCGAGGAGGGAGCTTCTCCCTTCGCCTCCGGCTGGCGGGGCGGGGTCCGGATGGAAGGCGGGTCTCTATAAAGATAGACACGCAGGGCGCCCCCCGCAAGAAAACTCTGGCCGCCGCCGCTGCTGTTGCTGCGCGTTTTGGAGAGGAGCCTGCGGCGCTTTGGTGAGTGGAGCGCGGAGGCGAAGGGAGGCTGCGCTTTCGCCTTCTCCTTCTTCTCCTTCTCCGGAGGAGCTTTGCCCATTTGGCATAGGGAACAGAGGGTGTGTTTTTTTGTGGGGTGCGACCCCCCTTTGAGCCTCTATATGCCAAGTAAATGGCAGGAAGCCTGGATGGCTGAAGGGACGCGAGCGCTACTACTGGGTGCCAGCCGCCGCCGCCCCCCCCTAACTGCTGCGCCCTCTTAATGCGCGCTCCCTGCAAACAGAAAGCTAGCGCATCAGGGAAAGAAGGGGTTGCGTGGGTTTTTGCTATCTGGTTCGCTCCGCTTTCCTGCTTGCATGGAGTTTTTAATAGAGGAAGCATGGGAAATTGCGGGTCTTCCCATCCGCACGACCGTCCCTGCACTCGTATGCGGTCTGTTCTTATTCCAACGCCTTGCTCTGCTGTGACACACATTCTTCAAGATGCGGCTTGTTTTCCTAAATGCAATCTACTTGGGAGTAAGGGCCACCGAAATTGCTGTGGCATGCTTCTGAGTAAACGCACGCAATAATGTTAGGAGTTTTTTTTCCTGTTTTTTAAAGGGGAGGAAGCCCCAGTAGTGACAGTGTCTTAGTCAGCTAAAAACCGCAAGCAAGTTCTTTTGTTGCACAGCCCCCTTGCATATCTCTCTTCTTCACACCAAGTTAAATAGAAAAGGGGTGTGGAGAAGAGACCAAGAAAAGTTCGTGATGGGTCTTTAGTTCAGAGTGGGGAACTTGGGACGCTCCAAATGTTACTGGAGGTACAAACTTAATCACAAAGACATTGCAAAACTGCCTTGAAAACACCAGAAAAAGTTTCCATGTTGTTCTTGGGTGTCCTATCACTAGGTCTGGTTGAAATATGTAACTTAACCTTTGGTTGCCACAGCAGTAACACTGTTAGCACACATTCAAGACTAAGCCGGGTCTGGTATGGTTTCAATTTGGATGAGGGCCAGTCTGTTAAAATTCCTGCATATGGGGGTGGACTAGATGACTCTGGGTGCCCATTCCAACTTTGATTCCTTTTCCCACTGGGGCACAGGCCACATGTGATAGAAAGCTTGTAGGTGTGTGGGGGGGGGGTTGTTGTTTTGTTTTACCACGGCAGTTAAGGAAGCACCTGCCACTCCATTCCTGTTCGTTTTTCTAATTTCGAAAATGCCCTGAAAAGAGTTCTGAAACTTGCCTGGTTGTGAACAGAAATTATGACGGATTGGGCCAAGCTTGCACACTAATATGTTGATATCTCAGGGCCGTAAGGCTCTTGGCTTTCCCCCTTTTGTTCCTAAGAAGGCTGCCTCCTGTTTCCCCTGCATCTTGTTTCTGGGTCTCGCTAGCCTTTTGCGTCTGCCACTAACCAGCCCTCTTTTGAGGGTCTGGCTATATAGAGAACTGTTGCCATTCCTAGGTGTGACGGGGAGTGGTTAAGAGGCAGGGAAAGGCATCCCATTTGTGTACCTAGCACCCATAAAAACATTAGGGTTTCTTCCTTGCTCTTATTTCCCCCTGCCTCAATTAGCCATGTGGGTTAAACCACAGAGCCCAGGACTTGCCGATCAGAAGGTCGGCGGTTCGAATCCCCGCGACGGGGTGAGCTCCCGTTGCTCAGTCTCTGCTCCTGCCAACCTAGCAGTTTGAAGGACGCCAAAAAGTGCAAGTAGATAAATAGGTACCACTCCAGCGGGAAGGTAAACGGCGTTTCCGTGCGCTGCTCTGGTTCGCCAGAAGCGGCTTAGTCATGCTGGCCACATGACCCGGAAGCTGTATGCCAGCTCCCTCGGCCAGTAAAGCGAGATGAGCGCCGCAACCCCAGAGTCAGCCACGACTGGACCTAATGGTCAGGGGTCCCTTTACCTTTAAATAAGACTTGCAAGCCACAGGTGGGTGTTACAGTTGTTCTACCTCCCCTGTGTTCAGCTGCCAAGTACTGGAAAACTGCATTTTCCTGTGCTTCTAGCCAAGTACTTCTAACCTTGCGCAAAGGATCACTGCCTGAACATCTCTCTGGCACTGCCATTACAGTACACATTGGTGAAGCCTCGTCTCTGTGACATGCTGTGTTGGTTTGTTCAAACTAGCAGTAGCATGTAAAATGGCAGTCCATGTTCATTGCACACCCAGTGTTCATGTGCCTGCACCTGTGAAGGGGGAGAGGGTTTAGCATGTATATTGATTTTTGTCCTCAGTCAGTGCCCAAGCCCAAGTCAGAGTCTAATCGTCTGACTGGCAACAAGGATACTAAAATATATTTTTCCCAAGTAGCAGGTCCTTTGGAGAGGGCACCCAACACCAGTTTCCCTCTTTAAAATATTTCAAAGGTTTTAAAAGCAACATTTGGAGCAAAACAACACCACCACCATACTGTAATTGGACATGGAAGAAATTATAATAAAATAGGGTGTGGGAGAAAAGAGGAGAGGTTCTGTGTTGTCAGGTATTCTTCCTGTCAAGATGTTGTGGTATGTGAACTTCTGCATCTTAGTAAATGAATGAGCTCTGGATTGTTGACTGGGACTCTCTAGAAACTGCCCTCGTGCAGTAGTTGTGTGGTAGAGAATGCTCAAACTCCAAAGAGAGCCAGTGTGGTGTAATGGTTAAGAGCGGTAGTCATGTAATCTGGGTAACCGGGTTCGCGTCTCCGCTCCTCCACATGCAGCTGCTGGGTGACCTTGGGCCAGTCACACTTCTTTGAAGTCTCTCAGCCCCACTCACCTCACAGAGTGTTTGTTGTGGGGGAGGAAGGGAAAGGAGAATGTGAGCCGCTTTGAGACTCCTGAAGGGGAGTGAAAGGCGGGACATCAAATCCAAACTCTTCTTCTTCAAAGAACTCAGCCATAGTAACTAAACCCGGAATATAGGGATTTGTGTGGTGAGGGAGGGAGGGGTGGTGGTGGTGTGGGATAATTGGGGGGGGGGTAGACAGAAAAGGTAATGAGACCATAAATCTAAGGTACAACCCTATTCTATATTCAGAGTATTTTAAGGGAAGGTGTTTGTATTGCTCACAACAAATGAGCATTTGCTGCTTTGAACATTTAGAAAGCTTGGGAGATAAAATGTAAAAGCTTAGAATATACTGCAGATAAACTGGCTTCAAAGGAAGGTCAACACAGTCCATCCTTCCATTGGTATTAATGGAGCTAACCTGGGTGACTTGGACTGAACCCGTGAACCACAGCAAGTCTGGTGGTGCACAGAATAAGTTGCCAGGCTCCCAGCTCTTTCCATGAAGGGCTTCCCAAACCAACTGCAGTCTCTCATATTTGCTGTACCCTGTTGCTGTAACTGGATGGTCTGATTAACATGTTCTTTTCCTCCCCCCCCCCTTTCTTTTTTTTTAGTTACTTAAAAGATCAATCTACAATGGCAGACAACAGACCAAATGCTGATTCCTTGTCCCGCAGTGTGCTCAGCTGGGATCAGGTCAGTCGTCTTCATGAGGTCCTGTCCGAGGTGGTGCCAATTCACGGAAGAGGCAACTTTCCGACTCTGAAAATAACTCTGAAGGATATTGTCCAAACTGTTCGCCGCAGGCTAAGTGAAGCAAACATTAAGGTGCACGACGTCCGTCTGAATGGTTCCGTGGCAGGTCATGTCTTGGTCAAAGACAATGGACTGGGTTGTAAGGATCTAGACCTTATCTTTCAAGTATGTCTCCCAAGTGAGACCGAGTTCCAGTTGGTCAGAGATGTGGTTTTGCAGTCCCTCTTAAAATTCTTGCCTGAAGGTGTCAACACCGTAAAAATTAGCCCCATGACCCTTAAGGAAGCCTATATTGAGAAGCTGGTGAAAGTGTGCACCGATATTGACCGATGGAGTCTAATCTCTCTCTTCAACAAGCATGGCAGGAATGTAGAGCTCAAGTTTGTGGATCGTATAAGGCGGCAGTTTGAATTTAGCGTGGACTCTTTTCAGATAATACTAGACTCTCTGCTCTTCTTCTATGATTGCTCAGAGAACCCAATGTGTGAGCATTTCCACCCAACTGTGATTGGGGAAAGCATGTATGGTGACTTTGAGGCAGCCTTGGATCACCTGAAGAACAGGCTGATAGCCACCAAGAACCCCGAGGAGATCCGAGGAGGAGGTCTCTTGAAGTACAGCAATCTGCTTGTGAGGGACTTCAAGCCCATGGACAAAGAGGAGATAAAAACCCTCGAGCGTTACATGTGTTCTAGGTTCTTCATAGACTTCCCAGACATTCTAGAGCAGAAACGCAAGTTGGAGACATACCTCCTGAACCACTTTGCCGAAGAGGACAGAAGCAAATATGACTACCTAATGACCTTGCGCGAAGTAGTCAACGAGAGTACGGTGTGCCTCATGGGACATGAGCGAAGGCAGATACTGAACCTCATCTCCCTTCTGGCGCTCAGAGTGCTGGTAGAGCAAAACCTCATCCCCAATGCCACCAATGTCACCTGCTACTACCAGCCAGCTCCGTATACCAGTGATGCAAACTTCAGCAGCTACTACCTTGCAGATACATATGGCCAGTCTCATCCTACCTGGCTGCCTTGTAACTGATTTTGAGCTTCCTATTTTTCAAAGCCCCCCAACCAACTCACACCAATCGAATGGCTCCTGGTTCTCTTTCCTCGTTCCTTAAATAGCCTTGGTCAACCCATAGAGTGGGCCTCATCTTTCCTAGTTTCCTTGCCTCTCCTCTCCTCTCCCCGGGAGAACTGTCCCAATTCTGTTCCCCAAAACTTCTTAAAACTGAAGATAGAAAGATGCTGTTGGGACAAAGCCAGAGCAGTAGTAACTGCTCGATTGCTTCCATGCCATGTTGTCTTCTGAAGTTTGAATTAAGTTATCTTTGCAAATAATGAGGATTAGGCTGATATGACTATGGAAGATCATAGCTACAGTCCTGTATGACATTAGGCTGTTCAAAGTCAATAGGACTGAAGCAGCTTCTGAACTGTATACAGGACTGAAGCCATTTTCTTTTCCCTCAGAAAGTCTTAAATTAGCAGTTGACTCATTGCTGCTGTAGCAGGACTAAAGAATGGATTTCAGTTTGGAGAGGATAATGACGTCTGTCAAAACTGTCCCTTTTAGTTTAAAGAAAATAAGGCTATCCTAAATTACATGATGCAGGAATTCTAAGAACCCAAGTCAAGCTGTTTTTTTTAAAAAAGCAAAATACTAGAAAATATATGGTGATTATGAAACTTAAGTTTAATATATTATTTTCCACTGGTGTTTGGACTGACCTGCCAGGGAAATATGGAATACTTCTGCCCCCCCCCCAGAGTTCAGCTGAAACTGCAGGATCTTCCTAAGTCTCTGATGTCACAAGTCTGATCAGTAGGAAACTGGGATGGCTTTACTTTGTTATGTTTATGTACTGTACCATTGGCTTGTAAGTGTGCATAGTTAGGGATTTCTAGAGTACAGCAGTATTGTTGAAGACAAATTGGTAAAAAACCTCACTTGAAATAATTGTTCCAAGCTTGCGGATGGCCTGGGCTGGAAGAGGGTTTCTATAACATGGATTTTCTTGTTTTCAGGGGGATTCCCCTTGAAAACTGGGTTCATTAATAATTATTTTTTTAAGTATCATTTATTTAAAAATGATATTTTTGGCCAAAGGTCAGTTGTGTGCCCCCCCCCCCGCCCGCAAGCCTCAAAGTATATAAGTGGGTCCGTTCTCACATGTGGTGTTTAAAGAGCCTGCCTTTAAGAAAGGATCCTGCAAAGATGTCCTGTTAATAGGTAACATGGTGTAGACTAGAGATATGGAAGACCCAGAAAAAAATTGGAAAAATTGGGGACCTTCACATTGCTAGTGCAAAAGATCAGTGTTATGGTTGGCAATGTTAATTTGCACTTCAGTTAAAGGAATCCATGTTTTGATGAACTGTCACAGGTATGGGAAATGCAAACAGTGGGTCCCAGCAGAAGTCTTGAAATCTGTCTATCAAATTCAAAAGGCAGTAAAAGAAAAACAACAAGAATCTCTTGGGCTGTCCACGGTGTTCCTATAGTCGAAAGGCCAGCCACCTACTTAATAGGCGAACTTTCTGTACATTTCCCCCCAAAGGAAACTAAGCTAAGGTTAGGCGTGGGATCGTGATGGAAATACTTATGGGAAACACACTGTGTTGGGATGGCATTGAGTTAATGAGGAATAGTACTTGGCCCCCTTCTCATTTAACTGTTCAAAACAAGCGGGCAGAGGGTTTACTTACTCTTAGTACTGCTACTTCTGCAACACAGAGATAAACACTATCTGTAGCCATGCAGATGTCGCTGGCTGTTCGAAAGCAGCAGCACCTTGAGTGAAGTAGTAGTTGAACAAAACTGATAAGCAGGGAAGTATAGGGCTTGTGATTTGAGTGCCAAGGACTTGTCGGTTTCAATTGCTCTTGGCCATTCTGCACATTTTTTGCTGAGTAATTTCAGACTGCCTGAATGTTTCTTGACTGTGCTCTTCTGTCTATACATTGATCTGCCTGTACATCAAGGCACATACTTACTCTTAATGTAAAGACCTACAAACTGCAGGATTCCTTCCTTTCACATGGCTGTGTCTTGGGGGAGGGGGAGGAACAGAAAGAAGGATCGTAAAAAAGAAGCAAAATTTAGATTCCCCCCCCCCCAGCACTGAACTCAAAGTTGAAATGGACTATAATCTTAAGAGTAGCATTTCTTTACACTGGAAGAAACCTTTTCCACGCACGTCTGGTAAATATGTATTTCTTTAAATTGTAAACCTAATGTCAGTTGCCAGATGAGCAGCTTTTCGGAGCGCTACCGATGCGTATCTTATTTTGGGTTCCTTAAGGTGAAAAATAAAGTCTGTCAACTTAAACATGACTCTTGTTGTTCTTCCCCCCCTCCCCCTCATTAAGGGGTTTTCCAATGGCAGCTTAATTTATAATTCCTCCACACATCCCTTGCCCAGGTCAAATATCAACTATTTAATATCCTTTTTGTTCTTTAGTACCTTAGGTTGGAGAAAGATGTGGAACCAGCTTGCCTATTGACTTCTCAAGGGTAGTGACTTTTTTTCCTACCAGCCAGGCTGTTAACTCCTTACACAGTACGTATAAGCTAAACAAGCTATAGCTTAGGGCCCCACTGTCTTGCCCCCCCCCCAAAAAAAAATTAAAGAAAAAAAGCCTGGATGTACATTTCCCAAATATAAGATAAAAAACAAATAAAATAAAACCTACATATAGCAACAGTGTTTGTGTTATGTAGCCTCCTATGATGTAAATAATGCCCCCCCCCCCCGCTAGCCTGCTCCCTAAAATATCACTGGTTTGCTCATTTCTATACATAGGCTGCCTACATTCTGCATGTGCAAATGGCTTTAGATACCTATTAGGTCCATAAATTACCATATAGCATATATCCAACACAAAAAACAGCGACAATTTGTTGTTGACGACAAAGCACAGCTGGACATATAAAAGGGCCCCATTACCTTCAGTAGCTTAGGGCCTCATCAAACCTAAATCCAGCCCTGATTAAGATACTAACATGACCACCACAGTGCCCTGTTGTTGTTGTTGTTGTTGTTGTTGTTGTTGTTGTTGTTGTTGTTGCTTAGTCGTTTAGTTGTGTCCGACCCTTCGTGACCTCCTGGACCAGAGCACACCAGGCACTTCTGTCTTCCACTGCCTCCCGCAGTTTGGTCAAACTCATGCTGGTAGCTTCGAGAACACTGTCCCACCATCTCGTCCTCTGCTGTCCCCTTCTCCTTGTGCCCTCCATCTTTCCCAACATCAGGGTCTTTTCCAGGGAGTCTTCTCTTCTCATGAGGTGGCCAAAGTCTTGGAGCCTCAGCTTCAGGATCTGTCCTTCCAGTGAGCACTCAGGTCTGATTTCCTTAAGAATGGAGAGGTTTGATCTTCTTGCAGTCCATGGGACTCTCAAGAGTCTCCTCCAGCACCAGAATTCAAAAGCACCAATTCTTCGGCTATCAGCCTTCTTGATGGTCCAGCTCTCACTTCCATACATCACTACTGGGAAAAGCATAGCTTTAATAATACGGACCTTTGTTGGCAAGGTGTCCACAGTGCCCTAGATTTCACAAAAAACTGTCTCTCCCATCCAGGCCAATGAGACATTAATTCCAGAGCAGCCTGAATAAAAACAATCAATAGTGCTCTAAGTTAATATTGGTCCCTGCTAAGTCATTATTCATTTACTTTATTGTGTTCATATCACACCCTGGGGTGTATGGGGTGCTGGCGGGGTAGTACCTCTGGTGGGAGACACATCATGCTCCTTCTGGGCTTGGTTGTCCACCTTTGGTCCCCATCCTGCACTCAACTCTCACCTGTGGCTTCTTGAAGCTGTTAGCATTCCTCAGGGACCATGCCCCAGAAACAGATTTGACTGGCTGGCTAAACCAGGTGAGGGTAGCTGATGGGTCTCAAACCCTCAGTGAGTTAGGGACCTCCCCTGCATGCGAAGACAGGCTCTGGTGGATGGGACAGGAGAGACCAAGAGTGGATCCAATGGTCAAGAAGTCAGTTTCTGCACATGCTGGAAGTGAGGGGCAGGTGGGGCTCATCAACCTGATCCTAAAGCTCCACTGCCTTGTGGGATATATTTGGGAGAAGAAAAAGCTAAGGAGTAAACCCTACACAAATCCATATGCTGTAGCGATGCATAAAATCTGGCAGCCCAAATGGACTGCAAATCAAAGGATACAGTCAGTGGGAGTCAGTTGTGCAGCTGTGCATTCAGTAAGGATACAACTCTAGTATCCAGTGTAGGCAAACCCAAATGTGTATTATAGATTATAACGCAGAAATATCTGACTTCTGTATGTTTTGTGTTAATTTTCCCTTCAAGAGAAACATCACATTTTCTGATTGTAAAAAACAGAGTTTTGGTCTTAGTTCTCAGTATGATGGGGATCTTATTTCTTCCCCACATACAATGTTTCTCCGTACCCAAAAAGCCACCCCCCAAATCTCCTTGCTGCTAGAAAACTAGGATGACAACTAGGCTAGAACCACTCTCTCTGAAATCCAGTTTTGTATGGGGAAGGGATGTTGTGTCTGCTGGGCAGTTGTGTTCGGGGCATTGCTGGACAATCTCCAACCTGTATTTTAAATGGTATAGCCCACATAGGGATTCTCAGGTCCACTGATAACTAGATTCTGGTAAGATTACCGTATTTTTTGTTCTATAAGGTGCACCAGACCATAAGACCCACCTAGTTTTTGGAGGAGGAAAACAAGAAAAAATATATATTCTGAATCCCAGAAGCCAGAACAGCAAGAGGGATCGCTGCACAGTGATCCCTCTCGCTGTTCTGGCTTCTGCGATAGCCACAAGAAGCCTCTTCAGGGCAATGGGTTGAAGGCTCCCCTTGCCCTGATGAGGCTTCGTGCAGCTAAGCCAGAAGGTAGAACAAGAGGGAGCGCTGCGCAGCGATCCCTCTTGCTGTTCTGGCTTCTGGGATAGCTGTGCAGCCTGCATTCGCCCCATAAGACGCACACACATTTCCCCTTCCTTTTTAGGAGGGAAAAAGTGAGTCTTATAGAGCAAAAAATACGGTAGGTTGTTGCATTATTATTTTTTGGTAGGTTGTCCATGTTTCTGTTTGATAGCTGAGGCAAGAATAACCTTACAGCTTTCAGAACAGTTTGTTCTGAAAAGCTCAGAAGCAAACCCCCCTCCCCCCTCATTCTGGTTTCAAACAGCTGTTGGTTTCAGCCCAGCACACCCTGAATATAATTACATTAGTGTTTAGAATGTTAGGCACAAATGTAGTTCTGAATTCAAACTGGTACAGAAGTAGTTACAGATAGGTAGCCGTGTTGGTCTGCCATAGTCAAAATAAAAAAATTCCTTCCAGTAGCACCTTAAAGACCAACTAAGTTAGTTCTTGGTATGAGCTTTCGTGTGCATGCACACTTCTTCAGATACACTGAAACAGAAGTTGCCAGACCCTTCTATATAGTGAGAAGGTGGGGAGGGGTATTACTCAGAAGGGTGGTGGGAATGGGAGATTGGCAGATAGCT
The DNA here is from genome assembly GCF_964188305.1 of Podarcis bocagei. Taxonomy (NCBI): domain Eukaryota; kingdom Metazoa; phylum Chordata; class Lepidosauria; order Squamata; family Lacertidae; genus Podarcis; species Podarcis bocagei. Next base: position 41,382,957 of record NC_138143.1, on the reverse strand, counting down.
TCTGAGTAACACCCCTCCCCACCTTCTCACTATATAGAAGGGTCTGGCAACTTCTGTTTCAGTGTATCTGAAGAAGTGTGCATGCACACGAAAGCTCATTCCAGGAACTAACTTAGTTGGTCTTTAAGGTGCTACTGGAAGGAATTTTTTTATTTTGGTACAGAAGTAGTTTTACTTCTGGCTTGTCACGTGTGTTTTCCGAGAACATATATTGGAAAGCGTGCATGTTTTATTGCCCTGGATAAAAACAGAGCTTGCCCACTCCATCATGGTGTGTAAAATTCAAAGTAAACGTCTCTGCACCTAGATAGGCAGCTCAGAGAGATTTTCTCTAAATGTCAGTTATGCATAACTGAATAGAGAACACCAGTTTGCATACGGTAACATACATGTAAAGGTGCAAACTTAGAAACAATTGCTGCAATTGAAATATAATTCCTCTAACCATAATGGACTCATGTGCTTGCTTAGTCTGACATCCAGGTTTGTTAACTGTTGCTGCTTAGCAATTTCAGAAAAAAAAGGCCCAGGCCAGGGGGATGGACCAGAAAACCTGGGGGAAGAAACCCCCTTTCCCCAGATGTCCTTCCAATGGAGAAAAACTGAGGTAAAATGAAGCAATGTTTCCTTTTTCAGAATGAGCGTAATACTTCTTCAAGTCACAGCTCCCGGTTATGCTAAAAGCCTAGGATGAGAGCTAATGGTTAGGAATTGCCTCCTGACACCTAGAAATCCTTCTCAAGGGTTTTGAAGGAGGGAGTTACTGGGGCTTAGAGAAGATGCCCTTCACCTAAGAAGAGGACCCCTGGCTGGACCCAGGCATTTTGCTGCCTGAAGCAGAAGAGCAAATGCAGCCCCTCCTGGCATTACGGTGCTGTTGTTGTTGTTGTTTAGTCGTTTAGTCGTGTCCGCCTCTTCGTGACCCCCTGGACCAGAACACGCCAGGCACTCCTGTCTTCCACTGCCTCCCGCAGTTTGGTCAGACTCATGCTGGAAGCTTCAAGAACACTGTCCCACCATCTCGTCCTCTGTCGTCCCCTTCTCCTTGTGCCCTCCATCTTTCCCAACATCATGGTCTTTCCCAAGGAGTCTTCTCTTCTCGTGAGATGGCCAGAGTATTGGAGTTTCAGCTTCAGGATCTGTCCTTCCAGTGAGCACTCAGGGCTGATTTCCTCCAGAATGGAGAGGTTTGATCTTCTTGCAGTCCATGGGACTCTCAAGAGTCTCCTCCAGCACCAGAATTCAAAAGCATCCATTCTTTGGCGATCAGCCTTCTTGATGGTCCAGCTCTCACTTCCATACATCACTACTGGGAAAACCATAGCATTAAGGTGCACAAGGACCTAAATTGGATAGCAAGTCAGTTTGGCAGCTGACAACAAATCCTACAAATACACCTCCAGGAAATCAGCTGAGAGGCCATCAGCATGGGATAAGACATCCCCTACCACTCTCTGGAAGGCATTTGGATCCATCAAGGGATGGGGGCAGACCATTGAAATTGGTCCCACAAACTGGTCACTAAAATGTCATAAAAAGGGTGGAATAGGGGTGGGGCAGAACACAGGCGGGAGGAACGATTTAGGCAATCCTCACTGATGCTCACGGGGGTCTGGAATGTAACCCCCATGCAAAATGAGGGTTGCCTGTATCAACAAAAGTGACCAGCTACTCTCTTGGAAAAACTAACCCACCGTATTCAGCTGTCTATCATCAGGTACAGCCAGACACTTTTTAATGTTGTACAGCAGAGGAGAGGGTCGGTGCTTTTTTTCTCTTCCCTTATATGAACCAAGCAAATATGGACAAGTCTCTGTCACTTGTTTGCAGCAGGCTATGGAACAATAACACTGCCCTGCTGGCTGATCTTAACTCTTCCAGGAGATTGTTCTGACAAACATTTCCTGGATATCCTCGTCACTGTGGAAACCAGAGAGTAAGCTGGGAGAAGAATTGAGAAAACCGAAAGGCATTTCTTTGTTTAGTTCTGTTGGAGATGTTGACTCATAAGTTTTGCATTGAAGCATGATCTATAGAACGGCACCCTATGTCGTTTCTTATCCTTTACTATCGTGTTACCCCCATGAGGACAGAATAAGGATTCACTGGTACAGCGACACTGACATGAAGTGCTTTTAGTTAGAAACCCTGGAGCCATGAAGCAGAAAGGCAGATTCGTTTAAGGAGGGAAATGTGGACGCTTACTTTGAATTCTGACAGTGAAGTGGTTTTCTGAAGGACGGTCTTTTCTGTAGCCATATGAAGCAGATTTGCAGGGAGCAACCCTGTGGTCCTAGCCGCAAAAGCAACAGCGTACTTCTGCATGTGAAGACAGGCACTGGCAGATTGAGACGATGAAGCCAATAGTGGGTCCAATGGTCAAGAAGGCAGTTTCTGGACGTGCTGTAGAGGGAAGTGAGCGGCAGATGGGAACCTGGGAAGGTAGCTCATCTAGGAGAAAGTAAATTCTGATGCTAAACCTTCTTTGCCTTGTGGCTACACTCATTCAGGCGTTGGGTGTAAAACATCTTCAGGAGTATGGATGGAATCTTACCTGGTAAAGGTAAAAGTAAAGGTAAAGGGACCCCTGACCATTAAGTCTAGTCGCAGACAACTCTGGGGTTGTGGTGCTCATCTCGCTTTACTGGCCAAGGGAGCCGACGTTTGTCCACAGACAGCTTCTGGGTCATGTGGCCAGCAGGACTAATCCGCTTCTGGCAAACCAGAGCAGCACACCGAAATGCTGTTTACCTTCCCGCCAGAGCGGTACCTATTTATCTACTTGCAGTTTGATGTGCTTTTGTTTTAAATTGGATTTATTGATGAGTAGCTGTGGTCTAAACCACAGAGCCTAGGGCTTGCCGATCAGAAGGTCAGCGGTTCAAATCCCTGCGATGGGGTGAGCTCCCGTTGTTCAGTCCCAGCTCCTGCCAACCTAGCTGTTTGAAAGCACGTCAAAGTGCAAGTAGATAAATAGGTACCGCTCTGGCGGGAAGGTAAACGGCGTTTCCGTGTGCTGCTCTGGTTCGCCAGAAGCGGCTTAGTCATGCTGGTCACATGACCTGGAAGCTGTACGCCGGCTCCCTCGGCCAATAAAGCGAGATGAGTGCCGCAACCCCAGAGTCGTCCATGACTGGACCTAACGGTCAGGGGTCCCTTTACCTTTAGGCATGGTTAGGAATGGATTTCTGGTTAGCCTGATAATGTATATAGGTTGTATTGTTTTTATTATCAGCTGTTAGTGAAAGAAATGGCACAGATGTGGCAATGACATCTTCTACTGCATGGCAAACCGTGTGTCCATGTATTTCTGTGTTTATGGCTTTTAGAAAAAACAACAATCCTGAGCTACAAAATTCAGCTTTACTAGCCCCCTTCCCCCAATCATGGTAGGAAACAGGATTAGAAAAGCAACAAGGAATGTTAATGGCTGTTGTCATCAGCTCAGTTACACATAATTCAAGAGAACACACATTTCAGTATTAAAACAGGTCTGACACTGAAATGAGTTGTGCAGTCATAATGACCTGGTTTGGTTATTATTATTTTACAGTTAAAGAAATTTGCACCGATAAATATAGCTAACACTTACACGAAACCTGACTGGCTCACAAATGACCGTCTGCAAGTGAGCAAAGAGGACTCAATTTGAGTGCAAGCTCAATTATTGCAAAAATCGCCACCATCTCTACTTAAGAGAAATACTCCCAACTGCAGATTTTGAGAGTACAGTACTAACTACGGTACAGTGGTACCTCACGTTACATACGCTTCAGGTTACAGACTCCGCTAACCCAGAAATAGTACCTTGGGTTAAGAACTTTGCTTCAGGATGAGAACAGAAATCTCGTGGTGGCAGCAGGAGGCCCCATTAGCTAAAGTGGTGCTTCAGGCTAAGAACAGTTTCAGGTTAAGAACGGACCCCCGGAACGAATCAAGTTCTTAACCCGAGGTACCACTGTATTCCACATTAAGCATTAAGGAATGGAACTATTCAGCCACTTTGTATTTTTTTCAGCTTGGTTATAAAATGACTGCTTCCTGTTTAGAAGCCGGGAGGTTGAAAAGGTCAGCCTGGGAAACTGAAACCTAGTTCTTAGTTACCAGAACCTGAAGAAAATGTAAATTTGCTACCTCAGATTTAGCTGCCTTAGTACACTACTCAGGGCAGGGAATTGAATGGGTGAGGAAGTACTGGTAATCCTACAAACACTTACTTGGAACTAAGTTGCAAAGTGTTAACTATAACACAGTTAATTTATTCACAGACACAGTTACAGACCCTGGAGCCCACAGAGTCCCTCCCTCCTGCTGAAATTAGTCTTATAAATAGTATTCTATTATTACAGTGCTTGTGTGATGTCCACAACTGCATCTGGATTGCAAATGGGTCCACAAACCCCAAAAGGTCATAACCGCTCTTAGTGGTGCACCGATAAAACTGCTAGCATGTTTGCAGAGCTAAGCAGGGTCCAGTATGATTTCAAATCGGGACAGCATGTTGACTTTCCTGCATCGCAGGGGGTTGGAGTATATGACCCTTGGGGTCCCTTCCAACTCTACATTTTTATGGTTCTATACAGAGGGCTGCTTGGAAGAGACAGCTAGGAAAAAGAGATTTCCACTTGGTGGCAGCTGTGAGGACCATCCAGGAGCGGTTAAATTGTCTGGTTAGTAACACACTCTCTCTCTCTTGGCTACAACCCTTGCCATATTAGGATGGAGGCTACAAATCTCCTAAACAATCGTTTTTTATATTACTGTATTTCACAAATGAAGCCAGTTTTCGATACCACCAGTTATCCATAGACCCCAGGGTGGCTCACAAGCAAGTACGTTAAAAACAGCAACGCACACTATAAAACATCAAAACAGGAGGAAATTCTTTTTTATGTTAATTATTGTATAAGGATGAAAATATGATCTGTAAATATAAAACTGGGGGGGGACCCATAAACAGGATAAAATTAATTCTGTCAATGCGGCATGAACTCATGTATGTGTTTGATGGTGGAACGTTCTCCAAGCCCACTGTGTGTCCTGTGCACAACCCTTTTCTGACTCCTGAAGTCTCAGCGATACCCATACATCACAAAATGCAAACTATTCAGCCGTCTGCAACAATTTCTGATGAAGCGGAATCCCCCTTTTTTCATTAAAAGGGAACATGCTCATTTAATCAGAATGCTCAGTTGTCATACAGAAATACCACCTCACATTCCACACAATTACCTTGTATATTTAATTGGATGCAAGCTGTGACTATGTTCTCTCACTCAGCTTATTTGGAACGGCTTTAATTTAGTGTCGTGCTTTTGCAGCAGTCGGGATGAATGTGACAAGAGGGTGCCTTTTAAGCGGTGGACCAGGAAGGCTCCCTTGGTGCCAGCATAATCTTTTGGGCCAGGTGAGGATGTTTCACCCCTCATGAGCATTTCTTGTGTTAAGCCCTTCCTGTACTTCTTTCCATAATAAGGGTTTAGTCTCCATGCTTTCAAGTATTGAGAGCAGCGCAGGGAAAGGAGAAAAGTTACCTTATGTTTGCATCACCTTCAGTGTTAAAGAAATATTCCATGTATTGAAATTTCATTTTGTAAAGTCACTTTGAGTCTCCTCTGCCCCCACCTCCTTTTTTTTTTAAAAAAAAAGTCAGGGTAGTGGCATCCTTTGAATTTCCTGCTTCAGATACTGAAGTGTTGTGGTTTGTTTCTGTCTCCATCTATCCACACTGCAAAAAATTAATTTCAGTTCTACCTTTCTAGATAGTTTCCTTCAGAATCTGCCCACTGCTTTTACTAGTTTTTCAGTGAATCTGAATCTTGAAACAGCAGAGACGCATTTTCAGAACCTCCTAGAGGTTTGTTTTTAAATGAGAATCAACTGCATTTGCTTACCAGTTTAATGGGTCATGTAGGCATGTATCCATTAACATACCCATGCTGTGTACCTTGTATCTAAACCAGAGTAAGCTACTGCAGTTTTATCTGGTGCACATCTTCCCATACGGTGTAATTATTCTCAAATAGGAAAGAACAGAGCAGAAAATAGTAGCAAGGCAAGGAATGTGGATGATTATATTATAGAAATGTGAAATTCAACCAGGGCCATTTCACCTCTCTCCTTTCTACAAACTTCACTTGCTTTCTCATGTGTGAATATTTTCTTCATCCTCCCGCCTTTTTCAGCCAGTGTCTCATCTAAAACTTCCTCTGAGGTTAAGTATTTAGAGAATCGTTGGATCCACCGCTTCAAAAATGTAAGAAGGCAGATGAAGCAACTATGAAAGCTGTAAGGTTCTGCAAGAGAAGTTATAGATTCAATTTTACAACGCCACTACCAAATAATTTGTTTTCAAAACAAAAGTTGCATGGTTTACTTCTAATGATTAAAAATCTGCATCATAATGGAGATTATGTAGTCCAGGTGATAATCAGGGTTCACACATCTTGTTCTTTCAAATGCAAGTGTACAAGTAGCATGAACTACAGGAGACACTGCTGATATGTCCTTCGGGTTTATTATTTTGTGAAAAAGCAGCAGCATCCTTACATCTCACATCATCCAGAAAAGAGAGACAAGACCGTCAGATTCCTAGCTAAGTAGCATTTATGATGCTTAACTTTGTAATAGCTGTAGGGCTTGAAACAGTGCCTTGCAGAAATTTCTACAGGGAATTCTGTAACTGTGTCACCACTGAAGGTGGACTCAAAGCGAGAAGACCTTAGAACACTGTATCTTTTCCTCCAAGCCACTCCAACACACATAACTGAAGGAATTGCTGAGAACTTGGCAGAGATCAGATTCAAACACGGTTCAGAGATCTCTTGGGAAAATGGCATTCGCTGGGGGTGGGAGAGAAACCCTTGAAATCAAGAGGGGGGGAGAGATCTATGCTCATGTTCATAAATCAACTTTTCCACTGGACTGATGCTTAAATACACAGCACATTGCGACGAGAGTTTAGATTGCGCGTGTCCTTGCAAATACCATTGTAAAAAAATAGCAGAGGTGGGAGGAAACTCCTCTCTCTGATCTCTCTGAATAGGCTGGGTCAGCTCAGAATGTACGGCAAGCAGCATCTCATGAGGCTGGGAAACCAGAAAGGGCAGAGCTGCAGAGTCAGAGGTCTGGAGAAGACGGATAGGAATAATACGATCCATTTTCCTACAAAGAGAGATCGAGAGACAGAGATGACATGGCACAGTGAATACACATGTAAAACACAAATCAAATCTTCCTAAATCTTGCTGAATGAAAAATCTGTCCCAGAATTGGGCAATCTTCCCTTCCTTTCAAGGAACATTTTCTCCAAGGGAATCTGTGGAAGTGGACATGTCAGCCATGTGCAGGGCCACCACTCTGACTCTGAAGGTAGCCACCATCCCAAATGTTTCTCTCAAGGATCTTTAACCGCCCCCCCCCCACACCCCGCAAAAACTTCACTAACTCACACAGAGGGAAAGCTTTTGAAAGAGTGGATCTACAGTCGTACCTTGGTTGTCGAACGCCTTGGTACTTGGGACGTTTTGGCTCCCGAATGCCGCAAACCTGGGAGTGTTCCAGTTCGTGAATATTTTTTGGAAGCCGAATGTCTGGCGCGGCTTCCGATTGGCTGCAGGAAGCTCCTGCAGCCAATCCGAAGCCGTGCCTTGGTTTTCGAATTGTTCTGAGAGTCGAATCAAGAGAAGTCCCACTGCCCTTCTGAGAAAAAACCACCCACCCATTATATATAAGTGTCTGGTGATTTCTCTTTCAGTGTATCTGAAGAAGTGTGCATGCACACGAAAGCTGATACCCAGAACAAAACTTAGTTGGTCTCTAAGGTGCTACTGGACATTTTTTATTTTTTTTGTAATTTTTTGTATTCTCATACAGTCATTCTCATGTTTGTAACAAAGGTAGTAATCTAAACGTTGAAAAAAGTAACATAAGAATTGACCTACTGAACAATACAGTGTAATCTGCTGGGGGCTGGCTTATAAATCTTTCCCACACAAACTTTATGGTAGACTTGCAAAAAATCATGAGATTGTGAGTAAGGAAGCCCACAAACTTAGTTTAGGCAAACTTGGAAGGAAAGAACTAGGCGATGGAACAAGTTAAAGAGTGGGGGAAGATTTTCTCTTGGCATACAACTTTAAGGAGTCTATTGCACAAACCAGAAGCTAGGATTTTAGAGGACATGTGCCTTATAACAGAAGCCATGATAAGCTGCTTCATGGCTATTGGGTGCTTTTCTCCTCCTCAGCCCCCAGTGTACTGCAGATCATGCTCTCTTCAACAATCTTTTGAAAGTGAGGACTTAACTCAAGATGATTTAAGTACCACATATGTCAAACATTTCATGATAAGCATTCCTCTTTGTTCCATATACCAGCTGCTGCCTGTGGGCTTCTCAGAACTGCACAACACCTAAACCAATATTCACTTCAGTTTTACTAAGGTAGTGTAGCTAAAGCTCTTTCCGTTAGAGAAAATGCTTCAAGCCTTTCACAGATTTAGTTAGTTTCCAAGCTTTTTCTTGTTTCCAAAGCAATCCCCTCAGATTTCTTTTAAATCAGGCGGAAGGAAAGCTCCCCCCACCCCCACCCCCACCCCCCGGTTTGCTGTATGCAGCTGCTTCCATACAGACTAGAAACAGAAGCAAACACTCAGTAGTGCCTGAAGCCACCTACCCTAGTATCATATTCAAGAACAAACGGGGGAAAGTCAATTTGTTCAGGTGGAATGGCTGCGAACAACTGTTGGAGGCTTTCCACGTGGTGGATTTTGTCCTTTAGTCCTGAGACGGTAAAGGTTGTGAAAAACCACGTTGAAACCTAATAGACAAGAATGGGAAATAAATGTTACCAGAAAAACTGTCAATAACTGCCCAGAGTCTCAATCTTAACAATCTAGCAATTCCTTCACCATTTCAGCAGACAAAGGTAAAAGTGTGTGCACAATTCAGATTGCTAGTTTAGCAATGTTAATATAGCATTCTGTAAGACTACTGTTGTTGTTGTTGTTAGTAATTACTCACCCTTCACCCTAGGGGCAGGTATCTAAATGGCTTGGGTGAAAAGCTTGAAAGAGCTAACCAATCCAAATGACAGTGGTCCTGATTCCTATCTTGCTACGTAATTAGTCAGCTCATGTTATAGAAGAAGCATGCAAAGGACTTGTACAAACTGATTATGCCCCATATTTTGGGATCCCACACATTCACTACAACCGAACCCACTACAATGTACAATTTCCCCGTTGAGTAGGGCATACTTCACCTTTGAGCGAAACGTTGGATGGACAAAGTACAGGGCCTTCAGATTTTTTTTGTACCTAGGTTAACAACAAGAGCAGTAAACGTCTCAAGTTTTAAATGAACATTTGCAGAAATCAAACAAGTTCTTAGCAATCTGCTCCATGTAAAAAAGGGCACTTGTTTCAACCCGCAACTTATTAATGTATGTGCAGCACTGACCTGAATTGTTTCTGTGGGAAAGCTCTACAGAGACAATGAGTAGTCTCATGACAGCTGACATGCTTTTTTCATAAAGCCAAGGAAGCTTATTCTAGCAGCCCAAAGGTGCTGTGTCACACGAGTGACTGGGCATATTATGAAACTAAGCCTCCCGTACTCATTGAACACACTGTGTCTCCATGCCCACTCCCTTTTAAAATAGTTTCTTTGTGATGCTTTTTGATCCAAAAGGGAAGTAAGGAGAAAGGCTTTGGGGCCTTTCCGAGTTATACTTACTTGGCATCGACAATGTCAGAGAGTTTTTTTAGGAAATCGGAATCTAGGTGATTGTAGATATTAGTGAGCGTGTGGAAATACACAATGACATATTCCTTCATTACAATGTGGTCCATTACATGAATGAAGTACAAGAGTGCCTGGAGAAAGAGAAAAGTCACAAATGTCAGATTTCAGCAGAGGACTGCAGCACCTATCCTTGCATGAGTAATACGGCTAAAAGCAGAGCAAACTTTAGGGGGAGCGAGGAAAAAGTTCTTTCAAACTTTTTGAATATGCAGCACTTACATATGAGAACAGATTCTCTCAAGAAAGAAAAAAGTGAACGCTTCACAATAAATTCTTCCCCAACAAAAGATGCCATTCCTTTCTCACCCAAAACAAATCCTGAGTTATCATGAACAAAGTGGTAGGCTTGAACCAGAAGCTTCAATTTCCCCTTATTTATTTTATTTATTTATTGAGTTTATATACTGGCCTATACCTGGAGGTCTCAGAAACATCAAAATATACAAAACAAAAACAAAAACATTAACCCAATAACCCCCCTCCCCCAAAAAGAGCCACATTTTAAAAGGGTATAGGATGTTGATCAGGTCAACCAAAGGTCTGGTTAAAAATGGAACGTTTTGCCTGGCGCCTAAAGGTGTATAATGAAGGTGCCAGGCAAACTTCCCTGGGGAGAGCATTCCACAGATGGGGAGCCACTGCAGAGAAGGCCTGTTCTCGTGTTGCCACCCTCTGAACCTCTAGAGGAGGAGGCACATGAAGAAGGGCCTCAGAAGGTGATCTCAAGGTCCGGGTAGGTTCATATGGAAAGAGGCGGTCCTTGAGGTATTGCAGTCGTGAGCTGTTTAAGGCTTTATATGTCAAAACCAGCACTTTGAATTGGGTCCAGAAACTAACTGGTAGCCAGTGCAGTCGGACCAGGATCGGTGTAAGATGCTCAAACCGTCTTGCTCCAGTGAGCAAACTGGCTGCTCAACTCTCACTAGCTGAAGTTTCCGAACCGCCTTCAGAGGCAGCCCTGCATATAACGCAGCCTTAACCATGAAGTCTACTGGCCGGTCACTACCTGTGGAGAAATGCTTTGTATATGCCTGTTTACGTCTGCAAAAAGATCTGTCAACATACTAATGACAGCCAGTTCTATTACCCTTTCCCATCTAACTTAGGTGAAGTAATGGAAATGCTGGTGGAATTGTACTCCCAGTTAAAGACCAGGTCCAGAGCTGCTCTTAGCCTGGCCTTATCGGATATGTTAATGTGTTTTGAATTGAAATGAATTGTCATGTGCTCTGGAAATCCTCTTAGGGATGAAGAGCAGGATATAAATGTACAAAAGAATAAATAAATCTGTATCCAAAGAGAAATTTACTATTTAATCACCAATAATTTTTATGTTTGTTAGGATCTCACCTTCTCCATGTCTATTAGAGTTACAGGAATATTCCTTCCAACCACTGCCATTACTGTACGACCACAGTTATCAACACCTACAAATAGAATGAAAATCAGAAACTTTTAAAGGTTTCTTTAACTTTAAAGTCCCCCACTTCTGTGAGCAGAAATATAGCTCAGCCTAAAATCTGGTAGTTCAGAAACACATGGTTTTAGCAATGAGGGAGCAATACTATTAAATTAATTATTAGCTTTCACTTCATAGGGCACTGTTTCAAGGGCCACAGTTGTCTGGGACTGTATAGGTCATGGGTAGGCAAACTAAGGCCCAGGAGCTGGATCCGGCCCAATCGCCTTCTAAATCCGGCTTGCAGATGGTCCGGGAATCAACATGTTTTTACATGAGTAGAATGTGTCCTTTTATTTAAAATGCATCTCTGGGTTATTTGTGGGGCCTGCCTGGTGTTTTTACATGAATAGAATGTGTGCTTTTATTTAAAATGCATCTCTGGGCTATTTGTGGGGCATAGGAATTCATTTTTCTTTCTTTCAAAATATAGTCCAGTCCCCCACAAGGTCTGAGGGACAGTGGACTGGCCCCCTGCTGAAAAAGTTTGCTAACCCCTGGTATAGGTCATGCTCCTTGTTTTAAGCCCTTTTCAGGTCTATGGCCATCCTCTACTGAAGGACTTATGAGTTTCTTGTATGACTTTTTGCCAATCTTTGACTAAGTCAATTTATTTATGTGTACAAAATTAAAAATAATTTTCAAAGGCTGGATTCTCCTGTACAGTGTAGCATTAAGACATGGAGACTTCCTTTTATCACAGTATATCTTCATTGCAATATATTCAACAAGGAAGAGTTAAGGGGCAATTAGAATTTGCAACCTTGAACTCACCAGTTTGGTATAAAGCTTTAAGGGACGCAATATCAGACAGGTCTTCTGCTCTTGCTCGACAAAGCCAGCGATTGTAACTGGAAGGCAACCACATAAGGTTTCAGAACTTGGACTGATCTGGTTGTCATGTTTAGCTATCAAAGACCACCTCCAGAGACATATTATTAGACAAATACAGCAAACAAACCTGTCATACTTCTCACATGATAAGTAATTTCGTTGTAAGTAATTTCGTTGTCCCCGAGAGGGGGCAATGACAATAAAGATATTATTATTATTATTATTATTATTATTATTATTATTATTATTATTATTATTATTATTATGTTATACGATGTCATAATCCAAAAGGAAAACGCAAATGGAGCAGTGTGGGATTAAGTTGGAAATAATTAAACAAAAATAAGCAGCTGAGCTGCTGTCTTTCCATTAAAAAGCACAGAAGCTATGTCTAAAGCTCCCAGCACAAGAGGAAAAATTCCCCATGTGTTTCTCAATCTGCTAAAATACACCACGCATAGTGTAACAGCTCCCAGGCATATAGAACTGAAGTTCAAAACACAATGAATCACAATAGGAACAGTCATCTGCAATAACTTCTTACTTTCTCTGATGCTGCTTTTGTAGTGCTGCCTCTGAGAGCTGCCCTTGAAGGATAAGACGCCTCTGTTTATCAACATCTCCCTCCATGCGGGCAAAAGCATGGGAACCAATAAATGAAAAGTCTGCTTCCAGGCCTTCCTCATCAGAATTATCTGCCAAAGATGTGCAAGAACAATGAAGTAACTGTCCAAAGTAGAGCCACAATACAAGTCCAGTCCAGGAAAACAATGAGACTTAATGGACAGGAGATAGAGAGAGATTATATTGCATTGCATTATGAATTCATCAGTAACTCTTTCTGCAAAGCAAGCAAGTGGATGAAGTGTGGCACTCAGAGTTCACCATATGGCAAGCATCAAGTATGTCAGCTAGGCATAATTGTTCAGAGCCAAAACAGAACACTGAACATGTGAGTGCACTTTCTTGAAGATAGGAGGCATTCTGTGAAGTCTTAGCCAAGCCTTAATTACAGAACTTGCATGTATATATTAAGAAAGCCTAGGGAAGATGGAACCTGGAGGCAGCCCAGCACTACCTTATGAAAGCTGACATTTGGATAGGACTGGAACCATCATGACCATGTGCTCCTAATCCAGAGATGGTCCATTCCCTGATCCTCCACCAAAGCAATCAGGGCAGTTTCTGCTCCAAAGCCAGATTGGGATGGATATAAATAACTTCTGCCAGGAGGTTGATGAGCCACCAACTGCGTCTGGACCAGACTTAATAATGGTATAATGGAATTTCCAGTCATGGAAATCTGATGAAGCTACTGTCATGGAAGAAGCAAGACTGCTCTTCTAAGACTTCATGGATAGCCTTTCACACACAGGTTTGTGCTGGTTTTTACTCACAAGGTTTCCAAGCTGGATAAATAGATCTCTACCACGGATGTCTATTTCACATTTCTTTTTTAAAACCCACCTTCTGGTTTTTGTGTTGTTTTTAACCATTTTTAGTTGTTTCATTATTGTTTTGTACTTGATATGCGTTTGTGTGCATGCCTAAGGTGATGTAGAAGAACAACAAGTGATGTATGTTCTGAGACTGCCCTCTTCCTCCTCTTCAGTGGTAACTGACTGGTGTCAGGCATATGGATCTTGATGGCGGAGAAGAGGTAAAGATCAACAGGAGGTCAGTCAAGCCCTGCATCTAAAGCTCCAGTCTCCCACCAAAAATCTAGCTCTATTGGCAAAAAGGAGAGGAAAACTGGATGAGGACTCTGCCCACAGCAGTGAGGAGAGGACAATTCAGGCCAAGTTGTGCCTCTGAACACTGATGAAAGGAGTCACTTTTCATTAGATGCCTTCCTCTGACAAGGAATGACTGGGTCTGCTTTTATGGGGAAATAATAAAATACTGTATTTCCAGGGGGTTTCCCCTCCACAGAAGATCTGAAAGCTTTAAGTGTGCTATACACTTACACAGATCCAGAGCCACAGAAAATTTGCTCCCAGGCATCAGAAGCCGAAACAGAGTCAAAGGGCAGGAGCTAATCCTATCTTATATCAGCTTCACAGACAATTCGCTTGACCTTGTTCTCACCCATTCAGCTACAAATGGAAAAGCAGTTATAGTTTGAATACCTATCTCTCCCCATGTCTTGAGGAAAACTACATTAGCTCTGTAGATGATGTCTATCCTAACTCTGCAGAAGGCTCTCTGGACACACTCTGCAAACTCACCCTCAGAAACACCTGGCTTTTCACTAATTCTGATCTGACGCTCTGGCACGACCGGCTCCCCTTCAGCATTGCCAATATCAACAGGAAGAAAAGGCAAGGACTTTTTCTCCTCTTCTAGAGACCTTGGGAAATACAGAGGCAGCAACTTCTGATAAGTATCCTGGAAAAAAGGGAAAGTTTGAGAATGCTTTAGATCTCTAGTTTTCAAGGCAAGTTGAAAATAGGTCACAAAGATAATTAAATGCCCCCTAGTATTCTTTTACATGGTAGATCATGATAGCACCACACTGACTGGTTAGTCAAGATCTACAGTTCTCCCACATGTGGAACAAAGTTGCAACCTCCATCGTTTTTCTTTCAACATCTGACATATGCAGAAAGGTTAGGATGTAGAGAATAAGTTTTAATACAAGTTTGAAACAATAAATCTATTCACTTATCTCCATCCTATCCTTATGCCCTAATGCTAGGGATGGGGAACCTGTGGATTTGATGTGCAGTAGAGTCCAATAGATGGATCCCTACAAGCCTTTCATCCTTTTCTTATGCAGCAACATTTTGTGGAAGGCAGGTGCCAGAATTCTGCTTCCAGAGTGCAGCAGAATACTTGCTGTGGCAAGCAAAGTAAGCTTCACCCAGCTATGAACAGCTGTGCTGTGTTCTGGAAGTGCTAAGAAGGGATCAACTTCAGCCCTTAACCCTTCCCCAAATTGCTTTGGAAGCACAGGTGTACCATAAACCTCCCACCTCCCTTTCTAGCTTCAAGCTGAAGTGCAGAGCCCAGGCTTGTGTCTCTGCTTCCAAGGAACATAGAGCACCTCACAAGCACAGAATCAAAGGAAGCTCCCACTGCCATCTCCACCTCTGAGCTGGAGAGGGGTGTGTGAGTTTGTTGGCTTGGTTCCACCCTTTTGGAGCACTGGGAATGTATCTTTAAGTGCAGAGCCAAATCAAAACCCCAGCACTTTTGTCCAGCTCCAGCACTAGAGCTGTGGCAGTGAATACGGGATTGCCCCAAACTTCATGCTGCAATTTGGAAAAGTGGCCTTGGGGGAGGAAATGGGTCCTGGCAGCCACACAGGGTAACTTTCAAGATTAGTACTTTGCACACGTAAATTGCACAGATGAGATGGAGGCTATTTAGAAGAACTGTGAAACTGCAACTTGGGAGTATGTTTGTCTCAAGGAATAAGAAGGTATTGATACCAAGCTTCTCGTGTACCTTTCAACGAGAAGTTAATCGAATCACTGGAGTGGAGAGCAGTAAATAGAGATCAAGGCACGAGGGTTTTGGGACTGGGTTAGCTCAGCAGCACAGCAATGCCTACAGACATAAACAGAGTACTTTACATACCTCTTCAAGTTCAGACACTGCAAACACCACTTTTTCAAGAGTTTCCCCGTGAACCTCTAAAAATCGCCGGACGGTTCCTGCAATTGGGGGGGGGGAGGAAGAGGGAGAAATCAACAAAACGAGAAGAAACAGACACCCATGTTGATGGAAAATATAAGACTACCCTTTTCTATGCCATTATTTAATGTTATTAATTGATCTAATTTAATTAGTTATTTTGCCCATCCTTGTTGACCACATATACTGTGGTAGTGTTTGGGTTTCCTGACAATAATAGCTTTGGGTTTGGGATTTCGTTTTCTCAGTCTCAATGAATGCCTTTCCCAGAAGAATGCTGTACATAGGAAAACAAGTACCTATAGCCCTTAGTGAAACTTGTGTGAAAGTCCTTTACAACTCCTTCATTTTACTTCACCACAAGGGCTGTTGTAAAACATTAGAATTGTTTTCTCTAATTGAAAAGACAGTTGCACTTTTCAATGTATGGACAGCCGGTTGCAACTTAGTCTTAAGGGAAGTGGAGCAGGGGATTGGAGAGGGCCTTTGCAGTCAGAATATTGCAATATAGTCCCCACTTCAGTAATTATGTTTTGAATTGGGCTGTAGGGAGTTCAACCACACATTACCATCTTTCTCAACCTATTTCAACATAGCACCACATCAAGACAGCTGTGCCGCCAACTGCAAATAAAGGCAGACTGCATTCCTAGCAACCAAAAGGGGAAGTCACCTGCCTCACTGTTTTACTAGTTCCTCAAATTTCAACTTGCATATTCTTATAGTTTCTACACTATGACAACTTAAGTCATGGGTAGGCAAACTAAGGCCCGGAGGCCGTATCTGGCCAAATCGCCTTCTAAATCTGGCCCACGGATGGTCCGGGAATCAGCGTGTTTTTACATGAGTAGAATGTGTGCTTTTATTTAAAATGCATCTCTGGGTTATTTGTGGGGCATAGGAATTCATTCATTCCCCCCCCTAAAAATATAGTCCAGTCCCCCACAAGGTCTGAGGGACAGTGGACTGGCCCCCTGCTGAAAAAGTTTGCTGACCCCTGACTTAAGTGAAAGCTTTGCAACTGAAGACCTAAGGTGGCTTAGATTAACATGTATTTCCCTATGAACCCTTTGCCACAGCCCTCTAGTCCCAATATTCAACTGCAACTAAGCCTAAATATATATGACCAAAATAATCACAAATCCTGCTCTGTTGTTCTTAGCAAAGCACAATGCATGTAGATGAAGCTGCATATCCAGCAAAGATCCTTTCAAGGCGACTTACGCAGCGCTATGTGGGTAGCATCCACTAAAGGGTAACCTCGTTTCACCGTGTTTATCACACAGAATCCGACTGAGGACATCGCTTGCTCCCTGCAGCCAGAAGGATAATGAAAAGCGTAAGCATCACAAGCAAATCAATGCAACTGATGTCATAGCAGGATCATGTCAGCTTATTCTGTGTGAATAGGCTGCATTTGTTGTAGTGGTCCAACAGTGGTCATTAAAACTACCGGAGCAACACCAAATTTGGAATCAAATAGTAAAAAGGATTCACAGAGATGGCTTAATCCATAATAGGTGCCCATGACTAACATGATTGTGGATGTTTATACTTTTGCTTCATGCTGTGGATAGATTTTGCTCTCCAAAAGCTTTTAAGAGCGGGAAGAGATTCTATTGAAATTTTCACAAAACCCCCACTGCTCCTAATAGCTGTTATAACAGCTCTTGACAAAGGAGGTTTAAGTGTTTTCTGTATCATTGGATGTTTTATATTTGCTGGTTACTTCTTAAGACATGGTTTTCAGATCACAGGCAGGAGCTATAGTGTAAACTATGCCAAAAGATGTGAAGATTGGATCACATTTTACTGTTTCAAAGAGCATAAACAGTTTAGACAAAGATGATGTAGCCCTAGAGCTCGCCTAGGTTTACAACTGAGGAGGCTGTAACGCTGAAGGTCCCATACCTCCCAACATGTAATTTTGCACACAAACCCATAGTTTTAGATGTGAGACACCTAACAAACCAATATTCTGCACAGGACAAGAAAGACAGTGCTTGTGATCTTAAACAAATTTTCAGACATCGGGCAAGACAAAAAACCACATAGAGCTGCCACCATTCACCACTATTCCACCTCACAAAGATAAAATCCACATGAAGACACCGTAGAAGTCTGCAAAACATGTCTGGGGTTATATCAGATAGGAGATGTGTTAAGCAGGTTAGCAATAGAAAAGATGGTGAAAAGGAAACAGTAGAATTTTTTAGTAAATGATGTCAGTTTGCATCCTTAATCTAATAGTCATTCTCTGAACTGATCCTCAGTTGCAATTTATTATGTTATTTATTTACAGACCACTTATAAACACCATCTCCAACTCCTCAAAAGATTCCATCAACGGTGTCTGAAAAATTTCACACTTCACTTGGGAAGACAGGCGAACTAATGTCAGTGTACTGGAAGAAGCAAAGATCACCAGTGGCGAAGTGATGATTCTTCAACATCAACTTTGTCAGACTGGTCATGTTGTGTGGATGCCCGAGTATTGTCTTCCAAAGCAACTACTCTATTCCAAACTCAAAAATGGAAAGCATAATGCTGGTGGTCAGCAAAAGAGGTTTAAAGACTCTCTCAAGGAAAATCTAAAAAAAAAAAAGTAGTATAAACACCAACAACTGGGAAACACTGGCCTGCGAGAGCTCCAGTTGGAGAACAGCCTTTACCAAAGGTGTCATGGGCTTTGAAGTCACTCAAACTCAGGACGAAAGGGAGAAATGTGCTAAGAAGAAGGCATGCTCGGAAGGCACCCTCACCATGATCCCCTCCCACCCAGAAACCTATGTCCCACTGTGGAAGGATGTGTGGATCCAGAATTGGCCTCCACAGTCACGTAGACTCACTGCTATAAGGCTGTTCATGGAAGACAATCTTACTCGGCTACGAGTGATCGCCAGAGAAGAATTTATACTTAACAAGTGCTTTTGTAATAATAGTAATAGCAACAACAACAACAATAATGATACTTTTATTATTTATAACCTGCCCATCTGGCTGGGTTGCTCCAGCTACTCTGGGTGGCTTTGAACCCATATAAAAACATAAAACCAGGCCTTCCAATGCATTCTGTTCCTTGGAATGGCATGTAGTGCTTCTCATCATCTACCCCCATTACTAAGCAACTAATATTGGAATTTGGGGAACGGAAGAATCTAAAGCACGTGGAAAATATATGTTTGGATGAGGAGAGCCAGGGGATTAGATGTTGACATGTATACTTTCACAAGCTATCCAAGATGTTACGGTATGATAGCTAAGTTTATAAAACTTATTTCTTTACACTAGATATAGGTAGGTAGCTGTGTTAGTCTGCCGTAGTCAAAACAAAATAAAAAAATTCCTTCCAGTGGCACCTTAGAGACCAACTAAGTTTGTTATTGGTATGAGCTTTTGTGTGCATGCACACTTCTTCAGATACCTTTACACTAGTTACACATTCCAAAATTTTACATGCACTGTTGCTGTGTTTGTGTATGTGTTTGTGTATGTGTGTTTCACAAGGTACTTGCCTGTCACAAGCAGACACATGCTTACTTTGCAAGTTGCAGAATGTTGCGATAGCAGCTGTACAGGGAGCTTTCTGCTGCTGTCCTGTATCGACTTTTGTATTTGGGACCCACAGTGTGAATGATGAAACGGGCAGCTAGATTGAATCCTTTTGTCAGCTTTGCTTCTCCTGTCCGGCAGCCTATAGGAAAACAAAACAAAGCAGGATGAGCTAAGTAATATTGAAGCAATTGAAATATAAGGATTTTAGGCTTAGCACAGAGATCCTCTTTTACGGATGGATTTGGGAACACACAACAGCTCTCCATATTATATCCAAGCTTCCTGCCAAACCTAGGTAAGAGTAAAAAGCAGCATGCACAGCTGTGTAGCTGGGTACAGAGAAGTCTCAGTTAGACATAGAGATAAGCCATGGTTTGTTGACAGAACAAGTCGGTACAAGCCTTGGGTTCACACAACCCTACACTGGTGCAGGTAAAGGGGGAGGCGGAAGAGGAATCTGGAAGCTTTTGCTTCCATTTTTATTTTTAACTACCTGCAACTAAGTTTTGTCGAAATCTGACAGACCAACTTTATAAGCAATGGTCTGAGGCAGACCTAGTCTGGTAAATCACAACAAGTGTTGCAATATTTTATAAAGATCTGCCGTGAATGTTTTTCATGATTTATTCATATATCACCACCTATTCATTCTTGCATCGCTAATGGTCATTTTAAAGTTGCAGATGGGTAGCCGTGTTGGTCTGCTATAGTCAAAATAAAAAAATTCCTTCCAGTAGCACCTTAAAGACCAACTAAGTTAGTTCTTGGTATGAGCTTTCGTGTGCATGCACACTTCTTCAGATACACTCATGCACACGAAAGCTCATACCAAGAACTAACTTAGTTGGTCTTTAAGGTGCTACTGGAAGGAATTTTTTTATTTTGACTATGGCAGACCAACACGGCTACCTATCTGTAACTGGAACCATGGAAGGCACCACATTGAGCCGCATGAAATGGAAGTCCATGAGTGTATCTGAAGAAGTGTGCATGCACACGAAAGCTCATACCAAGAACTAACTTAGTTGGTCTTTAAGGTGCTACTGGAAGGAATTTTTTTATTTTGGTCATTTTAAAGAAATTTATTGCCTTGCTTATTTTATGAGGAAGTTCAGCTGTGCAATTTGTAATTTGAAGAGGGGGTGGGGGAAGGGGGAGGAGGAGAGAGACATACTTTGAATTCAGAAGCTATTCTCTAAATCAGATATTGTTGTAGGGGAAGAGTTTGGTTAGCCCTGTAAAATGGTACAGTAGTACACACAATGCACACAACAGTCGTTGATGTAGTTTATTTATAATTTACTCATGTTGTGGTTTTCTGTATGTAAACTCTTGGTACAGAATTGGGCTGCAAGTTTAATTCTTCCTCAGATATGTATTTTTTGTAACCTGAAACATTTATCAGTGACCAAATTCTCTGTTCAAAAAATCATCCCTCCAAATATTTGCTTCCATTACACCCAGTTGTGTTTTTATTAAATTAATTAGAAAGCTCAGTAAGAGGGCTCAGAATTAATTTCATATTTGTTGACAGTTGGAATAATTTTATACACAGCAAAGACAGCTCCATCCATCAAAGACCGGTATAATGAAGTAAGCAAATATGCATCAGTGACAAAATTAACTTAATATATCAGATTTAAAGAACAAAGTTAGAGACAAGATACCTTTTTGGTCAGCTGGAATAAATAGGGGTGATGGGCTAATTCCTGGTACAGCATACGATTGTGCAACGTTTTGAATTGCTTGTACTCTTGGTTACTTTGTAGAGTTATGTTTATCAGCTTCTAATTTTATTGTATTGTTACTTTTTATCACCTTTGTAGCTGATAAACTGAATTGTTACTATATAAGATAAATATATGAAAAATTAAAAAAAAAATTTAAAATATGCCAAACGTTTGTTTACTCTGTCTTATACATATGTAGCATGATCATTGTGTCAGACATGTTTTAACTTTACAGCATAGTTTGTTCATGGATTTTTTTTTACTGTGAAATGAACTTTTAAAACCAAAGTGCAGTCCCCTTTTTGGTTCAAGGGGAATGTTTTGAAGTCAATTGGATTAACTTTACTATACTTACCTTTGAGCTTCTGTAGCTCAGCTCTCAGGTCAGGTCCCGCATGTGTGCAGATACTATCAGAAACTGGGTTCTTGTCCGTGAGAGACTCATTGCTGGTGTTCACTATGGCTGTGCAGTTCAGCAGTGCTACATCCCCCCTCCTGAGGAAAAATCACCACCATTCAGCAGGCGGCAGAGAAGAAAACAGAAGCACAACACACACACAGGAAGCTCCTCAGAGCTGTTACATGGTTATTGCTGCATGGCTATAAAAGAGAACATACTTCATTAAGTTTTTCCCATCAGCTTTCTCCTAATATGTATTAAGAAGGCAGTAATAGAAGAATTTATATTTACGTCTCTGGTGAGTGCTCATGTTAGTCATGGAGTGCACAGTATGTCAATTTATCACTTTTCA
Source organism: Podarcis bocagei (assembly GCF_964188305.1). Classification (NCBI taxonomy): domain Eukaryota; kingdom Metazoa; phylum Chordata; class Lepidosauria; order Squamata; family Lacertidae; genus Podarcis; species Podarcis bocagei. The sequence continues at coordinate 41,361,183 of NC_138143.1, read as the reverse complement.
GGAATTGAATACAATGGAAAGACATAACCTCATTTTCAATACAGTGGAACCTCGGTTTTCGAAAGTAATCCATTCTGGAAGACCGTTCGACTTTTGAAATGTTCAAAAACCAGGGATCAATGGGCAGTCGGCAGAATCCATTGAAAAATGGATAAACGCACCTCGGAAGCCAATTACTTCTGGGTTTGCGACGTTCGGCTTCTCAATTGTTCGGCTTCTGAGATGTTCAAAAACTGAGGTTCCACTGTGCTTACAAGTTAAGAGTTATGTAACCGTACAAAGGGAAATTAGAGAAGAGTTATTTGAACATCTTGCTCATGGAATTCAAAGGTTTAATACCAACTCTACACCAGGGATGGGGAATCTGTAGCCTTCCCGATGTTGTAGGGCAGAAACTCCTATCAGGCCTAGCAAGCATGGTGAGTTGTCAGGAATGAAGGAACTGTAGTCCTAAAACACCTGGAGGGCCATAGGGTCCTCTACCTCTGCTTTGTGCTCATTATTAGTACAGACTATACAGTTAAGAAGATTCAGGGCATTATACATCTATAGAACAGCAGAAATTTATATGCAAGTGATATCCACGTGACTTCATAACTGAATATTTTTAAGAAGAGGTTTCCGCTACACTTGGTTCAGAATGCAACAGCAAGGATGTTAACAGGCGCATGTCTATGGGATCATGTTACACCTATCTTGCAATATCGCCAGTGACTGACAATCTGCTTCTGGGCACAATTCAAAGTACTGGTGATGACCTTTAAAGCCCTAAATGACTTAGACCTGGGGCTGCCTCCTCCTATACCATTCATCCCACTCCCTAAAATCAAAAGCTGGTGCCTTTCTCTGCATCCCACATATTACAAGGCAAAGGTCATGGCTACAAGAGATACAGCCTTTTTCAGGGGCTGCACCAATATTGTCATCTCCAGTGCAGATGACTTCTTCTCTGGTCATTTTTAACCAGCTTGTAAATACTGTACATTTTTGTTCTGGCAGGTTTATCCATTTATTTTTATTAAACTTCTATGTGGTCTTTAGGACAAAAATCTCATGAAGGGTGTACAATGAAGAAAATACATCAAATGAAAATGGGAAAAGTCTCATTATAAACAACCAGCAATGACTACAACCAGCAATGGATAATTGGTCCCAGTATTTGTTACCACACTTTAAACACCTAAGACCTTAGAAAAATCTCTCTCTTCAAAGCACATTTAAAATATAACAGAGGCGGGGCCTGCTTAACTTTTGGGTTGTATTCGAAAGCCAGGGGGCTACTGCAGAAAAGTCCTCTCATGCCTGCTAGCCAGATAGATTTAGCTGACAGACATCTCAACAGCACCTTGGACATATTAGGATTATGGCATATGGATATAGTGTTTTGCCTAAAGTCATTTTTACCCATTATCACTGCTGTTGTTGCTTTGAAATGGACTTTTAATGTTGTGCTATTTTATTTGTTGCGCATTTTATATATTTTTATTATTATAGCTATTTTAAATAATTGTACTGTAGTCTGATTTTAAATTCTTGTAAATAAGTACATGAGTGTTAGAAGGGTGGAACAGAAACATTCATTTACTAAATGAAACAAATATGCTGAACTTCTTACCCGTTAAAGCAAATCTACCATATTTTTCGCCCCATAGGGCGCACTGGCCCATAGGGTGCACCTAGTTTTTTGGGGGGGGATAAAGAAATAAAGAGCTGCCCAAAGCCTGGGGCGCGCTGCACAGCGCGCCCCAGGCTTCGGGATGCAGGCAGCTCTCCGCAAGCCTGGGGAGACTGGCTCCCAAGGCTTGCGGATAGCTTCCTGAAGCCTGGAGAGCGAGAGGGGTCGGTGCGCATGGACCCCTCTCGCTCTCCAGGCTTCAGCGAAAGCCTGCATTCACCCCATAGGATGCACACACATTTCCCCTTCATTTTTGGAGGGGGAAAAGTGCGTCCTATAGGGCAAAAAATACGGTAATCAGTGTTCTACAAAAGTCAGTGCTCAGGATGTTTTTTTATTAAACCACCTCACCCGTGAATATCAGCCAAAGTTTAAACCAAAAAATCATTGAGTCACATAATGCCGAAGCATTTTATGTTAAAGAATGCAATTATTTCAAAATCATGATGCGCAAGCTTACCATAATATTATTTTTTCACTGATGTCTTTCCTATATGGGAAGGGTGAGCAAGCATCAACTTGAGTCTTTTCTACTGGAACTGAAGAGTTCAACTGATCAGCCACATAAAGATCAGCCCAGCCTTGCAAACCATCAATATCCACAAAGTTGGAAGGAGCCCCCAAAGGATCCATGGAAGGGATTGGCAATTGGTTCAGTTTACTTCATAAGCACTCTACACTCCTACTTGAGTCCTGCTGGTATTCTGGACACACCACAATCAGACACTCGGGCTCTTTGTTAAAAACGGAGATGAAAGTTCCTGTGAAAAAGCACATCAGTAAATCATTGTGCTGTGTGAGCTTGGAAAAAACAGATGTGTGTGTGTGTTTTGACAAAAGATTCCTTCATAATAAAATTGTAAGAACCCGAAGGGCACTTCCTTAGAGAAACGCTCATTCAGGGATGCACAGTTTTCCTCCCACATGATGCCATTTCAGGAATACTATTTACTCCTAGACTAGTCTCCAAGAAGCCCTTTAGGTGTTGCTCTCACAGAAGCAGAAAATGTAGTCCAGAAGCAGGTTTGCTGCTTCAGATTACAGGCAAGAGCCTGTATCATGGATGCTTTTGAATTCTGGTGCTGGAGGAGACTCTTGAGAGTCCCATGGACTGCAAGAAGATCAAACCTATCCATTCTGAAGGAAATCAGCCCTGAGGGCTCACTGGAAGGACAGATCCTGAAGCTGAGGCTCCAAGACTTTGGCCACCTCATGAGAAGAGAAGACTCCCTGGAAAAGACCCTGATGTTGGGAAAGATGGAGGGCATAAGGAGAAGGGGACGACAGAGGACGAGATGGCGGGACAGTGTTCTCGAAGCTACCAGCATGAGTTTGATCGAACTGCGGGAGGGAGTGGAAGACAGGAGGGCCTGGCGTGCTCTGGTCCAGGGGGTCACAAAGAGGCAGACACAACTAAACAACAACAATGGTCAAATGGGTGGAAATCTAAACGACTAAACAACAACAATCAGGCACTGAATTGCTGCCCTTCATCTATAGATCTCAGGGCAGTTCACAACACCAAAATAATAATAATAATAATAATAATAATAATAATAATAATAATAATAATAATAATATGTTTATGTTTATATTTATGCCTCTGTTTATGTTGTGAACCGCCCTGAGACCTGCGGTATGCATAGAGCGCTATGCAGATTTATTAAATAACCAGGATGGTGGCTGAGGATGATAATGATAATGTACGATTGGATTAATAATAGATAGACTAATAGGACATGAATTTGCTGAACCAATTTTTAAAAGGGATACAAAAATGGGAGACGTGAAAATAAGTTAATTAAAGAGGGGAAATTAAGAAAGAGGGAATTTTTGTTTTCTTTTATATGTGTTTTTTTCTTTTTCTGGTGTTTAATGTCTGTATTTTTGTACTTTGTATTTTTTTCTCTTTTTTGTATTTTTCTAAACCTTTCTATTGTTAAAACCTAATAAAATATTATTAAAAAACAACAAAATAATAATAATATGTTTATATTTATGCCTCTGTTTACGTTGTGAACTGCCCCGAGACAGATTTATTAAATAACAAGGATGATCAAACCTTTCGGGAAGCTTTTAATGTTTGATGTATTATAGTATTTTAATATTTTTTTGGAAGCCGCCCAGAGTGGCTGGGGAAGCCCAGCCAGATGGGCGGGGTATAAATAATAAATTATTATTATTATTATGGTGGCTGAGGATGGGAATGGAAGCGGCGCCCGGCGGGCCCGGAAGAGCCCTCGGCGGGTTCCTGAGGTAACTGAGGCGCGTGAGGGGAGAAGAGGAAGAAGAGGAGCCGTTAGGAAGCCCAGTGGGGGAGGGGAGGGGACGCGACGCGGCGGCGCTGACTGACTGACTGACTGAGGGAAGAAGGCGGCGGCGGCGGCCGCGGGGGACACTCACGGTCTCTGCTGCTGCTGCTGCTTCCGCCGCCCGTCCCGGCCCGGCGCCGCTGGGAGCAGCCCTCCTTCCTCTCCCTCACGCGACGGGGGAACGAAACACAAGGCGCCGCCGCCGCCTCCTTCCGGTCAACGCCCCGATCCGGCCCAAGCGCCACCTCGCCGCCGCTCTTTGGCCTTGGAGGGAGGAGGGAAGGGAGGGAGGGAGGTTGACAGCGAGGAACGAGCCACGCTGAGGCGACCGGAGGGGCCACCCCGGGGTCATCTAGACCGACCCCCTGCAAACGCGCGGGGGTCTCTCTCTCTCTCTGCGAAAGGAGCCCCCCCGGGACGTTTTGTTTCCGAGCCCCTCCTGAGGGGAAGGCGGAGCGCGCCATATTCGGCGTCGGCTTCGAATTCAAAATGGGGGCGGGGTGTGAGTTTGACTCGCCTGCTCCTTCAAGGAGGACTTTATGGCTGTTTTTATTATTGGTTGTTCGCCGCCCGGAGCCCGGCCTTGGCTGGGGAGGGCGGGGTATAAATAAAAATTATTATTATTATTATTATTATTATTATTATTATTATTATTATTATTATTATTATTTGTCCTGAATTCTACCCCTCCCCCCACCACCACAGGGTTCCTCTCGGACTTGCCTAATTTGTTTTTTTTTAAATAAATATTTTATTAAATTTTCTCAGTAAAGAAGTTCAGAGAAAAAATACAAAAACAGAAGGGAAAAAAGATTCAAAAACAGAAAAATACAAAGTCAAAATACAAACATGAAACACAAAAAAGTAAAAAACACATAAAAAGGGGGAAAAAGGACAAAACTCTCTCTTTTACAACTCCTCTTTAGTTGACCTATTTCCCTGACTTCCTCACGCCTCCCTTTTTTGTATCCCTTTTTTATCGGACTTGCCTGATTTGTATCCCCCCCCCCCCCAAAAAAGCCACGGCATCCCCTCGCACAGCCCATAATGGCCCGCTGGAAGTGCAGCTTGGCCCCCACAACAGCCTGGCAGGGCACAGTCCAAATCCCGTTGCAACACAGCAGGCTGGTGGAAGACATCTGGAAAGCAGCTGGAAGCCGGTTCCCCCCCCCCAAAAAAAAATTGATTTATTGACTGATTTGGGAGAAAAGACTGTTTTGAACCCGGAAGCTGCCCACGCAGGCAACGGCGTCAGGGGGTGTCTCTACACTTTTTACAAAGTCTACTTATCTCGTCGCAGTGTTGAGCGGCTTCCTTTTCCGGTAACGCTTCGCCCCTCCCCTTCCGGTTCCCTCAGATGGTCGGTCGCTCCCGGAACTTGGAGCCCCGCGATGAGCAGCACGTGCTGCGCAGAAGCTTGCGGGAAATAAAGCCGCAGCTGACGGTGGGTCCAAACAGCGGGCGGGGAAGCGGTTAGGGCTGTTGGGTCAGAGCTCCCCAAGGAAGGGAAGAAAGAAAGAGTGTCTCTGACCCAGTGCAGAGTGCATTTCTCTCGTTTCCCGCGTAGAGGGCGTATCCGTGTGGACGGCAGAGCACGGGGGGCTTTAGTTGTCACCCTCTCCTCTTTGCGTGTTTGCTGAGAAATTCCAACTCGTGAGTAGCTACTCAAGTGTAGGGAGTCCGTAAAAAGCAGAGACATCACCTTGCCAACAAAGGTCCGTATAGTTAAAGCCATGGTTTTCCCAGTAGTGATGTATGGAAGTGAGAGCTGGACCATAAAGAAGGCTGATCGCCAAAGACCTCAGGTTAAGAACAGTTTCAGGTTAAGAACGGACCTCCAGAATGAATTAAGTTCTTAAAAAGTAGAGACATCACCTTGCCAACAAAGGTCCATATAGCTAAAGCTATGTTTTTCCCAGTAGTGATGTATGGAAGTGAGAGCTGGACCACAAAGAAGGCTGATCGCCGAAGAATGGATGCTTTTGAATTCTGGTGCTGGAGGAGACTCTTGAGAGTCCCATGGACTGCAAGAAGATCCAACCTCTCCATTCTGAAGGAAATCAGCCCTGAGTGCTCACTGGAAGGACAGATCCTGAAGCTGAGGCTCCAAGACTTTGGCCACCTCAGAAGAAGAGAAGACTCCCTGGAAAAGACCCTGATGTTGGGAAAGATGGAGGGCACAAGGAGAAGGGGACGACAGAGGACGAGATGGTGGGACAGTGTTCTTGAAGCTACAAACATGAGTTAGACCAAACTGAGAGAGGCAGTGGAAGACAGGAGTGCCTGGCGTGCTCTGGCCCAGGGGGTCACGAAGAGTTGGACACGACTAAACAACAACAACAAACCATTGGCGGCAGAGCCCTGCACAGTGGTACCTCGGGTTAAGTACTTAATTCATTCCGGAGGTCCGTACTTAACCTGAAACTGTTCTTAACCTGAAGCACCACTTTAGCTAATGGGGCCTCCTGCCGCTGTTGCGCCGCCGGAACACAATTTCTGTTCTCATCCTGAAGCAAAGTTCTTAACCTGAAGCACTATTTCTGGGTTAGCAGAGTGTATGTAACCTGAAGTGTATGTAACCTGAGGTACCACTGTACCTGAATTGGGGTCCGTGCACTGGAATACGCCTGTGGACAGCCACGCTGAATATGGATGCTGCAGGAAGAAGACCTGACAGCGAGGATGGGGCTGAAAGTGTGTCCCAGCTCCACCATCAGTACACATGTGCCCTGCATGCAAGTAGCATGTGAGCAGGGCTACTGGCTCTCCAGGTCACGTACTTTGAGTAAGGTGTTGCTAATTTATATCGTTTACCTGCCTGATTAGAATTGTAGAGTTGGGAGGGACTCCGAGGGTCATCTAGTCCAACCCCCAGCAATGCAGGGATCTTTTACCCAACGTGGGGCTCAGACTCAGGACCCTGAGATTAAGAGTCTCATGCTCTACCAACTGAGCTATTCTTTGGCAATTTCCCGGGAAAATGAAATTGTTTAGTTCCAATGGACCTAAACTGTATGTGTAGATAACATCTGCACAGATGTATCCTAAAGGCAGTGCTAAAAGCATACGTCCAAGTCATCCGTTAAAAATAGCAGGAAATGCTGCAAATACCATGGAAAGTAATGTTTCTATGCTAATTCTTAAGAGATGGAAGAAAAACAGCCATTGCCTAAGAGCCAATATTTATTTTCTGCATTTCTGCTTCAGAATTAACATTTGCCTCCTCCCCTTCTTGTCCAGACTGGATTCTTCAAAGACCTGCGAACCTCTCCATGGGGCTTACCAAGCAATATCTACGTTACACAGGCGCTGCCCTTTTTGGAGTGGTTGCCAGCCAAAAAGGCAATATTGTCTATGTGACGCTGTGGGGCGAAAAAGGTCGTTATGTAGCAGTGCCGGCCTGTGAGCATGTTTTCATCTGGGATACTCGGAAGGGAGAGAAGGTGACTTTCTTAGCATTTGAGACGGATGTGCAGTAGCCCAAGATGTCACGTTTCTTGCATTTCATGTATAATAATGTATTTTTGTTTGCTGTGGTCACAGAGTTGTGATGGTGTCGGCTGATGGCACAGTATTCCCTTTTAGCATTTCTATTGCCATTCCCTACACTGGATAGAACTCTGCTTATCCATATTGCATAGAAATACTTGAATTAAGCATAAGAGTTGATATTATAGCAGTGCCTCTTAGAGCACTTTCGGTGGTAATCTCTTTCTTGCTAGCAGTTTCTGCCCCTTTATTTATTTGTTAATACAGAATGTATTCCTTAGTGTGGAGTATATAGTCAAAATAGCAGCAACATCGATTTTTAATAAGGTATTAGCAGACTTGGAGGAACCCCCACACTTTAAATTGCTCTGAGTATATGATGGTTAACAGTAGTTAACAAATCTGTGTTATGAGTCCTAAGGCTTGCAACATATATTTAATTAAAAGATGTGCCCTTCCAGCCTTTTCTAGGTGAGCGTGGCTGTGCCACACCATATGACAATGGTCTCTTGTAATTCACCTTGCAGGTTCTCATCCTTCAGGGCCAAAAGCAGGAGGTTACTGCTCTTTGCCCATCCCCAGATGGTCTTCACTTGGCTGTTGGATATGAGGATGGATCAATCCATGTATTCAGTCTCCTGAGTGGTGAAGGAAATGTTACTTTCAATGGTCATAAGGCTGCCGTTACTGCCCTGAGGTATGATGAGCTGGGAGGAAGACTGGCTTCAGGATCAAAGGTTAGAAATTCTTTGGATAACTGGTGGGTAATAGATGTAACTAAATTGTGTCAACTGATTGATGATAATGCGGTTCAAATTTAGGTATGTGGCATGTAGTGGATGAGGTCTGGTGTGTTGGTTGAACATAACATCCCTGAATCTTCAGAACATCATTGTCATAATTGATAATTTCTGTTTCATTGTAAATTGCTTTGAGGGCCATGAAAAGGTGATACAATGAAGAAAGAAGGCCATAAAAATATCAAGTATCTAGCCTGTTAATATTTTTGTGTTTTAAAATGTGAGGACAAGGGTGAGGTAATACAGTGAGGTTAATTGTAGGTTGGTATTTGCTTGTTTTTGATACCTTGAATCCCTTGCTCAATTTGGTTTATAGTGAGCATGGCTAAGGCAGTAGTTTCCTTCTCCTTCTAGGACACAGATGTCATCATTTGGGATGTGATCAATGAGAGTGGTTTGTACCGGCTGAAGGGCCACAAAGATGCCGTTACACAGGTGGTCCTTTTGAAGGAGAAGAATATCCTGGTTTCCAGGTAAAGGTGCTCAATTAAGAATACATCAGGCAAACCTGCTAAAATATGTTCTGAAGGGATAGTTAAGAGGGGTTGTTTCTCAGATGGGAATCATAGAATTCTAGGGTCATCTAGTCCAACCCCTGCAATGAAGGAATCTCAATTAAAGCATCTATGACAGATGGCCATCCAACCTCTGCTTTAAAACCTCCAAGGAAGGAATCGTGTGCTTCATCTAAGTTAAGCTGTACATGGCCCTGTTTTCTAGTTTTCCACTTTGTAATGCAAGTTTATGCTGACCTTTGAAACTCTCAGTTCACACACTGTGACTGATATTTTGTACACATATGGCAGCCACGACAGAACAGAGATGCTTGACCCAGAGTGCTTAATATTAACCTAATCCAGTGGTACCTTGGGTTACAGATGCTTCAGGTTACAGACTCCGCTAACCCAGAAATAGTACCTCGGGTTAAGAACTTTGCTTCAGGATGAGAACAGAAATTGCACAGCAGCGCAGCAGCAGGAGTGGGAGGCCCCATTAGCTAAAGTGGTACCTCAGGTTAAGAACAGTTGCATGTTAAGAGTGGACCTCCGGAACGAATTAAGTTCTTAACCCGAGGTACCACTACCACTGAAGTTAAACAGGGTGAAACTGTTGCCATTCATTGTCTATCTTTTTTTTTTTAAAGTGGAAAAGACACCCTGGTGAAATGGTGGGACCTGGATACACAACACTGCTTCAAAACATTGGTTGGGCACCGTACTGAGGTAAATAGGATGCAGAAGTTCATATAACAAGATTATGCAGAAAAAGTCATGACTGTTGTTGTTTCCCTCTTTCTCTAGCTGTGTGTTTGATCATAGACAGGTTAGAAAACAAGTCCAGTTATGCTTTAATTCAGAAGCTAGCCTCATTGAACTTACTTTCCAAGTAACTGCGGAATTTATTCCCAGCTAAATGTGTGCTTATGAGCATATCCTTAATTCATCTGAGAGATGTATCATATGTCTTTTGGATACACTGTCCATAGGAAGAATACCACCTTTGAATTGAATTTACATAGCTCGATAAACTGGCTCTCCTTGTAGTTGATAATTTGCTTCTATTGTTAATTCATCTTTAAGGAGAAGTATTGCATTTATTATATGTGTGATAAAATCAGTGACAAATAAAAAGGCAAGTATGGCAATCTCAGGATTCAGACAGTTCTATCCTTTCCCTCCCCGTTTCATTTAAAATGTGTAGTTTGACAAGATGTATCCTAGTGGTCCAGTCTACAAATTTTGTTGTGCAAATGTTTCATTTTGTTTCTCTGACATACATTGCTGCTGCAATAGTCAGTGAACCAGAAAGTGTGTAGTAGGATGTTGGAAGGGGGTATTATTATTGGGTTGTTGTTTTTATTTTGATTATTTGTTTTGTGGTTTTGTTCTGTGAGCCGCCTTAGACCTCCGGGTATATTCAATGAATGGATGAATGAATGTTCCAACCAATTTTACAGGTGTTTGTCTTGCACAGAACTTTTGGCTTCTACCTGTGATGGTGTGTGCTGTAGGATATTTTCATTTAGCAAGGGGACAGTCTCTCTTGTGTGGCTGTCTTCCCCTTTCTCCAGTAGAAAGGGCCAATTCAAATTTTGCTTCAATAGACACCCCCCCGACTGCCAAAGTGGAAGGAGTCCTCACCCAGTTAGCTCCTGTCTACTCCAAGGCATAAGGGCATTGTGCAGCTTCATAGCTGTGCTGTTTCTGTCTCTAAAAGCCCATAGTGGTTCTTTCCACATACATACACATTGCAGAATAACCAGCTAATATTGGGGGGGGGGGGGTTAGTCATTGCCAGCAGCAAGGAGGAAGGAGACATTTAGTGGTACAGTGACCCTTCTAGGCAGGGCAACCAACCCTGATCAAAAAGAAGGTGCAGCACTGGAGGCCAGGCACAAACTCCATTATGTAGGGACCAGGAAAGGCATGGTGCTGGGGGGTTCACCATCTACAAAACATTCCTTCCCTTTTGGGGTCCAGAAGATATTCTGGGATGGTTGAATTCTGTAAGAAAGGGCAGTTCCAGAGCTTTCCAGGACCCCTTTTCTACTTCTCAAAAAGTGGCCCATTTTCATTTAGTAGCTCTAGTTACATATTTATCCTACGAATACAAGGAATCCAAATTGGTTTTGAATTGCTTATTTATTGCTGTTAATGAGGGGGCCGATCCTAATTAAAGATAATGAAGCCCTTTGGCATGTTCTCATTTAGGTGTGGGGATTAGCTATAGTTTCTGACGAAAAGCTGTTTATCACCGGTTCTGCTGACAGCGAATTGCGGGCATGGGACATCTGCTATTTCCAGGAGGTAAGAGCATAACACTTGCATTGTAACATTTGTATCTGCTTGTTTTTATGGAATTTATACGATTCCTTTATTTGTATTCCATTTCGCTGGTTGCCTCCATGAACACTTTGCAGAAGAGTGGGACGTAAATGTAAACAAATAATAATAATTTTCCTGTGCCTTGTGACATTAGTCCTTTGAATATACTGCTGCCGGTCTTGTATTAAAAGTGGCCTAGGAAGTTCTAACAATGGCCTTTTGAGGAAAAAGTCACTTCCTTGCCTTTTTCTGGACAATAAAGCTTTGTAGATGCAAAGCTGCAGGAATTATATGTGGAATCTGTGACTATAATTGAAGGGATCACTTGGGTTGTGAAGCAGTCATCTATAGTTCCTCCTACACTCCCTGTTACAATATGGGAGCAATTGGAGGTGCCTCAGAGATTACTTGGCCTCCCCATGGTTCCTCTCATTTCCTTCCTGTTGCTTCATTGGGTTAGGCCGCATGCAGTATGAAGCTAGCTATTGGATTGCACTGGCTGGCCGAAAGGTGAATCTCTGAGAAGTTAAATAATAACAGTGACTCGCTGTAATGGGTATGAGTTACTCGTGCGTAAACTGGTGCCTTTCTCGGCTAATTTGCCTTGTTAAAACTTTCTGACTGCACAGCCCCTTCTCATGGTGGCTGCCTCAGTCACTGGCAGAATCCGTCAGTGGGCGTTTCTTGAACCTCTTCCAACATAAAAGTTGTTTGACACCCAGTCTCCTCCTCCTCTCACTGCACGGGAGTCTTCTGCGCAGGGAAGGCGTGGGTAGCGGAGGACCTGGGCTCTCCTCACTGATGTCCAGTGAAGAGTCCCGGAGCCCTCTCTCCAATTCCCCCCGTCTGCCTCCCTTTATCCCTGGTGTTGCGCTGATTGGCTTCCCCCTCTACTGAGCTGTTTCTCCCCCTGCTGCTGGGTCCTTCGCCAGCATCATCTGGGAGCCTCCCCTTCGCCTCTCGCTCCGATGTCAGTTCCCTGACACTCGCTTTCTGTTTTCAGTGGGCACAGCACTGTTGGAAGTCACTGTCTGCTCAGCATGCTTTATGCCTAATTGCCCCAATGCTCAGTTTTAGTTGTTTCACTAATTCAGTTGTCAAGCACTTGCCTGTCCTTTGGCTTTCAAGTGTGAGCATATCTTCCATTCTGCACCTGTTAAAATGTTAAGGGAATGAAGAATTGGCTTGCAAGAGGGAAAATGGAAGTTAGAGAGTGAGGCCCTGTCGTTATTCTAAATGTATTTTACTAATTTTGGCACCATAAACAGGAACCAGACCCAAGTGAGCCAGAGTACAAGAGAAGCAAAGGGCTTGCAGACCACACTGGAGGATCTTCTGAAGAGGATGGGACAGAAGATCAGGATGAGATGGAGGATGAGGTAGTTTTCTGCTTGTGATCTTAGGGATACAACATTCATGAGTCTTCTTCAACATATTTAAAATCTGTTAAAACGTCCCCATCTGAAATGCATACAAAGGGTGAATGTGCTCTTAGTTATCACTGGGTACGTTTTCTGTGTTATTTGTGCACATGGGTCCGTATAAAAGAAAACTAAAAACTCCGAAGGGCAGAATGCACAATTGTGATGGACAGTCAGGTTGGATTCAAACCATATTCATTTGGTGCCCTAAGGATTTCTTACAATGTGGGTGAGGGTGTTCAGTCTCCTCTCTCCTGCTCTTCCCCAAACAAGACCACCTGCTCCCCCCCTTTTTTTAGCAGTAATCTTTGTTCCATAGAAATGCTTTCCTTTAATGCATTGGCAAGTTGATGGAGGATCTGTGTCAGAACGTTGGTTCCTCCTTGCATTAAAAAGTCATTCTGTGCATCCTCAGATTCATTGCCGAAGCCGATCTGCTTTAAAGAGCCTTGACTGTTCCTGGACCCACAATTCTGAGACAGCTGCTCTGTAACTGGCCGCTGACCCTTGGCTGCTTTTGCTGTAGTTGGAGGCAAGCAAACTATACTGTGGAAGGAGAGTCTGGGAATCCATTCTTATGGTGTACTTACCTTGGCCTGCAGTGCTAGGTTGAAGATCTCTTGATACTCTTATGTATCTGGAAGAATGTTTGACTTCCAGACCATCAGTGCTTTTAGGAGTCCTCTTGAAAGAAAGCCGTTTATGGTGTATTAGTACCAATTATTTGCAATACTGTCCTGAATTACTATTCCCTTTTGATGTACGCTTTTGGTGACGTATTTTTTGAAAAAAAATTGCACTATGGTTGTTTTCAATTCTTTTTGTTTCTTTTTAGCACATCCTGAGATGCGTGAAAGCTGGTTCTGTCATGCGGGAAGGAAGGGACCGAGTTGTTAATCTTGCTACCGACCGCACAGGGCGGATTCTCGCTTGCCATGTATGTTACTAGCTTTTGGAACTAACTGGGGGGGGGGGTGTTCCTACCTTTCTTTGAGCACTTTTCTATAGAGATTTCTGGTTCAGAGACCCCCGCAACTGACTTTTTTGTCATTTTCCAAGGGAACGGACTCTGTCCTGGAAGTGTTTTATGTCCTTAGCGAACAAGAGGTTCGCAAGAAAATTGAGAGGAAGATGAAGAAAGCAAGGAAAAAAGCCAAGTAAATTCATATTGCCAATACATTTTATTTTTCTATGCTGAGAACCAATAAAGAGCTTGATTCATGTCAGGATGGAAGTGTCCTATCCTATGCAAAGGGTTTTGAATGTAGCTTCATAATCTGATGAGTAAATCGAACACTTGCAATTAGAATAATGGTGTGTATAACGTACAAATTTACAGTTTATTTATTTTGCATGTTGCTGAGAGGCTTGGTAAAATAAAGTTCTAATCTACTGCCTTTTAAAATGCATTCTTTAATCCTTCCCCTTAAGACTTGTGTGTGGAAGGAGGCCTTGTCAGTTTTGATGGTGCAACACAGCTGCATAATACTCTGCCTGGCCCAGCTGTGTTACAAGACCTTTAATCTACTTAGCCACCTTGAGATGGAGCTTTGGGGATTTCATGGGAAATCTCAGCAATGCAGCTCTCTTCTGCCCTCTTAGCGCAGCACAAAACAAAGCAGATAACTGTTTAGTAGTACAGGATTTGGCAGAGGTGGGAAGTCTCCAATTTGCTGAAATATATTGGATAGTGGGAGTGATTGAGAAGAGCAAGTAAATTCCACCTAAGCAGTTTCAGGAGAACAAAGGGAAGAAGAGGCACTTTGGAGTTAGTTGAGGCTGAGTTTGGCTCAAGAGCTTCCAGTTGCCACTAGCATGACATTATCCTGTTTATGTGCATTTTTTGCTCTTATTTTCTGACTCTAGCTGAGGTTGAGTTTAACATTTGTCTCATTTTTCTGGTTTTTCCTAGGAAGAGGTCAGGTGTGGAAGAGGAAGAATGTGATATCATTGTGGAGTGCAGCCTACAAGACAAGATTCAGCGGCTCACTAACATCAAAGCTTCTTCTAAAATCAAGTGAGTTCGAGGCATTAAGGGTGTTGCTCATAATTTTGATGCTCTTAAAGAGAGCTAGTGTGGTGTAATGGTTAGAGTGTTGAACTATGACCTGGGAAACTAGGGTTCAAATCCCCGCCACACAAATCCCAGAGCAATTAACAGTAAAAGAGACGAGAGAGGGAAAGGAGAGAGCTTAGAGAAGCCAAGGGTTATAAAGGATAAATGTGAGCAAGTATAGTTACATGTACGTGAGCTTTTTTTTAAGCTTGTGTGTCTCTTCCGGTGTAGATTTTGAGGGATTGGGAAACAGGTGGCATGATGCAAATGTCTGGGAGAATTCTAGGTAGTAAGGCACAAAAGGTGGAGGAGCTATTTAAACAAATAAGAGAATTTTGGCCGCTGAGAGTGATAGAGCTGGATGAGGAGAGTTGTGCACCTTGTCAGGTTTCACATGTGGAAAATGGGCTGGGACAGACCTGGCAGTGGAAGGTTGGAGGTCAAGACAAGGAATTTGCACAGTGTAGAAGGGATGGGGACCAAGAAAAGGGAATTGATGAGAGGGAGGGGTGCCACTTGACCAGAACTACAAGAGAAAGGGACGTTCTGAACTTGTGTTTTTAAAGCTATACCATTGTGCTTAGCCCCCTCAACTCTTTTATCTGCTACCTGAAGTTTTCTAACAAAGATGATTATTTTATTAAACAGGTCTTTTGACTTGATACTCAGCCCAAAAGGGGAGCTGAAAGCCACTGTGATGCTCCAGAACAACATAATCGAATCTTACAGCCTGAACCCAAGAGCGCAGATACCCCAAGTTCTACAAGTGTCCAAAATAACTCTTGGTGGTCACCGCAGTGATGTCAGAACCCTGGCATTTAGCTCGGACAACATTGCCATTCTCTCTGCTGCTGCTGAATCAGTTAAGATTTGGAACAGGTATGAAATGTTTCTGACCATTGGAGGAGAAACTAGTTGCAGTAAAATGTTTACAGGAAGCATTAAACATCTTAACTTTAGATATACTGTATATTCAGATGGTTACACATTGAGTTTAGGAAGAAGCCTTTCTTTTTTGCCATTGATCTTTTGGTATCTTCTTGTAGCCACAGATGAAGCTAAAAACTTGGGGTTGTGCCAGTCACTAAACTAATTTGGCACAAGGCTTCCTTGTGGTTAAGCTTTTTGAAACAGAGGGCCATAGTCCCTTGAAGGAAAGTGATGGGGGTCTGCATATTCGGTTCTGCTCTCTTGGCATTCCTTTTCCATTCATTCTCTCTCACCCACACCACCCATTCATTCATAGTATCTCCCTTCCCCCCTGCAACATCACCCATTCGTTCACACGTATGTCAGGAATGTCATGTGTTCCCGATTTTACTGAGTCTTCCCCCGATTCTGCCTTCTCTCTATGTGTATCTTTCATGTGCCATTTCTAATCCCAGGTCTACCTTACAATGTATCCGGACCATGGCATGTGAATATGCGCTTTGTTCACTCTTCGTTCCCGGAGATCGGCAGGTCATTATAGGAACCAAGGTAAATTTCTGTACCTTCTGAACCTGAACAATCCCCCGCATGTTTCAAGTATCATCTTTAGAGGAAGTTCAGTATGTGTAACTTAGAACCATGTGGAATGTTATTCCTGGAGGCATAGCTCCTCAACAAATGGAGTCCTAAAGGGAGATGCAATTTAGTGTTTGTCCTAGGTATACAATCTGAGAGAAAAATCCTTATTGTGCACCTAATACCTGATTTTCAGTATATTGCTTTGGCTAGATAAGCCTCGGAGCAGTAGGGAAGTATACTTCTATGTGTTTTCCAAATTACTCTGAAGACATGGGAGAAAATAGGCTCAGGTGATGAAATTTATGGATTTGTTTGAAGGCCTGTGGCTGGGAATGTTTTCTCTTACATGGCCAACTTTGACCACAGCCATTATAACACCATATTTTTCAAACATGGAGTTATACCTCAGATGACTTGGAAGAAAATTGCAGAGTTATAAGGAAGAATTTATATTACCATACCTACTCAGACTGTGGATGTGTTAAACTGCTCCTGGTTGTCTTTGTCTTTAATGAGTTTTGAATTCTTCATCTATACCTTTAACCATATGAGTGTGCTAAGAGCATAGCTGTGAGTGAAAAATGAAACCCAAGAGATTTCCCTGATATTGCTGCCTTTCTCCTGCACCTGGGACTCGATAAGGAACTGTCTTTTGTTTTGGCCAGAGTGTAATGCAGGGGTCAGCAAACTTTTTCAGCAGGGGGCCGGTCCACTGTCCCTCAGACCTTGTGGGGGTTGCCGGACTATATTTTGAAAAAAGAAATGAACAAATTCCTATGCCCCACAAATAACCCAGAGAAGCATTTTAAATAAAAGGACACATTCTACTCATGTAAAAGCACGCTGATTCCTGGACTGCCCGCGGGCCGGATTTAGAAGGCGATTGGGCCGGATCCGGACCCTGTGCCTTAGTTTGTCTACCCATGGTGTAACGTCTCTATTTCTTCACCGGCATCTCCCTTGGGTGTAATTATTGAAAAATCAATAGCAGTGAAAATCGTTGCTAAGAGAGAGTTACAAATCAGCAAGTGCCCTGTTTGAATCTTGCCTCAACCATAAACTCATTAGACACACCTTTCTTTCTCAGCCTCAGCCCCCTTCAACCCCAAATCTGCTTTATGGAATAAGAATGCCCACCTGCTTTACAGGACTGCAAATTAAGCTGCTAAGCTGCTGTTGGGTCACTGCTCAAAATGGGATGCTATTCTCGACAGATGCAATTGAATCTGCCTGACCATCCCACTTTCCTTCTTTCTCACACTTGGAGGCTATAATGAGTTACCTTCTGTAGAATTTGGAATCATCTCTGTAACTAATCATCTGGCTTTATTATTGCTTTAGACAGGGAAGCTGCAGCTATTTGATCTGGCTTCCGGGATTTTATTGGAGACCATTGATGCTCATGATGGGGGTTTGTGGTCCATATGTCCTTCTTCAGACCAGGTAATTAAAGCACACTTTCTAATTTCTCACCATATGAACAGACTCAGGCCATGTGATTGTCATCTGAGGCCCCTCTTCATTTGCCCCCTGCTTTGGCGGTCCAGAGGGTAGCAACAAAATAATGGACATTTTCAGTGGTCACTCCCCACTTGTGGATTGCTCTCCTCAGGGAGGCTTGCCTGGCAACATCAATACATAGCTCTAGGTGCCAGGCGGAAACATTTCTTTTCTGCCAGGACTTTGACTCTTAGTTATCTGTGGTCTTGAGTGGGTGGGATGTTTTAATCCTTTTAAAAACAGGATTGTCTTTTAACATTTTCTTCATTTTGCTTTTATGCCAGCTGTAATGTATGTGTTTGTTTCCCTTTAAGTTACCATGGTAAAAAAGTGACCAAGAAATTTAAATAATAATAATTCATATGAATTATTTTAGTGGTACCACATTTAAGGATGCTCATTATTGTCTATTATTATTATTATATTTATATTTATATACCACCCTTTATCAAAAGATCTCAACAATTAGTGCTATCATGTATTGTGATTATGTTTTAAATATGCTTTTGTATTTTTATAGTTTTTATTTTCATTGTAAATCACTTTGATACTTTTTGTAGTGGGAAGTGATCCATAACATTTGACGAAATAAATCTGAATTTTCCTTTCCCATCAGCGTGGCTTTGTTACAGGAGGTGCGGATAAATGTGTCAAGTTCTGGGAGTTTGAACTGGTGAAGGATAAGGACAGTGTCCAAAAGAGGTGAGGGTGTTTTTTCAGGAAGCAAAGCACATCTGAACTCCACATTTTGTCCTCACTCTCTTGGGAGTGTACAGTTCCCTCAAAAATACAGCACAACATTGTCTTCCCATCTGCTGACATCTGCTTCCCACCATAAGTTTCTCTTCCCTGGGAGAATGTGGGGGAAAGGGTGGGTGTATGGCAAACTTCTGAATGGGCACTAAACACCGATGTTTGGGGTCTCCTTGCCTAAGAACTTTTTCCTTGCCTAAGAACTTGCAATGCAGATCTAACAAAGCTTTCTGAATTTGCTGTGCAATACCAGTTCCATCAGTTTTCTGCTTATACGATCCTAGGCTTTCTGTGAAGCAGACACGCATCTTGCAACTGGATGAAGATGTTCTCTGTGTACGGTACAGTCCCAACCAAAAGCTTTTGGCTGTCGCCTTACTGGACTGCACTGTGAAAATATTCTACACCGATACCCTCAAGGTAAGCAGCGCTATCTTTGGAAATTGAGGTCCAAAACTCTGGGAAGCAGTTTCCGCTTGCAGTGATGGCCTTTTGGTTCCCTCATCTTACATGTTTTCATTGAGAGATCTTGGCAAGTTCATTATTTTTCAGTATTCTGCAAATAGGGATGCAGAACTCCCCATGTGAGTGTGTAATAAAGAGGAGGGTCCAAAGTAGTGGAATGTACGCTTTGAATGTACAAGGCTCCATGGTCTAAGGCTGCCAACTTCATTTAAACGGATGTGATGTGATCAACATTGAGACTTTGGCAAGTTGCCACTCAAAAGCAGAAAATATTGGGATAGATGAACAAAGCTTTCAGCTTTTGGTTGTGAGAGGATGGTGGAAAGGGCAAGGTTCTTCCACACTTCTGCACACTTTTCATACATTGCTTTGAATTTTTTGTTTCTTTGTTGTTTACAATCAAGTGGCGTATATAAAATTTATGCCATTAAATAAAGAAACCTGTAACTAGCTGATATACATGTCTTCTTGCTTTCCAGTTCTTTTTGTCTCTCTATGGACACAAGTTGCCCGTGCTGTGCATGGATATCTCCTATGTGAGTATGCCATTTGTTGGAGATTTTGGCATTGTTCAGTGATGGAACTGCATATTGCAGTTCTTCTCCATGACAAACGCCCATTTCCCCCCCAGTTGTAAATCTTCTCTGTGCTGCTTCATGCTAGTCTCATAATTCAATACAGACTATAGAAAGGCATGAGTGGAATGAAGGCAAGACGTTGTAGCCTTGTTATGTTGAGGAGCTCTTGCTCCCCCAGTGGTTAGCTTGAAGGCAGCCCAAAGCTGTGTCCATACCTACTTTGGTGTGTAGACATGTAGAATCTGGGCAATGTAACTGTAGTTTTCAAATTCTGTTTTCAGTGAGAAAGTTGAGTAATGGGGAGAGGCTGATTCACCTTCTCTGGCAGTGTGCAGCAACATGAGATTGTCGTTCTTTTAACTTTTGGAAGTTATGTGCACTGATTGAAATAACAAAGTGCTTGTCTATTGGAACATTCCATGGGGCATAAATGGCTGCTGTAATTAAAATCAGAGGATAACACAGAGCTTCTTGGCACCTGAGTGCTGCTTGCCTAACTGCTGGTAGGGATATCCATATTAGGTGCACTGAAATAAGACACCTAAAGTTGGCTGCCTGGTTATGAGAGCTAAGAAATTAATTTGCTTCACTTTCCTTGAAGCATAACACAAGATCTTGTTCTGATCCAAAAAAGTGTGTGTTACTTGACAGGACGATAAATGGAAGCTGGGGGTAATCATGCTCTCAGATCCACAACTGAGTTCCCTTTTCTTTCCTTTTTTTGTTATAGGATGGGGCATTAATTGCAACTGGCTCTGCTGACAGGAACGTGAAGATCTGGGGCTTGGACTTTGGAGATTGCCATAAGTCTCTCTTTGCCCATGATGACAGGTGGGCAGATATCAAAGGCCACCTAGATGCCCCTGGTGTAGCATTTCTCCCCGCCCCCAAAACTAGGTTTCTCTGGTGCTTAAGTTCACAATTGTCATAGCCTCTGTGGAGTCCAACATATGGGGCTGCATTCTGCAAGCTCTAGGCTAGAATGCCGGTTAGGTTGGCCTTGCTGAATCTTCTAGTCTGGAGCCTACAGAATGCTTCTTTCCATCCCCTTAACTTTGGCATCAGACACCTCAGGGGAAGGGCAGGTCACAGGGTCTCCGCTGCACAGTTCTGTCGCCATCCATTGGTTTCCCAGTTTAGGAATATTAAACATGTTTCTATGAGTTGATCATGCTGTACGGTGTGGGTTTTCTTATTGCACTTGTGGTACTTAAGGGACCAGGGGTGCAGGGCAGGCGTTCACTGCTTGTGTCCATGTGTTTTGGGATCTGAGTTTTTGTAGGAAAGAGAAGCCGCAATATTTTAGCCCTGAGCTTTTGCTTCCCTTCAAGACATCACACAACTTGCTAGCCCTTTCTGTTCACAAAACCCATGAAAACAGTTCAAGGAAAATGCTGGTGATAGCTAGTTAAGTCATGCTTGGAACAGAACCACTGATTTCAGTGAGTCTGCTCTCAGGATGACTAACATTGAATATCATCTCACTGGAGAAATCCCTGGTGCTCCTATCATTTTAAGTTGAATGCGACATAATGTTGCATCAGTGGTGCTGATGGGGCTTCTGATGACAGCAGCAGATGCTTCTTGGCTCTCCTTGAGTGCTGCTAGTGTTTCTTTTAATGACTGCTAGTGTTTCTTTTAAAAGCACCTGGGATTCTGGAATGGAAGCCACAGACTCCAGAGGGAAGGAATAAGGACAGGAGAATGGAAGGAAGTGGCAACTGAAGTCATAGCTGCATGTATCTTTCCCCCTTTCTAAATAACCTCTGAGAAATGTAGAAATGTTTAACGAATGTTGTGTTGGAAATGGTAGTGATCTGATACGCCATATCTTTCTCTTGTTCTCTTTAGTGTGATGTTTCTTCAGTTTGTACCCAAGTCCCACCTCTTCTTTACAGCAGGGAAGGATCGCAAGATTAAGCAGTGGGATGCTGATAAGTTTGAGCATATCCAAACCCTGGAGGTAAAATAGGAGACGTGTGCATTTGCCAATCTGGAAGCAGTGGTCGCTTCTGTTGATTGCTAGACATCATGCAGAATGGTCTCTCCCCTTTCGCTCCTCACTATCTGCATCTCTGATTTGCAGGGGCATCACCAGGAAGTGTGGTGTTTGGCGCTCAGTCCCAACGGAGACTTTCTCGTCTCCTCTTCTCATGACAAATCGTTGCGTCTCTGGGAAAGGACAAGGGAGCCCATTGTTCTGGAGGAGGAGAGAGAGATGGTAAGAAATGCCATCCTGCGTAAGAGGGTACCTTTGGTATCCACTCTTAATCTTAAAAGGGATCCAGATTCCAGTTCTTGTGCATCTTTTCCTTTTAAAAATAACTAAATTTGTGTGTCCATATTTTGTGGCATTCTTTCCAAGGTTTTTTTTTAAAGTTACTTTTGACGTATAAGTACCATGGGAAGGAGATATGTACTGGGAAATGTGCTGCTTCAGGTATTCTGAATTTGAAGCAGGTGTGTTTTAGTGCTTGCTAATGCTGACAAACCGAATTATTTTCCTCTGCAGCAAAGAGAAATGGAGTATGAAGACAGTGTAGCAAAGGAGGACCAGCCCGTGGTGAGTAATACATGTTTGCACATTCAAATGTTCTTGCTCCCAAGTCAAGCAGTGGAGTTTCCTGGGAGTCTCAAGGTGTGATTCTCCATCTACAATGGAAAGCACACATTTCAGTGCATTGGGGGATGTAAAATATGTCAGCTCACATTTCTTGACTGTGTTTGTGCGTGACATTTCAAATGCATGTTTTGGGTTACCGATTAGATTGAGCTTGGAGATAACTTGAACACTTGCTCTGGTAATTAAAATAACATTCAGTTCTAGTTTGTGCCAGAATTTTCACTTAATCTGCTTTCCAGAAAACCATCATATGCATTTTGGCTTACCACGTACAAAGCGCCAGAAATGTTCTGAGCATCACTGCACACATAGTAGACAGCCCTTGCTTGCAGGCTCACAATTGTAATACAGAAGGAACGCAAGCATTGAAGTAGCTGCTTCTTCATTGAATGATGGATGGGACCAAGTTGATGTTTTTCCAGGGAGGCAGGTAGTGCAGCCTTCGGTTGGCCCCTACTAGATGGTAGAGGCCAGAATGTGCCTCCCCTAGCTTTGCAGTCCCAGGGGAGGGGAAAAGCAAGCTTCCTGCACACCCTTTGCTGGACCATGTCATGTTGCTCTCCTCCTGCTTGAGTGAGGCAGGGGAGCAGTTTCCCACTGGAAACAACAACAACAACAATTTATTATTTATACCCCGCCCATCTGGCTGGGCTTCCCCAGCCACTCTGGGCGCCTTCCAACAGAATATTAAAATACTGTGATACAACAAACATTAAAAGCTTCCCTAAACAGGGCTGCCTTCAGATGTCTTCTAAAAGTCTGGTGGTAGTTGTTCTCTTTGACATCTGGTGGGAGGGCGTTCCACAGGGAGGGCGCCACCACCGAGAAGGCCCTCTGCCTGGTTCCCTGTAACTTGGCTTCTCGCAGTGAGGGAACCGCCATGATTATTTCAGATCCCAAGAAGCAGGTATGCTGGAAAGCCAACTGCTTGAAGATTTTCTGAGGAGTGTACTCAACTAACTTTTACTCAGGTCCAAAAACTTCAGTGGGTCTACTCTGAATAATAGTTAACTAAAACCCTGTAGTTGATTCTAAGTGAGATCTTAACATTTCTAAACAAATTAAATAGATATTAGTTGTTAATCCAACAGTTCAGTTGATGGAATAGGCAAGAAAATGAATATGCATTTAACAGAATTCAGCACTGCCCAGATAGGGTCAGCTATTCTTCAGTGCAACAACATTCTGGTATTTCTGTAGTGGAAGAACATAAACAAAAGAGCAAAATGTAAACTGCTTAGGTGGTCTTTGTCAACTAAGCAGTATACAAATCTTGTAAAATAAAACGAGAGAATTGCCCTTAGCAGTAATCCTCAGCACCCACTTCAGTCTGGAAGCAACAGCAGCTCATAATTTTACCACAGCAGACCTGTTGCTGTTTTATATGCCTCGTGTCACTTGGTTCATAATTTCTTCCCATCTAATGAAACAGGGAGACGTATTGGCACTGTGTTGCTGTTGGCATCTGTCTGTCTTGAGAGACACTTTGGGGGGTGAAGTCAAACCATTGAAGAATCGCAGCATCTGCTGTGGTTGCTACAACCAGTAACTTGTAAATGCTGCCTCCCGTGTTGCTTTTGCTGCATTAACAGCACTGAAGTGCCCTCCCCGGGGCACAAGCCTGGGCAGGGGTATGGAGGTCCTGGGCTGCCCAGTGACCCCTCTCGGCCTCACTGATGTGGTCCGAAGGAAAGCAAAGCAATACGTTTTGCACCAGCTTGGCTTTGCACTGAAAATTGAGACAGGTTAACTGTTCCTGTTCTGTTACCATTCAAATTCAAACACAGACCAATGCAACTGTTCTGAGGCAAACTGGAGATAAAACTGCTTTGTCCATCATGATGTTTCAGAGGCTGTGACACCATTTTTTTTGTTTCTTTTCAGGTTCCTGGGGAGACTCAGGGAGAGGCTGGGCTAGCAGGAAAGAAGACCATTGAAACTGTCAAGGCAGTAAGTTTGACCCTCCAGGTTCCTTAATGCGGGGCACTCGTTAGGGGAAAAAGATGCCTTTCTGACTCTCTAGCTTGGAGTGTTCTGTTTAAAGCTCGGGTTACATGTTAGTGCTAGGAAGTGTCTCTTAAGGAAGCACAGCTTTTAAACTGAATTAGCCTTCAGCGACCTCTTCAGTGAGAGATGGAAATTGCCCATAACATGCAAGTCATGTCCTCTGTGACAGAGATGTGTTGCTGACCTCTGCAGAACTCCCTTTGATGATCACCACACTTATTTTTCTAGCAGTTCTACAGCTGTGGGAGAAAAGGCAGCACTTTCTCAGCTGCATTTTGCATGTCCTCTTGTTTCAATGGCACTTAAAGCCACGAGAGGTGGAGTGGGCACAGGGGAGGTTACAGCAGTCTGCTACCCCCCTTCTTCTTCAGAAGAATAATTTCATTATTTATATGCCGCCCATCTGACTGGGTTGCCCCAGCTATTCTGAGCAGCTCCCAAATATTAAAAACACAATAAAATAGCAAACATTAAAAGCTTCACTATACAGGGCTGCCTTCAGATGTCTTCTAAAAGTCAAAGAGTTGATTTCCTTGACATCTGGTGGGAGGGCATTCCATAGGACGGGCACTACTAACAAGAAGGCCCTCTGCCTGGTTCCCTGTAACCTTCACTTGTTGCAGTGAGGGAACTGCCAGAAGACCCTTGGAGTGGGATCTCAGTGTCTGGGCTGAACGATGGGGGTGGAGATGCTCCTTCATGCAGGCAGCTGTTTAGGGCTTTAAGGTCAGCACCAACACTTTGAATTGTGCTTGGAAACATACTGGGAACCAATGTTATGGCCGGTGCTACACGGTCCCAGCGGCTGCTCCCACTCAACTATCTGGCAGCTGCATTCTGGATTAGCTGTAGTTTCTGAGTCACCTTCAAAGGTGAGTGCATTGCCGTAGTTCAACCACTCTGGCGTGACAGTGCACAGGCCGGGCCTCAGCTGTCTCACCAGGTGAAAATGTGTTTGATTATTCCACCCTCTTGTGCATAATCAAATGGGTGTTCAACTTTCTACTCCGCATTATCACAGCACCTTCATTTTGTTGCGCTGCTAATGTGCCATTTTTGTGTTTGCAGGCTGAACGGATCATGGAAGCCATTGAGCTGTACAGAGAAGAGACAGCCAAGCTGGAACAGCATAAAGCCATCTGTAGAGCGGCAGGAAAAGAGGTAGGAAGGGGTTGTGGTCTGTGTTCTGTTCAGCACAGTGTGGTGCCAGTTTCTTTCTCAGAACACTTTTAAAAAATCAAAGGGAAGGAGATCAAAAAGGGTAGCACAGTTGTTTGGTGATCTCACGATGTGTAGTGTGCAATTCATTTATTCATTTTATATGTATGCTGCTTTTCCACCAAAGAAATAAATTAAAATGCTCAAAGTGGCTAAAACAGAGGAAACAGGAATACTTTTTAAACAAACACTACAAAAGGAGCTTTATAATAACATAGCAAAACAATAACATAGTACCAATTTCATAACAACAAAGCAAAACAAGGGCAAACGTAATAACATACCAAAACCCCTGCATTTCAATAAAATAAATGTAGCAGTATTACTTAAACCATTATGCCTTTCTACAGAGAGACGTGTGCCTGACTTGCAACCTGCTTTCTTTCTGCAGGTTCCTCTTCCAGTAAACCCTATTCTCCAGGCATATGGCAATATTTTGGTAAGTGAAGTGTGTGGCTGCTTTCTGGGATTTTGAGACATGTGGAATGTTAAGCTGCCTTTTCCTGGCATTCTTGTGTTCCAGATGGTATGCAATGCTATTGAGGGGAGGTGGGGAGTTGTCATGGGTTGGGGTATGAGTGTTTTGGTTAGTTTGATTTAGTCTATTATTCTGCTGCTGCCTGTTTCGATAAAAAATAATTGTCTTAAGAGTTTGAGACACTGAGATTGGTTTGTAGGCCAAACCTTTCAGCACTCTGAGTGGGATGTGGGGTGGGAGTTCTTTATAGAGCCAGAGAAATTGTTGCGAGATACAGATTTTTCCATAAGAAATTTCAGCTAGCAATGAAATCCACTCTTGCCCTTTTCTTGCAGCCTTCTGCTTACGTACTGGATGTCCTCAAGAAGGTTAAGTCAAGGTGAGTACCAGGAAGCTGCTTCAAAGTATTATGAATGGCTCATAGGTTTGACTGAAGGAGGAGCTAAGGTTGGAATAAGATAGTTACACCAAAGTTGTGTGTCCTCTGGGCTTAGGATGTATGCACATTCATGAAACATGAAAGTAGTTATTTCCTGGGAGGTTTTTAAGCAGAGGTTGGTTGGATGGCCACCTGTCATGTATGATCTAGTTGAGATTCCTGCATTGCAGGGAGTTGGATCAGATGACCCACAAGGTTCCTTACAGTTTTACGGTTCTGTGATTTTATGTGTTGACACAGCTTGCTGTGAGAAGGTATTTGAAGTTGAGTATTTGAATCTGGAATATAATATCTGCAGGTTCTGGAGATGTACAGTACACAGAGTCCTTGACTATTGGGGTCGTAAGTTCTTTAGTGCTCATAGTGCATGGTAGGTAAAGGTAAAGAGACCCCTGACCATTAGGTCCAGTCGTGGCTCATCTCGCTTTACACGGAAACGCCGTTTACCTTCCCGCTGGAGTGGTACCTATTTATCTACTTGCACTTTGACGTGCTTTCAAACTGCTAGGTTGGCAGGAGCAGGGACCGAGCAACGGGAGCTCACCCCGTCATTGCGGGGATTCGAACTGCTGACCTTCTGATCGGCAAGTCCTAGGATTTGTGGTTTAACCCAGAGCGCCACACGTAGTGAGGACCAAAGTCAGTACTCTGCCACCAGAGTGCTTTGGACTGGAGATGGCAGGCATATGTGCAGGCTTTAGGAACATAGGAATCTGCCTAGCACTTAGCCCAGCCATTGACTCAGTTAGCTCAGTACTGGCTGCGCTGACTGGCAACAGCAGTTCTTCAGGATCCAGGCAGGAATCCTAGAGTTGCCAGGGACTGAACCTGTGTGCAAAGCTCTGGTCCTTTCCCATTGGGAAACAGGCACTGTGAGGTTGGCACTTGTGAGTCTATTTAACATTGCTTACAACTTCTTTGCAAAATGATTAGCGAACTTTCTGCAGCAAGTCTTGTTATGGAATGGCGGGAAGTTTGTGTCCTGGCGGAGCTGTGGCTAGAAATTGCAAGAGTTGACATTTAAGCCTCATTCCATCCAGATGATCCCTGCTTTGCTGATCGGTCACATGAAGTTCCTTCCTGGGAAAGCAGGCAGTAACAGTGCCAAGCGACTGTTGAAAAAGCCTTGCTTTGCTTTGGTGGAAGCTGTTGCCCTGCCACCTTTGTGCTAGAGAAGGGTGGTCCAACGTGCGGTTCAAGTGCTCCCTCAAGTCCTTCTTTTTTGGCAGCCCTCGAAAACATTTGACAACCCCCCAACCCTCACACTACCTCCCCAAAGGCAGGCAAGTGAGGTGCTGGACTTTGGGAAGGAGGCATGAGGGCTCTGGCAGCATCCTGAAGTTCTCCCAACTCCTTCCCAAAGCCTCGTTGCACTTCCCCAGCTTTGGGAAGGAGGTGGGAGGACTCTAGGACACTGCCAGAGCCTCATGCCTCCTTCCCAAAGCCCAGCGCTTCCCCCTTCTGCATGACAAGGCAGTGTGCAGCCCATGGGTTCAGTGTCAAAGTACTCTTGTGGCTCACTTGGTATGAAAAGTTGAGCCCTCCTGTGTTAGAGGCACCCCACTGATAAGGGCTTGCTATTATAGCTTGATGCTAGGCCTGGGCGATGTATTGAGACATCATCTAGGATCGGTTTGAGGGTCAGATTGACATAAGTGTTTTGACCAAGCGGTATATCAAGGATGGGGCTTGCCGGCCAGCCGACACCTTATCTTCCTCCTCTGGTCAAGCAGGCGGACTGTCTCCTTCCTCCTTGTGCTGGGTGCTGGTGGCAGTTTCACCCGAGTGCCTTGCAGGGCCTGGGCCAACGTTCCTTCCTTTTCAACATCGTGATGTATCATTGTATTGAGATGTTTAGCTGGTGTTACATTGAAATGTTGAAACCTGAAATTGCCCAGCCCTACTTGACGCCTGGGGTGGGAGGATGCCTTACTCTCCTCTCTTCGTCACAGTGAATTGGAGGAATCTCTGCTGGTGCTGCCCTTTTCATATGTGCCCGACCTCCTTGAGCTCTTCAATCAACACCTCCAGTTGGGTTCAGAGGTGGAACTGCTATGCCGAGCTCTCCTGTTCCTTCTCAGGTAAACCCCACGGCTGAAAAGAGTGCAGGGAAGCTTCCTGGCTTTGAAGCTGGTCATGTCTAGCCCTGCGCCTTGAATGGTTCTGACCAAAAGGTGAATGAGCTCTATGGTACCATAGAGACTTCCTTTTATTCTTAAAGCACAGGCTTTCTCAATGCTTCCAGTGACATTAACTTTATTAATAGGCAAGTGTTGACAAACCATTGCCTCTTCAATCCCTCAGGCAGAGCTGTCTTTTAAGTGGCTTTCTCTATCACTTATTTCAAATAGTAATTTCCAGCTGGACAGCAAACTGAGTTGCCAAACAGCAGCACGTTCCTTAATTCTGTTTCAGCCCTTGTATAGGGAGAAGACATCATAGTCTCTGTTTAGGTCTGGTCTTGGCAAAACCAGACTTCAGTGTGAATTGCTCTGCTACCTCTCTGTTTTCTTCCCCCTCCCCTGCAAATTGAGGCATCATGATAGCCTTAGGAGAATGCCCAGAAAGCTTAAAGGGTCTTTCATAAGCTCTGTATTTCTCCATCAGATATGTCACTTAATCATCAAACCTGGCATCTACAACATGGTGCCTCTGAGTGCAACAGCATCTGTTAATAGCTCTCCTGGCACCCCTAAGAAGCCTTTGCGCTCCTCTCCTGCCTACTTTGCCAGGAGTTTCTCCTCTCTTTGGAAGTGGGAAGGGAGCAGATTCTGCCTGGAAAACTACAGAGTTGAGAAAGGAAATGGAAGACATGTTGCTCACTCCCACTTCCTCTTTCAAATGTCTAGTTTTGTAGGTTGAGCCTGGCGCCAGAGGTAGAAAGCAGAGTGACCAGGAGGGAAAGCGGGGGGGGGGGGGGAGGGGAGTGGTCTGACCAAAAAGAAATGGAAAGAGTGTGTGTTCTTTCTCTCTGGGTGGCTCTGTGCTTGTTTTTAACCCCTTTTCCTTTCTGGTTGTATGTTCTTGCTTTGTTTCCTCCTCTCCTGTTGGTGTCTGTTTGCTTCTCCCCCCACCCTATTTCTCTCAGTGGTCTCCTTGTTGCTTCTCCTAATCTCTTCTCTTTGGGGGAATCTGTTTTTTACCATGACCAAATACACTGAGATCCAACACTGCAACAATGAACCCCCCCCCTAATTAACATGACAATTCAATAGAAATATGACTGCCCTCCACTTTCTGTTTTACTTTACCAATGTGAAACACTTCAGATTGAAGGGTGTCATCTTGTCGATCCTTTGTAAGAGTGCACGCTCTGGGCATCTCTTAATCAACCAGGAGGCCAGAATAGAGTAGATCTTATAGATTATTCTGGAAACCAAAGCTTGGCAGTCTGACAGTGAATTTTGGGTTCCCTCCCCACTCCATCCCTAGGATACACTTTGGACGGATCACAACCAATCAGCTTCTTGTTAAGGTGATGGAGGACCTGAAGAAAACCACCATCTCCAAAGTCAGCCAAGTGAGGGTAAGTAAGTGTCCACCTATGGGAGATTTACACAGTCTATGGGTAGTGTATGTAAAGGGGGCAAATTTTGGATGCCCATCTGCTTTGCCCAAGCCATACTGCCTCTTGATCCCTCTTCCGGTGTCAGTAATGGCGTGGGACCAGCAAGTAAGTTCTGGTTATCACACGTACAGTGCCATAAACCTCTAATTATGAATCTTCGTATTTGAGATTTACATTTATTATAATAATAATTGCATCATTACAGATTAATCTTGTACCATTTTCCTATTTAGTTTCTTGGGTCTGTTCAGCTATGCTAGCAGTGATGAGCTTAATCGTGGGGTCGGAGCATATGGTTGTATTGGGGACATTGCTGCAAAAGGCCTCTGTGGCAAGCGGTCTTTGCCTTGGCTGGGACGTTTGCAAGGAATTTCCCCAGGACACCATTAGCACAACTACTGCTTCCATGGTTCACTCAGATGGAGAGAAGCAGGGAGGCTTGTGATGGTGGTGGTGAGGACCACCCTGATTGAAAGTATTTGCTGTAGGCTGGGTTTCCATCACAATCCACACCTTTCCCTCTGCCAGGAACACAGAAAAACTATCAGTGTGATTGGGATGAATAATTTTAGCAAGCACTGGTTGTGAAGGCTGTTTCAGGAGTATCTGTGTTGTGACAGTAACATGTGCATCTCTTGTAACAAAGCAGGGTTAAGCATGTGAGCTGGGAAATCCCACTTCAGCCTTGCTAGCCTATTACTTTTTCCAGATTTAGGGGCCCACCTGCAGTTGGAGGATAAAGTTGGAATATTTTATTGGGTAGTTGTGAAGATTACTGAGACACTGAAGGAAATGAACACTGTGCTATGCTGATGGTTCTATCAGAGCAAGAGTTTCGACTTCCCAGACAGAATGATCCCCTCTCCTTCCATGCACTTTTCTGGAAGTGTTCTCACTCCGAGCCAATTTTGTGGGGGGAGGAGGAGAGGGGAAGCCTCATCACACAAATGGAAGTCCTTGCAGGGACTTCAGCTGACAGGGTTCATTAGCTGAATCCTGCCCACTGTTTCTGACATAGTTTGGTATTAGAACAGTAGGGAAAGAACCACTGAAGTTGGCAAGTGATGGCAAAAGCATTCCACGTCTGCCCTCTTCCTGCTTCTTACGTAGGTCTACTTATGTTCTGTCTATAGGATGTGCTGGGATTTAATATGGCCGGCCTGCAGTTCCTAAAGAAAGAAATAGAAGCCAAAGATGAAGTGACTTTTTTTGCTGATGCTACTGACCGATTTGAGGAGAAAAAAAGGAAGAGAAAGAAGAA
The DNA here is from genome assembly GCF_964188305.1 of Podarcis bocagei. Lineage (NCBI taxonomy): Eukaryota > Metazoa > Chordata > Lepidosauria > Squamata > Lacertidae > Podarcis > Podarcis bocagei. The sequence continues at coordinate 41,330,206 of NC_138143.1, read as the reverse complement.
ACAGAAGATGATTCTTGCAATGGTCTAATTGGGGCATTTTGGATTTGTTGCTCCAGGAGAATGCGGGTTTGTTGTCTTCAGCACAGAGGGGTGTGAGCCTAACCCGAGCTGCGTCAGATTGTCACTCACAAATCAAAAGGGATGGGTCAGAGAAGGATCAAAACACTGCCCCACCTTCCCAGCTTATATTTCACCCGCTGTTACCAGCTGCTTCTTTCCCTGATCTGTGGCCTTGGCACCTTTTAAACAGACCTCTCTTCCTGCCCATTAGCGTAGTGACCTCACATCACACAGTCCATTGGATCTGGGAATGAATCGTCACCAAGGCTAAATCACTCAAGTGGACCAGTATTTTTGCCGGTTTTCAACAGCATTCCTCCTCCTCCACCACCGTCAAAATTTGGTGCAGATGTGTTGAGTGCAGCCTTTCCCAAAATGTACTTGTTTAGCTAATCCCTAGAATTAAAACTTCTTTGCAGTCTACCATCTTCCTTTGCAATTTAAGCTTCATAGTTGTTTCTCAAGCAATTTAAACACCAGAGAGGAGAAAATGTTTTGATACATTATATCTGTTGGGTTCAGCTTGTTTCCTTTGAAGTTTTTCTGAACTAAAGTTCACTGAAGAGTTACAGAAGTTTAAAAGCCCTCAAATGGTGCATGTACTTATTCACTGAATGTATCCATCAAGCAATGTGGTGATGCATTTTCTGAGAAGGGATGCTTAGACCTTGTTTAGATGCTCCAATACGGCCACATTCCAAATGCAAACCAGTAGCTAAATTATTGTGTTAGCTCTTAAACCAAATTGGCTACAGGATTGAAAGGTCGAAGGAAAATAAGTAATATCCCTCCCTTCATCATTATCAATGTCATAGAATCATAGAGTTGGAATAGACCACAAGGGCCATCGAGTCCAACCCCCTGCCAAGCAGGAAACACCATCAGAGCACTCCTGACATATGGTTGTCAAGCCTCTGCTTAAAGACCTCCAAAGAAGGAGACTCCACCACACTCCTTGGCAGCAAATTCCACTGTCAAACAGCTCTTACTGTCAGGAAGTTCTTCCTAATGTTTAGGTGGAATCTTCTTTCTTGTAGTTTGGATCCATTGCTCTGTGTCCGCTTCTCTGGAGCAGCAGAAAACAACCTTTCTCCCTCCTCTATGTGACATCCTTTTATATATTTGAACATGGCTATCATATCACCCCTTAACCTCCTCTTCTCTGGGCTAAACATGCCCAGCTCCCTCATGTGTCTCAGGTGTTCAAGACATTTTGCATTGTCTGCTCTTGAATAAAGTGCAGAGGTGTGTATTAATTTGTTCACAGAAGCAAACTTATCCACTACTCACATTTGGCTCACTTTGGTTTAGTTCAGGAGTTGCCAGCCTGGGAAACAGCTTTATGGAGCTGGGGATGGGTGATTGTGTTGCATATCAAGGGGGTTTTCTGAGTGTCTATTAGATTGTGATGGTGAAGGTTATTCATGCATGGTGTGTGAGTCTGAGATGAATGGCAGAATTTAGAAACTCGAAGCTCGTTTCTACAAACTTGAAATGCAGGATAATTCCTTTCGCATGCCAGTTTCTTTACCCAAGCTAGGGCACTCAAAAACCACCACCAGAGGTTAAATAAGGAGGCACACACGTACATGGGAGTTTTTATAGAATTTCATAGTTAACCCCACTGAACTCAAGATGATTTACTTCAAAGCAGATATATAGGATTGTACTGCAAGTTACATTTAAATCTTCTACCTTTAGTTAACAGATACATGTGCCCCATCAGCCACAAAAGCATTAATGAGACATCGCTCAGTATACCCCACTAATGTCAACCTGAGAGTGAAAGCTCCTCTTCCTGCTGGAAAAGAATGGGCAGGATTCCCTTCATGGAGCATTTGGTTCTTAATTGCTCCATCCTATTGCTTCATGTCTTATCTTAAAACAGAAACTGAATCTGGTAAATAGTCTGACTGGATAGCTATTTCTCTCCAGTAAAACTGCTTGGTGGTAGCACAAATGGAGTGGAAAGCTCATTTCCCAGTTCCACTGTTAAATAAAATATTGTCAAAGTCCAAATCAGAGAACCACAATGACGAGGAACTAAACTTTATTGTTAAACGTTGATGCCTAAATATATATTAATAAGTATCGATGGGAAATTTTTATACTTCAAAAACATCAAGATGATATTGCTGCTAGATAATTTTACCATTGTAGGGCTGTTGTGATGTTATAATCACCATTCCAAGCCTGCCATGGTCTGTTTTGAAAAACGGCAACAATGCGAAGTTAAAAGATAGCCGGGCTGTGTTAAAAACTTCATTGTAGTTCTTGTTGCAGCATTGAAATTCCAGCGCAGGGTAATGTGACAGTTTCATCACTAAGGAAGAATATTCGCCCACTGAGTAACGAGTCTGAAACCAAGAAAACTGAAAATTTCAAAAACTGTCTTTTTTGTAATTATTTCACTAATCTTAAGAGCACTTGTGGATAACCTCCATGTGGCCCACTGCAGGTGGCCAAGTCACCCTCCTGCCGTTGAATTCATCCCTTTGCTGAATTTTACCTAGCGCTCGCCTCCTCACTTCAGAAACAAATCACATTTCTCTCAGCTTGCCAAACAGCTTTAGGGCAGGCCGTGAGGAGCAGGCTGAGACAGAGCCATCCCTCTCTGAATGTAAACTGCATCCCTCCCAGCCTACCAAGCAACTGGCAAGCAGAGGCAAGCGTGGATGTGACAGGGAGCAAAGGCACTCCGGGAGAGCCATGGTGTGGGCCTCCCCCCATAAATCATGTTGCAGTAGGTGAGGTCCAGCGCCGAGGGCCTTCTGGCAGTTCCCTCACTGCGAGAAGCCAAGTTACAGGGAACCAGCCAGAGGGCCTTCTCGGTGGTGGCGCCCGTCCTGTGGAACGCCCTCCCACCAGATGTCAAAGAGAACAACAACTACCAGACTTTTAGAAGACATCTGAAGGCAGCCCTGTCAGGGAAGCTTTTAATGTTTGGATATTTTGTTGGAAGCCACCCAGAGTGGCTGGGGAAACCCAGCCAGATGGGTGGGGTATAAATAAAAATTTTTTATTATTCTCTCCCTGCTGGAGTGGAGAGAGTATTGGAAAGCCCTGTGTGCATATGCCCAGGTCACTGGCATATGGCCCCTGAGCACTCACCCACTGTTGCTTGGGGGCAAAATGGTTGCTCACCCCTAATTTAGAGGGGAACACTGCAACTGATCAGTAGCAGACCAGCTAAATCTGCTTCAGGTGTCAAATGCAGCAAGAAGTGTCGACAGCAGTTCCTCCTCAACCACAAGGGTTCAGTGTAGGAGCCCTGGCAGGAAGAAAAGGGGTAATCGATTTATCTTCCACTTGTTTCCAGAATGGATGCAACCTCAGCTAAAGCCGTTCCGGTCCTCTCCTACCCCAATCTCTCAAATTATCGCTATACCAGTAATCCTTGTTGTCTTAATGGTGAGGTAGGCAGTGCCATGGAACTATTTTGGACTATGATGAGGCCGGTGGCCTCCATACAATTGGCAAGGAAGCCAGTGAGTTATAAATTTCAGGGTCTTCACTTTTGGAAGATGCACTGAGATCTGCACAGTGTGGTAGGAATTAGTTATCAGAAAGTACATACTGTTCAAACGGAGTTTCCGCGCTTAAATGCAATTAAATTACTTACGTTAACCAGGTAGCTTGTGGGGTAGTATAACTCTAAAATGAGAGGTTGGGCTTTCTGAAACCAGCTGAGTGGTAGGAGCCTTCCCTCCTTGAGGATAGTTGGGGGGTCTGCTGTCATAGATGTTGCTTGTTAAGACTGGTGAAAGGCATGTTAAGGATGGATGTTGCTTTGTGAAGCACTTATGTGTGCCCTGTTAATATATATAAAGCGCATCTCTTCAAACTGGCAGAGGACTGCTTTGGCCATTAAGTTCCGGCTGGCATTTCCACTTCTGGTGACAAAAAAAGCATTGCGAAACTAGTAAAGAACAGAGATGGGAGCAAGCTTCATTAACCACGAACCCCCAAATTTGGGATCCCTTGCAAACTTGTGCCATAGTTTTGCAGCTTCCTCCAAGCTGAGTAACTGATACATTCGTTGCAAAGCTCTGTCAAAGCTTTGAAGGCGATCCCAAATTTCAGGGTTCATAGTTAATGAAGCTATGGGAGCAGGCTGATTCAGGAGACAAGAGCTGATGTAATTCAAGTAGAGTTTAGCTCACATCTGGGATATGAAGTTGGGTTCTCTCCAAACTCTTACTCTTTCGCTGGATGATGAAGAGCAGCTTCAATGATTAGCAGCTTTCCAAGTTGCCACCCTGTTCCTCATTAGTATCTAGGAGTTTACTAAGCAAGCATATGACAGTGGCCTTCAAATATCTGAAAGGCTGCCACACAGAAGATGGAGCAGATGTGTTCTCTCTTGTTCCAGAAGGCAGGACCAGAACTAATGGGAGGGAGTGGCATGGGTGGAGATTTCTACTGTTCCTGTCATTGGTTTTCTTCTTTTCTATTGTGTCTGTAAATCACTGTGAGTCATTTCCAGGAAAACCTTACAAAGAGCATCTTTACAACATCAGAAGAACATCAGAGCATATAGGATTTCAACTACGCTCAGCCAATGTTAAGGAGAAGATTTCTGGCTGAAAGGGCAGTGGGGTCCACAGGATGGCCCTGTAAAAAGCTCTAAACATTTAGCCTTTATAGAATTTCTCTTCCCAAACATTAAAACAACATTTTGAAACAACTTGGGTTGCGTAAACATCTCCAAGGGTTGGAGTTTACCCTCAAAGTCACACATTTCCCATTGTCTCCCGAGAGAGACAGATGTCAACAATAAACATCTCTCTCCAAAAGTATTTTAAGGGACTGCAAAATCTTCAAAATAAAGTAACTTGCTCAAAGTGTGTGAGGGTGGGGAGTTCTGTGGCCGTCTGTGCAGTAAAGGCCACCAGTTTGACCTGCACAGAAAAGCAATAAAGGATATTTGCTTCCACGGGTAGGAAAAGAGTTTCCGTTTCTGTGTAAATTTCGATCCGATGGGAAACTTCACCTGCTCCCTCACTGCCTTCTACTCCAATAGCCATAGCATAAATATCGACTTCCAGCTCTGTTTGCAACCCAGAAGCTACCTATAAAAAAGGATCATTAAAATTGGGCAACGCTAAACTTCTTCATGAATGGTTTTTCTCACATCATGCAGGAGGATACCAGAAATTGTAACAGTAAAAAAAAGGATGAAGCTGAAAGTACCCCCAGATTAGTTGGACTCACATTGAGGGCTGTTTGCTTTACCAAAAAGTGAACAAGGACCAATGGATGAGGAATGGGAGAACCTCGCCCACAACGTTCAAGATGGTGCCGCCTCATAGCAAGATGCATGGATGTTACAAAACAGGATGTTACATCTCCAATAGAATCCTCTTTACCAGCCTTACTATAGAGCAAGTAGCTCCCAATGTGAGCAACAAGCTGTGTGCAGAGAATTCAAATGCACCTTTTTTTAAAAAAAGGGATGTGTGCTCTGCACTGTTTGCTGTAGAAGAATGGGCAGTAGCACACCGGAAGCCCCTATGGATAAATTATTCTGAGGACTGTCCTTCGATCAGACAATTGGAATGTCTTTTGGCTTAGCGGCCTTTTTAAAACCAAATGATGTTTCTCATTGCCGCTGGGGTGGGTGGTGGTGGTTAAGAATCAGAAAATAAAATTCCCTTTTTCTTTCTTTTTAACAGAGAAGGAAAATAAAGAGCTGCAGATTTAGAAGAGCGGGGAAGTAAAGCAGGCAGGAGTTCAGAAAAATCTTAAGCAAGAGAGCTGTTGTTCTTAGGCAAGGCAGGAAAAGCAACTGGAGGGGATGACCATGTGCGCCTGCCTCGTGATAAATTGAGATTTGTCAGGATTATGAGAGCTGAAACTGAGATTCAGGTAGTGTTTCATAGCTTCGAATGCCTTTTTCAGAAAGCTGCTGCCACTGCGATATTGGAAACTCCTCCCTCCTAAGCAACTTCTTGAAACATTGAGGACCCCAGCACATGAAAAAAACACGACAAACACCCCCTGACTTACAGGCCCTGGGGTGTAGCACACTCGCAATCCAGTACGGGGCGGTGGTTGTTTCACCCGAAACCTGCCAAGAAACAAAGTGAGCTAGCTTGTTGGTTGGGACTGACGGGATCGGGAAGTAAGAGAATAGCAGAAACGTAGAATCTTTTGGTTTTTTCATGATTGCCAAGATTTCTCTGCACCCCTTTATCATTTTGTGGAAGTCTTGCCGAACATGTTGGAGCAAGGAAACAAATATGGTGCTTCAAATAAATAAATATGCCAACCTGCAGAAATTCATCCCGATGTTCTTCAAGACTACTACGGTTTTGTAGGTGCACCCCTCCTTGAGAACCCCAAATGACACCTTGGGTGGGATGAGAAGAAAGCCGGACATTTGCTGCGAAGCTGCTGTAGCAGAACATGTGTGAACTTTGCCAGAAACGGGATCTTCACCCTGCATGAATAAGAAGCATGGATTAGGGAGGCCAAACATACTCCTAATTTGAAGGCAAGCTGGCATGAGAAAAATGACCCATTATCAAGCAATCCTCCATTCACAGAACTCATACGCTTCGCCGTAGACTGGCGCTCTGTGCCCAGAACCCCTAACTCAGATGCCTAACAACCAGCGTCAGACACCGATGGGCACCTGGCAGCGCTGCCAGTGGTACTCTGCCCAGTGCCAACCTGGGCCCCTGCCTAGCACTGTTACCTCCCCAGAATCTCCACAGGGCACAGATGCTTTGCTTGCTGCTCCTGCAAGTTAATTACTTCTGTGGAAAGAATAGGGTGAGATGTTACCCAGTGGTGATGGGCAGCAGAACTGATTATAGAAGCTATGCTGGCAATTGGTTTGGGTCTCTGGGTGATGGCCACCATCTTGGATTTTCCCAATATATAATGCCTGATGTTGCGTATTGCCTCTTGGGGAACCCAGTATTTATTTAGTCAACAAAACATGTAAACTGCTCAACTGTAATAATCCTCTAAGAGGTTTGCAAGAAATATGGTGGCCTTCACACATGGAACAGAGCCAAGGCCATCTCTGCTCCCACCAGCTCTGCTGCCAGCAGCCCCTGGGGCCAGCCCTTGTCCCTAACATTATATTCCAAGCAATATGGCAGTTTTTGTTGGGTAGAAATAACGCAAGTTGAATGTTTAAGCGGATCTACAATGGCTGACCTAGAGCTGATGGCCTGCCGTGTGGAAATGCATGGAACCGTTCACAAGGCTGATTCGTCATCACATACAGATGCAAAGGAAAAAGTCCAATTGTATTGGCTTCAGCACGGGGGAACTCGTGCAAAATCAGCCCTTCAGTTTGGGGGTGAGTGGGGACCTAGAGGCTGCAGCAAATTCCCATCAACCACTCACACAGAGTGACCATCTATGAAGACAGGATGCACCTTACACGGAGCCAGGCAATTATCCTTCCAGCCTAGAGTTGTCAATAGCTTTCTGACATCTCTTGCAGAGAGAAGTCTTTCCCAACCCGATTACCCAAGTTCTTTTAATTGGAGATAGAGATAGCAGAGATCAAAACACGTGAGCTGCCATTGAACTGTGCGGCCTCCCTCTGCTTCTGATTGGCTCTGGTATTTCTCAATGGCCAATGCAAGGCTGGAGGCAGACCGTCATTTTTTAAGGTGCTAAGTGTAGCGCAATAAAGCCACTTTCATTTTGTCCTACTGTTGTCTTAGGCTAAATGGATTGTGCAGGTTTCTAAGCACTATTACATCAGTATAACAGCAAATGGTGCATCTTAAGAAAAAAAGTGTTTTAAGAAAGAAGTTATACTTCTACCGCTTGTATTCATGGTTAGGATAGAAATGGTGGAATAGTGGAAGATCAACTTTCTTACCTTTCGCCTGGGAACAGAGTGTGTCTTGTCTCTCTGTATGGACACAGGCAATTTCACCTTCTCTTTCCTTGGGGATCCTGCTGCATCCACCAGAAGAGACTGGAGTTTTGGCTCAAAGACAATCTCCAATCTACTCTCAGACATTTCTGTTGAAAACGAAGAGAGTTCCAAGGCTGACTGCAGACTCTGCACGAGTCCAGTTCTACAGTTCTTGCGCAATTAACTGAGAGCTATTCGTTTTTCTTTTCTGAAATGGATGCGCGGCATGCATCCAAATATCTGCTCAAATCCCAACGACCCTTTCTGGGAGGTGTCCCCCACCTTACGTGGTTTGTTTCGGGGCCAAACTAGATGTGGTATATCAGCAGACCCATTTGTTTAAACCAAGGTGTGGGCTGACCATGAATCAAGAAAGACACAATCACAAACAAAGGAAAGGATAGGTAAAAGGTAAAGGGACCCCTGACCATTAGGGCCAGTCGTGACCGACTCTGGGGTTGCGGCGCTCATCTCGCTTTATTGGCCGAGGGAGCCGGCGTACAGCTTCTGGGTCATGTGGCCAGCAGGACTAAGCCGCTTCTGGCGAACCAGAGCAGCGCACAGAAACGCCGTTTACCTTCCCGCCAGAGTGGTACCTATTTATCTACTTGCACTTCGTGCTTTCAAACTGCTAGGTTGGCAGGAGCAGGGACCGAGCAACAGGAGCTCACCTCGTCGCGGGGATTTGAACCACCGACCTTCTGATTGGCAAGTCCTAGGCTCTGTGGTTTAACCCACAGCGCCACCCACGTCCCTTAAAAGGATAGGTACATGGGGCCAAATTTGTAGAACAAAAGGGGAACATGGATTAGGGGAACCTATGGCTCTTGTATAGGAAACTGCTTACTTTCCTATAGCCTCTTGTTCGAGGTACATTTCTGCAAGCCAGTCTTACTTTTGGTACCTAAGGACAAAGTGTCTAAGACTCCAAGGGGATAAACTCAGGGAAGGTAAGACGTGGATGGGAGCGACAGTGTATCATCCCACCATCCCTACACTCCTTAAACCAAACTTCCATCTCTTTTCCATGTGATTGGAACAGACATAGGTTTAAGCATGCTGATCTGCTTGCAGTAATATTTACTTGGACGTTAAAAGTGGATTAGCCATCTTGGGCTGCGTGCGGCTCTTTTTATTTGTCTTAGCTCAGAGTAACTTAAATTTCACTCCCACCCTTATTATTAGCTACTTAAGGCTGTCTCACTCCCCTACATTTTCTCATATTCTTTTTCATCCCATCGTCTTTCAAAGATGAAATGTGCTTTGAAAATTCAAGAGTGTTTTATTTTTTCTGGGAACTGGAATACATTTTTTAAAAAACCACACCTAAGCAAATCAATAAAACATAAAAAGAAAACCCTTGATCCAAAAGTAGTAGCAGTCCTAATTGCAGAAGGCATGACTGTTTTTGGGTTTTTTTTGGAAGAAATATCCCTGAAACAACATGCTACAAGTAAGAATACTTGGCATTTATATAGCTCTCTTCCAGTGCAATCCTATGCTGCAGTTATGTCCTTTCTTAAGAGCAAAGCTGCTAGCCTGTAAACATTGGCTCCACAAATCGGCTTCTTCAAGTTTCTCCTTTGATACTTTTTCTGAACTATCCATTCTATGATATCAACAAGCTTTTGTAATTTAAGGACTGTGGGCAAACAGCAATACATTTAGACTTAAAGGTTATATTCATAAAAGGTAAACTAACTGTAGGTACCAAAATTGGGCATCTATCACCCTCTGAAGCGTTGTACACAGTTTTGTGCTTCAAGGCCTAGTTTCAGAAATTTGTGCAGTTTTAATCTCAGAAATATAGAACACTTCAGAAGGTCTCAGAAAACTTTCAGAGACAGATTCTTGGTAGCAGTTCCCTCTGTATGGAATGCCCTCCTTGAATGTAGGCAGCCCTGTATTGGGAAGGTTTTAATGTTTGAGGGGCAGAGTACAAATAATAAAATTACGATTATAATTATTCTGGAGGAATTTAAAGATGTCCCTACTCAACCAGGTATTTCATAGCTCAAATCCACTATTATTGGCACCCTTGAAATTAACTGTGAGATGATTGTTTGAAATGTTTGTTTGTTTGTTTTGACGGCCCTGGGTTCCTTTGGGAAGAGTGAGTTGGAAATAAATTAAGTAAATGAGATTTGTTTCTATTAGTAAATGGAGTACATATTATGAAGGCACGTCAAGTCTCCAGTGCTTTACCATCCAAAGGAAACTAGCACTAAGTGCTGTCTCTAGTTTTCTACAGCAGCTCAACTTTGGCTCCTCCCTAAGGTAAAGGTAAAGGGACCCCTGACCGTTAGGTCCAGTCACGGACGACTCTGGGGTTGCAGTGCTCATCTCGCTTTATTGGCCAAGGGAACTGGCATACAGCTTCCAGGTCATGTGGCCAGCAGGACTAAGCCACTTCTGGCGAACCAGAGCAGCGCACGAAAACACCGTTTACCTTCCCACCGGAGTGGTATCTATTTATCTACTTGCACTTTGACGTGCTTTTGAACTGCTAGGTTCAAAGCCCACAGCGCCACCCGCGTCCCTTTGGCTCCTCCCTAGGGGTAGTCAAATATCATGAAGGTCTGCTCATCTATCACTGTGTCAGCATGCAAGCCTGCCAGTTCTCAACTGCTGACAAAACCTTTATTTGTTGCCACGTCTAATTTATGACTTCCTTTTCCAAGTGACCTGCTGAAATACTTTACCTGTTGTGGAGAACTCTGGGTAAACCTCAGCACAGATTACAGAATAACCTGATGAATTAGTGAGTGTAGGGCCCGAAGTCTTGCTTCTGCCTGACAGCTCCAGCATTCCTAGAGAAATATAATAGCGACATTGACAAGCTAATAGTTACACTGACAAACTAACAATATTACAAACTTAGGACAATCCCCCCCCCCGGGGGGGTTGAGGTGTTTGGGAGCCGAAACGTCTGAGTTCCAGGGCGTTTGGGATCCAAGATATGACTGTAATTCAGTTTTACTAGCAAATCAGAGGTTAGACTAATCCCTTAGAAGAGCGTTCGCATGACACACCTACATACTGCAGCCGACACACTAACGTGTTACGGCACACGCGTGGGACAACTCTGATCTAGTACAACCGCCTGCAATGCAGGAATATGCAGCAATGCAAGAATGTGAAGCTGCCCCATATGGGAATCGAACCTGCAACCTTGGTGTTATCAGTACCACGCTGGAACCAACTGAGCTATCCAGGCCAAATGTGTGAAGCTGTCCTGGAAGGGGCGGGTGGGGGAAGGAACTGGCCTCTTTATGTGATGCTTCTTATGTGCCCTGTTGTGCTCTATAGTGGTACACAAGGAGCATGAGAAAATGCTGTGCAACTTGCAGACACTGCCACCATGTCCAGCTATGGAGGACGTAAGGGCAAATGGGGACCCAGCACTCACAAATTCAAGAGAGGGTCATTTAGTGTTGCAGCGTTACCTTGATTGCTTTCACCCGATTCTGGAATTGTATCCAGCAAGGGTCCCTTCTTTCCTTTCTTTGAGAATGGAGGGAGCTTTTTCGAAAGACTTTCAACATCAGGAAGCTTTAAAGAAAAAACAGAGGAGGAAATTAACTTTCTAACAAAAACAGTCAAAACACGAGTAACAAATTTATGTCCACCAGTGCCGTACACACAATTCCGTAAGTCTGAGCAGTGAGAAGGGCAAAGTTATTAGGAGCAGGTTATCAGTAGCCCAGCCCAGTGTAAATGAGGTGTTTGTATTAGCCCAACTCTGCTAAACTTTCACATCCCAATTACCTTCTTCAGAAATTCCATGCCAAATTCTGAACTGAAATAGGGGGGGATGACTTTGTTCCTTATCTTCATAAGACACTCCTTTCCATCCTCAATTTCCTGCCTAATTGGAAGGAAAAGAAGAAATCCACAACACTATGACGCTTTTACTGTTTTATATTTATGACTGTTTTATAACCAGGTATTATGGATTGCCCATAGTTAAGTCTAGAACGTTAAAAAGTGAAAAACTGGGCAAATTTGCCCCACTGGGACAGGAGAAAAACCACCCCTCCTTTCTTTCTTTGTCGAGGGGACTTCACCTCCAGGGTGAAGTCAAACGGCTGCATTAGCAGCACCAAAGTGACCTCCCCGGGGTGCAAACCTAGGCAGTGTGCCTGGAGGTTCTGGGCTGCCCAGACAAGAAGACCCCACTCTTGGCCTCACTCATGTGGTCCAAAGGAAAGCAGAGCAATACTGTATTGGCCCAAATATAAGCTGCACCTGAATATACTGTATTTTTTGCTCCATTACATGCAGTTTTTTCCTCCTTAAAATGTAAGGGGATATGTGAGTACATCTTATGGAGCGAATGGCACTGCGCAGAGAGGTAGAGCTGCGCAGCGCCCCTTCAGCGAAGCGAGAGGAGGAACGGAGCCCCTTCTGTTCCTCCTCCCTCTTCGCTGAAGGTGCGCTGCGCAGTTCTCCCTCTCTGCGCAGCACCTGTCCTGCGAAGCCGGAGGAGGAACAGAAGGGACTCCTTCTGTTCCTTCTCCAGCTTCAATGAAGGGGCGCTGCACAGTTCTCCCTCTCAGAGAGGGAGAACTGCGCAGCGCCCCTTCAGCGATGCGCCTGTCCTGGCTTCTGCCTTAGCCCTGCGCAGCCTCTTTGGGCAGGGGGAGCCTTCATCCCGCTGCCCTGAAGAGGCTTGGCGCCGTTATCCCAGAAGCCAGAACAGCCACACGGTATCCCAGAAGCCAGATCCCTCTTGCTGTTCTGGCTTCTGGGATTCAGAATAATTTTTTCTTGTTTTCCTCCTCCCAAAACTAGGTGTGCCTTATGGTCTGGTGCATCTTTTGGAGCGAAAAATACGGTAAGCCACAGCTTTAAAATAGAAGGAGGAAAAAGAAAAAAATACCTGAATATAAGCCACTCCCTTCCTCACTGCTCCTGGCTGCATAATGGGGGAGAGACACTGCATTGCCAGCAGCCTTTCCCCTTCCTTGCTTGCTTTCTTCCTTCCTGTCCTTCGGGGAGAACTACGCTCTTGGTGCTGTTTGCCCCGCGCTCCTGGCTGCATACCGTAAGGTCATGAATATAAGCCACACTTTTAACTTTTCATGGTCAGAATTTGGGGGGGGGGGGAGTGTGGCTTATATTCAGGCCAATACGGTACATTTGGGACCAGTGTGGCTGCAGGAGTTGCCGGAAGGAGGCATACAAGGTTCCATCCAACCACCTTAGGGACTTGTCGGATTTGCGTAGGGTTTATTCATTAGCCCTCTCTTCTCCCAAGGCAGCAGGAGTTTCCAAAATCTACAGACTCAACCACATTCTTTCTCCCCCTGCACCCCACCCCAGCTTCCACTTAGGAACTTCTGAATCCTGCCCTTAAACTAGCAGCACTGTTACCTGGTCTGCGCAAGTTTGACCTGCCAGAAAGATACATCCTGTGCCTCTTCCTGGCTGTACGAGAAGAAAGGAAGAAGTTCACCAAATATTATTCTTGAAATATAACACTGACATCTTATGCAAAGAAATAACACAATATATGAAATCTTTCAACAACTTTACCTTCACTTGTAAAGATTCCTGCAGCTGGCAACTGGCCTGTAATAATGCCTGTGAGTAAAGAATTCACTCCCAATAGCCTCAGGAGCACTTTTTTACTTTAACGTAAAACACACATCATCAGAGCCTGTGATTTAGGGCCTAGCTAGGGAAGACGACGGAATCTGCGACAACAATTATGTTAGCATAATTGTCTAGCGGTCCAGATCAGGCTAATTACAACAACACACACCTTACAGGTAATGAGTAAGTCATGGCTGTGCAATTATGACAACATCTTATTATACTGAACTCTTACCGGAACCTCTGCCAATATTCTTCTGTTTTCTTTGCAAGCGACTCCTTTGATGGATGGTGTGAGTGTGAAGCCACTGCCTGCTCATATATTTCAGCAATATGAGCTGTAAAGCCACAAGAGAAAGCGATGTAGCAACATGTCTCAATCTGTTCTGACATCCACATACCTGTGTTGTCTTCTGTTCTGCTGCTATCACCTGATTTTATACAGGTCTTTCTTCTGCTTGATTGTCCACCAATGCAGAAATATACTATATATGCATTTTTATGTATATCATAGAGCACAATTTATGTACATGCATATTTCAGCCGTCAATAGATACTTGCGAATTAATTACTTCCCCTGTGTTTTTGTTTTCAAAGTTAAGAAATTTCCACAGGGGTAACTATTAATCTTTTGCAGCAAGAACACCAAAGAGCTTTGTGGCACGAGAACTTATTTTTCTGATTGTGAGCTGCAGAACCACTTTTTTATGAGGAGAATTGTAAATGAGAGACCTTTAAAATGGTGGCACCTCTCCACGCATGGTCTATAAGAAGGAGGGAGGAAAGGGTTGGTGGAAGAGAAGCTTTACATCCACCAACCATTTTCACTGGCAATTCTCCTCCCCAGAAGTTCTTTAACAGATATTACTTAAGCACCAGCAACAGGATTTCCCTACTGGTCCCAAAATGTAATTATAAAAATAGAAAGCTAACACAGAATATTTCTGGCAGATGCAGAGAAATATTGCACACAAGACTCACTAGTGATTTTAAAAGAGCAAAGCACGTTTTCTCACTCTTACCTCTGCTGCCTAGATCTTCTGAAGGTTCTTCAAGGTTAGGGAAAGACTGCAATGAAGAAACATAGCTTGAGTTGTGTAGTTCTAAATACGTATTTCAGCCACACCAAATATTTAACAAACAGCTATTATGGGGCTTACAGCCACCAAAGGCATTGGCGATACAGTGGTGTGTGTCATTCCTGCTGTCAATATGTGTGTCTGGAAGAAGATGACTATTTTGAGAGACCGGGATAGAAATATGAGGAAGATTTCCACTGCAGCACATTGCTCCTCTGCAGTCTAAAAATTAAACAGCAGACAGACCCATTATATGGATACGTATAATTACCGCTTCTGTACTTTTTACTTTTTTCTGACCTGCAAGCAAGGTTTAGACTTATTACAAGTTATTGTAAGTTTAAATTAAGTCTGCTGCAACTGGATTTCTTATGGACTGTGCCAATCCTGAATGTACTGGATGTGTGACCATTATGCAAATTTGCCTTCAGTAGCAGTAAAGCTCTGCTGGATGGAATACAATTGCCTCTGGTCTATTTTTTTGGGAATCCTGCAACATTTATGTTGTCACTCTGCTAACCAGACATTGGAATCTGCTCTGGATCAATATTGCGTAGAATCTCAATGACAGTGGCACCAAGCCAGCTGGATCTAATAGAGACATTTAGCCTAGCTGCTGGTGTTGCAGAAAAGATGTTTGTATCATACTCTGCCCTCCTTCTACCCTGTCCATTTCTGTTCCTTAGCTATCTCTCTACAACAGTTACCGCATTTTTCCGTGTATAACACACCCCTGTGTATAACACACCCCTTATTTTGGGGGATTCAAATTTAAGAAAATGTGGGTGGGGGTTTCCAGAGTTGTTGACCTAAAAAAACCTCACCCGACAGACCAACGATGGCAATCATACATGTCACCAAAGCCACCAATTGTCTGCCCGCTCACCGCCATTCGCCAGCACAACAGCTGCAACAGCAGCCAATCGGCAGCAGCCCTTGCTTCAGCCACAAATCAACTGCCCTTCTGCAGATAACAATCTCCTGCTCATGGCAGCAACCGCTCCCCTGCCCCACCTATTAACTGCCCATGTATAAGACAACCCCACTTTTTTTACATTAAAGGTAAAGGGACCCCTGACCATTAGGTCCAGTCGTGACCGACTCTGGGGTTGCGGCACTCATCTTGCTTTATTGGCCGAGGGAGCCGGCGTATAGCTTCTGGGTCATGTGGCCAGCATGACTAAGCTGCTTCTGGTGAACCAGAGCAGCGCACGGAAATGCCGTTTACCTTCCCACCAGAGTGGTACCTATTTATCTACTTGCACTTTGACGTGCTTTTGAACTGCTAGGTTGGCAGGAGCAGGGACCGAGCAATGGGAGCTCACCCCATCGCAGGGATTCAAACCGCCGACCTTCTGATCAGCAAGTCCTAGGCTCTGTGGTTTAACCCACAGCGCCACCCATTTCCCTTTTTTACATTATTTTCTAATAAAACAATCTTGTGTTATACACTGAAAAGTGTGGATGCCTTTGCAGTGCACAGCTGCTGTTAATGTCTCCCATCATCTTCATTTCCCTTTCCTTTTGTTGGCTGCAAGAGTGAGGGCATGGAAAGGAATCTCTGGCACCTGTCATCAAACACCTACTCTTCCACTCCATCCCCACAAAGAAATACCTATGCACCTTTGCAGCTTAGTTTTTAAAGCTCTTTTCTTCAACTCCTCTGCTCTGCAACCATGCTTTTTAAATTTTTATTTCTCCAACCAGCAATCAGATGTTACCATGAATTTATGCCTTGAGTTCGGCAAGCATCACTTCCTACTTTGGAGCCATTTCCTGGTGAGGGAGCAGGGAATGAAAAGCTGTTTTTGCTAAGGCACACTTAGATAGTGTCACCTGTTACTTGCAATGGCTGTCAGGAACAGAATCTCATTTTGACCGCTCCGCCATTTACTCAACACCCACTCTTTTGTTTCTGTATTTTATTTCTGTGCCTTACTATCAAAGAAAAGAGTTCAAAGAAGTTCCATTTAAGTTTCTGATTCCAGCTGCAGCTGTGAACAGAGTGGAACTGGGCAGAGAAAAGGTTCCTGTTACGAGACAATGAAGTGAATGAAGTGCAAACCCAGAGTTTTCTGGTTCAGAAGTAATGGTTGACAATGGGTCGCTACAAAGGGGAAGAAATAGGAGAATGTAAGGGAAGGAGAAAACAGACCCCAAGGTTTGGGGAAATGCAGAACTGAGCCACTGTTGTAATGAAGGCAGTGTCACTCTCCCTTATAAAGGGAATTTAAGGGAACCTGAATTTAAGGGAACAACGAAACATGCAGTCCTTACCATAACTAGCTTGAGAAGGTCAGCAGCGTTTTCCTTCTCTTCTTCCATTCGTGGATCTTTAATAGACATCTCTTCCATTTCTTCTTCTTCCTTCATGATTTTTTCAATGTACTCCTTAAAACCAGGGCAGTGGAGAAGAAACGGGAAAAATAAACTTTCTATAAAAAATGTTCATTAGAGTAAGCTGTGGTGAAAGTGAAAACTAACAGTTGGTTCTGTGTATGCATTTTAAAGCTTTTGTCAAATTACAATCTTTTTTTCCCTTTTCTTTTTGTAGAATCAGACCTATGTGAGCCAAACGGTGGGTTTTGAGAGTCGCTTCAAGTGTGGCGGTGTTTTGAGAGAACAGGGTACCTTTAATTTCCGGTTCCTTCACACTTCTATATTGTCTGCCCCTTCTACATTGATATGGAAAGATTTTGCATCCCCCAGGGGTGGGAGACAGAAAAAATCTATTTTGTAAGTTATAGAGATACAGATAAACAGAATGAGGTGCTTCTGCTGCCTGCGTACTCCACACTATTTCTGTTCAAAGCTGTTCTGAGACAGTTACTGGTATGGAACACACATAACAATCCATTCACACAAAGTCATTTGAGTATGATTCTTTTCAGTTTGGTGTTGCCCGGCACACAAGAAACTTCAAAAATCTGAAATAAATTAAAGTGAAAAAGCACGTTTGATGTGACTAAGATGCTTCTGGAACTGGTTCAAAGCTATCTGACTGCGGAGCTCCCTACATATATCAAAATGCTTCTCTCCTTTCGTAAGAGATTTTGGCAGGTTCAGTGGTAAACCTGTAGAAGGTTCCAGGTTCAGTCCCCAGCATCACTCGTTAGATCAGAAACCTGATGGCAGCAAGTGATTGAAAAGACCCCAAAGAGCCACTGAGAATCAGTTCAAAGAGAACTGGACTAGATGGGCAACAACTCTAGCCTGGTATAATAAGGCAACTTACAATATGACAACTTTGCACTGGGCCAGAGGAGCCTTCAAACTGCAGTACATTATGATGAAATAAATTGGCGTTTGTTTGATACACTAAACATTTCATGATGGAAAATAGAAGGAAAAGCAAAATGGACAAAAAGATGGGCAAAATGGGGGTGAGGGTGGACAAAAAGAATCACATTCCCACCCACATATTTATTAGTCTATTACAGTCATCATCATCATCACAACTTGTAACACTAGTGACATATTTAAATGGCTGAATCTTCACACTGGCCCATATGCCAGGAAGTTCTTCCACACTTTGATCCTTGGAAGGTGTGAAATGACCAGTTTCACAAATGCTTCTATATATGGCTGACCTGTGCGCTGAACCAACGAACTGAAAGTGACAGCCTTCTCAGTGTTGATCCTTTGGTGTTTTTTTTTGATACACCAAACATTTCATGAAGGAAAATAGAAGGAAAAGCAAAATTCTGATTGCCTACTCAGAGTGACCACTGGGTCGTTGGGGGAAAGGAACATAAAGGGCTTTGTTTTCCATATGAACCTTGATTAAACGAGAGGTCTTCCTGAGCTCTGGTGCAGTACTGTAGCCTTAGTTCTTTTTTCTTCTTCTGGATCATTCATCAAGCCGGCCTCCTGGTTTGCCATCTGATCCTGCCTGGATTTTCAGTCCTGACTCCTGACTTGTTCTTTAATTCTGCTTTCTGATTTGCCTTCTAATCTTGACTTGCTCATTGGTTCTAACCCATTAAGTAGAACTTCTGGGAATTTCTTGGACATCATTTAAAGAAGGAAGGGTGAGTCCTTTAATTCAAGCTTCTCTGAGCATTCAGGGTTTTTTAAGATGTACTATTGAAAGCTTGACAGATCGGCTGCGGGTTTGCTTCACTAGATCTTCACAGGGTTTGCCTTACCTTCACAGAAAGCTGCAATTTCTGCCTGAACTCATCAGTGACTGGCGAATACTGGATCAACCGGCGGATTTGGAGTACGTTTGGACATTTCTGAATAGGTGGAGGAGAACCTGCTAACTGCTTGAATTCTATGCACAGGCCTTTCCAAGCATTCATTCCAAATGGAGGGCCTGGAGTCTTTCTCTGAATCCAAATGACAAAGAGAAAATCGAGATTTTACTTGTCAGGCATTTTAGTGGGACTTTCTTCTAGGCAATGTCTTCTGGATCAACCTATCAGAAAATCTGCTTTCAGCCAGTTGCATCAGAAAGCTTGCTATCATATAACACCTGTCCTGAAAGATCTACGTTGGCTCCCAGTACGTTTCCAACCACTAAGCAAAGTGTTGGTGCTGACCTTTAAAGCCCTAAATGGCCTCAGTCCAGTATTCCTGAAGGAGCATCTCCACCCCCATCGTTCTGTCCGGACACTGAGGTCCAGCTCCGAGGGCCTTCTGGAGGTTCCCTCACTGCGAGAAGCCAAGTTACAGGGAACCAGGCAGAGGGCCTTCTTGGTAGTGGCGCCCACCCTGTGGAATGCCATCCCATCAGATACTCTGTTTAATATTCTGTTGGAAGCTGCCCAGGGTGGCTGGGGAAATCCAGCCACATGGGTGGGGTATAAATTATTTTTCTTCTTCATTAATTTCATCATCATCATCATCATCATATGAACTATGTATTAGGGTAATAAACATAAAAGCCTGAATGATTATTGCTTTTGAACCTTGGATTATGTTGCTATTTATAATCATATGCCTCTCCTCATATGAAGCAGCCCAGACTCTGTGGTCATCATCTGAGGCCTCCCACAAGGAGTCTGGAGGATGGCAACACGAGAACAGGCCTTTTCTGTGGTGCATCAATGACAGGAGGAGAAACAGTACAGTGGTACCTCTGGTTACGAACTTAATTCGTTCTGGAAGTATGTTCTTAACCTGAAACTGTTCTTAATCTGAAGCACCACTTTAGCTAATGGGGCCTCCAGCTGCTGCCACGCCACCGGAGCACGATTTCTGTTCTCATCCTGAAGCAAAGTTCTTAACCCGAGGTACTATTTCTGGGTTAGCGGAGTCTGTAACCTGAAGTGTATGTAACCCAAGGTACCACTGTAACTATCTAAGCTTCTATGTTCTTTATCAACACAACAAAGCATTGCACTATTTTGGCAATATGCTACCTATCTCTTCAGTAACTAAATGTAACTAACCTGAATTTGGAATGGCTAATTTCCTCCTGGAATGTTTTATGTCAAGTTGCACATTTTTTTAAAAAAGCTCTGCGACACAGAGCCTGAACAAGGTCTTCCACCACGCGGTTTCTTTTCTCATCCCAAGATAAAGTTCTTAACCTGAGGTACTACTTCTGGGTTAGCAGAGTCTGTAACCCAAAGTGTTTGTAACCCGAGGTACCACTGTACGTGGAGCCAGTCCAGGAACTCCTGCCCTCAATAAATCACCGTGAATTCTTCAGATGAACATTTTTTTTTTAAATTGGCCTGCCAGATCAGTGCTGTCATATCACAATCAAGTACTGAAAGAAGCAATTCTGAACGCTGCATACCTCAACTGGAGGGAAATCTTCCCAGGCCCTTGACTGGAGATTATAAGGGATAGTGGACGAATCTCTCTTCATCACCCATCGAGACGCTTCACTCAAAGGGCGAAGCACGGTAATGCTTAGGATTCCTGGTTTGAAAGACAAATAGGAAAACCAGAGAAAATCACTAGTCATTCTATCTCTGAAAAGATTCAGGTAGGTAGTCACTTTATTTTGTTTTTAGATATTTGTAAGCTGTCCAGAGTAGCTGGGGAAACCCAGCCAGATTGGCGGGGTATAAATAATAAAATTATTATTATTATTACAACAATGATGTAAGTCTAGACAAAAACCCCGCAAGATAGCAAGAAATGGCTCTGATGAAAAGTTTTGCTTTGCCACATTCACAATAAGAAATAGATGATACACATGGGGAAAGTAGACTTTCCCAGGAACAGAATGCTGTTCTTTGAATGTCTGAAATTGTGTGGTAGGATGTGCCCCCCCCCTCCAAATAGCCAAGTGATTGTGGGGAAATTGTTAAGTATAGTAATTTAATTCACTGGAATTGTAAATGCTTGTATACGTTACTATGTGGTTAAATTTGATTGGTTGGTAACTGAATTCTAAAGAGTTCTGCAGTAGTTTTCATGTCATTGGCTAATACTGGTCACATGGGAGGTACTTAGCGAAAAGTGAGGTTACAGGGAACCAGGTTGAGGGACTTCTCGGTAGTGGCGCCCACCCTGTGGAATGCCCTCCCATCAGATGTCAAGGAAATAAACAACTATCTGGGCTTTTAGAAGACATCTGAAAGCAATCCTGTTAAGGGAAGTTTTTTTATGCTTGATGTTTTATCATGTTTTTAATATTCAGTTGGGACTGCCCAGAGTGGCTGGGGAAACCCAGCCAGATAGGCAGGGTATAAATATTAATTTTATCATCATCATCGTCGTCGTCATCAAAACAAGACTGATCTGAATGGAGGATTGTGCTCCTACCTGGGCATTCTTGTATTGGCTCTTGTATAACTGCTGTAACTGGATCACCATACACATCGGTCAGGTATCCCTCTGCATCCCTGGTACGGAGGAGTTCAGTCCCTGAGCCGTCAGCATACACAATGAAGAATCTAAATCATCAATCCCACACATCTGGTCAGTTCAAGTTCAAGCAAAGTACATAACGAACAAAACCAGAACAGTAGAAGAATGAATGAAAAGTCAAAACTGGGCTACTATAAATTTCCCTCCAAATCATTGACTCAGTCACTTCATATGCATTGCTTTTAAAAAAAACCTTGGATCATTGCAATGTAGAACAACGAAGGAGGGGCAGATATGGCACAACAAATGTGGTGAGAAATAAAAGAGAACCAAGGAAACATCAAGCAATAGTTAAAATCGTTGGCTCAGGTTGCATATATGTGTAAATAGGCCATTTATCCAAAAGACCCCCCAAAAAGCACTGGTTAAAATATGGCATCTGGCCCTATAAACGACATAATGGGCAACATTTACTGATTTCCTACCTGGGTGCATGTTCCCCATATACGATTGGCAATTTAATGTCTGTGATCTCTGATTCCTTTCCATCAGCATCGATATTAGCAATGAATTCAGAGGTGCTGCCATCAGCCATGACCTGCAATAAAAAGCAAAGTCACTTGGCCATAACTATAGTTCTGGGCACTCACATCTTTGGCATTATGTATACAGAGGTTATTTCCACCTGAATCTGTAGGGAGGAATTACCTATTCCATTGTATTCAAGTCTCGTCTCTTCCTTAGAAGCCTCACTTGATACAATCATCTATTTAAATTTAAAGGGATGGGATCATTTAATGAAAAGAAGACTAAGTTGAAGGGCATTGACGGCGTTTTTCAAACACTTCCGTAATGCTTTAAACCCCCCCCCCATCACCCCTTGGGTGATATTTTGGGATGGTCTTCAAATGGGAGCAAAAGTGTTCAACTGAGACCAGTTGCACAAAACCAATGTAGAGAGAGAAGGGGAGAAAGAAAGGAAGAAAGGAAGAAAGGAAGAAAGGAAGAAAGAAAGAAAGAAAGAAAGAAAGAGGCGGGGGACATCTGCTGAACATATGTTTTCATGAACATTTTGCTCAACTCTGCTTTAAAGCCTCTAATTGCTTCATCTGAAGTGGTGACATCATTCTCATCTTTCTCTTGCTTTCACCAGATAATCTGGCATGGCTTATTAAAAGGTAAAGGGACCCCTGACCACTAGGTCCAGTCGTGGCCGGCTCTGGGGTTGCGGCACTCATCTCACTATATTGGCCGAGGGAGCCGGTGTACAGCTTCCAGGTCATGTGGCCAGCATGACTTAGCTGCTTCTGGCAAACCAGAGCAGCGCACGGAAATGCCATTTACCTTCCCGCCAGAGTGGTACCTATTTATCTACTTGCACTTTGACGTGCTTTCGAACTGCTGGGTGGGCAGGAGCTGGGACCGAGCAACAGGAGCTCACCCCGTCACGGGGATTTGAACTGCCGACCTTCTGATCAGCAAGTCCTAGGCTCTGTGGTTTAACCCACAGCGCCACTGGCATGGCTTATACAGGAGCCCTAAAAAAGAAGTATAAAATGCAAACAGAGAGGGAGCAGAGCTGGCCTCGCGGTGCATTCCCAGGAGACCTTCTCCTTCCCCAAATGTCCCTAGCTAGCTGTGGTATAATGTGTGTGTCTACACACTTCTGCCTGATCAGCCTGTTTCCGGAGTTGTGTGTTCCATTACACGTGGCACCAAAACCAACATGATTCAAGCATCTCCCCACGAGGACTCCCCTCTTGTTCTAATGCCACCCTTCTCACATAACCACTTCACTGTGGCTCCTTGCCATAGGCCAAGCCAGTGTTATGGCCAACGCTGGCTTTTGATAACAGAGATGAAGGCATCAAATCTCAGCTCAACCACGAAGCCTCCTGTGTAAACCTAAGACTAGTCACAGGCAGAATAACAGGAATTATTGTGAGGATAACACTGGGAAAGGTGGGACAAGATTATCACGAATGCTTTCCTAGAACAAAGGGATAGAAGGAACACAAATGTAAGAAATTAAAAACATACAAATTATCTTTACTCGTGCATATAATCCCACATATCTAGAAGAAATACATAAATACTGTACATAAACCACGGAAAGTCGCAAAATCTAAAGTGCTTGTTTTCTCAAGATCTTGGGAGCCTCATAGGTGGGAGATCAGTGGAAACCCGTTGGAACAGGTTAAAAACTTTAAATACCTAGGTCATGGGTAGGCAAACTAATGCCCAGGGGCCGGATCTGGCCCAATCGCCTTCTCAATCCGGCCCGCGGATGATCTGAGAATCAGCATGTTTTTACATGAGTAGAATGTGTGCTTTTATTTAAAATGCATCTCTGGGTTATTTGTGGGGCACAGGAATTCGTTCATCCCCTGCAAAAAATATAGTCCAGCCCCCTACAAGGTCTAAGGGACAGTGGACCGGCTCCCTGCCGAAAAAGTTTGCTGACCCCTGACCTAGGTGTCCACTTCCAATACAACACTTCCTGGAAATACCATTGTAAGCTTGCACTTAACGGAGAGGATACTCTAGCTCTGGCTATCACCCGTTTCTTCTTTAACAGAGGGAATCTGTTCATGCCAGCTGCTCAACAATTGTAGTAATGACGTTATGGAGAATGTGGCAAGATTTTTGAGTGACGCCATAAAATGACATCACCGTAGGTCCTAAGAGCCATCTTCGTACCTCATGAAGTCTGGACAGTTTTATCCTAAAGTATCTCCAACTATGTTTCGTTAACTGTGTTGTGTTCCAATCCATGTGTACGATGCACTTTTTAAAATGCCAATAAAGCAGATTGGTTTAAAAAACAACAACACACAAACATAAACCATAGTTGGCACTGACCAGTATTTCTGGCTTTGAACAAAGTGCAAAGTGTAATTAGTTGAAAAGAGAAGAAAGCGCTTCCAATGTTCAACTTCTCAGAGTCATGTCAGAGGAGGAGCTGGAAGCACACTAGCTGAAGGCTCTTTAAATTTATCTTAATAAATTAAAAGCCAAATGATTGACTATATATATTTCAAATAATTACAACCCAATTTAAAAGCAAACCTCGTAAAACAAATCCACACAATGAACTGCAGAACAAACTGTAGTATTTTACCTTAAAAATGTTTCCTGCCTGGTCTGTCACCTCACAGGCAATACTGGAGTTGTGTTTCATAACGTATTTCCCTGCCGGCTGATCCTCAAAATTGGATACAAGATCACTTCCACTTTTTTCAAATGCCTCTGGAGAGTAAACTGCACAACAGTTTTCATTGACGAAGAGGCAGCCTTTGTTCATGGGCAGTATCTACCACGATAATAAAGGGGGAGATTCAGCCACCCATAAATTTACTAATCAATGTAAGTGCCATGGAAATGCAGGATGAATTAGTTTGAAAATGGATTGCAGTCCATCCCTTTATGCTTAACTACTTTTCATGTTGGAGAAGGAACTGGCAATCCACTCCAGTATTTTGCCAAGAAAACTCCATGGACATAAAAAAGGAGAAGAAAGTGGGAGTTTCCAAGGCATGCTCTGGTTCATGGGGTCATGGAGAGTCGAACACGATTAAGACGACTAAACAACAACAACAACTTTTCATGTACCTCTTCCTGCTTGCCATTTGTTAACATTTTCACTCTCGGGAATAACAGTTCACAAATGTGTGTTCTAATAATAGAGCTGTTTTAGAATACTCGCGTTCATCAATTTCATATAAAACTTAGCATAACTGGAAATCTGGAGCTTGGGAAATAATGGGGCACAAAATGGACATTGTAACTCAAGGAGTTAGACTGGTGGTTCTCAAAGGGTGTGCCACAATGGTGTGGCAAGAGAGGATGGCAAGTGCGGCACGAAGATTCAAGGACAAACATTGAAACATTTCAGTATAGTATAGTACAGTATAGTATAGAAATAATTTTTATTCGCAGAATATGGATAGATATCTTTTCAGAATGAGAGCAAGAGCATCAAGGGATTCTGAAGACAATCCTAGTTGTGATCCAGAATCACCGGTCGATCAAAAAGGAGAAAGGCTCAGCTGCAAGAGTTGCCAGGAAGAGGCGCACAAGGCAGCATCCAACCACCTTAGGGATGCCACTCCCGATTTGTGTAAGGTTTACACCTTAGCCCTTTCCTCTCCTGAAGAAGTTCCACAAGGCAGCAGGTAAGTGGTGATGTAGAAATTTAATAAAAATAAAAAATAATAATAATAATAGGATACATTTTTAATTGTAGACTCACTTGGTATGTTCCTTCAGGGTTTGACATAATCGAAGTTCCATCAGCAAAGATGGCACAACACGTACTGTCCTCACAATTTGTTATGATCGTTGCAAAGTCTGGATTTTCTACACGCATGCATTTTACTTTCCTTGTGGTGGTTTGGGGCTCGGTGTCTAGGAATGAAACCAGGCCAACAAACTTCAGAAGAGCATTTATACTGTGAACTGTGACAAAGCCTAAGATGAGTGGCAGAACAATGTTATTTCTCACAAGGATGGCTTCAAAACTCTTGTCATTTACGATTAAACGTGCCGTCGTATCCTTGGAGCTCAGATTTATAACACTTTCTGCCAGTTGAATACTTTCTGACAAATACACTTCAATAAATTTGGTTTCTATACACAGCAGTAGCTGTTTCAACCATCTCGTTCTGCTCATTCTGCCCTGATATGTTGGCACCTTTCAGGATTTTGGACGTAGCTCACTGCATGATGAATCTCTCCCTGCTTTAAGAGAATACCAGAATTCAATGCATTGGGCAGGACGAAAGAATAAATTAAATTCTGTTCAAGATTCAAAAGTATTATCTGATGCAATACCAGCAATCAGCAACACCTGACTGAGAGCAACTGCTTATTTAACCACCATTCTTGGTGCAAAAGGTCTGTATGTTGGTAAGAAATCATCTAAATGCCTCCATCTTGCTA
Source organism: Podarcis bocagei (assembly GCF_964188305.1). Taxonomy (NCBI): domain Eukaryota; kingdom Metazoa; phylum Chordata; class Lepidosauria; order Squamata; family Lacertidae; genus Podarcis; species Podarcis bocagei. Next base: position 41,303,869 of record NC_138143.1, on the reverse strand, counting down.
TATCAAGGATGAGGTTCTTCAGGCTTCCCTAGGTAAGATGGAAGATTCTGCTTGTGGCAAATATAACTTTGTTCTCTGATCATCACAATAACTGTCACAAGTGAGCAGATTGAGGACAGCCGCCACCATCAGCAGCTATACTGCAACTCTCAATCTGTTTAATCTTTGAGAACAAAAACACAGGACACCTTTCTTGTCTCTGGTCCATCACCAGGATTCAGAAGATGAATAAGTAAAATCAGCTGAATGCAATTATTCAAAATAGCTTTTACAATTGATGTAAATGAATTTCTCCTTGTGGAAATGATAAAGTACTGTCATATGTTAAAGCCAACTGAAAACACAGGAATTTAAACGGTCCCACCTTTGTTTTTTTGCAACGAGAAAGGATTATACGAGAACCATGCACATACCTGTTTCTTCACTGTCAGCGCACTCAACCATTTCAACACACTCTTGGAAGAAAGTGGTTATTTTGGTGCCATCAGCATGATCTACTATTATGGAACCATCGCTTTTCTCCACCACAGCGACCATATCTTCCCTTATGGTCATTACCTGGAGAAATAGAAGATTTGTTGTTGGCATCCATCTTTCCCAAGAGGCAACTGAGGGTGCCACTGGGGTGAAGACAAATTCTACACCAGCAGCACTGAAGTGACCTCCCTGGGACATAAGCCTGGCCAGGGTGCATGGAGGTCCTGGTCTGCCCAGGCAATAAGGACCCCCTCTTGGCCTCACTGATGTGGTCCAGAGCAATACGTTTGGCTCTAGCTTGGTTGCAGGAATTGCCGGAAGGAGGCATATCAGGCACCATCCAACCATCATAGGGTCTCCACTCTGGATATGTATAGGGTTTACTCCAGGGGTCAGCAAACTTTTTCAGCAGGGGACCAGACTATTTTTTTTGGGGGGGGGGAATGAACGAATTCCTATGTCCCACAAATAACCCAGAGAAGCATTTTAAATAAAAAGGCAACATTCTACTCATGTAAAAACACGCTGATTCCCGGACGTTCTGCAGGCTGGATTTAGAAGGAGATTGGGCTGGGTTTACTCCATGGGTAGGCAAACTAAGGCCCGGGGGCCGGATCCGGCCCAATCACTTTCTAAATCCGGCCCATGGACGGTCCGGGAATCAGCATGTTTTTACATGAGCAGAATGTGTCCTTTTATTTAAAATACATCTCTGGGTTATTTGTGGGGCATAGGAATTCGTTCATTCCCCACTCCCCCCCAAAAAATATAGTTCGGCCCCCCACAAGGTCTGAGGGACAGTAAACTGGCCCCCTGCTGAAAACGTTTGCTGACCCCTGGTTTAGCCTTAGACTTTCCTTCTCCTGAAGATATCTCGCAAGGCAGCAGAGGTTTAGAATCAGAGTTTTCCTTCTCCTAGATGGGCTCCCTTCCCAGGTTGACGAGCCCCATCTGCCCCCCACTTCCCTCTGCAGCAGGGGCAGAAACTGCCTTCTTGACCATTGGAGCCACTATTAGCCTCATCTGCTCAATCTGCAAGAGCCTGTCTTCGCATACAGGGGAAGTTCTTAAGTCACCGAGGGTTTGAGACGCATCGGTTGCCCTCGCCAGGTTTAGCGGGCCAGTCAAAATCATTTCCAGGGTGTGGCCGCTATCACATGCTGACAGCTTCTAGGAGCCACAGGTGAGAGCTGAGTGCAGAGTGGGGACCAAAGGAGGACAAACTACCCAAGAAAGAATGCAACAGGTCTCCCACCAGAGGTACTACACTTCCCCTAAACCCTATACGTGCCAATAGAAAAATACTGGAGTTTTATCGGTGGATTGATCCTGAACATGAAATCAGAACATTTTACAGTCGTACCTTGGTTTTCAAACAGCTTAGTTCTAGAACCTTTTGGCTCCCGAACGCCACAAACGTGGAAATGAGTGTTCCGCTTTGCAAACTATTCTTTGGAAGCCGAACGTCCGACGGGGCTTCCAATTGGCTGCAGGAGCTTCCCGCAGCCAGTCAGAAACCGCGCTTTGGTTTCCAAACGTTTTGGAAGTCGAACGGACTTCCGGAACGGATTCCGTTCGACTTCCGAGGAATGACTGCATTACATATTTGGGAGGTGCATGCTTGCTCCTCACACCCTTTTATTAAAAGAACGTAGTATTTTTGCATGCTTTACTATGAAAGAACTATAGAGAAACAAAGGTAGCATGTGATCACTGCGCCACTTGGAGGTATGAGAATGCCATGGGAGATTACAAACACAGTATTACCGTTCCGGTAACTGGGTCGGTGGCCTGGTAGGCCAGCAGTGGCTTCAGGTCCAGCCTCTCTGAGCCCTTGGTGCCTATTTGAACGCCTAATGGAGTAGTGGTGATCCAGGTGCCTGCCAGGGCATCTGGGGATTGTTCCATATCCAATAGGTGATCCTGAGCAGCGACTTCAGCTGCTTCAACTTTTAGTGCAGGAGCACCCTTCGTACCTTTTCCTAGAGAAGAAGAAGAAAAATGAGGATCACTTAAATGCACTAACAGCACTATATCATCATCATCACTTCTGCCACCACCACAACCTTCTATGGGGTTATTTTTCCATTCACCTCTCCCCTGACGGGAAAAAATCCTACACAGAATGACAGGCAGGAATCCCGAAGTCTGGAAGACGACTTATTTCTCCCCATTAGCAGTAGGAATTCACTATGGGTTCGATTTTCAGATACCTGCATATCTTCGAAATTTGTCTGTACCAACATATTGGTGTCTTTCCTCCGAAGCCAGATTAAATGTATTCCCCTCAGAAGTGCTGGATGGCAGACTGAGAGGCATCCCTTATCAAAATAGGATGTGTGCATGCTCTCAGGATGTCGACGGTACGAGGCATATTTCATTGCATTGTGGACAATATGATCAAGATAGGGAACTATTGATTAAACCACTATTGGCAAATTGGCCAGGTAATCTGAAGCCTACTGTACCAAATAACTTCTGAACAACAAGTCCAATAATATCACAGTGGCCGTGGCAAAGTTTCTTTCAGTAGTTATACGAATCAAATATCAGCATACCCATGACTAAACAATTAACGCTTTGGTCTTCCTTCCCTGAGGGGGTTGTCTGTACAAATCTGTATTTTATTCTGAATCCATTTTATGGGTCATTGGACCACAATAAAGATGATGATGATGATGATGATTATTATTTCTTCCTTGCTGCTCTTGGGCTGACCTTGTCTGAGGACAGAACTGGTCCTCTCTATATCACAGCTAGTCCCAAGAACAGAGAGATGAATGCTGAGGCTGCTCCTAAGGAACATGCTCACGATGATCTTTCTCAGTCAGCTGCTGACTCAACATTTTTAACTTGAGGTTTCAAGAGACCCTACTGGCAAGAGATAGGCTTGCAAGGGGTCTTAAGGCATGGGCTTTCCCTGTCCTTCCACTTGCCAAAGATTAAAGCTCAGCCTTTCAATATGATCTGTTGTTACAAGTGTATGTCTATATTAAATATATGCCCACTCTACATTAAAATCCAAACCACCCTCCTAAGAGGAACAGAAATAGTTTCCTTAGAAGAAAAAAGCATGCATTGTCTAAACACATGTACTTTCATTTTTTATTGGTTTTTCACAATTTTATATATTTTAACTTTAACCATTTCAAACATTAAAATAAAAGGTTCTTTTCAACCTTCAGACCTCCTTCCCTCCCTCCATGGGTTCCATATTTAAGATTAAATTTACTGCATCTTTTACCATTGTCCATCTGTTGTATGTCCATAGTTACCTTAGTTAATTGCATATTACAAGTGTCATTACATCCCTGCCAGTGATTTTAACTGTTTACAGTGGTCTTTTAAATAAATTAAACATTTACTCCAATCTTTTAAAAAATACTTGATCTTCCTGGTTTTGGATACATGTTTATACTTTAATTTACCACTCCGTATCCCCAATACCTAAATGAAAGAGTGGTTTATTGTACAGAAAAGTAAGACAGAGAATATAGAGCTATACTTTACCCTCATGATATATGAATGTCCTTGGATAAATGCGAGCAGCAATTAATTCATTCACACACTCTTATACAGCAAAGAGTCTCTATTTACCTAAAGGCCTACAGAATGAGTGCAACATTTGTCTCATAAAGGTAAAGGTACCCCTGACCATCAGGTCCAGTCATGACCGACTCTGGGGTTGTGGGGCTCATCTCGCTCTATGGGCCGAGGGAGCCGGCGTACAGCTTCCAGGTCATGTGGCCAGCATGACTAAGCCGCTTCTGGCGAACCAGAGCAGCGCATGGAAACGCCGTTTACCTTCCTGCCGGAGGGGCACCTATTTATCTACTTGCACTTTGACGTGTTTTCGAACTGCTAGGTTGGCAGGAGCAGGAACTGAGCAACGGGAGCTCACCCCGTCATTGCGGGGATTCGAACCGCCAACCTTCTGATCGGCAAGTCCTAGGCTCTGTTGGTTTAACCCACAGCGCCACCTGCGTCCCTTCGAGTGCAACATTTGTCTCATAAAGATAAAGGGACCCCTGACCATTTGGTCCAGTCGTGACCAACTCTGGGGTTGCGGCGCTCATCTCGCTTTACTGGCCAAGGGAGCCGGCGTCTCATAGACAATTGTGATTGCCATCTTGATATCAGACCAAATGGTAAAGTATGTGGGAACATAAAACATGAATCAGGCAATAAAAGTTTCAGATTACTCAGCCCCCTGACCACCTACTAGATTTCTTGGTGCTTGTATCAGGAGGGGGTGTGGCCTCTGTATGTGGTGTACTTGCAGGAGGTGGAGGTGGTAAGACAGGACCAGAATCAGGGCTTCTGATCACTGTGCCATCAGCAAACAGTATCTAGGGGGGAAAAAAACCAGTCTTAAAATCCTTACAGTCAATGACATTTACACTCAGCAAATAGAACTATCAGGGCAATCCGAAGTAAGCCTCAATGAACTCAGTGGGACTTAAAGGTGGGACTTAAAGGTAAAGATAAAGGGACCCCTGCCCGTTAGGTCCAGTCGTGACTGACTCTGGGGTTGCGGTGCTCATCTCAATTTACTGGCCGAGGGAGCCGGCATACAGCTTCCGGGTCATGTGGCCACCGGAGCGGTACCTGTTTATCTACTTGCACTTTGACGTGCTTTCGAACTGCTAGGTTGGCAGGAGCAGGGACCGAGCAACGGGCGCTCACCCCATCGCAGGGATTCGAACCACCAACCTTCTGATCGGCAAGTCCTAGCCTCTGTGTGTGGTTTAACCCACAGCGCCACCCGCATCCCCAATGGGACTTACTCACAGGTAATAGGATTACAGCCTAAAATGCTCAAATATGGGTGGCATAAATGAGGAACTAGCTCAGGAAGATTTTTTGGGGGGGTGGGGAAACACTGATATAGAGAAATACAATAGCAACAGACCCCTGGCTGAAATTAACTCTTAACAGGGGCTATATTTTGAATTAAGAAATGACCTAAAGGCTAGGAACATTTGCTAAGCGCCCTGACTCACTGGTACCCACACGAGCAAAGAGAGAAAGAACTCAGAATGTTGCAGCTGAGGAGGTTTTCTTATTTACCATCACCAGCCAGACTTTTGGGCACGCAAAACTGCAGGAGGTATAAGTTGCATTTGTGGAATACTGATTCATAACTAATGCTTTTTGTGGGCTGACAAAGTGAAGAGTAACTCTACTTGGCATTTTGGGAATATGTTATAGTTAAATAAAAGTCTAAGCAGGAATTGAAATATGTACAGCTGATGGGAAATGAAGAAGGGGGATTTTGTGCTGCGGTAACCATCACTTCAGGAAATAAATAATAAAACTGAATCTGAGTCAAGGCCAAATGAATTTTGTTAGCATACCTGAGTGGATCCATCCAACATGTACTTTATGACAGTTCCTTGTCTCGTAGTAACTCTAGACACTTCCTGATCTATTGGGTTCTTCACCGCTTTTTGCAGCTGTGAGTGCTTCACCCTTTGGGGATAACTCTGCCTAATAAATATCTCAAAAATAGATTCCCTGGCTTTGTTTGCAGGGTCCTCCTCTGTTTCAGCCTCAGCCTTGCCTTCATTGGCCTCATCCTTTAAGGTATCATCCCCCACAGATCCATCGAGGGGCTTGACTTCGTCTGCCTTGTCTTCGTTTCCTTTGGTCTTGCTTGCTATGGCTTCATGGGCATTCACTTGCTCTTCTTTGGCTTCTGGTGTCTTCATTTCATCCCTTTTGCCCTCGTCCAATTTAGCTTCGTCTACTTTGCTTCCTTCATCTTCACTCTTGGCCTTGTTTCCCATTTCTTCACCTTTCACGGATCAAAACATGATGCCCCTTAGCAGGTAATAATTATTAGCAACTGCAAACTATGGAGCTAACTAATATATGCCAAAATATCAGGGTGGCAAATGAATGACTTCAAGATAGATATTGTCCAGATGTTACGCCCAATTTATGTTGAGAGCCATTCTATATGGATGACAGAAGTTCTACTTATTTAAACATGGAACCACAAAAACCATGTAGAAAAGTGAGGGGAATCTAAGATTAATAGCAAAAATGGACATATGGGGGACAGTGCAAAAACCCTCTCTGTAGTTGCAGATCACATCATCCCAACCCCAGCCATAAGAAGTCTACTCACTGGTGGAAGAGAGTTCTGCGCTCCTTATCTACGCACCTCTTTCAAAAATCAGACACTTGTCACCTCTGTCTACATGATCAGGGCATTTTGTGTTTAAATGCACACAACTGCTGCACAGTCATATTTATTTTGGCACTAAAAGTATCAGTACATTAGTCAAAACTGCATTTAAAATGTGTTTATTAGGAGAATTTTGCACTAAAACGGTGATGGATTGAAAACAACAACCTGCCAATGGCTACAAAATGTGGATAATTTAATTTAAAAATGGGAAAATGAGAAACTGGGGGCAACAAAACTTGACAGATCTTTCCATTCCTACCTATCGTACAAAGGTAAGGGTCATACCCATTGCTCCACCCACTTCCCCCTGGCCCCACCCACCCCTGGCTTACAGCCCTAAAAGATTGTTCAGGCTGAAAACAGAGCACTCTCTTCATACCTATATGTCATACCATTCAGCAGTCCCACCAACCTCATGTCATTATTGTTACCACATCTGCTTCTACCCCCACCTCCACCCTTGCTTCTCATGCAGTTGCAGCAGATGTTGGAGAGCAATACACAGCAAGTATCTGCAACACTTCCCTTCCAACCAGCTCCATCATGGCATTATATGGCAGCAGACATCAGCCCTCAGTTCCCACCCATCTCCACCTGGATTCAGAATGCCTTCAAAATGAATACTTTCGCAAAAGCACGTTGTGCTCACGTAACAATGATCAGCACTAACCTGTGAATTTTTGGCCAAGAAAGGTTAGTACCAATCCATTGGGACAGGACACATTCAAACTATTGAAAACACGGATATCTGGAATAGGTGGCGTTTGGATCAACTCGTCTACATCTACCTAGAGAATGAGAGAGACACAGAAAATAGCATTTCTAAAACTATTTTTAAAAGGTAAAGGACCCCTGGACGGTTAAGCCCAGTCAAAGGCAACTATGGGGTTGCAGCACTCAACTTGCTTTCAGGCCGAGGGAGCCAGTGTTTGTCCACAGACAGCTTTCTGGGTCATGTGGCCAGCATGACTAAACCACTTCTGGCGCAACGGGACACCATGACGGAAACCAGAGAGCACGGAAACACCATTAACCTTCCTGCCACAGCAGTACCTATTTATCTACTTGCACGGGCATGCTTTCAAACTGCTAGGTTGGCAGGAGCTGGGACAGAGCAACAGGAGCTCACTCTGTTGTGGGGATTCGAACCGCCAACCTTCCAATTGGCAAGCCCAAGAGGCTCAGTGGTTTACACCACAGCACCACCCGCATCCTCCGTGTGCCAGTAGCGGTTTAGTCATGCTGGCCACATGACCCGGAAAGCTGTCTGTGGACAAACACCGGCTCCCTTGGACTGAAAATGAGATAAGCGCCACAACCCCACAGTCGCCAGTGGCGTAGCGTGGGGAGTGCGGGGGGGGGGCGGCCGCACCGGGCGCAACATCTGGGGGTTAGGATTAGGGGGCGCAAATCCACGGGTTAGGGGGCGCAAATTACTTGCCTTGCCCCGGGTGCTGACAACCCACGCTACGCCACTGATAGTCACCTTTGAATGGACTTAACCATCCAGGGGTCCTTTACCTTACCTTTACCACTCAGTGTACTAGGGCAATGATATACATTCCCTCAGGGCTCAGGAACCATACTTAGTAGGAAATACAGCAACACCTTTTTCTCATCTTGCTTTGAAGAGTCATCTGGAGAGCCAGTCACTGTGAGACGGGAGCTCATTTTGGCAGATGGTAAGTTTTTGCCTGATTTTTCTTTAGAAGGCTTAGTCTTTCCTGTAGTTGTAGTTGTAGTAGCAGGAGTAGAAACAGGCGAGGTAACCAAAGCGGAAGTGGGCACATTTACGGAAGGGATGGTCAAAATGGTCGCTAAATTGGGATCACTTTCTTCTGCAGGGGAACAAAATGGTTTATATGAACTAGAAGAATATCACAGACATGTAAATTTCTCATGTATTTAGGCAAACTTGGGGAAAATATTATTTTTCAAAATGTTTGTTTAAAGACAAAAGAAGAAAGTTGAAGTACAACTGGGTACCTAAGGCCACATGGAGATGATGTGCTCTTGTTCTGCGTCACTGGTTACAATCTGAGTTTATGGGTTAGGCCTTGGGCCAAGCTCTAAGACAGGCCACAGCTGAGGACTCAATTCTAGGTTCTAAGTGCCAGAGACACAAGGTTTTGACCCATAAAGCCTTAAATACCTCAAGGACCACCGCTCCCCATAGGAACTGACCCAGACCCTGTGATCAACGGCTGAGGCCCCTGTTTGTGTGCCTCTTCCATAAGAGGTCCAGAGGGCAGCAGCATGAGAATTAAACAGATATGACAAAGATGTTAGAAAATGATTTGATAAATCTTCATTTTGCTTGTTTTACCTTCTGCTTTTCCTGATGCTCCATAGCAGCTAAAGGAGAGATGGATTTCATTTTCTAAGGTTGCAGAAAATGATCCAAACTTGCTCACAGCTTTTGATTGATTCAATGGTTTGTCTAAAGAAGAAGTGAAAGAAGACAACACCAGTTTTTAATATTAAAATGAGTTGCTTTCTCTCTTTAGGCGTAGCTAAGCCTTTTTGACTCTACGGTCACATTAATCCTTGGCCAACTCCCTAGGAGAAGTCCTCTCCTCACGGAGGGGAGGTGTTGTGATCGGGAACTGTTCCCGCACGTAGCAGGGGGCGTTTCGGCCCCTGCTTGACATCACCGCTGCCGCACCACGCTCCCCCCCCCAGTCAGTCCACCTATCAGTGGGAAGCCCGGGGGCGTGGTTTAGTCGCTCAAATGCGGTCGCGGCAGCTCCTTCCCTCATTGCGCTGCCGGATTTTCATCGGGTCACCCACCCACCCTTCCCTCTAGTCATCCTTTTATGCTTGACCTTGCTATGGACCTATGGTTGGTCGCCCTGGTTGCCTAGGGGGCCTGGTAGGAGTTTTTCCAAATTGGCAAATTGGCACCGGCCACTTGGTTTTTCGCCTACCTCGTAACAATTTGTCACAACTTTCCCGGTATTGGCGGTTAGGCATTGGAACGTGTTGTTGGTGTATGGAAGGGCAGGGTGTGGCCATCGCATACCCCTTCACTTATGAGTATTCCATTAAAGGAATCTGGCGGTCGTGGATCCTGTCCGATGCTCTGCTGGGGCTGGTGGCCATGGCACGGCCCCCGGTGACATCAGGGGAGAGCTTACACTTGTATTTGCATCAGCAGGCTCCCCCTACTGGTGGTTAACCCCCCTTCAGACTCATCCCTCACTGAGTGGGTGGAGTCAATGTTGCTGTTATTCCAATGCCTAAGCCAATACCTCTCACATGCTGTAATCAATAAAGTTGTGGCCTTTTCTTGCCCATTAACCTAAAATACTACGTCCATGTGTCTTTCTTATTCCCAAGCTAAGGTGGAGGGTCCTCGAATCACAAGCAAACATTGGTTATTTCTTAGAGCTTTGGTCTTTCTAATTTTCTAGGGAAACTTTAGTGATATAACACTCATCATACTTTTCACATCATTTTATTTATACACCACTGATGCTAAGACACTGACCTGGCTCTGGTTCACCTGGGGAGTCACCTCTTTCTTTATTAGTTTCTTTCTCTTGTTCGCATTTCTGGGGGTCTACGATATGAATGAAGAAACAGTGGTTGTCCTTTATTACCTTCACTTTGACCAAAGTTGCCCCTAGGAGAAAAGGAAAGAAAAATAGTAAACAGAATTAAAATGGTCGGCGAAGACTTGCGTTTCTGGTACCAGAGAATGAATAAGGCCAAAATGAAATAAAACAGATTGCTAGAGTATTTGCTGAACTGGTTTGCACTGGTTCCCAAGGTTAGATAGAGCTGTTTCCACATTAACTTCTCTAATTACATTTAAAATGTTAAAATGTGACTGCAAAATATTCATTCTCCAATTTTACAAAAGTAAAATGTAAGCAGCATTTAAAACATAACTTTCAATCAAATGTTTTCCTTGAGGCATAGGAAATATATCCTTAGAACCAGGATTCTAATCAACTTAGTCCAGAGTTTTATTTTAGAATATGGTGCTCCTCATTATCAGTGAATGCTAAAGCATATCACATACATTATCCTCTAAGTTTTGTTGTTGTTGTTTAGTCGTGTCTGACTCTTCGTGACCCCCTGGACCAGAGCACACCACTGGCTCCTGTAGTTTGGTCAAACTCATGCTGGTAGCTTCGAGAACACTGTCCCACCATCTCATCCTCTGTCGTCCCCTTCTCCTTGTGTCCTCCATCTTTCCCAACATCAGGGTCTTTTCCAGGGAGACTTCTCTTCTCATGAGGTGGCCAAAGTATTGGAGCCTCAGCTTCAGGATCTGTCCTTCCAGTGAGCACTCAGGGCTGATTTCCTTCAGAATGGAGAGGTTTGATCATCTTGCAGTCCATGGGACCCTCAAGAGTCTCCTCCAGCACCAGAATTCAAAAGCATCAATTCTTCAGTGATCAGCCTTCTTTATGGTCCAGCTCTCACTTCCATACATCACTACTGGGAAAACCATAGCTTTAACTATATGGACCTTTGTTGGCAAGGTGATGTCTCTATTTTTAAAGATGCTGTCTAAGTTTGTCATTGCTTTTCTCCCAAGAAGCAGGCGTCTTTTAATTCCGTGGCTGCTGTCACCATCTGCAGTGATCATGGGGCCCAAGAAAGTAAAATCTTTCACTGCCTCCATTTCTTCCCCTTCTGTTTGCCAGGAGGTGATGGGACCAGTGGCCATGATCTTCATTTTTTTGATGTTGAGCTTATTATGTTTATATTCCTCCTTTCTTCCAACAAACTCCAGGAGGCATACATTGCTTTCCTTCTCCCCATGTTATCCTCACAACCACCCTGTAAGGTAAAGTTAGACTAGGAGACAGCAGCTGTCTGGTGCTCACCCAGTGAGTTGCATGGCTGAGTGAGATTTGAACCCTGGTCTCCCATCTCTAACACTCTAACAAATGCTGGGGTGGTGGGGGTGGCAGGGGCGGAGGAAGGGGGTGTGGTGGGAGCAGGCCGCCCTGGGTGTCACCACTGTGGGGGATGATAAAATGCTGGGCGCCCAAGTGAGCCCAAGACATATGTCTCTCCTATGCCGCAACAGCTGCGAGAATATTGCTAGCAAAGAATTGGAAGAAACAAGATTTACCAACTATCGAAGAATGGCAGATGAAGATGATGGACTATATGGAACTTGCCGAACTGACCGGGAGACTCCGAGACCAGAGAGAAGAGATGGTGGAAGAAGATTGGAAGAAGTTTAAGGAATATTTGAAAAAAATATGTTAATATTTAAATCTTAGAATAGCTTTGGAAGTGGATATAGGTGGTAGGGTTAGAAGTAGAAGAGAGTGTATTTTATAAGTGATAAAATGTAAAGTTTTTATGGTTAAAGTAAGTGGGGGGGGGGAGATGGCTAGAAATTATGATATATGTAAACTGCTAAAGATGAAGTAAAATGAAAATCAGATAGGTGGGACTTGGGGAAGCCCACAATGTTTAGGAAAATAAGGATATGACAAGAATTTCTTTGTATTGTTTGTCTTTTCTGTTTGTGTTTTTTATTTGTGTTATAAAATGAATTAAAAAAAGGGGGGAGGACATACGTCTCTCCTGGGAGTGACGCGGTGGCTTGGGTGTGGCAGGCTCCACACTGCCCCAAACCGTCTGCCCACCGCCTCGCCCTCAGCTATAGGGCGGCTGAGTGGGAGAAGGCAGACAGACTCCTCAGAGGCCCTGTGGAGCGTCCTGCCCCGGCTGGCCCCGCCCCTGGGCGCAGGGCACATGCGCCGCCCCAGGCGCCCGATCAGCTTGCTCCGCCACTGGTTGGTAGCTGAGGGAAGATGGCTCACCAATGGCTACTCAGTGAGTTCTTGACAGAGGCAAAATTCAAATCAGGAGCTCCTGATTCATAGCTTAGTCTGTTAACCGCAAAACTACACTATTATTACTTCAACAGTGAAACATCTATCAATACTGATTCTAAATGCATGTTTAGAAACCCATAGAAATGCCAAGTGCAAAAGAATCACCTTTTTCAAACGTTATCCTTTCTGCCTGGATTTGTCCTCCGTCAGTAGGGAACAGATATCGGGTAGTCCCTGCAACTTGAATGGGATTCTCAGCCATATTGTATCCAAGAAACTAGGACAGAACAGTTGCAGGAAAAGGTATAATTAGACAGAAGTTTTCAGCCAAGGAAAACTGGAATACTCTATCAGCAAGACGACTCCACCACTGTTTTGTGACTCATGAAGTGTGTGGTTTTTTCCTGCATCAATTTATTTCTTTATAATTGAAATTGGTTTGGGAAAGAAGGCGTTATTGGGTCATTAAAAAGATGCAAAGTATGTCAGAACTGGGGTTGATGCGTATATCACTAAAAGAAGCACCCCATGCACACTGAGGAATGGTAAAATTTGCTTCAGGCACAATTTGCCTCTGCAGAAAAGCTCAAGCTTGAGACAAGATATACAGGCACCCTATGAAAAAAGGCAATATCTTCCTAATAGGAGTAACACACCTCATATTCTTTCACGGGTGGCTGCGGAGGGGTAATTTGTTTACTTTGCCCGGCCAGCTTTGCCTGATCTTCAGTGTCTGGTGATTTAGCCGACTCTGGTGATCTGGACGGCGATTTTTTTTCTTTGTTCGTTTTCTTTTTGGATGCCTTTCCTTCATCGGAGGCTGCTTGCTCCTTGCTCTGGCCTTTTTTCTTGCCAGGTTTCTCCTTCTTCTCGGCTTTTTTTAATTCTTTCAACCGCTCTTCCTCTAACAGCCGCTCCTGCTCTTCCTTCCAAGCCTGTCCAAACAATTAAGACTTCAGGGCCTAAATTAACATGATGGTCTTCACTTTGCAGTGCATGGAAAACTTTTCGTTTCAACCTTTTTTTGAGTCAGTATTGGATTACTTTTAGTTTAACCCACCTTCCCTCCTCTTTAAAAACGTCAACATTTTAAGTGATTTTAATATATTATTTAAAGCCCTGTAATTATCTGTTTCCAAAACTTTTCAATACAAACTGAAAGTGTGTGTGTGTACAGCTTATATAAAAAATAAATAAAAAATCATTACTATTATCACTCTGCAGCTTCTGTTGTTGCCATAAGTATGCCATAAGTATGTGCCATAAGTAGCTGTTTTACTACAAAGGAATTTCAGAAATAGACTGGAAAGAGAAGCTGCTGAATTGCAACTCATTACCAAACTTAAAACCATGGAAAGACCTGGGCTGAACAAAGACATTGGATTCTTATCTCATTATACATGACGTAAGCCATTTCTCACCTTCTCACCCCTTGCCTTTTCCTGTAAGACCTATTACAGTCGTTAAGAGTCGTCAACAGGCTCATCTCAGCTATCTGCCAATCTCCCATTCCCACCACCCTTCTGAGTAATACCCCTCCCCACCTTCTCACTATATAGAAGGATCTGGCAACTTCTGTTTCAGTGTATCTGAAGAAGTGTGCATGCACACGAAAGCTCATACCAAGAACTAACTTAGTTGGTCTTTAAGGTGCTACTGGAAGGAATTTTTTTTAATGTTTTATTTATTTAAGCATTTATTTAATTTGTATACTGCCCTTCATCCGAAGATCTCGGGGCATTTCACAGCAAAAATATACAAGATAAAAACACAACATGCATAATAAAAACAGGAACAAAAACAAAACACCCTCAGGTGTATAAAAACACTTGGAACATATGAAATTATTTTGGGATTAGACTTTTCCTTTTCCTTTCTTATTGTTACCTTGAGAGAGTCATCTCTGACAAAAATGTTTTTTTCTTTCTCAACTGCAGGTTCTGGAGAAACGTCGACTTTACTTTTGGTAGGAGCTTTGAGAATTGAGATAAAGATAAAGCATCTTCAAAAGTATTGCAACAGCAACCACCAACTACCAAGAAAGATTCGTTAAAAGAGCGATAGAACGAATGCAACGCCAAAGCTTAAAAAGTAGAGCTCAAATTCCCATATTTGGCACAAGCAATCTGGCTATTACTCTATCTCTTTCCATCATCTCATATGCTCCCTTATACTCTGAAAAAAATCATTTAAAGGAACGTCAATTTTAACTTGGCAACATTTATTTGTAAGCTACATTAAAGCATGGGGATCACGGGCCAAATTTTCTTGAGCTCTAAAAGAAAAATGTCTTCTTCTTAATAATGAGCTCGTGTGTAAACCCTGGTAGGAGTCAATAAAGGGAGACCCCCAAGATGCAGAAATAACAGCAAGAAACGTATCGGTCACATGCTATGGGCAAAAGACACGTCATATTACCATCCACCGCATACTGCAATTACACATTCACAAATCACACAGCAACCCCTCTCTCATACTCCAATCTCACTAGCTATGAGGTTTGAAAAAAGGACTTTAGCCATTTTAGAACCAAATTTGGAGGGGATGGGTGAGTTTCTTGGAGAGTGGAGCTGGGGAAGGAATGGTTAACCCTCCCCCACCAGTTACAATATCCAAGTCAACCATTGTCTCCAAACAATTAGGCTTGGAGAAAACCCTTCTATTGCAAGCAAACAAAGGTTTATTCCCAAGCCTAATTGCAGCAAGAGGGGTTATCCTTTCCCATCCCTGAGCTGTGGCCCTTCTGAAAATGATCCTCCCTTGCTGCAGGTAGGCTTGAACAAAGCCTTCTATGGCACCCAAAACAAGGCGTTTGGGTGGGCAATTCCCTAACACAGGTAAATGGAGCTGGCTTATATAATTTGCTGCAAGGGATTGCAAGTTGTTTTCTGAATACGAACATGGCTAAGGCTGCAGTCTTATTACACATGCTTACCTGGCCCACTGAACTTACCTCTGAGTAGGCATATGTAGTCAACTTACTTTTGGACTTCTTCAGCGCAGCACCCTTTTTGCCAGTAGGTGGGGACTTGACTTCGACAGGTGCTTTTTCTGCTAACTCTTTAGCTAACCTAAGTGCTTCCAGTTCTTTTGCCATTTTTTCTTCCTGATATTTTACTTCTTCTCTTACTATCCATTCATCTATGGAAGCAGCCACCAATTCCAGGTAATTCCTGGGAAAAAGAATTTCTACTATTATCGATAAGAAAACACAGTGATCAAGAATCTTTGCCTTCTCATATGAAAGAATTAAAACCCTTAAATAGTTTATATTGCATTTTATGTTTAAAAATATTTCTGCATTATTAAAAAATGCGGATTATTAAAAAAAACAAGTACGCAAATCAGATCTGCACAACAGCTGATGAAATGGTTCACCTCTGGAAACTGCTGGCTGCTATGGGGTGACAGAAAGGGAACTTGCATGCTTGACTTTTTGGCGTTTCAGTCAGCACTGTGCAAGTGTGCAACTGCTTACTAGCTAGATGTGTGCTGTATGTAAACATGAGATGCTAGCCTAGGCAATGGCAGCTGGTCAGCCATGCATCTGCACAGGGCAGACTGAGCTATCCTCTTCCTTCCTCACTTGTCCACCATTGCTTTCGGTTAAGGACATTAATTCTCACTCTTAAGAGCACAAAGCCCCAAATGTTGCAACCTTTCCACATCAGGGAGTTGCATCTGTTCCTTGATCATTTGGGTTGCCCCATACTGAATGTTTTCCAACTCTGCAATATCCCTTTTTGAGGTGCGGGGACACGGGTGGCGCTGTGGGTTAAACCACTGAGCCTAGGACTTGCTGATCAGAAGGTCGGCGGTTTGAATCCCCGTGATGGGGTGAGCTCCCGTTACTCGGTCCCAGCTCCTGCCTACCTAGCAGTTCAAAAGCACGTCAAAGTGCAAGTAGATAAATAGGTACTGCTCCAGCGGGAAGGTAAACGGCGTTTCCGTGCGCTGCTCTGGTTCGCCAGAAGCAGCTTAGTCCTGCTGGCCACATGACCCAGAAGCTGTACGTTGGCTCCCTCGGCCAATAAAGCAAGATGAGCGCCGCAACCCCAGAGTCGGTCACGACTGGACCTAATGGTCAGGGGTCCCTTTACCTTTTAAGCAGAACAATACTGTGATCCAAGAGTAGTCACACCATATAATGACTTTATGTCATTGGCAACTTTATTTTCAATCCCTTTCCTCATGTTCCTTAATGTAGAATTTGCCCTTTTCACAGCTGCCACCCACTGGGTCAACATATTCATCAAACTCTGCACTATGCTTCATTCCAGGTCCCTCACCACCTATTCCATATATTTAAAATGAAGTGTTTGGGTTGGGGTTTTTTGCAGCAATGTGCACCCATTTACACTTGCTTGCACTTGCCATTCTCATCACGAATCACCATCATCTCCTTTTCATGCTGTATTCCATACCTATGGCTTCTGGGCTATTTGGAGGCATTGCCTGAAGAACCTCTCACCTGAATCCAACGTCAGAATGCAACGCAACATTCCAGGACTCTTCAAACTGGCAGCGTTGGTTCATAGGATTATGAAGGACTATCAGCAAGGAGTTATCTTGAGTGTGATAATAGGAATCAATGCATTTGTAATTCTGGATGGCATTGTGAAGAACCTGAGAACGAAGGGAAAGCATAACTCAACTGTAATGGGTATGAGTTACTCGTGCGTAAACTGGTGCCTTTCTCGGCTAATTTGCCTTGTTAAAACTTTCTGACTGCACAGCCCCTTCTCATGGTGGCTGCCTCAGTCACTGGCAGAATCCGTCAGTGGGCGTTTCTTGAACCTCTTCCAACATAAAAGTTGTTTGACATCCAGTCTCCACCTCCTCTCGCTGCGCGGGAGTCTTCTGCGCAGGGAAGGCGTGGGTAGCGGAGGACCTGGGCTCTCCTCACTGATGTCCAGTGAAGAGTCCTGGAGCCCTCTCTCCACTTCCCCCATCTGCCTCCCTTTATCCCTGGTGTTGCGCTGATTGGCTTCCCCCTCGACTGAGCTGTTTCTCCCCCTGCTGCTGGGTCCTTCGCCAGCATCATCTGGGAGCCTCCCCTTCACCTCTCGCTCCGATGTCAGTTCCCTGACATCAACTTTTGTAAATGACTGGCAATGGGGAAAGGGGCATTCGGGGGAACAGTTTTAACATAAAAAACATATTTATAGCATATTTAACATACTTTTTTTGTAACTAATACTAGACATTGATTGCCCAGATGGTGACCACCATCAGGAGAGGGACAGGGAAAGTGCAATCTTGTTGCTTTTGCTTGTAGCAGCTTTCAATGCCATTGAGCAATTTATCCTCCTGCACATTTTCCATGGCTTGGTGGCACGGTGTTGCTGTGGCTATTATTGATTTCATTTATTGAATTTGTTAGTTGTTTTATCTTGCCCAGGGCGACCTGGAGGTTCCATTCCTACCTACAGGGTTCAGTTCAGAAAATACTGTTGGAAGATTACATGTCTACCCACTAGCAGTTGTGCCACAGAGCACTATTCTTATTTCCAATGTTGTTTAATATCTCTATAAAGGCATTGGAACTGGCATTAGGAGATTTAGGGTCCAGTGTCATTAACATGCTGATGACACCAGCTCTATCTTAGTTAATATACAGGCTCCGTGACAGGTTGATTGTACCATGTGTACGCAAATACATTTTATTTCAGAAGAGCTATGATGGAAGAGTAACTCCCCCTCTGCCCATAAAAAGGTGCCCAGCAAGTTCTTCATATGTAAATAAGAGAAGGAACATCTCTTTTACTAAGTCCTGTGTGACCTATTTTTTGTATCAAGGGAAAGGACACTCATAGAAGTGAAGGTGGGCACAGTAAATGACACCTCCACTCTTCCCAACAAGCAATACCTGTGATGATATCCAAGATAAAACAGAATACAAAGACAGTTTGCCCTGCTTTGGTGACAGGCGTGCAATTAAGATTTAAAAGGGTGGCTAAATGCAAATGGTTAAGAAACGTCACTCTTCAGCTTTGCATCTGAAGCAGGGATATAGAAATGAAATGCTCACTACCCTTTTCTGTCCCCCCCCCCTCTACATCATGAAGAAATAAAAAAATTCCTTCCAGTAGCACCTTAAAGACCAACTAAGTTAGTTCTTGGTATGAGCTTTCGTGTGCATGCACACTTCTTCAGATACACACATGCACACGAAAGCTCATACCAAGAACTAACTTAGTTGGTCTTTAAGGTGCTACTGGAAGGAATTTTTTTTATTTTGACTATGGCAGACCAACACGGCTACCTATCTGTATCATGAAGAAAAAGCAACTAAAAATACCTGGAAGAGAAGGTGCGGTTGAAAATGTTCTGCAAAACTCCAGTCTTTCAAACACCGCTGCTGGGTCTCCTGTATGGCAACTAATTCTATTTCTGCATCTGTATTTGAATGTATCTGAAGAAACACCAAGAGGTATAAAACAATCACATATAACGAAGGCCACAGAGCAGGGGTTTAAGCAGTGGTTGGATGGCCATCTGTCATGCATGATCCAGTTGAGGTTCCTGCATTGCTAGGAGTTGGACTAGATAATCCTCAGGGCTCCTGTCCAACTCTACAGTTCTATGATTTTAACCTTTTTTTTGGGGGGGGGCTTGGGAGTCACAAAACTAATTTTTAATTTGGTAAATGGGAAGACTTGGACAGATACTTCTAGATAAGCATCAACACCCATCCTGACACAAACTATCACATAGATTCACTCTCAAATACTGTATTTTTAGCTCTATAAGACTCACTTTTTGCCTCCTAAAAAGTAAGGGGAAATGTGTGTGCGTCTTATGGAGTGAATGCAGGCTGCGCAGCTATCCCAGAAGCCAGAACAGCAAGAGGGATCGCTGCTTTCACTGTGCAGCGATTCCTCTTGCTGTTCTGGCTTCTGAGATTCAAAATATTTTTTTTCTTGTTTTCCTCCTCCAAAACTAGGTGCGTCTTGTGGTCTGGTGCGTCTTATAGAGCGAAAAATACAGTAATCTATCTGAGTAAGTTTGGCATGGATCTGTTCAGATAAAGGAGAAATCTGCCACTAAGAATGGAAGCGGGAATGGAATGTGTCACCTGCCTCTCCTTTCAATAAAAAACTCAATACAGAAGTAAAAAAGTGGGAGGGATGGGGGACGGACACCAATATGTGAGACCAGAAAGAACTAACAGAATTAATTTGTTCCCCAAAATGCGTACTAATAGGATTTATTACAGCTCAATCTATTTTGGAACACAGGTTTTTTCTTCAAGAGCAATCTTGAACTTTCAAATTATATAAAGCAATGGAAACAGCTTCAACAAATACTAGCTGACCGCAACCCCAGAGTTGTTCACGACTAGACTTAGTTAAGGGGTCAGGGGTCCTTTACCTGTAAGTCTAGAGAACTGCCCATACTGAAAGGAGACAGAATCGCAGGCAACACAGAATGATAATGGGTAAGAATTTTTAACTGGTTATGATTTTAGAGTACAACAACGTGGCATTAGAAGTTCCTATTCTACTTTTATTAGTGTACATATAATCTTTAAGAGGAAAGATTTTGAATCACCAAAGAGCATCCATCTGTTATATATACATTTGAAGTTAAAAACGCACCGAAAATTCTCAGCTACCATAATTCACATGTACAGGCTCCACTTTCATATCATACTGTAAAGCACATTTCAACCACAGTATTTCTTACCTTATTTTCAAGAGAAGCGTTGAGATCACTCCTACATTCAGCAACCCGATCTGAAAAATAAAGCTAAATAGATGGATGGATGGATGGATAAGAGATGCATACACTAACACACCCACAGACATATTTTATCTTTTCATCTGGTTGTTTGGCTGTTCCTGTTCTTAAATGCTGGTGGCACAATCTCCATCCTGCTCTACCCTGATAAACGGTCTCTACGTTTTTCAGAGCACCGGCTTGCCTCTTTCTCACAACATTCCTCTCTCTTAATAAGAATGTCTGTTTATTATAAGGATTTTCCATGAAAATCCTTGCGTCAGCAAGTCCATGAACCAGGAGCGAGGATGTGCTTCTTTATGGTGCAATCCCATTCAAAAGAAATCAATGGACTTTACTCCCAGTATATAGAATTGTAGCCTTAATTCTTTTTCTCCTTAATCTGAAATGGACAATCTTTGTGTCTTCGTGTTTCACATACACACATACTCTTTAACAACGAATGAGACTGGGAGCGGCTGCCAAGACCACATAACACCGGTCTTGAAAGACCTACATTGGCTCCCAGTACGTTTCCGAGCACAATTCAAAGTGTTGGTGCTGACCTTTAAAGCCCTAAACGGCCTCGGTCCAGTATATCTGAAGGAGCGTCTCCACCCCCATCGTTCTACCCGGACACTGAGGTCCAGCTCCGAGGGCCTTCTGGTGGTTCCCTCCCTGCGAGAAGCCAAGTTACAGGGAACCAGGCAGAGGGCCTTCTCGGTGGTGGCACCCGCCCTGTGGAACGCCCTCCCACCAGATGTCAAAGAGAACAACAACTATCAGACTTTTAGAAGACATCTGAAGGCAGCCCTGTTTAGGGAAGCTTTTAATGTTTGATGTATCACAGTATTTTAATATTCTTTTGGAAGCCGCCCAGAGTGGCTGGGGAAACCCAGCCAGATGGGCGGGGTATAAATAATAAATTATTATTATTATTATTATTATTATTATTATTATTATTATTATTAGAAGCGATGGTGCACCTCTGGCCAATGTGATTGGCAGAGCCTGTGTGATGCCACAGCCAATTGGCTCATGTAGCATTCCCCCTGTTTAGCTCTGACACCTAAGCTGTGCTGTGTGCAAGGATTGCACCTAGCTTTTTCCGGTAGGAAGACTGGACCCGGGACCACCTGTTTATGAGCTCTGCTGCACTACACGGCTTGCATTCTTATTGCAGCTTTTTTGCATAGCTAAGTTTGTGGACTGGCAGCTACACTCTACTGATGGGAGCGCATAGGAGCCCGGCTATGCAATAGTCTAGCATAAACTAGCTGCTGGTTCTGCCTGTTGGGATATGAGTGCTCAGCAGCTGCAAACTAGCAGCTCATTGTTTACATCATGTGATTCATCTGATGTTTCTGAGCGTGAGACAGGATGTTCAACGCTCTTCTCAGGGTTGTGTTCTCAGTGTAACTTGAGACCTTCCTGTTGTTGCTGTAAAGGGGGAGTCAGTGAGTTGTACGGAGGTTTCTGAGAGAGCAGACATGTTTTGTACAGTGTACAGTCCGGGAATAAAGTAGAATGAGTCAGACTACTTCCAGACTGTTTTCTTTCTCCTGCTGACATGCAAGGGGGAAGGGAGTGTGCATCTCTCAGGAGGGAGGTGTCGCTTATTTCAGATCTTCCTGGACCGACCGAAGACCAGCCAGGGCAGATCACTGGCAACAGGCCCCAGTGCCTGGGAAGAGGAGTCAGCCTTTCCCGAGGGGGCCGTTTCCCAACACTGCCAGCCCGCTGGATTGCCTTGTGATTCTTTAAGGAACCTAACTGACTTTCAGGGATAAGCTTTGCTTAGCTGTTGGTATTCTCTGTAGATAGTTTGCTAATATGGGTGTATTTTGGCAGACTGATCACCGATGAGAAAAATAAGTGCTTTGTTTTAACACCAAAGTGAAGACAGAGGGAAAGGGAAAGAGGCTCTTTCCAAATAAAGCATACCTGAATTGTAAAGTCCTGATGGTCTCTTAATACCGTTGTCAAATGAAAAAGAGAAAAATTGTCGACTACAAAAAGCACTGTCAGTGCAAAGCCCTATGAACAGGAGGTGCAAATCAGAAAAATTCCGAAGTCAGAATGGGAGTTCCCTAATCTCCAGTTTAAGTTTCAACATTCAAAGTGGCAGCACAGAAACAATGTGGGAAAAGCAGACTGGGCTCCTGTGGACTCTGGCAGTGGCACGTGGTCTGTGAATAGTGCAGTTGCTCATCTGCAGCATGGCCTGAGGGCAAGTGGACTGTGGAGAGGGACTGACCTCTGAAAAATGTTGAGTATGGACCATGACTTCACTGTGAAGGAGAATGAGGGCATGTCGAATAACTTTGAATCTTTTCGGCTCTGAAGGAATATCGTAAATAGACTAAAAATGGTAAGAGCAAAAGAGAATACTGTGACCTATACAGTACTAGAAGACTCGGGATTCTGACAGCATCAGGACAATTCCCTAGGTATGTTTACTTGGAAGAACCTTCAACAGTGCTTATTCCTTAGTACTTGTGTTTAGGATTGTAGCCATCTCCAAACATATACAACATTAACAAGCTCAGTATAAATTCCTTTAACAGCTGTTGTTGGCATCTGTCTATTTTGGGAGACAAGGGAGGAGTACACCTTTGGGAGTAAAGTCAAACCACTGGAGAGTAACGGTGCCTGCTGTGCCTATAGAGACCAATATGGGAGAGACATGTTTCATTGCAGGTGGGTCAGATGAAGGCACTAGTAGAGGTGCTCCATGGTGTTTTCTCTCTGTGTGTTCTTAAGTACTATACCTGCATTCTTTAGTACTGTACAGTGGTACCTCGGGTTAAGTACTTAATTCGTTCTGGAGGTCCATTCTTAACCTGAAACTGTTCTTAACCTGAAGCTCCACTTTAGCTAATGGGGCCTCCTGCTGCTGCTGCGCCGCCAGAGCACGATTTCTGTTCTCATCCTGAAGCAAAGTTCTTAACCCGAGGTATTATTTCTGGGTTAGCGGAGTCTGTAACCTGAAGCGTCTGTAAGCTGAAGCATATGTAATCTGAGGTACCACTGTAATCTGCTTTATGACCTCAGCATTCTCCCATCCTACTCTGTGGCAAATATAGATCAGGCCCTAGCAGTCAAACTTTTTCTTCCTGATTCTAACTGCCTTGCCTTTAAATCCTCTTCTGACTCTGCCTCTTAGCCCTCATCATCCCTGCTTAGCTAGGATACTTCCATCTCTTTCATCCTTTGGCTAACAACACTTGGCTTTCTCCTATCTCTAGCTCTTCTTTTAGGTTTTTCAAAAGAACCACTTTCTCTGTGATCTGTGCAAAATGTGTCTGCAGAGCCGTCTTGGAGATGCCACACGTCACCATTGCAGAGCAGAAGTCTGAGAACAGGGGCTTCAGCAATTTTGCTTTGGGTGTGGACCAAGGCAAACAATGGCCATACTGGAAAATGTATCTCTTTGCCGAGATGACTTACAAAGCATTCTCTAAAATCCCATTTTGAACTTGTGCCTTTACTGCCCTTTGTTTCAGCAGCAAATGTACCGTATTATTCGCCCTCTAGGACGCACTTTTTCCCCTCAAAAAATGAAGGGAAAATGTGTGTGCATCCTATGGGGCGAATGCAGGCTTTCGCTGAAGCCTGGAGAGCGAGGGGGGTCGGTGCGCACCGACCCCTCTCACTCTCCAGGCTTCAGGAGAGCCCCACCGCCAGCCCCACAAGCTCGGGGGACAGTGGGGAGGTGCAGCACGTCTCCCGACGTGGTTTGGAGGCTGACGGCGGAGAGACGCGTGTTTCTCCCCGCCGCCAGCCCCACAAGCTGGGGGACAGCGGGGAAGCACAAGGCCCCATCCCACTGTCTCCCGATGTGGTTTCGAGGCTGGCGGGGGGGGGGGGAGCGTGCTTCTCCCTGCTGCCAGCCCCGCAAGCTCAGGGGATAGCGGGGAGGCGCAGCGCGCCATCCCGCTGTCTCCCGATGTGGTTTGGAGGCTGACGGCGGGGAGAAGCGTGCTTCTCCCCACCGCCAGCCCCGCAAGCTTGGGGGACAGTGCACAGGCGCAGCACGCCCAGGCTTAGATTCGCGCAGCTCTCTGCAAGCCATGGGAGCCCGGCACTGGGCTCCCACGCTTGCGGAGAGCTGCATGTTCTGGGGGCTGGGGTCAGGGGAAGTTTGGGCTTCCCCAGCCCTGAGCCTGGGGGGGAAATATTTTTTTCCTTTATTTCCCCCCCCCCACCAAAAAAATTAGGTGCGTCCTATGGGCCAGTGCGTCCTATAGGGCGAAAAATACGGTATATACATCTTTCAGTAAGAGGTCTAGCAATAACACGCACCGTTTTGACACATGGTTGTGAATTTTTCTTGATTTTACTGTTTTATCTTTCATAAACAGCTTTGAGGTGTGTTTTTTAAACAATCAAGTGATATATAAATTTCATTTACCGTATTTTTCGCCCTATAGGATGCACTTTCCCCCCTCCAAAAATGAAGGGGAAATGTGTGTGCGTCCTATGGGGCGAATGCAGGCTTTTGCTGAAGCCTGGAGAGAGGAGTCGGTGCGCACCGACCCCTCTCACTCTCCAGGCTTCAGGAAGCTCTGCACAACCCTCGGGAGACCGGTGCCACTTTGCGCCTGCCTCCTGATGGCTGCGCAGAGCTGCCTGCATTCCGAAGCCTGGGGAGACCGGCGTGACTTACCGCTGGCCTCCCTAGGCTTGCGGATAGCAGGCTGTTCTCGGGGCTGGGATTGGGGGAAGCTCGGGCTTCCCCCGCGCCTGGGGGGGAAATAATTTTTTTTCTTTATTCCCCCCCCCCTAAAAAAACTAGGTGCGTCCTATGGGGCGGTGCGCCCTATGGGGCGAAAAATACGGTAATAAATAAAAAAAATTATGATAACCTCTGTACCTGATTTGTTCAGATAGTCTTCCTGTGATATTTTTAGGTCCATCAATTCTTGTCTCAGTTCTCTGGCAAACTCAGCAGGATTATCCCATGGGATGTAAGAAATCTCATCACCACCACCAAGCATTCTGCCACAGCCTTCTAGCTGTCCAGAGTCATCTACCTTTGTCAGCCTCAGACTTTCAAATGTAAACACTTTAAAAGCTCGCTCTATTTCAGCCCAGTTCATGTGTTCTGCAGAAAGATCAAGGCACAGAAAGTAAACTCAGCGATGTCAGCAAAGTGTGTCCCATGATGAGATATTTTTCCTACGGGCACTGGTCACTTTTCATTGATATACAGGAATCCCTCCCACTTGCGCATGATCAACTCATGCGCATCCATGTATATGTGCGGTGCCAGGAAATAGTAACTTAATTCATACCAGGAAATGGAGGGAGAGAGCTGGTGTCAGAAATGGAGGGAGAGAGCTGGTGTCAGAGGCTGGATTGAGGAGGAATTGTGGGAGCTCCCCCTCCCTTTCTGAACCTTCCCAAGGGCAGGAGGACAGTATTGATTTAGAACAGTGGTTTGCAGAGGGGCATAGACCAGAGGGGGAAAGCTGGGAAATACTGGGTGAGGAACAGCTAGAAGAGGAAATGCCAGGAGAGGGACAGCTGGCAGATTCAGTGTCCTTGCAAAGAATCCCTAACCCCTCTTCGCCTAAGACTAGATGGGCTTTGAGAGTGCTAGAACAGAAAGTGTAGCGGCAACAAACTCAGATTACCAGATGTAGGAGTGACATAGATTAATGGGGATGGAGGGGGTTAACCTTAACTGGGAGCAACGCTATTTCTAGAGAGATATGCATTCCTTTCTCTGTCGCTGTGATTATTAAAGAAACTAACTGGTAAGAATGTTCCTTTTGTTTGATCTGCTTCTTTACTGCCACCAGGGGAGGGATGCGGTCCCCCAAAGCCTGACAGCTGGAGAGTCCTCGTGGCTCGTGAGGAGACCCATTCCGGAGCTCGAAGAGGACTTCAGTAAGGGCAAGGAAGGGACTGGAGGCACAGCAGGGCTTTGTTGAGGCTGCTCAGCCTCCCTGCTTAACACCTGAAATGTGGGGTAGCACAGCAGCAGCAGAGAGCTGGGCGATACCTGGTTTTCAACATTGTGATAGATCAGCAGCTGAATATCGTGATGTACTGATATATCACGATGTCTGGAATTGCCCAACCCTATCACTCCTGCTCACCTCTCAGCTGATCAAGGCAATTTGAACTGGCAATACATCATGGCTTCCTGGCTGCCGCCAGCACAGCTCAGGCAGGCAGGCAGGAATGAGGTGTCGGCAGTGGCTGGGGAGCCGCAATGTACTGCCAGCTCAAAAAGTCTGAAACTGGTATCGCGGTTTGAAGGCCATACCAGTTTCAGACAATTAATCGCAATATCGCCCAGCTCTACAGCTGCAGCCACTTTTCCACACATTGTCCAGGCAGCCCCAGAGCTTCAGTTCCAGTTGTGGATCTCTTTTAGTACAGTATTTTTGATCTGGGTTGCAGAGAGAGTGGCAGAGCGGGCATTTAAAGGGTGTTTAGAGGGTGCTCCCCACTTATGTGATTTCCACTTATGCACGTGGGGCACTGGAATGTAACCCCTGAATAAGTGGGGAGTCGCTTGTACTGTACTATACTACCTATACTACCTATTTTTTAAAATACAATGTATGGCTTATAGCGCAGACTTACGAATTGGGGAAAGGGTTCAGGAACAGGATGAGCAGTGACTTGCACTGCAACAGGTGAAGCATAATCCCTTCGTGCCTTGCAACCGGAGCAGAATTAAAGACGATTCTACCCTACTTACCAGGAAACCTCTCTTATTACCATTTACAGTTCACACTTGTACCAAGCCTCTTCAGGCCAAGGGAGGCCTATAATACATTAAACAAGGTGTGAAGGGACTCAAACCTTTACCTGGTCCTATAAAAATACCTTATAACAACCTTTTTGGATTTGGGGGTAAACTGTTTACAGTAAAGGAAGCATGTTACCGCTAGTGCAATAGTGCATGAGCTCATGGATTCTGGCAAGGCGTCTGGTATTGGTTCCAGGTGGTGGAAGAGGGAATTTAAGAAGATCCATCAAAGGCAGTTTGCACATCATTTCATCTTCAACCTTGGCTGGGTCTAAACCACCCTGCATCTGAAGAGAAAAAAGAAACAAATATTAACCGATGTTAATGCCCTATATATCCTACATAAAAATATTCTTGAACTTGAAAATTTAACTGAAAACTGGCACTTAGATTCAGCTTGGAGACCGAGATCCACCTCTGAGGGCTTTCTGGCAGTCCCCTCACTATGATAAGTGAAATTACAGAGAACCAGTCAAAGGGTCTTCTCAGTAGTTGCACCCACCCTGTGAAACAGCCTCCCATCAGATGTCAAGGAAATAAACTATCTGACTTTTGGAAGACATCTGAAGACATCCCTGTATAGGGAAGTTTTTAATATTTGATGTCCTACTGTGTGGAATCCACCCAGAGTGGCTGGGGGAACCCAGTCAGATGGGCAGGGTATAAATATATTATTGGTGGTGCTGTGGTCTAAACCACTGAGCCTCTTGGGTTTGGCAATTGGGAGGTCAGTGGTTCAAATCCGCACAACACTCCTGTTGCTCTGTCCCAGCTCCTGCCAACCTAGCAGTTCTAAAGCACACCAGTGCAAACAGATAAATAGGTACTGCTGTGAAGGGAAGGTAAATGGAATTCCGTGAGCTCTGGTTTCTGTCACGGTGTTCCATTGTGCCAGAAGCGGTTTAGTCATGCTGGCCATATGGCCTGCGGACAAACGTCAGCTCCCTCAGCCTGAAGCGAGATGAGTGCCGCAACCCCATAGTTGCCTTTGACTGGACTTAACCGTCTGGGGTCCTTTACCTTTTTTTACCTATTATTATTATTATTATTATTATTATTATTATTATTATTATTATTATTATTATTCAATGAGTGTGAAGTTAGTTCCAGCCTCTGAAGTCCTTTGGGTCTTAGCAAATTTATAGGAAAATGTTCCTGCTTGCTATTTCCCCCTCATTGTTCAAAGTGTTATTATTTACGCATTTAATGCTACTGATGTAAGAAAGAAAGAAAGAAAGAAAGAAAGAAAGAAAGAAAGAAAGAAAGAAAGAAAAGAAAGACTAAACTGCACCACATTCTACCTTTAGGAAGTACAATCTCTGGGACAGGGTATCATGGTAGTTCAGTATAAGAGGCCATTTCTGATCCGTGGTCTTTTCTTTATTTTCAGGATAAAAGGAGTTGTAAAGATTCTGTTAATGAAAGTAAAAAACACAAATTTAAAATATCTATATTTCTAAACAACAAAATAGTAATACTTGGCGATACAAACCTTTTTCTCACTCTCAGGAAGGGCAAGAGAAGGCAGGATCGAAACCATGTGACTTGCAATGGTATGATCCAGCCCATCTTCACGAGGCTCTGGAACCACCAAGCTTGGTGGGGTAAGATTCTGTTCTGATGCAACAACCTAGCAAAAGAAAACATAAATAGGATAACTCCATGGCTGTCATGGATAGCCTGAGCATCAGGATACTCAGAATACCAGCAGAATCCCAAATCTGTCCATTAGCAGAAACAAGGAATATTGGGACCCACCCAGTTTAGGATGGAGTCACTATAAATAATAATAACAACAATAATAACAACAATTTATTATTTCTACCCCACCCATCTGGCTGGGTTTCCTCAGTCACTCTGGGTGGCTTTCAACAGAACATTAAAAACAGAATAAAACTTCAAACATTAAAAGCTTCACTTTTAAACAGGGCTGCCTTCAGATGTCTTCAACAACTATGAAAACTGTTCACTGAGAACTGGGACGGTTATAACTGAGAAAGATCCAGTCCTGTTACTAGTAAAGCAGTTCTCTCCCCATAAGGTCACTTTCCCATGCATAACGTGTGAAGGACTTTTAGCTGCACACAAAACCTTTTTTTAAAAAATGACAACTATTCTTGAATATACAGTGGTACCTCTACATGCGAACGGGATCCGTTCCGGAGTCTCGTTCGCATCTAGAGGTAAACGTAACTAGTGACAGCATGTCTGCGCCCGCGCGTGTCGCTTTTCGCCGCTTCTGCGCATGATGTCATTTTTAGCATCTGCGCATGCGCAAGCGGCGAAACCCGGAAGTAACGCATTCCGTTACTTCCGGGTTGCCGTGGAGTGCAACTTGAACGTGCTCAACTCGAAGCATATTCAACCCGAGGTATGACTGTACTGAAGACTGTGCTTACCTGTTGCAACATGCAATCCAGTATCAAGGCAACAGAAACAATCTCATCAGGGACTGGGTTCAGGAGGTCATTATAATACCTCATGTCTACATCTGTAATCAAAAAGTAATGTTGTCCTTCCTTCGTATATAATATTTGTACCAGTCTGTCATCACACTGAAATTTGTGTGGTCACCAGCAGATGGTGCTAGCATCGCAAAGTGTCATATGAACTACAGTGTATTGACAATCTAGTGTGGGGTTTTCCCGAGAACCAAAGAAGCTTGAGACCAGCAGACCCAGCTCTGAGCAGTATGCAGGCAAGTCCCTGGCCTAGTTTGACCCCAATGACCCTCCGTCCTCATCTCTGCTCAAAGATGGGCCGGCTGGGCTTGGGTTTTCACAGCCTACCAGAACACCTTAAACTCTTGTATTTGGGCATGGGCTTCCTGGGCTGTGGCAGAAGGAGGAAGCATCAGCGACAGTGTTGCTTCATCCTTAGTAGTCGCTGCCATGTCCTCACAGTGGCTGTGGCCTGGAAAAGTCCCCAGAGGAGGCTGGCAGCTCCAGAGTCCATTGCTTGTGGTGTAGTGGTTAAGAGCGGTAGTCTCGTAATCTGGGGAACTGGGTTCGCGTCTCCGCTCCTCCACTTGCAGCTGCTGGGTGACCTTGGGCTAGTCACACTTCTCTGAAGCCTCTCAGCCCCACTCACCTCACAGAGTGTTTGTTGTGGGGGAGGGAGGGAAAGGAGAATGTCAGCCGCTTTGAGACTCCTTAAAGGGAGTGAAATCCAAACTCTTCTTCTTCAGCAGGAGGAAAATTCAGGAATTCCCCCCAAGCTATAGCAGAGATTGGCATAACTGCTTATGGCATCAGCAACAGCACATATGCAGGTGAGGAAGGAGGAGACTGCTTGGGGTTGGAGAGCAGAGATGAGAAGGGGGCAACGCAGAGCTACAAAATCACCATGTGGATGTTCCATGTGCAAGGGGAAACTTGGAAGGGAGGTGGTTTGAAAAAGGAGGGTGACGGCGAAAAGGGGAGGTGCAAATGGGGTTGGAAAATAGTGGTGGCTTTAGAAATGGGGAGGTTAAAAGGAAGATTAGTAATTGCATTGGGTAGGGAGATCTAACCGGTTAAATGGGAGTCTATGCGCAAGGAGGAGCTGCAAAAAAGGGAAGGAGTGGTAGCTTCAGAATTGATGGGGAAGGTAAAAAGTAGCTGCAATGTATGGGAGCAGGAAGATTCAGGTTAGGTGCAAGATGGGTATAAGAAATGGACCTGTAGTTGATGGGAAGAAGGGATATACAACGGCTGATCCTCCATATTTGAGAATATAAAATCTACCCTGAAATAAACAGCAAGTTTTTGACATTCAGTATGCCTTGATGCAGTGAAAAGGGTTAAGAATTGCTTCAAAAGGCATCTCATGACAGAAGTTGGAATTTTCAGGTTCTGGGTGGCAGCCTGAATCAAAACTCATCACCCCACTGCTACCTGCAGAAGGTTTACACATATTTTGCCCTATATCTCCAGCATGTTGAAAAGGAATCACTCTTTTCAATGACAAAGTTTAGGAATAACTTGAAGACACTTCACACATACCTGTTGTTAAAACTGGTGCCGCGGGCTCTTCCGCTGCCTGCTTTCTCCTTGAAGGTGTAGGTGGAGCAGCGGGTGGGACCTTGTGAAACAAAAACATTTATGACAATACAGCCGTCTTATATTCAAATCTTCAACCCAGTTATTGCAGTACTTGAATGAAGTACTTAAACAGGCTGTCAATTTTGCTGCTGGACACTCTTTGTGAATAATGTGATGCAAGGAACTACTGCAGGTTTGAGTCACATAGAGTGCTGGAGGAATCTTGTGATCACCTGGAGGAGAATTTCTGAATTAATGTAGAATTTAGGCTGTCCTTTCCATGACTTAGATGAACCCCCCCCCCTTTCCGATACAATTCACACAACCAGTTTAACCATTTACAAGGCAACCTATAGGCCAAAAGGCATGTCAAAATTAAAATGTCCTTGCCAGCCGACGCGAGGCCATCTGAAATGGGACTAGCTGGCATGCCCTTGGCAAGGAATTCCAGCACCTGACAGCAGCCAAGAAAGCCCTCTCTCGAGTCTCCACCAAATGTACTTCAGGACAGAAAGATGGATATCTCCTGCGGATCTTAAAATCCAGATTTGTATGGGTGAATAACTGCCCACACAGTCACATTGGGATTTGTAGATCATAACCAGTATATTTATTTATGCTTTTGGGAAAAGGACAGGTAGCCAGCTCTGGTCTGGCTTTTGCTTTTTCAACCGGCTAAACCTTATGAGTAGTCAAAGTCATATGGAGAGCCTGTTGTAGTAGACCTGGGCTTTAAACTGTAAAAAGAAGGGTTATTTTCTATGTCCTCAGACTATGTCATAAAGGTAAAGGGACCCCTGACCATTAGGTCCAGTTGTGACCGACTCTGGGGTTGCGGCGCTCATCTCGCTTTATTGGCCGAGGGAGCCGGCGTACAGCTTCCGGGTCATGTGGCCAGCATGACTAAGCCGCTTCTGGCGAA
The DNA here is from genome assembly GCF_964188305.1 of Podarcis bocagei. Classification (NCBI taxonomy): domain Eukaryota; kingdom Metazoa; phylum Chordata; class Lepidosauria; order Squamata; family Lacertidae; genus Podarcis; species Podarcis bocagei. Next base: position 41,271,951 of record NC_138143.1, on the reverse strand, counting down.
CCAGAGCAGCGCACGGAAATGCCATTTACTTGCCCACTGGAGCGGTACCTATTTATCTACTGCACTTTGACGTGCTTTCAAACTGCTAGGTAGTCATACATTACTACAAAATACCTGCCCCACCCAAAAGTCCACCATCTCACCTGATCTTTGGGAGGTTCACTACCTCGAAATGCAGTGAAATATTGCTGAACTGAAGTCTCCTGCTTCCTAAGCCTGTGCAATGTCATAAATGTAGGTTGCTCCGAAGACAAATGGCTATGGCTTCCTGTGTTGTCTATTTCGGTCCCTCCTTATCCATGCCCGACAAAGGGATCCTTTCACCCCCTCCCCCATGCATCTTGAACCCTTGTTCCAGGGAGTCCTTGGGTGGGAGAGGGTGTCTGGCCTCTTCTCACTTCTTCTGTGTTTTGAAGTCAAAAAGCGCTTACATGTGCAGTAGATACATGAGTCTGTGTGTACAGGTATGTGGTGGGTGAGTAAAAAAGGGGGGATTCATGCCCCTGTGGAGCAAGATTTGCTCTACAGTATCAAATGCAGCAGGCTGCTGTGGCATTATTGTGTCTGGCCGAGGTTAGATCGTACGTGGAGCTGAGAATTGTTATAGGGGAATCTCCCCATAGCTCAGACCAAATTGGCTCCTTCTGTAATGTCTCCACTGGTACATTTTGGCACGCAACCCCACAACTGGCAGGGCTCCTATGGATCCTGGCTGTGTGGCTGGTAGTAAGAACGTAAGAACCTGCTAGATAAGGCCAATGGCCCACCTTGCCCAACTTCGGGTTCTCACAGTGGCCTGTGCAAAGCTCAAAAGCAGCACCAGAAGGCAACTCTTCCCACTTGTGATGCCTAGCAACTGGCATTCGTGTACTTTGTGTACTCCTCCCTTCTTTGCCATTTGGGGGGTTTTCTTCTTCTTTACTTGTGCTTGGGTCAGATATAAGTGCCCCAAAGTAGTAGCAGGATCATGGAATTGCCCAGTGACCTGAGAAGTAATGGCTTTCCCAAGACTAATCCATCCAACCATTTTGGCTCTGGACCACACAATTCAAGAAGGACACTGACAAACTGGAGCGTGTCCAGAGGAGGGCAACCAAAATGGTCAAAGGCCTGGAAACGATGCCTTATGAGGAACGGCTAAGGGAGCTGGGCATGTTTAGCCTGGAGAAGAGGAGGTTAAGGGGTGATATGATAGCCATGTTCAAATATATAAAAGGATGTCAGATAGAGGAGGGAGAAAGGTTGTTTTCTGCTGCTCCAGAGAAGCGGACACGGAGCAATGGATCCAAACTACCAGAAAGAAGATTCCACCTAAACATTAGGAAGAACTTCCTGACAGTAAGAGCTGTTTGACAGTGGAATTTGCTGCCAAGGAGTGTGGTGGAGTCTCCTACTTTGGAGGTCTTTAAGCAGAGGCTTGACAACCATATGTCAGGAGTGCTCTGATGGTGTTTTCTGCTTGGCAGGGGGTTGGTCTCGATGGCCCTTGTGGTCTCTTCCAACTCTATAATTCTATGATTCTATGATTCTATGATTCACACTACTGACACTGAACTATCTACCAGATGATGCATATTTATGCAGAAATGTACTCCTATGCACAATTTTACATGGAAATATATCTGCTACCAAGCATGGACGTGGTCTCTGACCTCAGCCTTGCTCTTCTTTTCTACTACGGGGACATTAATAAATTTGGTGGATTTCAAGTAGTGCTGATGCTGTCTTCTCCAGTCCAGGCAGTCATACATCAAACATGCCACAACTTCAAAGAGCTCCGTTCCAAATTCAAGCTACACAAAAGAAAAGAAGGAAATATAAAGACTGGCTTTATAACATGCAGAACAAATAGGAACTCAGCCAACTTCTAAGCAATGAATTATACATGTTATTGAATAACACAACAAGCGTGATTCAGTTTGAATGCATTTTAATATTAATATTATCCCACCTCAAAAAAAAGCCCAGCTTTCCATTATGGGAGGGTTCCTATTTGTTCTTCCACTTACCAGCACATGGCAGTAAATCCATACCGCCAAAGACCAGAATTCCAAGCCAAATGACAACTACAGTAAATGCTTTATCTTTCCATCATCCATTTAAGAGAATGTGGTATACAAGACATATTGTTTTGCAAATGAAGCTTCTGTTTAACCATGCCCAATGATCAGAGATGAACAATGTGGGAGTTACTTCCCTGTGATGCAATTTTGAGTTTGGATTTGATATCCCGCTTTATCACTACCCTGAGGAGTCTCAAAGCGGCTAACATTCTCCTTTCCCTTCCTCCCCCACAACAAACACTCTGTGAGGTGAGTGGGGCTGAGAGACTTCAGAGAAGTGTGACTGGCCAAAGGTCACCCAGCAGCTGCAGGTGGAGGAGCAGGGAATCAAACCCGGTTCACCAGATTACGAGTCCACCGCTCTTAACCACTACACCACACTGGCAATCACACACCCCTATGGAATATGTTGGAATTAACCAACCACATGGCATGCCTAACTGCACTGACGGTTGACAAGGCACATCGGAGATTGGAATGCAAGCCAGGAGTAGCAGACCTCAGAAAAACTATTTCTCTTAGTCAACCAACTGCCACCCAACTGGACACATCTCCAGTTACAATGCTGCATCACCCAAGGGGATATAGACCATCACAAAGAAACAAAGGTTTACCAAATTTCTATCTCCCCCCCCCCTTACTGTATTTTGATTACTACACTAGTCTCCAGGACAGGTATGGGAAACCATTTTGGTGTCAAGTGCCACAGACGGGCCAAATTTGACAAGTGGGTGTAGTCACCCACCTGTCATGATGACACCATACAAACTGACAGCTGGGTTGTCCCAACTATCTGTCAAAATCCCTTGTATAGTTTTGCAAATCTCGCCATGCTTCCCCTTTAAACATTCCATCTTGGAGGCTTATAAGTGGAGTGTGGGAAGACTTGTAAGGCTCTTTAAGCAACTGAATGAGTGAGCTTCTTTCTCCTCTTCCCCACCCTCTGCTGCCTGTTTGGGATGGGTAGGAGGACACAGGAGCCTTTAAACATCTGAGCAGGCAGCAGGACTGAAGGATTAGAGAAAGGAGTCTGTGCAATGCAGACGTCTTTCTACTCGTTGCCACCCGCTCAGATTTTAAACAGAGGAGCACTCTCCCTTCCAGACGGCTCTTGCTTGAACCTCTGCTTTTCAGAGGCTCCAGCACGAGTGCTGGGCTGCTTGAACCAATGAATGATGCATTAAACCCTGTCCTCCCACCAATCAGCTGACAGCACCAGATATATCATTTGATGGGTGTGTGGGTTGGCACTTTTGGGAAAAATGGCTTTGTGGGCCAAAGTGGACTCTCTGGAAGGCCAAGATTCACTATGGGCTGGAGATTCCCCATCTCTGCTCTAGAAAGCCTCAAACTGAACCTTAAGGGTATACTGATCTATAACAATACCTTGGTGAGGGACTATGCTAAACCTCAGGGTTCAGACTAACAGCTATTCCCGCTCCAGAATGAGAAACAAATGTCACACCATGCACTATTGCCCACTTACCCAACACAAATGCTTCTTGTAAGACAACGGGCACAAGAGAATTCCTCCCATATGGCCCGTACTATCCCCAAATCTGATCCAAAGTGTTGGAGAAGGCCTTAGATCCTATTTAGGGGGTGCATGGGCAAGGAGAGCGGGGAAATGATCAATGGCGCAAGGAGAAATCCATGCACTAATGGAATGTTAACCTTAGTGCGACATCAAATATAACCCAATACGCCTAGCCTTTAGTTCAGGGCGAACTCATAGGAACTCAGTTCTGGCACCTCTCAGGTGGACACCATTGCCATTCTAAGAAAATGAGGGTGAATTCTGGCACCACATTTCTAGAAAAATAGCACTGCTACTAACCAACATGTCAGTGTTACTCCAGTCAGCAGGAAAGGAAGACTCATTGACTAGGTGATGGAGTCGAGCTATCTGAAAAAGATTTGATCCTGGTTTCCCACTATTCAGAATTGGTTCCAAATATTTCCAGAAGGTTTTCAGGTCCTTGGCAGCTTTCTGCTTCTTCTTCTTTTCAGCTTCGACAACTAGGGTTGCATGAGCATGGAATTATTTTAGCAGGCAAGTACGCCCATAGCAAATCTTAAACATACTTTGGGCAAAAAGGATTAAGCAACCGTCAGCTCTTTTGCAAAGCCTATTTAATAATCTAAGCTTTGGTCAGATAACATGATACATAGGAATGGATGAATCTGTCAACTTTGGTTTCTTTCGGCTTTGTCGTATTTCCAAGTTCAGTTCTCTACCTTTCCATGACAGCTTTTTTTTGTTAAGTCCTCATGAAAACTGATCAGAATTTTAGTGAGAATTTCTCCTAATTGTGATGGCCTGCTTGGAAGCAGAGGAATGGCAGGAGGAACCAGTTGGGGAAAAGCTCAGAGCCCAGGGAGCGGTGGTGGGACAACAATGAGTGGTCAGAGGGAGATGAGGAAGAGGAGGTGTTGAAAGCTGAAGAGGTAACAGGGCTTAGTGAGCTGGGAGTCTGTGGGAAAGACAAGTCCAGAGGCAGAGGAAGAAGTTGAACCAGGCAAGTGGGAGGAAAGAGGTCAAGAAGCAGAGATGAATCAAGCTGGTGAAGTGTCATGGGTATCTCCCCCTCCTGCTGTGACAAGCTCCCTTCTCCCCAACTCCCAGAAACAGAAGAAGCATGAAACAGGAGGAGCAAAGACAGGCACAGTCTCCGATTGCTGAGGGGGGGGGGAGCCCTGGAGAGGAGGAGACATAGATGGTTGTGGGGAGACAGGGAGTTTTAGTCTTGGCAACTGATTTCATGGAGTAAGACTTACAGGGAATAAGCTGCTGTGCTCATTAGGCCTGACACCCAGTCAGGACTATGCTAATAAAGAGTTAACACCAACTGGGAGCCGTTGGAAATGGCCAGCTCATGTACACATTTTGTAAAGCAATTTCCCCTAATGTAATGTACTTCTTCCTCCTTTCCTGTTTGGTCTATTCTTTTGAATAGGATTTACTCAATTTCTACATTCCTGTCATGAGCTTCATATTAAGAGCTCAAATTTATCTTGCTTGTTTCCCATACCCTGGGCTTTAGTACAGAAGCTGAAACCACAAGTCATTCCCTCCAGCTATTTCCGTAAATGAAGCTATTATTCCCAGTACTAGGTATTCCTGTCATCTGTAATATTGTTTCCCTCCCCCATAGGATTTAGTTTAAAGCTTTCCTGGGCAGGTTTACAAAACTCTTAGCAAATGTGTATTGTTCTATTGTGTCTTTGTATATTTGTTGGAAGCTTCTCAGAATGTCTGAGGCAACCCAGGCAAAAAGACAGGGTACACAAAATTATTATTATTATTATTATTATTATTATTATTATTATTATTATTATGCTAGTATGCACTTGCTAGCTATAAGTGAGTTTGGGGTGGGAGGAAGACGTATCAGTTTGACTCCCCAATGTTTTTCTGCAAGGACTGTGCCCTGTGCCATGATCACCATTACTTATTACTCTTCTGATTCATCCAGAAATGGACTTAACTCAGGAATAAGATACAGATTTTAAAGTCTATTGAAATATCAACAGTATATCTTGGGTTTGGGGTTTTTTCTTCTAACAGCTAATTAAAGCGCTCAAAGTATGCGACAACAAAAATGCCCATCTAAAACAAGAATAAGAATGGTGGATCTTCAGTTTCATATCACATACAACTGCTCATCATCAGCTCACCTTCTGCTTCAAGAAATGGTTCTTCCTGCAGAGCAACTCCTTCCAGGTAGCTCTGGAGTGGCTCATAATTGTCAGAAGAAATCTTAATGACGCTTGCAACATTGATCCCAAGATCGGATAGCACAGGCAGAAGTTGAGGGTAGGGAAAACCACTAATTATGAAATAATACTGAGCACCGTCATCTGGTTCATCATCTGTTCAAAACATCATACAAAGCTCATTGGTTTTATTAAAGCATAATATTGAGAAAGCATCCAAATTGGCAGTTTACATATATATGGTAGATGGCTTGCATATAAGCTATTTTCCATAAATACATCTATTACAAATCCTGCTTTTCAAATGCATGTAACCTTTGAAGACTTACAGTTTGGACTGTATCATATGCAATTTATAAGGGGAATGGGTGTAACTCAGGAGGGGGAAGGGAGGCAGGGAGAAACCCTTTTGAAATAAGGTTATTAGTGTGCAACTATTTAACTAACATTTAGTGTTTGGAGAGAGTTGATAACTGTATGTCCTGCCCAAGTAGTATCATTCCCTTTGTTGTCTTCAGAAAGGCATTTCCAAGGAATTTTTTTCCTGCCAATGCTGGAATGTGCTGCCATGGAATGGATGAAAGAGGCAGTAAAGGGATCCCTTATTTTATTTCTGAGGTGTTTCCCAGCAAGCATTGCCAAAGCTATAACCGACAGGTGACATTTAAAGGGTTATACCATATTGAGATTCACTGAGCAAGCAATGGAAGGCAACATGGGGGTGGGGGAGCATCCCATCTCCTTTCATGTGAGCAGGAAATGGGAACAATTATCCAAGGAAAACCCTGCTCTTCCTATGCCTGCTTACTCAGAACCTGAAATGCTTCTGGATACACATCATCTTCTATTACTAAGTACAAGAATTGTTTCTGAATGAGAAGAAGGTTCTTTGCCTGTGTGCACAAGGCAGTCACAAAGAGAAATGAAAGACCTTTTCTACTATTTACAGGCAAATTTTGCAAGCTGTGAGCCTAAACATGCTTTGCTGAATGCTAAGTTCCTCTTGAAACTAGCAGGGCAAATTTCTAAAAATATGTGAAATCTAAAAGCAAAGATCAAAAGGATTTGCTTAATCGTCATTTACTGTCTTCATATATTCTATGTTTGCTGGCTTCCTGTAATTTAATTTATTACATTCTACTATCATGTCTCATATGCTTGGGCTCCTGAGAATGCCAGGATTAGCCACAGCTTCCTCTTAGTGTGAATCAGTCTGAAGTCCTGAATCTGTAGTTCTTTTGACATGAAGCATATTTGTATTTTACACACCGATGTATTTGTCAAGATCATCTTCTTCTCCACGTCGTTTAAGTTTGGTGTCTTTCTTAATGGTAGCTGCTGACGCACTCGGTGACTCGGGTCCCTTCTTCTTCCCTTTGCCTTTGGCACTGGGAGGTTTCTCCTTTTTGCCGCCTTTCCCTTTCCCTTTCCCCTTCTCATCTTTCTCCTTGTCCTTGTCCTCGGTTGTCTACCAAATTAGATAAACTACATGCACATCTTATGAAAAACAACAGGGGGAAATATTACATTGGCGTAATACAATCATTTGTACTCCTATCTGAGGCAGCTGGCTCCAAATCTAGTAAGTGTCCTGAAAACGAAAAATGAGTCCCTTTCCACCCCCTTGCTCCTTCCTACTGAAGCATCCCTGCATGGTGCAGGAACATAGCTGTCAACTTACAGATTTGAAAATAAGGGACCAGCAGCCTCGAAAATAAGGGACCAGCAGCCAAAATAAGGGATTTTCCAAGCACAGGTATGTTCAACTTCTGAGCCCCTCCGAGCCAAAGGCAGAAAGCCCAGCCAGCAGCCAAACGAAGCCTCAAGCGGTGGTTCCCACAGCGCAGCAACCCGGCAAAGGGGATGCAGCAAGGAAAACCACCGTCACCTCTCCGCTGGGAAGCGCTGAGCAAAGGCGAGTCCCCAGGCAACGCAGCCGATTTGATTGGCACAAGGCATGCAAGCTCCACCCCCCAGTCGTTCTTAGACTCCTTATTGGGTGAGCAACGCAGCCAAGCAACACAGTTGGAGCCTCCCTCCTCCCTGGCCGGCATGGAGGGAGGGAGAGGAGCTGCTTCCTTTGAAACCCGGGAAATTTAAGGGACATCATCAATAAGGGACAGCAGTGGGACACGGCGCTGGGATAAGAGACTTTCCTGCCAAATAAGGGACAGTTGACAGCTATGTGCAGGAAGGAGAGTTTACTGCACAACACACTTCTCCCTCACCCTAATGCCCTCCAGGATACTCGCTATAACCTGCTGGAGCCCAAGCAGGCAACTTCCTTCTTTTCCCTATGATATTTTAGTTTCCTTCTCACAACTCAACGAATACTTTGACGTTCCACACACCCTGACAACTCAGATTCTTCTCAGACCATTTAAAATACCCCCCATTTTAACTGGCAATGCTTCCAAACGAATAGTCATCCAAACACTCAAGTTTGCTACTAGTCAGAGTGGCTACATTTTTATTCTGCCCTTCCTCAAGGGAAGTATCTCTGCTTCCACTTTATGGCTTATATCTAATCAGGGAAGGCAGGCACTCTGGCACTGGAAGAGGCAAATAGTTATAAGATAGCAATGTTATTATATTACTCAAGTCAGCCCATCAGTCCATCCAGCCCACTACTGCCTACCCAGGCTGGAAGCTGCTCTTCCATTCTCAAAGGTCTTTCTAAACCATGGGTGAAAACTCATGTGAAAACACCAGGCAGGCCCCACAAATAACCCAGAGATGCATTTTAAATAAAAGGACACATTCTACTCATGTAAAAACACGCTGATTCCCAGACTGTCTGCGGGCCGGATTGAGAAGGCGATTGGGCCAGATCCGGCCCCCGGGCCTTAGTTTGCCTACCCATGGCCTAAGCCAAGGTCTCCCTACATCTGAATCTTTAATAAATTTCTGGCCAATTTTAATCCCATAACATGTTGTCATGAGTCATTATTCCACCAGGGAGTCGCCGGGGGTTGGGGGCAGGGGTCTCTGCCTGTCCACGCAACGCTAAACTGCATTTAAGCTAGCAGGAAAATCCACTGGCAAAGTAACCTCCTCGCCCCTTGCTTCAGGGTTTGTTGTGACCAGGGCAGGATTGTACCCTGGGCTGGCATGATGTTGGGCCATTTCTCTGGGCTTGCTTGAGGAATGTGTGTGTGTGTGTGCATGCGCACTTTAGATCTGGCAGATGCATGCCTGAACATAATACACCTAGTTTCATTCCGCTGTACTGGGCAATTTCTGGCATCTTAAGTGTTGCCTTGCCAATGGCACTCCTTTTCTGTCAAAATCACTTAATACCACCTCCCAAGGCCCTTCAGCCTCCCAGGAAAGTTAGGACCGCTGCCTAAACAGTAACAACAGCAAGAACAACTAAAATTAAACTCAGTTTAAATAAATGCAGAGTACTAATGAATACCACAGATAAGCAAAGTTAGAAAAATATAACCCATCTCTGAATGCAACAAAAAATAATACAGATTGCTATTTCAACAAATTGCTTATGTTTCAAGTGGTATTTTGTTTCGCATTTGACTAAAAGTACAATTTGTTATGTTTCAGCTCTGAAGTCCATTGAATTCAATAGGACTTACTCCCAGGTGATCCTAAAATACCTTCTTTTCAGCAGCCCTTCTCTGCAGGTCCTTCTGTTTAATGCAGAGCATCTGATATTTAATTAACTTTCCAATCAGAGTTACGGGAAGTGCTTCTCCATTACTGAGAATGATTTTTGCCACCTCTAACACCTGCAAAGAGAAAGCGAATGATTACTGCTTCAGTACGAAATTCAGTATATGTGGTGTCCTGGAACAGGAGACATAAGCATACTGGTTAAAGATAGGGAATGAGGAATAGGGATGTACCAGTCTGGTTTGCAAGTCTGGCCTGTCTTCAAAGGTAAGGAAAATCAGCTATAGAGCCTGTTCCAATCCCTCTGGAAAGGCTGTAATTCACCAATAGCAACCTGGGCAAAACAGGTTGGCAAATTTTGGTGAGTGTAGCAAACAGAAGTGTGAACCTGCCATATTTGACCTGGTGCAAAATTACACCATGGATGTGGATGTAATGGAAGCACAGATGCTTAGAACATGGGACAACGATATGCCCATGATGCAGTCCCATTCCAGTACAACAAGCACTATTGGTTTAGCATTCAAGCGGTGTTCATAGATTCCACCATACCTTCAGGTTCAGATTTCAGGTATGATATGGTGCTGCTATAACATAGCTATTTTTAAGTACAATTTGTTCAGATGGTAAACCAACAATGGGAACCTTGCTATTATTTGTACCTGCAAACACAAATGGAAACTAACCAATGGCAGTTTCAGAAATACTTTCGGGTACTAGAGTTTCCATCCGGGTACAATTTCCCCCTTTCTTGTTCATACTGATTCTGCTGGTGTGTAGCCTAATTGGGGTGGAATAAGGTTATTGAATTTTCTTTGGGTGATGACAGCAGTAAGAACATATGGCTACGTTGTCCAGATGTGTGGCATTGACAAGCTGTTTTATGACTATGTTTTTTACAGCTTGTTTCCACCAAATTTCATATAACTTACTAACATCTGGGATCTTTTCCTTACATTCACATAACCACTTAAAAACAACAACATGACACAAAAACTCATCAATAGTTTTTAGAAGAAAGAGAGGTGTTGCATGATAGTGACTCTTCAAACGTTCTTCCAAGGTTGAAAGTGTTTCTAAGGAAGACTTTATATAAAACATTTCTCTAATTTTCTTTTTAAGCATACTGGATCTATTTATAGCTTTTGAATGAATGAGGTGTTACTCCACAGTTCTGACATCCTCTCATACCCTCACACCTCTGGAGAAATTGCACTCTACTGCATATGGTGTCGATTTTGCTTTCACAGGTATGGACGACTGTTTTTTCTGCATGTCGATATGTTGTCTGAAGTTGGCAGGCTTCATGTTGAGAATGCAGTCAAAGGGCTTCACTCTCGACAAATGCAAGGGCAGAGAAAGATGCTATGTAGTTCCCAGCCTGCAGCTGCTAGGGTTCATATGGTGAATGAGGGAGAGTCACTTTCGCTTTGTACCATCAACTGCAGGCTGCACTGGAACTGTGTAAAGGATTAATAGTTTTGGAGGACTTAAACAAGTCAGAAAAGTTGGAAACCTTCTAAATGATATCCTAAATGCAGCAAGTTTTCACCAAAGGGTATCAACCCTTTGGTGGGCATTACTTTGGGTATAAGAAAGCAAGGGGAAAGAGCCAGGTCTCACTCTCCTGAGCATGGAGAGTGTAATTAAAGTGATAATTACAGGTGCATCTTTCCATGGTTAACTGAAACATGAGCACAACTCCTAACATATTTATATCTACTCTACAGTGGTGCCTCGCAAGTCGAAATTAATCCGTTCCGCGAGTCTCTTCGTCTAGCGGTTTTTTCGCCTTGCGAAGCAACGCTACTAGCGGCTTAGCGCTATTAGCGGTTTAGCGGCTATTAAAGGCTTAGCGGCTTAGCGGCTAAAAGGCTATTAGCGGCTTAGCGGCTTAGAAAAAGGGGGGAAGCGAAAAAAATGCAAGACTCGCAAGACGTTTTCGTCTTGCGAAGCAAGCCCATAGGGAAATTCGTCTTGCGAAGCGCATCAAAAAACGGAAAACCCTTTCGTCTAGCGGGTTTTTCGTCTTGCGAGGCATTCGTCTTGCGGGGCACCACTGTAATTGACTTCTGGAGGGCTGGGTGCGAGCGTGGTTCCTGTTAACTAAATTTATTTTTATTATTATAAAGTAACACTGTTTATTATTCTTAGGACAATGCTGGATTAGCCTGCACTAGGACCAGAGGGCCAATGATTCAGGAAGGAGATGCAGATACCACTATGCGCTATAGCAGTGTAGAGAAGGAACATCAGGTATTAATAATACTAGTGGCTTGTCTGTAGTCTTAAACCTGAAGATGCTTTGAAGGAACACCAGGTTGGTTAATGGGATCCAGGAAAAGCATGCCAACCTTGCTCATGTGACTGAGACCTGGTGGCCTTCTACAGTCCACTGCACCTAGAGGAGTGCCAAACAAAGAGAAAGAAAAAAATGTACCAGAAATTCTAAACAATTATTTGTTTATGCCCTGGAAGCTCAAATCTTGCATGATGACTTTATAGAGTCCAAATCTATACAAGTCCAGTTGTGCGTTGTGTGCCTTGAAGCTGTCTGTCTTGCTTTGGACTCCAAAATAAGTGCAGATGTGTGAAATGACGTATGAAGTAGCACTTAGCTGCTCACCATATAACATCCTGACACATCATTGCTTACCCTTAGTATGTTGACTAGAAATGGTATAGTGTACACTATTCTACATCCAGCGTCTCATAAAAAAATGTTTCAAGGTTTTCTTCGGTACCAGCTGCAAAGCAAACAGCCCCAACCATGAAAGCATTCTCTTCCAAAGAGACAAGAGATAGAAAAGTAACCAAAGCAATGGTAATTAAAAATGCTTTCACTCACCTCAGTATACAAAGGCGGTTCTTTTTCTTTTTCCTTTTCCTTTTCTTTTTCTTTGCCCTTTGGTTTGCTTACTTCTCCACTTGCCATGATCTGTAAAACATATATAATGTAATGAACAAAGACAAGAGAATTAATTTTCTGAATTTATTTTATGCTCCCCTAGGTTTGTAATAGGGACACGGGTGGCGCTGTGGTCTAAACCACTGAGCCTCTGGGCTTGCCGATCAGAAGGTCGGCAGTTCAAATCCCTGCGACGGCGTGAGCTCCTGTTGCTCGGTCCCAGCTCCTGCCAACCTAGCAGTTCAAAAGCACGACAAAGTGCAAGTAGATAAATAGGTACCTCTCTGGTGGGAAGGTAAACGGCATTTCTGTGCACTGCTCTGGTTTCTCCAGAAGCGGCTTAGTCATGCTGGTCACATGACCCGGAAAAACTGTCTGCGGACAAACGTCGGCTCCCTCGGCCAGTAAAACAAGATGAACGCTGCAACCCCAGAGTTGTTCGTGACTGGACTTAACTGTCAGGGGTCCTTTACCTTTAGGTTTAGGTTTATAATACTCACGACATCCTCAGAGTGAGATGTGTTGCTTAATGTAGACTACTTTAGCTGAGTCTGAAGACTTGGGGAAAGGTAAAATTTACCTTTTTTAAAATTCTGACTAGCAAGCTCCTATGCCATATCACAATCTGGTTTTGAAACTCAAAAATGGCTTATCATGTGCATGCCCAATGATCCTTTGCGCAAACAGAACTGGTTTTGCTACTCCTTAAATCCCTAGCCTAATCTTCTAAGGAGAGTACATGTATTGAACTCTAAGTTAAGTATATTGAACTCTACATGGCTTATAAACATGCTGCATGTTGGACATTTAAAACTATCCTGACCAAAGTCTTACACTACTGCTAATAAAGCTCTTGTAAGGTATAGTGTCAAGACTCAACAGGCTTCTTGCTCCCAGGTTTCCACTCAGATATCTGACAAAGCAAAGGGGGTAAAACAGCTTTCAATTTCCTTCCTCCAATCCAGTTTCAAGGGATGCAAATGAGCCCCAGGGTGATTCCTCTCAATCCAGCTACATCTAGTCTTTATATTCTGCCTCCCTGTCAATGCCCACGTCCTTCTCCTCCAGCTTATTCTGAGACTCATATCCCAGGAGACCAGGAAGCACATTTCCATCCCGTGGCAATGGGATGACCATTATTTGACATCACTATTGGTCATAGGTAGAGATGCATTCTCGTTTCAGTTTTAACCCCAGCATCCACACCCCACCTCTCACCATTATAAATACCAAATACCTGCGCTAATGTTCCTTCCCAAGTCACCACGCTAAAGAGCCTCCGCATTGGCACCTGCACAGCAAGAGACAGGGCCTTTGTGTGGAGTTCATCCTCGGTTTGTTCCCCAACAACCATTGCGATACTGGGAATCCAATTTTCCTATCCCAAAAACAAACAAACAAATTTTACATTCAAGAAGTATAGACAACTACTCTCTTACCACCAGATGGCAATATTATACTGCAAAATAATTTTCTTAATGTATTTGACACTAGCAAAATTCAGTGACAATTCTCTGTATGATTTAGACATACATGCTTGCATTGGTTGTGAAAATAATATGAAGCAAAGTTTCAAATTTATAATTTCTTACACACTTAGAAATGTATGGCAGATCAAAACACACTTCAGAACAAATGGAATTTTATATTAATAGCTGCAAAGGCAATGACAAGCTACGCTTTTGAAATGATTGCTCAAATATGACCTTATATTTTCCATCAGGATATATACGGTAAGCTGTTAAATGCTAATGGTTTCCAAACAGAGCTGTCATATTTGCCAATTCTTACTATCCTTTGTCTGCACTTCAAATACACCTAATTATTTAACTCCTATTTTTGAGGTCCACCCAAAATACTGAAACCGGCCACAGCAAAATTCAAACCTAAAGCCATTATGCTAGATTTCCAAATAAAAAAGAGGGCCTCAGTGATGTAAGACAAGAGCTTGACAGTGTGGAAAGTAATCAGGATTGTCCTTGAGTTGCTATCTGTAAATGGCCCTTCTTTCAATTAATACCCATCTCCAGTGTTAGCCAATAAATACACTTTGTTAGTCTTGCTTATTAAAGGGCTGCTTGAAAGGTTGGCAGGACCATTATGAAATTAATGGGTAATGACCTTAATAATAATGTATCAATAATGTATCAAGCCATCGTACATTTCACAGTTGTCAATAATAAAGTCCAGCAGCATTTGGGGTGCCAAATGTGACCTTCAGCAACTCTGCCACATTCCACACAAATTACTGAACTGTCTTCAAGGCTAAGATACTAATGATCCTTTTAATAAGAAATTGACTGAGCAGTGGCTGATACGGTATCACTACATCAGCCTCTGTCAGCATCTCCTTTAAATTAGCTGCACAGCTGTCCTCTGGATTTACAGGGGCTTGAGGGAAGAGCAGAACGTGGCATTTATTTTATTTAGGATTTTTCATTTATATATATATATAAAAGCACAATAAAGCAATTAAGCAGAAATCAATGTAATATTAGTTGCAACTGAATTATGTCCCAATAATTTCCGTTGGATATGAAACTATCAGGCACTGTAGATAACCCTAAGAAGGGCAGTAAAGCTGTGAAACTAGTGACTTGCTTAACTATGCTGACTAGTCACTTTAAAGCATTAGGCTCATCTAAGCTCTGGTTATCCCAGTAGTGATGTATGGAAGTGAGAGCTGGACCATAAAGAAGGCTGATCGTCGAAGAATGGATGCTTTTGAATTCTGGTGCTGGAGGAGACTCTGGAGAGTCCCATGGACTGCAAGAAGATCCAACCTCTCCATTCTGAAGGAAATCAGCCCTGAGTGCTCACTGGAAGGACAGATCCTGAAGCTGAGGCTCCAAGACTTTGGCCACCTCATGAGAAGAGAAGACTCCCTGGAAAAGACCCTGATGTTGGGAAAGATGGAGGGCGCAAGGAGAAGGGGACGGCAGAGGACGAGATGGTGGGACAGTGTTCTCAAAGCTACTAACTTGACCAAACTGGGGGAGGCAGTGGAAGACAGGAGTGCCTGGCGTGCTCTGGTCCAGGGGGTCACAAAGAGGTGGACACAACTAAACAACAACAAAAGTCTACTGTTTGCAGGTGGGCTTAGAAATGCCTATTGCCACAAAGGACCAGTCTGCTCATGAATTTGTGGCTGAAACAAAATCTGATCTGAGGATCTCACGGCTTATTTTTTTATTCAGTGTATTTAAAATACATGAACCCACCCCCGCCAAATGAAGAATCCAGGGAACTATAGTTTGCTAAGGGTGCTGAGAATTGTAGCTCTGTAAGGGAAAATACAATTCCCAGGGTTATTTAGGTGAAGTGATGTGCTTTAAATGTTTGGTGTGCTCTTGTTAGTCTCAGACCAAAATGATGCATTAGCTCCTTGCTCAAGGCTGAGTATTGAAACCTGTCCAAGGATCAAAGAAACTTCAAGGGCTAAGCAGCCAGTGTGGTATAGTGGTTAGTGTGTTGGACTAGGACCTGGGAGACCCGGATTTGACTCTCCACTTGGCCAGGAAGCTCACTGGGCAACCTGGGGGTCAGTCAAGGCCTCTCAGACTAACCTACACCTCACCGGGTTGTTGTGCAGGTGGAATTAGGAAGCAAGAGAACCAGGTAGGCCACCTGGGGGAGGGGGGAAGGTGAAATATAAATGCAAATAATAACATAAATGAAATAATCCTTTATTGTACACCACCTTGAGCTCCTTGGAGAAAATGAGGGGTGTAAATGTGCTAAATTCCACTTTAAATTCCACCAAGGATAAGCGTAGGGCTCGCCTGGGCTACAACACATCACATGCCCTTCCTTCAGTGTAAAACGCACTAAACAAAGAGGGAGACTCTGAAGCAAAACTAGGATCTCTAGCACAGGTGAGCTCAAGTGAAGCTTGTGCATGTGTGTGTATGTGTGTACATATATATTTGTGTACATGTGTGTGTATCTGTGTATATATGTGTGCATATATGTTTGTGTGTGTGTATGTGTGTGTGCACATATATGTCTATGTGTGTACAGGTGTGTGTATGTGTATATATGCAATGCTTTTTTCTGGGGGCGACGCAGGGGTACGCCTACCCCTAAGCATTTTGTGAATCTTTGTACTTTTGTCCATTTAATGTTATTTATTTTCCCCAATTTGAACTATAAAACGGTGGTTTTCTTGAGTCAAAATGAGAGTACTCCTAAACAATTTTTAAAGAAAAAAAGCACTATATGTGTGTGCAAATATGTGTGTATATGTTTGTGTCTGTGTACATATGTGTGTACGTTTGTTTATGTGTGCATATATGTGTGTGTACGCGTATATGTCTGTATATATGTTTATGTATACATATGTGTGTGCACATATATATGAATGTGTGTGTGTGTATGTGTGTCTCCCTGCCCCACCCCAACCAACACACCTCCTCTGTGTATCTGTGTGTACATTTGTGTGTGTGTATGTGTGCATATATTTGTGTGTACATGTATATGTATGTTTGTGTTTACATATGTGTGTGCATGAATATATTATGAATGTGTGGGTGGGTGTACCCACCACACCCCAACCAACACACCTCATCTGTGTATCTGTGTGTACCTTTGTATGTATATATGTGTGTGTGCATATATGTGTGTGTACACATATATGTGTGTATATATGTGTTTACATATGTGTGTGCACATATATATGAATGTGTGTGTGTGTACACGTGTGTCTCCCCGCCCCACCCCAACCAACGCACCTCCTCTGTGTATCTGTGTGTACGTTTGTGTATGTTTGTGTGTATGTGTGTGTGTGCATATATATGGGTGTGTGTACACGTATATGTGTGTCTATACGTTTGTGTGTACATATATGCGTGTACACATATATATGAACGTGTGTGTGTGTGTACACGTGTGTCTCCCCGGCCTCCCCCCCCCCCCAAACGCACCTCCTCTAACCGGGCGGACACCAGCCCAGCCTCCCAGTTCTTGGAGCCGGTCCCGGTGGGCGCCGAGGCCGCGCTGCCGCTCTTGGGCCGCTTGGGCGCCATGGCCACTTTCCCCGGAGGGAGAGGAAGAGGCCGAGCGGTCGCCTTGGCAACCAGAAGCGGGCCGGCCCTGCGCGCATGCGCCCAAAGAGCCGCCGCCGCCGCCGCCGTCGCCATGGCAACCCCAGCGCCTCCTGGCCTGCGGGCGAGGCCTGGCAGTTACAATTATAATTATTAATCCAATGGGCGTTAATTCACGGCCCCACGTATTTATTTGGCGCCACTGACGAAAATCCGGATTAATCCGTGTTTCTCAGCATCCTTTTCCCCTACCTCGGCTCGCAGTTTTTCTTTGAAATGGGCATAACCTTTTGCTCACGTTTGGATCTTGGGAAACCTGCCTTGGGGGGGAAATCCATCCTGTGCTTCCGTGGTCGTGCGCTTTTACTAAATGATAATAAAAATACCCGTCAAAATGTTGCGCTTCAGTGTTTGCGTGTGTCCTCACAGTCTTAACAGTGCATAGGACTGCAATCCTGATGATTCTTCAAAAATGTGTGTTACACTATGTATTGCAACTCTCTCTGTGCGTGTAAAATAATGGATCAATAATAATGATAATAATAATAATAATAATAATAATAATAATAATAATAATAATAATAATAATAATAATAATAATTTATTATTTATACCCCATCCATCTGGCTGGGTTTCCCCAGCAACTCTGGGCGGCTTCCAACAAAACACTAAAATACAATAACCTATTAAACATTAAAAGCTTCCCTAAACAGGGCTGCCTTTAGATGTCTTCTAGAAGTTTGGTAGTTATTTTTCTCTGCCTGCATTTTTGCGCTCTTCTTGGGCATGGCTCTGGACTCTCCTTAGGGACATGGCTTTGGGGCTGTCACATTGAACTCCTGCACATAAAATGCACCACTAAGCTTAACGCATGATCCTATTACACTGAGACAACTCAAGATATGATATTGAAAAAATATAGAGGGGGAAAGTGTATCATCAGGCACTTCGAAGGTTGGGCAGGCATATTAAAGGCAGCCTCAAAAGGGAAAATGTATATAAATCACATAACCTGACATTACAATACATAATATTATTTGAAAGCATAGCGCATCCACTCCATGTCCACCTCTGAGGATAATGGCAAAGATGTACCTGGTCTTTGTCCTTCACCTGGAGTTTGTACCAAAGGTGCAATCTCTTCAGCCACTGCAGGCTAATAAGTGCAAGATCAGAGGCTTCTCACTAGATGCCCAGCATTTCAAGGGTGCTCTCACCTTTCCCACCAGTGTAGAGCAAAGTTTCTTTAGGGTATTTATTTTATTTTATTTTATTTTATTTTATTTTATTTTATTTTATTTTGTACAGTCCTTTCAACAGAAGACTTTACATCCAAAATAAACCAGAATACAAGCAAAAACATGACTCCTATATTTTCATTTGTACCAAATTCTTCCCAAATTCCCTTGTTTTTCTATTCTTTAATGTTAGTCTTCTTCTTTTAACTCCTTGTTCTTAGCCTCTTAAATCACCTATGTATCCTTAACAATTTTCCAAGTATTGACCCGTGCCTCCCTCCCCCCGACCCATTGCTTCCCTTCACCCATGTGCGATCTTCTCTACATAATATTGTTTCTTGTTGTGTTAATTAAAGTTCTATTTATTGTTTTGTGTGTGATATCATCTTGTATCCTTGCGCACTTTAGCTATTGCATATTAAATTTGAGCTCCAATCCCAGTTCTTTCCCTATATTCCTTTACACACTCCCACTCTTGGTAAATTTCTTGATTAGAACAGCCTCTAATTGTTGCCGTTAATTTTGCCATCTCAGAAAATTCACAAATTTTAGCTCTCCATTCTGATAGTTCTGGTATTTTTTTCTGTTTTCCGTTTTTTTGCCACTAGTAATCTAGCCGCTGCTGCTGTGTATAGGAATACATTCCTTTTGTCCTTGGGAATGTCACTGGATTTTAAGCCCAGCAAATATGCTTCTGGCTTTTGAAGATTGAACTCTTAAATATATTTTTAAGCACTTCATGTACCACTATCCAAAATTGCTTAACCACCTTGCACCCCCACCACATATGATACATTGTTCCTACCTCTGATTAGCATTTCCAACAGAGATTTGAGAATTTTTCATAAATCTTTGCTAATTTTACTGGGGTAAGATACCAACGGTACCACATCTTCATTAAATTTTCTTTTATCAGATAGCAAGCTGTAAAATTTATATCAATTTTCCATAGCCTGTGGAGAGCAAAGTTTCATAGCTTCTTCAGTATTTTACAGATTAGGCTCTGGAGAAGTATGTGACTCCTTGCACAACCCAGGTATTTAATGTTGTTCTTAATCATCATTATAATTATATGCTATCTGCAGGTTTAGACACTGCAATGTTAAATTATCTGTCTGCCCCATTCGTGTAGAATGTGGTGGGGGTGGTTGATTTTTATATCAAAAAGGGACACTTGGGTGAAGGGAGCTGAACTCTTGATCCTCCCCATAGTCAATCACTCAGACATACACACACCTGCCCAGCCTGCCTTGTATTGGACGCAGGCTGGGGGAAAATGCTGGCTGGTCATGGAGAGCAAAGGTGAATATGTTACACACACACCCCCCAATCCCTTTTATACATGAACAGAGCAGAAACTTGATTAAATAGATGTGACTGTCACCACTCCATCAAGTTCAGCCTATATACTTCGCACTAGTTCAACGTACAGGAAACTTTGGCTTGACCTCAGTGTAGTACTTTCATTAACGGACCAGAAAAAAAAGGAAGTAGAAAGAAAAAGAAGGCTTTCCTTCTATATTATGGACCAAAGTCTACCATCGTTGGTTTTTTCTTTCTTTTTGGGGGGTTATGCTTGAAGTGTTTCTCCAAGACACTAGTCCAAAATCAATAGCAGGTTGGTTAGGTCTGAATTTGAAAGCTGCAGTTCCACACAGAAGGAAGCTGGGAAGATTTGCCTTATAATGTCTCTAACAAATTACAAATCCAAATGGGATTTACGTGAAACCAGTATTCTGGAGCTCTTGGCATGTCTTGGAAGAAGAGTGAGCAAACTGAACTCGCACAATAGTGTTGGAGCATGACCTCAGCCTGGACGCATACTGTGCAGTGACTTGGAGGTCTGCACAGGTGTGGGCAAGCTACGCTCACTCTCTGGCCGAAATCACATTCCAAATATTACCATATGTTCCCACACGGAGACGAAAGAAGAGAGAGGATTGCTGCTTGGGAGAGAGCAGGAGAGCTGCCAAGATAAAGAATTCATTACAGGGGAGTCATGTTGTGATCTTACACTGGAGACAAGTGAAATATTTTGTGTGATTTAACATTCTGTGAAAATATCCCAAAACACATGCTTCCCCCCACCTCTACCCCTAGCTCTATTATACCCATCTGGCTGCTCAGAGCCAGGAATCTTTATTTAAATTTCAAGCAAGCCTTGAAATGTTGCTCTTTGCTGAATTATTGATTCAGTCCAAAATTTCGGCTGGGAGGATACTGCCCTTCCCTGTTCATTCAAGTGCCTGAGCTAGTAGCAACCAAACGCTTTTAGTCAAGTACAAATGGGGAGGAGAGATAAACTGTGTGCAAAAAGAAAGACGAAAAGAAAGGAAGAAGGGAAAGGAAAGGAAAGGAAGAAGGGAAGGTCACCTAAATAGTTGGATGAACCAGTCCTTTAAAAAAGCTGGAGGATGGAAAATTTGACCAGAAAAGGTAGTAGATTTAAAAGATGGTTGGGAAATTTCAATTGCTACAAAATACAGCCACCTGGCTACTGGTTGGATTTGGGCAACTGGAGCATATGGCACCTATATTGCTCTAGCAATATAATTGCCACCCCCAGGCCCCAATTTAAAGTCCAGGTGATGTCCTTTAAAGTCTTGAGCAGGTTGGCACCAGACTACCTAAAGAGCTGCCTGCACCTGTATCAACTGGCCTGTACCTTAAGATCTGCTCTGAAGGCTTTACAGCAACAGTTAGGTTGGCTGGCATGTAGAGCAGGGCCTTCTTGTCAGTGGCCCCACAGTTATGGAAATCAAACTAACATCCGATCAGGAAGGCCCCTCCCTCAGTACATTTATACAGGCCTTGAATATAAACTTTCATGTCATGGTCTCTAGTGGCTAACCATAAACTGCGCTATAGAAATGATTTTGTGTGCCTGGTTTTTGTATGTAACATATGCTAGGCTATTTTTTATTTGTATGCTGGTTTTTGTGAAGTAGATGTTCAAAATTACATTTTATTGATGATGGGTAATATCCAATTAAGGCATATTCGGAGTAGAGCCAGCCACTGAAATCAATGGACTTTGAGTGAAGGCATAGTCTGAAATACATCAGTGTACTGGGATCTTAAGTCTTCTCAGCCAGTGTCTCTGGAAAATAGGATTGTGCATGTCATTTTTAACTTTTTGAAATAGGCTTACAGATTTAGTGTCTACATTGATGTACCAACACACTGAACACCCTTTATTCAGTGTCTATTGGTATATCTTATTATTCAGTGTCTATTTAATAAGTGTTATCAATAGCTGCCAGGGAATTATATTTGAGTTGCATATTTTATGTATGTATAGTATGCATATTACTCAAAAGAGGTTTACACTCTCTATGAAATTTAATGTCAAGGCACAACTAAGAATATTTGACTTGACATTAATTGACAGTTGTTATTTGACAGTGTTTGCCATACGACACGCAGGAGCAAATTGGCATTTGACTGCTTTTGACAGATGATGTGTAGTAGCAATTGGCAATATTTGATAGCTGACATGTGAGAGCAGTCAGCAAGTTTCTGGCAGCTGCCATGCAATAGCAGCACTCAGTAAACAAATATCAGCTTTTGAACCAGGCTTCCTTTCAGCCAAGCAAACCTCTGCTTTAAAAGAAGGCTAAAACTGAGCAAGCTACATTTGGAAATTGCATTTTGATAACTTGTGGAATTTCAGCATTTTCTAAATCCCATAGCTGATGCAGACCTCCATTTGAACCCTGTTCTTTGTAAGCAGCTTTCCCCACGTTAACCGGATTTGTTTCATGTTAAGATGGCAATTTCAGCAGCAGCAGCAAAGCTTATTTCCTTTTCCTTAAAAGCCAGGCAGTGATGCTAGAGTTGATGCGCCAGAAGAGTGTGCTGCAAGCCTCTGCTTGGGAGTTGCTTTCATGCACGTCATTCTGGAGCCCCAGGAAAGCCTTTTTTCTGTCCTGTTGTTGTTGTTGTTGTTTAGTCATTTAGCTGTGTCCGCCTCTTCGTGACCCCCTGGACCAGAGCACGCCAGGCCCTCCTCTCTTCCACTGCCTCCCGCAGTTTGGTCAAACTCATGCTTCGAGAACACTGTCCAACCATCTCGTCCTCTGTCGTCCCCTTCTCCTTGTGCCCTCCATCTTTCCCAACATCAGGGTCTTTTCCAGGGAGTCTTCTCTTCTCACGAGGTGGTCAAAGTCTTGGAGCCTCAGCTTCAGGATCTGTCCTTCCAGTGAGCACTCAGGGCTGATTTCCTTCGGGATGGAGAGGTTTGATCTTCTTGCAGTCCATGGGACTCTCAAGAGTCTCCTCCAGCACCAGAATTCAAAAGCATCCATTCTTTGGCGATCAGCCTTCTTTATGGTCCAGCTCTCACTTAGTTTTGTTAAAATAAAGACATAATCCCAAGTTTGTTATAATGGCAGGAAAAGCTTGCTAGCTTTAAGTTTAACGTAACACTGTATCTATTGTCTGTGAACTGGTTATGTTTTTCCGTTTGATTGAAATGTTACAACCCAGTCCTTGGGAAGAATTTAGCATGCCTGAGCCCATTGGGTCAGTGCTATGGATAGCTCAGCTGGTTAGAGTGTGGTGCTGATAATTGCTGAGGTTAGAGGTTTGATTCCTGTATGGGACAGCTGCATATTTCTGTGTTGCAGGGGATTGGACCCTCAAGGTCCCTTCCAACTCTACAATTCTATGAGTCTATGAAAATACATGCTATTAAATTCTAAACTTTGATGACTCTTGGAGAACACAGCTGTGCCAGTCTACTCATAAGTAAGTGAGCTCAGTGGGGCTTACTTCCAAGTGTGTATAGGCTTGTGCTTGTTTGGCCAAAACTACAACTACAAACATTCAGATGTCAAGGAGATAAGTAACTGCAATCTTTAGAAAATATCTGAAGGCAATCCTGTATAGGGAAGTTTTAAAATATTTTATTATGTTTTTATATATGCTGGAAGCCACACAGCGTGGCTGGGGCAACCCAGTCAGATAAGCAGGGTATAAATAATAAAATTATTATTAAGGAAGGAAACATCCCTATTTTCATCAGAGAAATGTTGGAGGGTATGGATTTCCTTGTATGTATAATCTGAGCAATGGCACACTGCGACTCTCAGCCAAAACTTCAAATGTAGTTTCCCCCTGTACACGTGTAATAATTGACACATTTGGGTGAGGACACGCAATAACAGCTGGCTATCTGGAGCAGACAGAATAGAGATTTGCCATTGTGCTCCACCTCTATCCTTACTCGGGCCACATTCAAGCATGCTAAAAACATTTAAATCTGCTGTGCTGCAGCTGTCCCAGGGTTCCTGGCAGCACTCTTGAACTTCTGTGCATTGGAGAAGGTGGCATATGATTGCCTAAGGAGATGGTGGGAGGTTGAACTATCAAATTCCAGATTTCAACAATAAAAGCCCTACATTTCCTGAGAACTATTTTTTATAGTTCCTTCAGATGCCCCAAACCTGTTATATTTTCTTAGCTTGCTAGCATGGACCCCATCTGAGAGCTGTTTCCACAACTAGGCAACCCAGTTAGAGCAGGAATTCCTCACGTAGTGGGGAGCAGATACAGGAAGAACACCTGCCTGTGAATTGTTTATGACTATGAATCAGAAAGAAGGCGACAAGGCAGATGGCCTGGCATTGCTGGTGTTTCTAATTGTCATTTGAGAAGGAGGACTTAGTCCGCGGTGCCAAAAGCTCAGTGGTGGAGGAGGAGGATAAACAGCGTGATGAAAGTGGAAGGGCTATTAACGATCACACCACAACATGTTTTCAGCTAAGCTGAGCTGTTGGGTCATACCGTTGAAATGATCACACAATAAGTTGAAGATATTTATTTATTTATTTATTTATTTATTTTAAAAACACTCTATTTTTTTTAAAGTAATATTTATTAAAGTTTCAAAAGGTATAAAAAACAAAACAAAAAGACAAAGAAAAACACAAAAAATTTCCACCTTTAAAATCTCATTTTCAATAACTTCTTTTCGCGACTTCCCCTCACCTCCCCTTCTTGTATTCCAAATCCAATTATTTGTTCAACAAGTTTTTATCCCTAATGTCTTAACCTTAATTTGTTAATGTCTTTATTTGTATTAGATTTTAACCCTTGATTCATTATTATATTTAGTTCAATTTATAAATCAACTTTTAGTTTATATACCTTAATCATATGTAAAAACACTCTAAATTAGTATGTTGTTTTGATTTTCTAGTAGTATTATAACAAAACTGGATTCATTCATTTATTCATTCATTTAGCATGCTGCCCATCATCCACAGATCTCAGGGCTGGTCACAACATAAAAATACAAGATAAAAGCACAAAATACACAATAAAAACAACAACAAAAGAGATCACAGATCAATAAACCTCCTCTCACAAACACATTTAAAAGGCTATAGGATGATAATCAGCCGAAGGCCTGGTTGAAGAGAAAGGTTTTTGCCTGGTACCTAAAGGCACCTGGGGGAACAGCATCCCAGATATCAGCCACCTGGAGACTCTTCTGCCCGTAGTCGCAGCCACAGTTCTCCCCACTCCAGCCCAGGAGTAAAGGGACATCATGGTGGGAGGGGAGATAGCTATTCCAGACAGCTGGCACTATCTGTGAAAAGAGAAGAGAAGCAACCTCAGACCATCTCAGCATGGAATTTAGCAGGTCTGAAGATTCTGATCCACATATTGTTCTGGTTGTTGAAGATCAGATGAGTTCACTTCAGAAGCTGAGCCCCCTGAATTCTTCTCTCACCCCTAAGGCTTGGGGTTGGATGTGCTTGATGAAGACTGAAGTAAGAAGAGAACTGTCACACATTTGTGGGCGACCACAATTTCTTGCTTCTCCTTTTCAAGAGCCATTTGTACAAAACACATTTGTAGAGCAGACGTACCGTATTTTTCGCTCTATAAGACGCACCAGACCACAAGACGCACCTAGATTTTGGAGGAGGAAAACAAGAAAAAAAATATTCTGAATCTCAGAAGCCAGAACAGCAAGAGGGATCGCTGCGCAGTGAAAGCAGCAATCCCTCTTGCTGTTCTGGCTTCTGGGATAGCTGCGCAGGCTGCATTCGCTCCATAAGACGCACACACATTTCCCCTTACTTTTTAGGAGGGAAAAAGTGAGTCTTATAGAGCAAAAAATATGGTACATTATTCATCTTGTTGACAATCCCTCCTATTTGAACCCGACAATAGTTGACACCAGTGGTTTACCTACAAACTGCTAGCAAATGCAGTCACAAATCCTGAATAGGGATGGAAGAATCTGTCGATTTCAGTTTCTCTCAAGTTCTCTTTCCCCCCAAATCTTAAATTCAGTTCTCCATATTTCCACACTAGTGTGCAATTTTTTTTAATTATAAAAAGTCCTCATGAAAATTAACCAGCATTTAAATCAAATTTCTGCTAATATACACACGTGAATGCAATGGTGTCCAACTTACACATTTTTACAAAGCAGTTTTGCCTAATATACACATTATTCGCTAGGATACTCATTTTCATGCACACTTTACCATAGCGTACTCATGTTTGTACACGTTCATTGGCTGGGAAATTGTGAATTTCGAAGGATGGCTATGTTTCAGTTCTTATATTGTTTGGGGAAGGGCAAATTAGGGAGGTTATGTCTAAATGGAAACAGAATCAAATTTCTCGCTGCAAATAACAAGGAACATTCCTATATGCAATATCTTCTGGAGGGAGAGAGGAAAACAAAACTGTTAAAATGGCTGCATCTCCTCTATGTTACTCCTCCCGCAATTTCTCTTGCAGACAGTTGCCTCTCCTCCTCTCTCTCTCTCTCTCTCTCTCTCTCTCTCTCTCTCTCTCTCTGAAGCTCTGAGCAGCTGTTGTCCATCTGGCTGCCCTTGGTTCCTTGTCAGCTGTTTGATGTCACCTATCAATCTTCCATTTTTGCTGCAAATCTCTGATGATCAAGTTTCACATTTCTAGGCCCCTGGTTATAAAGCTGCCTTCATTGGCATTATCAGTAATTATAACCAAAAAATCTTAGGAAACTCCTCGTTGCATAAACAGACACTCAATTCCCATCTGTTGCTTTAGGACATTCATATTTGGACAAACCACCCCAGATTTTTTGATGAGCTGTTCCACCACATATACCCTAAACTTAAGTCAGCTGCCTTTCTGAAAAGAAAACTTTAAATAGCTTAAATAGCTCTCTTGTTGTTAACCCTTATGTTGCATTGACTTCTTTGCGATTTCAGTGCTCCTCAACATCTCCTTAACCTTCTATGAACTGAACTGAAGTCAAGATGACAGGCACCTTCTGTTCTTTTATCATGTGCTGTAGCCAGAGCCCCCAATGCTCCCATACTCCAGCACAGGGAATCACCAATTGCAACCCGGATATGAAATGTCTGATAGCTCAGTTGGCTGCAGCATGATGCTGATAATGCCAAGGTTGCAGGTTCGATCCCTGTTAGGGACAGCTGCATAGCCCTGCACTGCAATCGATTGGATTAAATGATCCTCAGGGTCCCTTCCAACTCTATGATTCCATGAGTGTAGCAGAGCCACTCTGATCCTGTAAAATCCACAAAAGATATATGAGTGATACTTAAGAATTTAACATGGGTGCCAACCCCCAAACCCGGGGCAGACCTATAGGATGACTTAAAGGTAAATATAAAGGCTGGCAGCCAGGTAGTCCAGTTCCTGTCAACTGTCCAGTTTTAAGCTACAGTGGTACCTCGGGTTACATACGCTTCAGGTTACATATGCTTCAGGTTACACACTCCGCTAACCCAGAAATAGTGCTTCAGATTAAGAACTTTGCTTCAGGATAAGAACAGAAATCGGGTTCCAGCGGTGCGGCAGCAGCAGGAGGCCCCATTAGCTAAAGCGGTGCTTCAGGTTAACAACAGTTTCAGGTTAAGAATGGACCTCCGGAACGAATTAAGTACTTAACCCGAGGTACCACTGTACTCCAAATATTTAACCCTTATCACTCACCTTAAGATTCCGGTTTTCTAAACAATCACCTTAAGACATCAATACACTATCGAGACTTGCACAACAGCCTGGATTGGAGTGGAGTCAGGGAAGGCTGCACTGGCAAATAGGCAGTTGAAAATATGTTGTTTATTCATTTAGTCATGTCCGCCTCTTCATGACCCCCTGGACCAGAGCACGCCAGGCCCTCCTGTCTTCCACTGCCTCCCGCAGTTTGGTCAAACTCATGCTGGTAGCTTCAAGAACACTGTCCCACCATCTCGTCCTCTGTCGTCCCCTTCTCCTTGTGCCCTCCATCTTTCCCAACATCAGGGTCTTTTCCAGGGAGTCTTCTCTTCTCATGAGGTGGCCAAAGTCTTGGAGCCTCAGCATCAGGATCTGTCCTTCCAGTGAGCACTCAGGGCTGATTTCCTTCAGAATGGATAGGTTTGATCTTCTTGCAGTCCATGGGACTCTCAAGAGTCTCCTCCAGACCAGAATTCAAAAGTATCAGTTGAATACACACACACACACACACACACACACACACACACACACACACACACAAATAAAGCTGTATTCAATGGACGAAAGGATATATGATTTTTTACATGACTGAGAATCGCAGAGCCACGGACGGAGAACTTTAAAGCATTAAGATCGGGATGTGGAAAATATGAAAACAAGGAGAGGAGGCAGGACTGAAGATTTGGAGATATGCTTCAGAGGTCCAGACTATGGGGAGCCTGGAAAAATTAATAATTACAATTTGGTCTTTTTTATTTTAGTTTTTTGTTTTTAAGTGGATTAGGATGTGGACATGTTGATTGGCTGTTTTTATTGGAAAATCAGATAAAATTATTAAAATAAGAGACATCAATACACTATCGCTTTCAGATATTTTTATTTAGCTGTTGGAAGTAGATGGATTCAGGTGGAAAGGAGGCATCACCGCATGGCTATTGTGTCAGAGAAACAGGGGCAGTTCCTCAACTGGCTGCACTTCTACTGGGGACCATTTTCCAAGGTGAAACTACCTGTGCCATCAACCAACAAAGCTGAGTTATTGCTAGGCCGACAGAACCCAACTTAAGCAGAGACTCTCCTCCACAAATGGGAAGGGTTTAAACTTCAGAAAGAAATAGAAAATGGGGTGGGCCCTGTGAAGAATACCTTGTCCTCTGGTTTCTGGCCTCTCACCTTGAGATTTCACTCTTTCCATTGAAGACACTGAGAAGGAAGTTCAGGTCAAATCAAGATCTGGCAATCCAATCTCTGCATAGCTGTCAACTTTTCCCTTTTCTTGCAAGGAATCCTATTCGGTATAAGGGAATTTCCCTTAAAAAAAGGGAAACGTTGACAGCTATAAATCTCTGGGAGGCAGCACCCTCACCCAAGTACAGTGGTACCTCGGGTTAAGTACTTAATTCATTCTGGAGGTCCGTTCTTAACCCAAAACTGTTCTTAACCTGAAGCACCACTTTAGCTAATGGGGCCTCCTGCTGCCGCCGCACCGCCGGAGCACGATTTCTGTTCTTATCCTGAAACAAAGTTCTTAACCTGAAGCACTATTTCTGGGTTAGCGGAGTCTGTAACCAGAAGCGTATGTAACCTGAAGCGTATGTAACCCGAGGTACCACTGTACAATTCTTTGAGAAAAGTCACTGAAGTTTAATTGGGCTGGATACACACACATATCTATACAGTGTAGATATACGTTCATAGCTCACAGTCTTTCCTGTCCATCTTCAAGTGTGCATTTTTGACGGTCAGTAGTGCTGTTAAATATATACAGTGTAACTCGGGTTACAGATGCTTCAGGTTACAGATGCTTCAGGTTACAGACTCCACTAACCCAGAAATAGTAGCTCAGGTTAAGTACTTTGCTTCAGGATGAGAACAGAAATTGCGCCACAGCGGTGCAGCGGCAGGCCTCATTAGCTAAAGTGGTGCTTCAGGTTAAGAACAGTTTCAGGTTAAGAACAGACTTCCAGAACGAATTAAGTTCTTAACCCGAGGTATCACTGTATAGGCCATTTCCCCCACTCTGTCCAAGAAGCCCCAGGGTGTTTAGCACAGACATTTGCCCTGGTCTTGACAATGAGGCAGAGGAATAGCAGCCGACTACCTCCTATGGGAAGCGAGAGAGTTTTCTTCGTTCACTGTGACACTATGGGCTAATAGAAGGAAAATATTGATGTTTTATTAAATTACTCCTCTATTTCAGATCACATAACATGTCTAAGATCTAAACAATGATCCTGCTCTGGAGGAATGCCTGTCTGAGACTGATGAGATAAACGTTGTGTGGGAAGATCTCTCAAGGTTTGCTAAATTACTTCCCTTATTTAATTAGAAATTAATTGAAAACACTCCTCGTTCAACAGCTCTATACTTAAAACTTGATTTGTTGATAATAGCCTCGTTCCCCTTGCGATATTCCCTACAGATTTGACCGTAATTATGTCCCTGATTTTACATTTTCAGGTCCTCTTGAAAGAAAACTTAGAATTGGAGATAATTGATTAATAGGCATATAAGGCAATGTGTGAAGCCACATCCCAGGCAAATCTCTGACGGAGACACATCGCTTGTAAATTGCACAGTGATAATTTATGAGCTGAATGGGGTAGGAAATGGATATCTTTTTGTCAATAGAATGATGGTTGGCCAGAAACCCAATTAATGCAGAAAGAGATAATTTAAGTGGCTGGTAATTTAGAAATAAGGAAAAATTAGCATTGTGTTCCTGTACTGAACATAATTAGATGCTCACAGCTACCTTTCAACCAAATGGCTCCCACATGCACTGTATCAATATTACTACCTTGATATAAAAGTAGACTTGGCACATGTCTTTAAATGCTTGGATTTCATTCATTTTATACATAGATGAACCACAACCAGGCTTCCTTTCATTGCTAGCATGTGGAATGTTGAAGTATGTTTTAATCGGTTTTTAGTTTGTTGCTGTTTTTTTGCTTTTGAAGGTTAAAGAGTTGTTTCTGCTGATATTTCATTGTTTTATTCTCTTGTAAACTTTGAGGGATTTTAAAAAATACAACCCAATGTTGTATGAATTTTATGAAATAAAATAAGTATGGTCTATGAATAGGCCGCCATGCAGAACTCTTCCTTGGATGAAGTTTATTCATGAGAAAATGGTGAACATGATGCTTTTCATATTTCGTGAGCAGGGATGTCAAGTGATGTGCTAGACTGGTGACTGGGAGCGGCTGCCGAGACCATATAACCCCAGTCCTGAAAGATCTACATTGGCTCCCAGTACGTTTCTGAGCACAATTCAAAGTGTTGGCGCTGACCTTTAAAGCCCTAAACGGCCTCGGTCCAGTATAGAAGGAGCGTCTCCACCCCCATCGTTCAGCCTGGACACTGAGGTCCAGCTCCGAGGGTCTTCTGGCGGTTCCCTCTCTGCGAGAAGTGAGGTTACAGGGAACCAGGCAGAGATGCGGGCATTGTGGTGAAACACCGCCCCCCCCCCAATAATTGGATGCATAATTTCTTCTCCTCTTGGAGGTGTTTGGTGAAGGGACCCCCCAATTTCTCTGTCCACAAATAGGCTGGGGACCTTTGCACAACAACACCATATGGAGGTGACCTGGAAACTACAACTAATCCAGAATGTGGCAGCTAGTCTGGTGACTGGGAGCGGCTGTTGAGACCACATAACACCGGTCTTGAAAGACCTACATTGGCTCCCAGTACGTTTCCGAGCACAATTCAAAGTGTTGGTGACCCTAAACGGCTTCAGTCCAGTATATCTGAAGGAGCGTCTCCACCCCCATTGTTCTACCTGGACACTGAGGTCCAGTGCTGAGGGCCTTCTGGCGGTTCTGTCACTGCGAGAAGCCAAGTTACAGGGAAAAGGCAGAGGGCCTTTTCGGTAGTGGCGCCCTCCCTGTGGAATGCCCTCCCACCAGATGTCAGAGAACAACAACTACCAGACTTTTAGAAGACAACTGAAGGCAGCCCTGTTTAGGGAAGCTTTTAATGTTTGATGTATGACAGTATTTTAATATTTTGTTGGAAGCCGCCCAGAGTGGCTGGGGAAGCCCAGCCAGATGGGATGAGTATAAATATATTATTATTATTATTATTATTATTATTATTATTATTATTATTATTATTATTATTAACCTTGTTTCCGAAGGACCTGGACAGTACAGGTTTTGTATTCACATTTCCAAGGAATCTTTTTAAGACAGCAGAAGGTTTTATTTTTCTGGCCTCCCGCCTTCCCTCCCTCCAATCACAAAGGGAGATGGCAACAGATGAAAGTGAAAAGAGACAAAAGCCATAAATTCACCAGGGAAGAGAGAGAGGGAAACTTCCACAAACGACTGACAAGATTAATATGCAGTTGATGGGAAGCACTTTCACACCAGGGTGCCAACAAATAAACACAATTCAAAAATATCATCCCTGCTCTGGTGCGGGATTTCCCGAGACAGAGAGCGACTTGCCCATTTGCACTATGAGGTTCGCATGTCCCGAATTCCTAAAATGGAACCTGATAGGGGGAGATGTGCATGTGTGTGCATGTGGAAGACAGAGAGAGGGAGTGAAAAGTAGGTCACGGTGCAAGGTTAGAGTTTTCAGCATTAAAACAGGGAATGGGGAGCAAAGCTGGCGAACTTCGTGGATTATGCATGGAAACCTGAAGATGGGGGGTGTTCAGGATTGCCTTGAAGCTTGCCAGCTGCTGCGAGTGCTAAGCTAGCTGCTCTTTCATTGGAAAGTCAAGAGCCTGCCACTTCCTGCCTGCCTGCTGTGTGGCTGTGATTGTTCAAGGGAGCCTTTCAGCAACGCTGGTTCTCAGGCCCCATTGTTCTTCACAAGATAATTGAAATATACTCGGAGTCGAGTGTGGATTTCATGCTCTTTATTCAGCCCATAGTAGTGAGGAATGAAAGTTCCCCCCATATATCTGCTTTATATACATTATTCACACCATGGGCCGCACGTGATTGGCTAATTCCGGGATTCTCCCGTGGGCCAATCAGGTTGCGGATTCACTTCCACCTGGAGCTGGATTGGGTGGCTCCTGCGGACCAATCATACTGCTGCATTGTTCTAGGACCAATCAGACTGCTGCATTCTGAATCCTATTGTTCTAGGACCAATCAGACTGCTGGATTTTGGATCCTATTTTTCTAGGACCAATCAGACTGCTGCCTTCTGGATCCTATTGTTCTAGGACCAATCAGACTGCTGCATTTTGGATCCTATTGTTCTAGGACCAATCAGACTGCTGCCTTCTGGATCCTATTGTTCTAGGACCAATCAGACTGCTGCATTCTGGATCCTATTGTTCTAGGACCAATCAGACTGCTGCCTTTTGGATCCTATTCAACTCAGTACATAACAATAATGTAGCTCTCCTGGCTATCTCTCTCTCTACAACAGGCACCCCCAAACTCGGCCCTCCAGCTGTTCTGGGACTACAACTCCTGTCATCCCTAGCTAACAGGACCAGTGGTCAGGGATGATGGGAATTGTAGTCCGAAAACAGCTGGAGGGCCGAGTTTGGGGATGCCTGCTCTATAAGCTTCGGCTACTCTTTTGTGCTCCTCTGGGAGTAAACCCAGTTTCTTTGGATGCCTCCCATTTTCTTTCCCGTTGGATGGTTTATGGTCTTTTTTATATATATAATTCTTATTTATTTTCCATTTAATATTATACATTCACATCATCATTATTCACTTTACCACCCTGGCTCTTTACAGCCTTCCGACTTCCTTCCCTCCCACCACATGTCTTTCAAAATTAACATTTATATCATTGCAATTTATACATTTTCCAATTCTAATTACACTCATTACAGACCGACTCAGAATTTAAATAAATATAGAAAGATATAAAATTTCTCATTACAAGTTTTCAGACAACCCAGCTAATGATGTTAATTGCTTACAATAATCTTTCAGATATCGTATAAATTTACTCCAATTTTTTCGGAATACTTTATCGTGCTGGTTTCGGATTTCTCTTGTCAGCTTCCTCAGTTCTGCAAAGTCCATCATCTTCATCTGCCACTCTTCTTTCATCGGTACTTCTTGTAGTTTACATTTTGGGGGCTAAAAGAATTATTGCCACAGTTGTTGCATACATGAATAGTCTTTTATCTTCCCTTTTATTTGCGCCTTCAGTTTCTTACTTTTAAGGAACTCTCGCACATACTGAGTTCCTTTTTCCTCACCAAAGGCCCATCTAGTACAGTGGTACTTCAGGTTAAGTACTTAATTCGTTCCAGAGGTCCGTACTTAACCTGAAACTGTTCTTAACCTGAAGCACCACTTTAGCTAATGGGGCCTCCTGCTGCTACCGTGCCGCCGGAGCACGATTTCTGTTCTCATCCTGAAGCAAAGTTCTTAACCTGAAGCACTATTTCTGGGTTAGTGGAGTCTGTAACCTGAAGCGTATGTAACTTGAAGCGTATGTAACCTGAGGTACCACTGTACAGCATCGTGTTCACTTTCTCACTCCCCACCACCTTCTCCCCCTGCCATGCATGTGAGAACCCCCAGAACATCATGTGGGGCGGAAAGGGGAGTTTGTTCTGTTGGCCAAGCAGATATGTTTGCACTGATGGAATGATTGCTCAGTGCGATGGGACATTATTGCAGTCAAACCAACAGTCCATGTTTTGCCAGATAGGCACATGAAGGGGTTGAAGCTCACGGAGCTTTCCTGTAAAATTTGATGGAGAGAACTCTGTGAGATCACTTCCTTTGTCTGTCTTGGCAGGAAATTGTAACACTTCCTTCCTGCCTGGGCAACCTCCGTTTTCTTCATCATGCCACCGAACTGGACCACATGTGCATGTCTGAGGTCTGCAGCTCAGACCCCATTTTTAAGCTCTGTACCTTTAGACAGCATCTTAAAAAAACAGAGACATCACCTTGCCAACAAATAGTTAAAGCTATTGTTTTCCAAGCAGTGATGTATGGAAGTGAGAGCTGGACCATAAAGAAGGCTGATCGCCAAAGAATGGATGCTTTTGAATTATGGTGTTGGAGGAGACTCTTGAGAGTCCCACGGACTGCAAGAAGATCAAACCTCTCCATTCTGAAAGAAATCAGCCCTGAGTGCTCACTGGAAGGACAGATTGTGAAGCTGAGGCTCCAAGACTTTGGCCACCTCATGAGAAGAGACGACTCTCTGGGAAAGACCCTGATGTTGGGAAAGATGGAGGGCACAAGGAGAAGGGGACAACAGAGGATGAGATGGTTGGACAGTGTTCTCGAAGCTACCAGCATGAGTTTGAACAAATTGCGGGAGGCAATGGAAGACAGGAGGGCCTGGCTGCTCTGGTCCAGGGGGTCACGAAGAGGCGGACACAACTAAACGACTAAACAACAACAACAACAACAACAACACCTTTGTAACTAAGATAGTAGTTTTCAAGCTGCCTACATTTTGCTACTGTAAACTTCAAGACATTGATTACATAAGTAAATATTTTTATTTCTTCATAAAACAATGTGCGTGAGAGTATTGTTTTTAAGGGAAAGAAAAGGGGTAATACCAGAAAAATTCAGTCTGCCTAAAAACACCCTTGGTAATTATTGTAGAAGGTTAAACAAACCTTGTCTTAGCTTCCAAATTTATTTATTTTTTTATAAAAATTTTTATTGCGTTTCTTTCCATAGGTTAACAGATTTGTTTACATAGCAACATGCAAGAAACATTTTTTTATATATAAAGAAAAGTAAAGAAAAAGAAGAAAAAGTTAAGAAACTTTCATAACGTCCTTCAACAGTTCACTTTTGGACCTCCTCACATCCTCTCGTCATTGCATTCCTTATTCTAACCAGTTCAGCAATTTGTTATCTTGTTTCCCATCTTATTATACCTTTAAATTTATTATGTTACCGATTTCAGGAGTTTGTAATTTAGTTTTAACACTCTTAATAAACATAATATTTTGTTTCTGATTTGTCTCGTTTTTTTCCATCAATACTTACTTTATCATTTACTTAAAAAAATTGCAGAAGCATAACGTTTCTTAATCGTGCGCAATCTTAACATTCAAACAACTTATAATATTTTTGCAAATAGTCCTTAAATTTTTTCCAGTCCTCCTCCATTGTTTCTTCGCTCAGATCTCGAATTCTGCCAGTCATTTCTGCCAACTCCATGTAGTCCATCAACTGCGTCTGCCAGTCCTCCAATGTGGGTAAATCTGGTGTCTTCCAGAACTTTGCGATAAGAATCCTAGCTGCTGTGGTTGCATACATAAACAAGGTTCTGTCCTTCTTTGGCACCTTCCGGTCCACCATGCCCAGAAGAAAGGCCTCTGGTTTCTTAGCAAAGGTATATCTGAATACCTTTTTCAGCTCATTATGTATCATTTCCCAAAAGGCCTTTACTTTCGGGCAGGTCCACCAGAGGTGAAAGAATGTCCCTTCTGCCTCCTTGCATTTCCAACACTTATTATCAGAAAGATGATATATTTTAGCCAGTTTGACTGGGGTCATGTACCACCGGTATACCATTTTCATAATGTTCTCTTTCAAGGCACTACATGCCGTGAATTTCATACCGGTGTTCCATAACCTTTCCCAGTCCTCAGACATAATGTTGTGTCCTACATCCTGTGCCCATTTTATCATAGCAGATTTAACTGTCTCATCCTGTGTGTTCCATTTAAGCAGCAAGTCATACATCCTCGAAAGTACCTTAGTCTTTGGTTCTAGTAACTCCGTCTCCAGTTTCGATTTCTCCAACTGGAAACCCACTTTTTTATCCATATCAATTACGCTTACAAAGTTTTTGCAACTGTTTCCGCAGTTTGACACAGTCTCCCTCTCCGGCAGCCCGACGATCTGGCTCTTTAAAATTATAACCAAAGAAAAAAGGAGGTAGGAGAGAATCCCCGTCACTCCTTCTTTAAATCAGTGTCCCTTTCCACCTTCAATTCAGCAGGAAAAAGAGCAGGTTTAATAGCACGAAAAAGTTAAAACTTCCCACAGTCCCGTTTCAAGCGCTTTCCGCTTTTTAAAGCTTTGCTTTGATCTTTCAGCAATGTCGGAAGACGGACTTCCCTTTTCTCGTCTCCCGTTTTCAGCCAAATTTAACAGATTCTTTGCCAATTTTGAACCCTTTACTCACGGGTATGTTACTTGCAGTTTGATGTTGGTTTTAGGAAGAAGGATCAGCGCTCATCTGCAACGGCCGCGCGGCTTCACTTCCGCGGAAAGAGCGATGAACTCACAGCACCGCTACCCCTCCTTCACTCCGGGTCTCCTTACGGGGTCCCTTCTGTGTTTTCGGAGCAGCTTCTGGTGCCCGCCGAGTCCCACGGCCACGGGCTCACTCTACCCGTGGTTTATCTTGATGGGTCGTCGCTATGCCGCAGCGAGCGACCCTTTTCCGCGGAGCCCCTCTTCAGAGCTCGAAGAGGACCGCCATTACAGTTTCGCGCCGCCCCCGGAAGTCCTTAGCTTCCAAATTTAAACTGCAAAGTATGGATAATACCTAAACAATATATCATCTCCTAGTGTCTAAATCCATTGCTATAAATGCTATGGTGAATTCCACCCAAAGTGGAATATATAAAGGCATACAATAATGAGTATTTTGTGTGGAGAGGAGATAAGTTCACAAATAATCCAAGATTTCATGCAGTACAGTGGTACCTCGGGTTAAGTACTTAATTCGTTCTGGAGGTCCGTACTTAACCTGAAACTGTTCTTAACCTGAAGCACCACTTTAGCTAATGGGGGCTCCCGCTGCCGCCGTACCACCGGAGCACAATTTCTGTTCTCATCCTGCAGCAAAGTTCTTAACCTGAAACACTATTTCTGGGTTAGTGGAGTCTGTAACCTGAAGTATATGTAACCCGAGGTACCGCTGTATTTAAGAAAATCGCAGATGCAGAAACTGACTGGAACAGACCAACGAATGACCCCATGCAAACACTGACATGAACTGACCCATCCGCCTCCAGCTGTGAGGTGCCTTGAGAAAGTTTGCCCTGATAAATGGCACATGAGTGCTGAAATAAATAAACGATGGATATGAGTCACCCAGCATAAACCTCAATGAAATGAGCAGGAACTTCGCAAGGTTGCTCTTCATTTCAATGGGGTTTAGATGGGAGCATATCCTGGTGAATTCTGCTCTGTGGCTGCCACCCATCATAACTCCACAAATCCACTACTGGAGAGGGCCAACCTAGTAAAATAAATACAGCTATAGTAAAGAGTGGGTTCCACTCCAGAGTTTTGTGGGAAATAGGCAAGAGTGTTCGCCAAAAGTTCTTTTTACACTGTAGTGGCTGCCAGCATCAAAAAGTAATAAAGAAAAGCGAAAGCACCAAGTTAAATTCTACCTTGAATATCTATATCAAGGAGTAAGATCAGTCATAGAAAAGGGAGCGAGGTCAGATTGCTCAGTGCATCTGACAAGTTTATTGCAAGCTGATCTGTAACATTGCTAACGTGGGTTTTCAGTGTGCAGAACTTAATACTTGCTGCTCAGCTTCCACTTTCCTGACCTGGTGGTCTGATTACAGTGGTACCTCGGGTTACATACGCTTCAGGTTACAGACTCCACTAACCCAGAAATAGTGCTTCAGGTTAAGAACTTTGCTTCAGGATGAGAACAGAAATCGTGCTCCGGCGGCGCAGCGGCGGCAGGAGGCCCCATTAGCTAAAGTGGTGCTTCAGGTTAAGAACAGTTTCAGATTAAGTACGGACCTCTGGAACGAATTAAGTACTTAACCCGAGGTACCAATGTACTTGCTCTCATCTTCTTTCCCCTTGTATTATTTGCAATTGCATTTATGTCGCTTGCAATATACTGAGGTGAGCGCAAAGAAGAGAAATGCAAACACTTTTGCTCAGGTACTCTTGATTCTTCTGCATCATAGGTGGCAATCTAGTATATTTGCATCAACATATTATATGGTTGTAACATCTTACTCCATGTCCCCCTTCCCTCGTTTAACTTCCCTTTTTTATATTTGTTTGTATTACATTTTTTGGTTGCTTTTAAACGTCAGTTAATAAAAATCAATTACAGTGATACCTTGGTTCTCAAACGCCTTGGTACTCAAACAACTTGGAACTCAAACACTGCAAACCCGGAAGTTTGCGAACTTTTTTCGGAAGCTGAAGATGCTCCGTTTTGAGTGTTACACTTCCGATTTGAGTTCCACACTTCCATTTTGAGTGTAACGCTGAGGTCAGTCTGTTTTTGCTATTTTGCATTTTTGTTTTTGTGGCTCTTTTTTGTGACTGTGTGGAACCCAGTCCAGGTACTGATTGATTGATTGATTGATTGATTGTGTGACAGCAGTACATTGTTTGTTGTTTTCATTTTATGGATCAATGAGTAAAATTCATGTTAAATTGCTGTTTTAGGGGTTGTTTTTTAAAAGTCTGGAATGGATTAATCCATTTTGCATTACTTTCTATGGGAAAGCGTGCCTTGGTTTTGGAACGCTTTGGTTTTTGGAACGGACTTCCAGAACGGATTAAGTTTGAGAACCAAGGCCCCACTGTATTCATCTAAATCGCATCAATATTTTCTAAAACCGTGATTTAACAATCACATATATATTTCAGTAAAATGCTCAACATCTGCAGTCCTTAACACACTTACTATGGAATAAGGCCCGCTGAATAAAGTGAGCTCTGATAAAAACTAATAATAATAATAATAATAATAATAATAATAATAATAATAATAATATTTCACTGTACATAGTTGTGATGGCCTGGGATTCGGACTCGGAGGCTGAACCTGAGGGATCCCAGCCTGCACAGGATTCCCTGCCTCCAGAACCAGCTGACCCGGGGCTGGGGCCTGAGCCTGAAGGGTCCTCACCTGTGCCGGATCCTCAGGTGCAGGCACCAGCTGAGCCTGCTCTGACTCCTGAGGTGATGGAGGACCCATTGCCTGCAGGTGCTCCACTCTCAGCTCCGTCAGGGGAAGGTGAGGTTGCCTCTGGGTCCGGCAACCCTCCAGCCTCTTCTGAGCTGCAGAGGCTCAGGGCAGAGAGGCGGAGGGAACTAAGTTCTCGCAGGAGGAGTGCTCGCCTCCAGGCCAGGAGAGGCGAGTCACCAGAGGATCGGGGCCGCCCTATGCCTCGGGGCAGATAAAAGCCAGCCAGCCCCAGTCCCAAGTTGCAGGAGCAATGTTGTTGGTAGCCTGTTCCTGCCTGAACCCTGTCCTGCTCTTCTGCCAGAGTTCCTGTCCTCACCCGACTCCCTGCCTTGGACCCAGCTACAGCTTTGACGGACAGCCTCCATACTGCACCTTCGACCTTGGACTGGACTCGGACCTCTCCTCTTGGTTAGTCCACGGGACCATGCTAACGAACCATGCCAGCTCGTCAGAGCTAACTTGATAGGTCATGAGTGGGGACAAAAGCCAGTAATTGCCCACCAAGGAAACCATCAGAGGGGCATGGGGCCCTTTCTTTGCTGGGTGCCAGTGGGCAGAGACAAAGGCCAAGTTTAGGGTTCCAACTTTGAATGGCACAGGCTGTGGGGAGGTCCTTGGAGTCATTCAGGAGCAAGAAGGAGACGGAGGGGCAGACCTCCATGTGAGCTGGGGGTGAGAGGCTGGAACTAAGAGACACAGAGGATGGGTTTCTGCTGCCTTAAGGGGGAAACCTGTGATGGCCTGGGAATCTGATTCAGAGGATGAACCGGAGGAATCCCAGTCTGCACAGGAGTCTCCGCCTCCAGGGCCGGCTGAGCCGGGGCAGGGCCTTGATTCTGAGGCGCCTGCACCTGTGCCGGATCCTCAGGAGCAGGCACCAGGTGAATCCACTCAGGCTCCGGAGGTGGTTGAGGACTCAGTGCCTATAGGTGAGTCTCCCCCTGGGCCCAGTAACCCTCCAGCCTCTCCTGAACTGCAGAGGCTCAGGGCAGAGAGGCGAAGGGAACTGGTTTCTCCCAGGAGGAGTGCTCGCCTTAAGGCCAGGAGAGGCAGGTCTCCTGGGGGCCGGGGCTGCCCCTGGCCTCAGAGAAGATAAAGGCCAGTCAGCCCGGTCCCAGGATTTCTAGAGTTTTCTGGTTGGTTTTCCCTTATCAGATAATCTAAGCTCTAATTTTGTGCGTTTTCTTTCCTTCCTTGCAAAACAAGTTGACGGGATGGAACAGCCCATGTCTCCCAATTGACCTTCAGGGTCAAGGGCATTGCACTCATCTTGGGCTGGCAGTAATAGTCGTGTTGACAGATCTGTTTCACCAGCTGTACAGCAAGCTATGTGGGACTAGGCTGGGAGTTAACTCTTCTTTAGCTAGCTGATTACGTTGCCAAATGTTTTATTTGTCCATGAAGCAGATGATGGCCTTTTCAGTTTGCAAAATAGCAGATACCTCCAGAGTGACTTATCATGTATCAAATAAAGAGATGCATAGATCGTTAATATTCACATTCTTTTCTCCACATAGTTTCTACTCTGCAGATTTGTTCCTTCTGTCCATGCGATTTTTAAAAATATAATTCTTTAAATAACACCCCATATCCTTCTGATTCTCAGGCAATGTAACCTCCAGCTTAAGAGATATTCCTTTCCCCCCTACATTTCTGATTTGCCTCCACCCCCAGGAAACGGAGAACTTCTCCTTTAAAGCAAGGTTGTCAATCCCGTTCCAAAGCCCAATACTGATATGCCAGTAGGAATGAGTGAACACGTCAATTTTTGTTTCTCTAAGTTTCCCATTGGTCCAATCTTAAGTTTGGTTTTCTACGTTTCCACATCACTATGCATATTTTTATATGCAAATTTCCTTAATATACACATTTTCCCAGACTAATTCCCCCTAATATAATGCATTTTTTAAAGTAATTTTTGCTAATATATGCATTTATACACACACCTTATCCTAGTACATGCATTTTTGCATATATTGCTTGACTGAATAACTGCATCACAAAATTCGGATAAGTGTAAGTTTCAAAGTTAAGTTTCAGTTAGTATATTGTTCCAAATGAGATAAGTTCCTAAATGTCAGACTTTCTTTAGCTATAAAAATGTGTACTACTTCTATCTCATTTTTCCAAAAGAGAATTTCCTGCTAGCTCTGCCATTACTTACATTAACAGTGAGAGGGGCAGTGCTATACTTAGCCAGCTTCGGAGGCTATAATTGGGGTGCGCATATGCACAACTCAAAGTGGAGAGCAGTAGCAGAAGCCTTTCCCCTCCATGAATGTGTTGCAAGAGCTGAAACACTTACTAAGGCACCTTAAAGATCCAGGAGATGTGGCTGCAGTGGCAAGAAGCATCTTAAGGGCTACAGAGAAACAATCCAATGCCTACTGAAGGGATATAAAACTCTGATGGCAATCATGTGGTGGGCATGGGAAAAGATGAAAAAGTTTTGGGATCTAATATATAATGAACTGAAGAAACTTTTTAAGTACTGTATACATTCCCTAAAAAAACAGAGGCTTTTTCATTAGGGATAATAGGGCAGGAGGTGAAAAAGGAGGATCGTTAACTATTTCAATATGCCACGGCTGCAGCTAGGATTCTTGTGGCTCAAAAGTGGAAATCACAGGAGATCCCAACGGTAATGGAGTGGCAGACCAAAGTTTTTGAGTATACAGAATTGGCTAAAATGACTTATAAAATTCAAGAGCAAAAAGGGACAAAGTTTGAAGAAGAGTGGAGTAAATTTGTTGCATACATAAGAATTAACTGTAGAAGTTTAAAAACTGTAGCAGGGTTAACATAAATCCTGTGATGTGTATAGAGGGTAAATAAGAATCTGCAAGAGAAGATATAAATTAAGAAAACCAAAGCAGGGAAGGAAGGAAGTCTGGGCGTGAACTTACGCAGTGTAAATAAGATGACACAAAATGTTGATTGTAAAAGATTAAGTTTTATTTATGTTTGTGAAAAATCAATAAAAAGCATTTGAAAAAAACAACAACAAGCTGATGGCAATCCACTAGCTCAGAGGTTTTCAGCCTTTTTGAGCCCATGGTTCCCTTGACTGACTACCTTCTTTCTGTGGCACCCCTGTGGGACTCAGGAGCCCAGTTATGTCACCCCTTGCCTGCAGAGCTGGCAGCCTCTCACCCTTTTACAAACAGGTGTTCCCACAGCCTCCTCGCCCCTCTCCTTGGGAGTCCTCTGGGCAGCTACTGCTGCCGCCCCTCGTCTGTGAGCTGCCCCCTCTTCCCCAAAGAAAGGCACCTCCTCACGCTGCCCCACAGGGGCCTGGAACTTGTGTGTCTGTTCCCAAGAGCAAGGGCTGGCGGACTGGCTGGCTGGGCTCC
The DNA here is from genome assembly GCF_964188305.1 of Podarcis bocagei. Classification (NCBI taxonomy): domain Eukaryota; kingdom Metazoa; phylum Chordata; class Lepidosauria; order Squamata; family Lacertidae; genus Podarcis; species Podarcis bocagei. Next base: position 41,229,138 of record NC_138143.1, on the reverse strand, counting down.
CTCACCCGCTTGCTTGCTTACTCCAAGGCTACCTCAGCTCCTGGCAATCCAGCACCCCCTGGCCAGCCCCAGAGGCACCATTCACCTGCAGAGCTGGAAGCCAGGGCTGCTGCAACAAACATCTGTGCAAGCCTTTGGGAGGCAGAGACACAAGAGGGCATCAGAGGAGGGAGGGAAGGAAAGGGGGACAGAGGCCAGTGCTGCCCGCAGCACCCCTGAACATCATTTAAGGCACCCCAGGGTGCCACGGCACACTGGTTGAAAACCACCGCACTAGCTTCAGGATGCTCACTGGAAGGACGGATCCTGAAGCTGAGGCTCCAATACTTTGGCCACCTCACGAGAAGAGAAGACTCCCTGGAAAAGACCCTGGTGTTGGGAAAGATGGAGGGCACAAGGAGAAGGGGACGACAGAGGATGAGATGGTTGGACAATGTTCTTGAAGCTACCAGCATGAGTTTGACCAAACTGCGGGAGGCAGTGGAAGACAGGAGTGCCTGGCATGCTCTGGTCCAGGGGGCCACGAAGAGGCGGACACGACTAAACAACTAAACAACAGCAGCTTCAGGATCTGACAAGCCCTCCAACTAGTGGGAAATATGATCTTCTGTTCTGAACATCTAAAAAACCCAAATGAAAGCATTGACTGATCAACTGAGTGCTTATTAAGAAAACGAGCAACACTAGATCCCAGGTCTTCTTTCTGTTTAACTGGAATGTGAGGCACCTTACGATGATGCCTCCTGAAGGTTTAGTCCTAGGTTGGCTGATTGTACAGTTATTGAAGTTAACTTGAGCTACACATTACTCGCCTACTGTTCTCCACATGCATCAGAGAAACAACAACACATTTTGTGGCACCTTAAAGATTAACAAATTCACGGTAGTGTCAATTTTCACGGCTCCAGATCCCACCTGGTCAGAAGCATGAAGTGAGGAACTTAGTAGCTGCATCAGTTGCAAGAATTCAGGCCCATGAAAGAATATGCTACAATGGATTTGCTATTATTGAAGGATTCCTAAAAACTCCTGGTTGTTTCTGCCAATGCGGCTACCAAACTGGAATGTAATTAGATATTTAAAAAGGTAAAGGGGCCCCTGACCATTAGGTCCAGTCGTGACCGACTCTGGGGTTGCTGTGCTCATCTCGCTTTATTGGCCAAGGGAGCTGGCATACAGCTTCCGGGTCATGTGGCCAGCATGACTAAGCCGCTTCTGGTGAACCAGAGCAGCGCACGGAAACACCATTTACCTTCCCGCCGGAGTGGTACCTATTTATCTACTTGCACTTTGACGTGCTTTCAAACTGCTAGGTTGACAGGAGCAGGGACCGAGCAATGGGAGCTCATGCTGTCACGGGGATTTGAACCGCCGACCTTCTGATCGTCAAGTCCTAGGCTCTGTGGTTTAACCCACAGCGCCAACCGTGTCCCTAATTAGATATTTACATAAATAATAATAATTATTTGATCAAGTTGTCTGATGTATAACATAATTTTGTGTTTTTACCGTATTTTAAAATGCATGCTCTGCTCACAGCATTCTAGATGGGGTAATGGAAGGAAAAAAGAGAAGGTAGCAATCACACAGATTTATTTTAAATCAAAAGATCAGTCTAACTTAGCTAGTTACACATTACCTGCTGGAGCAAAGGTTTGGGTTTCAGAATATGCACAGAGTTCCTTGCAGAAAATAGGTTTTGAGGAGAGGATATTTGGGCCCTTGATATAGAGGTTTCCAAGGAGACCAGGAATGAGAGTGAAACCTTTCTTAAAGCTGTCCTTTTATTGGAGATGGACTGTTGTCTTGACCCAGTCATGAAATCTGCTCCATTTCTGATAGGTCTGTGGTCTCTGTGGCCAGTGAGAAAATTGGTTAGCTCAACCACCATCTAATGACTCTCAACTCATATTACAACAAAGCTCACCAGTTTTGACCAGTTAGGCTGTGTAAATATTAAAAAAGGATTAACTGGGGGTATACAGGAAAAAAATCACTGCTTCAGAATTCACTATTCAGGATTCTGTTCAGATTTACTATTCAGGACTCACTGCAAGGGTGAGAAGTCTCCAGTGCTCTAGAGGACGCTATTCAACTACAAGAGAATGTAGGGATGTATCATAATCACCAAAAAAAATTTGTTAACCTATTATCTGCCCTTTAACCATTAAACAATTCACTAAATAAAGTTAAATATATTTGCCTACTACTAATATCTCAGTGTAGATGCCACATTGAGATAAACAGAAAAGAATAATATTTTATTTTTCCCTTCCCTGATAGAACCAAAAGGTAAGCTAGCATCCCCCTAACTCTGAGCCCTACCAATTAAAATTTGTCCTACCCATTCAAATCCCCCCACAATAATTTGATTAATTAACCATAATTAAATTTCCAAAGCATGGCATTCTAATTAATTGTGGAGACAAAGCAAGTACACAAATTTTAAATTATATCTTCATATTTATCCAAGTTATGTGTTTGTTGCATTGCATTTAATCCATATGTACAGTTCTTCATTTCTGAAATGATATTCTGGGGCTATTCTACATGTCTAGCATGGATGCATTTATGGTTAAGTACCAGGTAGTGTGAAACTGCCTACGAGAGACACTGATTCATCCAAGAAATTCACAGGAATCACCTTTATGGTGTCAGCCTGAAATCCTGCTTCTATCCTGGCCTTTCCACTTCTGCTTTCCAATGAAACTGAGCCTTGATTATCACCTCAGGATGTCATATGAGCTTCAGATGGCTATAAAAGGTTGTGAGCAAGTAAACTGCGTCTCACTCTAGTCTCGCATACCTTACCTCACTCAACATTTGGCATCAGACGTTGCCTTCCAGTGCCACAATGTCTTGCCTAGCGCAGCAGTTCTATTAAACTGATTTAAAAGCTGTCAAATACAGGGCCTGTGCTTTTTAAATAAAGGTACTCTGTGGGTGGTGCTGTGGGTTAACCCCCAGAGCCTAGGACTTGCCGATCAGAAGGTGAGCTCCCGTTGCTCGGTCCCAGCTCCTGCCAACCTAGCAGTTCAAAAGCATGCCAAAAAGTGCAAGTAGATAAATAGGTACCGCTCCAGCAGGAAGGTAAAGGGTGTTTCCATGCACTGCTCTGGTTTTGGTGTTCCATTGCACCAGAAGCGGCTTAGTCATGCTGGCCACATGACCTGGAAAAACTGCCTGCGGACAAACATTGGCTCCCTCGGCCAGTAAAGCGAGATGAGCGCTGCAACCCCAGACTGGACTTAACTGTCAGGGGTCCTTTACCTTTACCTTTTTTACTATTTCCTAGAGTGAGGCTGAAGCTGAGTAGTGCAGCAGCCTTCAGCGGTGATGCTCAGCAAATATTTCTCCTGTTCGAATGGGATGGTTTAATAGCAGTGTTCTTTTCACCTTTGGTCTGGATATTGATGCTGTAATAACTGTGCACATTTTATATTTTGCTTTATGGTGGGATGTTACCGGATGCTTAGCCATAAATATGATTGTATTTGCATGGTAAGGATGGAAGCCTGCTTGAGTGATCACACATCCCGTTTTAGCCATTAGCAGTACAATGAGACTCCGACACAGAAACCGCGACTCTGACTGGCAACACTACATCTTCATTCCTCTCTCTTGCAAAAAATGTAGTCATCGCTGCATAATTCACCAGAAGCTGACATAGCTGTTTTGTTGGGGGTCTGTCTTGGGAGACAATGGAGAAGTGCACCTTTGGGGGTGAAGTCAAAACATTGGTCAAACAGAATATTTTAGGATGTGCTGAAACAGGGACCCTCTTTTTCAAGAAACCTTGTGTGGCCTTAGGGACGCGGGTGGCGCTGTGGTCTAAACCATTGAGCCTCTTGGGCTTGCCAATCAGAAGGTCAGCAGTTTGAAACCCCATGACGGGGTGAGCCCCCGTTACTTGGTCCCAGCTCCTGCCCACCTAGCAGTTCGAAGCACATCAAAGTGCAAGTAGATAAATAGGTACTGCTCTGGTGGGAAGGTAAACAGTGTTTCTGTGCGCTGCTCTGGTTTGCCAGAAGCGGCTTAGTCCTGCTGGCCACATGACCCGGAAGCTGTACGCCAGCTCCCTCGGCCAGTAAAGTGAGATGAGTGCCGCAACCCCAGAGTTGGCCACAACTGGACCTAATGGTCAGGGGTCCCTTTACCTTTAAGCAGCTTTTAATCAATGTTTTCCACAATGTCACACAAATCCTCTTCTGCTTGGGGCATCGTGGGTGAAGGGCATTCTGTTTGCTCTTATTCCCCCTCAGTGACTTCATCACATTGCAAATCTGAATGGCTACATCGTGCTATGTTGTCATCAAGTTCTCTGCCTCATCCCTGGCCGCTGTGTACATGATCCCATGCGACTAATTCGGGAAGGAAGGAAAAGCAGTAGTCAGGAAAGAGAAGGCACTGAAGCTGCCCAAGTCTGGGAAAGCAATGATGCCAAGCAGGATCAAAACAAATTATTATTCATACAATTTAAAGTGTTCTGGGGGAAAATGTTACTCCATCAAAACTTAAAATTACTATGCAATAATCAAAAGTGGAAAATATTTCATGTAGCTCCAGAAAAAAAAGAGTTTATGAGTTTGTGTGCCTAAACCTCTGCAAACTAGAGCGACACAGCATAATTGCTGGCCTTTTGCTAAAATCACCCTACTCTAAACTCACAGTTGAATTTCGCTAGTGACCCTCTGAAGGGTCTTCAGTATCCATCTCCTGTGTGTGTTTTCCACCTCCAGTTCTGTGATTCTTCTGCTATTCTCACTATGAACAGAAAATCTGCTTGGTGCTGTAAGTCTTACTAAAACTGTCTCCACCTCAGTTTACTTGAGGCATCATTTTACCAGTTTGGATATCTGAAGAAGGAGGCTACTTTTAAACCACCAATGCCATCTGGAAATAGCTTTTCTGTTCCAAATAGCCGTGTCATTTGATTTATTACCCTGCCCAGCGCCCAATATAGAGCGGCACAGGTCATGACGGCTTAACTGTGGCAAACGCTCTCCAGCATTCAGGCCACCACCTAGCAGAGGGTGACAAGTTTAGCTCTGAGTGAGGATCATCTCCTCTTGCTTTGACATGTCCCTCACACTTCTGAGGTGCATCGTGGAGATCTAATTACAGGCCAACCGAAAGCAGGGACACGCAGCAACTTAATTGAGGGCGAAATGAATTAATTAGCGAAGCATCCGAGGATTCTCTCAGTGAGCGCACACAGGCCTCCGCAAGGTATCAGTTTCTTCTCCTTCCCCAAGTGCCACTCCATACATGCTTAAGTTGTGCAGGCAAGAGCCATCTGAAGGGAGTGATGAATCAGGGGGCCAGGACTTGTCTTCCTAATGCTGGGGGTTTCGGATCATTCCGAAGCCGTCTAATTTCCTTGCAATGTCTGCGAACTGCAGCATGGGTATTTTCAGCCTTCAAGAATACCAGTATCAGAAACAGAAATGGAGAAACAGCAGAGAGAGGTTCAAAATCAGGAGGGTTATTTCCTTTGCAGCTGTTTCTCTAGAATTAAATCTGTGGCCATGCTGTCAAATGTTAATCAGTGGTTTGTTCTTCCAAAATGTCACAGTCCCACACAACACAATGGACAGCTTATATTATTCACCTCCACTGCAACTTCAAATGACAGTTTGCAGCAAGTCTTATGTATAAACTCTTATAAACAGCACAAATACTCTTCTTATATCAACTTTTACCTCCAGTTACACACAAATGCCTGTCTTGCACTTTTCATTTCTCCTTTAGAATTATTCTCTTCTGCAAAATGAGCACCTCGACAAACAAGCAGTTATTCACCCACACCTAAAATCTTGTTCTTGCCAAAATAGCATTCTTCTGGAAGTTGCAATACAGTTGTGTAGACATGTAACAGGTCAGGGTCTGACAGAATTTGAAGTTGCTGGAACATGTAGGTTGAAATATTTGAATGTGTATTCAAATGTGTGCAACCTGGGCAAGTTGCAGGGTTTTATTCAATAGTTTATCATTTTGGCCATTCAAGGTCTGCAGAGGAAAAATAAAATCTCAGGAAGAGGAGCCAGAATAAAAGGCCAGAGGAATCCCCAGTCTCTGTCCGCCATTTTATTTTTTTACATTACCCTCTGTTCTTCCAGTCTCCCTCTCCCTGCCCCTCTCTCTGAGTGTGTAATGAGTAATCATATCAAATGCATTTTGAAAACACCTGGGTAAAACATCAAAAGATTTGCAGTAGAGATAGAAAGAGAAACTTGGGGTCTCTTCTTTCAGAAATACAAACCAATTAGCAATTCTCCAATGATTCAAGGTCCCTGTTAAATTTCAATACAGTTTTATTTCAAGGTCATTGCACTATGTTATAGTGTTTCTATTTTCCAATGAATTTTTATTTTATACATTGTACACAGTGCTGGATTTACGTATAAGCTAAACAAGCTACAGCTTAGGGCCCCACTCTCTTGGGGCCCCCAAAAAAATTTAAAGGAAAGAACCAACTGGATGTACATTTCCAAAATAAAAGATAAAAAACAAATAAAACGAAACCTACATATAGCAACAATGTTTTGTGTTGTGTAGGCTCCTATTTGTTATGTGCAAATGGCTTTAGATACCTATTAGGTCCATAAATTACCATATAGCATATATTCAACACAAAAAACAGTGACAATTTGTTGTTGACAAAGGACAGCTGGACATACAAAGGGCCCCATTACCTCCAGTAGTTTAGGACCTCATCAAACCTAAATCCAGCCCTGATTGTACAGGTATTTTTTATGTAAGGTAAGCCATTTGGAGACATATAGTGAAAAGTGGGGTATAGAACCACAGATAAACAAACAAATAAATATTTCTTCCTCGCCTCTGGTTGATACCTTTCCTAATCTGCGGTAGGCATTCTTGCTCAGCTTCTATTATTGTGGTTTTTAGTGATTTCAAACCTACCTCAAAGTTTCTTGACTCCTCTCCTTCAACTTCCTTTTAACTAATCCAGTTAATTCCCCCCTCCACCCCGAAATTTCCTCCTTTGATATCAAATGTCCCTCTGTTGGACCTTCTTGGCAATTTGCCCATGTCTATGCTGAGGCCGATAATGCTGTGTGTTTGCAATATGGGACTTTCCGCATTTAGATGTAGATAGAAGCATGCTTAATATATACCGTATTTTTCGCTCTATAAGACGCACCAGACCATAAGACGCACCTAGTTTTTGGAGGAGGAAAACAAGAAAAAAAATATTCTGAATCGCAGAAGCCAGAACAGCAAGAGGGATCGCTGCGCAGTGAAAGCAGCAATCCCTCTTGCTGTTCTGGCTTCTGGGATAGCTGCGCAGCCTGCATTCGCTCCATAAGACGCACACGCATTTCCCCTTACTTTTTAGGAGTGAAAAGGTGAGTCTTAGAGAGCAAAAAATACGGTACTTTTGGGGCCTGCTTTTACCATCCACGTTGATTCTGTTGAGAAAGAATGTTGGCACCTGTCTCTCTCAGAAGACCATGGAAGTACGTCAAACCGTTGGAGAGTTACAGCGCCTGCTGTGGCTGTAGAGATTGATATGGGAGAGACATGTTTGTAAAAATAGTAATTAATGCAAAATAATTGTTGTTGTTGTTGTTGCTGCTGTTGCTGTTCTCCTCCTCCTGTTTTTCCGCTCATGGAGTGGCTCAAATCAGAAAGAAGATACAAGATAGTTTAAAACAAAAATTGATATCAGCCAAAATATCCTTTTATTTTCATTTCATTTCACTTTTAATTTGCATGCTACCTTTGCATGCTTAATTTGTATGCTTTCTATATTACTATACACAAGGCAGTGTACAAGCTGAAGAAACAACAAAATAGACAGCAAAGATCACACACCTAACAGCAATCTGATCTAATACAAAAAGTCACAATAAAAGGATAACTTTAAAATAAACAACTTATAGCAAATAAAGCAATTTTCAACAATCCATTAGAATGTAACAGTAAACAGTAAAAATAAGTATCAGCAAATAATAATTAAACAGTTTACACTTAACAATTACAATGAAGAATTACTGGATTATCATCAATAAAAATAACGGCAAGTCACAGTTCCTTCTGGAACGGGAAACTCTGCTGTATTAGGAGGCAAGGAGGTAGGTAGACCGCCTAGGATGGGTACTTGAGGTTCACTGGAGAATGGTGCTATTTAATTTGTGTCCTTTTCATTGCTCTCTCACAGTTCCTCCACGCTCTTTGAGACCTGCTGGCTCTTGTGTATGCCTGTTCAGTTGTACGGTTAGGGCTTTGTAATGAAATACAAAGAGGTTCCTTCAGGAACGTCCACAACAGTTGCCTGCCACAGAACCATCATTCTTGCTGCAATCCAGGATAGCTGAATACACAAGAAGGGAACTTTCCCTCCCTCGTTTAAAACCTCTAATTTGCCCCTCTCGTTTCCCCACCTGCAGTCACTCTCTTCTGATAGCAAACAGCCTGCCAGAAGAGGCTTGTCTTATCAGATCAGATTTTGCTGGATGCCCCAAGAGACCAAAGTAACCTCTGCCCCATGTTGATGGATTGAATAAAGCCACTAATCGTTAAGTGAAAGTTATACTAGACATTGCTCAGTGGTTTGTGTGTGCAAAGGGGAGGGTGACAAGTAAAAGTAGTTTTCCAATGGCAAGGCTCGGAAGATTTTGCAACAAACAGCTGGCTATGAGACCCAACTGCTGATAGAATACATTAATTACTGTCGTCAAGGTTTTAGACACACTTGTGAATTGCTGGTAATACCAGCACGCTGGATTATCAGGGAAAAAAACCACCTTTCAAAACAGTGAGAAATGAAAATGAGTAATAATGATCTTAAATGAGATACGAGCTTGGAATTTCCTGCTGAAGGAGTTCTGTGAAGTTTTGCATTCCCAGTTGCCTTTTTGGCTACATTTCTGTCCACTTATCCTGATCATGCTGAACCAAAGGCTGTGATGAGCGCACAGAAAAGGCATGAAAAATGGACTTGGGCTCCTTTCCTACTGAAACCAAAGTTATCCCTGAACCATATAGTTACTATTGATTAAGACTTGGCTTTAAACAGAGCCTCCTGAGTTAAAATTGGTATGGTGGCCATAGCTGTCAACTTTCCCCTTTTCTTGCAAGGAATCCTATTCGGAATAAGGGAATTTCCCTTAAAAAAAGGGAAACGTTGACAGCTATGATGTTGGCTAGAGACATCGTTGCCTATGGTGGACACTTTTGTGGTTCCCCAAACCCAGTAAAACCTCCTTGATCAATAGTAGGATAAAATAAATATGTACATTGCCTCCGAATAATTTCCCCTTCTTGCCATTTTCAGCTCTTGCAAAAATAATTGTCCGCCCAGCCCTGGAATACTTGAGGGAGTAAGACAGCTGTCTTGCATCTAGCTGACTCCAGTGGATGAAACTAATTCATGGTTTAATGTACCAGGTACTCACTTTCATATGAGGTGGTCTTTTTGGGTCCAAACCCCACGCTTTCGGGATCGTCTGTTTTCTCAATTCCCACATTCTAATTACTGAGCTGCTGTCCCTAGTTACTGTCAGGGAAAGAGAAAAATGCAATTGAGTGTATCTGAGCGGCTGGGAAAGGGTGGGGGGCAGGACGGTATGTCAAACTTTCACATGAGATAAATGGGAGCTAATTTGTACAACTGGAAAGGCAAAGGTAGCATCAGAAAACAGAGGCCAACAGGTGACCAGATGTGTTGAAATGTATGGAAAGACATTTCTTCTAGGGGTTGTCGCTGCTTAGTGCTGCCCTACTGCCAAACACAGAGTCCTTGGAGAATGAACCAGACAGTTGACAGGTCAAGAACCCTGAGGAGCAAGCAGGTTCTCCTGGAAGCATCCCCTGGAGGGGCCTTCTGGTGGAGCGGTCAGAGGAGGAGGTGAAGCCATGTCCTTAGTCCTCAAAATTACCAGTACCAAAAGGCTGAGACAAAACACGTGCCTGTTGTTGCGCAGCTCAATGAGTAAGGGATCTGCTTGTGAGTAAGCAATCTTTGGAACCCCTTCACTACCAGCAGCTGTGATTAGCATTTGGTCTAAGAGGCCATAGGTTTCCCCTTTAAGCTTTCCAGTTGCTGGAAACAAGAGAGGTCTCTGGCTCCTTGTTCTTTGGAGTTTGGTTCCTTGCTCTTGAGTCTACCCCACCCCCTTGCTTGAACTCCCTGTGATATTGACCTTGGACTGTTACCTGACTTCATTTCTGGATTTGTTTTGGATTCAGACTGATGGACCTGTGCTTGACCTTGGCTTGTTGACTATGCTGCACCTTGATACCTGCCCACACGGGTAAGTGTTTTGGTAAAAGGCTTTTACCTCTTGGGATGAGCCCCCAGTCCCTGGGGGCACCCCCTAGAGCACAATGGGTGAGAAAAGCTGCCTCTGCCAAAATCCTCTCTTCTGCACAACTGTTTAAGCTGCAGGATCCTTGTCCTACTTGGGGTGGATCTTCACACTGGAAAACCCCGCTATAAATAAGTCAGAAATTTAATCGTTATAACAAGGGATGGGGGGAAGACTATGGAAAATCACATAAAATTTGTTTTGCTCTCCAACACCATTTGGTGTTGCATGTTTATAACGCATTCAAAACGTTTTTGACTAATGTAGCTGAGTCCCTGGGGTCTGTTGGACAAGTGGCTTACTAAGTCATAATTGTGGATATCCAGGCATTGCGCACTGGTTGCCTTCTTGAACATTGGTAATGTGAGACTATCTGCTAAATAGACAATAGGTATCTTCCCCCTCATTTCAGCATACCTTGATTTAGTAAACATTTTTGCTAGCAGAGCTGTTTAACGTGTCATCCTTTGCCCAGAAATTACCGAAAGGATTCATTAATGCCTTCTAAGGCTTCTCCTTCTACCTCCCAACCAGACAACAAGACACAGGGCAAAGGGAGGAAACCGAAAGGAGAGAGAAATGCGAGGATTCATGTGATTTAAAACAAGATTGTCTCAGTGTGGTTGCATTGATGGACTTGAAAGAGGAAGTTACCCAGGTTGATTGAACTGAGGACAGATACGGACTTCGAAATGGGACAGTAAAATTCAGGAAACTATGCAGGTAGAAAAGGAACTACAAGATCAGTTGCACAATTTGAAGAACCACCAGTGCAGGGGTGATGAACTTGTATGGATTTAGTGCAAAAGCGGAAGGGTTAAATATATTGATATCCTATATTTGCTTATTCCCATTGGGGAGTAAGTGGCACTGAACTCAAGGCAATTGACTTCTGAATAGACATGCAGATTGTTAATCGATTTCCTGTATTCCTGCCTGAGGAAAATAAATTTCTTGACCCTTAATGGAACACCTGCAGCAATGGAAAGAGGCCACAGGGTGGCACCGCCTCCCAGTCTCAGACGGAAGACACCTAATGCCACTATAGGTGGCACTATAGGACTGATGACATGTACGGTATATGGAGCAGGGAAATTCTAAAGCAGGAAGACAACCATATGATTGCAAATTGGGATCAGATAAAGCCCTCCACAAATGTCACACTCAGAGGTCTTGTTACTAGAAGGGGGAAACTCTATTACAAGCAACCATTCCCCTTCATGTTGATTGGTTTTAGATTATTGAAATCCTGGCTATGGGTAGATGAATATACCTGCCTTTGATCCATTTTATTTTTCCATTTGTTTGGCCAGGATTCTGTTCCATTCAATTCTTTAAAAAATTTTTTTAAAAAAATCTGCCAAAATATCTATCTTTCTTGGGAATTGTTCCCTGAATGCTACCATATACTGTCAAAGCAGTCATTATTTCCAGATGCTTTTTAATATTTATTGTAAGCCACCCAGACAATGCACTTGAAGGATAGGATAGATGAACGGATTGATTCACTTTGCAGGCAATCATATGTATGATTGACACTATTCCATTTCCCTCTTTTTAAGTACAGTGGTACCTCTGGTTAAGAACTTAATTCGTTCCGGAGGTCCATTCTTAACCTGAAACTCTTCTTAACCTGAAGCACCACTTTAGCTAATGGGGCCTCCCGCTGCTGCTGTGCGATTTGTGTTCTCATCCTGAAGTAAAGTTCTTAACCTGAGGAACTACTTCCAGGTTTGCTGAGTCTGTAACCCGAGGTACCACTGTATCACACAGGACGTCCTTCTTTGTGTGAAAAGTGCAATTACTTGCTGCACACTGAAATAAGTAATTAATTGCCTCCCCAAGGGCCCCCCTCCTCAGGGGAAGGACCAGGGCCCCGGAAGGAGCGCAAGTGAAGGCTCTGTACCGGTCGGGAAAAGACAGAGACCACACCAGGATTGGAAAAAAGCAAAGCCTGATCTTTATTGAAAGAACAGAAAAAATAACACAAAAAAACTGTTGCAACAGGGTCCCCGCTCACGCAATGACACGGAGTCAGAGACCCTGAACAAAGGGACTGCCTTGATTCTTATACCTTTTGATTTTCATTCAGATCAATAGCAAGGAGGTGGGGGGAAGCGATATGAGGGGTGTGAAGAGTGGATTAACATAAGGTAAACAGGATGTTGAAAGAGTTTCTGGAGGTGTCAATTTGCTGAAGGGCTCAGGTGGTAGGTGTCGATCTTCAGGTGGTATGTGACAATCTTCGTGTTATTTAATTTTGGATCTGCTTAAAATGGCTTTTCCTTTATCTACAGGAAAACCTCCGCAACTGTTGATAATCAGCATGCAGGTGTGAGGCTGGATGTTTGAGAAGATGTTCAGGAAATGACTTAAATGTTAATGTGAAATCCTATTCTGCATTGCTATCAATTCGGGTGATAGCCTGATGTTTGCATACTTTTTGGAAAATAGGATTGCTTTATTTCGAGCTCATATCTGTGTGTATTCATGGTATGGTTTGCAGACCCAGTAAGAGGCAGTGTGGTGGATTGAGTTTTGGCAGCCTTTTGGATACAATATTGAGTCAAGTATATACATTTTGAAATATTTAGATTGTTACATTATTTTAAAACTACATTTTGGATACATTCAGAAAAGTACAGCAAACTACATTTTGGATACATTCAATACTTTTTAAAAGGATAGCTTCATGGAGAAAGAGGTACACAGGAATGGCAACAGGCACGTTACGTTAAGATGATGCATTAAAAAGGCACACATTATATTACATTCAATGATACGTGAAGAGACACAGTAAGATGGCATCTTCCCAACAATGCGTTCTTTAAGGCACAGTTTATTATTATTGTGGGACTTTGGGTAGGATGATATCGTTAGGATCATTTTACCTTTATTCCCCTCTCTGACCCTGACTCTCTTATGACAACACAAAGCACGTTTACCCCACTTTTCAGACCCAAAGACTCCCAGAGCAACTTGCAGATCAAGAAGAACAAGATAGTCCTTGCCTTCAGGCTTGCAAAAATAAGGGGGGGGGCGGACATATTCAGGACTTGCTTCTTAGCATTACAGTTCCTATAATATCCAGCTGAAATAGAAGCTGTTGGAAAAGGAGTAACCAACTGCAGCTGGTCTCTCAGCAGAGTTGATGAAGTGGCCCTGATTCCTTTCTCTGGAGTCAAAATGAGCAGTTATCTCAGCCAAGCTGATGGGACGGCCATGCCTCTGCTCTGCAGCCTGATGGTGTCCTTTTCATCTCCCAGTGTAGTATCACCATGATCCATAGCCCTGCCAACACCCCCAACCTGTGTATACTATCTGGGTTTCCCCATTTCAAGTTTCCTGGTGGTTGGTTTTTCTCTTTTCTTTTTGGTCTTTTCTCCCATATAGTAACACCCAGCCTTTTAGCACGCCAGCTTTTCCTTATTATCACTCTACATCTCCTCAGAGAAAAGTTACTCTGCAAACTATGATGTGAAAAGTAGTGTTTCTTTTAAGGAAACCATTTTATAAATCGTGGCCAGAGTTTACATTGCTGCAAAGTTGGCAGCTTCCTGGACCACCTTCTATTCTTGATTGCCCTCGTAAACTGTGGATATAGTAGTCTTCAAGACTAAAATTGGAATAGCTTCAGGGGGAAAATGTTGGAAAATGGTTCTGTTTTTTATGCATTTACATGAAACACATTTTATGATTATGTGTTTTTTTTTGTTACATATGCCCTATATTCATACATTTTAATTGTTGTTGTTTAGTCGTGTCTGACTCTTCCTGACCCCATGGACCAGAGCACGCCAGGCACTCCTGTCGTCCACTGCCTCCCGCCGTTTGGTCAGACTCATGCTGGTAGCTTCGAGAACACTGTCCCACCATCTCATCCTCTGTCGTCCCCTTATCCTTGTGCCCTCCATCTTTCCCAACATCAGGGTCTTTTCCAGGGAGTCTTCTCATGAGGTGGCCAAAGTCTTGGAGCCTCAGCTTCAGGATCTGTCCTTCCAAGTGAGCACACAGGGCTGATTTCCTTCAGAATGGAGAGGTTTGATCTTCTTGCAGCCCATGGGACTCTCCAGAGTCTCCTCCAGCACCAGAATTCAAAAGCATCCGTTCTTTGTCAATCAGCCTTCTTTATGGTCCAGTTCTCACTTCCATACGTCACTACTGGGAAAACCATATATACAGGCCTTTGTTGGCAAGGTGATGTCTCCGCTTTTAAAGGTACATTTTAATAAAAGCCCACAAATATCACTTTGCATTTGAAAGCCTATACAGTACTGCTTTTCCTGAATTGGCCTGCTGGTGGAGATGACAATGAGGGGTATGGCAGATTAAAATTCCTACATTTTATGAGTAAGTCTTATCTGCATGTTGCTGTAGGCAAGGAAGGACTCTAAAACAGGGGTCAGCAAACTTTTTCAGCAGGGGGCCGGTCCACTGTCCCTCAGACCTGTGGTTCTAAGCCTGTGTCTGTCATCATTAATGGATGTGGGGGGGACTGACTATATTTTCGGGGGGGGGGAAATGAATGAATTCCTATGCCCCACAAATAACCCAGAGATGCATTTTAAATAAAAACACACATTCTACTCATGTAAAAACACGCTGATTCCTGGACCGTCCACGGCCAGATTTAGAAGGCAATTGGGCCGGATCCAGCCCCCGGGCCTTAGTTTGCCTACCCATGCTCTAAAATAAATCTGTACATCTACTATGCATAGTCTGGATCCACATTCTTATTCTGAAGATTCACAAGCACACAAGAGTAGAGATAGATGCACGAACCTAGCCCCATTCCGTGTTGGTTTTGTGTGTTCACAAAACCAGTTATGCAACGTCCCATTTCTGGGCAGATCTTCTGGGAATTCACGGGGACATCCAGGGACGTGGGTGGTGCTGTGGGTTAAACCACAGAGCCTCTTGGGCTTGCCGATCAGAAGGTCGGCAGTTCGAATCCCCTCGACGAGGTGAGCTCCCATTGCTCGGTCCCTGCTCCTGCCCACCTAGCAGTTCAAAAGCACGTCAAAGTGCAAGTAGATAAATAGGTACCACTCTGGCGGGAAGGTAAATGGCGTTTCCGTGCGCTGCTCTGGTTCACCAGAAGCGGCTTAGTCATGCTGGCCACATGACCCAGAAGCTGTACGCCGGCTCCCTCGGCCAATAAAGCGAGATGACTACTGCAACCCCAGAGTCAGCCACGACTGGACCTAATGGTCAGGGGTCCCTTTACCTTTATGGGGACAGCCATCTTTCTCTTCCATGCAATGTGCTTGGTAGCCTTACAAGGATGTTATATGGAAAAACAGATGGCTGCTCCTATATAGGTATGTGGAGACAATAGGTACGTGGGGACAATAATCTTCCTGTAAGCTTTTTAAAACAGTTTTGTTTTTTTTGTTGTTTTTACCATACGGCCATGGAGGAGCTATTAGCTGCTCTAAGAAGCTGTAAAAGGTTAAAGAAAGCAACAGCCCTTGGGATCACCCCATAAGCACGGTGTGGACCCAGGCGCAGATAGGTTTGCCAGTTATGAAGCTTGACCCATAGGTCTACATTCCTATAGGCACATGAGTCTGAAGAAGGCGAAATGGGTAGCTTGGTTTCAAAACATGGAGCAAAATCTCCCTATCCCTATTCAAGGAGCATATTCTTACCAATAGTTAATGGGTCACTTAATGAACATAGTCCAAATAACACGAAGGTGACAGGGCAGTCTCTAAAAAAAGATGTTTTCTTTTTACAGGAAATACAGTAAAATCCTATTGGGAAAAGGTCTTGCAGACAGCCAAGCACACACAGCAATTTGGCTCTCCAGGCACTTAGCAGAGTCACAGCACAGCCATCCCTCTGGCTAACTATATTCTGTTTATTCTGGAGAAGAGGAAAATGGACTCCATGGGGCACTTCCTAAAAGGTAAATACAGGAAAGAAGCATTACATTAGGTTCACTGTATGCCCCAAATACCCAGGAGGCCTCTTTTCTCTCTCTTTTGGACAAAGAATTCCCAATTATGTTGAGTTTTTCAGAAGGATACTGAGGCCTCGCTGGAGACTTCAATATAGACATAAATAAATATAGACACACATACAAGGACTAAAATTCGGAGATAGTTGGTGGGGAGGAAAGGCATTCCTTGATTTTTTTATTCCTTGATCTGTTACCATCTCATTAGCAACATGTAACCAGGATAATGCAAAACTATGGGATGTGGGTGGCGTTGTGGGTTAAACCACAGAGCCCAGGACTTGCCGATCAGAAGGTCGGCGGTTTGAATCCCCATGACAGGTTGAGTTCCCGTTGCTCTGTCCCAGCTCCTGCCAACCTAGCAGCTCGAAAGCACGCCAGTGCAAGTAGATGAATAGGTACCACTCCGCCGGGAAGGTAAACGGCGTTTCCGTGTGCTCTGGTTTCCGTCACGGTGTTCCATTGCACCAGAAGCGGTTTAGTCATGCTGGCCACATGATCCGGAAAGTTGTCTGTGAACAAACGCCGGCTCCCTATACCAATAAACATTTTTTAAGAAAGCGGCAAGATTCAACGCAGGTGCACAAAGCATGGGGTTTTTTTGTTTTTGTTTTAAAAAGAAAAATCCAGACTCCTTGCGCTCTGCTCCGCTCCCCCTTTCTTCCTGCTCAGGCAGCCCTGTCCTCAGCCTGCCCCTCAGAGTCGGTACATCACGCAGAGCAGGGCCTTGGTGGTGGCAGCCTCTGCTCCTCCTCGTTTGCTCTCCAGCAGCCGCTAGGAGCTGCCCAAGGGAGGAGGCCTGCAGCAGCACCTCTCAACAACCGTGGATATGGAGCTATTCACTAAGGGCTTCTTCCGCAGCCTCTCTGCTCCTTGTGTTCCCGATTAGGTATTGAGATGGGAGGTCTGGAGGGTGGGGAACGAGACGCCCCATAGTGTATCAGTGGGGCTGCTTGGTGTGGGAACAGAATCACTTGTGCTTTGCCTTCACTCTGCTTTCGATGGAGGAAAACATGTCTTGAGCTCATTAGTTTTCAGATAATGGGAAGGTATAATTCTGACAGCCTCCTAGTTGTTTTAATGAGCTTTTAGTTTCCTCTCTCTGCCTCTTGCTCCCCCTCTCCACTCTATTTCCCCCATTTTTAATGAGATACCAATTTCCTCTCTACTGCTTTGCAGATGCCTTTCCAATAAAATGGACAGCTTTGAATTTTTATGTTGGAACAAACGCCGAGCTGTTCTTTATTTTTCATCTGCAATACACTCACTGCACCTCCATGTGCTAAATGGCTGTTAATTGCTAAAAAAATTAACAAGGTGTTTAACGCTAGGGCATTTTCTGGCTAGGTGGGGAGACTCGTGTTTTTCGCACTTGTCCAAAGTCCAGCATTTTCTGGATCCTCAACAACAACAAAAAGGAAAGGCGTGTGTGTGTGTGTTTTTCGCAAGCGTATCTCCTCTTCCCTTTCCTTCACTGTGCCAAAAAGAAATGCTGCCCTTTCCTTTCATAAAGTTGACTGTGTAGTCCAGTGTATTTTTAATTGCAGAAATACTGCTGCTCTTGTTTGTGATTGATTTGTGGGCGCTGGAGGGGGAAAGAGAGGAAGCTTTCTCAGAAGTCGGCGGAGTGCAGTCTGCCCCTCCTTCGAGACATGGGAGATGGACCCTTGGTGACTCTGAGATATAAAACTGTTTACTGAGGAAAAGTTATTTTTATTTCACTTAAAGAGTGCATTAAAAACCTGCAGTGAAATAAGATGGTTGAAGTGGTTAAAAAAGGCACCCTTTCAGCATATTTATAGTAATTCTATTCTCAAAGTATCTGGTTTTGACCTGCAGTTTCAGGGTTTCAGCCGCCTCCTCAGGACCAGGGTTTGGGGAGAAGCAAAATATCTACTTTCTGCTTTACGTGGGAGGGTTTTTAAAAAAATAATTTGCTCGTGCTCACTTCTTCCCCTCTGCAGACCAACTTGTTATTGTAAAGACTTCGTTGCACACTTTCCTTTAAGAAGCCAACGAACCTCCAGAGAACAGAATTCTGTGAGGGAAAAGCATGTATATAGATTGGAAACATGGGAACTATGGCTTAGAGAATTGTAATAAGGGGTGTCCTGCAAGCATTCCTAAGGCTAAAATATTAACTTTGGAATACAAATATTTTTCACAACGGAAGGTTTTAGCAGGGCCCATCCACCTGATGTTAAATGTCTCCTCAGACAGAGAGCAAAACAAGTCTGGAGAACCTGGGACCTTCCAGTGGCGTGCAATTTGTGGGCTAGGGCAGGCATAGGCAAACTCGGCCCTCCAGATGTTCTGGGACTACAACTCCCATGATCCCTAGCTAACAGGACCAGTGGTCAGGGATGATGGGAGTTGTAGTCCCAAAAACAGCTGGAGGGCCTAGTTTGCCTATGCCTGGCCTAGGAGGACTAGGCTAGTCCCCTAAATGTTCCCTGGCACCTCCTTCCCAAAGCCTGGGAAGCTTCTGCCCGACTTAGGGAGGTGTGATGGCCCTAACTGTTCCCTTACGAAAAATTTCACCGCTGAACTACAGCTCCTGCCATTCCTGGCCATTGGCTCTACTGACAGGGGCTGACAGGGGCCTGGAGTCCAACAGCATGTTGAAGGCCACAGGTTCTCCCAGCCCTTGAGTAAAATGAGAGAGCTGGACCATCAAGAAGGCTGATCGCCGAAGAATTGATTCATTTGGATTATGGTGCTGGAGGAGACACTTGAGAGTCCCATGGACTGCAAGAAGATCCAACCTCTCCATTCTGAAGGAAATCAGCCCTGAGTGCTCACTGGAAGGACAGGTCATGAAGCTGAGGCTCCAAGACTTTGGCCACCTCATGAGAAGAGAAGACTCCCTGGAAAAGACCCTGATGTTGGGAAAGATGGAGGGCACAAGGAGAAGGGGACGACAGAGGACGAGATGGTTGGATAGTGTTCTCGAAGCTACCAGCATGAGTTTGACCAAACTGCGGGAGGCAGTGGAAGACAGGAGGGCCTGGTGTGCTCTGGTCCAGGGGGTTGTGAAGAGGCGGACACAACTGAACGACTAAACAACAACAATAATGACTGAATTGTGCAGGCCAAATGCCAATAAGAGTCAGCTCTGAGTGTAGCTCAGCGTCTGTGTGGGAAGCTCATCTGAGCCTTAGCAAAAGGCCTCAAGGACTGAAAAAATCGCCATAGCTTTGGTGTCAGCCCATAGTTGGCTAATCTGTGTAGGTGCTTGATAACTGACTTCCTTGTTCCAGCTCTGCTGCCCCCATTTCTCCCATATGAGGGAGGTAGGACCTGATGGGATTTGTCAACTATGGCAATTCATTGTTTACTTATATTGCCCTTTAAGTTTTTCAGCCCAAATCATGCTGAAATGTATATTATGGCATATTAAGTTGAATCGATACGCTATAGTTTTACGATTATATACATCTCCTGAAGTGCAAATTGTTAGGTGCTGATTGAGAAATAGTATACATTTTAAAATAATAGTCGTAAGTAGAGTAATAAGTAATAGCTACAGTTTACCTAAACCTTATAGGCAGTGTTCTCAACAAGTGAAATTTAAACACATATATGGCATTTCTGAATTTTAACACCTCTGTGCGTATGTAAATATTCATAACATGATTTTGTATCAGCTCATTCTGCTGCTAAACAAGTTCCAGATGTCCTGCATAATAATTATCACACAGACTCCGAGCGTTGCTCGGTTCTGTTTTGAGTATTCATCAACCCGCTATTCTGGAAGACTGCCTGGTGCATGTTAAAAGTGCTCTGTTACTGACCCATGTTCAGGAGGCAGTAAATAAACCGCAGTGGACAAGGCTCTCGGTCCCATTATGTGCAGAATAATTGTACACCAAGGAGGTTGCATTGGTTTATAGTCGAGCAGATTTACTTGTATTTCTGCTGCTGTTTAGAACTCAGAAAACATTAGCAGCTTCAGGGAGGTATGTTGCTTTCCTTACTTCTCCCATTCTTCTTGTTGGTTAATTTTTGTAATGCACTCAACTATAAACTTAGCCACTCTGTCTAACTTTTCACATTCTGCTTTACTTCTCTAAGACTGTTTCCCTTTTTTTGCCAACAAGGACCGAGTTGAACTGCCTCCCTTAAACGTTAACACTATTTCCATGCAATGCAAAAGTTGGGAGTGACATTTTGCTTATTTGGAGCAGGGCACACACAAAAAGGACGCAGGTGGCGCTGTGGGTTAAACCACTGAGCCTAGGACTTGCCGAGCAGAAGGTCGACAGTTTGAATCCCCGCGACGGGGTGAGCTCCCGTTGCTCAGTCCCTGCTCCTGCCAACCTAGCAGTTCGAAAGCACATCAAAGTGCAAGTAGATAAATAGGTACCACTCCAGGGGGAAGGTAAACGGTGTTTCCGTGCGCTGCTCTGGTTCGCCAGAAGCAGCTTAGTCATGCTGGCCACATGACCCAGAAGCTGTACGCCGGCTCCCTCGGCCAGTAAAGCGAGATGAGCGCCGCAACCCCAGAGTCATCCGTGACTGGACCTAGTGGTCAGGGGTCCCTTTACCTTTACCTTTTACACACAAAAAAGAGGGAAACCAGTACTGAAGTCCTAATCAATGGTTCTTCATCAACCTGAAGTGACAAGGGGTTGTGTGGCAAGTGAATCTGAAAATGATCCTTGTCTTTTTCTCTCTCACTGTAGGGTAAGGATGGGGGGACATGCGGCCCTCTAGATGTTGGCGGACTGCGGTCCCCATCATCCTGGACTATTGGCCATGCTGGCTGGCTGGAAGTTAGAGTCTGAAGGACCAAGAGTTCCCCATGCTTGCTGTAGTAGTAATAATAATAATAATAATAATAATAATAATAATAATAATAATAATAAATTGTCCAGTAGCACCTTAGAGACCAACTAAGTTTGTTCTGGGTATAAGCTTTTGTGTGCATGCACACTTCTTCAGATACCCATGCCTGCACATGAAAGCTTATACCCAGAACAAACTTAGTTGGTCTCTAAGGTGCTACTGGACATTTTTTTAATTTATTTTGACTGTGTCAGACCAACACGGCTACCTACCTGAATGTAGTAGTAATAATAATAGTAATAGTAATAGTAATAGTAATAGTAATAGTAATAGTAATAATTTATTATTTATACCCCGCCCATCTGGCCGGGTTTCCCCAGCCACTCTGGGTGGCTCCCAACAGAATATTAAAAACACGATAAAACATCAAACATTAAAAATTTCCCAAACAGGGCTGCCTTCAGATGTCTTCTAAAAGTCTGGTAGTTGTTGTTCTCTTTGACATCTGTTGGGAGGGCGTTCCACAGGGAAGGCGCCACTACCAAGAAGGCCCTCTGCCTGGTTCCCTGTAACTTCGCTTCTCACAGTGAGGGAACTGCCAGAAGGCCCTTGGCACTGGACCTCAGTGTCCGGGCTGAACGATGGGGGTGGAGACGCTCCTTCAGATATAGAGGACCGAGGCCATTTAGGGCTTTAAAGGTCAGCGTCAACACTTTGAATTGTGCTCAGAAACGTACTGGGAGCCAATGTAGGTCAGGACTGGTGTTATATGGTCTTGGCGGCCACTCCCAGTCACCAGTCTAGCTGGATTAGCTGTAGTTTCCAGGTCATCTTCAAAGGTAGCTCCACGTAGATCACCTTGCAGTAGTCCAAGCGGGAGATAACCAGAGCATGCACCACTCTGGAAAGACAGTCTGGGAAGGTAGGGTCTCAGCTTGCATACCAGATGGAGCTGGTAGACAGCTGCCCTGGACACAGAACTGACCTGCGCCTCCATGGATAGCTGTGAGTCCAGAATGACTCCCAGGCTGCGCACCTGGTCCTTCAGGAGCACAGTTACCCATTCAGGACCAGGAGAAGGAAAAAGTGGTAGTGACCAGCTGCTCAAACGTAGGGAAGCACCATTGCTGGCCACTGCTTCCAGTAGCCCCAAACCCACAATGACAGCACTGAAACAGGTGAGCTGGAGAGGCCAGTTTCATTAAATTTCCCCACCCTGCATTCCCCTTCCCCCATTTTAAGAGCTGCAGCTCTGCCTTAATTTCAGCCTTTGGGTTTCAAAGATTTTAAAACAATTCATCCTTCCATCTTCT
This sequence comes from Podarcis bocagei, assembly GCF_964188305.1. Classification (NCBI taxonomy): domain Eukaryota; kingdom Metazoa; phylum Chordata; class Lepidosauria; order Squamata; family Lacertidae; genus Podarcis; species Podarcis bocagei. The sequence goes on along the minus strand of NC_138143.1, from coordinate 41,206,741 downwards.
GGTTTGAAGCGAGACATTCAGAAATACTATGGGTGGAATTTAAAGATTATGTGCAGCTGATATGCTGATGAATGTGAACCAAAACTTCTTCCCATGACCTCCTGTCCCAAAACACTTTCATAATGTTCATCTAAAACTAGTGCTTGTTTCATGCATCTTTGACAGAAATCTCATCCTGTCTGGTATTTCACAAAGGGCGTGCCCAAGGGTAATATAGGCTGGTCGTCTGCAATGATAGGATGTGTAACTTAAAATTGTCGTTCCTCTTGGTTTAAGAGAGTTTTCACAACTTGTTCCACTCCAGAAATCATGAAGCCCACTGCTTGGTTCTCACTTGAGATGCTTGTTTCTTGCTCTCATTTGGAACTCCAATAAATCCCCAGTTTAAATTTTACCTCAGTCATTGCTGAGGTGCCATTATGGTTCCATTTCATCTTTTTCTCTGTAAGTCAAGGCTAATCATGCCCTGTACCTTCACCTTCTTCTGATATCTCACTTGCTCTGCTCCAAAACCCTTCGTCATCTTGTCAGAGATGTTTTGGGGGCAGATGAAAGGGGGGGGGCTTGGTTTTTTCGATTGCTCACACATTAAGCTTCATTTAGAGGTGGCAGCTCACAATGGCGTAGCGTGGGGGGTGCAGGGAGGGCCGGCCGCACCGGGCGCAACATCTGGGGATTAGGGTTAGGGGGCGCAAATCCACGGGTTAGGGGGCGCAAATTACTTGCCTTGCCCCGGGTGCTGACAACCCACGCTATGCCACTGGCAGCTCAGAGGACCTTGGGCAAAGTAGCTAAACCCGGCCTTGATGCAAGAAGGAATAGCAACAGAAGGAACTTCAGAATCATTCCTAAAAACAGATAATGTGCAAAAGGAGCACACCAAATCACAATGGCAGCCTTATACATAACCACAATGCTTTGCCTATGATAACTAATAGTGCTATACTGAAAAAAATATTCTGTTTTTTCCTGACTATTCTCCATCAGTTCCTCAAAATCAAATTGCATTCAAAAATTATCAAAGATAAGAGAAAATATCAGTGAAATTCTCATGAGTGAGGTGCAGTCCTTTCATTCGTTCATGCACCATACAGATCATCTCTCAGTGGCCTAATTTCTGCAGGCTTCTGGAAAAAACCCTTGTCCTTTACTGGGCTTTCTTGTAAGCAGAGGAAATAGGGGCAAGTAATCTACCATGCTCCAGGTAGGTGTGAATAGTGTTTTTTGTTTAAAGTAAAATATCCGCCCCCCCCCACAAAAAAATGGTGTAGGATTCTCCACACCTCACAAAAGATAAAAGGAAGAACTTCACTGACCAGTGAAAGGAAGTGCCCAATTTCATCCCATTGAAATCAATACAACTTTAAAATGTTTAACTTTAGCTGGGATGTGCCTACACTATATTAATCCATTTTGCTTATTTATTAAAACCATTTTTAGACCACGTTTAGGTTTGAAAAAAGATTACAAATGCTGCAATGCTTTGTAGCTGAAATATACTCGGAGTCGAGAGTGGATTTCATGCTCTTTATTCAGCTCATAGTGGTGAGGAGGAATGGAAGTTCCCCCACAATATCTGCTTTATATACATTATTTACACAATGGGCTGCACGTGATTGGCTAATTCCTGGATTCTCCTGTAGGCCAATCAGGCTGTGGATTCACTTCCACCTGGAGCTGGATTGGGTGGCTCCTGCAGACCAATCATACTGCTGCATTGTTCTAGGACCAATCAGACTGCTGCATTTTGGATCCTATTGTTCTCAGTACATAACAGTAGCTGAACTGAAGAGAGTCTGGCTTATCATAGTCACCTTCCCAGAACACACCCCACCCACTGCATGGGGGTCTACACCCGGCACCCACAGATTGGGGACAAAACTCTCCCCCCCCTCCCCAGCTAAGTTCGGTGTGAGGAAGGAGTGCAGTTCAGCGCCGAAGTGGTGCCAATTGAAACTGATGAAATGGAGAAATGGAGCCGGGAGTCATCAGCATATTGATGGCACCTTATTCCAAATCCCCAGACGACCTCATCTCAACGATCACATGTAGATGTTGAAGAAGGAAGGAGTGCCAACTATTTTTAGTAACAGGGATTTTTAGCATTCTTTTTACAGTTCCATAGCATATGGAAGACATTGCCTCTTGTTATCCATCATAAATCGACAATATGGATACGGTTTCTCCATTTTGGTGTATTTCCCCAGAATAAGGGTAATTACGTAAGCTTTCTTTATGGATTTAATTGTAACATCATCACCATCATCATATTACTATTACTATTATTATTTTAGTATGGACTTTTTAAAGCATCCTGGCCTCACATTTATCTGTCGTTGTTGTTTTTGTCCTTCTGTTTTATGTAGCACATTGTTTTGTAGTTTTTGAATGTACCATTGTTATTTACTACTTGGAACACTTATGAACATTGTTGTTCATTTTTTTGCCATGTTTCTTGGAGTCTTCACATTCCGCACCGCCAGGGGAGGAAAAACCTGTTTGTTTATTTCATCTATTACGGTAATTCACACCAGCGCACTCCCTCCCTGTCCCAGAATGGAAATATATGTGTGCTTATTGTGTGCGCTGCGTTGATTGATGCATAGGTCCAGCTTAGAGTGTTATTCCTGGCGTGTGACTGGTTGTACACATGATATATCGTAAGTCTGTGTACAGCATGGTGTATGTACTCGGAGAGCAAATCCCGGAATTCCCCGCAGGAGGCCCCTTGTGGCCTTTGACTCTGAGGCCTGCTGCCAAACATTAGCTACAATACGAGTGCTTGTTTTTGACAACAGCATGCAGGTTCTATTACACTAGTGGCTATTTTCGTTTTGAAGTTATGACAGAAATGCTTTTGCACCCTGTGTGGGTATGGAAGAAGCCAGGTAGCAGAATGACTCCTACGCTGAGATAGTGGCGCACATTTAGATGCTTGCAGGGCCCTTTGAACTGAATTGCATGTTACCTCTGAAGGAAAATACACAGGATCGAACCGATTCTCATGTCAGGTTTTCTTCTCCTAAGGAGAAGTGATTTTGGAAGTATTCCTTTAGAGGTCTGCATTGGGTAAACATTACATCAGAACTGAAAATCCACATTGCTTTTCCAGGAAGGATTTGTGAGCAGGATATTAGATTCCTGCTGGCTCCTGCTCATGTTTTCTATTTATATTCGTCCAGAGGAATAATTTTTTTAAAGTTCTCCCATGGAGTAAAATGTTACGTCTGAATTGGCCCTGATTGTGGGTAAATCCACCATTCACTCAGTGGCTGGAAGTGGAATTATAGAGTGTCATTTATTCCAGGCATCTTTCAGGGAGACTTGCCACCCGACAAGAACCACAGAGTTCAAGGAGCAGAACGGCTACATCTGGGCAAGGTAACCACATCTCTTGGATGTTTTTGGACCTCAGTCAAGTTTTGAACACCCCCCTCCCCTTTAAGCCGGGACCCAAAGCAACAGCAGTAGCGACCGTGTTCCAACCTTCTGTCTTCGATGATAGATGAGTCTAGCTCTGAAAACACAGAGAGATACTAGACTCAGCATAACACAGATGTTGCCATGGAGGCAGATTTGGCTTTAATGGGAATGTGCAAGTTGGATCGCAGAGAGGTATCCAGTGCCTGCTTCACTGAGAAGCAAAATATTACCAGCTGACAGCACACACACAAAAATATTCTGTTACCGGTTATAGATGGAACTGGGTAAGATTGGCAGGGGCGATTATTGTTCCAAGGGTAATGCTGCAATGAGGTGAAAAAACTTCCAGCTGAAATAATGATCTCTGCATTACACACACACACACACACACACCAGTCCAAAAATATAAGAGGTAATGCCTAGTGTAAAGAAAAGATAGAAGACCTTGTATATAGTCTATTGAAGACGATCTGGCAGTCATTACAAGCAACACCCTCCTCTCATTCTCAAGATCCCTTCCCAGCTTTCTCTGCCTGTCTCTGGGGCAGCTTTTAAAAATTCTCAGCAGGAGAGTCCACCTTTATATACGGCTTCCTTTTATGTGATGAAGCACAAAGTGCAGCTAGGCTCTTATACAGTATAATTTACCGTATTTTTCGCCCTATAAGACGCACCGGCCCATAGGACGCACCTAGTTTTCAGGGGGGGAAATCAAGGAAAAAAATATGATTCCCCCCCCGCAGCTCTGGGAGCAGCGGACAGGCTGCACGCAGCCTGTGCGCTACTCCAAGACCTTCTCCCTGCTTTTGCGGGAGGTGGCGGAATTCCCCCACCTCCCGCAAAAGCCCACAGGAGCCCCACTTGACTCCTGCGGGCTTTTCGACTAGGAGGGAGAAGGGACTGAAAGGGCCAGTCAGTCCCTTCTCCCTGCTTGGGGAAAAGCCCCCAAGAGCCGCTTGCTCTTTAAAGGGTGCCCGGCTCCTGCAGGCTTTTCTAGGAGGTGGGGGAATTCCCCCCCTCGTAGAAAAGCCAGCAGAAGCCGCGGAGCCCCTTTAAAGAGCGCACGGCTTTTGCCTGCTTTTGCGGGAGGTGGGGGAATTTCCCCATCTCCCGCAAAAGCCCAAAGGAGGGTTGGAGAGCAGCGGCAAGGCGTCGCGCGCCTTCCTGCTGCCCCCCATCCTCTGGGGCTGACGATGGGGGAAGCGCTGCTTTCCCCACCGCCAGCCTCAAACCCGGGTTGGAGAGCAGCGGCAAGGCGTCGCGCGCCTTCCTGCTGCCCCCCATCCTCTGGGGCTGGCGATGGGGGAAGCGCTGCTTTCCCCACCGCCAGCCTCAAACCCGGGTTGGAGAGCAGCGGCAAGGCGTCGCGCGCCTTCCTGCTGCCCCCCATCCTCTGGGGCTGGCGATGGGGGAAGTGCTGCTTTCCCCACCGCCAGCCTCAAACCCGGGTTGGAGAGCAGCGGCAAGGCGTCGCGCGCCTTCCTGCTGCCCCCCATCCTCTGGGGCTGGCGATGGGGGAAGCGCTGCTTTCCCCACCGCCAGCCTCAAACCTGGGTTGGAGAGCAGCGGCAAGGCGTCGCGCGCCTTCCTGCTGCCCCCCATCCTCTGGGGCTGGCGATGGGGGAAGCGCTGCTTTCCCCACCGCCAGCCTCAAACCTGGGTTGGAGAGCAGCGGCAAGGCGTCGCGCGCCTTCCTGCTGCCCCCCATCCTCTGGGGCTGGCGATGGGGGAAGCGCTGCTTTCCCCACCGCCAGCCTCAAACCCGGGTTGGAGAGTAGCAGCAAGGCGTTGCGCGCCTTCCTGCTGCCCCCCATCCTCTGGGGCTGGCGATGGGGGAAGCGCTGCTTTCCCCACCGCCAGCCTCAAACCCGGGTTGGAGAGTAGCAGCAAGGCGTTGCGCGCCTTCCTGCTGCCCCCCATCCTCTGGGGCTGGCGATGGGGGAAGCGCTGCTTTCCCCACCGCCAGCCTCAAACCCGGGTTGGAGAGTAGCAGCAAGGCGTCGCGCGCCTTCCTGCTGCCCCCCATCCTCTGGGGCTGGCGATGGGGGAAGCGCTGCTTTCCTCCACCGCCAGCCTCAAACAGCAGACTCTCCTGGCTTCAGCGGAAGCAACGCGAAGCCTCCGGAGCGCAGGCTTCGGAGGCTTCGTGTTGCTATCGCTGAAGCCAAGGAGTCTGCATTCGCCCCATAAGACGCACCCACATTTCCCCTTCATTTTTGGAGGGGAAAAAGTGCGTCTTATAGGGCGAAAAATACGGTATATCCTGCACCTTTTCGTTTACACACAGGACCTTCCGGACAGCTTGTCTCTTTAATACAGAGGGATTCCAAGGTCTCAGGAAATGGGCAGCTTGCTTACATTTTCATTGTATAGCTGGTATTTTACATTAAAAAACAACAACAATGTTGATTGTTTTCTATGTTTGCTATGTTGTAATCCACCTTGGAGTCTTGAGGACAAAGGATGAATTGCAAGTTTTTAAAACAAAGGAATAAAATAATAACAGTTAAAGAAACAACAATAATATTTACCTTGCATGTTTGTTTGCATACTGGCTTTCAGCCAAATGACTCCCAGGGAAATTCACAGTAAAATACGGTTACAATTAAATCCATGTAATAAAAATGAGTGTAGCACAGCAAAACAAATCCATCGTAATAAAATGAGCCACAAAGAAGCAGTTAAAAATGGGCTGAGATGCAGAACTCAGGTAGCCTGGGAGGACAAATTTATGCTGGAGAATTTCGCAATAATTAAACTTGGTCCCAAGCTCTGCAACAGCTTGCTTGTTAGCTTGTTATGCAAGAAAGTTGGTTTCCATATGAGCACTAGGTGGAATCTACACACATATAATAATCGTTCTGAAACTGCTTTTTTTAAAGCGTTTTTTAAAAATACATTGAATTTTCCACAAGGCTCACTGTCGCCATCTAGTGTCACGTACATTGCACTTAAAACATACTTAAAGCGTTTTATTTGCAGCTATATAGCTGAGTCCCTAGTGATCTTCAGTTATGGTCTGTATATTAGGAATAACGTAATTTGAATGGTTAATGTGCATAAAAACCAGCCATGGCGCACATCTACCAGGCCTCACAGAGAATGTGCACATAACCTCAATCTTAATAACAGCCTGTTACCTGCCCAGTGGAAAACATAATACCATAGGTGTGGCCTGCCACAAGTGGAACCAGTCTATTTTTGAGATAGCACCATTGTTGTCATGGTGGCCATGAAACCCTAAGCCAATCCAGACAAGGCAAGCAAAGGTAAAGGTAAAGGTAAAGGTAAAAGTACCCCTGCCCGTACGGGCCAGTTGTGTCCGACTCTAGGGTTGTGCGCCCATCTCACTTAAGAGGCCGGGGGCCAGCACCGTCCGAAGACACTTCCGGGTCACGTGGCCAGCGTGACGAAGCTGCAGCTGGCGAGCCAGCACCAGCGCAGCACACCGAAACGCCGTTTACCTTCCCGCTATAAAGCGGTACCTATTTATCTACTTGCACTTAGTCCTAGGCACTGAGGTTTTACCCACAGCGCCACCCGTGTCCCAAGCAAAGGTTTCCTCAAAAGCCCTAGCTTGGGGGCCATCAGACCAAGTCTGAGACCAGTTCTGACATCAGGTAAACAATTAAAACAAAAGCAGATAACCAGCAGCGAAAGCTTAAACCACAGATAATTCAACTTCAGAAGGCATTTTTATCAAATATGCATCAGGCGTCATCTTTAAGTTGATGCCTGAAGTATATCAATAAGTAATCAGATGGGTCTCATGGAGCAGTGAGTTCCACAGTCCAGATGCTGCAGATGAGAAGGCTGTGCTGATGAAGGGACATTAACAGAGCCTGGCAGACTAAATGGCTTTGAGTATATGTAATTTTTTTCCCTGCCACAAGCACTGCCAGGTTTGAGAGGACCCTGGTTAAGAGAGCCTCTTTGCTGCCCTGACCACTCCCCCCACCAACCCTTGCTCCCCCTTGCTGAATGCCCACACTCTCCTCTGGTCTAGGATCACTGGCCAGGCCCGTTGCTAATTTGAAGGTGGAACTGGGGAAGTGGGAAGGGAACATAATTACGCAGCATAGTTCCATTTCCCCTTCCTAAATGGCAGCCAGCCAACCTGGGCTAACTGCTGCTGCGGAGGCATCCGTAAAACCATTGGCTTGCAGCAGCACAGCTAGATTGAAAATGCATTTTCCCCTTTGCACTTCAAAATCCAGGCAGTGGTTTTGCCAAGAGATTTGCCAGCAACCCAGGTGGCCACCCTACGCTCGATCCAGAACTGCAGGGAGTGGAGAATCAGGTGGCATCATTTGGCCTCTTAAAAGCTTTGGTACAGCATCTCAACCCTGGTATCAAACCCAGCGGTAGTTCGATAGCCAGCTCATCCTCACCCTGACCCTCATCCTCTGAGCCTGACATCATGAAAATGGGTATGTGCAAATGGGTGGCAAGGTTGATTTGGAGTTGGATTAACTCAGACAACATTATGAGCCTTTGACACGTTTTCCCAGGTCCATCCCCCCCCCCCCGGTGTAGCTTAAAAAGGTAGAGGGACCCCTGACCATTAGGTCCAGTTGTGGCCGACTCTGGCATCCCTCATAATCTGTATTACCCACAACAGTTTGGTCAGGGTGAATGAAACGCACCTCGAGAAACTTCCATCTGCAAAGCTGTGTGCAAGAGGCACGATCTCAAGAGGGTGGCCGTGTCATCTAATGGGTCCCACCTGTCCTTCAGTCAGCACAAACGTTAATGACTTTTCATATTCTTTCGCTAATATCATTCACACCTCTGCACCTAATGCCAGGGCTTCTGTCGCCAATTAGCTGAGATTAGGCAGGGGGAATAGCCTTGCACATACTGTACATGACAGGAGTCTATTCCTAGAGCTGTAGATCCCGTCTAAACTGAGCAATGCTGAACTCAGGGTGGAAACAAAAAGCAGCTCATGAGAGCCGGCTCTAGCATGCTCAGTAGGGGGGCAGGAATTATCTCTCTGGGGCTAAGGATATGCCGTGGTGCTGATAGTTCTAAAGAGCATGCTGACAACAGGAGACTTTCAAACCCACCCAAGCCATTTCTGCACCACGGTCCCTGCAGGCGAGCACTTCTTGCCTGCTAGTTTTTCGGTTAGATTCCTTGTCTGTGGCATGAGCAACAATGGGAACCATATGAGAAAGAACAAGGCCCATTCGAGCAAATCACAGTCACTTGAGGAGATTGGAAGGACAGTCCTTAACTCCAGCCGTGATCTCACCGGGAGGAAACTTGGCAAGAAGGAAGTGGCTGGCCGGCCGGTTGCCTGTTTAGACAAGCCAAATACAAGCTAAAGCAATAGCAGTTCCAACAGGGCAGGTGGTGTTGGGGTGGTTCCTGGATGACCAAGATACTGCCCAGACTAAGCTGCTGATAGCAGGAGGGAAGGACTTGGGGGGCTCCATTGCTGGGGGAATCAGGAGGTGGTCTGCAGGGAGAAAAGTGGCTGGGGTGGGTGGGATGGACAGCAGATGTGGCTGGCTCAGAAGACAAGGAAAGGGAGACTCCCCAGATGGAGATGGTGTCCCTAACCAGCTGATGTGCTGATGTGGGGAATGAGAGAAAGACAGGAGAAGGAGAAACTCCTTTTATATCTTGATTGCCCAGGACTGGTTGGCTTCTCATGCCTGTATCCTTTATTACACTTACAGTGGTACCTCGGGTTAAGAACTTAATTTGTTCTGGAGGTCTGTTCTTAACCTGAAACTGTTCTTAACCTGAAGCACCACTTTAGCTAATGGGGCCTCCTGCTGCTGCTGCCGCGATGCCGGAGCGTGATTTCTGTTCTCATCCTGAAGCAAAGTTCTTAACCCCAGGTGATATTTCTGGGTTAGCAGAGTTTGTAACCTGAAGCGTATGTAACCTGAAGCGTATGTAACCCAAGGAACCAGTGTATTTATATATGCATGTGTGTATAGTGTTAGAATTCCTGCTCCATGATTGCAGTCATGGGATTTTTGTCTTTCACATGACATTATATGGTTTGACTCCACAGAGTGGGGAGTGACGGAGACAGGATGTTTGTGTTACTGTGTTCCGTGAAGTGGGACTATTGTCCTTTGTTCTTTTTCTCTGCTGTCTGATGCTAGAGAGAGAGGGAGCCATGTTGCAGTGCTCCGTTTGTGTTAATATGTAAATAAAGTAGATTAGCCAAAATGCTGAGTTGCTAAGGTCTGTTACACAAGCTGTGAAGATTCTGTGGATCCCTAAGTGTGCCTGTGTCTGTTGGCATCAGTCGCTGTGATGTTTGGGCTGAAGAAAGCTTTTGAAGCTCCCAAACGATCAACCAGGAGGGATGGAACATGCCAGTCGGGCATGTGTCTCTGCCAGAGTGTAAGCTGAACTCCTGACATATAGATATGGCTATTTTATGCACAGTCAATACCACTCTTGCAGCAGAAAACAGCCAGCACAACTATGTAGATGAATACCTCTCCCCCCCCCAGTTTGATTTTTTAAAAACCCTACCTAAAATTGCTGCAAAAAGGACCTTTTCAATCCTGATGAAACCTTTTGGAAAACAGGTCTTCTGTATTTCAGCTCCAAATCAGTTGCCACATCCTGAGCAAATCTACGGATGCATGCATAACCTAAAGTAGGGGTGGGTGAGCTTCCCAACCCTAGCGCCTAACCAAATTAGAAATAAACTAAGCTACATCAGGATGCAGGTGGCACTGTGGGTTAAACCACAGAGCCTAGGACTTGCCAATCAGAAGGTCAGTGGGTCAAATCCCCGTGACGGGGTGAGCTCCCGCTGCTCGGTCCCAGCTCCTGCCAACCTAGCAGTTCGAAAGCACGTCAAAGTGCAAGTAGATAAATAGGTACCACTCCGGCGGGAAGGTAAACGGCATTTCCATGTGCTGCTCTGCTTTACCAGAAGCGGCTTAGTCATGCTGGCCACATGACCCGGAAGCTGTACGCTGGCTCCCTTGGCCAATAAAGCGAGATGAGTGCCGCAACCCCAGAGTCGGTCACGACTGGACCTAATGGTCAGGGGTCCCTTTACCTTTACTAATGCAGATTAACCATTGTCGGGGTGTAGCAATTCAGTGCAGGCTTTGCCCTTTGTTCTCTGGGTAGCCACTGAATCACATGAAGAGGGGGAATGCTTTAAGTCTGAAGGACACAGGAGGCTCAGTAGCTTATCTCATGATATGTCGGTCAAGTCAATGAGCTTTAAAGGCAAGAGTGGCATAGGGGTTTGAGTGGCGTAGTGGTTTATGGACTTGGACCTGGGAGAACAGGGTTCAAATCCCCACTTGGCTGTGAAGTTCACTGGGTGACTTGGGGCCAGGTTTGTTGAGAGGATAAAATTGAGCAGGGAGAATGTACACCACTTTGAACTCCTTGGAGGAAAGATGGAGGGGTGGAAATGTAATAATAAAAACATAAATGCCCACCAAGCGGTGTGAATGTGTAGAAATTTGGCAACAACTGAGTAGGCAGTGAAGTGCTGGTTGCTGGTCACCATGTTAATTCTTGACCTCCTTCTTCCAGACCAGTAAAGCATCACAGTTGTGGTTGCAATTCACAGTGTAAGATTGATTAATTTCCAGGTATGGAAATAGGTCTGTGATGAGTTAGTATTCTGAATGTGGTCGCACCATAGATTTGCATAATGGCGTTATGATATCAGCCGTTTCATTTTCCATTCCTGATTATTCCTAGCATGGAATTTGAATATCCATTGACCCCCAAAATCACTGTCAGATCAGACTCCGTGAGTGTATATGTGAAATTAATATTATTATTTTTGTCCTGATGTGCATCACTTTACACTTGTTTACACTGAACTGCATTTCCTATTTTATAGCACATTTACTCAGTTTGGAGAGGTCCTCTTCAAACTATTCACAATCTGTTGACACACCTCTAACTCTAGTGTCACAAGTCCAGTCCCCGGCTTTATCACACAGTAAGCGTAGTTAATTAAAAAGGATGGTTTATTGTCAAAACAAATAGCTCCAGCCAGCTCTAACACAGCCTCCAGCCTCATCAATCATGATGACCCTCCTGAAGACCCCTTCCAGGTTTTGCAGAAGATATTGAACTTGCGTAACTAACGCCTCTTGTTTTGCTTCCTGTCTAACAGCCCTCCCTTTAGCCGACTCTTAGGAGGGATTGGACCAGCTCCAATCTCTTCCTGTTCTGGCAGACTACTTCCTTCTCTGCACCTGTTGGAACTTCCTGAGAGCTTTGGCTGGGTTCCTGCCCGCTCTCAGTCATTTCCTTATCAGCTGGCATTCCAAGGGGCAGGTGAGTTGGCACTAGCCAATGTTCATCCTGCATGACAGTTAACTCTCTCTGTTTCTGGCTGCTTTCTCCTGTTGGCTGTAAACCTTCACTGGGAGCTGTCTCATTCATAACATCTAGATAATTTATGAACAAGTTAAAAAGCACAGGTCCTGATACCAACCCTTGGGGGATTCCACATCTCTCCTTTGGGAGAACTTCTCCCTTTCTTTTTAATTTTTACTTCAGGGGGAGCCTTATAAGTCTCCATAGGACTTTTGATGGCTTCATCCCTCTGCTGAGACAACTTCCCTCTGTGTAGCTGCAGTAGGGGAGAGCTGCAGCCAGCTGAGCCCATTGGGAGCTATCCATAATTCTGGCTTCTGCTTAAGGAGGTGTGACCTGACTCAGCTGGCCCAAAAGAGACCTGACTTGACCGTGCCCACTTCCCTTACAAGCGTCAAGTCCTACAGAAGAGGACAGAATATTCGAGGAAACAAGCCAAAATGTCCATGCTTATATCCCTGACTTCTTAGCACATTTCATACCCAAGTATGAAATTTCATACCCAAGTATGAAATGGCCCTTCCAAAGTTGGCATGCCTCCAGAAGGCTTTGTTGCTATGGTCCCTGACCCAAGGAGAATGAGGTACGCTCAGGAAGAACGTTCAGTGCCTTCTCCTGAGGGCATGGTTTTACCATCCTCCTCAGACTCAGAAGATGTATCTCAAACACCACTTTTACCTCCTCAACCTCTGAGAATCTAGCAGATACAAAATCAGACGAGGTTCCTTGTCAGCCTACATAAAGCCAGCCTTCAGGTGACTTCAGCTCTCTGCTGAGATAACACTCCTGTGGAGCTGTAACAGGAAGGAGATCTCCAGCCAGCAGGGCCCACTGGGAGCTGTCCATGGTCTGGATTTCACTGCTAAGTTCTGTGCCTGAAAATGGGGTTCTCTATCATAGAAAAGATAATGCTTTCTCAATGTGACACCACAGCATTGTGTTTGTGCATGAGATGATGGTACATGGTATGTTCATATTTTGCACTTGGGAAGTCCCAGATGCAATTGGTCCCTTCCAGTAGAAGGGTGAGAAGGAACTTTGCATGAGATCATAGAGAGCCAGCAGTGCACTTTGTGGTTTTAATAACCCTTGGACATGGGCACAAATGCACAGCTGACATCTTTATTTCCCTCCACACAAATTTCTGCATCTCCTGCACTTTGGACAGACACAAGTGTCCATGGCTCTCAAAAAATTCTGCCAAACTCCACATGATATTTCATCACAACAGATTTCCTTTAATTTGTTCATTCTTATATATATTATAATATTTTTTTATTTTTTCATATTGAAAGTTACATTTGTTACTCAACAGTTATATTCCAATTCAACGAAACTGGTGACTTTCCACTCACCCAACATTGATGTTTATAACACAAATTACATACAGTTGCATTTTAAGGTTCTGTTTTATCTAATTTCATCATCTTTAAAATGTTTCTTAATATATTCTGCTATTTTCTTACACTGCAAACTCCACCATGGTCTTCACATATGGGAAATAACTTTTAAAACAGACTAGGAAGGGTTTTCAGTCTTCTTTAAAGGATTCTAAATTTGTGTCTCTTATCAGTGCCACCAGTTTTGCCATCTCTGTTCCAAGATTTTCATCAACCGTTATTCCTTTGAAGGTGTTCTCTCCTTTTTCCATTGAGGATGCTGAGCCATGGTTAAATGCCATGAAGGCTGAACTTGATTCCTTAGAGAGGAACAAGACATAGGAACTAGTTCCAGGCCTGCCCAGGCCACAAAAGGTTTACCAAGTTCAGTTATTGCAAAAGTTTTTCAGTGTTCATTTTATGCATTTTTTAAAATCACCATGGTATTTAACAATATTATCTTATGTCCTTTAGAGGAGAAATTGTGAATTTTATAATTTTAAATACCCATCATCATCCCTGGCTTCACTCAATTTTGCTTATAACCCTCTTCCATTTCCTTCTAGTTGTGAAGGTGGGGGGTGGGGAGGGGCCTCACAAGTGGAGTAGCCGAGGGCCTCTCTTCATCTAAATCTGGCGTTCAGTGATTCAGCTCAGAGAGTGGCCGCATCTGGCTGTGCGCTGATGTCCATCGACCCCACCTTCGTCACCAGTGTTAAGTTGTCGGTGAACATATCAGACGACACAGCGATTCTTCAAACAGCTCTTGTTTATTCACAGGCCAGAACAGAACTGAACTGAAGGGTTCAGCCAGCCTGCTTATATAGAGCTCCACTAGAACGCAACAGTAACCACTTTCTGTAACTATCCAATCACTGAACATCACTTTCGATCCCTTATTTGCATATGTGGACCTGAACTATCTACAGTATCCCCCTGCTGGCCCAGGGTGAGAACTTCAGTACATAACAGTTGTCATGGCGGGGACTTTGCTTGAGTCCCCAGTTGAATGATGAGATGGAAACGGACATTGACTGGATCACTCCGTCAGCGGCTGGGTGCTTAGAGACAGGTTATGTCAGGGGTGGGATAGGTGATCATGGCATCAAGAAAGCAGACTCGTGGGGCAAATTAGAACTCCTGCGGGGTGTAATTAGACCTGTGGGCCAGAACTTCCCCACCCCTGCCTTAGCCAGCGTGCCTCTGTGTTGCACGGTGAAGTTTGCATGAACTGACAACCTGAACGCTTAATGATGTTTGCAGACACCGAGCACTGACAACTCTCAGGAGAAAACAAATAACCGAACAATTCTAAGACAAAGATTTGACATTCGCACTTCCTATGCCCAACCACTCCGTCGGTCTCGAAGGCTAGGGACAAGTAGCAGAGATAATGAACTTCTGTTTAAGCCCTTTTCAAATGAATGGGAGTTTAACAAGAACATGTCTCTGTCACATGTTTGGCGCTAATTGTCTCTTCCCAGAAAATTCAATACCTGCATTCATGCTGCCAGGCTCTGGGGATTCCAGAGCAGCACACTGTCCCCATTGAAAGGAAATGAAAAATCGGCTGATGCTGACCAGACCCCTTCAACAACTCCAGGCATTTAAGTGCTGTATCCTGCAGAGTGAGTAATGGCTTTTCCCTCTTCTACATCTAAGAGCAATAAAAAGAAAGAAAGAAAGTTGTGCTCTGTGACCACGCTAAGCTGCAAAAGCATCTTGCCGATTGGGGCCGTTAAGGGATTTGTATTCTGAAATGACTCTTCAGTATGGTGATAATCTGTGCACCTAGCGCTGCCAGAACATCTTGGGTGGGTGGTGTTCAGTGCCTCTGGGTGCAGCAGCTCTGTAACCAGGAACCTGAACCTATCTTGTCGTCCTCAATTAATGTGCTTCGTGGAATGGATTCAATAACAAATTGACGTGGTTGGCAGATTTGTCTATTGCTAGAGGTGTCCTGTTCACAGCATCACAAAACCACCCAATGCCCCCACGCTGCTAAATGAAGCAAATTCCACTGCAAACGTTACTCAAGGCCACCTGGGTAGAAATATAAGCATCTGGGGGTCCAGGTGGTGGCCAAAGAAGGAGCCTAGACAATGGGGGGGGGGTGTAAGCAAAGTTCAAAAGTTATGACTGACTGATAGCAGTGGCTTGTTTCTTAGTATAGCAAAAGCAACCAAGGGTTTTTCGTCTTCTTCACATGCCTGTTTGATCTGAATGTCTGTTCCGTTTATGAGGTGTTTTCCAGATGATTAACTATGCCAATGCTTGAAGTGTGTAGTGGGAGGCTTCTACCATTCTATCAAGAATAGAGATGTTTACCTTATTTTGCTTCCAAAGTGGAACCAGTGCATTAGGAGCCTTCTGCCGCTGAAACACCAACAAAAGTCATCAGGCATGCTGCCAGCTTTAAAACATATTTTAAAAGTTTTAAACAAAGAAAAAAATACCCCCCCCCCTTTTCCAAAATTGTTTTGGCACTTCTGCACCTTTTTGTTTCGTTGGGAAACTTTTGACACACACCCTGCCCAAACTGAGCAAAGCCCCTGGAATTAAATGACAGGAGACCAGTCCTCATATTTTAACGATGTACATCCACTTCATACAAAACCTGAATCCAAAAGGAGGGCTGCCTTAGAGTGATTCAGGCTTTGTTTAAGCTGAAGCAAGACTTCACAAAAGAAGCTCTTGATGCCTCAGGTCTGCCTTGGAGATTTGGTGGGTGAAAACAGAATCAGGCAGCCTCAGACTGCTTTTCAAAAATGGTTACGTTTGCTCTCCAAGGTCTCCAAAGATGGAAAATGTCAGGCATGGACATTCCGAGCACAATTCAAAATGTTGGTGCTGACCTTTAAAGCCCTAAACGGCCTCGGTCCAGTATATCTGAAGAGCGTCTCCAGCCCCATTGTTCACTGAAGCCCAGCGCCGAGGACCTTCTGGCAGTTCCCTCACTGCGAGAAGTGAGGTTACAGGGAACCAGGCAGAGGGCCTTCTCAGTAGTGGCGCCTGTCCTGTGGAACACCCTCCCATCATATGTCAAGGAAAGAAACAACTATCTGACTTTTAGAAGCCATCTGAAGGCAGCCCTGTTTAGGGAATTTTTTAATGTTTGATATTTTATGATGATGATGATGATGATGAAGGGAGCCACCCAGAGTGGCTGGGGAAACCCAGCCAAATAGGCGGGGTATAAATAATATATTTATTAATATTATTAAGAGGAGGATTGTCATTTTGTAACTAACAGCTCTAGCTTTTTACAGGGGTCCTTTTTATACTTCCAAATCACACAGATTTTCAGAAGGATGAAGATAGCTGGTGTTAATTGAGTACAAAACAAAGTACTCAGTTTTTCATCCATTATAGTTTCCTAATCCCTCATCTGAAATTGTGCAGGCTGCTTACACAGGGGCACCTCCACAACATTTGCCCTAAAAAATTGGATGAAACTTTCACACAAGACTCCCCTTGCATAACACCCCACAACACTTATCTTTATGAAAAAAGATCAACCACGCCTGCAAATTTCATTCAGTTCTGCAAAGGGACACATACTCCTAAACATTTTGTGAATCTTTGTACTTTTGTCCGTTTACTGTATTGATTTTTCGCAATCTGAATTATAAAATGGTGATTCTCTTGAGTCAAAATGAGAGTACCCCTAAACATTTTTTTTAAAGAAAGAAAGCATTGTATGTAGGCATCTGCCTGTTCATTTTTGTGTATGTGCTTTAAAAAAATGAATCCACCAACACTGAAGCTGTAAAGTGGGGTGAGGACCCATGACCCTTTAGAAATTATCAGCCTCAGCTAGGATATCCAGTGGTCAGAAATGATGGGAGTTGTATTCCAATAACAGTACCCCTACAGTACAGAAACTTCTGTGCATATTTGTGTGATATTTGGTAGGCTTACAAGGAGCTACTAAGCCTGTGAATTCCATGCAAAAGTTAAAAAGTTAAAGTCACTTGTTCATTTCCTCATGCTAGTCAGAGGGGAGACATGTGAAGCCTCTGATTTCCAAAGCATGCCTCAGATTTGGGCCTAAGACCCCCTTTCTGAAACACGGAATCAAAATCTGAACCAAATCTTGCCTTTGTGCTCTTTGGGGGTTTCATAGAACTGCCTAGGCTAGCCTCTTGCAAACTCAGTCACCAAAGAAAGCTTTAGGCATTTTAAGGTAAAGGGTAAAGGGACCCCTGACCATTAAGTCAAGTCGTGACCGACTCTGGGGTTGTGGCGCTCATCTCGCTTTATTGGCCGAGGGAGACGGCGTACAGCTGGTCATGTGGCCAGCATGACTAAGCCGCTTCTGGCGAACCAGAGTAGCTCATGGAAATGCCGTTTACCTTCCTGCTGGAGCAGTACCTATTTACCTACTTGCACTGGTGTGCTTTCGAACTGCTAGGTTGGCAGGAGCAGGGACCGAGCAACGGGAGCTCACCCCGTCGCGGGGATTTGAACTGCCAGCCTTCTGATCGGCAAGTCCTAGGCTCTGTGGTTTAACCCACAGCGCCACCTGCATTTTACAACTGAATAAAAGCCATAGCTGGATGATATGCTCTAGTAACAAGTTCATGCCTGACCCTATTATCCTTCGTGTTTGCTCTCCTTTAGCTGAAAGCCCCAGCTCTTTTCATATGCAAATGCTGAAAAGGAATCCGAAATGATATATTTCCGCTTCTGCGTATAGCTGGATTGAATGTTATCACTGTCCCTTTATGTTTGCAAAGTGCAAAAACAGCTTGGTCAGATAAGGCATCAGTGGACGGAGGCATCCTCCCTCATTTGAAGGGGACCATTTTGTGGTCATTCAAGAATTTAGGGCTTAGATGGAGTCCTTGGGCACCTGGCACTTAAAACGTAATTCAATTTAAAGTAATAAAAAGTGAATTTAAGCATATCAGATGTATATTTAGGTTTTTGCTGTTTCATATTGACTTACAATGGCCCCCCAGTGTATCCTTAGGCTCCCTCACCATAAAATTTCTGGTTACAGGTCTGATTTTTATTTGCAGGCATGTAAGCTTCTCCAAAAGCTAGGATTTTTAAGGAAGCAGCTTAGCTCCTTTCCGAGCAGGTCTACAGAAGCGCACAAACGGACAGCGGTTTTTCAACATCTCAAACACTTAGCATAATTTTAACAGCAAGCTGGGCCCCCCCCCTTTTAAGTTTTTAACTATACATGTCTAGTTCCTACTGTTCCCTGACTTCCGAGTGATCAGAGGAAAGGGAGAGTGGGCGTCTTGTACCTTTAACAGTTTTGTAGAAGAGGGAATTATGGGGTGGCAAAAAGCAGGACAGCTACTTTTGGGGGGTGGGCAAATAGGAAAAATACTTTGTGTTTTTAAAAGTTTTGTACTCTGCCCCTGAAGGGTTTTCTCTCTCTCTCTCTCTCTACAGGTAACGGTGCCCATTCTGTGAAACGCCCTCCCATCAGATGTCAAACAGATCAATAGCTTTTAGAATATATCTGAAGGCAATTCTGTTCAGGGACATTTTTAATGGCTGATGTTTTATTGTGTTTTTTAATACAAGGTGTGACCGGAAAGTTCGCTGAACGGTCACAGAAATCGGGCAGCGAGAAATATTCAAGCATACATACCTTACAGCAAGGGTCGGCAAGGTTTACCTCGCCTGGGCCAGTTCACTCCCATGGAGATCGTTCCGTGGGCCGGATCGCGTCCACGCAGATGTGATCTCCGGCACCTGCACAGATACAATTTCTGGTGCTGCGGATGCGAGTCCCCGCTCTGCACTGCGCCGGTTTAGCACAGCGCATGGGGACTCGCCAAGCGGGAGGCTTGGTTTGGGGGCGGCTCGTGGGCCGTTTAAGCAACCCCCGTGGGCCACTTCTGGCCCATAGGCTGCAGGTAGCCTATGTATTACAGGCCTTCAAAGTAGGCACCTTTGGATAAAATGCACCATTGACAACGTTCATAGAACTGTTCACACACACACACCACTGGTGGCAGCCCAATACATTTTGGCACCTGAGGCATACCACAAAATGGCGCCGCCCTGCACCAGGGAAGAAAGGGTGAGTGAAGCTCTACATCACCTTCCAGTTTTGGATATTGGCAAACAATATCCAAAGCTTTGAACCTTTGGGCATCTTCTATTTCCTTTTACTGGGCATTCAGTTCTGAGGTAGAGGAGATATCTGACCGGGAGGCCTAGACAAATAGGCTAAGTAATGGAATCAAGCGACAAGTTTTGCACTGGCAGATACCCATCGCTATAGTTATGTCTTGCTTTTGCCTGCATAAATGGAGAGGAAAGGGAGATGGTAGCTCTCTCGACCACAATCGTGAAAGCTGAAGCGCATGCTCTCTTTTTATCACGCTTGGTCCTCACTTGTTGCATGACACAGTGCACACCGCACTGTGGCGTGTTTGACATGAGGCACCCTTGGGGTATGAGGAGGCCCCAGAGCGCACGGTGCTTTTGCAGCTTCAACTTTCTCTTTTGACCGTTTGAATTAGTGGTTGTTATTAGCATAAAATCACCAGTTAAAACACTCTCATTTCATTTTTTCCCCTTTAAACAGCAAAGCTAATTGCTCCTAAGTGCCCGGGCTGAGTTGAAGTGAAATGAAATGGCACCCTTGTGTCGAAACCTGCCCCCCCACCCCCGGCCATCCCAACCTCCAGTGTTTCTCACCGGCACACACATAATGACCTTTAAAATAAGCCGTTACAATTCTGACATGGTACCAAGCTGACACCTTGGGCTGGGATTTAATTTTGACTTATGGCAGCATTAGAAAAACATATGATGTGGCCGTTTGTTTGTAGAAAGAAGGGGGGAAATCATAAAACCCTCTTTTTTATGAGCTGTTGCTTGATTCGTTCCTGCAGCCCCAAGTAGCAAGCTTCTAAATCAATGCACACAGCTGTTCTTGGTTCTTGGGTCTCAGCAGGTGTACTGCCCAATGTGCCTGCCATCTACCCCCACACACATAACAAATAATAATGTCTTGCACACAACAGCCATCAATCACCGATGGCTAGGCCCGCCGAGGCCACTGTTCTTGTAGGGAGATTTCCACCCCACCCCCTTCCTTTACAGTAGAAATACACTCTGCCCATGGACTATTAGTCACACTTTCTGGACTCCTTTAATTGAATAACCTTTGGCTTTTGTGGCAAGAAGGGGGGGGGAAGTATATGAACCCCACACACCACAGTGTTTATTTGCGTCAAAAAACAATAGGTGTACTGTGGCTGGCGAAATCAATTAGTCTTCCTCTTGCAGTAAGGGCCCACATCTGGTGTGATTTAAGTCAATGTAAGGGAAGGGCCGCCGAGGCTTCGAGTTCTCATTTCAGCAGGTGACAGGGAAGGCATAAAAAGCTAATATATACTACAAGTGTGGAGGCAGGGCTATAAATACTGGTGGGTTTACTTAGGAGGTAGGAAACAAAGCGGACCAAGGACGCAGAGTAAATACTTTCCCGGTCTGGGCTGTCACTTGGAATGAGCAGAGACGGCAGGAGGTTCGGCTGGAAGGGGAAGAGCCTGGTGGAAGAGTGACGGCCGAGAGAAAGACTCCTTTGCATGCCCGGGTCACCGAAACATGGGGTGGGGTGGGGAACAGAATTGCTTGAGGATATTTTGAGGAAACCAGATCTGGAACTTGCACTCTCTGCTTCCTCTAAGAGGTTAATGGCAGGAAGGGGTTGCGGGGATTTCTGCAAGGAAAGCTCACACCGCAAAGAGCCAGTTCAGCCCTAGGGTCCCACCAAAAGAGTAGTGCAGGAGACAGCTCCATGACTTGGTTTTTTTATATACCGTATTTTTCGCTCTATAAGACGCACCAGACCACAAGACGCACCTAGTTTTTGGAGGAGGAAAACAAGAAGAAAAAATATTCTGAATCTCAGAAGCCAGAACAGCAAGAGGGATCGCTGTACAGTGAAAGCAGCAATCCCTCTTGCTGTTCTGGCTTCTGGGATAGCTGCGCAGCCTGCATTCGCCCCATAAGACACACACACATTTCCCCTTACTTTTCAGGAGGGAAAAAGTGAGTCTTATAGAGCTAAAAATACGGTTTATAGAGCACACCCTGCCTGCTGGAGCATGGATGGATTCTGCAAGTGAATGAGGTGATAATGAGGCTTTCAAGAGTCCTTAGTTAGCGGCTGATTAGCTTAGATGAAGTCAGAGAATAGGGTAGTGAGAGACTGTTCAGTTCTTTCCTTTGATGGGGTTTCCACTTCATGCTAGCAGTTATAATAGTAACACATCTTTGCAAGATGGTCTGCATTTCACATATGTTGTTCAAGCTCAATGCCTTGTTTTTCAACTTTAACCTGTGCAGTGAGAAATAGGCAGCGCTTGGTTTAATGGCATAACTGTGCATTGAATTGCAGCCGTGCTGTATGGCTGATCATCGCCGTGAACTTTTCCCCCAGCTAAATTCCAACATGCTAATAACCACTACTCCACCCGTTGCCAGCTCACTGTTATATGACTGTCAGCTGATTCTAATTAATTTTGTGTTATGCTGTATACTGCTGCTACGTGGTGGGTGTGTATCAGCACAGCTGCCAGCATTCTTGACTCTCCTTGGGGATGTGGCCATGGCCTCCTGAACTTCAAAGTCTTCCACTACACCAGGACCTTTGGGTTGGATCCAGAGATGTCCTTCCAGGTGCAAAAGGTGTCTTCCATTCATGGGAAAGCTGTTAACCCCCATGCTAAAATGCTTCCAGGGGGAATAGTGAAGGTACATCCTAAGATGTTTCAAGAAGAACCATGAGAAGTCCTCTCAGATTTTCTGTTTGAATGTAGAACTTGGTTTCTAGTTAAGATCATCTACAGAAGCTGCCTTCTGTGCCCCTGCAACATTTGAATTGTGTGTTGATTGGGACATGGGAAAAGCGTCTTCTCTGCACTGCAGTTACATCTAGATCAGGGGTCAGCAAAAAATTTTAGCCATGGGCAGGTCCACTGTCCCTCAGACCTTGTGGTGGGCCGTAGAAGCGGCATCGGGGGTTGGAAGAAGAGGCAAGGGGGTCAAGTAGTCCTCCTCCCCACCTCCCAGCCCCACCCCCACCCCAGCCCCAACGCTTACCTACCCAGGGGCTACTTGTCGGATTCTCAGGCCGCAGTCAGAGGTAACTGGCGATTCTCCAGGCATTCGGCTTGAGATCCTTGTTGACCTCCCCGTCTGCGTCTCCCGGCAGGATACAGGCGAGGTCACTATCGGCGATCCCACTCAGCGTGAGAGGGACACACCTCTCCTCCGTCCTCCCTGCTTCCCTCAGGGAGGGGAAAAGAGACGGACAGAAATCTATTTACATGTCTTTATTTCTGTCATTGCAGCAGTACAGAGAAACACGTCTGCACTCTCCAGTCTCCAACAGTAGAGTGAGAGACTCCACCCCTGTACTTCCAGTACAGGTCAGATGACACTCTGAGCTAACAGTGCAGTGAATAGACTGCCCCTTTTTTGCCATGGTACAGTCCCAAACATCAACATCCTGTTTTACACTCCAGACATCTGCAGCTCGCTCTCGCATTGCTGCTTTTTCCTGACACTACTGCCACCACCACCACCGCTGCTGCTTCTCATGGGTAGGCAAAGCAAGGCCGTCCACTCTACTCTCTGGCCCACAGGACCACCAGGGCAGCGGCGGGGGCGGGAAGATGAGAGGCGCAAAAGGGCTGGCTCCGGAGAGGGGCTGCTTAAAATGGTGCTCAGCCAGCCCAGCCCCCTTCCTCCTCTAGGCAGGAGGTGTTTTTACATTCTACTCATGTGAAAACACCAGGCAGGCCCCACATATAACCTAACCCAGAGATGCATTTTAAATAAAAGGACACATTCCACTCATGTAAAAACACGCTGATTCCCGGACTGTCCGCGGGCCATATTTAGAAGGCGATTGGGCCAGATCCGGCCCCCGGGCCTTAGTTTGCCTACCCATGTGTGACTCAGTGTTACCTCCACTACCTCCTCCACCTTAGTAGCAAAGTCCTTTTGTTTCAGTTAGCTCTATAATAGGCCAGGTAGGTCCGTAACTTTCCATTAGTTCACTCAAATCACTCATCACCCCAAATAATAATAATAATAATAATAATAATAATAATAATAATAATAATAATAATAATATCTTTATTGTCATTGCCCCCTCTCGGGGACAACGAAACCTCATCAATTTTCAGTGGTCTCTTTTTTATGATGACTTATTATTATTATTATTATTAAATAATATTTATTATTTTCAGTAGATAAACATAGTAAAAAAAGAGAAAGATTAATAATAATAAAAACAAAGAATAAAAGAAAAAGAGAAAAAAGAAAAAAGATACATACAGCATATTATCACTTAATTAAAATTAAGTACCATCCATCTTCATAAACATAGTATTTGACTTCCTCGAATCTCTTCCATCCGAATTTCTTAGTAATTATATGTAGCAGTTTCCAATATCAGTGTTTCAAAAGACCATATCACAGTCCTAATCATATTACATAACTTTCCTTATCGTACATTTTCTTATTTATAAATTTAATTCGTTTAATCCTAAGCCTAGTTGTTTCTTTCAAGTGGTTACATATCATTAATATTACAATATTTATTCAAATAGTCTTTAAATTTCTTCCAGTCTTCTTGATGTTCCTCTTCTTTCTGGTCACGGATTCTCCCGGTGAGATCAGCCAGCTCCATAAACTCCATCATCCTCATGGACTTATTATTATTATTGAGGGGCTTTTCCTTCTTTCTCAATTAGTAAACCTCTGTTGGTAAATCTTGGTGAGGATCAACAAAATGCAACGAGGAGAACAGCTCACTAAGGGCAACAATTTGCGCATGTGAATAACTCAACAGAAGTATTCACCGTGTACCCCAAACAGCAAAGGACCTTAGCTTCAGCAAGGTCTCCCACACAGCTGAGAGCCATTTAAGTAAATAGACTTTGGAGTGCTTTAAATCACAAAAGGAAAGGCAGAGAGCCAGCAGGCGTAGCATGTTCTGTTTGAGGTCAGCAAAAGATAAGTTATGAAGGGGAAACCATTAAAAAAAAATTAAATGTAAACTTAAAACAAAATTAAAACAAAAACAAACCACAGAGCCTATGTGAAAAGCTACCGTTCACGGCACCATCTTGAATCACTGCTTGACTGAAGGTTTTAGTCTGCTATTTTAACTTTGTTACAGTTGTAGGCAAGTTGATTTCCAACAGGGTTTCCTTGTACATATAGAGAAGTCTTGTTTGTATGGGCATTCTCTTGCCAATGAAGAATTGACCAAGCTGAAATGAATTGGGAAGACTCAGCACATAGCTCTTCCTGTGAAAGGTCCACGGAAATAAACTGTAGGTGAGAAAAACAATGATATTCTTGTTCCCATTTATTTCCATGGGCCATGTGCAGGGAAATGACCAGCTAGATTGCAATAATAGTCTGTTAACACAATTTAAAACCATCGTTTTGATCCAATGTGTCCTAGGCACAATGCAAACCACTATGTCCAGTTATGGCTGCCACATTTTAAGAAGACCATGTTCAACTGAGGACAACCATGGTGGAGAGCGGCCTGAAAACCAAGTCCAATGAGGAACAGTTGAAAGTTCTTAGTTTGGTTAACCTGGAAAAGAGAATATTAAGAGAAGGCAGGATAGGGGCCTACAGATACCTGAAAGCTGTCATATAGCAGTTCATTAGGGCTTTAGAGAAACTGTTTCAACCATAAAACCATGGATTTGACATAGCAATTTGAAAGGGAAATAGTTTTGTGAAATTGTTCCCCGCAACTTTCTTTCAACAAAGCATTTCACTGATTTACAGGTATCAGCATGCTTACTTGAGAGTAAGAACTCAATGGTGATGGCTTCTTAATAGACAAATACAGGACTGCACTGTTCACGTCTGGTTTTCCCCTCCCTCCCAAAAAAAGACAGCAGAATATGCTTTTTAAACCTTTGCATCTGCTTTCAGATAAAGCATCCTTGGGCTCTTGCCAGTCTCTTTTATGTGTGTTTTTTTTTAAAGAAAGAAAACCAAATGTGGAAAAAGTTTTCCCTTGTATTTCCAGTTTATAGGGTTGCTGAGAATGGCACACTGTGATTTTATATTTTTAACAAGACCCCTACAATGTTTGAAGGAGTATTTAATACTGCACCTCTCAAATAAAATGAGTGCCCAGAGGAATGATCTACCAGCTCTGTGAAAGTGTGTGGTATTTTCTGTTTATGTCCAACTGCTCTACTGTCCATTATAATGGTGGCCCCTCGTGACAGGCCAAAGGGCAGCTGTTTTCAGTGGTGGCACCTGAAGTGTAGGTGGGTTCAGGCATGACTCAAGACCGAAATTCAGCTCAGAAAGGGTTTATTGGAACACCAAGAACAAGAATGACAAATGGGTCAGTATATATACCTTAAGCTGGCCCTGTGATAGGTCGCCTTAATGCTGCACTTAGCGAATCACAACACTGGCCCTATCTCAGCAGGGATTGGCTGCCTGTCAGCTACTAACAATGTCATTGGAGGGTTTTAGAATCTTCTCTGTTTTTTTTTTATGTTATGCAGATCAAGCTCCTGAACTCCATTGCATACATACAGCCTGGCTTTGGTCTACAATGCCTGCATACATAACGGCAGCCATTTTGAATTTCCCAAATTTCAGAAAGGACTTCCCAACAGGACGTCTTGGGGGGAAACAGAATTGCGTCCAGTTCAATTCCCTTCCTTGGATTAAAAAAATTAATAAATCACCTCATCACTGAAACAGAGCTGAAATAAAATGGTTAATGATGAAGTGGGTGGAACAGCTGAGAAATGATCCCTGTCAATTCGGCACAGCCCTTTGTGCAAAGACTCCAGGCCCACCAGCAATTCCTTGAATGATTGTGTGATCACCTGACATCGCATGACCATTCGATGAAGTGTTTCCAAGCTTGAAATCTGTGTACAAAGAGCCCTGTGCCACTTCGAGCAAATGCTGGGCTTTTAAAACCTCCCCTTTAATCTAACTAGATCTCTGTTGCACACATCAGGTCAGCCTTCCCTTCCTGGACCAGATTATACACACTCCTTCCTCCTGGATGACTTGGCGTTTATCAGCAACACCTTGGGATTTGGGGGGATGGCAGAAAGGTGGCCAGAGTGACCAGGCTAGAGGATGGAATTGCCTTCCCCACACCTCAAGTACTTCCCCCTCACTGCTATAATACCCTTTGCTCATTACTACATCTGTGGAGGCCCCTCACAACTCCCTTTAGACACCCCAACTCCCCTTTAATGCAGGCTGGACTTTAAAAACAAAAACTGAGTTAAAATCCTAATTTGCTCCACGTTGCTCTGACTGCTGTACATCACTCACTCGGCTGGGCCCATTGGAAGCTCTGGGTTCCCTTCCCTCCCTTAAGATATGCCTGTGCTCTCCCCAAAGCCTGTGCCCTACATTCTTCCATCCTGGCCCCTGGGAAACAAAGGATGTCAACCTTCATGGAAACCCATGTTGTTTCCCTCCAATTGTCCCCATTTTCCAGGGACAGTCCC
The DNA here is from genome assembly GCF_964188305.1 of Podarcis bocagei. NCBI lineage: Eukaryota > Metazoa > Chordata > Lepidosauria > Squamata > Lacertidae > Podarcis > Podarcis bocagei. Next base: position 41,180,091 of record NC_138143.1, on the reverse strand, counting down.
GGATTTACAGAAGCCACCCCGGTTTCTGATTTGATCCTGGAATGTTCTGCTTTTCCTTAGGACAACCCTATTTTTATAGAAGAAATGTTGGGGGGTATGGAATAGGACGTCCCTATTTCCATTGGAGAAATGTTGGAGGGAATGTCTTTACCTCAGTTCTCAAATGGCTCCATTTTTGAACTTTTTGGCTCCCGAACACCAAAAACATGGAAGCAAATGTTTCAGTTTTCGAACGTTTTTCAGAACCCAAATGTCCGATGCGGCTTCCGCTTGAGTGCAAGAAGCTCTTGCAACCAATCGGAAGCTGCGCCTCGGTTGTCGAACGTTTCAGAAGTCGAATGGTTTTCCAGAATAGAATATGTGACTGTATTTTCATTGGAGAAATGTTGGAGGGTATACAGTCAAACCTTGTTCTGCGTCCACCTCTGCTTGCGTCCGCTTCAGCGAACGTCCATGGCAAACCCAGAAGTACTGGAACAGGTTACTTCTGGTTTCACCATTCACGCATGCGCAGAAGCGCTAAATCGCACCGTGTGCGTGCGCAGACGCAGCACTCCAGAATGGATCCCATCCACAAAACGGGGTTTGACCGTATTATGAGTGAAGAGGATTTGATGGACCTTTATTTTTAAAAAAAGAAAAAGGAGAAGGAGGGAAGGAAGGAAGGAGGGAACCTTCAATCACCTCACTGAGTCTTGGCTAAGATAAGCCAATCCTATACCCACCCGCTGTAGGAAATTTCTAAGAAATTTATCTCTTTGCGCCCCACCCTGAATTGTCAAAATGGTTCAGCTCAGCTCCAATTCAGACAGGAACTTCTTCCAGAGGCTTCCAAAGGCGGCCGGGGGGGGGGGGGGGCGGCAGAGCAGCTGGAAACACTCACTTTGAACTTGTTCAAAGCCAACCCCACGAGGTGGATCCTGGAATCTTGTTAGACCCAGCTGAATTGATAATCTTTGAACAAATTGTATAAATGAAACATCCCCCTCTTAACGTTTTTATGGGTTGGCATCCCTCGGAAACAGCCTTCTGGAGGCAAAATTTAACATCCAAGTAGGCCCTGTGGTCAGTTCCTGAACCTTGAGCCCACTGACATTTGTGGGCTTCCACACACACATGTAGCTGAGTGGCAAATTAAATTCTTAAGCGTTACTTGGAGATAAGTCTTCTTGCTTTCAGTGGAGCTTACATCCGTGTAAGCACAGCTTAGGGCTTCACAGCTTTAGGAAAGCCGAGCGCCGCCATAAAAGCAGCAATAATTCAGAACAGTGTTTTGAAAAACCCGTTCCAAACAGTTGGCTGCCAGTTGCCCTCTGACACAGACACATAAAAGGAAGTAGCGAGTCCGGTACCAGCAGGGATCACTGGAAGAAATGCACCCCTCATAAATCAACTCGGCGCTGTTACAGAGCTGGAGTACAATGAAGTGCATGTTTTTGAGGGTTGCAGAGGAAGGGATTCCTTTGGCAAACGTGTCCGTCAAGAAAAGGAACGTCATGGTGGGGTTGGGGAGGGCACAGAACTGGGAGAGGCAGAGCAAGGACCTCACTGTCTAGATAGCCTTTTGACTGAACAAAAGAAGTGTTTTTATTCGCTTTGGCTATTATCCTGCCATTAACTCTCAGCCCCTTCACACATACAGTCAAAGAAGATTCCACCTAAACATTAGGAAGAACTTCCTGACAGTAAGAGCTGTTCGACAGTGGAATTTGCTGCCAAGGAGTGTGGTGGAGTCTCCTTCTTTGGAGGTCTTTAAGCAGAGGCTTGACAACCATATGTCAGGAGTGCTCTGATGGTGTTTCCTGCTTGGCAGGGGGTTGGACTCGATGGCCCTTGTGGTCTCTTCCAACTCTATGATTCTATGATTCTATATCTCGGGTTGCGAACGCTGCGGGTTGCGTGTTTTCAGGTTATGGACGTGCCGAACCTGGAAGTACTGGAACGGGTTACTTCTGGGTTTCGGCGCTCGCGCATGCGCAGACACACTAAATCGCACTTTGCACATTCGCAGAAGTGCCAAATTGCGTCACGTGCTTGCGCAGACGCGGCACTGAGGGTTGCAAACGTGCCTCCCGCACGGATCATGTTCGCAACCCGAGGTTCCACTGTATTCAGAGATGATCTTGCCACTCGGGAGTCCTGAGAGATGGAAGGGCTATCTCAGCTGAAAACATTTCCTCGTTCTCAAAGGATGCCCTTGGCTCGTCTGAAATGGTTTTAATTTCCTCAAAATTGCTATGTCACCCGAGCGAGGATCTGAACTTGTCTCAAATATTGCTTTGCTGTGTTGAAACGAGGGTGGGGAATGGATGTGAGAGAGCTGGGATATAATGTTTGCCAGCATGGATTTAGCTTGATCTTCTGCAGCCTGCATTGCGGAGCATAATTCACCAACCACGCTATAAACCACTGTAACAACACAGGGACAGGAGTTAGGAACATTATTGGGGGGGGGGATGCAGACAAGCAGCTGTGCTGGCCTGTTAGAGAAATCCCAGACGGCAGCAACATCACAATACTTTTATTACGACCAGCTACAAGGCAAACCTTGCATGTGCAAAATGCTTTATTCTAGTCACCACCAGGCCAGGCCAGGGTTATGGACACCTAGATCTGAATCAAGACTGGGAGGGTGTGTTCTTTCTAAGCAAGGGTCCCTAGGGTCAGTTGCTGGAAATGGAGGAGGAGGAGGAGGAGGAGGAGGAGGAGGAGGAGGAGGAGAAGAAGAAGAAGAAGAAGAAGAAGAAGAAGAAGAAGAAGAAGAAGAAGAAGAAGAGGAGGAGGAGGAGGAGGAGGAGGAGGAGGAGGAGGAGGAGGGAGGAGGAGGAGGAGTTTGGACTTGATATCCCGCCTTTCACTCCCCTTCAGGAGTCTCAAAGCGGCTGACATTCTCCTTTCCCTTCCTCCCCCACAACAAACACTCTGTGAGGTGAGTGGGGCTGAGAGACTTCAGAGAAGTGTGACTGGCCCAAGGTCACCCAGCAGCTGCAGGTGGAGGAGCAGGGAAGCGAACCCGGTTCCCCAGATTGGGGGAATACCGCTCTTAACCACTACACCACATTGGGTTGGCCACATGCCCTGTTTTGCACAGGCTCTCCTCTATTTGAAGGGGTTTTCCTAAGTGTTCTTTATTTTATCCTACAAGACACCTCTCAAGTGGTCTGCACTCTGCAACTTTCTGAAGTGTCCATACAGAAACTGGTTTGTGGAATGATTTGTTTTAAGATTAAGGCAGAGGAAGAAGTTCTCTTAAAAACAAAAACAGGATGCACACCTACTTCAAGTGCCTCCTTGGCTTCCCGGGCTTTAATTCGGTGTTTTTCAAACTTGGGTCTCCAGCTGTTTTTGGACTACAACTCCCATCATCCATAGCTAGCAGGGATAATAGGAATCATAGTCCAAAAACAGGTAAGGACCCAAGTTTGGGAAACCCTGCTAATTAAAAACCAGTGGAAGACCTCATGGGACTTTTTCAGATCAGGAAACACAGCTTGGCAGGGAACCGTAGAATGGTGGATAGATGAATATCAAAAATAAAAGTGCACACGTCACCCTCTGTTAAAAGGTAAAGGTAAAGGGACCCCTGACCGTTAGGTCCAGTCGTGACCGACTCTGGGGTTGTGGCACTCATCTCGCTTTATTGGCCGAGGGAGCCGGCGTATAGCTTCTGGGTCATGTGGCCAGCAGGACTAAGCCGCTTCTGGCGAACCAGAGCAGCGCACGGAAACGCCGTTTACCTTCCCGCCGGAGCGGTACCTATTTATCTACTTGCACTTTGATGTGCTTTGAACTGCTAGGTTGGCAGGAGCAGGAACTGAGCAACGGGAGCTCACCCTGTTGCAGGGATTCGAACTGCCACCCGCTTCCCTCACCCTCTGTTACCTCCCAGCAATAAGGTAAGCTGAATATTGCATCCAGCAAAACTATAAAGGGATTCTAAGCTGCCTTGAGGAGGAGGCAGAAAAACAGAAGCCTCTTTCGTGAGGAATGAAAACTTTTGATAAACTGGAGGGCAAGTTTCATCACATTAGTTTCTTTGACACACTCTCTTGCTCTTCAGGAGAGCATATTCAGAGTGGGGGAGGTCAGAAAAGGGCCCCCACTACAGCCCAGTATCCCAAGACCTATCAAGATTTTGCTCTGTCCCTGAACAGAAGTTGCACCATTTAATCATAAATTATACCATATAACATATCAGCAAACGGGCAGGGCTCAGAATAAACAGTTGACCCAAGCTTCTGCATCTGTTTGCAAGTCTCCTGTCATCAGGTTACCTATATAAACATTTTATCAGGCCCACACAGATCGACCTAACACAATCCAGACTCCAAGTATGTCAGAACCACAAAGCAAGAGCTATATGTTCATAATTCAAACAGGTGGCGCTAAGCGATCCAGGGAGAGGATGCAAAAGTCACGCAAAAGTCACCCACCTAGAGGGCCAAACCCCAAACTGGAGGGCAGGGAAAATTTATACTTCCCATGCAGTCTCTAAATCAAGAGGAGATGCAGTAAGCCTCAAGCTAAGAGTGCAGCCTGAATGATCAAAATGTGATAGAAATATGCAGTGCTTTTTTCTGGGGGTACACTGGGGTACACATATCCCTAAACTTTTTGTGAATCTACGTTTGGCCTCATTGAGGTGCAGTATTTCAATATGAGTAGGAAAAGGAGAATACCCCTAGAAGAATTTTACATGTCATTTTCACTAATATATGCTTTCTCTGCACATTTCCCCTTGAAATATGACTCCCCCCCCCAATGTATTGTTTCAGTGGAAAACTACATTGCATAATTCAGGAAAGTGTCAATTTCAAAGGATAGCTGTGTTTCGGTTCACATGCTGTTTTGGAAAGGACAAAATACATAGGTTGCTGTTGTTTAGTCGTGTCTGCCTCTTCGTGACCCCATGGACCAGAGCACGCCAGGCACTCCTGTCTTCCACTGCCTCCCGCAGTTTGGTCAAACTCATGCTGGTACCTTCGAGAAGACTGTCCCACCATCTCACCCTCTGTCGTCCCCTTCTCCTTGAGCCCTCCATCTTTCCCAACATCAGGGTCTTTTCCAGGGAGTCTTCTCTTCTCATGAGGTGGCCAAAGTCTTGGGACCTCAGTTTCAGGATCTGTCCTTCCAGTGAGCACTCAGGGCTGATTTCCTTCAGAATGGAGAGGTTTGATCTTCTTGCAGTCCATGGGACTCTCAAGAGTCTCCTCCAGCACCAGAATTCAAAAGCATCAATTCTTTGGCGATCAGCCTTCTTTATGATCCAGCTCTCACTTCCGTACATCACTACTGGGAAAACCATAGCTTTAACTAGTTTTCCATTAAAATGCAAACAAACTGAATTTATCCTCCATCCCTAGCAGCCACCTCCCAATTCTTAAAAATAAAACACCTATCACGAGGCTACAAAATTGAATGAAAAAGTTCCAGAGGGAGAGTTGAAGCTCAATTCTCTCCCTTCAGACCGTATTTTCTATCTATGTCAGCCTTCCCAACCTATGCATGACCCACCAGGTGGCAGTATGGTACTGGATATGCCTTGTGCCCACTTTACAGAGAGGTAAAATGAGTATGATCAACTGGAGCAGCGGTTCCCAAATATTGTTTGCTGGGACATGCTGCCAGAATAGAAATTTGCTGGCACCACACCAAATGTTTCAACTGCTAAGGAATACATCAGAAAACAAAAAGAAACAGATCCCAGCAGTGCTTAATTTATAACATAGAACACAACTACTTTATAATAAGATAATGGGACATCCAGAAACAATAAAACAATGGAATTATACATAAATTATTCTCAAAATATAATTATATACAGCAACTAGGATTGTCTTCAGTATCACTTGCTGCTCTTTTTCTCATTTTGAAAAGATATCTATCCAAATACTACTACTACTAATACTAATTTTATTATTTATACCCTGCCCATATGACTGGCTTGCCCCAGCCACTCTGAACAGCTTCCCATGCATATAGAAACATAATAAAACACCAGACATGAAAAACTTCCCAATACAGGGCTGCCTTCAGATGTCTTCTAAAAGTTGTGTAGTTCTTTATCTCCTTGACATCTGGTGGGAGGGTGCCACCACTGAGAAGGCCCTCTGCCTGGTTCCCTTCTTGCAGTGAGGGAACTCCCAGAAGGCCATCGGAGCTGGACCTCAGTGTCCAGGCTGAACGATGGGGATGGAGACTCTCCTTCAGGTATATACAGTAATTCTGCAAGTAAAAAAAAGAATTATTATGCTATGCTATGCTGGAACGTTTAATTGTTTCTTTGATTGTCCTTGAATCTTCCTGCAACACTTGCCACCCTCTCTTGCCACACTAGTGTGGTGTCCCACCCATTTTGAGAGCCACTGAGCCAGAGGGCTCAATGCACAGCTTTCCATACAGGACTGGACTGACACCAACTTGAACTCAGTTCTCCTGTATCTATCTTCTGCCTTATACAGGTGTCTAGCCCCTAGAGCATTAAATCTTGCTTGGGATTGCATCTGCAAGATCACCGTTGGTTTAACACACACTTTGTGCCGATGTACACAGTTGTACGCATATACAGCTGCACACAAAGTAGACAACTGACGCAGCTGCATATTGCCCATTGTCTGGGCACAACTGTGTGTTAAGGAAACTGTACGGGGGTACAAAACACATTGAAATACTTTCTGCTGTGTTGGGATGGCAGTTCAAAAAGCCGCAGGGCCAATCTTCTGCAAAAAAAAAAAAAAAAAAAAGTTGCAGCCATATTGTTATTTTTTACATTATTAATGAATTTATTATCATGTTTTTTATTCTTCTTTATAGGAATAAGCACATAATTTAAAACACCAGAGCCTGGTGGCCCCACGGGATGGATAGATAGATGGATAGATAGATAGATAGATAGATAGATAGATGATAGATAGATAGATAGATAGATAGAGAAAACTCAGGATGAAATCTCCCCTTCTCAGCCACACACACACTCGGTGGCCTAGGGTAAAATAATTACCTCTCAATCTCAGCTTCTCCATATCAGAAACTGGTCTTACAGGTTACTGTACAAGAAAATAAGATAAGTATGATGAAGCACTCCAAACTTTTGTTATAAGAATTCTAAGGTCTCAAATATAAAATAAATGTTCATAAATTTACAAGGCAAACACATACATAAGTATATAAACTAGATGTCTGAAGTAGTACAGGAGAGCAATCCTGAAGCCATTTTGACTCTCCCAATGACCTCAAATATTCCTTTGCAGTAAGGGAGGAAAATGGGGAAAGGCTTCCCATTGTCCTTTTGCTTACAAATCCTGTCTTAAGGGTGCATTTGCATATGAATAGGGTGAGCCTGTGACCTGGATTCAGGTATTAAAGTATTAACCATCACAAAAGAACGGCCAAGCTGCCCAGGTAAGGCAATCAGTGACCAATATCAGGTATCCTGGCAGACAGGATTTCTGCTGTAGACCACCTCCATCTGTGATGTATGTATGATGTTTTGGGGAGTGGTCTTGGGCTACAGGATGGGCAATTTCAAAAGTCTATATAAGGGCTTGTGCACCACTGTTCTGGGTTCTCCTCCCTCCCGGCGTGTGGTGAGTGGGAACCCTGTTGCAACAGTTTAATAAAGATCAGGCTTACTAGCGCTTTGCTTCTCAATATTCTCTGGTTGGCCTCTGTTATTTTCTCCTGCCGATAGGGAACCCACTTAAGGACTCTTTACGGGCTCTTGGAGACCCCATAAGGGAAAAGGAGCAGTTTTTTCTTATAACGCTTTTTTTAAATTAAAAAAACCCCAAACAAACCTTGCAGAAATTATTAGTAATAATAATTTAACAGCCTTTTGCTTCATTGCTCCTAAATGGTTTGTAGTAATCCAAGTTGGAAGTCTCAGCAAGACCAGGCTACCTGTAATTCACTTAACAAGCCGGTCCAGAGGCTTTTATTTGTTCTTGGAGGAAGCGGTTGGACGCATGGACAGGAGCCGCTTTCCTGTTACTAGGTCTCAACCAACAATTCTCTGCGTGGGTCAAAAATTGGCTGTACCAAATCAAGCCAAACCAGATTTTCATGCAGAAAACTTTAAATATATTTTGCTTATCTAGTCTTATGACCCAGAAAATTGTAAGAAACACCAGAATTACAGACTCCTAGTGTCTGTAGTTTCATAAATGAAACGCTCTCAAACAATGATAATCGGAAGGACAGACTGGATTGTTCAACGTGTACTTGGCCAGGAATTCCCTGCATTGTGTCAGTTTTAATTTATCCAGATAGTCTTCTGACAAAGGTGTATTTTTTTCTTTTTTTCCAAGCTGTGAAAGGTGTAGATTGGTGCTCTTAGGCTCTCTTTCTCCATGTGAGAGAGGTACAAATAATAAATGCAACCCATGGAGGCAGGTTTTATGTTTTGTGACGTAAATTGCAGAGGCTTTCCTATGAGATGATATATCTGACAATGTTTTTTAAAGACCCACCTCCCGGTTCTTCAGGCCATTTTCACAAAATATATCTCAATGAGTCAATTCACGATGAGCTAGAAAAACACACAATGGCGTAAAACCAATCAGCCTTACTTGAGAAGCCAGTTAATTGTTATTTCCTGCCCTGTAAGCCCTCAGTTCAAACTCCTTTTTTGTGGGTTTTGTCCATAAAATATTGGCTGTGGGCTTTTGTTATACAAGGGCAACTAATTTTTACAGCAGGCCTATAAACATTAATTAACGCACTACATCCTGCTAGGAAAAACCAGCAGATGTAAAGCCTAGTTTGGAGCTGGGTTGATGTAAGTAACATTATTATTATTCTTTCCAAAAATTACTGTGGCTTTGTTTTGATCTGGGTTCTTCTGTAATCACACTTTGAGCATCCTACTTGAGTTCCATGCCTAACTTCATGCTAATTCCCATTCTTAAATGTGGAAGAAACTGTTGGGTATGTAAGGAATAAAGTGTACTGTGGGTCTGTCCAATGTGTCACAAGACAGCAAATGGACAGTCCCATGAGAAGAAGCATTCAGGTTAATTGCAACAGAAGAAGAGGAATGATATAACAGTCTAGGCTGGGGATGGGAAGGGATGGAATGTTAAAGTTAAAAGTTTAATGTGCATAACACGTAATGTTTCATGCTTTGCAGTTAAAACTTCTTTACATAAGTTTGTATATGCAAAGTAGAGAAATTTTCATTAAGTGAGAGGTTCCACTCTAGGTGAAAGCAGAAGTCTGGTGTTTTTTCCATCTTAGGCTACCTGATGACACATCTCTGGAAACATGAGCAGGTCCTTTGCCAGCAGAAAGTTTATTATTATTATTATTAGTATTAGTATTATTATTTCTTATTTGTACCCCGCCCATCTGGCTGGCTTTCCCTGTGGACAGCTTCCAACAAAGATTAAAAATACATTAAAATGTCACACATTAAAAACTTCCCTGAACAGGGCTGCCTTCAGATGTCTTCTAAATGTTAGGTAGTTGTTTATCTCTTTGACATCTGATGGGAGGGCATTCCACAGGGTGGGTGCCACTACGAAGAAGGCCCTCTGCCTGGTTCCCTGTAGCTTTGCTTCTCGCACTGAGGGAACCGCCAGAAGGCCCTCGGAGCTGGACCTCAGCGTCCGGGCAGATACTTGACAAGCTCAATATCTCTGTGTTGTGGGAAGCCAGCAGAGAGATTGCCAGCTCAGTGTGTTGGGAGAAGGAGCTTACAGCATAATTGAATCTCCCTCTCTCCCTCCCTCCCTCCCTCCCTCTCTCTCTCTCTCTCTCTCTCTCTCGGATCACTGTATTAAAGGACTTAAAGGAATGAACTGCGCTACCTGATACTTGAGGGCAATGTATTGCATTGTGTTTTGTTATATGTAATTAGTTTTAAAACTGTTTTGCAGTGAAACTTTGAAACTCATTCTTGGGCACCGGCAAGTGCCGCTACGCCACTGGGCAACACTGCTCACCTCCAAACAGCTGAGTCACACTGCTGCGTACTGGGAGGAGAGATGGATTGGCTCCACCAACACATTTGCAGCACACCAGTCTCTCTGCTGCCTCATCCTCTCCTTCCTGGTAAGCAGTAGTGACTCAGCAGTCAAGGGGTCAAGTGGGAACCACCACCACCCACACTATGCTTCCTGCTACTGAATATTTTGTCTGCTTTTGTAATAGAAGAAGAAGAAGAAGAGTTTGGATTTGATATCCCGCCTTTCACTCCCCTTCAGGAGTCTCAAAGCGGCTAACAATCTCCTTTCCCTTCCTCCCCCACAACAAACACTCTGTGAGGTGAGTGGGGCTGAGAGACTTCAGAGAAGTGTGACTGGCCCAAGGTCACCCAGCAGCTGCAGGTGGAGGAGCGGAGACGCGAACCCGGTTCCCCAGATTACGAGACTACCGCTCTTAACCACTACACCTCGCTGGCTCTTAAAATATAGACACTTAAAATATCTACAAATTATGAAAATAGTACCACACAGATACTATTTACAAACCATATTTTTAAATTACACCCCCCCCATTAGACACTTGCAGGTGGTTGAGGATGAACAAGCTGTCGTTTAATTCAGACAAGAAGAGGTACTGTGGGTGAGGAAGTCACTTGTTCTGGCCAGAGGTGTTCCATCAGTTCTGGATGGGATTGTACTCCTACTGAAATACCAAATTTGAAAGTTTGGGATCCTCCTGGTTCCTTTGGGGTGATGGCAGATATGATAGTTGTGGCTAAGGTCCTTGCGTTAGTCATGCCCTGATTAAATACAGCCTGGACTACTGAAATGCACTCTACGTGGGGCTGCCTTTAGAACGTGGCTTGGAAGCTTCAATTGGTGCAGAACACAGCAACCTAGAAACAGTAGTATCTTGGTTGTCAAACGCCTTGGTACTCGTTCGTTTTGGCTCCCAAACGCCGCAAACCCGGAAGTGAGTATTCCAGTTTGCGAACGTTTTTTGGAAGCCTAACGTCCAACACAGGTTCTGCGGCTTCCAATTGAGTGCGGGAAGCTCCTGCAGCCAATCGGAAGCTGAGCCTTGGTTTTCGAACATTTTCGGAAGTCGAACGGACTTCTGGAACAGATTCCATTCGAGAACCAAGGTACGCTGTACTGGTGGCTGCTATATGTTTGGACTTCATGACTCCAATTCTGCAAAAAGGGAACACTGGTTGCTCATTTGATTCAGGTCCCAATTCAAAATATTTCCCAACTTACTTAAAGAGGCACCACTACACCCAACTGACGTAAGATTAGCTCTGCAAGCTCTGCAGGACTGTCCTCCAGGAAATGTGGTTGCTTGGTTGGTGGGCACAAGAGAGTGAACATTTTCAGTGGTGGTCCCAAGGTTAGGTCTCTCAGGATATATGTTTGGCCCCCTCCATCCTCTATTTCAGCTAGACTCCTTTTAATTAAGTGGGATAAAAGATTATTATTCTTTTGCTCTTGTGGCTCAGTTTAAATTTTATGCTGAGTTGCTGGCTAAATGCAATGCCCTTTTACTGATTTTGCTTCTTGTTCTTGTTATCTGTTTTTCATTTTGTTGATTATGGCTTTCATTCATTTTTATCATCACTTTTTGGATATCACCTTGGGAAAATTCTAGTGTTTCGGTGGGTTGTTGGTTTTTGTGTGTGTGTGTTTTTTGCAAGGTGACTTGTATATCTATGAAATAAAAAATAAAAAGGCATCTGGTTAGCCACAGAGGGAGAGGGGGGGGGGAAGGGCAAAGCCCGGGTCAGTCTTTAAAATGGATGGATTTTGAGCAGCCGGAAAATAAACACATGAAATAAGTCCCTGAAAGGGCTCTTTTCAGCTGAAATGCATTGGGGCAATGTAACAAACTGTCATTCTTTCCAGCATCTCTGAGAAACATTTTTCCCTTTGGATGTTTTCTGGGTTTTTGTGTGTTTCCACCATGGCTATAAAATGCTGCCATACCAGATAGGCATTGGGTCTGCCCCATCTGGGCTCGTCCTACACTCTCCTGAATATGAATTTACCTGACGTGACCCTGCTTACTGAGACATTTCCTGACATAACCTTACCTAAGTCTACTTCTACTTCCCTTGCAGGCCCCAGCAGAACAGGGTATCTAAAAAGGTTGTGATGGATGCTTCCAACTGGTCCTCCCTGACAACTGAAGAGTACATATAGTTTCCTTTACAACTTTCCTAAGCCCAGGGAAAAAGGCACTAGACTCTATTAAAGTTTCCTTTTTTACAGTGTTTGTTATCTTGGAATGTAGACCATGCGCTGGAGCATGTAATTACAACACCATGTCCTGTGTTAAAAAGAACTCAGACACTAAATTGTCCATGTCAGCACCCGAATTTGACCATGAAATATAGTGTGGAGGGACCAAGAACGCAGTCTGTGAGAAGGTGACAGCTAAATGAGCATTGAGGTGCACTGGGCAATTGCAGTCTGCTTAATCCATTGGGCTGGTCCCATTGTGGCCATTTAATATTATTACCTGCCTTTTGTCCTTGAAATTTGCTTCCACCTCATGTTCCATGTGATACACTTGAGGAGTAAAGGTCAAGGCTAGGGAAAAGTGCAATAAAACATGACTTATTTTTCATGGGTGATCAGAGTCCTATTAAGTTGCAAAGAAGTCTGGAGGAATGTCAATTTTCTGGATCATTTTTCCTGCAAACATTGAATGAAGGATAGCTCTGCTGATTACAATGGTTAGAGACAAATGGCTGCGGAATAGCTGCAATATAATTTAAAAACCATGAATTTGAAGATGACATTGGTTTATTCTGGATGGAAAATCCCAAGTAGGCCATGATGAGATCCAAACAGATCTGTGTGGCCAGGCAACAGATGAAATCCACTAGATACAGGTCCTACGGTAAGTATCCCAAACCTTCCTTACATCACACGCCGCCTAATTTACTTTCCATTGGTGGGTAGGGGCCCTATTGATTTCATGTAGAAAATCTTGTGTGAGTCAATGGGTGTGGGTGTGTTAAGGAACATGACATTTAACTATGTACTTGATAAATAAGCTAGACTGCACCCATATTGCATATCCTCCAACAGTCCCCTGGTGAAAATTGGGACACATGTGTTTTAGGGCCACACTCTTGCGGGAGTCAGCTGACTCACACAATAGGTAAAGGTAAAGGGGCCCCTGACCATTAGGTCCAGTCGTGACCGACTCTGGGGTTGCGGCGCTCATCTCACTTTACTGGCCGAGGGAGCCGGTGTACAGCTTCTGGGTCATGTGGCCAGCATGACTAAGCCGCTTCTGGCGAACCAGAGCAGCGCACGGAAACGCCATTCACCTTCCCGCCAGAGCGGTACCTATTTATCTACTTGCACTTTGATGTGCTTTGGAACTGCTATGTTGGCAGGAGCTGGGACTGAGCAACGGGAGCTCGCCCTGTCGCGGGGATTTGAACTGCTGACCTGGTTGTATCCAAACAACAATGTTGTTTTGTTCTGTTTAATAAAATGTTTGCTTCCTGGGGTTAATAGGCAGAGAAGTTTTCCGCTCTTTTTTATTATCTGGTGTAAATTGGTTTATTCCAAACATAAACCTTTTTCTATATCCTCCCTCCATGCTCCAAACGTTTAAAATTGTGCCCAGGTTCATGCGCCCCGTAAAACACACCTGAAACAAGGGGCTGCCTTATGCCCTAAGCCCTGTCCTCACAAGAGCAAATCACAGTGCTCAAGAACTGCATCTAGAACACAAGGAACACCGGGCACCTGTGGAATGAGATGACATCCAAAGAAGCAGTTGAGAAGAGCAGCCCCTTGTTTTTTCTGTTCAGATCAGCAGGGGTTGGCAACGAAGAATGGCCAAGCAGAGGTTGCAGCACTCCATCCACACAGAGATGAAAAGACAGGGGGGAAATTCAAAGGAACCAAAATTGCAACACCAAATCTCCCCTACAAGGTTCCCCCACCTGCCGAACATTTACGTCATGGGCAGCAGAATCGGGAGCAAGCCGGATCTAGAAAAACCCAATCCTCCTTCCAGTCCACTGGCTGCACAAGCACCGCAAAGACCACAAAGAATACCCAGTAGGGCCTATGTGCCGATTGTGACATCAGAAGAAATATTGGAGGTAGAAGGGGGGGGGGAATAGATATCCTCTTTGAAATGGCCAAAATGGAAATGAAAAAGGAGATGAGAAAAGCTTCCGAAAAAAGCACCAGCCCCTCTGCCAGAGAAGAAGACAAAAAGGAAAGTGGACTCCCCATTTTGGGAAAGACTCTCACAACCCAAGAAGATATTTCTCCCCGAGGAAGAAAGAGTAAAAAATACTACAACAAAGAAGAGCAACCAAGAACTCACCACCATTGAACCCCTTCCCTCCTCCTACCACGTGCCCTAACTGTCTCTCCATTACCAACTGCCTGCCAACTGCCTCTCCAACTGCTTTTCCCAACCAGCCAACGCAGTAAAACCAACCAACTACCCACCCACCAACAACTCCCAACAACAACTAACTCAAACCTCGGGCTAAGCCCTTTTATACACAGGTAGGCTCTGCCTCCGGCTTTCCTATTGGTCTATATTTTTAACCCTATCTCTCCCCCCTGTTCAAACATTTTCTAAATGAACGGGCAAATGCCACAAAGACCAACCAAGAACTCACCACCATTGAACCCCTTCCCTCCTCCCACCACCAAATTGGTTTATTCCAAACATAAATTGGTTTATTCCAAACATAAACCTTTTTCTATATCCTCCCTCCATGCTCCAAAAGTTTAAAATTGTGCCCAGGTTCATGCGCCCCCTAAAACACACCTGAAACGAGGGGCTGCCTTATGCCCTATGCCCTAAGCCCTGTCCTCACAAGAGCAAATCGCAGTGCTCAAGAACTGCATCTAGAACACCAGGAACACCGGGCACCTGTGGAATGAGATGACATCAGATGACATCCAAAGAGGCAGTAGAGAAGAGCAGCTCTTTTTTCTGTTGAAATCAGCAAGGGTTGGCAACGCAGAAGGTTGTAGCACTCCCTCTACACAGAGATGAAAAGATGGGAGGAAATTCAAAGGAACAACAATTACAATACCAAATCATCCTTTCTTTCCTGCCCCCCATTCCATGATAATTCCCCCCCCCCCGGCTGACAACCTCTACCTGAAGTCCATGTTTCTTTCACTTTGGTGAAGAATTGTTCATCTGTAATGCCCTATATGCCTGTTATCTTTGTCCATGGAGTTTTCTTGGCAGGGATACTGGAGTGGCTTGCCGGTTCCTGCTCCAGGTGGATCACGTTTGGTCAAAACTCTCCACTATGACCTGTCCATCTTGGGTGGCCCTGCCCGGCATAGCTCATAGCTTCTCTGAGTTATTCAAGCCCCTTCGCCACGGCAAGGCAGTGATCCATGAAGGGGATTAAAAAGCAGAGACATCACCTTACCAACAAAGGTCCGTATAGTTAAAGCCATGGTTTTCCCAGTAGTGATGTATGGAAGTGAGAGCTGGACCATAAAGAAGGCTGATCGCCAAAGAATGGATGCTTTTGAATTCTGGTGCTGGAGGAGACTCTTGAGAGTCCCATGGACTGCAAGAAGATCAAACTTCTCCATTCTGAAGGAAATCAGCCCTGAGTGCTCACTGGAAGGACAGATCCTGAAGCTGAGGCTCCAAGACTTTGGCCACCTCATGAGAAGAGAAGACTCCCTGAAAAAAACCCTGATGTTGGGAAAGATGGAGGGCACAAGGAGAAGGGGACGACAGAGGACGAGATGGTGGGACAGTGTTTTCGAAGCTACCAGCATGAGCTTGACCAAACTGCAGGAGGCAGTGGAAGACAGGAGGGCCTGGCGTGCTCTGGTCCAGGGGGTCATGAAGAGTCAGACACGACTAAACGACTAAACAACAACAACAACGCCCTATAAATGTTTTGGTTTGAGATTTTGAAAAATGATTTTAAAAGATTTTTGAGTGTTCAGAATTTTACAGCAGATTTTCAATTGGTATTTGTTTTCTGTATTGTTTAAACCAGATCAAACTGTAAGTCTGTAGGCAGAGATTTGAAGTATTTATTGCTACAATTTACGTCCAAATAGAAGCTTTTGTGTTCCACGTATGTACCAATGAATCGGTTTTTTTAAACATAATGTCCAGATGAAAGCCTTTTGTGTTCCACGTATGTCTTAGCGAATACAAGTGTCACACGTAACAACTTTAAGGAGCAGTACTTGCAAAAGATGAACTTTTCTTTAGGATGTTCCACATCTGCCTTTGCAAAATAGGATTGTTGTATGCAGCTGCTGTATGCAGGTATCAGACGAAGGATACAACTTCTGCTTTCTTCAAAACCCTACAGAACAGTTGGGGAGTAAGTTGTAAGACGCTTTGAAAGTCAGTCGCACTGTCTTCAGCAAAATTAATTTCCAAATAAGAATTCTTGAGCTTTCACCCAGAATCAGAATCAATCATTTCTTCAGCAGAAAGTGTGGCTGGATCAAGGTCTCTGCTCCTTGCCCGCCCCCCCATTCTCACCCTGGGTGCTTTGATTCTTCTGCACTTCCACCTGGTCCCAGTGATTTACTGCAACTGAGTTTTTCTGCTCTTCCCACAACTACCCCACCGAGACGCCTCTCTTTGGTCAAGGTCATGCTCTCATCCCCTGTAAATAGGCTTTCGGAATAGGAATTGTGCAATCAGTTGCAATAACGACATGGAAAACATAATTTAGCATCATTAAACTATGGTGGGGTGTGTTTTTTGCTGATTCTGTAACTTCTGGAATCGCTCTCTTTCCCTTTGGTAGCCTCGAAACTATTCACACATGTGCCATGCTTGTTTTTCATAATTATCTGATGAAAGCTATTTAGCCAGGGAGTGTTTTGAATCCCATTGCGCTTCCCTTTTGGTTACTGGGTCCATTTTGTGTGAAGGGACTTCAGATATTACTTTCACACATGGCTCTCCAGCCTGATTTTAAGCTTGCCCAATATTTTAACCTCAATTTCTCATATTGTAGGAGCGACTTGGGCGACTTCCGCCTCCCCTCCCCAAAAGATGAAGTGACAGCAGAGCACAGTAAGATGAGAGGCACCTTGGTACATACAGAGAGTGCCTTTAGTAACATCATGGTTTGGAATGAGTATTGTCTTGTAATCAGTCTGAGTAGTGCTAAAGTACCGAGATAAATTTAACAATATTTGGAATTCATTTTTATAAACATTGTATCAGGTTAAATGTAGGTTAACTACAATAACAATCCTTTAATGTTTGTAAGCTGGTTTTTGTTTTGTATTGTATATGGGTGTTATTTATTTATTTTCTGAGGTCCAGCTCTGAGGGCCTTCTGGCGGTTCCCTCACTGCGAGAAGCAAAGTTACAGGGAACCAGGCAGAGGGCCTTCTTGGTAGTGGCACCCGCCCTGTGGAACGCTCTCCCAGCAGATGTCAAAGAGAAAAATAACTACCAAACTTTTAGAAGACATCTGAAGGCAGCCCTGTTTAGGGAAGCTTTTAATTTTAATAGGTTATTGTATTTTAGTGTTTTGTTGGAAGCCGCCCAGAGTGGCTGGGGAAACCCAGCCAGATGGGCCGGGTATAAATAAATTATTATTATTATTATTTTCTCCACCCCCCTTTTTAGGTCTTTTTTTACCCTCTGCGCTCTCTCTCTCTCTTTCTAGCTTCCTTCATACATCTGGGCACTTATTTATTTTTGAAATATTATTTATTGCAAGATAAAAGGTTATATACACACACCATCAAGTTTTTGTCTTTCAATAAAGATTTTTTTTAAAAAGTATCCAGATATATGAAGGAAGCTATCTTGGTGGCTCAGTCTGGCTCGCTTGTAAAACAACCTGTCTGCATTGTGAACTTGGCTGAACATAACATCCCCATCACAAGTTTAAGATATTTAGCCTGCTTCAGTTTCTGCACTGTTTTTCTACGTGGTGATGGTAGGGTCTGACTAGGTTATCAGGCCTCCTCTATCTTGGAGACTTCTTCCAAACTTATGAAGCTGCTTTGCAACTGATTCTGAACATTGTTCCACCTAGTCTAGCATTGCCCACACTGGTGATGGTGAGTTTCAAAGGTCTAAGGCAGTGGTTTCGCCACCACCTCTATCACTCACTTGCACCTGGGACCATTTGCAGGCCAGATATGCGCTGTTAGCTTCCACTGGGGAGACCTATGCAAGTGCTAGGTTTATTAGGTAGGAAATCCTTACCTGCTGCTTGGTGATGTACACAGCTGATGACCATCTTCTGGAGAACCAAGCATTGATAGGTAGCTGGATACGAGAAAGATGAGACATTGTCCATGGAGTTTGTATATGCTGGGAATTTCTCTGTATTATGCTGGGAATTTCTCCGTATTATGAGATGGTGGAATGTACAAACCAGATCGTTACGCTGCTATTTGTCCCACTTCCAAGCAGGTGAAGCCATGAGAGCGAAGCAAGGGAAGGTGAAGTGGAAAATTGACTTCTCTTTCAGTGACATATTCATTTGTTCCAAATATTTGTATTCTGACTAAGCCTCAAGAAATAGGAATACACTGGGTCCTACTTCTAAGCGAGCATGCTTAGAATCAGGCTGCATGTCATTAAGGCAGATCACAAAGGGGGGAAGAAGAAGAAGAGGAGGAGAAAAAGGAGGAGGAGGAGGAGGAGGAGTAGTTTGGATTTGATATCCCGCTTTATCACTACCCTAGGGAGTCTCAAAGCAGCTAACATTCTCCTTTCCCTTCCTCCCCCACAACAAACAGAAGTTAGAAGGAAGGAAGGAAGGAAGGAAGGAAGGAAGGAAGGAAGGAAGGAAGGAAGGAAGGAAGGAAATAAGGAGGGAGGATGGGAGGAAAGAAAGAAAGAAAGAAAGAAAGAAAGAAAGAAAGAAAGAGAATTTAAAAGCTAGTGAAAACTGTAAAGCTATCAAAATTTTAAAAAGATGAAAAAATCATGCCTCTTTTTCCCTGGTAGTGAAGCAGGTGGGTGTGGTAGATGTGTGGAGAGGGTTGTCACTTCAGGGGTTAACACTCTTCATACGCACAGATAGACTTTGGGAGGGATAAATAGAGAAGAAGAAGAAGAGTTTGGATTTGATATCCTGCTTTATCACTACCCTAAGGAGTCTCAAAGCGGCTAACATTCTCCTTTCCCTTCCTCCCCCACAACAAACACTCTGTGGGGTGAGTGGGGCTGAGAGACTTCAGAGAAGTGTGACTGGCCAAAGGTCACCCAGCAGCTGCAGGTGGAGGAGCAGGGAAGCAAACCCGGTTCACCAGATTACAAGTCTACCGCTCTTAACCACTACACCACACTGGCTCCTGGAGGGACTCAAAAAGCCACAGTTCGTGTGCAAGCTTTGTTGGCGCACGTTTCTCACTTGGAGCTTTCTGTGGTGCTGTAACCTGTGTTGCTTGACCTTAGGAGTACCTGCTACAGATGGATCTATACAGGATTCTGAAATCACCCCTAAAATCCTTACATAAAATCCAGCAGGATCCTTAAAGAAAATCCGTGATCAGGGTAAAGAATGAAGGGAACATCAAAATTAAGTGGTATTGGGACCATTATTCACAAGTGATGCTCACAGCCACATAGGTACATTCCCCCTTTAAGTCTTTTCAACTCTTTGAGGGAAGCCTTCCTTTCCAGCAAGTAAAACTAAACTGCTGCTGGCTTGAACATGGGGAGCATTCATGTCTAGAAGATCAATGCAAACAATGTAACACCAGCATGCTCACTCTAGGTCTAGGGTATTATTGAATCCCCATTAATAATTTGGAAGTATCACATGTAAAAGAATGTAGCTGCTAGTATCTTGTTTACCAATGACTAGAGATGGCTGAGCTACCTCATTCGTAACTCATGTGCACTTGAAGATAATCCTAGATACTCTGACAAATCAGGAAAATCTCATATTATATTTGTGAGCCAGGCAAAAAGCTTGAACCCCACCCCATCCCTACCAGCCCTTGTGGTCCCGCAAAATAGCTTCCTTCCTGCAACAAACCCCAAAATACGTCTCCTCTTTCTCTCTATTTACCTTTCAAGTAGGGATGTAACAACAGTGGTTGCATGTAGGGAGGGACACATCACCCTGGCACACCAGATAGCAGCATGCTGCGATGCAAAAGCCCAGAGGCCTATGGGAGATGTAGTTCTCTGGAGGAAAGCTGCAGGTTATGACTCTGTCTTTCCAAAAGCATTTCTTTCTAGTTTAGGGACTTAGTTGATTCAACCCTAATTAGAGATGCCCATTAATCTAATGCTGGAGAACTTTGTTGCTGAACACATGGCCCCATTATTTCTTTAAAAAGAAAAACATGGACGCCCTGTTCCAGATGTGTGCTATGCACAAAACACGTCTGATGTGAATGGACAGCTGGAAATCACTGGCTGAGTTATGGCTTGTAGGTAATGCAGCAGAGGAAAGATTACTGGAACCATTTTAAATAGAGTATAAAAGACTGTGATAGCCGCAGAGACAATAACACTGGGGAAATATACAAAGAAAATCACCTACAGCTCTGAGGGTTGTGTCTTTAGCAATATGGAAAACATGGATTGCCGTGATGAGTCTGAAGGGGTCAGTGCAGAATTTTTTAATTTGGACATGGGATAGAAAGAAGTATTTTCTTGTTCTCTCTGAGCACTGGAATGTGGACTTACCAAATGAAACTGATGCTTTACATACAGGACAGATGGAGGACAAGTTATTATGGATACAATGCATAACCAACTTACTGAATTCATTGGCACAGGTGTGGTGATGGCAGCAGGCCTCAGATAGCTTTATAGGGGAGGTTGACAAAGGGGTCAGTACAGCCTCTAAATCAGAAAGCTACCGTTTCAATCTGAGACTGTTTCATTCCTTTATGTGGTGCACCAAGATTTCACACACTGGCATACGTAGCATAGTTGTTGTGGGCAGCACAGTTAAACGGCATCAGGGCAGGACTTTGGGACAGATGTTGATAGGCCCAGGAAGCAGAAGGAGCAGGAGGGCTCCCCAAATTAGCACGGCTGGCTTGCTACATCTTGAAGCAAGTCAAGTAGCATACATTCCCCTCTAAGGAGAGAGGGGCTGTGGTAGGGATCATTAAATTTCAAATTCCCTAACTGTATTGCTGCCTAGAAAAGAAGAGAAAGTTGTGGGTTGTTTGGAATGAGGTGAAAGCACCAGAGCGCTTGTCATTTAAATGACCTCTGCACCAAAAAAAGGGGAAAGGGGAAAAAAAAAGATTTTGAATTAGATCCTGGCCTGCAGGTAACCAAGAACTGAAATAAATCTGGTCTCCAAAATTACTCTCTACAAATTTTTATCAAATGTTTGCTGACCAGTATCTGGATACTTGATTCCTGTACTGGACAACATAAGGCAATTTTTTTGAATTATGGTGCTGGAGGAGTCCCATGAACTGCGAGAAGATCCAACCTCTCCATTCTGAAGGAAATCAGCCCTGAGTGCTCACTGGAAGGACAGATCCTGAAGCTGAGGCTCCAAGACTTTGGCCACCTCATGAGAAGAGAAGACTCCCTGGAAAGGACCCTGATGCTGGGGAAGATGGAGGGCACAAGGAGAAGGGGACGACGGAGGACGAGATGCTGGGACAGTGTTCTTGAAGCTACCAGCATGAGTTTGACCAAACTGCAATGGAAGACAGGAGTGCCTGATGTGCTCTGGTCCAGAGGGTCACGAAGAGTCGGACTAAATGACTAAATGACTAAACAACAACAACAAGGTAATTTATTTTAATAGGTGATACTGACAGTATTTTTAAGCTGTAGGTGATTCTGTTAAAGTATTTTTGATGTCCAGTACAGTATATGATGCACAATGGTGTTTAGTATTTGAGTGTCTTTGATCTTGATTTACGGTGGCTTTTACTCTGTGACAATTTTGTATCTTACTTACAGTGATGCTAATGGGCCTACACACAGTAAGGTTTGGAGTCATGGAGCATATCACAGATATACCAGTAAGTCAAATGGGTGAAAAAGAATTTCCTTTCCATATAGAACTTGATCATGTCATGGAATTGGATTCTATTATGACTCTTCTCCCTGACACACCAGTTTTCTATGTTCAAGGAACATTTTGTAAAGAATACTGTTCTGTGTGAGCCCTCCAACATTTATCCAATGAAAATAGGAACTTCCTATTCCATAATAATAATTTCATTATTTATACCCTGCCCATCTGACTGGTTGCCCCAGCCACTCTGGGCGGCTTCCAACATATATAAAAACACACAAAAAATTAAGCATTTAAAAACTTCCTTATATGGGGCTGCCTTCAGATGGCTTGGGGGGTCAGATAACTCCATACCAGGTTTACCAATGAACTGAGCAATACACCACAGAAACAAAATGGAGAAGGAAGGCAAGAGATTTAGGGGAGAAGGCAAAAGCAAGACAACATGGTGGAAATGTCTTCCTTTCCCCTTTGATTAAAATATCATTCAATCTGCCTGCCACACTGCCATTTAATTTTAGTGGTTGCACCCTTGGGTGCTGCTAGTATTTGCCTGGTTCCTCATTTGTTTCTCAAACGGCATATGTATACGATGACATCTGTTCCAGCATGTTGCAAGATGCTGGTAAGAGCAATTGAAGGAGAGTCCGTTTGAAGGAGAATCTGTTCCAAATTAGAAAAATCTTCTCCTAAGAGGTTCCTAGGGGAGGTGAAAGGAAGGATCGCAGATGGGCTCTCCGTTTGCCGGGCCTAATGTAGATAATGAATGAAAAACCTGTACGGTTGTGTGCACAGAAAGAAAAACACTTAAGTCTCCTGATGAAAAGCCAGATGAAAAAAGAAGAAAATGTTATAATTCAAGAGAATATAAAAGGAGGCAGCAGGGTCATCTTTCCCCCGGAACGAGACAGGTTACTATATTACTTTCTTGAAATCGCAGTAGGTATTATGGATTGGCTAGTCAACCGGGGGGGGGGGGGAATGAGCCTGTATTCTTACTGTAGATTTGGGTTGACCATAATGCCTTGTAGGTTTTCATTCTTGCATCTGCAGAATAAACATGGATCCAAAAAATGCTCTTTTGAATAACTTCCTTGAATCCAATCCTAAAAGTGCAGGTGTACAGGTAAAGAGCTGCCAGTTCATTATCTTTTTTTTTTAAAAAAAACCACCTTTTCTATTTGATTAAAGGAGAAGCTTGTGGGATAGCCAGCCTCATTTATCCAGCATACTTAAGTCATTAGATTTAATTAATGCATGAAAAGGTTAAGACCATAAAGTAAGCTGTACTGCCAGGCTTGGCTCACCTTGGGAGGAACTGGGTAATCAAACGTTTGTTCCACTTCCAGTCTACCTGAGAAGCTCAATGTATGACGCGGTCTGAAGCTCAGACTGCATGGTTCTTACAAGTGGCACTTGAGTTCTGACCTATACCAATAGTTTAGGAACTTTCACCACTGCAATAACTAAGCCAAGTTTCACTGTCTGTCTTCTGAAGCACGTGAACCTGACCTTTGATGAGTTTGTAAGTAAACCAATTTTAACTTACCTAACATGTGGTCTTTTCCTATGCTGGGGGAAGAGGGAAGTTTGGGAACTCACAAAGGCATATTTTAAAGATATTGCAGTCTATATTTCTATGCTTTACTTTGCTGCATATTTTGTGATTTTAAATCTCTGCTGGTGATCTCTCACCAAATAATACTTGCCGCAAACTTCGATCTTTGCCTCCATGAATTCTCTTTTTGTATCTATTTTATTTGTCACTGAACCAACAAAGCCTTGAATGATTATCTCCCTGGCCTGTTTGTGAGGACTAACTCCACAGGTGTACTAAAAACATATTGTTTTCATTATTTTCTGTTGTAAATAAGCACAAGCTTCTGAAATTTGAAATAGCTGTTCTTAGCAAACATTCGTGCCTTTGATGCTAACAATTCATAAACGTCTTATAGCCCATTGTGAAAGAGTGAAAATCAAGGTTATGTAAAAGCGGAGTGGGCAGCCAACAGATGTTGCTGGACTACAGCTTCCACCATCTCTCATCATTGGTCATGCTTGCTGGGGCTGATGGGAGTTGGAGTCCAACAACAACTGCTGGGCCTGATGGAAAAGTTTGCTTGTTTGCCTGCAGTGGGAAGAGTTTGTTTATTCTGGAGATATTGTGCTAAATAGAGCATCATTGGAAACTTATGGCTAAAGGGTGAAATAAAAAGATAACTTAAAGTGATCTTTAAAAAACCAAAATAAAAAAATTCCTTCCAGTAGCACCTTAAAGACCAACTAAGTTAGTTCTTGGTATGAGCTTTCGTGTGCATGCACACTTCTTCAGATACACTGAAACAGAAGTTGCCAGATTCTGTTTCAGTGTATCTGAAGAAGTGTGCATGCACACGAAAGCTCATACCAAGAACTAACTTAGTTGGTCTTTAAGGTGCTACTGGAAGGAATTTTTTTATTTTGACTATGGCAGACCAACACGGCTACCTATCTACTACTTTAAAAAACCACTATCCTAAATTTCTCTTTATTCTTTTAAAGCAATCACTACGCTCACAACCATAGGCTATTTTCCCTTCTTTTTCTTTGACTACTTAACGGCAAAGAACAAAAATAGCCCTAGAGGAACAGAAACACTGTTGTGTGCACACTATGGGTAACTGGCTGACCAGGCTGTAACTCAGGTCGAATTTCCGATTTCCCCAACTCAATCACATTGACTTCAACCAGAAAGTTATGCATGTTATTCTCAACGCCTCTCTCCCCAAATTCTTGACCATGATTGCATTGTAATGTGCTCTTTTGTGTTTGTCATGTTCTGATACAAGATTAAAAAATATGTTTTAATTCCTGGTGTTCATACTATTTGTTGCTGTTGTTAACTTGACCTTTGCATAGCCCAATATGTATGTTAAGATGCTCTCTGCATGGAGGAAAAGTGGCCAGGCCCTCACATCCTCTCCACGAGTGCAGGGGGATTGTCTAGTGCTATGCACCACCCCCAAAAAAACCCCCATCTAGAAATGCAGTTGCCTCGCCCAACAAGGAAGGCTGATCACAGGGCTGCATAGAAGAACAGCAGGATGGAACTTAGTATGGAAATAATCAGTTGGTAAATTGATCGCTAGCATAGCCTAGAGATGTGAAGATGACCCTGTTTTCAACGGGAGTTGTGCAGGCGTACTTAAAGGTAAAGGGACCCCTGACCATTAGGTCCAGTCGTAGCCGACTCCGGGGTTGTGGCGCTCATCTCGCTTTACTGGCCGAGGGAGCCGGCGTACAGCTTCCGGGTCATGTGGCCAGCATGACTAAGCCGCTTCTGGCGAACCAGAACAGCGCACGGAAATGGTGTTTTCCTTCCCGCCGGAGTGGTACCTATTTATCTACTTGCACTTTGACATGCTTTCGAACTGCTAGGTTGGCAGGAGCAGCGACCGAGCAATGGGAGCTCACCCTGTCGCGGGGATTCAAACCGCCGACCTTCCGATCGGCAAGTCCTAGGCTCTGTGGTTTAACCCACAGCGCCACCCGCATCCCATGCAGACGTACTTACTTTTGAATAAAAATGTGTGAGGTCAGGTGAGAAGAAACCAGATCTCTATGCCTGAAGTACAGAAATATACCTACTGGTAATTTTATTTCACAATAAAGCAAAACTTGAGACATTAGGTTGGCCTTAAGTTTTCCATATAGCTTCTGGGGAAAGGAGATTGAGCCAATGGACACTGACTTCCACGTTTTAAGAAAAAGGTATTTTGAATCCAGCATGAAGCTTTTAGCTTTTTTATATCCCCTTAGTACTTTTCAAAGGTTAATGGACTCCATTTTGGTAGGTTTGCTGTGTGCCACATGTTCAGTTATCAGGATGATGTGATTGTTCCTAAGGAGGCCTTCCCAAGAGCACTTAGATTCCCTAAATATTTTCAGCTGGGTGCAGCGATATAGTTTAAAACTTAAACCATCTAAACATTGTATGCTAAGGTCCCAGGTGCAGCAGTTGAGCCATATACTATCTGTGAATGAGAGTTCCTTGATCTTGCCGAAGTAGATTCTATAGTCACTTAGTATAGAAACAAAGGCAAGGCAACAGTGGAAGCTTCCTTCTCATTCCTCAATTGAGAGTAAGCTCTCTTCAGCTCAGAGGAACACACTTCTGAGCAAGCAGGCATTAACTCAGGCAGTAGGAATAGTAAGAGGGCCTTGAAGTGTTTAAATAGGAATACTGTATTTTTTGCTCTATAAGACTCACTTTTTCCCTCCCCAAAAGTAAGGGGAAATGCGTGTGCGTCTTATGGAGCGAATGCAGGCTGCGCAGCTATCCCAGAAGCCAGAACAGCAAGAGGGATTGCTGCTTTCTCTGTACAGCAATCCCTCTTGCTGTTCTGGCTTCTGAGATTCAGAATATTATTTTTTCTTGTTTTCCTCCTCCAAAAACTAGGTGCGTCTTACGGTCTGGTGCGTCTTATAGAGCGAAAAATACGGTAATTGTAATAATATCCTGCCCTTCTTCCCAGGGCAGCAAACTCACCAAAAACAACAACACTGGAAACATATTCTGAAAAATAAATAGAAATTATCTGGGTTTCTCAAGCATTCTTTGCAAATCCTTAAAAAAAAAAAATCTCATGGGATTTTGCAAGTACTAGAAGAATACTGACAAAACCCAGGCGGGAGAGAACATGCAGGCAAAATAAAGCCTAACTTTGTTAAGAGGGGGACCCGGGGCAAACAGCAAATTCCTTGTTCGTATCAAGATACAGTTGTGCCTCGCAAGACAAAAAGAATTCATTCCGCGAGTCTTTTCGTCTTGCGATGTTTTTCGTCTTGCGAAGCACGGTCCGTCGCAACTGCGCCTCTTCAAGCGGCTTTAAAAAAAAAGTGCAAGACGTTTTCGTCTTGCAAAGCAAGCCCATAGGGAAATTCGTCTAGCAAAGCAACGCAAAACCGAAAAACCCTTTCGTCTAGCGAGTTTTTCGTCCTGCGAGGCACTCGTCTTGCGGGGCAGCACTGTATTATGCACCTGAACATGCCTGTGAGTCTTCCCTGCAAAGCAAAAAAATAATGTCTTTGCCGGGAGTATTTGGAGAGAGGCTAAAGGTATTGCCCCACACCTGTTGCCTGTCAAGTTACTTCGTTGATGCTCTCTATACTTGACACGATGGCAGGCTGCATCTTAACTGAAGTGGTGCAAAGACAGATGAATCCCAGTGTGCTTCAGAGAGCCATCACACTCACCTTCATTTCTGCACACTATCATGCTGCAAATCTGTTCACCTAAGTGTCTCTAAAGTGTTTGACTTGCCATCCCATCAGCATGTCACCTGAAAGCACCTTCTAGATAGTTGGTAACGCTGTAAGCCTTAGGCAAACATGGACCATGAAGTCTTCCTGTACGAGCACCATTGAACTGAGAAGGAGAAGGGCAGCACACTAGTTTATGTCTAGGATTGTAATCTGATTTGATGGACTCTTCACCTGTACTGTTTCACTTCAGTTCTCACTCCACTATTTTTAGCTATTCCTGGTCTAGTTCTTTAGCTTTTTGAAGATAATGGTTTGCGACAATTCCAGAGCCAGCTGAAGACTCAGTGAGATGGTAATCGCCCATTGAAACATGCATCTTGTTTCAGGGTTGCTGTCATAGAATCAGAGAATTGTAGAGTTGAAAGGGACCCTAAGCAACATCTAGTGCAGTGGTTCTCAACCTGTGGGTCCCCAGATGTTGTTGGACTACAACTCCCATCATCCTTGAGCTCTGGCCTTGCTAGCTAGGGATGATGGGAGTTGTAGTTCAACAACATCTGGGGACCCACAGGTTGAAAAACGCTGATCTAGTGAAACCCTCTGCAATGCAGGAATCTCAGCTAAAGCATCCATGACAGATGGCCATCCAACCTCTACTTAAAAACCTCCAATGAAGGAGAGTCCACAACCTCCTGAGGGAGACAGTTCCACTGTCAGGAGTTCTTTCTGATGTTTAGTCAGAATCTCCCTTCTTGTAACTCAAAGCCATTGGTTCGAGTCCTACCCTCCAGAGCAGGAGAAAACAAGCTTGTTCCCTCCTCCATGTAACAGCCATTGGGGTATTTGAAGATGGCTAGCCAATCTCCACTCAATCTCCATTTCTCCAGGCTAAACATACCCAGCTCCTTCAACCACTCCTCATAAGGCTTGGTTTCCAGACCCTTGATCATCTTGGTTGTCCTCTTCTGCACGTGTTCCAGCTTGTCAATATCCTTCTTAAACTGTGGTGCCCAGAACAGGACACAGTATTCTAGGTGTGGACTGACCAAAGCAGAATAAAGTGTTACTATTACTTTTACTTCCCTTGATCTCGACACTATACTTCTGTTGATGCAGCCTAGAAGAGCATTAGCTTTTTTTTGGCTAAAAGCGCCTCTGTTTTCTCCCATGGGGAAAACAGCATCCTGAGGGAGATTTCATAGGAAGTGATTCAGAAACGAAACAAAACAAATAATACAAAGCAACAGGCCCTCATGGAGTGTAATGCTGGGAACTCTGTCTATACTTGGGTTGTATATATGTGTAAATAAACCATATATCATAAGGACACCACAGTCTCTGCTGTGCCACATTGTCCAAAAGGAAACACAGGGCCTGGTAAACGTTCCTGGTACCCGTGGAATCTCGCATTGCTTGGAGATTGGTGAGTATTGTATTGTATTGATATTTATTACGGCCATTGGCCCGTCACACGACAGTTTCCCATACCAACATAATGTACTTAAACCTCCAAATTTAAAACCGCCAAAACTTACAAAAAACAGACAAGAACCAAAGCAAAACAAAAACAAAAAAACCAACATCATACATTACAATAAATTTGCAACATAAACATCACCCTCTGCTCATAAATTAATAAGAGACATCAATGGTGATATCACCTAATTACATCCTAAAACATAGATCATGGTTTAAAAGGGTTATCCGAGCCGCACAGGAGTCCATTTTTCTTCTTTAGGGATAGGACGCTGATCAAGAATCTGGCAACCGTGAGTGATCTTAGGGGGTCTTCATCATTTAATAGATATCTCAGTTTGGCTTCATTCGTAAGGAGATTGGTGAGTTGTGTAACAATATAGAAAAAGGTTTTTGGTGGGAGAGAGTTCGTCCCAGAAGTTGACTTGATTTTGAGGAGGAACCGATGGGAAATGAGTGGTGGTGATTATGATGATGGAAATAACATTAATTTTATAGGGGTGCCTGTTATTTTTCTCCAAACCTCTCAAATAAAGCACTTAGGCCACTTTCACTCCATACGTTCAAAGCAGAATGATTCGACTTTAAACAGTCATGGATTCTCCCAAAGAATTATGGGAGCTGTGATTTGTTAAGGGTGCTGAGAGTTGTTAGGAGTCTCCTGCTCCCCTCCTGTTGGTTTTTCCCAGGTGAAAGGCGGCGGGTTCTCTCATTGGTTCATTACCTCCTGCACCCTCTCAGCTTTTGGATGGTGCTTCTTCTACCCACACCAGCAAAGCATTTCAAGGGAAATAGTTCAAGAGACAGAGAGATGTGAGACATTAGAGAAGAAAAGGACAGTGAGGCAGTAAAGGACCTCATTTTAGTAGCATGCACTGTGGAGAACAGGATTGTTCATACAATGCAGAATAAATGTTTGCAGGATATGGACTTAGAAAAAGCCAGAAAAGTCATTGGCACAGCAAGAGGGCTACTTTTCCAAGCTGCTGCTGAACTTGCTAAAATCTCCTTTAATTGATGCCTTGCTAACAAATAGGTCTGTGGGGTAGCTCCCCCACCCTTTACATGCCATATATACTGCTGATACTCAGAAGGGCTGACCCTTTGAAATATTTCCCATGGTGAAAGCATAATGTTTTAAAAGGCGACTTCCAATCCCTTCCCAATGTGAGATGGAGATGCTCTTCTTGCGCTTCCTGTACAGTTTATTCATCGGGGTGCTTTCAAGGCTACGCTATTATATGTTTCATTATGTGTCAATGTACTGGAATGCTAATTCTTGGCAGTCCCCCGCCCTCCAAATGAAGGATCAGTACCTTGATGTACTTCACAGTCTGCATGTCATTTGGCTTCTGTACAACCCAGGCTAGTTCTTGACAGTTCATCTGCAGGCTATACTCCTGAACAGTGAGGAATAAAAAATAATGATGATGAACAAAATGAGCCAAGGCTGGTCAGGGGTGCTAAGATAAACAGAAAGGGCTTCTCCAGCTATGTTTGGAGCTAGAACAAAGAAAGGACGAAAGGCTAAATCCATATTTTTAGGACCCATCCTATTCATATAACTGTAATTTGTTTTAAACTGGTTTCAATACTGAATTTTTTAATTGTTGTAACCTACCCTGTAATCTTGGAGGGACGCAGGTGGCGCTGTGGTCTGAACCACAGCGCCTAGGGTTTGCCGATTGGAAGGTCGGCTGTTCGAATCCCTGCAACGGGGTGAGCTCCCGTTGCTCGGTCCCTGCTCCTGCTAACCTAGCAGTTCGAAAGCACGTCAAAGTGCAAGTAGATAAATAGGTACCTCTGCAGCGGGAAGGTAAACGGCGTTTCCGTGCGCTGCTCTGGTTCGCCAGAAGTGGCTTAGTCATTCTGGCCACATGACCCGGAAGCTGTACGCCGGCTCCCTCGGCCAGTAAAGCGAGATGAGCATCGCAACCCCAGAGTTGGCCATGACTGGACTTAATGGTTTACCTTTTACCTTTTACCCTGGAATCTTATGGTGAGGAAGAAATTGAATTAAACAACAGCATATAAACCAGGGGTCAGCAACCTAAGGCCCATGGGCTGGAAGCAGCCTGTGGAGGTCGTTTGACTGGCCCACGAGCCACCCCCGAACCAAGCCGCCCTCTTGCGTGCTGCGCTAAACTGGCACAGCGTGGCGTGGGGACTCGCTCCCGCGGTGGTGAAAATCGCGTCTGCACAGACGCAGATGCCAAAAATCACAGGCGGGCGCACTCACGCGTGCACGCAATCCGGCCCACAGAGGGATCTCTGCGGGACCGATCCATCCCAGGCAAGATAAACCTTGCTGACCCCTGAAATAGACAGATTATCTCATGATAGATATGCATTTCTTGTTGGCATAGTGGAATTGGAGGTGTTTCCAAACTGCACAGAGACGCGGGTGGCACTGTGGTCTAAACCACTGAGCCTCTTGGGCTTGCCGATCAGAAGGTCGGCGGTTCGAATCCCCGTGACGGGGTGAGCTCCCGTTGCTCGGTCCCTGGTCCTGCCAACCTAGCAGTTCAAAAGCACGTCGGAGTGCAAGTAGATAAATAGGTACTGCTCCGGCGAGAAGGTAAACGGCGTTTCCGTGCGCTGCTCTGGTTCGCCAGAAGCGGCTTAGTCATGCTGGCCACATGACCCGGAAGCTGTACGCCGGCTCCCTTGGCCAGTAAAGCGAGATGAGCGCCACAACCCCAGAGTCGGTCACGACTGGACCTAATGGTCAGGGGTCCCTTTCCCTTTCCCTTTATCAAACTGCACAGACCAATGTAGTTACTTTAGCTTTTAATCACTTTCCTTTCCCTTGCTAATTGGTAAGCCCAGGCAGGCACCAGAAAAAGCCAGGCTTTGGTTCTAATAATTTTCTTCAGCTTTTTCAACTGCCTGGTTGTGGTATTATTGTGTGGACAGCATGGATAAAGCCACAGTGAGTGTAACAATGCCGTTGGTTGTTGCAGATCCTGCCTTTCAGATCCTGCATGGAGCAGCGGGTTGGGCAAGGTCACCAACCTGGTGTCCTCCCAGTCTTTTGAGGTCTAACTCCCACCAGCCTCATCTTAAAGTCTTGCTGCCACATCAAGCAGTCGATTGGTTGTGCTGTCAGCAAGGAGTCCCTTCCTTCTTGTAAATCTGGAAGCAAGTCTGATGCTGAGCCAGTTCTGATTCTGCCCAATCTCCTGTAAAACCAGCCTATTCGACAGACTGCTTGCCCACCCCACACATTGAAAGGAAGGTGCAGGGGGGGGCATCTTCCTTGTTGTAACAATGTCTTAGCCATGTCTTCCAATCTCTGGTCTACCTGCTTGACCCAGTTGATCCTGTGCCTTGTAATCTGATCAGTGGCGTAGCGTGGGTTGTCAGCACCCGGGGCAAGGCAAGTAATTTGCACCCCCTAACCCGTGGATTTGCGACCCCTAACCCTAACCCCCAGATGTTGCGCCCGGTGCGGCCGGCCCCCCCTGCACCCCCCACGCTAAGCCACTGAATCTGATGTCCGAATTAAAGCCTTTGGCAGAAACTTTGTTAAGAGTTCCCATTCTTCACTCCACCATGAGAGTCAGACACCAGAGAGGCTGAGCACAGGGCCTGCAAAGCGCTTTCTCAACACCCGACAGCCAGTCGGATGTTGGGCACTTGTCAAAGTCACTTGTGCAGCGTTTCCCAAGTGGGCAGGACAACCACCTGTCAGTCTTCTGACACCATAATGACATCAGGTGAGTGACAGATGGGCTGTTTAGCCCACCATTAAAAGCTGACTTGAGGGGCTGTGGGGCAGATAAGGATTTGGCCCAACAGCCCAAAAAAGGTTATTCATGCTCCTGCTTTTCACTTACATTGAACTGCATTTGTCATTTGACGGCCCATTCACTATCTACCTCATACGACTCCCACAACCAATAAGAACTATAACGGAGGACAGTGGAATTTTACACGACAGGAGATTCATAGCTTGTGCAAAAGAATTGTTTCTAGCACTTGCGATCTGGAGGCGATGAGAACCCTTGACGTATTGTTATGAAGCTCAAACCTTCCACTTTCAGTAGACTGAAAATATCTTTTTTAAAATTGGAAAGACAAGTCTCGTAATCCACTGTGACACATACACCTTGAGTTTATTTTATTGGAGGGATTTTATAAGGGCTATTATCTCCTGGTTAACATAATCCCTATACTTCCCTCAGGGCAATCAGAACCCAGAGGCACAGAACGGTGAGTTTACAATCCTGCGCAGCTGGCAGTACTGGGTTACGTGACCACAAATGCAAGTTTATACTGGAGGTTTTTAAAGCAGAACCTTTTTTTACAGCTCCTGAGATGTGATCTGCTGTATTATCTGAGCAGCTCTGTGTGGTTTTGGGTCTTGGAATCAAGAAGCAGGCCTAAATTTTGGCTAATTTGATTCAAGGTTTCAGTAACCTCCGTAAACGGAGGGAGTCTGCCTCCCCGCTGCGTTTGATCTCCATCCTCGCCTGATAAATTATTAGGAACAATATCTACTTTTTTTCTGCTACAGTCATGTTTTCAGTCCAAGTATTTTAGCACCTGAACTCAAGTGAGGATAATAAATGTCAGGAAAATATTTATAGCTGGGTATATGGAGAGTTTCCAGTTCCCTCTACTGCAATAATGTGCATCCATCTGCTAACGGCATTAGAACGGCCTTTGAAAAAAACAAATAGGGTCCAAAACTAGAAGATTGTGGTATACCTAGCTAACTGTTGCATCTATTTAATATAAAAGTGATAATTAAATTAGCTGTAAATTGCCTACCAAAGAGTCCTTACAAAGTGTTTTCGGACCTCAGTGTGCATAGGAGTTCAAGCTGATCACACCTCAAGGATTAAACTCTTTAAACTGTTCCCTCCGGAATGATCCCTGGATTCAACAGGGTTAGTCCAACGGTAAGTGTTTTAAAGGATTGCAAGCAACCTAGGGATGTGCAATCCTGCACTCCAGTTACACCAGGGGCAGTGGCTTTAAGGATAAGGCCAAAGTGGACGCATCTTCAGAGATGCCTCTAACAGCTAAACAACTTTGCACGTTCTCTAGTGCAAAGCCACTTCCGACCTTGGGAGGAGGTGGTGTTGCGGGCTTCACGCCTCCAACACTCACGCAGAGGCTGGCTCCCAGCCCCGCACGATCAGGGGAATCCTCTGCCGCGTCATCCCCCTGGCCAGCCAATCGGCTGGCTCAGGGGGTGTGGCTTGCCGCATTTAAGGCAAGCGCGGCAGAGGAGCGTCCTCTTTTGCCTCATCCTTCAAATTCCATTCTAGCAACAACTTATACATTTTGGATAAAATTTTAAAATCATTATTTATTATTTCTGTCTGAAATTTTGAATCCTTGTCTGCGTATCCGCATTCTTTAATGTCTTTCCTAAACATTTCATTTATTTGAAAATAATGCAACCAATCATATACATGTTCTTTAACCTGTTCATATGGTTTCATTTTCCATTTTCCTCCTTCTTTGAATAACAATTGGCCATATGTGATCCAATTACCTCTCATACTGATTTTCTTTACACTCATAACTTCTAATGGAGATAACCAGTGTGGTACTCTAGGTTCTAATAGGTTTTTATACCTATCCCAAACTTCAATTAAAGGACCTCGGAAGATGTGGTTCTCAAAACCTTTATGGATTTTCTTCTTCTCACACCATAAGTACGCATGCCATCCAAATCTGTTATCAAACCGCTCTAAGTCTAACAATTCCTTGTTTTCTAATTTTATCCATTCTTTCAACCAGCAAAGGCATGATGCCTCATAGTATAATTTCAAGTCGGGCAGGGCAAAGCCTCCTCTTTCTCTCCCATCTGTTAATAACTTAAATTGAATTCTCAGCTTTATGCCCTGCCATATATATCTTGAAATCGCTCTTTGCCATTCTTTAAAAATCCTGTTCCACTTAATTATGGGGATAGCCTGAAATAAGAATAACATCTTTGGAAGCACATTCATCTTAATTGTAGATATTCTGCCCCAAAAGGACAGTTTCATTCTTCCCCACACCTCCAGGTCCTTTCTTATTCCATTCCATACCGGTTCATAGTTGTTCTTAAATAAGTCTATGTTTTTAGAGGTTAACCATATTCCTAAATATTTCACCTTTCTAACCACCTCTATCTCTGTTTGCTGTTGCATTATTTCTATTACACTTTGGTCCATGTTCTTCGCGATCATTTTCGTTTTCTTCTTGTTTAGTCTAAAACCTGCCACTCCTCCAAACTGTTCAATTTCCTCCAATACTTCTTTTGCAGTACTTATTGGATCTTCTATCGTTATTGCCAAATCATCTGCAAACGCTTTGATTTTGTATTAATTTGTATTCATTCATTCCACTTCCGGTGGAGCGCGATCTCGCCGCAAGTGGGGATTTTACCGCAAGGAGAATCCCGGGCTATTTCGGAGGAATAGGGGTGCTATAGGGCGCAGTAGCCCCCTAAAATACCTCTGCTGGGTGTCCAGAAGGTCAGGTTCCCGGCGGTACCAGAAGCGGTTCGCCTAGCCGTCAGGTAGCTACAAAAGAAGCGAGGAGAACGGCGGAGCGGACCAGCGGGTCGAGGGAAGCCATTATCTACCTCCGAATAGCGAAGCCCCGAACTTGCAGAGGAAGCGCTTCGCTCTCAAATCAAAGAAATCCGGCTCCAAACCAATTACAAACTGAAGTCTGGGAACAACAAGGAGGTCCCGGAGAGAAAGAAATTTTGCGGAGTTCAGCTGTCAGCCGGAATCAGCTTAGACGCAGCGCTGCACGCAGAGCGGAAAAAGGAAAGTGAGTTGCCCTAGCGGCTATTGTTTCTTCTCCCCCACTAACTCTTCTAAAAAGTAACTTTTTTAAGAAGATACGTTATATTAAGGACAATACTAAAGTAAAAGGGGAAACAGAAAAGTAACTTTTTGTTTAAAATTGAAGTCTTTGGTGTAACGGAGGAGGCAAATACTTTCACTTTTAAAGAACAAAGGACAGTGAAACGAAAGGGAAGCCTTCGACTCCATTGAGAACTTTCAAGCAGAGTTAACAGCCAGAGGATGTATTAATCCCCAGGGCTTTTCTCAAGCAACTGGAAACTGTACCTGCATGCAGCCTGTTGCTGCTCCACCCATTTCAGCCCTCTTCTGATTCTGGGAGGCAGCAGCGGAGGGGAGTTTGTCACAGCAGTAGGGGGAGACACCCCTGATTCTCCATCAGCCTGTCTCTGCCTCTTGGCCTCCATCCTCCTAATCTTCTGCTTCAGCTTCTGCCTCTGATTCTGGATTTCTCTCTGCCACACACTCTTCCAGCTCACTAAGCCCTGTTACCTCCTTAGCTTCTGCAACTTCCTCTTCCCAGTCCTCTCCCTCTGACCCCTTGTCATTGTCCCACCACCACTCCCCGGGGCTTTGAGTCTTCTTCTCTTGCTGGTTCTGCAGCTGGTGCTTCCCACCATCCCTCTGCATCCGACCAGTCCATGACAGTGGGGGTGTTCCTTAAAATAGTGTCCTGGATAGAACATGTACCATGATTGTGTGGATTGCTACCTTAGTGCAGTGAAGTTTTGTGCAGGGAAGACATTGAATCCCTTTTCATTGTGCTAATGGTGCCAATTTCATCTTATACTTCTTGAGCTGAGTTTTTCTTTCAAGAAAAAGAAAGGTGGGCTATAATTATGAAAAATAAATAAATAGGGGGTTTGTGGTGACCTATGCGGTAAGTAATTCCGCACTTTACAGCTGGGACGGGGATCAGAAGGAATATAATATTTGTTCTGGCCTCAAGACACTCCATCCCAATTCTGAAAGTCTCTCTACAACATTATTATCTTCCTCCTATTACAATTTTGAAGACATTTCCTAAAATTATGACATTTTTCTAATATCATATTTGCAAATTTCATACACTGTGGGTGTTTCCCCCCCCCTTAAAAAAAATCCACCGGTAATTTAAGTTATTGGTTTCAAGGACAGCAATTTTTTAAAGGCACTATTGCCAGTGTCGGTAAATTTACTGATGGCTGGCAAATGTGTTCCTGGCCCTTACACGGCAACACCTCTTTCTTTTTAAAGGGTGCCTGCGAAGAACAACGAAACAGACGATCTCCTTTCCAGCTCGATCCTGGTTGGGAGCTGAGCTCATATTTTGTATACCTTGGCGGTTGAGATGGAAACTAATTTTTTAAACAGAAATTAAATCCGCAGAAAAGTAGGTGGTGGAGAGCACAAGGGGTGCAATTGAAAGAAAACTAGAGCGAGTGGTCTCATTACGGTTAGACCTTGGTATATTCTGGGAATAAAAATCAGACATAGCCAGATAAAGGAGCTCCTACCAAATTGAACTCTGGTTTTGGGATGGTCTCTGGCTTGCACTTAGTGATAATACTGGCACGGGTATTATTTTAAAAGTTAAATACCATTGTGTTTTGCTCAGCACAGAGTGCATTGCCAGGGGAAATTCTGATGTGGCTGGATTGAAAGTGGCTTGAACTTCAAAGGGCACAAGCCGAGAGGAACCAGTGAATAAATGGGAATGGCGGGGAGGGCAGTATGAAGTTCGGGTCTGTTGCACACCCTCCAATTGTCCCAGTTTTCCAGGGACAGTCCTAGAATTACAAAAGCCATCCCAGCTTCTGATTCCTTCCTGGAATGCAATTCCTGGTCTCTGCAGCCACAGCAGTTTGTCTTCACCCCAGAGGTGCACTCCATTGTCTCTCGAGACAGAGAGGTGCCAAGACAAACGTTGTCCCCAAGAGCACACATTCAAGTCCTCTCCTTCCCAGGGAGTTGCAATATTTTATTTGTTGTTGTTTAGTCGTTTAGTCGTGTCCGACTCTTCATGACCGCCTGGACCAGAGCACGCCAGGCACTCCTGTCTTCCACTCCCTCCCGCAGCTTGGTCAAACTCATGCTGGTAGCTTCGAGAACACTGTCCCACCATCTCGTCCTCTGCCGTCCCCTTCTCCTTGTGCCCTCCATCTTTCCCAACATCAGGGTCTTTTCCAGGGAGTCTTCTCTTCACATGAAGTGGCCAAAGTATTGGAGTCTCAGCTTCAGGATCTGTCCTTCCAGTGAGCACTCAGGGCTGATTTCCTTCAGGATGGATAGGTTTGATCTTCTTGCAGTCCATGGGACTCTCAAGAGTCTCCTCCTGCACCAGAATTCGAAAGCATCCATTCTTCGGCGATCAGCCTTCTTTATGGTTCAGCTCTCACTTCCATACATCACTACTGGGAAAACCATAGCTTTAACTATACAGGCCTTTGTTGGCAAGGTGATGTCTTTGCTTTTTAAGATGCTGTCTAGGTTTGTCATTGCTTTTCTCCCAAGAAGCAGGCATCTTTTGATTTCATTACTGCTGTCACCATCTGCAGTGATCATGGAGCCCAAGAAAGTAAAATCTCTCACTGCCTCCATTTCTTCCCCTTCTATTTGCCAGGAGGTGATGGGCCCAGTGGCCATATTGTGATAAGGTAGGGAGCACTGCTGCAGCCACTGAACTACCTCTTATAAGGATCTGCAGGACTTGGGACTGAGATATGGACTTGTGATTCAGTCCGGTTCATGATCCAACCAGACTAATTAAGTAAGCCTGCTTTGGAAGCCAAGTCCCCTCATCCTCATGAACTCTCTCTCTCTCTCTCTCTTTCTCTTTGTGTTACATATTTTGCAAGGGAAAAGCAATACAGTTAATTAAAGCTCCACAGCCCCGGTCATTCAATGGGCCAGTTGGCTTCCGATAATCTGCTTGTGACTGGAAAATATACCTTCTTCTCCCTCTTGGGGTTTTGGGTTTTCTTTTATATGGCCTAAGAAAAGAGAGAACAAGTAAAAGG
The DNA here is from genome assembly GCF_964188305.1 of Podarcis bocagei. Taxonomy (NCBI): domain Eukaryota; kingdom Metazoa; phylum Chordata; class Lepidosauria; order Squamata; family Lacertidae; genus Podarcis; species Podarcis bocagei. The sequence continues at coordinate 41,141,662 of NC_138143.1, read as the reverse complement.
AAAGAAATGTGTTGCTTTTTTCCAGCATTCATAAATGAGGTCACCCTTAACGGGCCCAGCTTCCAGACCTGGCTGCAACTCCATGGCAGAACAAACTATATGAGCTAACCACCTAACAGGCTTTGCCTTCTCTCACATGCCAAAGAGGAACTTTGCATTGTCCAAGGCTTCCTATATATCTGCCACATCTGGTCCCTGCAGCTCCTTGCAGGCCGTTTCCATCTTCTCAGTCCTGGGGTCATAAGAACAGATCTGTGGGATCAGACCAACAGCCCATCAAGTCCTGTGTTCTGCTTGCAGATTGTTATGTACTGAGTTGAATAGGATCCAAAATGCAGCAGTCTGATTGGTCCTAGAACAATAGGATCCAAAATGCAGCAGTCTGGTTGGTCCTAGAACAATGCAGCAGTATGATTGGTCCGCAGGAGCCACCCAATCCAGCTCCAGGTGGAAGTGAATCCGCAACCTGATTGGCCTACAGGGGAATTCCGGAATTAGCCAATCACATGCGACCCATTGTGTAAATAATATATATATAAAGCAGATATTTTGGAGGAACTTTCATTCCTCCTCCCACTATGAGCTGAATAAAGAGCATGAAATCCACTCTTGACTCCGAGTATATTTCACAGATGGTCTTTGATTATTTCTTAGAAAAAAGATATCCCACACAAGGCTTTGAAGGAGGCCCAGCGGTGTGAATTGCTTACAAGGCTGTGGATTGTGCACAGTTTCCCTTGCTACACTTGGTGGGATGTGCTGAGTGTCCTTAGGAGATCTGGAATCAAATCCTTTCAGCTCTACAAATTCATCTTTTCAGTCAGGAAATGCATGCGAATATCAACAACAGGAGGCACAGGTAAGAGTCCTGCAGAGAAAAATCCTTTTACTTTGATGGGTTAAGAATTTCTGGCAGTGAGAGAGAGTTGGATGCAACTCTGGTGGGGGCGGGGAGCAGGGAAGCTGGGCTATCTAAGGGGGCAGGCTGCATTCTCCAACGAGAATTCCCTGCTCTCTTTTTTGCAGCCAACCAATGGTATGGATGCTGGTGATGCAGTGAGGCCGTGCCATTACGGGATCATCACGAAGGTATTCCAGAATATCAGGAATACTATTGTATAGTTGTCAGAAGAACAAAACAAACTTTAGTGAAACAAGCTGTGGGGTCTTTTTTCTTCTTGTGGGTGGCTCAACAGATCACGATGAATGAATGAATGAATGAATGAATGAATGAATGAATAAAACAAACAAACAAACAGACCATGATTAAAACAAACCATAGTTTAGTACAGGGGTCAGCAACCTTTTTCAGCCACTGTCCCTCAGACCATGTGGTGGGCTGGACTATATGGGGGGGGGGGAGATGAACGAATTCCTATACCCCACAAACAACACAGAGATGCATTTTAAATAAAAGGGCACATTCTACTCATGTAAAAACACACTGATTCCCAGACCGTCCTCGGGCAAGGTTCAGAAGGTGAATGGGCTGGATCCGGCCCCCGGGCCTTAGTTTGCCTACCCCTGGTTTAGTATATGTGTGAGCACAACCAGCACATTTCCTATTGTAAACCACTTTGATTATTATTTTAATAGAAAAGTGAGATATAAATAAAATAATTTCTCAGCAGCTCCTTTCAGCTTTTGAGTGTCTTTGCTAACCCCCTGCATTTCTCTGGATTGGGCTTGAAGAGGCGGTTCAATTTCACCTCTGTCACAAACGCTGTCAGCAGCCTTGGCCTCGTCCTTCTCTCTCAGCCTCAGCACCCTGCTCCAGTCTGCTATATGGGGTTAATAATTCTTGATCTACCATAAATGCTTGTCATAAGGATTGCAGGATAATGCGCAAGAAGCACTTTCAACACCTTCAAACAACAATGTAAATGTGAAATGTCATTATTATGCCGTGCTTCAATTACTTGGCATTGGGACCTTAAGGGGATGGTGAAAGAGCTACAGTTAAAAAAAATAAGAGCTAAAGATTTAAATCTGAGAAAGATTACTTTAGCAAAAAGGAGGTGGGGGAGATTTGCTTCGGAAAAGGGTCCCTCGCTGCCTCTAACATTTCCATAAAATGCCTGTTTACTTTGAACAGAGTAAATCAGCTGAGTGCTCCTTAAGGCTTTTAAATACTATGTTAATAACACAGAAGGGAATTGGTCAGAGCTGACATGTCCACATATTAATAGTCTCAAAGATGGGTTTCCAATAAAGTAAGGTCCGTCTGGCGAGGCAGGGAGGGGATTGAGGTAGGACTTCTTAGAGATTGCTGAGTTCTTCGTCTGGGGCTCTCTCTGACCTTAGAGGTAAAGGGACCCCTGACCGTTAGGTCCAGTCGTGACCGACTCTGGGGTTGCGGCGCTCATCTCGCTTTATTGGCCAAGGGAGCTGGTGTACAGCTTCCGGGTCATGTGGCCAGCAATGACTAAGCCGCTTCTGGCGAACCAGAGCAACGCACGGAAACGCCGTTTACCTTCCCACCGGAGCTGTACCTATTTATCTACTTGCACTTTGTCGTGCTTTCGAACTGCTAGGTTGGCAGGATACATAAGGTAAAGGTAACGGTAAAGGACCCCTGGATGGTTAAGTCCAGTCAAAGGCAACTATGTGGTTGTGGCGCTCATCTTGCTTTCAGGCTGAGGGAGCCGACGTTTGTCCACAGACAGCTTTCCGGGTCATGTGGCCAGCATGACTAAACCACATCTGGTGCAATGGAACACTGTGACGGAAACCAGAGCACACAGAAATGCCATTTACCTTTCCGCCACAGCGGTACCTATTTATCTACTTGCACTTTGATGTGCTTTCGAACTGCTAGGTTGGCAGGAGCTGGGATCGAGCAACAGGAGCTCACCCCGTCGTGAGGATTCGAACCGCCAACCTTCTCATTGGCAAGTCCTAGGCTCTGTGGTTTAACCCACAGTGCCACCCGCGTCCCTCTAAGCAGAGGGTAAAGGGGGTTAAACAGAACCCATACAGTGGTACCACGGTTTACGAACTTAATCCATTCTGGAAGTCCGTTCTTAAACCAAGGTGCGCTTTCCCTAATGAGGCCTCCCGCTGCCGGTGCCCTTGCACCTTTCGGATTCCGAGGTAAAGTTCTCAAACCAAGACACTATTTCCAGTTTCGCGGAGTTTGTAAGCCAAATCGTTCTTAAACCAAGGTACCACTGTATTTCCTTTTTCTCCCCTGCTCAGTTTCCTGGGAACCAGATACACTCCAGCAGGATTTCCCCTAGAGTGGCTGTTTCTAGCCCTTAAATGCTGCCTTCATTGCCAACTTCCCATTTCCTCCCCAGCTAATGCCAATTTCCTGCGTTTGCCACAGCTGCTTTTTGATTATGGAGTCTCCATCTCCGGGCCACAACGCAGGCATCCCCCTGCTCCAACCGCTCATTGCCATTCATCAGATTGTGCTTTATGCACACAGCCTGCACGTTGCCAAACATATGCTATCCGTAAACTTCTTAATTCAGTTATAAAACGAGTGGGAAAACATTCCCACTGCGGGGAAACCTAATGCAAAGCCTCGCAGGTCTGAATTCTCCCACAGCCCAGACACCAACTCTCAGTCTGAAAAGCGAACTCGGAGAAAAGTGTTCAAAAATCAAAATTGAAATCGTTCAACGCTTTCCCCACCCACATTAGTTTCAAGAAGGCAAGAGGAGGGGAAAGTAAAGGAGGGATTGTGTTCTGAGTTACTGGTGCACACAGCTCACATATATTCAACACTGAAGCCTTGAAGTTCTCGCAAGCTGCTTGTGAGAGCCAAAACATTAAGTAATTTCCCCGGGGAGGGATAAAAATGAATTCTGAATCCAGAGATCTGGCGAAAAGTATGAGAAGCAAGCAAATGTAGGGTGGGTGAGGAGGGAGAGAACTGACAGGAAAGAGTGAGAGAGGGTTAAGTTGGCACCACGGAGGTGGGTTGGGGGGGGGGAGGCAGTGCAAAAAAGAAAACCCAGTAGAATGGGAGCAAGGCAAGACCATAGGAAGAAGTTCCAACTGCTAAGCAGATTCGTTTAATGGGAATGGGGAAATATTGGGAGGAAATTTGGTGACGAGAATTTCAATGATTGCAGTTGGACATATCTTAACTTGATTCCCCCCTAGCTTTGAACAGAGTCCCTTATTCAAAGTTGCACGCCCAGTTGGTTGGCTGCATAATCCAAAGGATCTCTTCTGCAGCTGTGGGAGATGTCAACTGAAATGGATTCACTTTTAATTTTACATGCTACACTACCCCGGTGGATACCCCGGAGAAGCAAGACTGAAGTTCTCTGAACTCTGGTAGGATGTCAGCCAAAATCAAATACGAAGGATGGAGGAGGGGTCTGTCGTAAATGGATTTATTTGTGGAATTTGGCAATACCGACTTGATTGAGCCTTGCCTGCATCAGACCTCCTCTTGCATTGAAGGCTTACGTGTCTGAACCATTCATTTTTTGAATCATATAATAAAAATAATATGAATAATAATAATAATAATAATAATAATAATAATAATAATAATAATTTTTTAAAAAAACCTTCTATCCTGCCCTTCCTCCCAAAGGAACCCAAGGGTGGCAAATATCAAAGCAGCTATGTAACTAAAAATAAATACTGCAAATAAAAGTATTTGAAAACATTAAGAATATTGTTTCATACCACCCCAATCTCTGAGTGGTGCAAGATTCCAGGGGTTTCAGGAGCTTACCCAGGGTTTGTGTTTCCTTCAAAATGAGGAACAGGGGAGACTGTGGTGCTGTATCATATATTTACGCATATGTACATTCCCAGTAGTGATGTATGGAAGTGAAAGCTGGACCATAAAGAAGGCTGATCGCCAAAGAATGGATGCTTTTGAATTCTGGTGCTGGAGGAGTCTCTTGAGAGTCCCATGGACTGCGAGAAGATCAAACCTCTCCATTCTGAAGGAAATCAGCCCTGAGTGCTCACTGGAAGGACAGATCCTGAAGCTGAGGCTCCAATATTCTGACCACCTCATGAGAAGAGAAGACTCCCTGGAAAAGACCCTGATGTTGGGAAAGATGCAGGGCACAAGGAGAAGGGGACGACAGAGGACCAGATGGTTGGATAGTGTCCTCGAAGCTACCAGCATGAGTTTGACCAAACTGCGGGAGGCAGTGGAAGACAGGAGTGCCTGGCCTGCTCTGGTCCAGGGGGTCACGAAGAGTCAGACACAACTAAATGACTAAACAACAACAACCTGAGCCTACGATGGATGGGCTCACAGCATTAACGCCCTCAAGCTGGATGTCTCCATGCTGTTATTTTCATATTCCCCACATCCTCTCTGCCCCAATTGTGTTGTCTCCCCTTTCTCCTGCTCGGAGAAGCAGCATTTGGTGTTGCAGTCAGCCAGAGTGGCCAAGTTACTTGGTGTTCTAGACTGGTGGTTTTCAACCAGTGTGCCATGGCACCCTGGGGTGCCTTGAATGATGCCCAAGGGTGCTGCGGGCAGCACTGGCCTCTGTCCCCCTTTCCTTCCCTCCCTTCCTCTGATGCCCTCTTGCATCTCTGCCTCCCAAAGGCTTGCACAGCTATTTATTGCAGCAGCCCTGGCTATGAGCCCCGCAGGTGAATGGTGCCTCTGGGACGCACCTTTCTTTGGGGCAGGGGGGCTGCTCAGAAACCAGGGGAGGCAGCAGCAGCACCTGCCCAGAGGACTGACTCCCAAGGAGAGGGAAGATGAGAGGAGGCTGAGGGAACACCTGTACAGAAAAGGGTGAGAGGCTGCCAGCTCTGCAGGCAAGGGGTGACATAACTGGGCTCCTGAGCCCCACAGGGGTGCCACAGAAATACTGTAGTTGGTCAAGGGAGCCCTGGAACAAAAAAGGTTGAAAAACTCTGCTCTAGACATCAGCACTCTAGGCACTGGAGTGGTGGTCATTTGAGGGTGATATCAAGGAAAGGGGAAAGTTCAAGGGAGGGGAGCAAGGACAATTATCTGCTAAAGGAGAGATTTAAATAAGCACAGCTCAATAATGGATAAAGAAGGGTTCCATGATTCTCTCCAACATTCTTTGCCTGCCTCTAGAGGAGTCTTCAGAATTCTACACAGAAAGGCTTAGATGTGGCCATAATCTGCAGCCAGGTTCTGACAATAAGCTGCAAATAAAAGTGCGGCATGCCTGCAAATCCAAAAATAAACTGTGCTGGTAAACACTAGGTTAAAGTTATACCCAGGGCTTTTTTTTCCCAGCTGGACCTCACCAGAACTCGGTTCTGGCAGCTTTCAGGTGGGCACCAATGCCATTCTAAGAGAACAAGGGAGGAGTTCTGGCAACTCTTTTTCTAGAAAAACAGCACTGGTTATACCATGGCTGAGAATGGAGATCTGGTGATTACCATAACTTAATAGCAGAAAACTAAAGTTCCTATAATTATTATTATTATAATAAGTTATTATGCATACCCTGCCCATCTGGCATATCCATCTAACGCATATTGGATATGCTAAATTACCCAGGAGTTTTTGACGTCTGTCACACAGAAGAAAACTTCCAGTCCACACTTAGTGGAGAATAAGTCTTGAACATCTTATATGTGCATAAACCTGCAGTGGATTGTGCTGCAGGTTGGTGGACCCATTCAGAAGTGCAGTTGGGTCTTCACATGGGGTGTGGGGCGGTGGCATCACAGCTGATCCGTCCCCTGCAAGTATTCATTGAAAATGTGAAGCCCTTCTGAAGGCGACCTTGGTATTCCTGGGGAGATGGGGGTGAGGTAAAAAAGGTAAAGGACCCCTGGACGGTTAAGTCCAGTCAAAGGTGACTGTGGGATGCAGCGCTCATCTCGCTTTCGGGCCGAGAGAGCCGGAATTTGTCCACAGACAGCTTTCCGGGTCATGTGGCCAGCATGACAAAAACGCTTCTGGCGCAACGGGACAGCGTGACGGAAGCCAGAGCGCACGGAAACGCCATTTACCTTCCCACCAGAGTGGTACCTATTTATCTACTTGCACTGGTGTGCTTTCGAACTGCTAAGTAGGCAGGAGTTGGGACAGAGCAACAGGAGCTCACCCCATTGTGCGGATTCGAACTGGCAACCTTCTGATTGGCAAGCCCAAGAGGCTCCGTGGTTCAGACCACAGCATCACCCACTACCACTCTTGCAGTTCAGCATGGCATATGCAGAAAAAAACATTGTTTCAAAAGGAATAAAACAGGGAAGCCATATCCCAGAATTACATCTGGCTTTCTTCATGCCTCCCCCTTTTTTGGATCGTTTTGTGGGGTTTCCCTCCCTTCTGTTGAGTTCAGCTTCAGAATTCTTCATTATGAAATATAGATATGTACAGCCACTAGCATGCAGGAGAGAGTTAAATCACCTCTCTTGAATTAAATGGTGATATGAATGTGGGGCTGAAATGGTATGCCTGATGATTGATAGGTTCATATGGGGCGACCTTCACATTAGCAACACGACTCTGGTTGCTAGGTAAACAAAGGCAGATGGATCCAGCTCTAGTGATTTTCAGCAGTGACGGCTGGCAAAGGCATTTCGTAGCCACATTCACCATGTGGATTGCATGAAAACCTCTTGGCACAGGGTGGAAAGTATTAGATTCGGGTGACAAATAATTAACTGACATTTGCTGAGGTTTCTAAAGAAAGGCATAAGCCCAACCTAGACAACCATTTTGTTTTGGTAAAATCATTTTAATTACAGAAAGGACAGTTAATTCAGCTAAACTAATTAAACTCCATATGAGACTTTAGTTTCTTTTATGAGTATTGTAAATTCTGGAATGTAATTATTGTACTGGATGCTTCCCAGCCTGCCTTCCAGCCAATTGGCGGAACTGCTGTGATGTCATAGAAGAATCACACGTTTCCTTTTTTGAGTTTTATTTATTAACGTTCTTATGTTACATCGGTAAACATTATCATATTACATCACAAGGCTTATTATAATATAATTTTCAGCATGTATACAAAGTTTATATACAAGGCTGAACAAACACAAACCCCTGTGTTGCAAAATGTAACGATCTACAAAAATGCAAACGCAACACGCTGGCTAATAACTGTTGGTGAATATATAGTCGATTATGATGTCATTCAGAATGTACGAATAAGCCACGTCAAAATGATGTATATATCATACAACACATCTCACAAAATATACAAGCAACTACAAGTCGGGACGCGGGTGGCGCTGTGGGTTAAACCACAGAGCCTAGGACTTCCCGATCAGAAGGTCGGCGGTTCGAATCCCCGCGACGGGGTGAGCTCCCGTTGCTCGGTCCCTGCTCCTGCCCACCTAGCAGTTCGAAAGCACGTCAAAGTGCAAGTAGATAAATAGGTACCGCTCCGGCGGGAAGGTAAACGGCTTTTCCGTGCACTGCTCTGGTTCACCAGAAGCGGCTTATTCATGCTGGCCACATGACCCGGAAGCTGTATGCCGGCTCCCTCGGCCTTTAAAGCGAGATAAGCACCGCAACCCCAGAGTCAGCCACAACTGGACCTAATGGTCAGGGGTCCCTTTACCTTTACCTTTACCTTTACAAGTTGTTATATGTATCAGAGTCAAACAAAACGATGAATAGCGAGGAACGCCAAGCTGTCTCTCCAAGGAAGACGTCTCACAAAAGTCTCAAAGGAAAACGTCTCTCCGAAGTCTCAAAAGGACAGTATATTCGGAATAGTTCAACTGTTTCGGAATAAAGTCTTCACTAGCAAATAATTATCAATGAAATATTCATACTAGTGGGGATCATGCTAGTGGATCAGTTCTCACATCATTGTGAAGTGGCTTATTCGTACGTTTTGAATGACATCATAACATATTCACTAACAGTGGTTGTGTTTGCATTTTTGTGGGTGGGGAGGCTGAGCAGCAGAAACAAAGCCCCACTGCACCTCCGGTCTCTTCGGGGCTTCCTCTGCCCTTACAGACGTACTCTTTGGGCTCCAGGGAAGGTCTCCTCACGACCCACAAAGACTCTCCAACTCTCTCCATTTCTAGGTTTGAATTGAGTTACTGAATCATATCCTGGCCTCACGCGTATAGGTGGTCATGCACAAGTCAATTGCACATAAGTGGGGGGGATGCCAGTAATTAATTTTGGGTTCCATTACAAAGCAGCTGTAGGGGGCAGGGACAGCCCTATCATTAGGCAGGGGCACATGTCATGAAATAGTCGCAAATTGTGTTGCCTTTTTACTAAGGCTCCAACCTGCTCCTGTTCCCACTGGTGGAGGAAGAGGAGTGCGGGGGGAGCTGGGACATGCGCCATGCCCCCAGGACACGCACCAGCCCTGCCCCCGCCTGCTCTCTGCCCCCCAGCGCATGAAGCTTAATGCTTAGCCTAGATGTCTCCTTAGTTTTCTTGGTCAGTTTTTCCAGCTCCACCTTTCTGTTTTACACATTTCTGACTACATTCCATCCCCCATCTCTTGCCAATTGTTTCTGGTTTTTATTTTGCAGGTTAAACTATTGTTACTTGGGAGGTACTGCTAAATGGGGAAACCCAGCCAGGATGGGCAGGGTATAAATAAATAAATAAATAATAATAATTATTATTATTATTATTATTATTATTATTATTATTATTATTATTTATTGAAACAAGTGCTTAACTGCTGAGAGGATTGCCAACTTGTGAACATATCCTAAATAAATTTAAGGTGGAAAGCTAAAACAAAGGACAAAGGAAGTGACAAATAACACAGGGCTAAGTGCTAAGCATGTGTTAAAGTTTCCCACTGAAAACTGGTGAGAGACAAAACTGTGTGAGAGACAGGCCTGTGTGCCTACAGCTCAGTGCTATCTAGTGCAATAAAATTGTCACCTTTATGTAAGCAGATTGAAGCAGATCCCTAAATCAGAACCACATTGGGAATAACATGGGGGGCAGCTGTTAGACGTAGAGCACAAAGCGAAAAATCATAATTTTGGATTTTATTGCCTTGTCAGCTTTCATTCAAGGAGTTTTCTTGAAGCCACAGACTCCTTTCAACAGCTGAACTTTCCAGCTGGGAGACATAAATGCTTATCTTGTCTTTTCTTCTTTCTCGCTCCAACCAGCTCCTTCCCATTCTCATCTTCAGAGTTGTGTGCATACAGTCCAATGTTTCTGTCCACGTTTTCACATGAACATGAATAATCCAGGCACTCACAGCATCCATGTGGTGTGGTGTGTATCTGTTAAAAGATGCCGCATATCAGCAGATATTTAGTTCGCTGGCATGATCCATGAGGAAGTTCTCCTTGATAGGCCCCTACTGTGGTGAATGACTGATAGTTGCGTGTCGAGGTCCCCAGGTCCACCCCATTAACTCACACATCACACAGAAGTTTTTGTTTAAGATTTTTGGCATAATTTTGGCCACAACTTTATTAAAATACAAATTTGTGAGTGGTTGCGTAGGCATTGGTTGCGACTATCTGCCCCCACCATGGGGGACAGACTGACATTCCGCACGATGCGAAAGTCAGAATGGGGGAATACACTTGGGGGTTACGCGGAGCAGGGAACCTGCCCTCACCCCAAATGCAACCAGGAGCTCATTGCTATGGCCCGAGCCCCTTTGACAGAGTGGACAAGCAATAGTTAGCCCCCGATTCCTTTAACGGAATCCCTTGCAGCAGCAGCATTAGAGGGGCAGGCACAGCCAATCCATGCCCCTCAACCAACCAAACCATAAACCAATGCCTAACCGCAACCTTACAAGTTGCGATGATTTGCTATGCAGTAGGCAAAAACCAAAGGGCCCCAGCCAATCAGCCAGATGGACAAAATTCCTACCAGGCCCCCGCTCCAAAGCAGACGACCCCATGACAGGCATAGCAAGGTCAAAGCGAACAACCCTATTCTAGGGAGGGGGGGGGGACGGGCAATCTGATGCACGGGCGAAAAGAGGAAGCCCCAGCCTCGTGCAAGGAGTTTTACTATTTCTGGCTGTCAATCAACAAATGGCAACATTAACTTCTTCCCAACAACAAGGGAAGCCCCAATCGCATCAGTGGCCAACGAACAATTAGCCCGCCCCCAACTTTGGAGTGTCCTGGCAGCCCCCACCGCAACACGTGCTCTCCATGAAGGAGAACACGCTTTGTGAAATGCGCAGTGGAATTCTCCACCAGCTGAATCCCCTGGTCATTTTCAATGGCAAATGCAGTGTACTGCAGAACCCAGCCCTTAGGATTGCAACTGTAGTAGTTGGGGCACAACTACACAACATAAGAGATCCCATACCATGATCTCCACTGTTTTTAATAGCAGTTCTGGGAAGGGACTAGGAATCAAATAGGGACTGTGGAGGAGGAAGGGGTGTAACTCTTTTCCCAGCGCAATTTTCGCACTTAATTGTCTCATGACGCTGTTATTTGTCTCTTGGGGACAAGTAGGCAGGTAGACATATAGAACATCGGTAGGCAAACTAAGGCCCAGGGACTGGATCAGGCCTAATCACCTTCTAAATCTGGCCCCTGGACAGTTCCAGGAATCAGCGTGTTTTTACATGAGTAGAATGTGTGCTTTTATTTAAAATGCATCTCTGGGTTATTTGTGGGGCCTGCCTGGTGTTTTTACATGGTTAGAATGTGTCCTTTTTATAAAAATGCATCTCTGGGTTATTTGTGGGGCATAGGAATCCGTTCATTTTTTCTTTTCTTTTCAAAATATAGTCCAGCCCCCCACAAGGTCTGAGGGACAGGGGACTGGTCCCCTGCTGAAAAAGTTTGCTGACCCCTGGTATAAAATCATAGAATCTTAAGAGTTGGAAGGGACCCCGAGAGTTATCAAGTCCAACCCCCTGAAATGCAGGAATCTCAGCTAAAGCATCCATGACAGATGGCCATCTAATCTCTGCTTTAAAATCTCCAAGGAAGGAGGAATTACCAACAATTGCGGAATGGCAGGCAAAGATGATGGACTTTGCAGAATTGGCCAAACTGACCTGCAGGATTCAAGACCAGGACAATCAAAAAATTCCAAAGGGGCTGGAGTAAATTTATTGCATACTTGAATAATAATTGCAAAAATTTGAAGACACTAGCAGGACTGAAATAAATCCTACAACGTGAACAATAGATTAAAGAGCTAAAGTGGGAGATAGGACTTGAAAGTGGAAGACCTCCTGAAGGGAGGGAGGGAAACCACAGAATTGGCAGAGCTGAAAGTAAATGTGTATGTTATTGTATTGTTGAAAATATTGTTTAAGGAGGGGGGGAAACCTCCAAGGAAGAAGAGTCCACAACCTCCAGAGGGCAGTCGCGTAGCGTGGGGGGTGCAGGGGGGGCCGGCCACACCGGGCGCAACATCTGGGGGTTAGGGTTAGGGGGCGCAAATCCACGGGTTAGGGGGCGCAAATTACTTGCCTTGCCCCGGGTGCTGACAACCCACGCTACGCCACTGCCAGAGGGAGACAGTCCCACTGTTTCCCTTTGGCAGTTACGCTAGGGCAGTTTGGAAGGGTTTTTAAATATCATGAAGTACCGTATATAAACTGTACGAAATAAAAAATAAATAAAATCTGAATAAGTGTGGTCTGTATAATTGCGCTAGACCGAAATTTATAGCACAGTGGTTGAGGGACCAAAAGGATTAGGTTGGAGGGGATTAGGTAGGTCTACTTGCCAGCAAACGACACCCATAGGATCATATTTGGCTTAGCTAGCTTTCTAGTTGCAGTTGTGCCTATTAAAAAAGGAATGGACCAAATCTCAAATGATTGATTGCCAGCATGATTTGGAATAATGAAGGTGGATGAAGAATGTCACATAGTAAGGGACTGTTGTTGCAGTGTCAAGTTAAATTGTAAATGAGTAAGGTCCTTTTTTGCATTGAGTATGATCGTCTTTATTACTCTGATTATTTTAAAAAGGTATCAGATATTGCAATGGGTTGCGCTATTAGCTTTTTTTAAAAGCACATTTCAAGCGACACACCATTTTTTATTGCACCATTGTACGATTGGTGAGGATCTTTGGCTACACCGTAAAGATTTTGTGAAACGAGAAAGTCCCCTGGGACCTGAGACCTGCCTCTGCAGCGCGCCATGCATATATTTGCTTGCTGTCAATTTTCAAAGTTCAGCCCCTTCAAAAGCGAGTTAGCAAACTCATATATCAATTGTTTTATTTTCGAAGTTTTGAATTTCTTGCGGCATTCTTGGGACAAACCCCAGGGATGTGAAGGAAAGGTTGTTGCGTGCCCAGCCGCAGTCGTCGCCCCCCCCACCTGCCGCGCTTAACTGCAAAGTGGCAAATGAACAAACACGACAACTGCCTGGGATTTAAAATGGCCACAACTTTATTAATTTCAGATGTGGGGAGCCTTGGCATAGGCACTGGGTATGCAGAGCAGTCGGCAGGGACGCGGGTGGCGCTGTGGTCTAAGCCACTAAGCCTCTTGGGCTTGCCGATCAGAAGGTCAGCGGTTCGAATCCCTGCGACGGGGTGAGCTCCCGTAGCTCAGTCCCTGCTCCTGCCAACCTAGCAGTTCAAAAGCACACCGGTGCAAGCAGATAAATAGGTACCGCTCCGGCGGGAAGGTAAACAGTGTTTCCGTGCGCTGCTCTGGTTCGCCAGAAGCGGCTTAGTCCTGCGGGACCCATGACCCGGAAGCTGTACTCCGGCTCCGGCAGGATGAAAACCGCAAGCCCAGAGTCGGTCACAACTGGACCTAATGGTCAGGGGTCCCTTTACCTTTACCTTTACCTTTTTATGCAGCGCTCTCAGCCCCACCACTGGGGGACTGAGGCATGACAGAGTCTGTTGGGGGGTGGATCCATCGCAAAACGCAGGTTTATGTGGATGACCCCCAGGGCCTTGCAGAGCCAGGCTGAGGCCCTGGCCAGGTAGATAATGTGCCCCCCCTTTATTTTACCCTGAAGTCTTATAAATAAGTAAGTATATAATTTTCACAAAAGTTATGCTGACAAATAATTTTATTTTGAGGCTTGAACCGTATCTGCATATAAAGGCAAAATGGAAAATATAGATACAATACCACGGATTGGCCCATTTGAATGTGCAGGTTTGGTGGGAACCTGTGAGCTTGCACGGTGGCTAAGGATTATGTGGGAACAGCCAAGATGGTGGGCTTGGCTGGGTAAAGAGGTGGTGCCATGGCGGGCCACAAGAGAAGGCGGTAAACGGCCATGGTGGCAGATAAATTAACTAGTGAAGAAAGACCTCAGTGATGTGAAGTGCTGGGGCATTTTGATGGGAAGCTTGAGGTAAATTTGTCCATACAATACAGTGGTGCCCCGCAAGACGAATGCCTCGCAAGACGGAAAACTCGCTAGACAAAAGAGTTTTCCGTTTTGGAGGTGCTTCGCAAAACGAATTTCCTATGGGCTTGCTTCGCAAGACGAAAATGTCTTGCGAGTTCCTGCTGGTTTTTTTTCCTTTCCCCCCCTTTTTCTAAGCCGCTAAGCCGCTTATCAGCTGATCCGATCAGCAGATAAGCCGCTAAAAGCCGCTAAAAGCCGCTAATAGCGCTAATCCGCTAATCCGTCAATGGGCTTGCTTCGCAAGACGAAAAAACCGCTAGACGAAGAGAATCACAGAACGGATTCTTTTCATCTTGCGAGGCACCACTGTATAGATATAGATATAGATATAGATATAGATATAGATATAGATATAGATATAGATATAGATATAGATATAGATATAGATATAGATATAGATATAGATATAGATATAGATATAGATATAGATATAGATATAGATATAGATATAGATATAGATATAGATATATAGAATGGTTCCTGGCTCTAAGGACATGTATAAAGATTATGTAGTTATCAAAACTGCCTTTTGGCTTTAAGGGGCTAATTGTCACAAACATATAATGGAATGAGAAATGCTTATGCACTAAGGTAGAGTTGAAAACTTCATTTTTTAAATAATAGTTAAGTATAGCTGAAACAACCTTTTTGATAATTTTTTAAATAAAATAAACACAAATAATCATGAACACAAGCAAATATGCATCTTATCAGGGAAGAAACACAATACTAATATATAATACGCATCGTAAGTCTTTGAGAGTATGAATAGAACTTTAAATTACTTAGGTTCTTCTGGCTAATAGAAATAGATTATTGCCTATTAACTTATGAAAGACACTATTTTAGCCATTAAGGCAAATGAACTTCCACATTCTTCTAACTACTCCATTTGTTGTCTCTTTTTATTTGCATATAAAATAGATGTAGAAATATATGAGGTTATGTTAGATTGCTCCCCCACCACTAATCATCATCATCATCTTGTATATCTTGATTAGTTATTATATTTTGTTTTATTAAAGAATTGATTTGAAAGAATTCAAGCCATGGAAGATTAATTCTGTTTAAACTTTTTAAATCTCAGAGCAGGTTCTCATCCTGTCCTGATACTTTAAATCCTTTTATTATAAATGCAATGATTTTTTACATATTTTTTTAAAAAAATCCCCGTATTTATTTCTAGATCATTGCAAACTGATTTCAGTGGTGACTGACCAGGCTTCAGGATTTTGCTGCGCTGGTCCCTTATTTTCAATCAATTTTATATTTAAAAATTACCGTATTTTTTGCACCATAACACTCACTTTTTTCCTCCTAGAAAATAAGGGGAAATGTCTGTGCGTGTTATGGAGGAAATGCCTACGGGTGGCATGCCTACGGATTTTCCTCCTCTAAAAACTACGTGCGTGTTATGGTCGGGTGCGTGTTATAGAGCGAAAAATACGGTACTTTGTGCGTAGCTCTGCAACTGTTGTTACTTCACAAGATTGAACGTAATAGAGCATTATACTCGAATATCTGGTCTGTGCAGTTGTTATTTATGGTAATATAGTTTTACATTATGGACCAATATCCCCCCCCAAGTATTTTGACTTGACATCAATTCTAGGTCTCTCCCCCCCCCCAATGTATTTTGAAATGAGTTGCAGGAATTGCTTGATCTGTTGGATCACAGTTGTAATTAGTAAGAAATTAAGGAGAACTTTCAGCTTTATCATAATTTTTACATAAGCAATCCTATCTGAAAAAGATATTATTTTTCTCATAGTCTACTGAGAATGATAACAGCCTGTACGACACTTTGTAGTTGTTAATAGAGAAATCCTTAATATTTTTGTTATTTTTGTTCTGAAGTTTCATACTGGTTCCTCCGCCATTATATCCAAACTGTACGCTGGTTTGTCTCCATATTAATGCCAGTGTTTTACTGTTTTCCCTGTATTTCATTTATACCTTTTTAATAATCTAACTGCCAGCTTCTTTAACTGATCTAATGATTGTGTTGTTGTTGTTTTAATTCTCAAAGCTACTTCTTCTGTGATTTTCCAGATTCTTATTGAGTCTTGCACAAATTTTAGTGTCGTTTTTCTGTAACTTTTACTGCTAACAGCTCCAGAGCTAGAGCAAATAAAACTACAAATAAAAGGACACTTTTATCATGTACCTTTTGTCAAACTGAAGGGCAACTAAATAATCCCACTGACAGTAATCCTTGCTTTGTTTTTAGGACTGAATCAATTTCCTAAAGATTAGGCCAAATTAAAACCTTAAAATCTGATACGCAATATAATCAAAAACACATTCAGCATCTAAAAGTAAGATTATCATTTCGTCTTCCACAAAAAAAGCTCAACAATTTTGTCTGGATTTTCACTTTGGGGAATATTGCAACCCTAAAATATTATCCCTCATGTGACTATAAGGAATGAAGCCAGTTTGAGCCTGATCTATATGATTATGCATGATTTTATTCAGTCTCCTTGCTAAAATACTACCATTTTTAAATATATATATAATCAGTGCTAAGAAAGAAGAGAGGTCTTTCAAAATGTAACATGTGATGGATCCTTTCCTTCTTTAGGTATTACTACTCTTGCCAAGCCATAAAACTCTTCAGTATGCTGTTAATTGTCTTCCTTAAAGTTTTATCAATTTATCAGCAAAGGTTTTATAATAAGCTGAGGAACATCCATCAGTTCATTTCTAGGAGTTTTGCTTTGTTTTTATTTTATTTTAAACAATTTCAGTAGCCTCTAACATTTCAAAACCAGATCATCTAATCCTTGTTGATCTACAGAGGTTAAATATGAGAGTTTCATTTCAGGAACTGCTTTAACTTTTCTATATTCGTGAAATATTTCTTCTTCTTTCTTTTTATTGAGGGATTTGTTTCTTGTTTTGAAAAAATATTTATATGCAAGTCATCTGCCTGGCTTATTTCCCCATTGGAAGTTTTTGTTTATTTCAGAAATTTGTATCTTTTTATAAGTGCTTTATATGTATCTAGTAATTCCAGCTGTATTTTACAGCTATAAAGATTCTCCAAACTTAACATTTGTTTCTGAACATGATTTCCTGCTCAGTACAATCTCTTATTCCTATTCTTCCATTCCATCAAGAAATAATATCTCTCTTCCTTAGACACAAGAATATATTAAATCACTTATTTTTCCTTCAGGTTTTCGGAGGGTACAGCAAGGGCTTCAATCTTCATGTCCGTAAGTCTTTAAAAGTTTCCCTGTCGTTAATCCTTTTACAGTAGCATCTCACTCTGATATTTACAAAATTTATATGTATATGCCTGTCCAGGTTTCTTTCACCTTGCAAAACTTGAATAAATCCTACATGCCTGTTAAATTCCTGTGTAACAGTCTTGGGCCAATACTAGGAATGCTTGAAGCAATTTATTAAGATTGCTTTTCCAGTTATCCCATTCAGTTTCTTCTAAAAACCCACCCCTGACATTCTCCCCCTTTTATATTTTCTTATCTTCTCCCCAGGTATCTTATAATAACATCTTATAAGAACCACCACCACCCCAAAATCAGTAGAAACAAGGAAGTTCCAGTATTTCAATTCTGCAGCAATGAAGTAAAATGCCCAAGGTCAGTCTGTCATATTGGAACACTGAATTTTCCAAAACTGGCTTTCCAGAAATAATCATCTTCAGCATCCCTTCGATCTGTTCAACATGTGAATACAGTGGTACCTCGGGTTACATACGCTTCAGGTTACATACACTTCAGGTTACACACTCCGCTAACCCAGAAATAGTGCTTCAGGTTAAGAACTTTGCTTCAGGATGAGAACAGAAATCATGCTCCGGCGGCACAGCGGCAGCAGGAGGCCCTATTAGCTAAAGTGATGCTTCAGGTTAAGAACAGTTTCAGGTTAAGAACAGACCTCCGGAATGAATTAAGTACTTAACCCGAGATACCACTGTACCTTAATTGGTTTTTTTAAAAAAATTGCATTTGTCAACCGTTTCCCAACTTTAGTTTGCATGCACAAACTGAATGCTTATTTTATCCCTGTTACATATCAGAGGATGCATTTCCAGGGGTCTGACCACGGTCACACATAATCGCTAACATACACACACACACCATTTGTTGAATGGGCAAACTCGCCGTGAATAAAAACCGAACGTGAATGCAGTGCTGACAACTACATAGGTCAGTCCTGTAAATTTTACAAGTAAAAGATGAACAGTGTGTACTTTTTGTTTCAGCTGTTGAGTCAACAGTTCAGTTGGCTCATGACAAATGTCTGCCCTTAGCCTAGCACCCCCTGCAGGCTCAGTGCACTGGACAATCACCTATCTTTTCTTTGGCACTGTGGTCTAAGCCACTAAGCCTCTTGGGCTTGCCGATCAGAACGTCAGCGGTTCAAATCCCCACGACGGAGTGAGCTCCCGTTGCTCTGGTCCCAGCTCTTGCCAACCTAAGAGTTCGAAAGCACACCAGTGCAAGTAGATAAATAGGTACCACTGCAGCGGGAAGGTAAATTGTGTTTCCATGCACTATGGTTTCTGTCACGGTGTCCCGTTGCGCCAGAAGCAGTTCAGTCATGCTGGCCACATGACCCAGAAAGCTGTCTGTGGACAAACACCAGCTCCCTCGGCCTGAAAGCGAGATGAGAGCCGCAACACATTAGTCGGTTTTGACTGGACTTAACCTTCCAGGGGTCCTTTCCCTTTTACCTTTTTAAATTTGACAATGTTAGGGGCTAACACCACTGAGGACCTGCTGAGGTGTCCATCCCAAGCCTGGGCAGCAGCTGCATCTTCCACCAGTTCCCTTGTGCCCGTCACTCCAGGAGGTTGGCATAGAGAGAGAGGCAGGCATATGAGTGGGAAGCAGTACCTTGGAAAGAGGAGAGAGGTGCCCCACCGAGGACACATTGTCCCACAGCCCTCCAAAAACCGAGAGCCAGCACTGGTGTTTTTCCCTGTCTGGGTTGAATCATCATATGTTGTAGTGGTAAAGGGACCCCTGACCGTTAGGTCCAGTCGCGGGCGACTCTGGGGTTGCAGCGCTCATCTCACTCTATAGACCAAGGGAGCCGGCGTTTGTCCACAGACAGCTTCCGGGTCATGTGGCCAGCATGACTGAGCCGCTTCTGGTGAAACCAGAGCAGCGCACAGAAACACCATTTACCTTCGCACCGGAGCTGTACCTATTTATCTACTTGCACTTTGCAGTGCTTTCGAACTGCTAGGTTGGCAGGATTGGGACCGAACAACAGGAGCTCACCCTGTCGCAGGGATTCGAACCGCCGACCTTCTGATTGGCAAGTCCTAGGCTCAGTGGTTTAGACCACAGCACCACCCGCGCCCCATCATATGTTGTAAGGATACCTCTAATTGCAGGTGGGCCTTTTTACTCCCTGTGGAACAAAGATATTGTTCCCCTGTAGAGAAATGTGAGACTGGTCTTCTTAGAGGTTCCTTCTGAGCGATAAAAATACACTTCTCTTGATATAGATTTTAGCACCACTAATTGCGTTTTTGCAGTTCCTCCCAAAGAGGGTTATCAACATAGCTCACGAAGTGTCATCTTTTAGCAACCGCTCAAGAGCTGGCTGTGTCCCTGTCAACCTTCCATGCATCCCTCTCCCCGTTTAGCCAATGACACAGTTTACGTGGAAACTCTATGCAAAGACTGACACAGAACTCTCTCCCCATGTACAAGAAATCTTTTCAGCCATAGTGAAAATATTTGGCCCTGCGGTTCGGTTTCTGGAAATGACTTGTCACGTCCGCAGGCTCGTAATTTGTTTTATTTTTAAATGGCTGTCCCTGCCGGTGATTAATAGCTCACAGAAATGAACTCAAAATAAGCCTCGCAGGAATAGAGATAGGCGGCGGTGAAGGAGGAGGCAGAATATGACGGAGGGAGGGGGTTGCTAGGACCACAGCGGGACATAGGTAGGATGAATGACATAGCAGGCACCAAGGCAGGGGAAAATGTTTTGTGCTATTTGTGGCAAAAGATTGCAGCTGCAGATGGTGTGGCTGTCACACTCAAAGAGCTGTAATATTGCAAGATGCAAAGAAATTATGGCTTGGCCCGAGTCTCTCCTTGGTAGTTATCACAGGCTCCTTCTCTAGAGGAAAACTCATGCAGAGCGTGCTAATAATTCCTCAGCAGAGAAATGTTAATAAAGCACTTGGCTGAATATGCAAGCAAACAAACCCTCTGTCTGCACCATATTTCAGTCAGTCGTCACTGCAAAGTTTGAGATCTGTATACCATAAGCACCCCACCTCCCACAACCTCCACCCTGTAGGGCTGCTTCTCTAATGCGTTTAGGCATTATTTTACCTGTTTTAAAAATGAGACCAGAGCTTATGAACAGTGCCAGTTTTATGTATAAGCTAAACAGGCGATAGCTTAGGACCCCACTCTGTTGGGGGCCCCCCAAAATGTAAAGGGGGGGAACTGGATGTACATTTCCAAAATATAAGATGAAAAACAAATACAGTGGTACCTTGTTCTGGAGGTCCATTCTTAACCTGAAACTGTTCTTAACCTGAAGCACCACTTTAGCTTCAGGGAGGCACTGCTGCGCCACCAGAGCACGATTTCTGTTCTCATCCTGAAGCAAAGTTCTTAACCTGAAGCAATATTTCTGGGTTAGCAG
The DNA here is from genome assembly GCF_964188305.1 of Podarcis bocagei. Classification (NCBI taxonomy): domain Eukaryota; kingdom Metazoa; phylum Chordata; class Lepidosauria; order Squamata; family Lacertidae; genus Podarcis; species Podarcis bocagei. The sequence continues at coordinate 41,120,762 of NC_138143.1, read as the reverse complement.
AGTCTGTAACCTGAAGCGTATGTAACCCGAGGTACCACTGTAAAATAAAACCTACATATAGCAACAGTGTTTTGTGTTTATTAAATTACCATATAGTATATATTCAACACAACAAGACAGCTACAATTTGTTGTTGACAAAGGACAGCTGGACATATAAAGGACCCCATTACCTTCAGTAGCTTAAAGGTAAAGGTAACCCTGCCCGTACGGGCCAGTCTTGACAGACTCTAGGGTTGTGCGCCCATCTCACTCAAGAGGCCGGGAGCCAACGCTGTCTGCAGACACTTCCGGGTCACGTGGCCAGCGTGACGAAGCTGCTCTGGCGAGCCAGAGCCGCACACGGAAACGCCGTTTACCTTCCTGCTATAAAACGGTACCTATTTATCTACTTGCACTTTGACGTGCTTTCGAACTGCTAGGTTGGCAGGCGCTGGGACCGAACAACGGGAGCGCAACCCGCCACAGGGATTCGAACCGCCGACCTTTCGATCGGCAAGCCCTAGGCGCTGAGGCTTTTACCCACAGCGCCACCCGCGTCCCTCACTTCAGTAGTTTAGGGCCTTATTAAACCTGCTTATGAAATTCCAGTGTTTGAAAATCATGTGTCCTTCTTTACAGTCCTTTATTCTGAAGGGATGTTACACATTGTGAAGACGCCATGTTCTCCCCACTGAGAAACTGTTTGGTCCACTTATGGTTGGCGGGGGGAAGAACTTCCATGTGCGAGAGAATGAGCATTATTTCTAGATAAAGTTATGCTCCAGCGCCTCTCATATGGAAATTATGCCTTATAAGAGGTGACAGGTTTTCGGTTCCATGCGCTTCTACAGGGAATAGATATACACACCCATTGCCCAAACCCCAAACAATAAATACAACAAAGTTTTTAAAGCATCATTGAATACTTGAACCTGATTTTATGTGGGTTCATTTCCCCCCCAAAAAACAATTCAATCTCTCAATGCAAACAATTCCCACCTCACTCCCCGTGACATTCAAAGAACTAATTATTTCCACCACATGAACCAACTGACATATCCACATCACAATAGGACAAGGAGATTCTTCAGGCACATCCATAGACATAGCAAATAATCTGAAGGCACAAATGCCCTGTTATGAACAAGGAAATGTGTAAATCGTGGTTCTGTGCAGAGGTAGGAGGTGAAGGGAGAAAGAAGCACTTTTGGTGCTGAAATGTTTACTTATGTATTTCAATGGAGCTTGCATGGAGTAGTTGAAATATACTCGGAGTGGAGAGTGGATTTCATACTCTTTATTCAGCTCATAGTGGTGAGGAGGAATGGAAGTTCCCCCAGAATGTCTGCTTTATATACATTATTTACACAATGGGCCCCACGTGATTGGCTAATTCCGAGATTCTCGTGCAGGCCAATCAGGTTGCGGATTCACTTCCACCTGGAGCTGGATTGGGTGGCTCCTGTGGACCAATCAGACTGCTGCATTCTGAATCCTATTGTTCTAGGACCAATCAGACTGCTGCATTCTGGATCCTACTCAACTCAGTACATAACAGTAGTAAAGGTGGTTCATCGCTGGGAGAGTGAGAGCCAATTGGCATGACCCCTAATGCTGATTTTGCACCCAGGTTCACACAGTGGCGGAGCTTCATGCTCCGGCACTGGGGGGGTGGAGAGCAGGCAGGCAGGGCTAGCTCGCATCCCGGGGGCGTGGCACGCATCCTGGGGGCGTGGCGCCCAGTGTGGGCAGGGGGGCAGCCGCGATGGCACCCCACAGGATCGCGCTGCCAGGGACGTTGTGCTCCCCCCACACCCCTCTTCCTCCGCCAGATGGTTCACAATCCATATGCAACAGTCATGGATTTTTCTCTTTTCCTACTTCAGAAGAGGACAAAAACAGAAAAGAAGGTGTGTTGATCTTAGAATATCTGCAGAACCTTCATTAGGGAAAAAATATTATGATTTTTTGTATACTAGTGTCTTATGCTAACATCCCAGTGCTGGACATAGAACTCAGGTTCTACATTATTGCAGCTCTGGGTTTCTGCATATAAAGGTTAATATGGTGTGAAAGCAAAGAAATGCGTTTCAGAATCCTATAAAGTAAAAATTGGGGTGATGATGGAGAGCCTTGTTTGCTATACACCACATACCAGAGCAGATGGCATAGAAATTAGGAATGGCAAGGAAATGTTAGATGAGAACCCAGTCAGCTCTGCTGAAAATTGGCCAGTATGCCAGCATCGCATATTCCTGTGCTCTGTGAAATTCAAGACAAAATTTTTCACTACTAAATATGCCAGTGCTGACCCAGTGGTTGAGGAACTGCCAGAGAAGGGCCTTATATAAACATTCAAAATGGAGCTCAGCGTCGCAAAACATTTTGAAAATTCCCCGATACAGCCTTTTCTTTATGAGAGGCTGCAGTACGAATTTTTGCACACATAATTTATTCTTTTGGGGGGAACTTTCCTGGTCCATATTTCTGCATGTTGTTGGGAGCTCTCTGTCTGATTACTGAGCCCCCCCTTCAGTATGGTTTTGCTTTTTAAAAGTTCGTGTTTATAAATGGGACAGGATTGCCAATAAGTGTCTTTTTTTAAAAAAAGAACAAATTGTTAGAAAATTTATTTATTTCCTTTTTAGTACAGTTATCATCATCATCAAAAATACAAAGATATAACCAGACAAGGGACATTATATAAATTCAATAAATTATTATTAATATTATTATATATGTGGATTGTTTCCAAACAACTCAAGTAAACTTTGGAACAAGGGGCATTATATAAATTCAATAAATTATTATTAATATTATTATATATGTGGATTATTTCCAAACAACTCAAGTAAATCAGAGCAAGAATGTGGACTATAGAATTTTCTACTCCCTACTAATGGTTGCCGTGGTATAAACACAGAAAATGATTTCCCCCAAAGCTGTATAAAACTCAAGCCGTCTCCTACGTTATGTAACACATACGTGCTACAAAGGAGAAGTAGGTGTTTACAAAATGTCCAGTCTGAGCCACTGCATGAAGAACTCTGCGATGTGGGGTGAGACCTACACTGATGGGCAGTTTGTGGACAGGCTGCAGCCAGCAGCAACTCTACTAGTACAATCATACCTTGGAAGTCAAATGGAATCCCTTCCAGAAGTCCGTTTGACTTCCAAAATGTTCGAAAACCAAAGCATGGCTTCTGATTGGAAATTCCTGCAGCCAATTGGAAGATGCGGAGGCCCCGTCGGACGTTCGGCTTCCAAAAGAAGGTTCGAAAACAGTCACTTCCGGGTTTCGATCGTTCAGGAGCCAAAACATTCGAGAACTAGGCTGTTCAGCTTCCAAGATACGACTGTACAGTGGTACCTCGGGTAAAGAACTTAATTCGTTCCGGAGGTCTGTTCATAACCTGAGGTACCACTTTAGCTAATGGGGCCTCCCACTGCCAACGTGCCGACACCACATGATTTCTGTTGTCATCCTGAAGCAAAGTTCTTAACCTATTTCTGGGTTAGTGGAGTCTGTAACCTGAAGCGTATGTAACCCAAGGTACCACTGTATCTGTTTATGACAGAGATTGCCCTACATATCTGGAGAAGTGGATGAAAGAGCCAGTGTAGTATCAGGCGTCACTGATTTTAAATGTAACTGACCAGAAAGTGCTCACCTGGGGACAAGTCCACCACATGTGCAAGAACAATCCCATTTTACTACAATCCCACCAGCACCATGGAGAGGTGTATGTTATAGCTTAGTTCAGAGGTTCCCAAACTTATGTGACCCACCTCCACCTTTTCACACAAAAAAATTACTCCGTGCCCCCCTGGTTCAATCCAATCCGCCCCAGGGCGGGGGCGCCACTGCAGCCTGCCTCCCATTGGCTCAGGAAAGCCCCTTGCCTTCAGCACATCCACTGGATCCCCTGGGAGGCACTGTTGCTGTCCCAACCCTGGTGGTAAGCATCATTACTCTGCTCCCTTATTTTTATTCAACGCCCCCCAATTGCACCCGAGGCAATACCATTCCCCTGGATGGTTCCAGCATCCCCAGGGGACAGTATTGCCCACTTTGAGAAAGACTGGCTTAGTTGAGGTACCATATCATCACTGTGCTGTTTTGAGCAGTTTCATGGCATATTAGCAGATGTGGTTCTGCTGAGCTACCTGGATCATGTCCCTTCCCATTTTGTTACCCAAATCTGTCTGCCCTGATCTGCTCCCTGGTTGGTGTTCACACACTGCTTGCCTTCACTTATGCTCTGCCTGCCTGTTAATGTAAAGAAAGCAAGTCAAAAATGCCATGCCTTCAGTGGTTTCTCCTCCAAAGCCAGACCCAGGCAGGACTGCCCTTGTAACTTCTCACTGCTTGGGGAGGCGGGGAGCATGCAGACCGTCCAAGTGTCCTTATTTTCCAGGGATAGTCCTGGGTTTACAGAAGCCATCCCAGTTTCTGATTTGATCCCAGAATGTCCTGCTTTTCCTTAGGTCATCCCTATATTCACTGGAGAAATGTTTGAGGGTATGGAGTTACGTAGCCACCAACGCAAGGAGAGAAGTATAGAATCATAGAATCATAGAGTTGGAAGAGACCACAAGGGCCATCAAGTCCAACCCCCTGCCAAGCAGGAAACACCATCAGAGCACTCCTGACATATGGTTGTCAAGCCTCTGCTTAAGTAACTCTACAGTCATTAGAAGACATCCAAAGGCAGCCCTGTATAGGGATGTTTTTAAATGTTTAATGTTTTATTGTTTTTTTATATATGTTGGAATAAGGGACGCAGGTGGCCCTGTGGGTTAAACCACAGAGCCTAGGACTTGCCGATCAGAAGGTCGGCAGTTCGAATCCCCACAACGGGGTGAGCTCCCCTTGCTCGGTCCCTGCTCCTGCCAACCTAGCAGTTCGAAAGCACATCAAAGTGCACGTAGATAAATAGGTACCACTCCAGCGGGAAGGTAAACGGCATTTCTGTGCGCTGCTCTGGTTTGCCAGAAGTGGCTTAGTCATGCTGGCCACATGACCCGGAAGCTGTATGCTGGCTCCCTCGGCCAACAAAGTGAGATGAGCGCCGCAACCCCAGAGTCGGTCATGGCTGGACCTAATGGTCAGGGGTCCCTTTACCTTTACCTTTACTATATATGTTGTTGTTGTTGTTGTTGTTGTTCAGTCGTTTAGTCGTGTCCGACTCTTCGTGACCCCATGGACCAGAGCACGCCAGGCACTTCTGTCCTCCACTGCCTCCCGCAGTTTGATCAAACTCATGCTGGTAGCTTCAAGAACACCATCCAACCATCTCATTCTCTGTCGTCCCCTTCTCCTTGTGCCCTCCATCTTTCCCAACATCAGGGTCTTTTCCAGGGAGTCTTCTCTTCTCATGAGGTGGCCAAAGTCTTGGAGCCTCAGCTTCACGATCTGTCCTTCCAGTGAGCGCTCAGGGCTGATTTCCTTCAGAATGGAGAGGTTTGATCTTCTTGCAGTCCGTGGGACTCTCAAGAGTCTCCTCCAGCACCATAATTCAAAAGCATCAATTCTTCGGCGATCAGCCTTCTTTATGGTCCAGCTCTCACTTCCATACATCACTACTGGGAAAACCATGGCTTTTACTATACGGACCTTTGTTGGCAAGGTGATGTCTCTGCTTTTTAAGATGTTGTCTACGTTTGCCATCGCCTTTCTCCCAAGGAGCAGGCGTTTTTTAATTTCGTGACTGCTGTCACCATCTGCACTGATCATGGAGCCCAAGAAAGTAAAATCTCTCACTGCCTCCATTTCTTCCCCTTCTATTTGCCAGGAGGTGATGGGCCCAGTGGCCATGATCTTCATTTTTTTGATGTTGAGCTTCAGACCATATTTTGCGCTCTCCTCTTTCACCCTCATTTAAAGGTTCTTTAATTCCTCTTCACTTTCTGCCATCAAGGTTGTGTCATCTGCATATCTGAGGTTGTTGATATTTCTTCCGGCAATCTTAATTCCGGCTTGGGATTCATCCAGCCCAGCCTTTCGCATGATGAATTCTGCATATAAGTTAAATAAGCAGGGAGACAATATACAGCCTTGCCGTACTCCTTTCCCAATTTGGAACCAATCAGTTGTTCCATATCCAGTTCTAACTGTAGCTTCTTGTCCCACATAGAGAATTCTCAGGAGACAGATGAGGTGATCAGGCACTCCCATTTCTTTAAGAACTTGCCATAGTTTGCTGTGGTCAACACAGTCAAAGGCTTTTGCATAGTCAATGAAGCAGAAGTAGATGTCTTTCTGGAACTCTCTAGCTTTCTCCATAATCCAGCGCATGTTTGCAATTTGGTCTCTGGTTCCTCTGCCTCTTCTAAATCCAGCTTGCACTTCTGGGAGTTCTCGGTCCACATACTGCTTGAGCCTTCCTTGTAGAATTTTAAGCATAACCTTGCTAGCATGTGAAATGAGTGAAATTGTGCGGTAGTTGGAGCATTCTTTGGCACTGCCTTTCTTTGGGATTGGGATGTAGACTGATCTTCTCCAATTCTCTGGCCACTGCTGAGTTTTCCAAACTTGCTGGCATATTGAGTGTAGCACTTTAACAGCATCATCTTTTAAAATTTTAAACAGTTCAGCTGGAATACCATCACTTCCACTGGCCTTGTTATTAGCAGTGCTTTCTAAGGCCCATTTGACTTCACTCTCCAGGATGTCTGGCTCAAGGTCAGCAACCACACTACCTGGGGTGTACGAGACATCCATATCTTTCTGGTATAATTCCTCTGTGTATTCTTGCCACCTCTTCTTGATGTCTTCTGCTTCAGTTAGGTCTTTACCACTTTTGTCCTTTATTATGGTAATCTTTGTACGAAATGTTCCTTTCATATTTCCAATTTTCTTGAACAGATCTCTGGTTCTTCCCATTCTGTTGCTTTCCTCTATTTCTTTGCATTGCTCGTTTAAGAAGGCCTTCTTGTCTCTCCTTGCTATTCTTTGGAAATCTGCATTCAATTTCCTGTATCTTTCACTATCTCCCTCGCATTTTGCTTGCCTTCTCTCCCCCGCTATTTGTAAGGCCTCGTTGGACAGCCACTTTGCTTTCTTGCATTTCTTTTTCATTGGGATGGTTTTAGTTGCTGCCTCCTGTATAATGTTGCGAGCCTCCACCCATAGTTCTTCAGGCACTCTGTCCAGCAAATCTAAATCCTTAAACCTGTTCCTCACTTCCACTGTGTATTCATAAGGGATTTGGTTTAGATTGTATCTTACCTGTCCAGTGGCCTTTCCCACTTTCTTCAGTTTAAGCTTGAATTTTGCTATAAGAAGCTGATGATCTGAGCCACAGTCAGCTCCAGGTCTTGTTTTTGCTGACTGTATAGAGCTTCTCCATCTTTGACTGCAGAGAATATAATCAATCTGATTTCGATGTTGCCCATCTGGGGATGTCCATGTGTAGAGTCGTCTCTTGTGTTGTTGGAAAAGCGTGTTTGTGATGACCAGCTTGTTCTCTTGACAGAACTCTATTAGCCTTTGCCCTGCTTCGTTTTGATCTCCAAGGCCAAACTTGCCAGTTGTTCCTTTTATCTCTTGATTCCCTACTTTAGCATTCCAATCCCCTATAATGAGCAGAACATCCTTCTTTGGTGTCACTTCTATAAGGTCTTGTAAGTCTTCATAGAATTGGTCAATTTCAGTTTCTTCAGCACCAGTAGTTGGTGCATAAACTTGGATTACTGTGATGTTAAAAGGTCTGCCTTGGATTCGTATCGAGATCATTCTATCATTTTTGAGACTGCATCCCAGTACAGCTTTCGCCACTCTTTTGTTGACTATGAGGGCCACTCCATTTCTTTTACGGGTTTCTTGCCCACAGTAGTAGATGTGGTAGTCATCCGAACTGAATTCGCCCATTCCCGTCCATTTTAGCTCACTGATGCCCAGGATGTCAATATTTATTCTTGCCATCTCATTTTTGACCACATCCAACTTACCCAGGTTCATGGTTCTTACATTCCAGGTTCCTATGCAATATTTTTCTTTACAGCATTGGACTTTCCTTTCGCTTCCATGCATATCCACAACTGAGCGTCCTTTCGGCTTTGGCCCAGCCGCTTCATCAGCTCTGGATCTACTTGTACTTGTCCTCTGCTCTTCCCCAGTAGCATGTTGAACACCTTCCGACCTGAGGGGCTCATCTTCCAGCGTCATAACTTTTATATGTCTGTTGTCTTTGTCCATGGAGTTTTCTTGGCAGGGATACTGGAGTGGCTTGCCGGTTCCTACTCCAGGTGGATCACGTTTGGTCAAAACTCTCCACTATGACCTGTTTATCTTGGGTGCCCTGCTCGGCATAGTTCATAGCTTCTCTGAGTTCTTCAAGCCCCTTCGCCACGGCAAGGCAGTGATCCATGAAGGGGACTATATATGTTGGAAGCCGCCCAAAGTGGCTAGGGCAACCCAGTCTGATAGGCAGGGTATAATTATAATTATATGATTATAATTATTGACTAGGCATCCCCATTTTCATCAGAGAAATGTTGTAGGGTATGTACATAGTCATATCAAGGAGAACTTGCATATTTTGAGTTTTTTTCTTGTATTTCTATGCTGTAAACCATCCTGACATCCACAGGTGAAGGGCAGTATACAAATATAAGAAACAGTAAGAATAATAATGCATACTTTTTGCATGAGATTCACAAGATGGCCTTGAAGAAGGAGATGAAGGGCTTGCGGTTTTAAATTAGATGGATGGTAAAGTCAAGGCTACAAGAAATAGTATACGTACAAGAAAGGGGGGGAAACTGTGCAATGCCTTACTTTTAGATGCTTTCTGCTGCTTTTTGAGCCTTTGTCAGTTGCTGTTTGCGTCCCTGAGAGACTTTGGTCGTGAGATGCTTCTCTGAAGTGACGCTTCCAATATATATATATTTTGAAAGACTGTATGGTACCCTTTCGCCTGCCTGCTTTCACTTGAGATCTGAGGCCTACTGGCCTGTGCAGCTGTGTTCTAGTGCCAGTGTGCTAAGCTGCAGCCCGTTTAAATCAAATTTGACACCCAACACCTTACTGTTTTCTCAGCCTGCCTACCCCAAATATTTCCTTCCAGTTCTGACAGAATGTGTATTCACAGAGCTGCCTTAGAATAACACGTTTTCATTTTTGAGAAGCTTGTATAGGGAGCTTTGCGGCGTGGCAGCCTGCCAAACAGTGAACATTTAGCAGGGAGAGCTCGCTATTGGGTTGTTAATTTGACATGGTTAGGCTCTCTCTGAGCATTTTAGGCTCCCAGTACTAAATTATACCTAACACTTGCCTTCAGGTTTAAGCCATCTGAGCATAAAATCTGACTGTATAAAGTCTGATCTGTCAAACAACCATTTATTCCCTTTGACCCAATCAATTTTCTCTGCCGGATTGTGTGATCATTATCCGCATCTTGAGGCAGCTACGTGGGTCTTGCAAAACCTTCCAGATTGGGACGTTACATGGGTGGCTAAAAAGGATGGAAATTTAGAATTAACAAATAGAAGTGCCCTGGATGGATGGAAACTCGGGCAAATCAGACTTTACACGGAGTATCACTGAGAAGCCGAATCCAGTCATTCTGCTAATTATAGCTTTTGTGGGAACTGAGTGTTTTTGTGTCAAACGCCGATGAAGTGAACAGCCTTCATCAGTACATCAAATAATATTGGGGGTGGGCAAAAAGAAGGGAGCAACATGGTTGCCAGGTCTCAGGGCTTGACTTTATCTTTCAGAGTATCAGCCTTCTGGAGTACAGCAACAAAGTTTGCAATGTTACCTAAACCAGTTGGTGGGTGGGTATCCTATTCCCACAACCCTGCTTATTCTTCCTTAAGTGACTACTTCTTTATATGTAGATTGGGTTCTCAGGCTTTGCTTCCTTCCTCCTTCTCCAAATAAAGTAACTTTCATTAGTCTATCTTAGGAAGCCTTGGTGTTAACCTCCTGATTCCAGCTTGGACAAGCATAAGCATATATTAAGAATGGCTTTGTTTGCTATGAGTAATAAAACTTGTTTTTTTTTAATTCTTTTTAATCATGCCACAGGGCATACTGATGCACCGTGCGGATGGGCGCGTGACGCAAGCACGTCCCATGATGTGCGTGCAAAGCTGCCATGAAACTTTGAGGGGTCCATCCCCTTCACTGATACTTTTCAGCCTTTTAAGAATGTAAAAGCACCAAGAGCCTTGGCAAGATCCAGTATATCTGAAGGAGCATCTCTACCCCCACCGTTCTACCCGGATACTGAGGTCCAGCTCCGAGGGCCTTCTGGCTGTTCCCTCACTGCCAAGTTACAGGGAACCAGGCAGAGGGCCTTCTTGGTAGTGGCACCCGCCCTGTGGAATGCCCTCCCACCAGATGTCAAATAGAACAACAACTACCAGGCTTTTAGAAGACATCTGAAGGCAGCCCTGTTTAGGGAAGCTTTTAATGTTTGATGTATTATAGTATTTTAACATTCTTTTGGAAGCCGCCCAGAGTGGCTGGGGAAGCCCAGCCAGATGGGCGGGGTATAAATAATAAATTATTATTATTATTATTATTATTATTATTATTATTATTATTATTATTATTATTATTATTATAGTCTGATATCACACTGCAGTTTGACCAGGAGCCATTTCCATTTGTGTGAGAGTGAAAGGTTTGATGACTCAGATGAAGAAGAAGAAGAAGAAGAAGAAGAAGAAGAAGAAGAAGAGGAGGAGGAGGAGGAGTTTGGATTTGATATCCCACTTTATCACTACCTGAAGGAGTCTCAAAGCGGCTGACATTCTCCTCTCCCTTCCTCCCCCACAACAAACACTCTGTGAGGTGAGTGGGGCTGAGAGACTTCAGAGAAGTGTGACTGGCCCAAGGTCACCCAGCAGCTGCAGGTGGAGGAGCGGGGAATCCAACCCGGTTCACCAGATTACGTGACTACCGCTCTTAACCACTACACCACACTGGCTACACCACACACAGACACATTCTATTCTACATCGGTATTCATTCATTCATTCATTCATTCATTCATTCATTCAATTTATACACCGCCCTATACCTGGAGTTCTCAGTGCGGTTCACAAACAAAACCACAACATACAAAATCAAACCAAAAACAATAACCCAATAAACACCCCCCCTTAGTATCAGTGCTAGTTCGTTGTATGTATGTATGTATGTATGTATGTACAGTGGTGCCCCGCAAGATGAATGCCTCGCAAGACGGAAAACTCGCTAGACGAAAGAGTTTTCCGTTTTGGAGGTGCTTCGCAAAACGAATTTCCTATGGGCTTGCTTCGCAAGATGACAATGTATTGCGAGTTCCTGCTGGGTTTTTTTCCTTCCCCCCCTTTTTCTAAGCCACTAAGCTGCTTATCAGCTGATCCGATCACCAGATAAGCCGCTAAAAGCCGCTAATAGCGCTAATCCGCTAATCCGTCAAGACGAAAAAACCTCTAGACGAAAAGAATCACAGAACGGATTCTTTTCGTCTTGCGAGGCACCACTGTATGTATGTATGTATGTATGTATGTATGTATGTATTTGTGGTTTTCTTTTCCTCTCAGGATTCCCTAAATGCAATGCAATGTTTAGGGGTATTCTCATTTTGACTCAAGTAAATCACCATTTTATACTTCGGATTGGGAAAAATAAATACAGTAAATGGACAAAAGTACAGTACAAAGATTCAGAAAATGTTTAGAGGTATAGGTACCTCTGCGCCCCCCCCCAAAGGCACTGCCTAAATGCAACCCATAAATTCAAATATTTCCGTGCTTAAAATACTGCATCTTTGTGTGTGCTTCCTCTAACAGCTTTTGTACTTGACCAGTGGGAAATGCTTGAGCAGTGATACCAGTGTAGAACAGAATGTCCCTATTTTCATCTGAGGAAAGTCGGAGGGCGAGATGACTGCCTGAGTCCCATGTTTGTGGTTTTGCATCTTATTTAGCACCGCCGACAAATAAGCAGATATTGTGGCGCATGCAAATATAGAAATGGTACTGTTTACATGGCAATATTAAAAACTTGGCATCTCTTGAGGCAGGCTGTAGTTACCCCTCCCTTCCTCTAGATGGAGCTCAGTTAGTTTTTCCACCCAGGATGACTGCCCCCTGCTGATGCAAAGAAAGCAATGCAGCCATCCGTCATTTGCAGAGGGCAGACCCAGACTGCCAGCTATAGGGACTCAAGCCCTCAGGTTATCTTACAGACTCAGCTCAGTGGCAGCACACCCAACAATTTCTAATATTTGAGTAACCTTTGACCATTTCTGTTTTTCAGGGCAGACCTCTGAAGAATTATCTCCAGCAGCCAGGGACTTCTATTCCAATCTTCCCCAAGCACAGTCTGTACTGGTGATGTCACCTTTTAACTGACCTTTGGAAGCTGCTCAATGCCGCTTCTGGCTCATTTTATCCTTATTGCAAATGTGTGTCTGTGTGTGCAAAAAGCAGGTTTTTCTTAACTGCTGCCTTGCATTATAGGGAGCCACTAAATAGAAAATTACATTTCCCCCCCCCCTTCCAGTTTTCATTGCTTGAGATGGTCTCTCTTCTTCCATAGATCACAGCATACCAAACTCTTGGTTTGTTTGTTTTTAATATCCTTTACTGATTAAAAAATTTGCATGTCTATACAAACATTCTGTACTATCTCTTAACATGTAAAAAAAGAAAATTATATAAAATTGAAAATTTATTAAGAAATAAAAAATAAAGAAGTAAAAAAGATAAGAAACAAAGAAATAAAAAACAAAGTTATTTACATAGTAAAAGTACTCATTGGCGCAATCCTTCCCATCCTTCTCATTATACTGTTTGATATAACATTCTTTTTTACACAGGTTTATATATATATAATATCATTTCTTTCTGCTTTGTATATATTCATCTTTTTCTTTACAAATATCACTCAATTTCTGCTAATATGGAGTTATATGTACAATAAAGTTTTACATATTTCTTAAGCATTATCCATTCTCTACCAAACTCTTGCTTATTTGCTTTAAGTTTTCCAGAAATTCTAAATATAAATGGTTTCTATGTAACATAACAGCATTACTGTTATTTTGTCACCTCTCTACTGTTTACAGCAGGATTCAAAGGGAGTAGAAAAGAGCGTAAAAATGCTTCTGTTTAACTCTTCGGATCTCTCATGGATTTAATTTTATTTTTTAAGTTTGGGCCTGTTTTCATGGCAGCTTGTTTGGAGAGCTCAAAGGCCACGGGGCACAGAACTAAAAAAGTATTTGACCCTACTTCACAGAAAAGGATTCAACTCCTATGTTGTGGCTTTGTCAACATACTATTCCACTTGGGCTGTTGTTCCTGAGTTGCTTTCTTGTATGCTAAAAGCTCAGGTGCGAAAGGAGTTGTTTCGGATGCATAGTGTTACAGGGGAATCAGGGAGGATGGGGTTGGGGCCAGTTTTCCTAATTTTTCCTTCCATTGTGTGAACCTGTTTAGGGTTGTGGGAATTTTCCTTAGTTTGTTTTGGAGGAATGGCTAGGCTGTAGTGGGGATTTTATCGATCTCCATGTGCACCCATTGTTTCATTTCATCTTCTAGGATATATGGGATTACATGGTGCACTTGGTTGGCGATGTAGTGTAGTTCTATGTTACGAATTACCCATCTTCTGAGTAGGGGAGAGGCAAGAATTTGGAGTTTATCCGTGCCTTGTTGTGTGAGAAAATAAATGAATGTCATGTTTTCTGCCACTTATGGAGTGGAGTTGGGGGAATCCAGATTGGGAGAGTTTGGAATATGTAAATTTAGGGCTTTTTCAGCTGGAACTCACTGGAACTCAGTTCTGGCATCTCTCAGGTGAGTACCATCACCCTTATAAGAGAACAAGGGAGACCTAGGAACCAACTCCTAGGGGTTTTCAGGGCTTCGGCCCCCACAATAAAATATTTGAGGGGGCAGGCCCCCCACAAAGTTGATGGACATTCCAATTCAAATGGTGTCACTGCATCATGTGATTGAAGAAGAAGAAGAAGAAGAAGAAGAGTTTGGATTTGATAGCCCGCCTTTCACTCCCCTTCAGGAGTCTCAAAGCGGCTAACATTCTCCTTTCCCTTCCTCCCCCACAACAAACACTCTGTGAGGTGAGTGGGGCTGAGAGACTTCAGAGAAGTGTGACTGGCCCAAGGTCACCCAGCAGCTGCATGTGGAGGAGCGGAGACACGAACCCGGTTTCCCAGATTACGTGACTATCGCTCTTAACCACTACACCACACTGGCTGATTATGTGGGGCTGGGCTTACCTGAACTCCACTCCAATTATTTTTTTCAAGTTGGCACTCCTGAAGGGAGGCATTCATGGTGAGTTCCGGCACCTTTCCCCCCTAGAAAAATAGCACTGGGTAAATTAGCTATGGGGGGATTATTATTTCAATAGTTCCTCATACCGAATGTAAATGAACTGTGAAAAAGAATCCTTGAATTGGAAGTGGAGATGCTATATGTACCTTTTCCTTGCTTATTTATTTGGTTTGTATCACACACACAAAATCTTTAATAAAAACTAACTAAAACAAGAAAGAAAGAAAGAAAGAAAGAAAGAAAGAAAGAAAGAAAGAAAGAAAGAAAGAAAGAAGAGTTGTTGTTTTTCTTCCTTTTTCACATTTTATTGTTTTATTTTGCAATATTACATTCAGTTACACATTTTATCATTCTTTACAATTCAACACACACACACACACACACACACACACACACACCCCTATACGTATCTATATATTTTCCTTATTTCTATCGTTGTGACTTCCCTCCAAAAGAGTTGTCGAGGAATGAGCAAGGATGAATGGCTGCTGGGATAGATTTTCTCTCCACATGGAGGGCAAGCGGTTGGTAGATGTTTTTGTATTCGCAGTTGTTACGTTCTCTCTGACCTATCCCTTGCCTTGCCTTGGTGGTCTATCATGTCAGCATCTTAAACCTCACACCTTTCCTTCCACGGGGAACAGGGAGAGAGAATACCTAGGAGTTAACGTGATAAAACAGAACGGGCCGATGCCATAAATCAGACGGGTTTTAGCATCTGATGACAAACCTAATTCCTGTCAGAAAAGAGCTGAACTGACCCCCGCCCCTCCCAAACTGTCATCGAAGCTGGACCATAAAAATCACAGCTGTCACCAAAGCATGCCCTGCCCTTGGGGAACATGCCATCCTCGGGACTGATCCACCGTGTTCAGGGCCAAATTCCCAGCCTACAGGCACATTCCACATGACATTTTGTCACATCTCCCGCTGGTGCATCTGTTCCAGGGTCTTTGCTCTTCCTAAATCACTTTATTCCCCCCCCCCCTATTTTTTTTTGCTCTGAAAAGAACCAGGATCAAGAGATGAGTTCTGAGCTGAGAGCTGGAGAGGGCAGGTGCTTCAGAACTGGTTTCAAGAAACCTTAGTCCAGTTAATCCCTTTATAGCACCTGGATGCAGCTAAGAAGGTAAAACATTGCACCTCGATTTGCAATTAAATCGATCGTGCCATTTCTTCCATTCATATTTAGATGTGTTAATGGGTTTTCAACCACAGCCCATTTCAGCTCACAAATTCAAGTTACTGTTTTGGCAGGATTCAATAGGAAGAAAGGAATACCGTATTTTTCGCTCTATAAGACGCACCAGACCACAAGACGAGGAGGAAAACAAGAAAAAAAATATTCTGAATCTCAGAGGCCAGAACAGCAAGAGGGATCGCTGCACAGTGAAAGCAGCAATCCCTCTTGCTGTTCTGGCTTCTGGGATAGCTGCGCAGCCTGCATCCTCTCCATAAGACGCACACACATTTCCCCTTGCTTTTTAGGAGGGGAAAAGTGAGTCTTATAGAGCAAAAAATACGGTAATTCCTGTGCAAGGAGGGATTTCTCATACATGGCTTTATTTGGAAAACAGAAAAGAAGCAAGGAGATCTCCCTGTATGAGCGAAACACAATTTCTAGAGGAAATGTACCCACTCAACCACTTTGATTGGCAGAATTGGCACTACTACAGGGGCCGCATAATACGCATTTCACATTTTTAGGAATTTGAGGCTTTACTGTGGCAGCACCTGAACTTGGAACTCCCTGCCTATTGAGACCAAGCAGACGCCTTCCCTGTACTCTTTTCAGCACCTGCAAAAAACATTCTTGCTTAGACATGACTACCTGGATGCTTAGAAAGTTGAGGTAATTTTAATCTGTTTTAGTGTTTTAACTTTTGTGTGTTTTAAAAAGTACGGCTGTGGATTTTCCTCGATCTTTTATCTCTTCGTAAGCCAACGAATCAAGCAGTGTATAAATCTTATGAAACAAACAAGCAATCAAAATGCCTCCGTGTTTAAATGGGTATATGGCCTTGTCTATTTTCAAATTCTTTTATATCGTTGAAGTACAATCTGGTACTCACTGGTTAGTCTGCCGAAGGGCGTCAGCATGAGGCACAAAACTCCTGATGCCGTCAGAACTGCGGTACTCTTACTTTTGCCAAAGACTCCCACAGAAAAGCATCTGGGCACATTGGAAAGCCCTTGCCAGCTAATCCACTCGATCCCCCAAACAGCGTAGAGATGTGGGTACAGAATCTACTCCAGGGGCAGATCTACACTCATGGTTTTTAACATTAACGAAGGCTTAAGGAATGGTTTTGATAGAGTCGATGGACACACGACTTCCTTCTTTTTACATTCATAATGTGTTATTACCTTGTCTTTTTATCGCTTAATTTTTAATCCTTAAAGGGTAAAGGGACTCCTGACCATTAGGTCCAGTTGTGGCCGACTCTGGGGTTGCGGCGCTCATCTCGCTTTACTGGCCAAGGGAGCCGGCGAACAGCTTCCGGGTCATGCGGCCAGCATGACTAAGCCGCTTCTGGCGAACCAGAGCAGCACACGGAAATGGCATTTTCCTTCCCGCCAGAGTGGTACCTATTTATCTACTTGCACTTTGACATGCTTTCGAACTGCTAGGTTGGCAGGAGCAGGGACCGAGCAACGGGAGCTCACCCCATCGCGGGGATTCGAACCACCAACCTTCTGATTGGCAAGTTCTAGGCTCTGTGGTTTAACCCACAGGGCCAATCATTATCTGCTGCTATATTGGTGAAACACTGCTCATATGTCCCTATGTAGTGTTTTGGCTTTTTTTACTGCATTCAGACTCTTTCTCTCTCTCTCTCTCTCTCTCTCTCTCACACACACACACACACCCATGATATTCAAGGGGCAGATAATAAAGGACATGATGGGAGGGAGGGAAAATTAAAATGTGGCACCCAAGGGTGGAGCAGAGCAACCAGTGACCAGGAGTAGCGTAACAAACAGCGTTTCAGAAAACGGTGTGGCCGGGTGTTACTTACATTTGACGAAAAAAACCAAGATAAAAAAGGTTTTAATTAACAAGTGTGCACTGTCGTTTTAGAACGACAGATCTAATATCCTTCTAATAGGGGGAAATAATGTTAGAGAGTTCAGTGTAGATCAAGGCCAAATCTTAAGAGAGCCAGTGTGGTGTAGTGGTTAAGAGCAGTGGACTTGTAATCTGGGGAACCGGGTTTGCGTCTCCGCTCCTCCACCTGCAGCTGCTGGGTGACCTTGGGCCAGTCACACTTCTCTGAAGTCTCTCAGCCCCACTCACCTCACAGAGTGTTTGTTGTGGGGGAGGAAGGGAAAGGAGAATGTGAGCCGCTTTGAGACTTTCGGGTAGTGAAAAAGCGGGATATCAAATCCAAACTACTACTACTCCTCCTCTTCTTCTTCTTCTTCCTCCTCTTCTTCTTCTTCACCTCCAGCATGCCCACAGATGTGAAGAGGAACTGTACTAGGACAGAACCTAGTGGGAGTAACATTCCTGGGACAAAACAGGATAAAATTAAGATTGCTGCCTCTCTGTCCTGCCACGCTTTTTCCATGTTCCCTCACCTTCATGGTTTGAATGCAGCAGGTGTTCCACAGACATAACTACAGCATATTCTCTTGCCTTCCCCCCTCCCCCCGACAGTTTCCACCCATGGAAATTCGACCGTAGGATTGCTCTGCCAACGGCACGCAATGTATTATCATGTCTGGAATCCTTATCGGTTTCACCATGGCAACAGCTGTCGTTGTTTTCCTCTGCAGGTTTTAGCCAAGGCTGCCTGCCAGACCGCTACAAACGAGATGCAGGGCTTTGCAGTTTCTCAAGGAGAAAATTGTCATGGAAAAGGTCTTAGCAGAAATATTAATGATTACAGGGGAAGGGGGGGTGCTTGAAGCAACGGTCATTTCAGGTAGCCTCTCTGTCTTTTATGACCTCTAGCCCAATGAAAACAGTGTTTTGTTTTTTGCAAGCTGAGGAATTCAGGCTCTTCCATTTCAGAAGATTAAGCCTTAAAAGGAATGGCTCTTAACTTGACTTCCACCATTATATTTGCAAATAGGCCGCTCGACTTGGAATGAAAGTTGAGCATCTTATCCTCTCATCTTTTAACGGGGCTGCTGACATGAGGCGCGTCTGACCAGCCAGACTGTCATGCTTGCTCTCCTGCAGTCGGCCACCCTGGCTACTGATGATCTGTCGCAGAGACAGGAAATAAATAGTGTCAATGGCTTTGCACCCCCTTCAGAGGATTTATAGTCACACTGTCCTCTGAAACAGAGGTGCAGATCCCCATGGGGATCCGTCCAAATTTCAGATTCCACCAGACTCCTTAGTTTTCAGTTTCTTACACGCTTCAGTCAAAATCTTTATTTGCTAAAATTTCCATGCCACCAATATTAAGAAAAATACCACGGCGGTATCGACAATGAATTCACATCTATAAAAGTACAGTGGTGCCCCGCAAGATGAATGCCTTGCAAGACAAAAAACTCGCTAGACGAAAGGGTTTTGCGGTTTTTGAGCTGCTTCGCAAGACGAAAAGGTCTTGCGTTTTTTGCAAGTTTGTTTCCTTTTTCTTAACACCGTTAATACAGTTGCGACATGACTTCGAGGAGCAACTCATAGAACGCGGTGTGGTAGCCTTTTTTGAGGTTTTTGGTGATTTTTGAAGCTTTTCCAAAACGTTTCCGACACCGTGCTTCGCAAGACGAAAAATTCGCTAGACGAAAAAACTCGCGGAATGAATTAATTTCGTCTTGCGAGGCACCACTGTACAGGTGAAACTGACATGTTTAATCGGAGAAAAGTCATGATGTGAAATATACTCGGAGTCGAGAGTGGATTTCATGCTTTTTATATTAAGCTCATAGTGGTGAGGAGGAATGGAAGTTCCCCCACAATATCTGCTTTATATACATTATTTACACAATGGGCTGCACGTGATTGGCTAATTCCGGGATTCTCCTGTAGGCCAATCAGGTTGCGGACTCACTTCCACCTGGAGCTGGATTGGGTGGCTCCTGCGGACCAATCATACTGCTGCATTGTTCTAGGACCAATCAGACTGCTGCATTTTGGATCCTATTCAACTCAGTACATAACAGGTTGGAAGCCTCTCATAAACATTTTGCGTAAAAAAGAAAGAAAAAGAAATAATGATATTTGGATTTGAGGACTGAAGATTATGTTTGCTTTTAGAAAGTGGCTTTGTCAAGTTTGATGAAGTGAGTATTGTTTTTATACAGCAGACAGATGAAGAATCAGAAGTTCTTTACTTTCTGAATCGTATTTTTCTATCTTTCTCTTTTAACCTCTTTTTTTAAACTCTTTTTATAGTTCTTTTTATTTCTCTATTTCTTCTTTCTCTCCCTCCATCCCCTTTTGCGTTTCTATTGTATCTAGATAAGTTTTGCTTTGGTTTAAAAAACTGGGAGAGATATTCAATTTTGTATTTTTCTCTATAAACCTTAATGATATTCATTTTTTTTTTTTTTTTAAAGGACAGGCATTCCCCCCGCCCACTTGTGCACAATCGACTTGTGAGCAATGATGTATACATGCATCACTGGCAAATAATTAAATTATTTAATGCATACCAGGAAATGGAAGAAGAGAGCTGGGGAGATCTCATGAGGAGCCCCTCCCTGGAGCCTGAAGAGGACGTCAGCGAGGGCGGAGAAGAGATTGGAGGTGCAGCAGGGCTTTGTTTAGTCTGTTCAGTCTCCCTGCCTAAAAGCTGATTGAGGCGTTCCCAAAGTAAAGGAAGGATTGAACTCTGATTAATAAGAATACACACAGAGGCTTGAACCAGCAAGACTCTGGGAAGGGTGCGTATAATAATCTCTGCCTCCAGCCCCTGGCCCAGGTCGTTTTATTCACAAAAGAGCTTTTTACAGAGTGTTCGTAAGAACCAATCAGATTTCTTCTGAGCATTTCAACAAACCCACGTGGGGAGAAAGTTAAACTACAAACACTAGTTAAGCATCCATACTTTTGGGGTAAATGATTGAAAACTACAAAAGGGTGCATTCAGCAACCCCGGAGGTCATAAACAATCAATACACATGATAAGGAGGATGGCCAGGAGGACAGCGATCATTATCACCTTTATGTGAGACCTGTTTCCTGGCCCTAAGATTAACATCCTAAGATTAACATATCAGAAAAGCTACATCAAAGAAAATGCCCACTGTCTTTGATGACCCAGGATGCCTGCCTGGCGAAGCAACTGGCAGTGTACGTGACTGGTCAAGAAAGAGAAATGGAACAGGGATGCAGATGTATAGATTGATCAAGAATCATATCAAAATAGTTTAAACCCAGTCAACGCAATGCTTTCATTGCTGACACAGATGGCTTACTCTATATTTGTTATAATTCCTCATAGCAATCCCACCTGATCACTACATCTGATGTGTGGGGTAGCCTAGCAGGAGCAGCCAATTTCCGGTGCATCCTCCAGCCGGCCACAGAGCATCCATTCCAATTGTGGATAGTTTTGGTACAGTATTTATTATCTCGGCTGGAGAGAGAGCAGCAGAGAGGGCGTTTAAAGGGCGTTTAGAGGGTGCTCCCCACGATCAAAGTCTTCCACGAAAGAAAGGGTGATGTGAGCCAGAAATGGGTGCTGGGAAGTGGGTGCTTCTTCTTCCAAAAGCCAGGAGTGAGCCCTTGGGAAACTGTGTTTACACTGGCTGAGGATAATACAGGAAAATCTCTTCCTTTAAGTAACCACAGGGCTCACTCTGCCACTACCTATGGCACTCACATTAGGTAGCAAAGGTTGGCTGGAGCGCCTGATTACGCACAGGTGTGCCTTAGATGTATGAAATACGTGTGAGATGAAAACAGACAAAAGGAACTGCTTGTTCACCCAAGGCATAATGAACGGGTAATTTTCTGCCGCACAGTATGGTGATGATGTTCCCTGGCGCTGTGGCTTTTTAAAGGATTAGGGTCTTTTTAAAGGATATGGGGCTGTTGCGGCCCTCAGCACACCGTGAAGCTAAGGCTCCAAGACTTTGGCCACCTCATGAGAAGAGAAGACTCCCTGGAAAAGACCCTGATGTTGGGAAAGATGGAGGGCACAAGGAGAAGGGGACGACAGAGGACGAGGTGGTGGGACAGTGTTCTCAAAGCTACAAACATGAGTCTGACCAAACTGCGGGAGTCAGTGGAAGACAGGAGTGCCTGGCGTGCTCTGGTCCAGGGGGTCACAAAGAGTCGGACACAACTAAACGACTAAACAACTACAAGCCTTAAATCATACAACATAACCCCCCGACAGCATACAAATCGGCATAGCTAATTCGACAACCCTCACCCCACCCTCTCCCACAAAACTCGATGCAGAGAACTGAATGCAACCAGCCATGCTCTGGGCTCTCAACCTCCCACACTGCCAACAAAAATGAGCAAATAGAGTCCATGGGTAGGCAAACTAAGGCCCGGGGGCCGGATCCAGCCCAATCGCCATCTAAATCCGGCCCATGGACAGTCCAGGAATCAGCGTCTTTTTACATGAGTAGAATGTGTGCTTTTATTTAAAATGCATCTCAGGGTTATTTGTGGGGCATAGGAATTTGTTCTTTCTTCTTTCTTTTTCCCAAAATATAGTCCGGCCCCCCACAACATCTGAGGGACAATGGACTGCTGAAAAAGTTTGCTGACCCCTAAAATAGACAAATAAAGAACCTATCCTACACTATGCCAAAGAATGAAAGATCATTACTCCCCCCCCTTTTTCTCCCCCCCCTCCCTCCAACCCAGGGGTCAGCAACCTTTTTCAGCCGTGGGCCGGTCCACTGTCCCTCAGACCATGTGGGGGTCGGACTATACTTTGAAGGGGGGAGGAACGAACAAATTCCTATGCCCCACAAATAACAGTTGACTACCAAAATGTTTCGGAAACCGAAGCACGGCTTCTGATTGGCTGCAGGAAGCTCCTGCAGCCAATCGGAAGCCACGGAAGCCCCTTCGGACATTTGGGTTCCAAAGAACATTCACAAACCGGAACACTCACTTTGGGTTTGTGGCGTTTGGGAGCCAAAATGTCCCGAGTACCAAGTTGTTTGGGAGCCAAAGTATGACTGTACTGCTTTCTTCATTCCCTGTTTGCCATCTCAGTAGGAGTCTCTGGCCACTCCCTGCTGAACTGATGGATCCCCGGCCCAATCCAATAGAGATCTTCTTATGTTCTAGAAAATCATGGGGGGGGGGTATTCTCAAAACTCTCTTTGCTCTGAAAGGAGAATTGTGGAAAATGCACGCTATATAGCTGTTGGGGACTATTTAGAAAGCACGAACAACGTCCCTTCCTCACACACACACATACCCATCCCTTCTGCCCATTACCCTGTCTCTACGTTCCTGTAGCTGTACCTCCGGATCTGCTTCCATTTCCCCTCATCTGGTGGCTTTCAGAATAATCTCATCCACCTGTTAGACCCGAGAATGTCATCTTGAATTTACAGCAGGGACTGGAAACAGGATGCTCCAGAAAAAGAATTTTAATTAAAGTCCTCTAATTGAATGCATACTTCTCAGCTAGGGAAAGCAGCTGGCGAGAGAGGGCTGGTGGCCTCGCCAACTCACCCATGTGTGCATTTGCAAGAGCAGCTCTTGGAGCGGGCAGCAGAACGGCAGCTCCCAGAGAGGAAACTGCCAGCATCCATCTCAAGTCTGTCGAAGTTCTCTGTCATATTCCCTGCCCTCCACCCCCCGCCGCCTTGCCATAGTCATTCCTGCAAGGGCAAGTCGTGTCTCACAAACATATTCAAGTTCTTTGAGAGTGTCAGCAAGCATATAGATAGAGGTGACCTGGTTGACATGCTGCGCTTGAACTTTCAAAAGGCTTTCAAAGTACCAAAGGCTCCCCAGAAAGTTTACCAGTCAAGGAATAAGAAGAGAGGCAGACCCTCCAAGCGTCCCTATTTTCCAGGGACAGTCCTGGATTTACAGGTTTCTGATTTGATCCCAGAATGTCCTGCTTTTCCTTGTTGTTGTTGTTTAGCCATTTAGTCGTGTCCGACTCTTTCTGACCCCATGGACCAGAGCACACCAGGCACTCCTGTCTTCCACTGCCTCCCGCAGTTTGGTCAAACTCATGCTGGTAGCTTCGAAAACACTGTCCCACCATCTCGTCCTCTGTCGTCCCCTTCTCCTTGTGCCCTCCATCTTCCCCAACATCAGGGTCTTTTCCAGGGAGTCTTCTCTTCTCATGAGGCGGCCAAAGTCTTGGAGCCTCAGCTTCAGGATCTGTCCTTCCAGTGAGCACTCAGGGCTGATTTCCTTCAGAATGGAGAGGTTGGATCTTCTTGCAGTCCATGGAACTCTCAAGAGTCTCCTCCAGCACCACAATTCAAAAGCATCAATTCTTCGGCGATCAGCCTTCTTTATGGTCCAGCTTTCACTTCCATACATCACTACTGGTGCTTTTCCTTAGGACAAACCTATTTTCATAAGAGAAATGTTGGAGGGTATGGAGTTATGTGACCCCCCCCCCAGTCAAGGAGATAAGTTACACTACAAGCTTTAGAAGACATCTGAAGGCAGCCCTGTATAGAGAAGTTTTTTTTAATGTTTAGTGTTTTAGTATGTTTTTATATAATGGCAACCTAGTTAGATGGGTGGGGTAAAAATAATAAGAAGAATAAGAATCAGAATAATTAGAATAATTAGAATAGGAAATCCCTATTTCCATCAGAGAATGTTGGAGGGTCTGGAGAGGCCCTCTCCTGGATCAGGAATTGGTTGTTGCAGGAAATTTAGGAATAAATGGACAGGTGTCATTTACAGAAACCCGGATGGCTTCTGTAAATCTGGAACTCTCACTGGAAAATAGGGTACTTGAAGGGTCTGAAATGCTCTGCACTTTACTAGTGCACCCCATTCGCATGCAACTATTTCTGGTTCTTCTGCAACTTCTTTTTAAACAGAATACTCATGGCAAAGATTCCCTCTGTGAGGGTCAACCGGTGTGGAACTGAGCTGCAACTGTGCTCCATTTTCCCCAGACAGAAAGCCAGAATTGTATCCCTTGTGAACCAGGGCACAGAAGCTGCAGTACATATATTCCCAATTCAGACTGTAGGATGTCGCTATACCATAAGAAACCACAGGTACTTGGGTTCCGGTGAGAATTAAAGATCCAAAAACTTTAAAAGAAGCTTGATTGTCTGCCTAGGAAGAAAGCAGGGAAGGAAAGATTTCGACTAAAATGTGTATGACAAGGCCGTGCATTCCAGACAGCTTTTGTCTGAACAAAAATCGTTTTTATGTGACTTTAAAAAAAGAAAGAAGCAAAAAACAAGAAAAATCTCTTAAGTTCAAAAGATCAAGTTGCATTTTCATTGATGTTGGACTTGTGAGAGCTGCTCCATCAATCACAGTTGCCTTAAAAAAACCCATTAATGGCCCCGAACGTTGGAGATTTCCATATGGTTTATCTTTGTAACATTTGGGCATTTTAGCTTGAAACAGCGTGTGAATCTGTCAGTGTCAGAACCAGATGCTCAGCTTCTCTTTATATATCCCTAATAATGGCCAGAGGGAACCCTCAGGTAAAATACAGATAGCCATTTCATGGCAGAAAGCCATCCCCAGGCAGACTGTTCACTCTTCCATCTAACTCAACACACGGCCTATTGAACTGCCCACTGTAAGAAGCGTCAACTGGTGCAGTGGAGGCTATAAATCAGCACATTGCTGGAGCTTTGAATCTTGCCTTGGCTCTGAACTCACTTAGCTTCTCTGAAGCAAACAACTCCCTCTCTCAGATTCAGTCCCTCCTCCTACAACATGAGGGTCCTGATGCAGACCTGGCAGACAACAACCCTGTGAGGCACTTAGTCATTCAATAAATGCATGTGGAGTGCTTTGGATATTTGGAAATGGTATATATTTAGCTAAATATTACCACCAGCTGGTTTTGAAATAGAGAGGAAGCTAGTTTCACATCCCCCTCAATTTCTCCTCCAGATTTTCACTTGTGTATTTTGATAGCCCCATCATTCCTGTTTGTTGTTGTTGTTTAGTCGTTTAGTTGTGTCCGACTCTTCATGACCCCCTGGACCAGAGCACGCCAGACACTCCTGTCTTCCACTGCCTCCCGCAGTTTGGTCAAACTCATGCTGGTAGCTTCGAGAACACTGTCCCACCGTCTCATCCTCTGTCGTCCCCTTCTCCTTGTGCCCTCCATCTTTCCCAACATCAGGGTCTTTTCCAGGGAGTCTTCTCTTCTCATGAGGTGGCCAAAGTCTTGGAGCCTCAGCTTCAAGATCTGTTCTTCCAGTGAGCACTCAGGGCTGATTTCCTTCAGAATGGAGAGGTTTGATCTTCTTGCAGTCCATGGGACTCTCAAGAGTCTCCTCCAGCACCGTAATTCAAAAGCATCAATTATTCGGCGATCAGCCTTCTTGATGGTCCAGCTCTCACTTCCATACATCACTACTGGGGAAACCATAGCTTTTACTATACGGACCTTTGTTGGCAACTGATTTATAGCAACACGTTTTCTGATTCTAGGGTACCTGTTGAGCTAGGAAGTCTAATAAAGGGCTCATCCACACTGAACTTTCCTCCTCTCTATTCAGGTATGGTCTCCACTTTAAAACTCAGTGTCTCGGGTCTATGGAACTTTGTTGTGATATGTGATTGTGGCAGCAAGACTTTTATATGCACAAAGATGGAAGGAGCCATTACTGCCAACAATGGAAGAATGGCTGTTACAACTAATGGACTTAGCTGAGATGGCGAAGCTGACATGTTTAATCAGAGAAAAGTCATTGGAAGTCTTTCATGGACTTTTTGCAGGAAAAAGAAATAGTGACATTTGGATTTGAGGAGTGAAGATAATCCTTGTTTATAGAAAATGGCAAAAAAAGAAATTTGATATTAAGTTTTACATTTTTCTCTATAAACCCTAATAAAATGTATTCCCCCCCCAAAAAAAAACCCTCAATGTCTTGGTGCCTTTTTTTTTTTTTTTTTTTTGCACTCTGGAGCTTTCTCCATGAAAACCCACTCTTTAAAGGAGAAAACTCAAATTGCCCCTTTAAAGGGGATAAGTCAAATTTTTGTGGAAAACTCAAATGGCCATTTGCTCCAAATCAGTTTTAAAGAGCGGTTTTTTTGTAGAGACATGAGGTTTAAAGTACAGATCATGCCTGGAAAAGCCCTTGGTCTGAGAACGGTGACTGGCCCAAGGTCACCAGCTGAGTTTCATGGCTAAGTAGAGATTTGAACCCTGGTCTCCTAGGTTCTAGTCTAGCTTTCTGGCCAGTACACCACACTGGTTGTCCCTGGGGTTTTGTGAGATAAGTCTCTTAGGAAGGCATTTTACTTCTGCCTCATTAACAAGTGGCCAATCTGGAAACATCTCAAATGCCCTATTTACTACTTCATGTATCACAACAGCACATATTTTCAAAATGTGAAACACATTTCATCATTGGAATTTGACCCTCCATAAGCGGTTTCATTTGCCAAGGTTACTGCCCTACAAGGTCCCCAAAACATTTTTCCTTTTTGTTAATTGCAGCTTGCCCAAGATCTATCCAAAATTTATTAGCACAATTATATATATATATATATTTTGCACTCTCGAAAGGTTCTCATTAACCTTTTAAAGTTCTTTGAGAATATCATTAAGCATGTGGATAACGGTGATCCAGTAGAAACTTGTTAGTACAGTGGTACCTCAGGTTATATACGCTTCAGGTTACATAGCTTCAGGTTACAGACTCCGCTAACCCAGAAATAGTACCTTGGGTTAAGAATTTTGCTTCAGGATGAGAACAGAAATCGTGCTCCGGCGGCACGGCAGCAGCGGGAGGCCCCATTAGCTAAAGTGGTGCTTCAGGTTAAGAACAGTTTCAGGTTAAGAACAGACCTCCGGAACGAATTAAGTACTTAACCCGAAGTACCACTGTACTTGAACTTTCAAAAAGCATTTGAGAAAGATCCTCAGCAAGACTCCTGAGCGTAGATGCCAACTCTATGGGGCTGAGGACAGCTCAGGACTCTCCCAGCCCCCGCACCAAATATATGCAGGGATGGGGCTGAGCCCCACCCCCTCCCAATCTGGAGGGGCCTCGCTAGGACTCCCCTGCTTTGAGTATGGCTTAGTTTTCTATAACCCAATGTTTCCTGCTGATCTTCGCAATAAAGGAAATTTTGCCTCCTTTCGGTGTTGCTTTTTCAAAACACAAAAATATGACATCGGCAACAGTCACCATGGTGAAGAAAGGTGTGAGTAACACAGTCATATTAGAAAAGAAACATCCATTTGAGGGCCAAGTTAAACAAGACATTAATGGGACAACTTATGACGATGTGACTAAAACCAACAATGGGGACCACAAGGTCTCAAACTATTTCCCATGCCCAGACTGACAGTTCTCAAGAGACTGTTTTATCATTTGCCTTTTCCTGAATCCCTCACGCCTTCAGATTAATTCCCCTCCCACAAAAAAACATGCTGCTCTTTTGGTAGAAGTACCGTATTTTTCACTCCATAAGACACACTTTTTTCCTCCTGAAAAGTAAGGGGAAATGTCTGTGCGTCTTATGAAGCGAATGCTGCACGGAGGAGGGGCGTGTGAATGGCTCCTGTCCACTTTGCTGCTTTAAAGTGAGCCACAGAGGAGGGAAGGAAGGGGAGACATGGCTCCCGTCCGTCCCTCCTCCGCGGCTCACTTTAAAGCAGCAAAGCGGACAGGAGTCGCCTGCTTTGCTGCTTTAAATAGTTTAGTACAGCATTTGATTCAGAATAATTTTTTTCCGTGTTTTCCTCCTTTAAAAACTAGGTGCGTCTTATGGACAGGTGTGTCTTATGGAGTGAAAAATATGGTATTTATGTTGCCAGTTATCTAAGTACCTTTCAGTACCACCTCCAGTTCTGTTTATATACTTCATATCCACATATGCATGGCAATCATGAGTATCAGGACAATTTTGGGCATCTCTCTTTTTAAAAAAAAATATTAATTTTTATTAAATTTTTCATTTTAACAATCCAATCAAATCACATTAAATATTCCAAATTATACAAATACATATCATATAGTCCAAATATACTGCCAAATTATAAATTTTTATTGGGACTTCCCATACTTCAAGTTCGGGGGGGTAGGGCTCTGATCATCTTATATCTCTACTGTCTTGAGTTTCCAATAATTCCTTTAAATCTTCCTGTTGTTAACCTTCCTTCTTTCATGGCCTCTGAGCTGTTTCCACAGGCGAGTTGAAGTAAGCAATGATGTCCTTCTGTGTGAATTTTGTATGCTTGACTCTCCTATTGTTACAGCTTGTAAGCCTATTGTTGCAGTATATCCTCACACACTGGTGTTTATGCCGAGTCAATCCAAAAGTCATTTCGCTGCTGGCAGACGCCATCTTCTCTCAGTTCTGATGAAATCAAATCTAGGCATTTGCTCATTAATTTTCCCAGACCGGTTGCATCAAACATTAGCCTTTCCAGGGGAGATTTGCCAAATCGGACTTTTGGGGCATCTCTCAAGCCTACATTCCAACATGTTTGCACTCCTGTCTGAGCAATGTTTACACTGGCTTGATCCATGTCCACAGAATGGAAGATGGCTGGATCCCCTTGGGATGTGCTCTGCAAAGAACTGGCTTCAGGCACCAGATTCCTTTAGCAGACCAACTCTGCGTTACAAAGATGCCTACAAACATAACATGAAAGTTGATAACATCAACCCTGCAGTGTAGGAATTCCTTGCAGATGACCGCGGTGCCTGGAGACAGATAGTCAGGTTGTGCATCCCTAGCAGTGACCAAGAAGAGGAATGACCGCCGGGAAGAGTGCAGAGAGAAGAAATGCCATGGTGCAGCTGCAGCAGCACAAATGCCTTCATCTGCCCCAGCTGTCTCTCCTCTATCTGTCTCTACAGCCACAGCAGGCACTGTAACTTCCCAACAATTTGATTCCAACCTCAAAGACGCACTCCTCCCTTGTCTCCCGAGATAGACAGGTGACAACAACAATACATTTGTTGTTGTTTAGTCATTTAATCGTGTCCAACTCTTTGTGACCCCATGGAGCAGAGCACGCCAGGCACTCCTGTCTTCCACTGCCTCCCGCAGTTGGGTCAAACTCATGCTGGTAGCTATGAGAACACTGTCCCACCATCTCGTCCTCTGTCATCCCCTTCTCCTTGTGCCCTCCATCTTTCCCAACATCAGGGTATTTTCCAGGGAGTCTTCTCTTCTCATGAAGCGGCCAAAGTCTTGAGTCTCAGCTTCAGGATCTGTCCTTCCAGTGAGCACTCAGGGCTGATTTCCTTCAGAATGGAGAGGTTGGATCTTCTTGCAGTCCATGGGACTCTCAAGAGTCTCCTCCAGCACCAGAATTCAAAAGCATCAATTCTTTGGCGATCAGCCTTCTTGATGGTCCAGCTCTCACTTCCATACATCACTACTGGGAAAACCAGAGCTTTTACTATATGGACCTTTGTTGGCAAGGTGATGTCTCTGCTTTTTAATACATACAACATATGTATTAATACATAATAAATACAACAATACATACGTAGCATAAATTTCAGAGCCCAGTTCTCACCTTGGACTTACTCCCAGGTATGTATTTCTAGGGTTGTAGCCTAAATCATTTAAGAATAAACAAGCATGTTAGTTGTGATATATATATATATATATATATATATATATATATATATATGTGTGTGTGTGTGTGTGTGTGTGTGTGTGTGTGTGTGTGTGTGTGATGTTTTAATGTAGAATTGGCATTCATTTCTCATGATCTCTTAATAACTAGCAACTTCATAATTACTGTATTTCCAGAGCAGAACCAGTCAGCAGATTATTCCCCACTGGGTGTCCATTGGCAGTCTGAATGGGGAAGCAACTGAGCAGCAGGTGGTTCAGAAATGTTGCCATGGTGCCAATAATGTGGTAGGCTGTGCTGCTGTGGCTTTGACACTGCATAGCAAGCTAGCAAAGCAACAGCTGTATGAAAAGAATACTGCGCAGCCTGGGCAGAGTCAACGGCGACTCTTTCGCTTATCTTCACAAAGATTCTATTAAGCAACAACTTGTAACTAAGGAAGTTACATGTAAATACTTGTAAATAAGGAAGAATTGAGAATTCCTGCGGTACCTTGACCTGCAGCAGATGCCTCCTTGTACAGTGGTACCTCGGGTTACAGACGCATCAGGTTACAGGCTCTGCTAACCCAGAAATAGTACCTCAGGTTAAGAACTTTGCTTCAAGCCGAGAACAGAAATCATGCGGCAGCAGCGGGAGGCCACATTAGCTAAAGCGGTACCTCAGGTTAAGAACAGTTTCAGGTTAAGAATGGCCCTTCAGAATGAATTAAGTTCTTAACTAGAGGTACCACTGTATGTGAAGCTGCCATCCTGAAATATATCAGTGTAACCCAGTGAGAGATTTTACTTTCTTGGGCTCCATGATCACTGCAGATGGTGACAGCAGTCACAAAATTAACAGATGCCTGCTCCTTGGGAGAAAAGCAATGACAAACCTAGACAGCATCTTAAAAAGCAGAGACATCACCTTGCCAACAAAGGTCCGTATAGTTAAAGCCATGGTCTTCCCAGTAGTGATGTATGGAAGTAAGAGCTGGACCATCAAGAAGGCTGATCGCCAAAGAATTGATGCTTTTGAATTCTGGTGCTGGAGGAGACTCTTGAGAGTCCCATGGACTGCAAGAAGATCCAACCTCTCCATTTTGAAGGAAATCAGCCCTGAGTGCTCATTGGAAGGACAGATCCTGAAGCTGAGACTCCAAGACTTTGGCCACCTCATAAGAAGAGAAGACTCCCTGGAAAAGACCCTGATGTTGGGAAAGATGGAGGGCACAAGGAGAAGGGGATGACAGAGGACGAGATGGTGGGACAGTGTTCTCGAAGCTACCAGCATGAGTTTGACTAAACTGCGGGAGGCGGTGGAAGACAGAAGTGCCTGGCGTGCTCTGGTCCAGGGGGTCACGAAGACGCGGACACGACTAAACGACCAAACAACAACAACAAACCCAGTTTAATCCAACTGAGTTACCCTGATATATTTCAGGACAGCAGCTTCTCATACAAATGAATTATTGAACCACTCTGAGAACAGCATTCCTGTGAGAGGAATGGGAGTCTCCAAACAACTCTGAGAACCCTTGACAAGCTACACTTCCCAATATTCTTTGGGGGAAGCCATGACTGTTTGGTTTAAATGTATAGTGCGGGTGAGCAGCAGAAGCCAACAGAACGTAACCAGAACCCATTTGAATGAGTATCATAGAACTGTAGAGTTGGAAATTACACTGAGGGTCATCTAGTCCAACCCCCTGCTATGCAGCTGTCCCCTGCAGGGATTGTACCTGCAACCTTGGCATTATCAGTACCACGCTCTAACCAACTGAACACTGTGTCTGCAAGTGTTAAAAAATGGCTGAAAATACCACACACACACACGGACACATGAGAATGAACACAGAATTTAGTAACTAGGTTCAGCTCCGCTCTGTTTGACATACAGTTGCGTTTCTTCCTTTTCCCTTCTGTTCTTGTATTGTAAAAAAAAGGGGGGGCAAAGGTAAAGGACCCCTGGATGGTTAGGTCCAGTCAAAGGCGACTATGGGGTTGCAGCGCTCATCTCGCTTTCAGGCCAAGGGAGCCGGTGTTTGTCCACGAACAGGTTTCTGGGTCATGTGGCCAGCAGGACTAAACCACTTCTGGCACAACGCAACACCATGACAGAAACCAGAGCGCACGGAAACGCCATTTACCTTCCCACCACAGCGGTACCAATTTATCTACTTGCACTGGCGTGCTTTCGAACTGCTAGGTTGGCAGGAGCTGGGACAGAGCGACGGGAGCTCGCTCCATCGTGGGGATTTGAACCGCCGACCTTCCAATCGGCAAGCCCAAGAGGCTCAGTGGTCTAGACCACAGCACCACCTGAGTCCCTTATCTTGTAGAGTTACTTTGTCATCAGTTGATGTGACAAAACACTGAATGTTAAGGGAGAAGTAAAACTGGGTAGTTGTGAAGTGATGGGCAATTTATCAAAGGGTATTGCAGTACTATAAACGTTTATATATTAAGATATAATGGAGACAGTCAATGCTGCCGCTGATGCTTTTTTCTTCTTCTTTATCCTAAAATCTGTGCCTATGTTTAGAGAAAATGGCCAAGCTGCTTGTGAAGGCAGAGTTCACCTAGATGTATGGAGCTTGGTGGGAGCGCCATAGGCAGCTGTGGTTCACTGAAATCTTCATGGCTCCCGTTTCCTTTCCTAGCCTGGGAGAAGCATTAGAGCGAGATATTTAGACATCATAAATAATCATGTTCTATTTTAGCTGTTAAAATGCGGGGGGAAATGAATAATAGTAGCAGAAAACTGAATTTAAGAATCTCCCAGCGGTGCAATTGTAGCAGCAACTGATGAAGGGGAAATATAGATATTACAGCTGGGCGAATGGAGAGTATTTCTGGGCATTACACTCAACTTCAATTGAACTGCAACTGAAGATATACACTGACATATACAGTGAGGCTCAATGGAGTCTTTAGTCATGTTGCCTTGTCATGGAACAATTGAAGAGAGACCCCCCGGCCATTTCCCTGCACATACAGAATTGGTCCCTTGAGAACACTTTCCAGGATTTAGAACAACATAGTTCGAACTCCCCGGTGAAATTAGGAAATTAACTATCCAACAGACTAATAAACTTTGTTGCTATGGAGTTTCCCCCTGGAATTGAGCTTATAGTTGTTCTGCTGATATTGACACTCAGTCACTGCAGTCAACAAGTTTCAGTGATGCCAGCCACACCATTTGAAAAGCCCTGACGATATCTGCATGATGATATCTGGATTGGCAACCAGAGCCTATTCCGGGATGACGGCGTTCATCTCTCAGATCGGGGAAACGATATTTGGCTTGCTAACATAACCAATAGTCTTAGGAATTGATTGCAACTGTGAGGGTATTGGCGGCGAGCTGTTTGGGCTCGGGTGGCGGCTAGGCATTGGAATATGTCATTGGTGCTTGGGAGGGCTAGGTGTGGCCATCGCCTACCCTTAAATTTTGGGTATTCCGTTAAAGGAATCCGGCGGTCGTGGATCCTGTCCGATGCCTGTGTGGCGGGGGGGCCAAGGCACGACCCTTGGTGACATCAGGGGAGAGCTTATAGTTGTATTAGCATCAACAGGCTCCCCCTACTGGTGGTTAACCCCTCTTCAGACTCACCCCTCTTCGAGTGGGTGGAGTGAAATCTTCCGTGGTCCAGTGCCTAAGCCAATACCTTCTCACATGCTGTAATCAATAAAGTTGTGGCCTTTTCTTGCCCATTAACCTAATATACTGTGTCCACGTGTCTTCATTCCCCCAAACGGGGATCGGGTCATCGAATCACAAGCTGATATTGACCCTTAGCCACTGCAGTCAACAAGTTTCAGCGATGCCAGCCACACCATTTGAAAAGCCCGTTTGTTGCTGAAACTAGTTTAAGGACTTTCCTCAGGGCTGCCCTACCCTGCTGTCTGTCATTCTGCATTCTTAGAGAATATTGGGTCTCAGTGAAAAATAGAAGACCTGGTTCAGGACTCATAGACCGCAATATCTCAAGGACCGCCTCCCCCCATATGAGCCAACCCAGACCCTATGACCAACATCATCATCATTTGAGTCCCTTCTTTGTGTGCCTCCTCTGCAAGAGGCCTGGAGGGTAGGATCATGAGAATGGGTCTTTTCTGTGGTGGCTCCCTGCTTGTGGAACGCTCTCCCCATGAAGGCTCACCTGGCCCCTTCATTGCATAGCTTTAGGCATCGGGCGAAAATGTTTCTCTATAGCCAAGTCTTTGGCTTATGGGCTATTCTACGTCCTTTTAAATGTGTTTGTGAGAGGGAGGGTATTGTTTTGTTTTTGATTTTATTATGCGTTTTGTGTTCTTGTTTTGTATTTTTATGGTGCAAACAGCCCTGTGATCATTTATTGTTTCATTTTCTCTTTTTGCAAATGCACAATGCTTAGAAATGATTAAGCAGTATAAAAACGTCTTAAAATAAAAAAAGGATGGCGTACACCACCCTGCAATGAAGTCTAGTCACTGTTACCATCCAGGAGCTGGCACTGAAGTTGCAAGCAGCAGTAGCAGGGGGAGGAACGATTAACCCTTTCCTCGTGGACTTGTTTTTTGCTGCTAAAATCACACAGAGAGAGCAGGTTGATGTGTGTCATTCAAAATCCAGTAAGTCTATTGTTGGGGTGGCAGTATTCCCGTGGCAGTTGCTGCGAGACATGGTTAGCATTGCAGAGGGCGAAAGGACAACGTGTGTTTGAGTGAGAACATTAGCAGCTGTCCTTTGGGATCCAGCGTCAAGGACCTGTGAGATGAGAAATGTCAAACCGGGATCCAAGCAGGGGCTGACTGGCAGTGACTGGGAGGGGCAGGGCATGTGCAACATCACTGAGTAACTGATGAAGACTTTGGATAACTTAAACATGGCGGCTGTTGCATTGATTGATTGATTGATTGATTGATTGATTGATTATTGATTGAATGAATGAATAAGTAGCATGAGAAGGCAGAACGAAATATTAGCACAGAGAAGTTATCTTTATATCCATCCCTTTGTCACAATGAGTTTGTTCACAACCCTTCTTATGAGCAATGATGCACCAAGTAGCCCCTTGAATTCATCTCTAGCCGCTACTTTCATTTCCATCTACTGTGTGAAGCTACTGTGGGTAGCTCTGTAACAAAAGTTGGGCTTGAAGGATCTCTTTGGGCACTTGCCATTTTATCTCCTAGTTTCAGGTGCGTTGATTCCGCCTTCACTTGGTCTACTTTCTTTTTTGCTGGAATCCCTGTGATCCAATGGCTTATTTAAAATAGATAAAGCAGAATGCAGACTCAGTATCTCCAAACAGTCAAAGCATGAGCTAGTAAGTACTGAGTGATACTGAGTGAATCAACTAGTTCAATTAAGGTTCAACTACTCCAGCCTTCTTTGCATGAATCCCACCAGGACAAGTTCCCCTCCCAACTGGAGAATGATCTAATTTCTTCTCCTCCACCCACCCACCGTTCTCGGTGACACTCACTAAATGCTTCTATGTGGTGCTCTGACATGACATCCACTGAGGTCCAGCTCTGAGGGCCTTCTGGCAGTTCCCTCGCTGTGAGAAGTGAGATTATGGGGAACCATGTAGGTATGGGCTGCATTTAGCTGGTGCAAACACATGGCAAGGTTCACCAGTCTAGATTTCCATCCCAGAATCATCACCACAACAAGACAGCGTGTGTGTCGATTATTTTATTTTCACCCTTTTTTCCTAACATTTTAACCCTTCTGTTGCATCCTTCACAGACACAGCTTCCTGGACATGGAATAGATTCCCAAAGAGAGGTTCCTATGGGGCTGGAGACATGTTGTCATAGCACCAAAACCTTCCATTCCTCTCCTTAATTCCTGATGGCTGGATTTGTGTGTGCTCTCTTTTTCATGTTAGCCAGTCATATTCTCAGAACCTCTTGGAAGTGCCACAGCAATCAGAAACCCATTTTGCAACTATTTGGAAGAGGGCCTTTAAGGTGGTGGCACCCACCATGTGGAACAACCTTCCCTTGGAAATATGGAGTGAACTGACTGTTTTGTGCTTTCAGCATATCTGTTTGCTCAAGCATCTCTGGGCCATTTACATTGAATTGGCACAAATCACCAGCTATAGAGGATGCTCTGCTGGAGTGGATATTGTCTTGTTATGCATTTTTGTATTTTGGCTTTATGCTGTTTTAAATGTCACCTGTTGCTTTATGATTTCTGTACACCACTTTGCAATTTTCTAAACAGTATGGATAAGTGCTTTAAAATATATAAAGTGCATGTTATAAACTTAGACCTTATTACCAAGTGCTCAGTCAATTATAATACAGTGGTGCCTTGGTTCTTGAACGTAATCCATTCTGGACGTCCGTTCGACTTCCGAAACGTTCAGAAACCAAGGCACGGCTTCCGATTGGCTGCAGGAGCTTCCTGCACTCAAGCGGAAGCCGCGTTGGACGTTCAGCTTCTGAAAAATGTTCAAAAACCAGAACACACACTTCTGGGTTTTCAGTGTTCGAGAGCCAATTTGTCAACTAAGCCATTCAAGAACCAAGCTTCCACTGTATAGATCTTCAAATCCAAATATTCAGCAATCTTCTCTCTTACAAATTATTTCAATTTAGATGCTGCTCTTATTTCTTTGAAAGCAGTTGCCTTAACTGGTTTCCTGATTGCCCATCCCAACGCCAGCTTTCCTGTACTTTTTCAGACAATTGACTATGAATTTGGCCTATCTACTGGTCCATCTACCCAGTCATAGGATGAATAGGTACACTGTCAATCCACCTGTACTGTGAAATTAATAGGAGCTGTGCAACTGCACATCTGCTAACGCACAGCTCCCATTCTTCATGCAGAAGATTGTCCCGGAAGAGAAAATATCATTTTAATGGCCTTTGCCAACCCTGTAAATTGCTCTGATCTGATGTTCTGTTATGAAGATAATTCTGCTTTATGGCTGGAATGGTGGCACTGTGGGTTAAACCACAGAGCCTAGGACTTGCCGATCAGAAGGTCGGCGGTTCAAACCCCCCGCAACAGGGTGAGCTCCCGTTGCTCGGTCCCTGCTCCTGCCAACCTAGCAGTTCGAAAACATGTCAAAGTGTAAGTAGATAAATAGGTACCGCTCAGGTGGGAAGGTAAACGGTGTTTCCGTGCACTGCTCTAGTTTGCAAGAAGCAGCTTAGTCATGCTGGCCACATGACCCGGAAGCTGTACGCCGGCTCCCTCGGCCAGTAAAGCGAGATGAGCGACGCAACCCCAGAGTCGTCCACGACTGGACCTAACGGTCAGGGGTCCCTTTACCTTTTATGCCCAGAGAAGGTCCATTTGAATGGTATGAAACCCACCCAACCATAGAGGTGTTTGACAGCTGTATTTAAAAGCTGTCTTTTAAAAAAATAAAAAGGGGAAGAGAGGATGAATTAGGCAAAACCATCCCAGCACTCTGGAACTGGACGCCTGCATGATTTCCAGACGGACAAAACACAAAAGGAACAAAGGTTTATTTTGCATTAGTTATGTGCTTGGCACCTACAAACAGAGTCCCCTGCAGAGGGCAAATCTTTATACATTTTCTTTCTTAATATATATTTTACATACCCATTTATTACCCTCTTTTAATATTCATAATATTGATTGCCCTCCCTCCCCCACACGCTAGAGACATAAATACATTTATCTACAACACATCAAAACAAATCTCCTATACTGCAATTTCCGTATTCTGTTGCTCGGTGCTTGGACTTCCACACGACTTTAAAACTTCTTAGCACGTGCTCTGAATCACTTGTTTGCTTACTTTTAAAAGAGCTGAAGGAAAAATAAAACCAGAAGAGAACAGTAATTTAGAAAGAAAGAAAATTGGCCATGACTTGATGGTCCAATTGGCAAGCTGGACAGGGGATAAGAAGACTTTCCCCTGAAGTTAATAAGTAGCTTTCACCACTCCCCTGGTACATGCAAGATGGCTGGGGTTAGGCTGGATACTTTCACAGAACAGGCCTAGCCTCTTACAGAACCTGTCATTTGACATTATCACAGTCTGGAGACTTCCTTCCCTTCCAGTTGACTCCTCTGAGTGATATATATTTTAAGCATGCCTTGCTATGGCTTTGCTAATGTTACTTAGGCTATCAATAGCTCAAAGGCACTGAACGTACGTACAATTACCGTATTTTTCCGTGTATAAGACGTTGCCTTTTGCTTTAAAAAATAGGCAAAAATTGGGTGTCGTCTTATACACAGATAGTGAATGCAGAGGGGGGGACGTGCGATTAATTGCAGCAGCAAGTAGGAGATTGGCAGCAGCGATTGGGAGGGTGATTGATGGCTGCAGCAAGGCCTGCATGGCTGTGGCAATTGGGCAGGTGATTGGCAGCTGCATCAAGTGGGCGGGTGGACTGGTGGTGGTGGCGAGAGGGCAGAAAATTGGCGGCTGCGGCGAGGTGTGCAACCGGCAGTGGCTGCGGCAAGCGATCGGCAGTAGCAGGCAGGCAGGTGAGCGATTGGCAGAAGTGACCTCCCCCCCCCAAAAAAAAGCTAAACAACTTAATTTCTTAATTTTGGGTTAAAAAAAATAGGGGCTGTCTTATACATGGGGGTGTCTTATACACGAAAAAATACGGTAAACTCCGTTTCCCCTTACGCAACATTTTCAACACAGAATCTTGTGCAGCAGAGATCCTCTTTTTTTGCTACCAAGCATGTTTAACAGAGGCCTTTCCTTGCAAAGTTAAAGAAACCCTTTTTTAATGGTTTAAATCCTCCCTCGCCCTTTTTTCGATGGCACGCTTTCGTTAGGAAATTTATTGTCGTCTAGGGAGAGCGAAAGGCCCCCAACAGCAAGAACACCAAAAAAAAATTACTCAAGGAAGAGAATGGCCACTTCAAACACAATGTTCTTTTCCTACAGTGGGTGAGAGAAAGCCGTAGATTCAACTTAATGACTGTAGATGACAAGATAGGGAAAGATGGTGATGTTACAACAAGAGCCTCTTACTGGCAGTGCAGATCTGGGAAACGAAGTCTTGTTGCTTGCAGCTGGGAAAGAGAAGGAACAGCACACCCACACTGGACTTCCTCTGTTGTGAACAGTTCGCACCAAGTTCAGATAGTTAATGCATATACTATATAGGTCTCCCCACCCCACCCCAGGTTTTCCGCAAACAATGCCATTTTCTTTGTTTATTATTATTTTTAAAATCCATTAGGAACAGAAGCCACTCAGTTACATGACGGTCTTGACTCCAGTCTGCTGCTATCAGGTTCTTTGGGATCTAGCTAAGGATGGCTTGTGTTTCCATTCATTGTTCACAAACAAGTCCTTTTTCAAAAGCTGAAAAGAAACAGGGATGAGATCTCCCATAGAAATGACGAGATCCTCGCTCACTGTCGACCAGGATGGTGGCTCCAAGCACCAGTTAAACCATGTGCACTGACATTTGTGAAGAGGACCCTGGGACAGCCCCGTATTGTCTATTATCGCAAGCATTGGCTGGGGGTTGGCTGTTGCCGGGAGGGCTGATCACATGCATCCCATGATCCATTCCCGTTGACAGATATGGCCTCTCTCCGAAGGCCCCGTTGGAAGGCGAAGAGCAGAGTAAAGTGCTTTGGGTGTTGGCCAGTTTCTCGGGGCTTCCTGCCAACCTCGGAGAAGCTGGGAAATTGTATCCATACAAGTTGTAAGGGTTGTGAAGGGAAAAGGCGTTGTAGGAGCTCTGTTGCATGTGGCCGCCGCTAAACATATGTGAGGAAGATGAAGTGGAGGCAGGGTTGCCAGCTTGCATGACGTACTGGAACTGCGAAGTTGGGAATGACCCCAGCTGGCCGCCGTAAGCTTCCATCTTGCCATTGCTGGGCAGCGAAGGAGGAGCCGGCATCCCTGAGATCAAAGATGGAGTCCGCTGAGGCATGAAGTTTTCAGAGGGCTGAGTGGCAGACGCACCACCACTCTGCAGCCGGTTGTATCCACTGTCGCCCAACCCTGGGTAGCTCTGCAGGGCAGCCATGTTGCTTCTTGCGCATGGGGGATAATCAGAGAGGTTAAGGTTGCACAGCTGGCTCTCCCGGCAGCCGACATTGAAAGAGTTGGGGGCCAAGTGGAAGGCCGGCGGTGAGCATGATGGAGAGAGAAGGTGAGAGGATGCAGAAGGGGAAGGTGTCCCTGTGCTGGATGTGGTTGGAGAAGTGCCTGTGCTGCCCCCTGGAAAACAAAAGCGACAACAAACATTTCTGAGGCAGAATGCAGAACAACCACCAAGCATCATTGTAAAGGGAATTGGGGGTTGCTTGTGCGTAGAGGGTGCGGATGCTCTAGGCAACGTTCCCTGGCTAAACCTTTCCCTGGCTGGACAGCCTTTACTCCGTGGCTGTGTCAGTCACTGGCAGAATCCGTCAGTCGGTGTTTCCTAAACTTATTCCAACATAAAAACTCCTTGACGCCAAGTCTCCGCCTAGCCTCCCTGCGCGGAAGTCTTCTGCGCAGAGTGGGCGTGGCCAGCAGAGGTCCTGGACTCTCCCCGCTGGTCTCTGTGGAAGAGTCTTGGAGCCCTCTCTCCGAAGTCCTTCCCTGCTCCCCTTTCTCCCAGGTGTCCCGCTGATTTCCTTCCCCAACGGAAGTGTTCTCTCTCCCACTGCTGGTCCCTTCTCCCGCATCGTTGGGGAGCCTTACCTCCACTCTTGGCTCCGATGGCAGTTCCCTGACAATCATCATCATGAATAAGGTCCATGAATAATCATAGTTTAGAGGTCCCGGGCCCTAAGGAAGCCAGATTATCCTCCACCAGGGCCAGGGCCTTCTCAGTGTTGGCTCCGACCTGGTGGAATGCTCTGTCCCATGAGACTAGGGCCCTGCAGGATTTAACTTCCTTCCGCAGGGCCTGTAAGACAGAGCTATTCCGCCTTGCTTTCAATTTGAACCTATCCTGATCTTTTATTCCCCTTCCTTCCTAACACTTTTGATATGATGGTCATGTCGCCTTTCAGGGAGGTGCTGAAAAGGCGGATGAAGCAGCAGACCATGGACAGGTTCTTAAGCAAGAAGCAAAGAGTGGAAGAGGAACCTTCTTTGAGTCGTCCCCCAGAGTCTTAGAAAATGTAATGTACACTTTGTTGATTTTTAAATGTTTTTCTGTCATGTTTAGAAACTTAATTTATTGTTCCTTCAATTTTTGAAATGCTCTTTACAGTATGTGTGACTTTTAAGAGCACTTAATAAACTCTTGTACCAAATTTGGCTTTGTTTGGACTTTTTTTGACCATAGGAACGCATTAATTGAATTTCAATGCATTCCTATGGGATTTCGTGCTTCACAAGACGAAAAATTCGCTAGATGAAAAAACTCACGGAACGAATTAATTTCGTCTTGCGAGGCACCACTGTATAGCTGACACTGAAACTGCTCCCCCGAGGAATAGCCCCACTGATTCTATGTGACCGGTTCAAGTCTGGCTGGCAGACAGAAGTTCTGAATACTCTCCAGAAAGTGGGCTTTGCTCCTCAAGCCCTTCTAAACTTGGGCCTGGGCCAAGCAAGATCTGTAGTCAGACAAAGAATCATGGACACAGGGAGACAACAGGACTGCTTGAAGCCCCCCGATTATGTAATCATAGAAAATGAGGGGTATGTTGTGGTCCCAGGAGCATACCTCTATTTTCTCATATCAAGAAACATAAGAAGGGCCTTTACTCTAGCCAGAAGCTCAGCCTTGCCCTCGCCGGTTTTGGAAGGAGCATTTGGAAAAGTCCCGTATGCTCAGAGACTTTGCACCTGCCCGTTAGGAGGCCCCAAACATTTCTTTTTTAGATGTCCCTTTTATGATGAGGTATGCAGAGATACCATTGACCCCCAGCTGGTGAGGCTTGCTGACCTTCCGGATAAGTCTAAACTCAATTTTCTCCTCTTAGGCAAAGCCCACAAGATGACCCCGAAACAAATTACCGTATTTTTTGCTCTATAAGACTCACTTTTTCCCTTCCTAAAAAGTAAGGGGAAATGTGTGTGCGTCTTATGGAGCGAATGCAGGCTGCACAGCTATCCCAGAAGCCAGAACAGCAAGAGGGATCGTTGCTTTCGCTGTGCAGCGATCGCACTTGCTGTTCTGGCTTCTGGGATTCAGAATATTTTTTTTCT
Source organism: Podarcis bocagei (assembly GCF_964188305.1). Taxonomy (NCBI): domain Eukaryota; kingdom Metazoa; phylum Chordata; class Lepidosauria; order Squamata; family Lacertidae; genus Podarcis; species Podarcis bocagei. The sequence continues at coordinate 41,078,715 of NC_138143.1, read as the reverse complement.
TGTTTTCCTCCTCCAAAAACTAGGTGCGTCTTGTGGTCTGGTGTGTCTTATAGAGCGAAAAATACGGTAGTTCGCTAGGAAAACAGTCGAAGTCGGCCTCTAGGGTGGCAGGACCAATTTGTATGGAAGCCCAAATTTATAGGTCTTTATGTGTATATGCGCTTATCTTAGATTTTCATCTTTAAGGTGTTGTTGTACACTGCTTTACATGTATATTTTATTCTTGTGAAAGCTGTCCCAGTTGTGCTTTTTGAGCTGGTCTTTGACTGTAATATTCACCACACGCCACTGATAGGATTCTACTACATGTTTTGTTAGTGACATGTCAATTCCCCCCCCCCCCCAGCATATTGATGTTGTATCTGGCTTTTGACATAATGGCAGGGGAAAATTGGCTTCATAATGATGTTTGTTAAAAATATTTTACAGATGACTCTGGCAGATCAAAGACATGGATGAGAACCAGATTACTGCACGGAGGTAAGTGAAATGTTTTCTGCCTCTAATAAAGTCTCCGGTATATTATCTTGCATACAAGACCCAGCTAGCTTTCTATTCAAAACACTTGCACCTAAGATACTTCTAGTATCTCTGAATTTCTGAACCTTGTGACTTGTTGTCCTGTTAACCTGTCAAAAATAAAGAAGAAGAAGAGGAGGAGGAGGAGGAGGAGGATTTGATATCCCGCTTTATCACTACCCGAAGGAATCTCAAAGCGGCTCACATTCTCCTTTCCCTTCCTCCCCCACAACAAACACTCTGTGAGGTGAGTGGGGCTGAAAGACTTCAAAGAAGTGTGACTGGCCCAAGGTCACCCAGCAGCTGCATGTGGAGGAGCGGGGAAGCGAACCCGGTTCACCAGATTACGAGTCCACCGCTCTGAACCACTACACCACACAGGATTAAGCCCTGAAGAAGCAAATTGAAAATGGGAAGTGACATGTCTGTTCAGGAGCATCAAAAAATGAATCCATACTAAGGTGTTCTGTGAAGTGTTGGCCATAGATCATTTATTCAGTGAGCAAGGTATTCTTGGGCTGAACTAGTTTCCGAAAGTTATAGGAAAGACTAAGAGTTACTCATGGTGAAGGATGGAGGAGAAACTTGAATCTGTTCTCATTTTAATGTGAGCTAATGTAATTCACAGTACCTAAAACAATACTTGAACCGAAAAACAACTATCCAAGACTTTTTTCAGCTGGACTTGCCACAACTCGGTTCCGGCACCTCTCAGCTGGGTGCCATTGTAAGAAAACGAGGAAGGCATTCCTGCGGAGTTCTGGCACCTCTTTTTCTAGAAAAACAGCCCTGCCGCTATCCTTCCACACTTCTCCAAATTTTGCAATGCAGTCCTCCAACCAAAAATGCATACAAAAATGAACAGAGGATGGAAAATAGCTTGTATTGTGCAAAATTGCATAGAAAAATGCGTATATTTGGGAAAATGCGTACTAATATGTCGACTGTATTTTTCACAAGGACTTGGTTTTTTAAAAAAAATAAAATAAAAATCACAAACTGATGTGGAAATGTGGCAAACCGAGCTTAATATTTTGGGGGGGGGGTGAGGAACTGAAAGAAACCAACATTTCTAGAATGTTCTACTGCATGGAGGATGGAAGTGAAAGCTGGACCATAAAGAAGGCTGATCGCCAAAGAATGGATGCTTTTGAATTATGGTGCTGGAGGAGACTCTTGAGAGACCCATGGACTGCAAGAAGATCAAACCTATCCATTCTGAAGGAAATCAGCTCTGAGTGCTCACTGGAAGGACAGATCCTGAAGCTGAGGCTCCAAGACTTTGGCCCCCTCATGAGAAGAGAAGACTCCCTGGAAAAGACCCTGATGTTGGGAAAGATGGAGGGCACAAGGAGAAGGGGACAACAGAGGACGAGATGGTGGGACAGTGTTCTCGAAGCTACCAGCATGAGTTTGACCCAACTGCGGGAGGCGGTGGAAGACAGAAGTGCCTGGCCTGCTCTGGTCCAGGGGGTCACGAAGAGTCGGACACGACTAAATGACTAAACAACAACAACTGCATGGGGCTATAATGGTTGGGAGTTACTCGTGCGTAATCCTGCTCCGTTTGAGCATTAGATTGCCTGGTTAAACCCTCCGGACTGCACAGCCCATCTCAGCGTGGCTGCCCTTAGTCACTCATAGAATCTGTCTGTGGGCGTTTCTTAAAGCGCTGCCAACATAAGAGTTGTTTGACGTCTAATTGTCTCTGCCTCTCACTGCGTGGGAGTCTCCTGCGCAGGGTGGGCGTGGGTAGAGGGGTGCTTGGGCTCTCCTCGCTAACTTCCAACGAAGAGTCCTGGAGCCCCTGCACCTCCCTGTCCCGTTGCTCTCCTGGATCCCTGGTGTTACACTCATTCTCTTCCCCTTCTTCCCAGCTGAGTCTCCCCCTAGCGCTGGGACCTTCTCCTGCAGAATCAGAGACCCTCTCCTTCTCCTGTGCCTCTGATGTCAGTTCCCTGACAGGGGCATACACTCAAACCACTGTTGCCTGTGTTCACAAGAGTTTGTGGGGTTCAGGGATGCTAGGCTGCTGGCTTTTTAGCATTTCAAATCATGAAAATTATATATGTCAGAAGGAAAGCAGAAGTACAAAAGAAAGAAGCATGTACACGAGGGAGGATGCTGTGTCTGATCGTACCACTTCCAAGTTATTGTCTACGTCAAACCTGAGATCCAGGAAAGGGAACTTCACAATGGGGAGTCCCATTCTGGACATTGCTAGAGAACCTCTAAGAAGAGCAAGAGACAGAGTTTTCCCTGTCCTTCTGCACACCAGTGGAAGTGCAAGAAATTACACTGCAACCATCCATGCCTTTTCCTCTAACCTCATCAAACCCAGCAGGTGCAACCCCATGTGACCAGAGGAATCAGCAAGGTTCACAAAAGCAGTAGCTGATGCTTATCAGTTCCCTTCAGGCTGACATTCCTCCATCAATTATCCACAGAATGCTGAGTATTGGATTTGGAAGTCGCTGGCATTCAGCCCCCACATTTCCTGTACACACCGTCCATGGAATTTTCCACCAGATGATTACAGAAGGTCACAAATTGGAGCTATTACACATATAACCTGGAAATTATAAAACACTTGCGAAATACCCATCACTGTGACAGGCATATGTATGTGCAGAAGGAAGGCCAGCAATGGGCTTTGGAGAGCCAGAAGGGCAAAAGAATTAGACTTTGGCTAAAGATACGTGGCTCCAAGTCCTTGCTCGGCCCAGTATACCTCAACCCAGTATACCTGAAGGAGCACTTCCACCCCCATCATTCAGCCCAGACACTGAGGTCCAGCTCCAAGGGCCTTCTGGCAGTTCCCTCACTGCAAGAAGTGAAGCTACAGGGAGCCAGGCAGAGGGCCTTCTCAGTAGTGGCACCCGCCCTGTGGAATGCCCTCTCATCAGATGCCAAGGAAATAACTATCTGACTTTTAGAAGTAATCTGAAGGCAGCCCTGTTTAGGGAAGTTTTTAGATGTTTTATCGCATTATTATTATTATTATTATTATTATTATTATTATTATTATTATTATTATTCTGTTGGGAGCTGCCCAGAGTAGCTGGGGGAAAAACCTAGCCAGATGGGTGGGGTATAAATAATAAATCATCATCATCATCATCATCATCATCATCATCATCATCATCGCTCAGTCCATGAAGCCCACAGTGTAAACGTGAGCCAGCCATGGTTTTCTCAGCCTGGACTACCTCCCAGGGTTGTTATGAGGATAAAATTTCGGCAAGCCTTAAGGTGCATTGATTTGGGCTCCTTGCAGGAAGAGCAAGGTACAAATGTGACAGATGAAGATCCCCTGCTGGAGGCAAAACTACCCAATGTCTTGGTCCTACTCCCATCGCAGTGTGAAAAGGGCTCAATGCACTCATGGATGACACAGCACTGGAGAACTAAACCTGCTTGGCACAAGCTGAGAATTACCTGAGGATAGTACGGTAATTTTTCTCAATCGTTTGTGCTTCAAAGCGAAGGATTCTAAACTAGTTGCTACACATTTGTAAGGCTGGGGCTGGGGTTAATGAGTTTTGGCAAACCCTCTGCCCGCAGAGCCATTGCTAGCATCTCCTATCTGTGTTGTTTGAGAAAAAGAATTGTGTCTAGGAGCCAGCAACAGCTTCTGCACTCTTGGAAAATGACATAGTACAGAGTTACTGGAACTCTTCTCCCTCCCTAAATGTTCTTCATTAAAGTCAAGAAGCAGAGCCAAATATTTTTAATAATGAGAACTTGGATCGGGTTCAACTTGGTTTCAAAAATACCCCCAAAACATTTAAAGTGTTTAATAGTTTTTTGGCTCTCCCCAGTCCATAACATCTCATTGCCATGTGCATTTAATTAATCTCAAACCTGCTTCGTCCCAAGCTCAGTGTCGGTGACGTCATTCGTAAAATGCTCAGCTCTTCCAGAGCCCTTATGTTATGAAGTGTATCTCTATTATTTTGGCTGCTTTTTTTTTAAGCTGGGTAGAGCCTAGTTATTGGTTTAAACCAGCTAGATGCTTCTTTTTCTGTAAAACAAACAGGATTCTACAGAAGGTCTTTTGCACCTGTCATTTTCCTGATCTCTTTCGGCCAGAGAGATGACAGCTTTCTTAGGAGAAAGACGCGATGTCCTGGTCTGGCAAAATGCCACTTACTTGCTCAGTAATGTTATTGATGAGCAAGCCTTTAAAAATCAAACAAGCAGTCGCACACAGAACATGATGTGCTGTTGTATACAAGTTAAAACCATTGCTCAGGGAACCTCAGCGTTCCTTGGAAGGTTTTTAGAGATGCCATAATGAGAATATCATCAAGGAGCTGATGTTACAATCAATTTTAGTACAGGCGGCAATATTTAGACACGTCCAACTGATGAGCAATCGCCAATGTGGAGGTCCTTTTTGACCGGGAAGAAGACAGAATGGGGGCGGAACAGGGGGCGGAACAGGGCTGAAATGGAACCCCTCTGCAAAATAGTCCTCTCCTGTAGTCATAGGGTAGGCATATTGGCATCTTAGAAACAAGGTTCTGGTTGTGTTTAGGGCTTAGAAATACTAAGTATTAAGTATTACTTGGTTCTGATTTAGTCCCCTGCTGCAACGACATTTAATCTATTATCAAATTCCCTGGTTGTCCCAAATTTACCTCTTTGTTTCAAAAAGTGTGGACAATAAAATCATTTTAAAAAATAATAATGGACAAGCTATACCCACATGTCACTTCCTCACCACCACCATCCTTCCCTTCCTGTGTGCAGCCACTGGAGATTTTTAGATACGTTCTACATAAGTCACATTCTTATTTCACACAGAGAAACTGTGAGGTCCAAGGAATTTTGGCATCGCTCTGGAAAAACCAAGAATGTACAGAATCCTCTGCAGTGCTCTGCAGGGTGGGGTTCCACAGTATGGTACAAGGTAAAGGTAAAGGACCTCTGGATGGTTAAGTCTAGTCAAAGGCGACTATGGGGTTGTGGAGCTCATCTCGCTTTCAGGCTGAGGGAGCCGGCATTTGTCCACAGACAACTTTCAGGGTCATGTGGCCAACATGACTAAACCACTTCTGGCGCAACAAAACACCGTGATGGAAACCAGAGCGCACGGAAATGCTGTTTACCTTCCCGCCACAGTGGTACCTATTTATCTACTTGCACTGGCGTGCTTTCGAACTGCTAGGTTGGCAGGAGGTTGGACAGAGCAACGGGAGCTCACTCTGTCACAGGGATTTGAACCGCTGACCTGCTGATCGGCAAGCCCAAGAGGCTCAGTGGTTTAGACCACAGCGCCACCCATGCCCCTTTTGGTTCCACAGTATATGGGCCACAACAGATGCATTCAGTCATAGGTGCCAACTCCCTGGGGCCCTGGGTACCCAGGCACCCACAAAATTCCCCATGAAGGAGCTGGACACCTGAAAATTTAGGCACCAGGACCATGCACTGGGACTAAGCCTGCATTCAGTCCAACTCTTATTCATCCTGAGGAAAAACCTATATTCTGGCATCTGTCCTTGGTAAATCACTGCCCAAATTTTCTCCCCATTTTGCCTTCAGAGGAGATATTAGGATGCCTTTCAAAATGTCTGTTAATATAGCCAATGAAGTTTTTCAGATTTTTATCCCTCCCCCTCCCCCGTAACAGATCTGAGTAAGGGGACACATTTATTGTGGGTGGAGCTAACTTTTACTCAGAGAAAACCTATTGAAATTAGTAGACCTAATTTAGTCATGGGTATAATCTGAGTAGGCCTAGCATTAATTTTCAGCCCTTTTGTAGTTACCTGTGTTTGCAGGTACCAATTTTTCGCCCCATAGGACGCACTTTTCCCCCTCCAAAAATGAAGGGGAAATGTGTGTGCGTCCTATGGGGCGAATGCAGGCTTTCGCTGAAGCCTGGAGAGTGAGAGGGGTCGGTGCACACAGATGCCTCTAGCTCTCCAGGCTTCAGGAAGCTATCCGCAAGCTTTGCGTGCCCGGCGGGATTCCCGCGGGCTCACAAGGCTTGTGGGCAGCAACCGGAGGGCACCCTGTGCTTTGGGCAGGTGTGCGCAAGGCTTGGGGCTGCAGCCGTGGCTGGGGGGGGAAAATAAATTTTTTTATTCATCCCCCCCCCTCAAAAAACGAGGTGCATCCTATGGGCCGGTGCGCCCTATAGGACGAAAAATACTGTAACTACAAAAACATGGATGGAGAGGAGCAGCACTCCCTGTGAAGGAACAGCAGTGGTGTTTTGTGGTCCTCCTAGAACTGATCCTGGAGTCTCTTCCACCAAAGGGACTTTCTAATGTGTGACACAAATAGCTTTACTGTAGCCAGTTTTAATACGTATCATTTCTTACGCTTTGCTGCTACAGTAATAGGCTTTAGGAGTTTCACAGTTGTTGCTTTTAAAGTGGCGGTTGTGTTTCTTACTGTTTCAAGAAACTGTTTGCTGAATCTTACAATTACTTTGTCTGCCACTCTGAGCGCTTCTGGAAGATGAGAAAAATATAGACAATAAAAAATAAATAAAGGCTTGCGCAGGAGAATTTCTTAGTGAAACGGACGTGCCGAAATCTGTCGTCTGGGCTGTGCTTCTCACATTGTTTCACGACCTAATCCTGCTAATGTCCTCCTAAGCGCCTCTAGAAAGAAAGAAGCCAACTACAAAACATTTATAATGACTGAGATCTTTGTGGGCTGGGACTTTCAGTTATGTAAAAAGCACAGAGGAAGGAAGGAAGGAAGGAAGGAAGGAAGGAAGGAAGGAAGGAAGGAAGGAAGGAAGGAAGGAAGGAAGATTTTGTTAATCTCATTTATTTATTTATTTGGCAGCAGCTTGCTTGTTTTTGTTTATTGAAATCAGTTTTGACTTTCTGACCTAATTCTCCTAAAGGAAAGTGACATAAATGGAAAACAACAATTATTTACAAGCTACTTGTAGGGAATACTTTGGACAACCTCTCCCCATACGCTGACCTGGACCCTGTGATCATCATCCCAGGCCTTAAGTGTGCCTCCTCTGCAGGAGGTCTGGAGAATGACAACATGAGATCGGGCCTTTTCTGCTGTGGTCCCCTGTGATCCTTGGGTGAAGGGAGGTATATAAATGTAATTAATAATCATAATTTATATATGTCAAAGAGCCTGTAAAATGCTGACGAGTCCACAGATCAGCCCTGAACCTCTCTTGTTCAGCAACTCAGAAAGCACTGAGTCCATGTTTTGCACGGTGGTCATAAAAGTCCAGCTGAATCGTAAGGAAGTTAGTTACAAAGAACATAATCTTCCACACATGAGCAGGAGTCCAGGGGGCAAACATTGTGTTGAGCCTGATTCTAGTTGTTTAGCAATGGGCCACAGGTCTTCAGTCGGTTCCATATAAGATTCAGATGGTTGTTTCCAGGACTAGCAACGTGGGCTAGCACAGTAAAGGTAAAGGGACCCCTGACCATTAGGTCCAGTCGTGGCCGACTCTGGGGTTGCGGCGCTCATCTCGCTTTATTGGCCGAGGAAGCCGGTGTACAGCTTCCGGGTCAGAGCATCGCACGGAAACGCTGTTTACCTTCCCGACGGAGCGGTACCTATTTATCTACTTGCACTTTGATGTGCTTTCGAACTGATAGGTTGGCAGGAGCTGGGACCGAGCAATGGGAGCTCACCCCATCACAGGGATTCGAACAGCCGACCTTCTGATCGGCAAGTCCTAGGCTCTGTGGTTTAACCCACAGCACCACCCATGTCCCTTGGGCTAGCATAGGCAGCATTATTAATTTGCTCTTAGCTGTTGGTTCTACTGGGTTCAATGTTTTACATAGCTGGAAAAATGCGAAGCCACCCATCTCTTCCAGGGTGTCAAATCCTTATGCCTTTAAAACTTCCCCTTTTGCTTGAGCTTAGCTATCCTTGAGGGTCTCTTCGGAAAGCTGCACACAAAATGAAGACCATAAAAGCTGTAGGTGTAAAGTCATTTATGACTTTGGCAAATGGGTCCTGAACTAGGGACAAATTTTAGTTGATGCCATCCTGAATGAGCAGCCAAGGCAACAGTTGGTAGTAAGTCTGCAGGGAGCTCACCGGTCACATGGTCTTGGCTTGCTTCCTGGTTTTTCAGCTGCCAAATTGCATTTAAAGAAGCTAAAAATACATGAAATATTTTCCTTCCCTTATATTACTTGACTGTGTCAGCAGTTGCTGCGGCCGATATGAACATGTCATTTGATAGCCACTGGGGCAGAAGGTTATCAGTGCAGCTATGGATTCAAGGCCTGGTGGTCCATCTAATCACTGCAGCAGAAAATGCCACACTTGGCCTGATAATCCAGGGATGCTCACAAGCAAATGTGCAGCTAAAACATGCCCCAGGCTCCGAGTCAAAGCCTTTAGGCACAGGGCTACCTTTCACAGTCTTGTAGTAGCTACATGGGATGAGGCAGACATGTGATCTGATCTCCCAACATTTTATTTTAAAAACAGCTCTGGGGCATTCTGAATTTGATCGGAGCAAATATATTGAGGAGGGGGTGTCAACTTTTTACTCCCAAGGCATTATAAAGTTCTATATTGACACCACCACTAGAAAAGGGGGGGAAAGGGGGGAGACTGCTATTAGCCTGGCCACACATGTAAGTTGTAGAAAGTACTATTTACCTACAATGTTTTGACCAAGGGTATCAATCAAACAGGATAGAACAGATATTCCAGTCCTAGGCAGTTGAAATATACTCGGAGTTGAGTTTGAATTTCACGCTCTTTATTCAACTCGTAGTAGCAATGAATGAAACTTTCCCCAAAAGGTCTGCTATATATACATTATTTACCCAATGGGCCCCGTGTGATTGGCTAATTACGGGCTGCTCCTGCAGGCCAATCAGGTTGTGGATTCACTTCCTCCAGAAGCCTGATTGGCTGCTCATGCAAGCCAATCAGGTTGTTGATTCACTTCATCCAGCAGTCTGATTGGGTGGCTCCTGTGGACCAATCAGACTGCTGCATTCTGGATCCTATTGTTCTCGGATTCAGCTCAGTACATAAGAGGGGCAAATCACTAAAAGCCATGGTCCCTGAGGTCTTTGCATGTAGCATTAATGGAACACAATAAGCAACAGAGATGGTATGTTTTTGGGTTTGGTGTTAAATTCTTGAAAGTGCTTTGGAGTGGGTGAGAGAGAATTTTCAGCAGCACCCAGGAAATACCTCTGAAATTTGGATAGGTGCAGTGCTTTTTTCTGGGGAGGGGGGGTGCAGGGGGACGCCTACCCCTAAACATTTTGTGAATCTTTGCACTTTTGTCCATTTACTGTATTTATTTTCCCCGATTTGAACGATAAAATGGAGGTTTTCTTGGGTCAAAATGAGAGTACCCCTAAACATTTTTTTTTGGGGGGGAGCAATGGATAGGTCACAAATCTGACAAAACGGAATGATACAGAAGCTTCCTCGTCATACATTTAAATAAACTGTGGACTGAGGAAGCAGTAGTTAAATTATATCAGAACAGTGGGGGCCATGGGACTTAATGTACCTCAGAAACACTTGCTGACTCCTCCCAATTTTATCCAAATTGTGAATCACCCTCAGCCCCCAATAGCCTTCGAACACGGGAGCTAAGAAGAGGTCACAAAATGTAATGGTCCCCTTTGCCCACCCAAACCTCACAGTTCAATCACTATGGATGAAGCGGGGGGCTAGCTATTCTACTTATTCATTTCATAAAATTTATACACCGCTTTATTTTTATTTTTTTAAAAAATAATAATTCAAAGCAGTTTACAAAAAGATAAAACAAGAAAATCAATAACAATTTACAAGGGTACTTTAAAACACACAAAAGTTTAAAAAAAATACTTAAAGAGATTAAAATTACCTCAACTTTTTAAGCACCTGGGGAGGCTTGCCTAAACAATAATGTTTTTAGCATGTGCCAAAAATGCGTACGGTGAAGGTGCCTGCTTGTTATCAATAGGCAGGGAGTTCCAACTGGTTTAATAGCCATTTCTTCTCTCCCAGTAAATTCTTCCAATGAAATTTAGCACAAGAGAGCGGGTTGTTGGTTTTTTAAAAGCATGGTTTCCATTAGGTTTACTGCCACTGTTCGACTTTGGTTGCTGATGTTTTATCTTTCATTTTGTTTGTTTTTTTCTAATGGTTTTTGTGCAATTGTGAGGGCATAATCTTTTATCTAAACAAACTCTGAGAGGTCTAGTTCCATACAAGGAGCCATGGCTCTTCTAGAGAATTCTTAACACCTACATCAAACTGCCATTTCTGGGATTTCTTCAAGGGAAACCATGATAATTAGGCTGGTAGGGAACTGACAGAAGTTGATGGCATAAATATGCCTTATATTTATTGACAAGGGAAGGCAGCAAAGCAGTACAGCTCCTCCCTGCTTTCCTGGTCACCGCCCAGGAGGCAATCCTTGGCTCTGGGGCAGAAACTCCTGGTGAGCCCTCAAAAGACCACCCTTGGGCATAGTTGCCTGGGAGAATGCAAACCACAGTGGGGATATTGTGACAAGCACACTGGAAATGTTGCCACTTTTCCCAGGAAAAAATAACAGCGGAGGTTTATTTCAGCCCTGGCCTTTGCTAAAGGCAGGGATCGTCTATCAGGGCTCCATGTTCCTTGGCAGGGACAAGGAGATGGAAAAAGCAGCAGGGAAGCCGTGCGGGAACAGTAAACTTACAAATGAGGAGCTTTGTCTCAACTGGCAGATGAACAAGGGATGAAATAAGGAAGGCAGAAGAGAGCAAGAAGTCAGCCACATACGTACAAGGAAACCCAATGCTGAACTGAAAATGCATTGACGTTCCCACCACCACCATTACGTTGACCAGACACCTTTCATTGTAAGCTCATTTAAGTAGACATCCTCTTTCTCTATCGGGAAGAAACCGTATATTGATTCAAACCATGGGCTCCTGCAGCCTAGCATTGTCTGTTCCAGGGATAGGGAACCTATGGCCCTCCAGATATTGTCAAGCTACAACTCCCATGTATGGGGTGCTAGGGGAAGGGTAGTATCTGATGGGGGACATGTCATGCTCATTCTGGCGTAGCTTGCCCACCTTCGGTCCCTACTTGCACTCAGCTCTTACCTGTGGCTCCTAAAAGCTGTCGGCATTTGACAGGGGCCACACCCCAGGAAACGGCTTTGACTGGCCGGATAAACCAGGTGAGGGTAGCCAATGGGGCTCAACCCCTCAGCGAGTTAGGGACTTCCCCTGCATGCAAAGACGGGCTCTGACGGATTGAGCAGACCAAACCAATAGTGGGCCCAATGGTCAAGAAGGCAGTTTCTGCACGTGTTGTAGAGGGAAATGGGGGGCAGATGGGGCTCGTCAACCTGGGAAGGTAGCCCATCGAGAAAAAGGACCCTGAACCTCTGCTACCTAGAATCATAGAATCATAGAATCATAGAGTTGGGCAAGTCTGGGTGGTTTGGTAGTTCTTTTGGATTTCTGATCCAGTGAACATTGCAGATGGTGGAAAAGCTTGAAGCGTGTGTGTTGTGGGGGGGAAGTCCAACTCTGGGATTTTAGGCATCATCTCCCAGGGATCAATTCTGGACCATAGACTCATAGAGTTGGAATAGACCACAAGGGCCATCGAGTCCAACCCCCTGCCAAGCAGGAAACACCATCAGAGCACTCCTGACATATGGTTGTCAAGCCTCTGTTTAAAGACCTCCAAAGAAGGAGACGCCACCACACTCCTTGGCTTTCGAACAGCTCTTACTGTCAGGAAGTTCTTCCTAATGTTTAGGTGGAATCTTCTTTCTTGTAGTTTGGATCCATTGCTCCGTGTCCGCTTCTCTGGAGCAGCAGAAAACAACCTTTCTCCCTCCTCTATGTGACATCCTTTTATATATTTGAACATGGCTATCATATCACCCCTTAACCTCCTCTTCTCCAGGCTAAACATGCCCAGCTCCCTTAGCCGTTCCTCATAAGGCATCGTTTCCAGGCCTTTGACCATTTTGGTTGCCCTCCTCTGGACACGTTCCAGTTTGTCAGTGTCCTTCTTGAACCTTGTGGGATATCTTCAGTAGAGGAAAAGGCTAAGGAGTAAACCCTACACAAATCCAGAGTGGAGTCCCCAGGACGGCTGGAAGGCACCTTGTACACCTCCTTCCAGAAACTCCTGCAGCCAAGCTGGTGACAAACGCACTGCTCTGCTTTCCTTTGGACCACATCAGTGAGGCCGAGAGGAAGGTCTTGTCACCTGGGCAGCCCCTACACGCTGCCCAGGCTTGCGCCCTGAGGAGGCCACTTCAAGTTCTCTTCACCCTTTGAGGAGCACTCCATTGTCTCTCAAGACAGATGGATGACAACAACAAAGTGTTGTTGGCGTCCAACAACATCTGGAGGGATCCAGATTCCCCCAGCCCTGTCCTACTCCAACTGACTGCAGTTCTCCCAAGTTTTCAGGCAAAGAGGCCTTTCCTAGGCCTTTCGTCTGAAATCTTGCTTACTTAAGTGGGAGGTTCAGCTTGGGATCTTCCAAACTCAAAGCACATGTGCCTCTCTCTCTCATACAGGAGGGGTGTTAGCCCAAATATGAACTACCCATACAGAGGGCTTTGCAGTGGCTATAAAGTGCCCCTGTTACGAAATCTCCCCTGTTTCTGAAACTAGTAGCTGAACTTTTTCTGGTTTATATCTCTGCACGGCTGTCAGGAGTCCCAGGACTATCAGGGATTCAGCTGGATACCATATGCCCATTAGAGCGGCTCTGCAGTTGCTTCATTGCCACCATTCTGGTGCCCATTATAAAATGGCTCACCTTGCTGTTTTTGCATGGTGGTGAAATCTTCAAAGGTGAGCGTGCGCACGGGAGGCCTCCAGAATGCATATGTTTCCATAATGGCCTCCAGGCCAGTTCTGTGAAAGGAAAACAGAGGGAGAGAGACAAGAGAGAGAGAGAGAGAGAGAGAGAGAGAGAGAGAGAGAGAGAGAGAGAGAGAGAGAGATGTCAGTGAGCAGGTATAGCCACTTTAATAAATGAGATTATTTCAGCTTTATTGTTCTCTCTGTCAACAGAAACTTTCTGAATTGCTATGTTGTGCACACCTGTGCTTTCTTATTTTATTTTTAATATCACCCATGTTTTTAACGATACGGGTTTTCTCCTTCATATTTTCCTGTTGGCTTCTAAATCATCCACTCCTTTGTGAGAAGCGGCTTTAGTGATTAATTTGGCACTGCCTCTTTGATCAGAAAAACTGATCTTTCCAAGCTGTGCCTCAGACTCTGAACTGGGAAAACCTCTGGAAGGGACATGAATAAATAAAAATTAAACAGCCCATGCAGAAAGTGAGGCAGAAGGTGATGAGCCGGAGGCCACATTCAAGGCCTGTAGCAGAGCTGGAGTCCAAACTCAGAGTTGGCTTAACAGCCTTCATTATTTTCCGCAAAGCTAAAGGAGGACTGGGAAAAGAAACAGCAAGAGAGGTGAGGAGGAATCAGGGGAGACCAGTTAACCTTCCTCCATTACTTGCTCATCCCTCTTTTGTTTTATTTCCTATCGCTGGCCTGCTTTCTTATGGCTCATTAAATTTGAGAATTTGCTCATGTTCCATTTCTGCAGCCCTTGGGTCCCTAGAGACTCTTAAGGGAGCTTGTGTTGCTGCAGCTAAAAAGGTTTCCTGAACATGCATGCCATTGCTCAGTTGACTTTCCAAAGTCACCCCGGAAGTGTGGATGTTTAAAATATATAGCGCCTGGCAAAACTCTGTATTGTAATAGCAAGTTTGAGAGATGAGAAGTTGCTGTACAGTGTTTATTAGCTGCTAAGCTGCTGAATGTAAGAACAGAAGATGTTTCCACCTTGCAGTCTCACAACAGCACAGGCTATAGCACCACAAAAACCCCCAAACCTTTCTGGTTAACGTGAAATCCACAGGAGTCGCACAAGGCTCAAGTTGACACAACAATGTGAACTTGCATTGTTAACGCTAACACAGTCCAGAAAGAAACTTTAAACAGAGCTGCTTCACGCATTTGAAAACCAGAAATAATGTTTATTAGCAGTGTGGGGAAAATATGGCTTAAGAACCTCCTTTGGATAAGGGGCCTCTTCGCTTCGGATCACTTAAAACAAGCTCCACTTTGCTTCAGATCCAGGGCAGGGGCTTACTTCAGATTTCCAAACCTTAACTACAGCAAGGGAATAAGCATACAGATATAATGTAGTCCAAGAAAACATTTGGACAAGAGCACAAGGTCGGGGAATGTTGGACTGAAACGTCTCCTCTGTTGGAGACAGTAATGTTTCTGGAAATTCCAGAAAGGGATTTTCAGTTGTGCTCAGAACCTATTTGTGAGCATCTAGTTGGCCACTGTGAGAACAGGATGCTGGACTAAATGGGCCTGATCCAGCAATGCTCCTCTTTTTGACAACTCACTTCAGACCCTACCACCAAGGGTACTTTAAAGTTAACCTCAGGTATCCATGTTTTCATGGACCTCAGTTACTCTCAAGCAGTAGTAGACCTTGTGGTGGGATGGAGCAGGGCAAGGGCACATTTGGGGCTGAGTGGATATCTCCTGAGAAATCTCTATGTGGGACAAGAAGCTACAGTTAGAACTGGATATGGAACAACTGATTGGTTCAAAATTGGGAAAGGAGTACGACGAGGCTGTATATTGTCTCCCTGCTTATTTAACTTATATGCAGAATTCATCATGCGAAAGGCTGGGCTGGATGAATCCCAAGCCGGAATTAAGATTGCCGGAAGAAATATCAACAACCTCAGATATGCAGATGACACAACCTTGATGGCAGAAAGTGAGGAGGAATTAAAGAACCTTTTATTGGGGGTGAAAGAGGAGAGCACAAAATATGGCCTGAAGCTCAACATCAAAAAAACGAAGATCATGGCCACTGGTCCCATCACATCCTGGCAAATAGAAGGGGAAGAAATGGAGGCAGTGAGAGATTTTACTTTCTTGGGTTTCATGATCACTGCAGATGGTGACTGCAGTCATGAAACTAAAAGTCGCCTGTTTCTTGGGAGAAAAGCAATGACAAACCTAGACAGCATCTTAAAAAGTAGAGACATCACCTTGCCCACAAAGGTCCGTATAGTTAAAGCTATGGTTTTCCCAGTAGTGATGTATGGAAGTGAAAGCCGGACCATAAAGAAGGCTGGTCGCCGAAGAATTGATGCTTTTGAATTCTGGTGCTGGGGGAGACTCTTGAGAGTCCCATGGACTGCAAGAAGATCAAACCTCTCCATTCTTAAGGAAATCAGCCCTGAGTGCTCACTGGAAGGACAGATCCTGAAGCTGAGGCTCCAATACTTTGGCCACCTCATGAGAAGAGAAGACTCCTTGGGAAAGACCCTGATGTTGGGAAAGATGGAAGGCACAAGGAGAAGGGGACGACAGAGGATGAGATGGTGGGATAGTGTTCTCGAAGCTACCAGCATGAGTTTGACCAAACTGTGGGAGGCAGTGGAAGACAGGAGTGTCTGGCATGCTCTGGTCCAGGGGGTCACGAAGAGTCGGACACAACTAAGCGACCAAACAACATCCATGTTTTCATGGACTTCTGTCACTCTCAAGCAGTAGTGAACCTTGTGGTGGGATGGAGCAGGGCAAGGGCACGTTTGGGTCTGAGTAGATGCACCAGCAGAACCAACTGGGTACTTCCACTCAGGCCAGACCTCACTGCTGCCCCACCTTGGCAAGCTCCAGTGTCACCGGTTTCAGGAAGATGGCTCCATGGCTCTACCCTGCCAAGTGGGCTGCTACTGCATGGAGAACAAGTTTCACAAGATGATATCAGACTTTGATGAAATGGTTGCAGATTTGAATTCCTAACCAAGACTGAAGCTCTTATGCATGACCTGGTCCAAGTGGACTGCCTGCCTGTCAGCTCAGGTTTCCTATTCTCTGCCCTCCCCCCAGTCCTATTGCGGACTAATGTTGTCTGTTCAATCACAAACTCTCATTTTTCTTTCTGTCATTAATGATGGACTGGAAGGAGAAAGAGGGAAACTGTATAGGCCCTATTTCATTTTTTAAAAACCTAGCCTCTTCAATTGGTCTTCAGAATTTACTGTCTCTTGTTTGAATTTCTGTGGGGTTTTTAGGGTTGTTTTTTTAGTGCCATTACATTTTATTAATAGGTAATATATTAAATGACCCCATTGTTCCCCCAAAATGGGAAAAGATGTTCCACGTATCTCTTTGTTTCAGTAACTCTTTCCATATGGGCATCCTCCCCCCACCGCATCTGTGCTTTTGCTGTCTTCTGAGTGTTCTTGCAAGAAGCCCATTCCTTGGCATCTGGAATATCTTGCTACATTTTCCACCCCACCTAGCTGATCTGAAAAGCTTTCCCCACCCGCAGTGTACACCGCCAATCTCAGTTGTCAGAAAGCAACTGCATATCTAAACATTTCGCTTCTAATTTGAGAACGCCAAACCTTCTCTGGTGGAAAGTAGCGTCTCTCCAAGGCAAAGGGGCTAGGAGAGCAATCTGTCAAAGATTTGTTGCAAAAGATGGGGAGGATTTGTTTTGTTTTGGCATATGTCCTAGAGTGTTTTCCAAATAAATTTGGGGTTTTATATGAAATTAAGAGTACACTTTGGTAAAACACACATACACTTTGTCCCTTTCAGCTTAACACTTACAATACCATTTGAATAATCACAATATCCAGCATTCAGCTTAAGCTGTGGGTTGGTTCTCACAGAGGCAAGTCAAGGATAAAGGTAAAGGTAAAGGTAAAGGGACCCCTGACCATTAGGTCCAGTCGTGACCGACTCTGGGGTTGCAGCGCTCATCTTGCTTTATTGGCTGAGGGAGCCAGCGTACAGCTTCTGGGTCATGTGGCCAGCATGACTAAGCCGCTTCTGGCGAACCAGAGCAGCACACGGAAATGCCGCTTACCTTCCCGCTGGAGCGGTACCTATTTATCTACTTGGACTTTGACTTTGAACTGCTAGGTTGGCAGGAGCAGGGACCGAGCAACGGGAGCTCACCCCATCGTGGGGATTCGAACCGCCAACCTTCTGATCGGTAAGCCCTAGGCTCTGTGGTTTAACCCACAGTGCCACCCGCGTCCTAAGTCAACGATAGAGAGCTGCTTTATTTTTAAGCACTTATACAGAGAAGTTACCTGGTGTAATATTTTTCTGCTTTTATTTGCAAAGTATCCCTAATGGGGGAATGGCAGCAGAGGCAACAGTGAGGTGGAGCAAATTAGGGGAGCTGAGCAGGAGTGGGGTTAGAAGATGAACATCGTTAGGGAAGGGGCTAGAAAAGAGCACCCTAACAACTGTATTTTAAAACCAGATCGATGAATGACAACTCTCTGTGAGGATCCAGAGCCTTATTTCTTCTGGTCTTTACATTCATCTCTCTAGAGAAATTAAACAAAATCCATCGTAGCAAATGAGGGGTGTAAAACTCCCCAAAACAAAAACAAACTCCATTTCTGTTTCTCAAGACGCAGGCAAAAAAAGGGGGTATTATTGTTATTGTTATCATCAGTGCTTTTTTTTCTATTAAAAATGTTTAGGGGTACTCTCATTTCCCTACTCATATTGAAATACCACCCCTCAATGAGGCCGAACTTAGATTCACAAAATGTTTAGGGGTATGCGTACCTCCAGGAAAAAACCACTGATGGTGATGGTGATGGTGATGATTAGGGTATGAAATATTCAAGGCACATTGAATGCATTTTGTAGAATTATTTCCTTACTTAGCTTGTGCCATGTTGATTACTCAACAACTGTAGCCTGTAGTTCACACTGGCTACCTAGTGCCTCATTATTTTGTAACTACTCATTTAACGAGAACCTTCGTTCAAATTTCTCCCCTAGCATATTAAATCCAGCCAAGCTGTGGCATTATCTATACTAGAGATATCTGGTAGAGATAATACCACGGCTTGGCTGGATTTAATACGCTAGAAGAGAAATCTGAACCTCTGGTTCTCTCTTGTTCTCTCTCCCTCCATCTCTCCCTTCCTCCAGGTCAAGCACCCCAGCGAACCACTACACCACACTAGGTTAAGTTTGTTTTGTGGAGTAGTACATTTCGGTTGGTGTTCCCAAGCCACCAATTAATTCAGCCAGGTTTTATAGGGTTGTGCAGGGTTCTACCCAGAAAAAAGGGGGAGGGTTGAGGGTTGGTAGAATTTATGAGCAAATAAAAACCATGGCTTTAATCCAGTGCGCAGTTAAGCATGCTTAAGCCCGTTGACACCAATGGGAACCGGCATGCCTAACTCAGTGTTGGAGCCTGCCCCATAGCTTTCTAAATGGACAGCAAACTATGCTTTTAATGGCAACGTTACACCGTGTGAATGCTGCAGTAGCTAATAAAAAGAAACAAAACCTGGAGACTGCGGGGGAGAGAAGGCCTCGATTATCCCAGGATAAAGTGTGGGGGAGAGACACAGTTTCTAAAAGGAAAGGCTTGATGAAAGAGGATACCAATATTGTAATCCTTTTTGATTGTTTGCTACTCGTTTTTCAGCCCTGGAGGAGTTTTGAACAAAGGAAAGTTTGTAATGGAAGGCAAAAGTCATGGGTGCCCCCCCAGAGTGGGGAAGGATAGCTGTTGATCCCCCTCAGATGAGACGCAGCCCCCAGATTCCGAGCTTGCTTGCTTCAAATAATAATAATAAAATAATAATAATAATAATAATAATAATAATAATAATAATAGTTTTTGCCCTTGTAATTATGGATATTTATTGCCACTTTTCCTTTATGGTGATCAAGGAGGCACCCATAGCTCTCCACAACCCCATTTTACCCTCACAACAACAACCCCTGGGAGGTAACTTAGCTGATCAAACACTAGAGATTTTAATAGCCAGCATTTTGGTTGTTGAAAATTTGCTTTAGTGTTTCATCAGTTGAAACTTTAGTAATAATAATAAAAAAATATTATTTATACCCACCCATCTGGGTGGCTTCCAGCAGAATATTACAAACACGATAAAACGTCAAACATTAAAAACTTCTCTAGACAGGGCTGCCTTCATATGTCTTCTAGAAGTCAGATACTATACAGTGGTGCCTTGCAAGACAAAAAGAATCCGTTCTGTGATTCTCTTCGTCTAGCGGTTTTTTCGTCTTGCGAAGCAAGCCCATTGAAGGATTAGCGGATTAGTGCTATTAGCGGCTTTTAGCAGCTTATATGCTGATCGGATCAGCTGATAAGCGGCTTAGCGGCTTAGAAAAAGGGGGGAGGGGAAAAAAACCAGAGGAACTCGCAAGACATTGTCGTCTTGCAAAGCAAGCCCATAGGAAATTTGTTTTGCGAAGCACCTCCAAAACGGAAAACTCTTTCGTCTAGCGAGTTTTCCGTCTTGCGAGGCATTCATCTTGCGGGGCACCACTGTAGTTGTTTATTTCCTTGACATCTGATGGGAGGGCATTCCACAGGGCGGGTGGCTATGTTTTTAAAAAACAACAACTTTTTTTAATAAAACTGAGATGGCTCAGTCAGTAGAGCATGATGCTCTTAATCTCAAGGCCATGGGTTCAAGCTGCAAACTGGTCAAAAGATTCCTGCATTGCAGGCAACTGGACCAGATGATCCTCACAGTCCCTTCCAGCTCTATGATTCCATGATTACATCTCCCTATTATTACAGGACGAGAGCCCAGAAGTCACATATTCAGTCGGCAGATTTTGCGCTGCCATGATAGATATTCAATGAAGAATGCTATGCTGCAATTCAATCCTATTTGCCCATATTGTTAGATCCACCCTTCTGAAGCCCACCCCATATAGCTGTGTTAATCAATCTTTAAATTTCTTATAAATTTTTACTCACCCATTATCTATGCTTAATTAAGTATTCTGTGTATATGTTTAAATCTACGTTTGGTTCTTGCTCCCATTTATTTAACAATTATTCGCTTAGATTCATACTGTTATGCTATTTATTTAGATGTTTTGCTTATGCTGGTCTGTGACCGTAATAAAGTACTTGAACTTGAACCAGTAATTTGGGCACTTGTGTTTTCAATGCCTTCTGTGTAATTGGCACCACTGTTTATACACCAATACACAACTCTTTCTGCTGTCCACACAACAATATTTATGATCACTTTTTTGATGTTTACTGGCTTTCTGTTTATGTATCTTTCATGTTACTTGTAAACTGCCTTGTGAGGATTCGTATCCAGAAAGGACGGATATATATAATTACAATGAGGGAGAGTGTGTGTGTACATGCAAGGACACACATACATACTAGGGTTGCCATATTTTGAAGAGCAAAAAGGAGGACACATTTGCCGGCTTCTGCTTTTGACTATGGATCACTATGACGACTGTCATTTTATGCACCCTAATACACACACTGTATGGCGATGGTGAGAAACATATAATAGTAGTTTAAAAAAAAAAAACTGGGTGAATTGAGAATAATCACAGAGCCCCCTGCTGGTACTGTACAAAGCTAACTATGACGCTGAAAATTGTGGCGAAAGAAAGAAGACAAGGATAATTCAAAGTACAGTGGTGCCTCGCAAGACGAAATTAATTCGTTCCGCAAGTCTCTTCGTCTTGCGAGTTTTTCGTCTTGCGATGCACGGTTTCCCATAGGAATGCATTGAAAATCAATTAATGCGTTCCTAGGGAAACCGCCTTCAGACCATGTCCCCGGACCTCTTCTGAAGGCTGGGGGGGGACAAGGGCTTTTCTTCCCACCCCCAGCATTTTAAAAAACCCCGGGACAGCGGAGGACTTCTCCGCTGTCCGGGCGATCTTAAAATGCTGGCGGGCGGCATTTTAAAATCGCCCCGGGACAGCGGAGGACTTCTCCGCTGTCCGGGATGATTTAAAAGCCCCTGGGAAGGCAGGCAGGGGGGACAAAGACTTTTGCCCCCCGCCAGCCTTCAGAAGAGGTCCTGGACCTCTTCTGAAGGAGGGCGGGGGGCGAAAGTCTTTGCTCCCCCCCCCGCCTGCCTTCAAAAGCCCTCCGGGACAGGCAGGCAGGGGGGAGCAAAGACTTTCGCCCCCCCGCCCGCCTTCAGAAGGTGTTCCCTCCCCACCGCCCGGCTTCGGAACGATGCTCCGAAGCCGGGCGGCGGGGGCAGGCGTTTCCTCCCCGCCGCCCGGCTTCGGAACGATGCTCCGAAGCCGGGCGGCGGGGGCAGGCGTTCCCTCCCTGCCGCCCGGCTTCGGAACGATGCTCCGAAGCCGGGCGGCGGGGGCAGGCGTTCCCGCCCCGCCGCCCAGCTTCGGAGCATCGTTTCGAAGCCCGCGGCGGCGGGAGGAGGCGTTCCCGCCCCGCCGCCCGGCTTCGGAGGAGGTCCGAGGACAGTGGGGAAGACGCGCTGCGCTTCCCCGCTGTCCCGGATATTTCCCTATGGGCTGTCGTCTTGCGAAGCAAGCCCATAGGGAAATTCGTCTTGCGAAGCGCCTCCAAAACGGAAAACCCTTTCGTCTAGCGGGTTTTCCGTCTTGCGAGGCGTTCGTCTTGCGAGGTACCACTGTACACAGTGGGGTTATATACGCTTGAAATGTATATCAATTTTATAGCAATTAAGCTGTCATGGCTCTCCCACTGCCTCCCAAAATCCTGGGAACTGTAGTATGTCCTCCATTTGAGAGCCTTGCCATGCTCTTGGCTGATTTGATTGACATCCTACGCTTTTTTTAAAATGGGGTGGTGGAGGAAGGGGAGTAATGAGTTGTTGTTTTTAGTTTAATTATATATTTTGTGGTTTTATATTTTGATTTTGTTCTGTGAACGGCCCTGAGACCTCTGGGTATAGGGTGGTATTTAAATTCAATAAATCATCATAATAATAATAATAATTCTCCCCCACTATAGTCCCCTGATTCTCCAGGTGAGGGAATGGCTGTTGAACAAAATTAATGTCTATGTAATGCAATAGAAAACCTCTTCAGGACAGCTTTATTCTGCCTTTCCCTTTAGCCCCTCCACCCAATTTCTCCGCAGAAGGCCTCCGAGAATTACAGCATCTCGTTGGCTGAACCCTGCAACAAAATCTTGGCAGGATCTTCGTTAACGCTCACAACTATTTGTGTGGCTTTCCTGCAATAAGCCCCCCAGGGCAGCTTTCTTAAATGTGTAATACCTTAAAGATTTCAGTTCCGTTTGACGTCAGCAGAAAGCTGCGCTGAGCTCTCCGCAGCCACAGCCGTGTAGCAATTTCCTGCCCTATACCTAATGTTAATGAGCCACAAGTTTCTGTGATTCCCAGAGTTTTTTTTGGGGGGGAGGAGTCCAACCGCACCAGGCCAAAACCTTGTGGATGTCTCATTCAGATGCTGGACTTTGGCCCCCCAGCCACATGTTCATGGACCACTCATCACTCACAAGCACCTTCAGACCTGCTGGATGCAGTTAATTTATTTACACAAACTTCCCTGGCCTTTCCCAATTTTCCCCAAACAAGGCTCTTGAATCTATCAGTCCTCCTGAGACCCATGCTTCATCAGGGAAGGGACAAATCCCTCCAGCCCATCCTAGAAATTATTTTCAGAAATGACTAATTTCCCAGATGCACGGGAAGTTCATCCAAACTCCAGACTGAGTTCAGATTGGACTCCTAGGCCTAATAGTGATTATATCATCATCGTACACCAGAACTGTGGGATGTAATCCACTGGGAGAAGTCAAATACAACATTCCTCGTTTTGCTAGAGTGGACATGCAAGGGAATGTTTGGTTCAGCCAGTCGAAACTTCCTGTTCCTCCCGGCCTGGAGCATCCTTCCTTGCATGTGACCAGTGGGTGGGTGTGACCTTTCCAGACTTGGTAAAAGGCCAAGGCATGCTGCCACTCTCTCTCTCTTTTCCATCTTCCTTTCATCCTGTCAACTTCCTGGAATGAACTGCTGGCTGCCAGCCAAGCAGTCCCCCAGGTTATCTCCCATATGGGGTAAACCTGTTTGTACAGGTTTGTAAATTTGAGCCTAAGGGCTGCCTTCGGGATCACACTGTGCTCTGCCTGATCGTGAGTAAACTTACTTTTTATTGCTTATGAATAAGACTGTGGCGTCTTTATTATTTTTGGAGGGATTCAAGGGGTCTTACCAGGAAAATATTAGAACACATTTCAGTCTGGACAAGCCAGATTGAATTTTCTTAAGAAACTCACACGAGTTTGCAACTAGTTTTCTGCCGTGTAAAGGGGAATGCACTCTGCTGAGTAAAGGAACTTGCTAGCGCAAGTTAGGAGTGATACTGATAAACAATATATCCTCTCCTGCCACCCTGAACATTCCCACAAGAACCAACTGATGAAGCCTTCCTTGGCCTTCAGACTATGACTTTCCTTGACGCCACCTCTCATATTGTGTTGCGCTACTTGCTAGAAGCATCTTAAAATGCAGAGACATCACCTTGCAAACAAAGGTCCGTATAGTAAAAGCTCTGGTTTTCCCAGTAGTGATGTATGGAAGTGAGAGCTGGACCATCAAGAAGGCTGATTGCTGAAGAATTGATGCTTTTGAATTATGGTGCTGGATGAGACTCTTGAGAGTCCCATGGACTGCAAGAAGATCAAACCTCTCCATTCTGGAGGAAATCAGCCCTGAGTGCTCACTGGAAGGACAGATCCTGAAGCTGAGACTCCAATACTTTGGCCACCTCATGGGAAGAGAAGACCCTGATGCTGGGAAAGATGAAGGGCACAAGGAGAAGGGGACGGCAGAGGACGAGATGGTGGGACAGTGTTCTCGAAGCTACCAGCATGAGTTTGACCAAACTGCGGGAGGCAGTGGAAGACAGGAGTGCCTGGCGTGCTCTGGTCCAGGGCGTCACGAAGAGGCGGACACCACTAAACGACTAAACAACAACAACTTGCTAGAAGGCAGCAAGGAGAGCTGCATCCAAGGCAATGTGGGTTTCACTGTGTACCAAGTCCTGGAGGCCTTATGGGCCTGGAGCCTGGAGGGTCTGGTCCAGAATTGATCCCTGGGAGATGATGCCTAAAATCCCAGAGTTGGACTTCCCCCTACAACACACACGCTTCAAGCTTTTCCACCATCTGCAATGCTCACTGGATCAGAAATCCAAAAGAACTACCAAACCACCCAGACTTGCCCAAATAAGAGAGGAAACCTGGCACCCTCCAGATGTTTGGGTCTGCAGTTCACATCAGTCCCAGTCGGCAGGGCCTATGGGAGTTGTAGTCCAAAACGTCTGAAGTTAGGGAAGGGCATCCTCTGGTCTTGATAGCAGAAAGACCACACACATTTATGAGCCTACAAGATTCTAAGCAGCGAGGCTGCAGTCATTCTGCTCCCACTAGTGGGGTGGATGGCATAGCATGGTGAAGAGGAAAGCAATCACTGGGCTAGGAAATCAGCATCTGTTTCCAAAAGCGTTGTGAAGAATTAGAACTATCAAGCTTGGGCAACCTGATCAGAATCACCCACTGAAACTAGGGCAATTAAAGCAGCACGGCAGCCTATAACTGTTCTGTACACTGCCCTCCCCAAAGCGTATAACCTGGTCCAGCGATTCATGCACATAGCATTGGCTATGAACAAGGATCTGAGAGGGGAATCGCCCAGCAGATTTATTTATTTCATAACATTCATATATTGCTTGATTGTAAAAGAGCAGAGCAAAGCAGATGGTAAGTGTCATTAGATTTGATATCAGTCACGTCTTGGGGAGGAGCGAATGTGACTGGTACAAATAAAACTGACCACAGCCATGTTTGAGGATCCAAGTGAATCCATCTGCTGCCCCAGATGCTGATTCCAGGGTCTTTTAACTACATAAAGTGCCACATTGTGCCTGGGGACCTGCTCCAGCACCGTGGCCAGAGAAGGATGATACAATAAAGGAAATCAGGGGTGATTAAAGGGACTCCTCTTACCTGTTTCTTCCAGAATCCCTGAACCCTTTTGCAAATGGATTCCGGTCAATTTTTAATCGTGTAATCTGTAACAGAATGTAAATTAACTTAGATTCTATGGAGAATATTTCATTCCTTAACACTTTGCATAGCTTTGATCATTCCACAATTACTCTTCTTTTCATTGGTGCTCCATGCCATTTCACACTGCCCCCCCAGTTAAACAGTTTGCAGTTGAGTTAGGGGCATGCGCAATGAATGATTGCTTCCATAAATGGTAAATTAACAGTTCTATGTCATTGTAAATTCTGGGTTGCATTCAATTGCATTTTATTCAGAATTAAATTACACACACACCTTGTATTGTATATTGTGTGTGGTGTGTGTGTGTGTGTGTGTGTATTTGTTTCTTCAACTTGTAAATCAGCTATCCCTGATCAATACCCCTTGCTCTTCCTAAAATCCCATGTCGTTTATTCTATGAGACCTTTAGGCATCCCTGCCACCTTCATCTACAGCACTGTTTCCCAAACTTGGGTCTCCAGCTGTTTTTTTGGACTACAACTCCCATCATCCCTAGCTAGCAGGACCAGTGGTCAGTGGTGATGGGAACTGTAGTCCAAAAACAGCTGGAAACGCAAGTTTGGGAAACACTGATCTATAGCTAAAATGAAGACTGCATTTGCTCACACCTAACCATATTTATCCTTCCCTCCGCTCCTTTTATCATTTCTCCTTGATATGCTGTGTTGGCTTTTAGGAGGTTATGTTGCTATAAAAATAGCAAATCTCAGAAAAGCATTCTATCTTCAAAGCTGCAATTGGTGTTTCTAGATTTCCATCTCTCTCGTATCTTGGTATTTGTTTTTCCAACTACAGTGAGCTCAAGAAAGCGGCAAAGTGCACTCAGTCCTTTGCATGTCAGCTGTTTCTGGGAGAATGGCAAAGTTCACAGACGGCAATTCCTACTTTAGCCTGTCCTGTTCAGGAATTTGCTGAACAATGCCCGATGGCATTAAAATTGGAACCAGCAGACATTACTTTGTAGGATCTATAGTACAGGGCAAAGAGTTTTGATCTTGTCAGGGGACCGAGTAAAGAAAACAGATTGTGCTTTCATATGCTTTAAGCTACATACTATGTAATGACACTGTGCATCTTACATTGCAGCTGGCTGACCTCACAAGAGAGAGATTTCATGAAGGATTTGGGAAAAGAAAACAGATACCCATTATGAGGAAAGCCTTCTCTCAACCCATGAACACTTCTCCGTGTTTTCCTGAGTTCCTAACGCGAACAATTTTTTAATAGCTGTGTAAGTAGCTTAAAGTCATGAAGCCGCAGAAAGGGTTTCTTTGTCTTCTGCA
This sequence comes from Podarcis bocagei, assembly GCF_964188305.1. Taxonomy (NCBI): domain Eukaryota; kingdom Metazoa; phylum Chordata; class Lepidosauria; order Squamata; family Lacertidae; genus Podarcis; species Podarcis bocagei. The sequence continues at coordinate 41,052,031 of NC_138143.1, read as the reverse complement.
AAATTCAGCGTGTATTTACGATTTTGAGATTTGAAATATACATATGTAGTCGAAACGCTGTTGGGCTATCTTGACATTAATGTTAGGTCAGTTCCTACTGGAATTCTTCCAAAGACTTAATATTTCCATATCAACAGCCTGTAAACTCAACTGTCCATGTTGCAAATCTCCTTCTGTTCCTGATTTATGACAAATTCTGTTCCTCTGTGGAATTTGTGTGTGGGGTTTTTTTTTTCCACAAGTTGGGTTACACCACCTGTCTTTTTCTTTCAAAGCTAACTTATGCTGTCATTTTCACTTGCTCTGCTGACTTATTGCTGAGACCACCACTCTGCTCCTGCACTGTAACAGTACTTGGCTTGTTGTGACACTTTTGCTGATAGATTTGTTTATAAATGTATTAATTAGTGGGCCATAGTTTGGCACAGACAGCATAGCTTTCATTTAAGAGCAGATCGAAACCTGTTCGGCAGTTAACAGATGGGCTGCTAGATCATCTTTTTCATTACCTGCTGGTTTTGATAAGCAGTGACGGTGGTAAAGACAGTCTCTGGGAAGTTGAAGGTTTTCACCCCATCACCTGTGGGGACTGGCTTCGTGGGAGACAGGTCACTGCTGAAGTCTTTGCGGATAACATGGACGCGGGGCTGATACTTGTGCATTGAGTGCAGGATTATCTTTGGGAAAACAGAGGAAAGGCAAGGGAGATTTATTTGAAATGCACCATTCTAAAAATTTCAGAGCTGGTATTTGGGGATGGGTACTGAACAAATGACTCCCAAACTAGTAGCCTGATAAGAATAGAATTATACTACAGTAGTACCTTGGGTTACACACGCTTCAGGTTACATACGCTTCAGGTTACACACTCCACTAAGCTAGAAATAGTGCTTCAGGTTAAGAACATAAATCGGGCTCCAGTGGTGCGGTGGCAGCAGGAGGCCCCATTAGCTAAAGTGGTGCTTCAGGTTAAGAACAGTTTCAGATTAAGAATGGACCTCCGGAACGAATTAAGTACTTAACCCGAGGTACCACTGTACTGTATAATAATAATAATGATAATAATAATAATACCCTGAGCAATCTGGCTGGGTTGCCCCAACCACTCTAGGCAGCTTCCAACACATATAAAAACATAGTAAAATATCAAACATTAAAAACTTCCTGATACAGGACGGCCACCTTCAGATGTCTTCTAAACGTCAGATAGTTCTTTATTTCCTTGACATCTGATGGGAGGGCGTTCCACAGGGTGGGCACCAATACTGAGAAGGCCCTCTGCCTTCTTGCAGTGAGAGAACCTCCAGAAGACCCTCAGAGGTGGACCTCAGCCTCCAGGCTGAATGATGGGGGTGGAGACGCTTTAAAGGTCAGCACCAACACTTGGAATTGTGCTCAGAAACATACTGAGAGGCTGCGTAGATCTTTTAGAACCAGTGTTTTATGTTCCCTGCAGTCACTCCCAGTCCCCAGTGGAGCTACAGTGGTACCTCTGGATGCAAACAGGATCCGTTCCGGAGCCCCGTTCACATCCTGACGTGGACATAACATGCGCCTGCACATCTGCGCCTGCACGGGTCATGTTTTGCCGCTTCCGCGCATGCGCTGATGTAATTTTGAGCGCATGTGTGAGCGGCAAAACCCAGAGATAATGCATTCCGTTTCTTCCAGGTTGCCGCGGAGCGCAACCCGAAAACGCTTAACCTGGAGCGTATTCATCCCGAGGTATGACAGTAGTCCCTAAACCTTCTTACCATTGGCTGCCAGTGTCCAGGGTGGGAGAGCATGCACACACTGGGCAGGGGGACACCAGCCCAGTCCTCACTGCCAGAATGACCCCACCCCCACTGGAGCAAAACAGGGTTTCCCTGAGCGCCTTCCCACCCATGCAGGGGGGAGTCCAACCGGCTGACATGACCCTTGGTGGCTGGAAAGGAGCACTGGGCTAGGCCTGCATGGGGGCATCCCACCCCCACCCCACACACTGTGCCCCTGCCTTCCTATGGCCCTGCAGGAAGAGCAGAAACTGCACCTTGAAGGCAGTGGCGGAGCAAACTGATCGGGCACCTGGGACAGCGCATATACCCTGTGCCAGGGGTGGGGCCAACGGCCCGCAGGGAGGGGCAGGACGCTCCACAGGGCTTCCGAGGATTCTGCCTGCCTCCTCCCACTCAGCCGCCCTACAGCTGAGGGGGAGGCAGCGGGGGGACCGTTTGGGGCAGCACAGAGCCTGCGGGCGCTCAAGTCACCGCGTCACTCCCAGGAGAGACGCATGGCTCGGGCACGTTGCAGGCCCCACAGTGAGTGCCGCCCGGCATTTTGTTACCCCCCTCAGTGGTGACACCCTGGACGACCCACCCCCTCCGCACCCCCCTTCCTCTGCCCCTGCTTGGAGGAAGGGCTTTGAGCTAAGGAATACATCCCTGTAGTGTGTGGTGCCCAGAGCTGAAAGGGGCAGGTCTGAAGCAAAATGATGATGAAAAGGGAATGTGCTTCTTAATAACTTACATGGCCTTGGTCGTCTAGCTCGTTGTTGGTCAGTTTCAGTTTATCAAAACTGACAACCTGCCGCATCCAGGTGTCCCCGGATGCCAGCGAGTCGGGGTGAATATAAACCCTTGGAGGCACAGGGGAGTCTGCGTTGCCCGCTACCATCCACTTGGAGCTGTGATACACATACCTGCGAGAGACGAGGATGTGAGAAAGGAGGCTTTATTATTCAAAGTGCAGACACAGACACCACCTGTAGTCCCCCTCCCGTTAAGAGCTTTCCTTCTGCACTCACCCAACAGCGTTCAGGCTCAGATTATATGCACAGGAAGGAAACCATGGGCTTCATCTTTAATGGAAACCAGATGATACCTGGAACCAGTTCCTCCCTTTTGCATCTCAATTAATCCTCTTTTCCAATTACTGTCCCTAGAAAACTTTGCACATGGGACAGACTAATTGGTTAACCCTACTAATCCACAGATGAAAGCCTTTAGAGATATAATAGGAATATTTCATTACTTGCAGATGACTCTTCTAACACACTCTGCACCTGCAAATGCCATTTGCTTCTCAGTTTACACAGCGGAGGTCCCATGATTTCATCTCTAAAAATCCTTAGTTCAGACTCCATTTCTGTGTGCTGCAACACTGTCCATGAACATTTTAGTGTCCACCCTGTTATCTTGATCGTAATCTGCTTCAACTGTTTTTAATATACCGTATTTTTCGCTCTATAACATGCACCAGACCATAACTCACACGTAGTTTTTAGAGGAGGAAAACAAGAAAAAAGATATTCTAAACGAAATAGTGGATATATGATTTTTGTGGTTCATGCTGTGACCACAGACATGTGATCTGACAGTGAGTTTGGAGTAGCCCAATGCAAAAATCCTGAGGATCCATCCATGCTTTGTAACCACGGAGGAGGGAAGGAAGGGGAACCATGGATCCTCTGCTCACGACTGCAGCAGATCCCCCCCGCCACCCGCAGGCATTCGCTCCATAACACGCACAGACATTTCCCCTTACTTTCTAGGAGGAAAAAAGTGAGTGTTATGGTGCAAAAAATACGGTAGTATATTTAAATTGTTCTAACCCCCCCTGAGATCTCATGGTGAAGGGCGAGTAAAAATATATATAACTGATGAAGAGGATAGCAAGCTGAAAGTTTTCTATTCAGTGAAAGTTACTAACATCAGAATCCGCACCCAAAATCTGCTGGAATGAGAGAGTTTGAAATTGGGAGGTCTTGGGCTTTCCCAGTTGAGTCAGAGCTCAGCCAAGCTTACACCAGAGTGAGACCCTCACCCCAGCTGTGCCGGAGATACACTGGTATAAATATACAACTTGGCTCAATGACGGATGGAACTTAAGTCAGCATAACTTACTCTGCTGTAACTCCCCAAATAGGGGGCGTGGCTGGAATGGGACCAGGAGAGAGTTACACCTATTCCAAACCCATACTCCTGATCAGAGTATGAAATCAAATCAAATCAAAATCTTTGCCAGCATAAGGTAAAAGCACCTACATACATAAGTAAAGGTAAAGGTAAAGGGACCCCTGACCATTAGGTCCAGTCGTGGCCGACTCTGGGGTTGCTGCGCTCATCTCGCTTTATTGGCCGAGGGAGCCAGGGTACAGCTTCCGGGTCATGTGGCCAGCATGACTAAGCCACTTCTGGCGAACCAGAGCAGTGCACGGAAACACTGTTTACCTTCCCACCGGAATAGTACCTATTTATCTACTTGCACTTTTGACGTGCTTTTGAACTGCTAGGTTGGCAGGAGCAGGGACCGAGCAACGGGAGCTCACCCCGTCGTGGGGTTTCGAACCACCGACCTTCTGATCGGCAAGTCCTAGGCTCTGTGGTTTAACCCACAGCACCACCTGAGAGCATGCTAAATAAGCAACAGGGCAATTATAGAGGTAGGGGGTACACATTCCCATTCTCTCAATTATGATAGTCCAGAATAAAATCAAAGCATGTAAGGTACATAAATCAAACGAAATATAAACTTTGTAGGGGTGAACCTTCAGTTGTGTGGCACACACCTTCCTCCAATATATGTAGCACAATATCTGGCGACGGGGTATGTTATATCAGGGTTTACATCTTGGAGCAGTAAAGAGATAGAGAACTGCTCTGTGTATCCTGGGAATTTGTGTATTATTGGCAGAACAAAGCTGGCACATATATTTGTATAATACTGGCGGGTGGGGGGGGGCATGTTCAATTGTTTCTGTTTGCTCAGAGCCACAGGGGAGGAGAATGAAATAGGAGTTACTTGCAGCAAGGTAAGCAGTCCTCCCAGAAAAAAAGCACTGAAGTGTCAGGGACTGGTCAGAGGAGGAATGGTGGAGGAGGAAGAGGAAGACAGTATAGATTTATAACAGGGGTTTGAAGAAGGTTGCAGCTCAGAGGCAGATGAGGGGGAAAGTTGGGAAATCATGGGAGAGCCAGAGGAACACCTGGGTGATATGTTGTCATTAGAAAGCATCCCAGACCCTCCATCTCCCAGAATCTGGTGAGTCTTAAAAGTAGGAGAGCAAAGAGCTCAAAGATAGAGGGCAAATAGTGGCACCCGCAGAGGAGGTGATGATGATGATGATGAATGAGGAGGTGGGAGAGACGGGGTGTGTGGAGATTCACTCAGGACAACACCATTATCCAAGAGGCTGCGTTCTACAGCCTCTCTCTGTAAAGATTTAAATAAAAAAGGACTGGAAGAAACTTTTCCTTGTCGTTATACTTTCCTGGGCAACCAGCCGGGAGCTGCTGACAGCATCCTGACAGTAAGTTAAGACAATCTAAGGTCTGCCAGTTCCCTACAGTTAGAATTGTGTGTGTCAGGTCTACATTACTGGACCTAATGCTCCCATGGGCCCAAATTTATATGGCTGTAAATCTATCTATTCTATTATTATTATTATTATTATTTTATTATTATTATTGCTTTTTCTGGGGGGACGCAGGGGTACACATACCCCTAAACATTTTTAAAGAAAAAAAGCACTGGTGATGGTGGTGAGTTTATATACGTGTGTGAGAGAGAGAGAGCGTGTGTGCGCGCACTATTTTTTAACCAGGTGTGTTATGGCACACTCCAATTCACATCCAAGCATCTCTCTTCTCTTTTAAAAAGCAATTCTGACCCTTTTGGGTCTGGCGCTGAGCTTTCTCTCTTGCTCGCTCAGGCTCTCTGGTTCTCAATGGAGCACTTAGTTAATAGTTCCCATTCTTTAGCAGCTCTTACCTGTACCTCTTGTTATCCACAGGCACAATGTCCATCGCGATGTAATACTGCTGATGGGGGTCCAGTCCGGTAATCTTCACTCTCATTGCAGGAAACATTCTCCTAGAAATATGAAGGTTGAAAAGGAAGGAGGAAAGTGGTCAACGTAGTCATCCTGATGAGCCGAAGAGAGCTGCTCTGTTGAGACAGAACTGTGCAGGGGCCTACAGATTATGGCTGGGCTTGGTGACAAAGTATTAGTTTCTACCAGCAAGCTGTGAAGTTCATTCCCCGCCTCTTAATTCACACACTTGCTCCATGTGCATTGTCTTTTTGTGTGCCCATACTTAGTTGACGAGAGTTCTGCCTACAGAAAGTGGCAGGAAACCCTCAGAACTGAGACTCTTGACAGCGTTAGGTAAGAAGAGCACTCTATTTAAGCATCACACTTAAGAAGGAGGTCCTTAGCTCAGTGATAGAGCGCATGTCAGGGTGGAGGGGGGGGGAAATCCATTTAAAACTGAATCTATCAAATTCCAAAATACCATGAGACTCTTAACCTCAGCTTTGTGGGTTCAAGTCCAACATTGGGCAAATGATTCCGGCATTGCAGGGGCTTTGACTAGACGACCCTTGTGGTTCCTTCCAACATCAAACATTAAAAACTTCCCTAAACAGGGCTGCCTTCAGATGTCTTCTAAAAGTCAGATAGTTGTTCATTTCCTTGACATCTGATGGGAGGGTGCCACTACCAAGAAAGCCTTCTGCCTGGTTCCCTGTACTGTAACTTGGCTTCTCGCAGTGAGGAAACCGCCAGAAGGCCCTTGGCGCTGGACCTCAGTGTCCAGGTAGAATGATGGGGTTGGAGATGCTCTTTCAGGTATGCAGGGCCAAAGCCGTTTAGGGCTTTCAAGGTCAGCGCCAACACTTTGAATTGTGCTTGGAAATGTAAAAAGCATAACAAAACATCAAACATTAAAAGCTTCCCGATACAGGGCTTCCTTCAGATGTCTTCTAATAGTTGTGTAGTTCTTTATCTCCTTGACATCTGATGCTATGATTTTTATGATTCTATAAGACCCAAAACACAGCCACCCTCCAAAAATTCACATTTATCCAAATTTTGTGATGCAGTTCCCCAACTAATCGTAGAATTGCAGAGTTGAAAGGGACCCAAAGGATCATCTAGTCATATTCCTTGCAAGGCAGTAATCTCAACTAAGGCACCCATCACAGAAATGCATTTGCTAGGGGGTAAGTGTGCAGAAAAATTAGTACAGTAGTGCCTCTGCTTACGTAACCCTCCGGTTACATAACCTTCGGGATGTGAAAGCAGCAAACCTGGAAGTATTTTCCAGGTTTTGCCACGCGCGCATGCGCAGAAGTGGTCTACCACCGTGCGCATATGCGCAGAAGCGGTCCTCAGGTTGTGGAAGCCTCAGGATCCGACCAGACCTCCGGAACAGATCCCATCCACAACTGGAGGCACCACTGTATATTGGTGAAAATAGTGTACAAAATTATATCATATTAGAAGAAAATGCTTGCAAAAAAAGTGTACATCTGTCAAAACTGGCAACAAACGTTTGTTTATTAGGAGAAATTTGCACTAAAATGCTGAAGAATTTTCATGAGGATTTCTTTTAAAAAATCACAAGTTCCTGCAGAAATCTTGAGGAACAGACGGTGACAATTATACAAAGCTAGATGAACCAGTTGTCTGAAATGGTATAAAGTAACTATCTAAGCTTCTATGTTCTTTATCAACACGACAAAGTGTTGCACTATTTTGGCAATGTGCTACCTATCTCTTCAGTAACTAAATGTAACTAACCTGAATTTGGAATGGCTAATTTCCTCCTGGAATGTTTTATGTCAAGTTGCACATTTTAAAAAAAGTTCTGCGACACAGAGCCTGAACAAGGTCTTCCACTGTGGATATAAATTTGTAGAAACACTGCCCAACATATTCCGTTTGCTGCACAGAGCCTTTCTTAGCTATGAGTTTATAAATCCACCACATATTAAATAATAACCATCCATCCCCACATGGTATCAATATATCTCAGACAAGACTAGTCATGCTTCAGTCAAAAGGCAGGAAATTATCTTCATACAGAGCACAACAAACACCAAGAAAGTGAACCACAGGCTTCAGGTCATATCACACATGATACGCTTGTGTGATGATGGAATTGCATGTGAACCTCTTAGAAAAAAACATGTACCCATTTTAGAGATGGGGGTACATACCACCCAAGCCTGAAATGACAATTCACATGGTTTTATATAGCCTTCTCTATCATGCACAGACAGGCATCATACAACAAGCGATAAAACTCATACACTCTCCTAACAAACGGTGGGGACAAACAGGGGATGCTTTGTGCACCGACCACTTTTAAGAATGTCAAAGGCATTTGGCTGGCACGGCTACAGAGGAATTTGGAGACATTTTATTGTTCTACAATAATAATAATAATAATTTATTATTTATACCCCACCAATGTGGCTGGGTTTCCCCAGCCACTTTGGGCAGCTGCCAAGAAAATATTAAAAACACAATAAAACATCAAACATTAAAAACTTCCCTAAACAGGGCTCCCTTCAGGTGTCTTCTAAAAATCAGATATTTGTTTATTTCCTTGACATCTGATGGGAGGGTGATCCACAGGGCAGGCGCCACTACCAAGAAGGCCCTCTGCCTGGATCCCTGTAACCTCACTTCTTGCAGTGAGGGAACCACCAGAAGGCCCTCGGCGCTGGACCTCAGTGTCCGGCTGAATGATGGGGGTGGAGACGCTCCTTCAGGTATGCAGGGCCAAAGCCGTTTAGGGCTTTAAAGGTCAGCACCAACACTTTGAACTGTGCTTGGAAATGTAAAAAGCATAACAAAGCATCGAACATTAAAAGCTTCCCGATACAGGGCTTCCTTCAGATGTCTTCTAATAGTTCTTTATCTCCTTGACATCCAATGGAAGGGCGTTCCACAGGGGGGGAAGGACTATTGGGAAGAACACACCCCCACGTTCCCCCTAATTCATTGTCCAAATGAATTCATCCTAAATTAACCCTCAGTCCACTCATTTCCCCTGTGCAAATAAGTCACCCCATATCTCTTTCTCTCCCCCAGGATCATGCCATACACACACAGAGAGAGAGAGAGAGAGAGAGTTTCTCCTCAGTTCTTCACCCAAACATACATGCAGCTACTCCAGTGGTTGGTGACCCTCTGGTTAATATATATTTTATAATAAATATAATATAAGAACATCTGTGTCTGTAACATCAGTTCCACACCCCCCCCCAATAATTATCCCTGTTCATCAATCACCACATCATTCCCTCCCCATAAATTAAATTAAATTGAGGCTGCAATCCTTGCTTCCCCACCCACCCAGCACCAATAAAAAGTGTTTAATTTCTCTGAAAAATCAATCTGCACATCATTTAAAGAGGAAGGGGAAAGGCAGGATTGTAAAGATGACAGAGGAAGGAGTCTGCTAAAACATTGAAAACTGTTGCTCTGCGTCCAGCGTCAAGGGACACAAAGGGACTCTTGGCATAGAAAACTCCTCAAGCAAACATGCCAATAAACTCTTGCCTCCACTCACTCGCCCATTCCAAGTTTTTGCAGAATCTCCAGAATGAAACGGGGAAGCAAAGAAGCGACACTTTGGGATCTGTTATTGCAGGTGGGTGCTCAGGTCACACCTGTGGCTAGGAATGCTGCGGTAGGGCATGCTAAATTTTTCAAAATCAAAAAATGAGGGGTGCTAAAATGTTGTAAGAGACTTGGGAATTCAAAAATATTTCGGTTAAATTAATATAGCTTAGTTTTGTTTGAGAGGGAAAATGTGTGTAAAATTGCATAGAAATCATTTCAAATGGTTGCCAAGTACTTGCAATTATATTATAGATTAATATTATTTTTATTTATTAATGTTATTTAGAATTGGCCTGACCTTTTCAGAAGGCAAAATTAAAATTCTTTGGTTTTCCGAAATCAGTTTGTGTGCTTCTTCCTCATATGTAGGCTTACCAAGTTAAATACAAAAAATGATAGCAGATTTGAATCCCACACACCTGACATATTTTCAAGACCCCCCTTACTGAAGAAATTTGCAAAAATTAAGTTTCACTCCCTAAAATGGCACACCCTAATGTCATAATAGACTCTTGAGAGTCCCATGAACCGCAAGAAGATCAGACCTATCCATTCTGAAGGAAATCAGCCCTGAGTGCTCACTGGAAGGACAGATCCTGAAGCTGAGGCTCCAAGACTTTGGCCACCTCATGAGAAGAGAAGACTCTCTGGAAAAGATCCTGATGTTGGGAAAGATGGAGGGCACAAGGAGAAGGGGACGACAGAGGACGAGATGGTGGGACAGTGTTCTCGAAGCTACCAGCATGAGTTTGACCAAACTGCGGGAGGCAGTGGAAGACAGGAGGGCCTGGCGTGCTCTGGTCCAGGGGGTCATGAAGAGGCGGACATGACTAAACGACTAAACAACAACAATGTCATAATACCAGGGACAACTAACATGGTGTTCTCTAGGTGCTGCAAATACAACTTGCCCCCAACCATTGACGAGGACAACTGCCACCCCTTACGTATTGATTACGCATCCGGCCCCCGGGCCTTAGGTTGCCTCCCCCTGGGTTAGGAGAACAAATGGCACATGCTGTGCAGCATTCTTTTTTCTCTGAAGGACTGATGCGCCCAGTCTAATTCACGCATCAAATTTTCTTCAGTGTGTGTGCCATCCCACTGATGGCCACCTGACACCAATTTCTATTTATAATGACATTGTTTTCCTAGTGCCACCCTGGTATTTTACCAAATGGAGACAGTAGCCCTGTTTTATGAACAAAGAATATTTGCTTCTGGGGTCATCGAAGAGATCATAACTCCTCCTCCGGCCGCACTGGAATCCTGCCAATTCAGTGTTGTTATATAACAGAAGCAAGAAATGATTTTCAGTGGTGGCCACAATGCCTTCCGCTCAAACGTAATAAGAGGGAAAAATACTTCCTATTTATATAGCATTTAGTGTGCTTTAGAAAGATTACCTCAGGAATCCTCACTGCACTATTTATATATCTGTGCTGTAAATTGGGAGAGGGGCTGAAGAGGAAAATGGCAGCTTACTTGAGGCCACCTGGTGACTTTATAGCTGAGGTGAGGTTTCAGCTGCGGCCTTGACTCTTAGCCAGCATTCCCATGCTAGCTAGATGGAACCTCCAAATTCAGAAGCATTCTACCACCAAATAACAGCTACTCAGGACAAAACCATGTATTGCATTTACACCTTGCTTATAGGCATCCCCAAGGCCTCCTGGTGACTATAGTTGGAAACATTAATATTGGATTCAATGGACATTGGGCCCAAATGCAGCAAATCTCTTGTGTTCTTACCAACATTTGCTCAACATGCTTCTATCTTGGGCTATCTTGGGTCATATGAACAACCTCACAGCAGTACATCAGAGCAACAAGGCAAATGAACACTCATGGAAGACAAACTAATTTCCCTCAGTGTGTTCACAATAGTTATTTCTAATACTGTACAAAAAGAATTAAAATGATGTGAATTCCCCCGCCAACCTCTCTGTCTCCTCCTTCACCACACAAAGGCAACAAACAAAATCAGTAGGTAAAAGAAAACTAAAAGCAAAGAAAGAAACCCATACCAACTAAAACAAGACCCCTAACCTCAATAAAACAATCAACAAACAGGCTAAAATCTGACACACAACCACCACAATGGTGGCGCCAGAGTGTGCCAATACCCATATCCCTACCCCAACAAACCAATAATGTTGTTAACAACACTGACAACATTGCTTATAAACCTTATACCCAACACAAGTGTCACAAAGGCACTTAACACCATCTCACTGACCATTCCCCTATCGCAAATGACAGTCAGGATGTCCTGTCCTTAAACAAGGCCCTCCATGCCAGCTGAGACCCAGGACCAACGGGTTGAAAGCCAGATGATTCAAATAACCCCAAGCAAACACTTATATAAGAACATATAGCCTACTTTCTGTAATCTACCCCCCCCCAGTCTTTAACCCAAATCTAATTCTAATCCCCCTCTTCCCCCACCCATCACACTTTATGCCAACACAACAAAATAGGTTGGATAGACAATATAAGGCGAGAGACACAGGACAACCCTGACGGGTTGGTGGGGAATCATCCAGTGGCGTAGCGTGGGTTGTCAGCACCCGGGGCAAGGCAAGTAATTTGCGCCCCCTAACCCGTGGATTTGCGCCCCCTGACCCATGGATTTGCGCCCCCTAACCCTAACCCCCAGATGTTGCGCCTGGTGTGGCTGGCCCCCCTGCACCCCTCACGCTACGCCACTGGAATCATCCAATAAAGTAGACAAGCAGAATGGCTTGCTTAAAAGCAATTGCATTAAACGTGAGGGGGTTGGGAAACCCTATCAAAAGAAAATGCATCACCTCATATACAAACACCATGAAACCACACATTGCCTTCCTACAAGAAATATGCAATTCACCTAAAGGAAGCAAACTCCTGAGCGAACCCAGCTTCAGTCAACAATGGTTTGCACCTGACTCTGGAACGGCTCGCAGAATAGCTATAATACGCAGTAGAGACCTGAATTTCAAAGCCACAACAGTGCTAAAAGACAAGAGAGGCAGATTCTTTTTCGCTAAAGGGATACTAGACGGCAAAACCAAACTGACAGGGGAAGCTATGACCAGGAGAAGAACAAATATGGATAAGCAGTGGTTAACATACAGTGAAATTTTAGATTTTATAGGACAGGAACCAAGACTGAGAAATCTCGAGGAATTAAGAACCCGGTTACGGATTGGCTACAGGTACATCAGATTAATGAATTGTTTAAGATAGTTAGGAAAAACGGCTTTGCAGGACGAAAGTCTCAAAGACCTATTAGATACAAATATAAAAGTAGTATAAAAAATGTTCACACGGCTGTTGGAGTGGGAAACTAAAGAGGAATTTGTGAAATCAAACATGATCTTGGGCACAAGATGTGGGTCACAATATTGATTATGAATTATGGGAAAAGTTGTGGGAAAGAAATATGAATTTCACAGCATGCTATGCGATAAAAGAAAATATGATGAAAATGACCCACAGATGGTATTTAACACCCACCAGATTGGCGAAAATGTCTGAAAAAGAGAAAGGTGTATGTTGGAAGTGCGATGAAAATGGGGGATCCTTTTTCCACATGTGGTAGTCCTGTAAAGTAATTAAGGAATATTGGGAAATTATATATAATGAATTTTAAAAGATACTTTAAAAAACTTACCCCAAAACACCGCCACCGCAGCTAGAACCTTATTGGCACAAAGGTGGAGAGCAAGTATAGTACCCACTAAGGAAGAATGGCAGTGTAAAATGTTTGAATATGCTGAACTGGCTGGTCTGACAAACAGGATAAGAGAAAACAAATATATGTAAAGCAAGGAGGAATGGATAATGTTTGTTGAATATTTTAAGAACCAGTATAAACAAATACATAGCTTAGCAGGTCTCGAGTAAATTCAGCAGAAGAGTTGAAACAGAGTTTTTAATAGATAACAAATTGGATGATTAAAAAGATGTAGATTACACAGAGTAGTAGGAAAGCAAAGGAACCAGGACAAGAGTGGAAGGTCATATGGTATATGTATACATGCTGTATTTGGTACAAAGTTGTAAGTGGGACGGGGGGGTAGAGTATGCTTTCTGTTCCTGTTTTTGAAAATGCAAAGAAAAAAAGAAAACCTAAGGTAAAGGTAAAGGGAGCCCTGACCATTAGGTCCAGTCGTGACCGACTCTGGAGTTGCGGTGCTCATCTCGCTTTATTGGCCGAGGGAGCCGGCGTACAGCTTCCGGGTCATGCGGCCAGCATTACTAAGCTGCTTCTGGCGAACCAGAGCAGCGCACCGAAACGGCGTTTACCTTCCCGCCGGAGTGGTACCTATTTATCTACTTGCACTTTGACGTGCTTTCGAACTGCTAGGTTGGCAGGAGGTGGGACCGAGCAACGGGAGCTCACCCCGTCGCAGGGATTCAAACCGCCGACCTTCTGATCAGCAAGACCTAGGCTCTATGGTTTAACCCACAGCGCAACCCATGTCCCTACAAGATAAGCTAGGGTACATCAAAATGCCCTGGCTAACACACCACCAATTACATGCCTTCTTAAACAATCCAGTAGTAAAATCAGCAGCAACAAAACTTCCTCCTAACAACAAAGGCACATGGCAAGGGGATGGTATGCACAATATACAAAATACTGCTCCAAAATCCCACAAAACCCATCAACGTAATCAAAAAACAATGAGAGGATGACATAGGCTATGAAATTAACCCCACCCAATGGACTAGAATGTGGTCCAAACCCCACTTTAAATCCATCTCAGCTAAAAGAAAATAACTCACCCTGCAACTCACTTACAGATGGTACCTAACACCACAGAAACTAGCGCTGATATGCCCAGGAGCCTCACCAAGAGGCTGGAGAGGATGCATTTCCACAGGCACATACCTCCACATGTGGTGGGAATGTCCCAAAATCCAACTCCTCTGGACATCAGTCATACAAGAAAGAAGCAAAATAACTAAACAAGTCTTAGAAGTCACCCCAGAACAGTATCCCCCTGCTGGCCCTATTGAACATCTTCCAAGGGAATAATACCCACTCACATTATAAAGAGTTCATAACCAACCTACCGGTACTCTCAGCAACCAGAAGCATAATAGCCAGACAGTGGAGAGACCTGTCAGGAGTAAACATGGACCAATGATATCAAATAGTATGGTAAACAGTCTCGCTAGAAAAACTAACCAACAAACTGAAGCTGACATGGGGACAAATAGAAGAAGATGCCTTCTCCCCGGTATGGTTCCCCTTTATCACATACATAGCCCAACAAGACAACAAGAATCCGACAGCATACGAATCAATATGGCTAACCCAAAAACCCACCCTCTGACACACTCCGACACATAAACAAATCTCACTACAGCCAACCAAAGACAACCAACCACACCCTAGGCCACCCCAACCTCTCTCCCCCACCAAGGAAATATAACAAGTGAATAGAAAGAGAAACTCTCACAAGTGACGCTGACACAAAGCTCCACGCATACAACAATGCAGAAATATAGAAGCATTATGTAACTGACCTGTAGAAAACACAACTTGAAAAAAGAGACAATGCACATATTTCTGTAAACTAAGAAATCTTTAATGAAAAATATATTTTTTTAAAAAAAATGATGTGAATGTTCCCACAAACAACATCAATTTTTTTTTTTACTTGTATTAAGCTAAACCTTGGGAGATATGTGCGCATTTTCTTCTTCTGCAAAATATGCAGTAGTTATATTTATTGGGGGGGTAGCCACCTCCCAATGTCAGCTTTACCCCAATAGCTGCTTCTCCCATCTTCTTGACAATGCATACCCTCCTCTCATCCCTTTCTTAGTTCATTTACAGCCTGATTCAGCTCTTTGGTGCCAATGGTTTATATCTCATTCATCCCCAAAACAGCAACATTTTTATATAGCCAGTTGTCTTTGACTAGGACCTGTGGATAAACAAAGATTATGGGCAGTAACCTCAAAAGCTTTGTTTGCCTTCTATGGTCTCAGCACCTAGGTAAATCTAACTGGCTACATGATAACCTCAGTCATAGGAGCAAACTCATAGGGGCCCAAGTCCCTTTGCCCCCCCCCAAATATTTGAGGGGGCCGGGGAGCCCAAATATTGATGGGCATTGCCATTCAAATAGTGTGTGCGTGCCACATCACGTAATCAATTATGGGGGTGTGGCTTACCTGCCCCCTCAAAAAAATATTTTATTCAAGTTGGCACACCTGACCTCAGTATTTAAAGAGGGAAGGTGGCTGGGGGTTTCCAACGCACTGAAGCCATAGCTGATTGGGACAGCAAATAACAGGAAACAGATGCAAAACACCGTCATCAACAAACCATTTGAGTGGGGTTCAGGAAAAAGTTTGCCACAATCCAAATCTCTTTTTCACCAGGTGTATAGACCCCTATCCCCCCAAAAAATGTTGTGCAGTACTAGTTTTAAAGGACATGATTAAAGGACATAATGATATGTTCTGATGTCATTGATCACAATTTGTTGTTGTTGTTTAGTCATTTAGTCATGTCCAACTCTTCGTGACCCCCTGGACCAGAGCACACCTGTCTTCCACTGCCTCCCGCAGTTTGGTCAAACTCATGCTGGTAGCTTTGAGAACACTGTCCAACTATCTCATCCCCTTCTCCTTGTGCCCTCCATCTTTCCCAACACCAGGGTCTTTTCCAGGGGGTCTTCTCTTCTCATGAGGTGGCCAAAGTCTTGGAGCCTCAGCTTCACGATCTGTCCTTCCAGTGAGCGCTCAGGGCTGATTTCCTTCAGAATGGAGAGGTTTGATCTTCTTGCAGTCCATGGGACTCTCAAGAGTCTCCTCCAGCACCATAATTTCTTCCCATTCTATTGATCACAATAGTCTTTTCTATTGGGCTCTTTAAAAATGGTTGGTTGTGGGTTGGAAATAAGCACTGTGGAAAAGTTCTTTCCAAACCAGTTCAGAATGGCACAGAAGGAATTGTCCGTGGAACATTTGCGATCTATTGCTCCACCTAGCTGTCGCTTCTTCCATTTCATCACCTTAAAGTCTGCATTTTTTAAGCATGAGGTATCTGGCGGCATTTGCAGCTTCCTTTTTAAGCAGCATTCGCAGGAGTGCAAGGAAATCTTGCTGTGGCCAGAAAGGCTCTGGGTAGTTAAAGCTAAGAGCATAAAACTGTCCCGGGGGGGGGGGGGAGAGAGAAGAGGAACCTTTCCAAAACCCCATATTGAGGGAGAGGATTTGTCTATTTGATGAGGTTAGCTTCATAGCCGGACATAGTCTTTAGGCAAGATAAATTACTATGGAGTGGCTTGGGGGCCTTGCCTCATTTCCACCACACCGGCTTGTTAAACCTGCCAAGTCAAATGGGTAGAGGAAGTTGCAATTTACAGCCAAGGTCTCCCTAATTGGAGAGAGGAGGCTGGGGAACAGCTAAAGGATGTATCAGGTTTCCGGGGCCTGATCCAGAAGTAGCCCTAATAGACAAGGTGAAGCAAGACTGAAGGTTGCAGAGTTAGACAGGTCTCAGCCATGAGAGGCAGCCCAGCTGAAAATCCTCCAGCACTGTAATATATAGACATCATGGCACTGATAGTTTTATTCTCCATTAATGTGCCTTTTGAAGCTGTCCAACTTAACTATATATTGCGGCAACGATTTCCATATCTTAACCACGATCTGTTGTGAAGAAGCGCTTCATTTTGTCTCTCCTCAATGTCTCACTTTCAGCTTTATTGAATGACCTAGCTGCTAGAATGAAGCAAGAGGGAAGGTGATGGACTTTTTGGAGCTAACTGACCTGACTGGAAGAATCCGCAACCAGAAAGAAGAGGAGTTTCAAGAGGACTGGAGGAAATTCAAGGACTATTTGAATAAATATTGTAATATAAAAAATTAGAAATTACTTGAAAGAAACAAATAGGCCTAGGATTAAATTAAGTTATAATTAAATAAATGGGATTTAGAATGTTAAGAAAAGTGAATAAGATGGACTATAATTGGAAACTGTTTTAGTTTAATAATGATATTGGAAAGCTGTTACCTTTAATTACAAGGAAACTCAGAAGGGAAGGATTTGAGGAAGTCAACCAAGATGTTTAAAAGGTTGGATTTGTGAAGAATTAAGTTTGTTGTTACTGTTTATCTGTTTATTGTTCCCCCCTTTTTTCCTTTTTTCCTTTCTTCTTTTTTCTTTGCGTGGGCAGGCGGAGTCCCCAGATCCTGCACGGTCCCCCCGTCATGTGGAATAACGACTCAATACAACGTGCTATGGGATTAAATTGGCCACAACTTTATTAAATTTCAAATGTGGGTAGACCTTGGCTCAGGCATTGGGCGTTCTCCCTCCCTGGTCCCCAGCCGGGGACCTAGGGAGCATCAGTGTTATCCAGTGTGTGTGTGGGGGATGGGCCAGCTCTGGAGAACATATGTTCAAGCAGAGATGGCCGCCCCCGTAACGCCGCCGCCGCAGGGGAGAGCAATGACAACCTTTCGGTGTACGGCCAAAGCCTCCCTTCAGAAAACCCCTTTAACGGGGAACCCTGGTATCGCCGCCGCAAGAGGAAGATGGACAAAAGGATTCCGCCCAAGGCCTGATACCGCCAAAGTTGTGACGTTTTGCTACGGGAAAGGCGAAACCTGCCAATGCAGGGAAATTCCTTTCCGGCCCTTTAACAGCGACCTTAACGTAGCAGCGCCCGCATACCTGTGAAGAAAAGTTAACCTGCAAAACCTGTGAAGAAAAGTTAACCTGCAAAATAAGACATTAACTGAGGGTGGGTAGGGTGGGAGAAGCTCTGGAGCCAAGTGAGGATTCCTAGGTAAGATCCTCCCTCTATTGTGTGGGCAGGTAGTCCCTCCCCTACCTGGCCTGGTCTCCTTGGCAACGCTTCCCCCAGGTGGGATTGGACAACTGACTGAGGTAGGCAGAGACCTCCAGGTATCACACCTGAGGGAAGGCAAAGCCAAGCCTATGCTGTTGGGGCCGCTCCAGGTCTAGGGGCTGCACGCGCCCACGCAAAGGGCGCCCCCCGTTTTAAGCGGGGAGCGGTCATTTTTTCCTGTTTTTGTGTATCATTTTGCTTTGTGGTTTGTGTTATCACAGTGGAAAATCTAATAAAAAAATATTTTTTAAGAAAGAATTAAGCAAAAGGGAGAAAAACTTCTCTCTATTCACTTTTTCTTTCTCTCTCTCTTTGCCAATTAATTTTTATTAAGTTTTCTTTAAAAAATAATAATAAACAGATTAACAAATTTAGCAAATATCAGATTAACAATTCTAAAATTAAAATTAATTTCCAATTTGATATATCCTTAGAAGTTGACTTCCCACCCTTAGCTCCAGTGTGTTTTTATCTCTACCCTTTTTCTCTATACACAGTGATGTGAACAATCTTCCCTTTTTTATAAATTGAAAAGCCCGGGGCATTGTAACCTTTTCTCATAGAGAAGTTGTTCCAGCCCCCTTAATAATGTTGGTGGTCCTTTTCTGAACCTTTTACAGCTGTCCAAAATCCTTGCAGTGGGGCAGTGTAACTGCATTGGACGTCTGCCTACAGATAGCTCCATGTGTCAAGGCATGGCTCAAAGGCCCCTTCATGGGAGAAGAATTGTTTGCGGACTTCAAACTCAGGCTACCTAGGTAAAAGGTAAAGGTGAGGGAACCCTGGACGGTTAAGTCCAGTCGAATTCAAGGGGCACAAGGGAACTGGTGGAAGATGCAGCTGCTGCCCAGGCTTGGGGTGGACACCTCAGCAGGTCCTCAGTGGTGTTAGCCCCTAATATTGTCAGATTTTAAACGGTAAAAGGTAAAGGACCCCTGAACAGTAAAGTCCAGTCAAAGACGACTCTGGGGTTGCGGTGCTCATCTCACTTTCAAGCTGAGGGAGCCGGCATTTGTCCACAGACAGCTTTCCGGGTTGTGTGGCCAGCATAACTAAACTGCTTCTGGTGCAACAGGACACCGTGACGGAAACCGGAGCACACGGAAACGCTGTTTACCTTCCCGCTGGAGTGGTACCTAT
The DNA here is from genome assembly GCF_964188305.1 of Podarcis bocagei. Lineage (NCBI taxonomy): Eukaryota > Metazoa > Chordata > Lepidosauria > Squamata > Lacertidae > Podarcis > Podarcis bocagei. The sequence goes on along the minus strand of NC_138143.1, from coordinate 41,032,630 downwards.
TTATCTTCTTGCACTGGTGTGCTTTCGAACTGCTAGGTTGGCAGAAGCTGAGACAGAGCAACAGGAGCTCACCCTGTTGTGTGGATTCGAACTGCTGACCTTACGATCGGCAAGCCCAAGGGGCTCAGTGGTTTAGACCCTTATATTACCCATGCCAGGATGGTGCACAAGTGTTTCTCCGCAGACCTCCAACAGTGTGAGGGGCTCATTGGATGCATTTTGCTGGGGCTGGGAGGTTTTCATGAAATTTGCTTTGCCAAAATGAGCCCTCCAATCAGAGCCGGATTTATGTATAAGCTAAACAAGCTATAGGGCCCCCCAAAAAATTTAAAGGAAAAAAACCTGGATGTGCATTTCCAAAATATAAGATAAAAAACAAATAAAATAAAACCTACATACGGCAACAGTGTTTTGTGTTGTGTAGGCTCCTATTTGTTATGTACAAATGGCTTTAGATACCTATTAGGTCCATAAATTACCATGTAGCATATATCCAACACAAAAAAATAGCGACAATTTGTTGTTGACAAAGAACAGCTGGACATATAAAGGGTCCCATTACCTTCAGTTGCTTAGGGCATCATCAAACCTAAATCCCTGACTCCAATACTTCATTTCACATGAATGTTTTACCCGAGAAATAAGAAACAGAAATGGCATGTAAGCATAATGGAGTCTTGGGTACCGATTTCCTCTCTCCCTACGCAGGAGCAGCTCCCCTGCTCAGAGACCTGTGTCTGCAAAGTGTCTACAAACGGCAAGAGATACGACATAAGCAGTGTTAACAGGGCAACAAGTCCAACAAATCCATCAGGCCTGCCTTGCATGACAGTGGGTGAGATGCCAAAGAGTTTCGTGGATGCAGAAAGCATCAGGCGCAAGACAGCAAAAGGGTCTGCTAGGAGCCAGCTGGCCCTGGAGCCTGGGATCGCCACTATACAGAATCCCAAGAGACTTTTAAGCACTGCAGTACAGATTTCTGAGGGGAGAACGGAGCCAGCTGCAATCATAGTTCAAAGGATGGGAAACCAGTTTTTTTAAAAAAACCTGGCCTAAGTGAAGTCATGGGAGATTTGCCATAGATGTCAATTGGTTAAGATTTTCAGGCTAAGACAGGGTAACCTCCATGCAGCCAGTGTGAGCAGTCTACAGAAACAACTGTGCAAGTTCCGTGCAAAAGCACAATGGCTTTGCTCCCGGCACACACAAACGCCATTACATTCCAGACTAGCAGAATGGGACACAGCACAAGTATGCAGTTAAAAGAGTTTAAAATAGTAGGGCCTCATACAACCCTACCTGTACTCAAGTATTACATATCTCATCTCATTTAGAGACTACTCTTCATTAGAAAAAAAAGAAAACCAAAGTAACAAAACAACAACGTACAACAATATCCCAAAGACAAACAGGAAAGGACATTAAAATTCCTAAACTGGAATTCTTAATCATAATCAAAAGAACAGCAGCCACTATAACACACTCCAAAATCACCGTTCAACAATAATATAACACAGCCTGCTTCTTATACGGAAACATCGGGAGGTCCCCAAGTCTTGGGGGGGTAGGTCTTGTGCAACAACTAGCAACTCAATAGGGTGATGTGCATCTACACACTCAAAGTTTCATCCGGCTAATTCAATGGAACCTAGATGAGCATCATGAAACTGCATTCAGATGCACTCCCAACACCCACACCCATTGCACACAGCTTGCTTTTATGTGTAGATCACACTCATTGGACCAGGAGGTGAAGGTTTTAAAGACAGACCAAAATGCTGCAACGAATTCCCTAAGCTTAAAGTCACACCATGACATTTCTATTCTACCATTTCTGCCATGAGCTCAGAGTGGTGGTATAATGTTGGCCTCTGTTCTCTCTTGTTCCATCTTCACAACAAACCTGTGTGGCTGAGAAATGTCCTGAATGTACCGTCAGTCAATTTATTTGGGGTAAGAGAGGGAGGAGGGAAATTATCTCTCTCTAGATCATACTAATTCATCTTTATATTTAACCAGAACATACTTTTTTTGCTTCACTGAGCCACTGATGCTCAATTTCATTTTGAAAGAGACCCTGCCCAGTACATACTGTATTTACTGATTTCAAAAAAGTTATATATCACTTGATTGTAAAAAAACAAACCTCAAAGCGGTCACTTTTTTACACAACAAGTTAAGAACCTGATGTCCTGCGTATAGGCTTCATAGTGGAATATATAGAATCACGTTTTGTTTTTCTCCATTCCTGTTGCTTATATAGTTGTGTGTGTGTTTTAGGTGTTATTTGTTGTGCTGTTTAAAAAAACCAACATCTTTTTTAAAAGCACAGTTGAGAAGTTCCCTGGGAAAAGGGATTGATTGTTAAACCACTCGAGGGATTGTAGCTCTAGGATGGAATAGGGAGCGTCCTAACAGCTCACAGCACCCTTAACAAACTGCCCTGAGTGGTATGATGCTGCTTTAAATGTATAGTTCAGATAGCTTGAAGCATCTGCATATCCCATAAAGCCCTCTGCCAGCAAACAGGCACAGAGTCACCTCTTAAAGCCTATTTGCAAACCTACAACTGAGTTGAAGGAGTATTTCCTCACTGAATGTGATATGATTCCGTAAACATGAGAACAGCGGCTACCAAACATCCATTGTTTGTTTCCAGTGATCTGTGTAATTAGGAACCATGTACGGTCTAAAACAAATGACAGAAGCTAGATTATTACCTGTACTCATGGGGAAAAGGAGAGCCTTGAGACAGGTAAGAATTGGCTTCTAAGATGTGGATTGTTGAAACTTCTCCAAACCCATTGGGTTCATCTGGAGCAGTAGCTCAGTGTCACGTGGACCATAATACAGGCCACAAACATATCTTACACTTGGTTCCTATTATGAAATTCAGGGAATTAAAGGAGAGCAAAGAAAAAAGATAACGGAAATCAAACAGTGGGGGGAAAGAGGCTGAATCTCTCCCCCCCAACTTTCCTTCCTGTTAAGGAACACTATTACAGCCTGGTGAGTCCTTTCTCTGTCCAAGGTGCTGATTATTTGCAAAAATGAAAATTAATTGGAATTAAAATGGGAACTGGCTGGAATATGCAACGCCAGTTTGAAAGATAACAGACCATCAGGTGCCTCTGAAGGTATCACCACCCAATTGCTTTTAATGGATCTTTTAATATTATTATTATTTTAACGCTGAAGTTCTACAAGCTTCCAAACGTCGTGAGTTTTTTGGTATTTGCATATATAGATTACCATTGGAAATGCTTTAAAATCAGCACTAAAGGTTTCATGCTGGCCAGTGGTAAGGCACCAGTACTAATAATATATATTTTGGACGGAGCAGCTTATTGTTTTGCTCTTGCTCTTATTATGCTTTTTTTGTTTTTATCTTGTGTTTTTAGGCTGTGAGCTGCCCAGAGATCTACAGATGGCAGGAAGTACAAAATTATTATTATTAATATCATTATTTAGTGTTATTCTTTTTAACGATCACCCTTTGAATGAAAATACACATACATATACAGGCATACACACCTAAACATGTACCCATATGGCAACAGTTGCTTTGGTATGGCCATAGCTAGGATTAAGAGATGAAATATGAAAGGTTTTGTGTACAATGATGGCTCATATTTCCTACATACAGTCAAACCTCGGTTCTCAAATGGCTCCATTTCGGTTCCCAAACTCTGAAAACCTGGAAGTAAATGCTCCGGTTTTCAAACGTTTTTAGGAACCCAAATGTCCGATGCGGCTTCTATTTAAAGCAGGCATAGGCAAACTTGGCCCTCCAGATGTTTTGGGATTACAACTCCCATCATCCCTAGCTAACAGGACCAGTGGTCAGGGATGATGGGAGTTGTGGTCCCAAAACATCTGGAGGGCCGAGTTTGTCTATGCCTGGTTTAGAGTTTCCCTGTTGAATTGAGGCTTCCGCTTTTAGTTTTCGAACGTTTCGGAAGTCAAACAGTCTTCCAGAACAGATTACGTTCGAAAACCGAGGTTCCGCTGTATCTCTGTTGTGAAACATACTGCCAGGCAGGGCTGCCTCCAACTAAGGCATGGATATTATGGTAAGGGAAAATCCCGTTCCAAGCCTCAACCCTTGTCAGTCTTGGGAAATGACTTTGTGACAAAGCACGGACGATACCGTGACAACCTTTCTATTTCATCAGGTCAATTTCACATTGAAGCTCAGAGTCTTGTGCTGAGGGGATGCCTTCATCTTACCTGCCTGCTTTAGTGATGATCATTTCTGTGCCAATATCATGGAACCTTTTCCAGAGGTCAGCACACTGCAATTCCACCTGGATCTCCTCCATGGATGAGGTAGGAGATGGTTGAGAGACGGGGCCGCTGGATGTGAGGTCAGAGTGCGTGTCAAAAGAGCAGGATGTCCTCTCAGCCAATGCTTCCGTGTCTGAACCCGTACTCTGCTCTGAATCTAAACAAATGAGAGAGGACACCAGATCAAACTATCAGTTTCTAAAATTCCCCACAGAAGGAAGGCATAAAGAAAAGTCAGCATAATGATTTTTTAAATAAATAAAATAAAGAAAGACGAGTGAAACGGCATCTCTTTTATTATATGCATGCTATTGTTGTGATTTACAATCTGGTTTCTGGTTTTCTATTCCTAACATGACATCTGGAATTTTCGTTAAGTTTTAAAGCAGCTGTATGAAATTGCCCACAATATAAAATATAAATAGCAAGAAATGTATTCAGGATGCACAATAATGGAGCACTCCAACTGGAGATGGGAGGAAAAGAAAGAAAGAAAATTCACTCAACACCAGAGAAATAATGTTCTGGTTACTCATATGTCCTGCCACATATGTTGCTCTTGCAGTTAGGTATTTTTAGACAAGACGCTTGTTTTTCTTCTTTTTAGTATCTTAGAAATAATGGGTGTTGCTTTTGGTTTTGGGTTTTTTTTGGCAGAGCTTTCTTTGCAAATATATGTTATTTGTTCCTCTATTATAATTTCTGGAACAATGATTTTTTTTTCCTTGAGAAAATAACCACATTGCACTAAAGCTGCAGGAGGAAGGATGGCGAACATATGGGAAGAATTATTGGGAAAGTAATTGGTATTTCAAGGGACACCTAGATTTTTGCAGGGGTCTTGGGATATAAAAGTCTGGCTAACAAAGGAGGGGGAAACAGAACAATGGGGCTGAACGAAAGAAATGGCTTGTGCCAAACCATTTTCAAAAACTGCTCTGCAAACACCGAATGTTTGTGGAGGCCATGGCCATGTTGTGAATATTTCCATGGCCTTCTGAGGTTTGGTGAGCTGGAAGGCAGCACAGCGCCCTCTTGGTCGTGGCCCCCTGGTTGGTAAATCCCTTTTCCAGAGATGCCCAGCTGCTTCCCTCTATTAAGGCTTCCAAGTGAGCCATAAGAGATAGTTTTATTTTGCCAAGCATTTGGCGTAATGTGACTCTCTCTCTCTCCACAATGTTATTGGATTCCATTATAGTGCTATTGGCTACTTCTTGATGTGATCTTTTCCACATTTGTCTTGCAGTTTCCTTTTTTATTATTGTGAGTTGCCTTGTGAACCGAAAGGTGGAGTACATTGTTTTATACTTGTAAACTGTGCTGAAAGTATTATTGGATGGTATACAAGTATAATATATAAAATAGGATATGCTCTAAGCAATATCACTGGCCACTCCCTAGGATATTCATTTTGATAAAACGTTAAGCCTCCAGTCCTTTTACTTATAAATAAAAACAGGCAAGCAGTATTCAGTTTTCTTTCCTTTTATTGGTCACTATAACAAGAATACAAATATACAAGCAACCAAAATGCATGACTCTAATACAGAATATATTGGAGTCACAAGTGCAGGAAATGTAAGCAGTTCATACCAATTGAAAGATTCCCAGGGATGAGAGAATATTACTTGGCTTTTATATAGAGTGTTCAAAACACTTCACAAAGAATGCAAAAAATGAGAAGCTAGTTTTCAAAATAATAATAATAATATTATAATAATTTATTATTTGTACCCCGCCCATCTGGCTGGGTTTCCCCAGCCACTCTGGGCGGCTTCCACAAAGGCCAAAAATACACTAAGATGTCACACACTAAAAACTTCCCCAAAAGTGAAATTGACATGTTTAATCAGAGAAAAGTCATTTTCTTTAACATTTGTTAAAGACTGGAAAGCTCACATAGACTTTTTGCATGAAAAAGAAAAAGAAATGATGATATATGGATTTGAGGATTGAAGATAATGTTTGTTTATAGAAAGTGAATATTGTTTTTATATAGTGGACAAATGAAGAATAGGAAGTTCTTTATTTTCCCAATCTTATTTTTCTATGTTTCTCTTTTAACCTCTTTTCTACTCTTCATTCTTTCTTCCTCTTTCTCTATTTTTTCTCTCCCTCCCTCCCTTTTTGTGTATTTATTGTATCTAGATAAAAGGCTTGGTTTGGTTTTTTAAAAGGGGAAAGATATTAAGTGTCAGAGCTGCTTGAAGATCCTAGCTCACAGAGGATCACGCTAGCCAGCGATCATTAAGTAAAAGTCTTTATTGAATTGCAGTTTCCATTCTCACGCTGCTGCGCGCAACTCTACGTCTAGTAGCTAGATCGGCGAAGCTCCGTCTGAGTCTCCGCCCCTTGTGCACCAACTTAATATCCTAGCCCTGCCCCACCTTTTCCGCCTGACTGTCCTCCTCTGGGTCCCTCTACCCCCCGGGGTTTCTTCCTTCCTGGATTCTTCTGACGCTGACCCGGACCCTCCTGCCTCCTTGCGCCGGGCTTTAGGACCTGGTTCCCTTTCCGGGCTGCTTACTGCGCCGCCTTCCTCTGCATTTGAACTTGGCGCGCGCGCCCAACCTTCCACTTTCCTCTTAACCATTTCTTCACTCCCCGATGGAGGTGTGGCCACTCCTGACTCATGCCCTCCCTCCTGTGGTGAGCTGCCAGCGCTTGCCCCCTGGCTCCCTTCTTCTTCCCTGCTCCCTGGCGGTGACGCTGGTCCCGATTTCCAACTGCTCTCCCCTGAGTCCCCTCTGGCTCTATCTTCCTGGGGTGCCCCCCTAGACTCCCCCCTTGCCCTGGCCACTGGTGCTCCTTTCTGTGAATCCTCTGATTCACTGGAAAGACTAGGAGATCTCGGGTCGTCGTCATCACTCATCTTTTCTTCTGCCTCCTCCCCTTCGCTCTCTGTTTCCTCCCTTGGCCTTGCCTCTGCTCCTAAACCCCTGACATCCATCCCCCCCTCGAAGCCCCCCATTCCCCCCTCCCCTCCTTCCGGTGCTGGAGCTGGGTGCTGCTGTTGCAAAGGGACGAACGTCGGATATCGTTCGCTTCCCGTGGCAGGCCTCCATCCGAAGTCTCGCGGGTCTTCCTCCCTGCTCTCGTCGACGACGGTCACCTCCGCTTCCATCTCTGTGCCGCCGTGCTCGAAACCAGAGTCGTCCCCGAAAACGTCCATGTCCGTTTCTCCCTCACTTCCTCCTAGCGGCGTTGCTCGTCCTGGGCCTTCCAGCCACCTTCTGCGGAACTGCTCCTCTGGTCTATCGTCCCACCAATACGAGGGTTCTGATGCAGATCCCGAGGGTGACCCCTCCGGGGAACGGACGTCTTGTGTCGGGTCCTCTTCCGAGTCGAACCCCCGGAAAGTGCTGGCCGAAAGCGTGGGCGTGAAAAGCCAGTCGTCGAAAAAGTCTGCTGGCATAGGTCTATGTGGGAAGAGGGCATGAAACTCGTCTTTGAGTAGAGGTTCGTCCAAGGCGTAGCCCGGCACCCAGCTGTTCGCACTGGCCGGGGTGCCCTCCTTGGCGAGAAAGTATTCTACCCCCTCTTCCCCCCATCTGGAGTCCAAAATCTCCGTGACTTCGTTGATGCGCTCCTTCTGTGCCACTCCCGCGTGCCCTGTTCTGTCTCTGACCGGACTCGGCGCCGTTCCGGGTTCCTGGAACCTGTGCGGTGCCTTGTAGGGAGTGAGCACCGATCTGTGGAACACCGGATGCATTCTGGAACCCTCCGGAAGTGCCAGTCTGAAAGCTACCGGGTTGACCTGCTCTTCGACTTGGTAGGGCCCCAGTTGTTTATGCCCTAGTTTCTTCTTGGCCAACGACCTGGCCGGCACTGCGTGGGCTGCTAACCAGACCCAGTCTCCCACGTGGAGCTCTTCGCCAACCCTTCTGTGTCTGTCCGCTTGTACCTTGTATGCGTGTTTGGCCAGCTCCAGGTGGCGCCTCAGCTGATCGTGGACTTCCTGCAGCTCCGACGCGAACGCATCTGCCGTCTGCAGCTCCCCCTCCCCCATTCTTTCCAGTCCCGGGAAGGTTCTGGGGTGCCTCCCGTTGTTGGCGAAGAACGGCGTGACCCCCGTGGACACGTGCTTCGTGTTGTTGTAGGCGAACTCGGCAAGCGGCAGGTAATCCACCCACGTCGCAGGCTGTTGATTCGCATAGCATCTCAGGTACTGCTGCATGATGGCATTGACCCGCTCCGCTTGCCCGTTGGTCTGCGGGTGTCTCGCCGACGCCAGGTTGATCTTGACGTTTAGGAAGCCCATCAGCTTCTGCCAGAAATTCGAGATGAACTGCCGCCCGCGGTCGGACAGAATAGACCGTGGCAGACCGTGAACCTTGAACACGTGGTCTATGAACAGTTTGGCGGTTTGCTCCGCCGTGGCCACCTTAGCACACGGAACGAAATGGGCCATCTTGGAAAACAGGTCCACCACCACCAGCACTGCCGTCTTGCCCCTCGAGCTGGGCAGATCTGTGACAAAGTCCAGAGCCACCCTTTCCCAAGGTTCGACCGGAGTTTGCAGCGGTTCCAACAGTCCGGCCGGCGGTCTGTGCACTGGTTTGGCCCTCTGGCAGGTGTCACACCTCGCCACGTAGTCTGCGACCTCCCCTCTCATTCCAGGCCACCAGAAATCCCTGGCTACTAATTCCACCGTCTTCTCCTTGCCAAAGTGCCCGGCCGTGGGCGCGTCGTGCAGCTGCTGCAGCACCTTGGCGCGAAGGTCGTCTCCCGGCACGTAGATGGCCCCTTTACGGATGAGCAATCCATCTCGTAGCTGGAAACCGTCGGCCACAGCCTTGCCCCTTTGCACCTCTGCCATCTTTGCTTGCGCGAAGGAGTCATCCTGCAACGCTCGTCGCACCGCCTCCAGGTCCACGGTGGCCGCGGCGCACGCCCATACTGTAGGTGCGAAGATGTGCATGGCTGCTGCTGGCGTTGCGTCCTCCAGATACTGTGGCTTACGGGAGAGGGCGTCCGCCATGATGTTAGTGTCCCCCGGGACATACTCTATGCGGAAGTCGAAGTTCGCAAAAAACTCAGCCCAGCGTATCTGCCTCTGGTTTAGGAACTGTGCCGTGCGCCAGTGCTCCAGATTCTTGTGGTCCGTGCAAACCTGCACCGTGTGCTTGGCGCCGATCAGGAAGTGCCTCCACGCTTTGAACGCTGCATGAATGGCCAGCAACTCCCTGTCCCAGATGGTGTAGTTCTGCTCGGACTTGCTGAGCTTCCTGGAGTAAAACGCTCCTGGTCGCCACACCCCCTGCTGGTCCTTTTGCAGCAGGACCGCCCCCACGGCTCTGTCCGAGGCGTCTGTCTCCACCCTCATCGGCCTGCTGGGGTTGACGTGAAGCAGCTGCTCTTCCGACGCGAAGAGACGCTTGAGTGCCTGAAAGGACTGCTCCGCCTCCTCTGTCCAAACGAACTTCTTTTTCTTGGAGCTCAGCGTGTCTGTGATGGCCGCTGTCTGCATAGCGAAGCCCTTGATAAACTTGCGATAGAAGTTCGCAAAGCCGACAAACCTTTGGACCTCTTTCCGGTTGCGTGGGCTCTTCCAGTCCAATACCGCTCGAACCTTGGCGCTGTCCATGGCGAGCCCCTTGTCAGACAACTTGTAGCCCAGAAAATCCACCTCCGTCACGTCGAATTGGCACTTCTCCAGCTTGGCGTAGAGCCTATGTTGCTTTAGTCTGGTCAGCACTTCCTTGACGTGCCTGTCATGCTCCTGCTGCGATTCTGAAAAGATCAGGATGTCATCTAAGAAACAGACGCACGTCTTGTAGAGAAGTCCCGCCAACACGTGATGCATGAAAGCTTGAAAAACGTGGGAGCCATTTTGCAGTCCAAAAGGCATAACTCTGTATTCGTAGGTACCCAGTGGCGTGAACATGGCCGTCTTCCACTCATCTCCCTCCCGCATGCGAATGAGGTTGTACGCCCCTCGCAGGTCTAATTTGGTGAACACTTTTCCCTTCCGCACCTTCGCCAGGAGGTCGTCGATTCGGGGCATGGGGAAGTCCGACGGCTTGGTCACACTGTTTAAAATGCGATAGTCCACGACCAGTCTTTTTTGGGGCGTGTCTCGCTTTTTAACAAAGAATACAGGACTGCCCCCCGCTGCCTTGGACTCTCGGATGAAACCGCGCTCCAAATTATGATCAATGAACTCTTTGAGTTCCTGCAGCTCGTCCTCCGACATGGAATACAGTTTCCCTTTAGGCAGCGCCGCCCCCGGCAGCAGGTCAATTTTGCAGTCATATGGTCTGTGAGGGGGTAGCCTGTCCGCCTCCTTCTCGCAGAAAACTTCCAAAAATTCTGCGTACTTGTGGGGAATCGCTTGCAGCGTGCCTAGCAGCAGCTGTGACTCCTCTTCCTCTCCTTCCTGCCGGTGCACGATGCAGTGTTCAGCACAAAAGGAAGAGCCGAAGACCAGCTGCCTCTGGTACCAAGCCAGCGTTGGGCTGTGCTTGTCCAGCCAACTCATTCCCAATACAATGGGCGTATCCGATAGTTGAGTGACATTGAAGCTGATGATTTCTTTGTGATTCCCAAGTCGCATCGCCATTGGCGGCGTCTGCTTCACCACTTGCCCCCCTAGCAACTCCCTGCCATCCACCGTGACAACCTGCAGGGGCAGCGTGGCCGGCAGCAACTGTATAGCGTGCTTGTCGACAAAGTCCTGCCCTATAAAGTCCGCGTTGCTGCCCGAGTCCACTGTGATGGGCACGTCCATGGTGATTCCATTGGGCAGCTGGAGAGATGCGGTGAGCCTCACCACTGGTTTGGGCGGGAGGGGGTTCACGGGCTGTAAAATCTCTGGGGACTGCTGCACTAACACGTCTGGCTGGGCCCCAGGGCCTCTTCCTCCAGCCAGACTGCTTCGTTTCCCTGCTGTGTTCCTCCGTGCTGCGTTGCTGCAGTCACCATTGCCGAGGCTGCAGTGAGCTTGTGGAGCCTCTGGGGACACTCTTTCGCCATATGCCCTGCCTCCTCACAGACGTAACACTTCCTGTTCCCTCTAGGAGGCTTCGCTTTCACTGCTGCCGGTGCTAGGGCTCTGGTTGCTGACTGAGCCCTTGCACCTCCAACCTCCATAGGTTCGGCTCCTCCTCCTGGCGGAGGCGTGGATTGCGTCCGCGCTGCTTCTCTGGGAAGGAAGGAGGGGCCCCTGGCTGGTTCGCGCCCTCCACGCCCTTCGTCCCTGCTCCACGGGCGTTCTTCCAGCCTCACCCCCACTGCCAGTGCCCTCTGAACGACCTCCTGGGTGGTTCGGGGTCTCTCCCCCCTCGCGATCTCATCTTTAATCGAGCTGTGCAACCCCTCCCAAAAGAGGTCTCTTACAGGGGCCGAATCTCTGTCCCATTCCAGGGCACTGACCAAGGCGAAAAAGCGGGCATGGTACTGCCTGACGCTGGCCCTCCCTTGTCTTAGCCCATGCACCTCCTTCCGGGCAAGATCCACGTCAATGCTTGATAAAAAACACCCATCCATCGCTTTAATAAAGGCATCTGCATTCTGGAGCGCCGGATCCTTATCTCTCCATAAATTGCGTAGCCATGCTTTAGCATCCCCATGCAAATGAGACATGATGAATCCCACTCTCTCTTGCTCATCTCTAAAGTCTTTATGCAGCAGTTGCAGTGCGCACAGTACGTCTGCTCTAAAGTTGGGATACTGTTGCAGGTTCCCATCGAAGTGAGAGACCAGCCCGCCAGTTCGTCTCGCCAACCCAATTCCCTCCTGCCGGGGTGTCTGCTTTGTCAGCACGTCTAACCTGACCTGGAGATCCCTGCAGGCGGCAGCTGCCTCCTCCTCTCTCTTCCTGGATGCGAGAGCCTCGGCATTCAGTTGTGCCACTGCTTTTCTGAGTTCCTCTATCTGCTGCTCAGCCGTCATGTCGTCTGCCGTTCGTGAGCTCGCTAGTGGGCACCTGCTTCTCTCCCCTCCTCGAGGTTGTAGATGCCCACAATATGGCGAGACGGAGCTTACTGTCAGAGCTGCTTGAAGATCCTAGCTCACAGAGGATCACGCTAGCCAGCGATCATTAAGTAAAAGTCTTTATTGAATTGCAGTTTCCATTCTCACGCTGCTGCGCGCAACTCTACGTCTAGTAGCTAGATCGGCGAAGCTCCGTCTGAGTCTCCGCCCCTTGTGCACCAACTTAATATCCTAGCCCCGCCCCACCTTTTCCGCCTGACTGTCCTCCTCTGGGTCCCTCTACCCCCCGGGGTTTCTTCCTTCCTGGATTCTTCTGACGCTGACCCGGACCCTCCTGCCTCCTTGCGCCGGGCTTTAGGACCTGGTTCCCTTTCCGGGCTGCTTACTGCGCCGCCTTCCTCTGCATTTGAACTTGGCGCGCGCACCCAACCTTCCACTTTCCTCTTAACCGTTTCTTCGCTCCCCGATGGAGGTGTGGCCACTCCTGACTCATGCCCTCCCTCCTGTGGTGAGCTGCCAGCGCTTGCCCCCTGGCTCCCTTCTTCTTCCCTGCTCCCTGGCGGTGACGCTGGTCCCGATTTCCAACTGCTCTCCCCTGAGTCCCCTCTGGCTCTATCTTCCTGGGGTGCCCCCCTAGACTCCCCCCTTGCCCTGGCCACTGGTGCTCCTTTCTGTGAATCCTCTGATTCACTGGAAAGACTAGGAGATCTCGGGTCGTCGTCATCACTCATCTTTTCTTCTGCCTCCTCCCCTTCGCTCTCTGTTTCCTCCCTTGGCCTTGCCTCTGCTCCTAAACCCCTGACATTAAGTTTTGTATTTTTCTCTATAAACCTTAATTTAAAAAATTATTATTATTTAAAAAGGAAGATGTCCCAAGGATTAGAGTGGGCCTTACTTCCAAAGAATAGTACTTGTCTTTTATATAGAGCAGGGATGTCCAACCAGTAGATCGCAATCTACCGGTAGATCCTTATCATGTACAAAAAGTTATGGAGGGAAAGCTAAAAAAAACCTCGGTGCAATCCTCCCCCCAGAAAGCTCAACAATGCAATCCACCCACCCCCCGCACGCTCCTCCCCCCTCCAAAGACAATGGGTAGATCACTGCCAGTTTTTTTATACTGGGAGTAGATCACAGTCTCTTGGGAGTTGGTCATGCCTGACATAGAGCATTCAAAACACTTCACAAAGAATGCAAAAAGGTAGAAGCTAGTTCTCAAAAGTGACACCCGTTAATGTTTATTGTACCTCAGCACATTTCGGAACTAAAGTTTCTTCCTGAGGAGCAAGCCTAGACTTCTTTCTTTTTTAAAATATATTTTTATTAATTTTTACATAAAATTTCCCCCCAAAAAATACAACGTATTTTCTCATCTTATTCAGTGTTTTGGACTTCCATCAATCACATCTGAAGATTTTTCAACCTTTATCACTTAATCTGCATTTCATTAATTTCACTATTACTTTTAATAGTCCTTCACTAATAGTTCTCTTCGTACTTTTCTCTGCAATATTTCACATAGTCCTCCTTACAAAACTTCTTGCAATCCTACTAGCGTGATCTGTTGATTACAATTGCTTTTCAGATAGTTCACATATTTACTCCAGTCCTCTGAGAATCTCTGATCCTGCAGGTTTCAAATCCTTCCTGTCATCTTGTCTAATTCTGCACAGTCCATAAGCCTAGACTTTCTGAAGCAGATCCCACAAACTCTGCATGTTGCCCATCTGGCTCCAAAAGGAGCCTGCTTCAGAAGCTCAAAGTCTGCATTTGAAGAAAGAAACCTACAATAAACCTCCATCGCTGGCACTTTGGAGATCTGGTGGCTCTCTTTTTGCATTCTGTTGGGTTTCTGTGCCACCCACCCGACTTGTTTGGATTGTCAAAACACTTCAGATAGCTTATAAGGCAATAGCTTGGGCTGGTAGGTCAGGATTATTGTGAATGGAGAGTAAGACGGAGAGGTTATAGCCTGCCTAATGCCAGCCTTACAAGTTCATGGGAGAATGAATGGAGTTTCCGCTGGGGATTCCCTCATTTGTAGCTTAATCTCTTAGGCACTGTGCCAGCGCAGCTATAATGTGCTCAAGACTGCCATGATTCAGCCACATCTAATTTATCAAATAGTTTTCATTTGTAACAGCAGCTTTCCGTAGTAAACCTATGATCAGAGAAGACTGAACGAGAGACAGGCAGACATGGGTGTGACTGAAATATACTACACAGTTGTTTGCTTAAAAACTGCTATCAAAAGCTGTTTCTAAGTCATGGGGTTCGAGAAGGCAAAATGAATTTTTTTGTCATTTGACAGAAAATGTTCTGCTGATGAAACATCACCTAATTATTCTGGATTTTTAAGCAACCTCTCTGCCTAAGAAAGAATGGACTCCTATATTGTTTCTCATGAGAAAAGGAATTCAACAAATGATTTCTGTCAGTTGGGTCAAAGACATAGATTTCCCTCTATATAGGCTGTTCTAATGTGTACGTTATGCATTCTAACACTTTTAGGCTCCTATAGATGCATGAACCCGTGCAGTATTAGGGCAAAGCCCACGGCACTTCATGTGTTAAATTTACACTGAATTCCCAATGCAAACCTGCATCCAAAATAAGGGCACAATCCCTCCACACAGAATTAAATGCACACAGATGTCAATCCCCATAGGAAGTCAACTGAGCCTTTCCCACCCTCCCACTTTGCCAGCCCTCAGCTGGGCACATATGTTGAGCACACTGCAGTATGCCTCACAACAGGTGTCCAGTGGCACAGAGCATGTTTCTCCCTTGCCAAAAGTCCCTCTTGGGGGAAGGGTGGTTTCAAAGTCTTCAGTGGAACTGAAGGCATCTCTTCGGAGAGGCTTCGCAGCGTGCCATTTACAGCTGCCAAAAACCAGTTCAATCAATAAGTGAAAGCTCAAAAAAAGCAAAAAAAACCCTACAGATGAACTGAAAGTTGGCTCCTGCACTTTGGTATCTGTCCTATCAACCAAACCCTGGCTCTACCAATAGGCCAGCCTTCCACCAACCTGGTTTTTTCCAGATCTTTTGGACTACAGTTCCCATCAGCCTCAGCCAGCATAGTCATATTGGTTGGGGCTGGTGGAAGCTGTGGTTCAAAGCATTTGGAAGAGACTACGTTGTGGAAGGTTGATTGCTTCTCCTGCTTCCACCTCCATCATCTGCCAAAGACAAGGATGGAGATAAGATTAATTCTGTGGCCTGGCATTTGGCAACTTAATGTTTCCATAAAGGAAATGAGGGAACTTCCCTCAACTTGTCATTATTTTCCACTCTTATGATGGTTTGACAGATGCCAACAATTCCAGCAGCAATTATAAAGGTTCCATAATGGTAAGGAGGAAAGCCTACTGAAAGCATTACAACTGCACACAACTTTAATTTCCCATTATCCCTTCCTGTGCTCTCCTGCATCTCATCTTTGCCTAGATAGTCAGCCTTCGGGCAAGGGCTTTTTATTAATTGATTTTAGGATTTATCTTTTGCTTTTCAGCTCAAATGAGCATTCAAAGTGGATAATAATATGGCCAACAAGGAGAAAAACCAAACCCCATTAAAACACCCCAAAGCAAAAGGCAAATGGAATCAGCAGCATTATCTTAACTGCAGGAAGACTGGTGCAAAGCCAGCAGAACTCTCAAAATTATGAAGACTAAAAGCCTGGCTCAAAAGAAAAAATCTTAGTAAATGATTCAAGAATCTGAAGATCTAGAAGATCTTGAGTGGGAATGAATCCTATCAATGCAAGACCAAAACAGAAAATGGCTCTATGGTTGAGGGCGATCTGGCTTCTGCAAGAGGAGTCATCCAAGGGAGGGAGCGGCTGCACGTCTCTCCACCAGCTGCTAGCCAGCCAGTCTTTTCCACTCAGGTACTTAAAGCAAGTCCCTCAGTGATGCACCGGGATTGAGTAATACAGAAGAGCACAGGAGCCTCTCGTTCTCCAAGTCTGCCAGATGTCAAGGAGCTGTCAAGTGAGCCCAGGTCAAGCACAGGGCAGGGAAGCATGGGAGACATGGAACACAATTAGCTTTTCATTAACAGAAAATAACAACATAGTAGGTCCTCTTTTGATTCCTCCCAAGAGGACAAAGGCTGTGTTGAGGGCGCAAGCTCTGGGCCTGTATGGCCCATTGCTCAGCAACGTTCAGGACACTTCTTGAGTAGAGTGTCAGAGGGAAAGGAGAGCCAGCAGGACTGGGATAGTCCTGCTGCTGTTTAGCAGGGTCAACTTCTGACTTCTCTCTGTCTGAGTCTTCACTCATACTGTGACTCTCAGCCTCGAACCCTGTCCTGGAAGACCACCTCCTCTTGACCCTGCTTGACTGCTCAACCCCCCTGCTTCTAGCACCTCCCAGCTCGCCCCTTCCCCAGACTGCTCTTCTGTGTCCCACCACCATGATCCAGTCTCTAAGCCATCATCTTCTGTGCCCTCCCTGAGGGGATCTTGGGCAAGTGGCTCCCACCAGTCTTCCTCATCCAACCAGCCCCTGTATCAGAAATTTGTTGTTTAGTCGTCTTAGTGGTGTTCAACTCTCCATGACCCCATGAACCAGAGCATGCCTTGGAAACTCTCACTTTCTTCTCAAAGCTTCTCCATGGAGTTTTCTTGGCAAAATACTGGAGTGGTTTGCCAGTTCCTTCTCCAGATGGATCACGTTTAGTCTAGATGTCAGAAATGAAAGGGTGTTAAAAGGCTGCTTTTGCTATGAAGAACCTTCCTTGGGACCTTTTATCATATGTGGTGGACTTGTAAGGTAATAAAAGCTTTCTGGGAGATGATATATAATGAAATGAAAAAAATGCTTAAAATAACCTTTGTTAAGAAACCAGAAGCTATTCTATTAGGAATTACAGGTGCCAACATTCCAAAGAAACAGAAAAGACTTTTTATGTACAGAACAACAGCCGCCCAGATGTTACTTGCCCAGAGATAGAAAGAAGACAAAGTCCTTACCAGAGAGGAATGGCAAACCACACTGATGGACTATGCGGAGATGGCAAAACTGACTGGAAAACTCAGAAATCAAGAGGATAATAACTAAAAGAATGGGAAATTTTTTACAAGTTGTTTAGGAGACCACTGTAAGTAGATAGAAACATTAGCAGGATTTTTATCTCACTTGTAATGTAACAATTCCCATGGATGATATGATTTGGTATAAAAATTGGAGTATGGAAGAATATGCAGTAATAAATGTTTAAAAGGCGACTCCATGGAGGAGATGGGAGTAAGTCTGGAGATTCGAAAGAATCTCTTTATATGGATATGTTTTTCGTTTTTTATTTGTGTATAACTTTGTATGTGTAAAACCAAATAAAAATGATTTCGAAAAAAGAAAAAGAAAATCCTGCTGCCATTTTATGTGGTTTTGATTGTTGTCTTTTATGTATCATACTTTCATTGTGTGTTTCTTTTGTATTAATATTGAGGTTGTTCACCACTTTTGGGGAAACCTTCGGGCTAAAATGCAATATAAGTTGTACCATACCACAGCTGGACGTCACAGATCTGCACATGGGGGGAGATGAGCCTTCAGCCATTCTGGGCTCAGGCCAGTCAAGGCTTTGCAAGTAAAAACCAGCACCACAAAATAAACTGGTAGCCAGTGAAGCTCCTACAGTATAACTGTTAAGGTACTGCTTGGACCTGATTTTTTAAACTCTACATACTTTATTTTAACCTGTGTACATATAATACATAGCAAAATGAAAACGACCTTTAAAAAAGGAGCAAACCAGTTCCTGCACCCACCACTGAGTGGTGAGTTCCCGTCCCCCCCCCCAGTGGAAATAAAGACACATGACACAATTATTTAAGGTAAATGGGCTAAATATGGCCACAACTTTACTGGTTACAAGTGATGAGCAGTATTGGCTTAGGCATTGGTCCTAACAGACTATCCGGCTTCAGCCAGTCCGCTTGAAGTCCGGGAAGGGTTAACCACCAGTAGGGGGAGTCCTGCTGATGCACATCAACTAGGAACTCCCCCGGGGTCACCGCTTGGGGGCGTGCCTTAGGCCTCACCTCCATAGGCTTCAAACAGGGCCACGCCCCCCGGAATCCTTTATCGCAGTGTTCCCCAACCTTGGGTCTCCAGCTGTTTTTGGACTACAACTCCCATCATCCCTCGCTAGCAAGACCAGTGGTCAAGGATGATGGGAATTGTAGTCCAAAAACAGCTGGAGACCCAAGGTTGGGGAACACTGCTTTATCGGACTACCCTTCAATATGCGGGGCAGGTGATGGCGCTTCCTCCCCTCTTCCATCTACAGAACAATACCAATACCACTGCCTAACCGCCAATACTAAGAAAGTTGTGACAATTTGCTATGAGGTAGGTGAAAACCAAGTGGCTGGTGCCAATTTGCCAAGTGGAAAAATTCATACGGGAAATCCCTGGCCGCGCCTGAGTTTAAATCGGGCGGGCCACGCCCCCAAGCCAGCCGATTGGCTGGCCAGGGGGTGATGCAACCGGGGATTCCCCCAATCGCGTGGGGGTTGCGCTCCAGCCTCCATGCGGATGGTGGGGCTGTGACGCCCGCAATCCTGCCTCCTCTGCAGGGCGGAAGTGGCTTTGAAGCAAGACACTTCCTTCATCTTCACTGAATTTGTCCAGCTTTCCCTGCTGCCACAGCAGGATTGCAGCTACTAGTGTAATTTAAAGGGGGTGGGTTGCTCTGAAAGTGTTGCATCTGTAGCCTGAACCCACAACTCACATGCTGACAAGACAATTGTGACAAGGCTTGTTCACCTCAACTACCAGCGCCTTCCCACCACACACACATGCCAAAAGCACAAAGGGATGCTCTCCCCACTCAGAGCACAACTTGGTGTTTGTTGCTTTGCAAGTTCTATTTGCAAAGATATTAGCCCCTACAGTTGCATTTCACATCACGGGGACATCACCATCTTACAAATCTAGCTGTTTCTCTCATGTCACACACAACAATGTATTAACAATGCCCTCGCATGACCTTCTACAAAATACTGCAATGCCTTGAAAGAGTTTCAAATTGCAGTCACAACAAGCTCCCTTTCAACTCTTCGACACAATGTTGTGTTTGTAAAGATATGTATTAAAAAATTGCCACTAGGGGAGTATCAAGATTCTGGACAACTGTTCTGAGCAACTACTGTTGGGAAGTTTTCTAACACTGAATCTGCTTGCATTAACACTTCTGTAGCACTCTGGATTCCCACCCACACCCCAAGTTAAAAGTTCATCCTCAATATGATTCTTCAGAGCCATCTTTTCTACAAGCTTGCCAGGAGATCAACGCAGTCCAGGAAAAGGCTTGCTGCAAGAGGCACAGGCGTGAGCCAGCTGAAAGACACATCTGCTCTGTTCTCTTACAAAGCTTCCTTTCCCCAACCATGAAATCTCAATGGAACTGAACAGACCTCGCAGGACAGGCTTTGCAGCACGCTGTGAGCAATTTACAGCTGCCAAATCCGTATCAATCAAATCCCAGGGGAGATTCTTCCTTCTTCAAACCGAGCAAGTTAAAAGGGGGGTGGGGTGAAGGAAACTGCCATCAAACTCAAACACACACACACACCCCAAGTAAATTTCTACAGCTGGAACAACTTCATATGCTACCCTTAAAAATTCCAAGCTATCAAACACATAGTGGGCAAAATTTCAACACAAACGACTGGAAATCCCTTAAGGTATCTCTCAGTTTGCCATCGACTGCACTGTTTTGATTTGTATAGCTGCCATGACGGCAAGCTCTAGCACTGCAGAATGCCAGCGAGAGGTGGGTGTGGGAATTAAACTGGCCACAACTTTATCAGATACTTAATACAGCTATGAATGCAAAAACTGGGGCCAAGGTGGAACCAAGTTGTTTGTCTCTGCTTGGAGTTACCAAAGGAAACGACTCAGCTATCCAACAAGCAAAGGTCCATTGGGTGCCATGGCTCAAGCGTGAGCCATCTTACTATGATGGAGACTTATGCCTTATTAAAGGTAAAGGTAAAGGATCCCTGGATGGTTAAGTCCAGTCAAAGGCGGCTATGGGGTGCGGCACTCATCTCTGCTTTCAGGCAGAGGGAGCTGCTGTTTGTCCACAGACAGATTTCTGGATCATGTGGCCAGCATGACTAAACCACTTCTGGCACAACAGAACACTGTGACGGAAGCCAGAGCACATGGAAATGCCGTTTACCTTCCCACCACAGCGGTACCTCTTTATCTACTTGCACTGGCGTGCTTTCGAACTGCTAGGTTGGCAGGAGCTGGGACAGAGCAACAGGAGCTCACTCTGTTGGGATTTGAACCACTGACCTTCTGATCAGCAAGCCCAAGAGGCTCAGTGGTTTAGACCACAGCGCCACCCCTGTCCCTTTTACCCTTTCACCTTTCACCATGCCTTACTACAGCCTTCCCAACCTGGTACCCTCCAGCATGGATGTGCTGGCTGGGGCTGAGAGTTGCCATTCCAAACATCTGGAGGGCATAAGTATACAAGAAGAGTCTGCTAGAACAGGCCAGCAGCCCATCCAGTCCAGCCTTCTTCTCTTACAATGGCCAATGCCCATGGGATGCTTGCAAGCGGGACCTGAGTGCAACTGCACTTTTTCTACTTGTGATTCTCAACAACTGGTGGTCAGGAACATGCTACCTCCTAAGGTGGAGGCAGCACCTATCCATTGTGGGTAGAAGCCATTGGCAGCCTTGTTGTTGTTTAGTCGTTTAGTCATGTCCGACTCTTCGTGACCCCCTGGACCAGAGCACGCCAGGCACTTCTGTTTTCCACTGCATCCCGCAGTTTGGTCAAACTCATGCTGGTAGCTTCAAGAACACTGCCCAACCATCTCGTCTTCTGTCTTCCCCTTCTCCTTGTGCCCTCCATCTTTCCCAACATCAGGGTCTTTTCCAGGGAGTCTTCTCTTCTCACGAGGTGGCCAAAGTCTTGGAGCCTCAGCTTCAGGATCTGTCCTTCCAGTGAGCACTCAGGGCTGATTTCCTTCAGAAGGGATCGGTTTGATCTTCTTGCAGTCCATGGGACTCTCCAGAGTCTCCTCCAACACCAGAATTCAAAAGCATCCATTCTTCTGCGATCAGCCTTCTTTATGGTCCAGCTCTCACTTCCATACATCACTACTGGGAAAACCATGGCTTTAACTATACGGACCTTTGTTGGCAGCCTTCTCCGCCATGAATTTGTCTAATCCTCTTTCAAAGCCATCTGAGTTGGTGGCCACCACTGCCCCCTGGTGGAATCACACAATCCGTCAATGCCCAAAGTGGAGGCTATTTTTAAAAGCCTAGAACTTCATATCTGCGGTTTTCGAAGATGAAGACTATGGCTTATAGGTGATCTGTATGCATATACAGTAGCTGCTTGCTTTTCAGAAGGTTCCTCCACTCCTGAACATCAGGAACAATGGTGACTTGGGCAGTGAGAAGTATATTATTTATATTATTTCACACAAAGGCGTTGGGTGGCAATTTATTTAAGTTATTCTGAGTGGCAACTTGTTTAAAGTATAGCTATTGGGACCACTGCAAAACATGTTCAGTTTCTGTTAATTGGTTCTCGTGGGAAACTTGCAGATTCTAGCTTCACCAATTAACTCAAGCTGGTGTCAATTTACTCTTGGCAGAAAGCCCAGGTCTGCTTGACCTAGAAACTACTCACTCTGATTGGTTAACGAGCAGCACTCAACTCTGTTATCTAGGGATTGCTAGCACAGTTTGATGTGAGGTGTGTTAGGAGTTAGAAGTGCTGTGTATGGTTATGAGAGAGAGAAAGAGAGGGTTTATTTTGCTTTTATTTGTATGCAGAAACTCTGCTGGTTTTATTTTTCCTTTTAATAAATCCTGTAAATAGTTATTCTGAGTCTAGCTGACTAGTCATTACTGCCGCAACTAGCTTCTTCGCTGTGCAGGAAAACTCTGCTACGTTTGGGCTAAAGCCAATAGGGCTATGCCTGACACTTCAAAGTTCCATGAGGTTATGGGCATTGTGCTGCCAGCCTGAGTTGCGGTGGTGTCAGCATCAACGGCGTTGGTTCCAGTAGTTCCAGAAGTTGTTGTTCTCTGGCTGGTTCCTGACCGTGGTGAGCTGGTGACGCAGTGGACACAAGGACGACAGCTGCAGCGTGTGAGTGCTGGGTGCTGTGGTTCCTGTTTTCTCTCTCGGTGGTCGTGAGTAGCTGGTTCCGGGTTCCAGGGACATCGCTCTCAAGATGGCCTCACAACCAGTTCAGATGGCTTTTGAGCGTCTGAATGACTCCAATTACTTGCTGTGGTCGGAACGCATGCAGGCAGTGCTGCAGAGGGATCGTCTCTGGCAAGTGGTGAGTAAGTTTCCTACGAAGCCTGATGATGAAGACCTCGATAAAGACCAAAGAGCAAGGGCCACAATTGTCTTGGGGCTGGAAGATTCCCAGTTGCCGTATGTGAGGGGAATCAAGACAGCTAGAGGTGTGTGGCAAGCACTTAAAGAACTCCATGTGCGTGAGACAGCGGTTTCCAAGCTGTTCATTCGCAAGGCATTGTACAAGGCAATGTTACAGCCTGGGGTTACAATGCAAGAACACCTACACAGTTTACAGTTAAAGTTTACTGCGCTACAGGAAAGAGACTGTGCGTTAGACCAGCAGGAGAAGGTGGCTATTATTTTGAGTTCTCTCCCGGAAAGCTGGGATAATTTAGTTTTGTCTCTAGAAGGCATACAGGAGCGTGATTTATCAGTCAGTTACGTTACTGGGCGTTTGATTGAAGAATGGCAGAAGAGGCAAGAAAGGTCGGTGGCTGCAGAGGCTTCTACAGGTGGACGGTTTGGAAGGAGTTCTCATGCCGTGCCAGAGGTGAAGCAAAAGCAGCGTACTGGTGAGGAGTCAGCGTTTGCTGTTAGGCGTTGTTTCCGATGTGGGTCTTCAGCGCATCTAAAACGACAATGTCCGGAGTTGGTCAAGTCTCAGTTGCCGGTGCAGGAGCAGAGACGAGATCAGCAGCAGCAGCAGCGTAAAAGGAAATTCTTCAAACAAAAACAGTCGGCTCAGCTGGTGACCGGCGAGGTCAAGATTGCTGATGAGAAACAAGCGGTCTGGGTGGTCGATTCGGGAGCGTCTCGCCACATCGTAAATTCAGATGAATTGTTTGTTTCCAAGAACTCAGCACAGCGCAGCCAGGTGGCTCTAGCAGACGGAAGTACATCCGAAGTGATTTCGGGGGGTGCAGTTTTTGTTCCTTGTCTTCGTGAGTGCCTGCAAAATGTACTTTGTGTGCCGTCATTAAGGAGCAATCTGATGTCTGTAGATTGTTTGCTAAAAGCTGGGTTTAAAGTGCATTTTGAAGGAGACAGTTGCATTATTAAGAAGGCTGGTGAGATTTTAGGCACTGCTAAGTCAGAGGGAGGCTTGTTTTGGCTTAAAGCAGGATCTCAAGTTGCAGCAGTAGTCAGTAAATCTCAGCCTGCAGTGAATAACAAAGCTATACATGACAACTGTGTGCACTTATTGCATAGGAAAATGGGGCATGCTTGCTGGAAAAGTGTACTAAAAATGTCTGAATTGGCTGATGGGGGTAATTTAAAGAGTTGTAACAAGTACCTTGATTGTAATGTGTGTAAAAAGGTTAAAACCCACAGAGTCTCTTACCCCAGAAGTGACAGAGTTAGTGAGTCACCGCTACAGCTGGTTCACATGGACGTAATTGGTCCATTTGCTGTAAGCAGGGGTGGATCGCGTTTTTCACTAACCATTGTGGATGACGCCACACGTTATTCTTGGGTTTTTCCCATGAAGAATAAGGGTGACGTGTTCACTAAGTTTAAAGGCTGGGTGGCATCTGTGGAAAGATTTCTGTCTGTTAAACTCAAAAGGATACAGACGGACAGAGGTGGCGAATTTATGTCAAATGCCTTTAAAGATTGGTTACAAAAGCGTGGCATTGGGCATAGAAAAACGAACGTTTTTTCCCCAGAGGAGAATGGCGTTGCAGAGCGAAAAAACAGATCTTTACAAGATATGATGTTTGCCATGCTTGATGATGCTGATTTGCCCATGTCTTATTGGGGGGAGAGCATGCTCACCGCGTGTTATCTCCAAAATAGGCTCTTTCATCAAACAATAGGTACAACCCCGTACTTTAAATTGTTTCAGAAAAAACCTAAAATTGACCATTTGCATGTGTTTGGATCAAAGGCCTGGGTATTAATTCCGAAACAAATGAGAAAGAAGGGAGATCCTAAGACCAAACAGTTAGTGTTTGTGGGTTACCAGGAGCTGGGAAAAGGTTTTCGCTTTGCTGAAGGGACAAATGGCATTGTGATCTCCAGGAATGCCAGTTTTTGTGAACATAGTGGCTGGGAGAGACTACATGCCAATACTGAGGTTTGGTTTGAACCTTCCCAGGAGCTCCATGACTCTGAAGGTAGACATAGAGAATCAGAGTCTGAGGGGGAGGAAAGTTCAGATAAGAGCTCTCAAGAAAGTGGAGTTAGCCAGAGCCCAGTTGCTAAGCAACAAAAGAGAGGTCGTAGTTCTGAGGAGGAAAGTGGGTCAGAAGAAAAATTTTCTCCCAGAAGATCTAAAAGACAAAACAAAGGAGTGCCTCCGGTGCGTTTTTCTCCAGATACTGCAAATGTGTTTAGTGTAAGTGCAGAACCCAAGAGTTTTCAGAAGGTGTTAAAGTTACCAAAAGAGGAGGCAGAGCTCTGGAAACAGGCAATGGAGGAAGAGATGTCCTCTCTGAATGAGCACAAGGTCTTTACACCAGTAGCAGCGCCTGAGGGGGCAAAGATTGTAGGCTGCAGGTGGGTGTACAAAAGACTTAGGCCCGGTTAGGACATATCTAGGGTTGGAAGTGTGCTGGGCCCAAGATGGCAGCTGCCTAATTAGTCAGCAGAACAAAGTTAAACAACTACTGACTACATACAGGATGCAGGATTGCAAAGGGGCAGCGGTGCCTATGGATCCAGGTTTCATAAAAACACTTCATATAGATGAGAGTCCTGAATTTGAACATCCTGATGTATATCACTCTGTAATTGGAAGTTTATTGTATATAGCACAGTGGTCCAGACCTGATATTAGCTATGCAGTAGGCATATTAAGTAGATTGGTCTCAAAACCCACACTAAATGCCTGGAAAGGGGTAAAACAAGTTCTGAGGTATCTCAAACAGACAATTGGCTATATGTTACAATTAAATTCTTCAGAGGATGAAATGTTGAGTTGCTACTGTGATAGTGACTGGGGAAATTTGCCAGATAGAAAATCTGTCACAGGACTAGTCATAATGGTCGGTGGAGCTTTAATCAGCTGGCGGTCACGCAAGCAAGACGTTGTAAGTGTGTCATCAACGGAATCAGAGTACGCCGCATTGAGTGAATTGTGCAACGAGGTGATTTATTTCAAGCATTTGTTAGCAGATTTAAATGTAAATTGTGGAGAACCAGTACAAGTTTACATTGATAATCAAGCTTGTATAACCTTAAGTAAAACAGAGGGCTTCAAATCGCGTTCCAAACATATCTCTGTAAAATACCAAAATGTACGTTGCTGTGTACAAGACAATGTAATCACCTGTACTTATGTGTCAAGTGAAGAAAATGTAGCAGATGTGTTAACTAAACCATTGGCAAAGATAAAGAACAAGCGTATGTGCAAGGGTTTAGGTTTGCTGGAAAAATAATCTCCTACATAGGTGTATTTGGAGTTAATTGTTCAGCAGAATCTGTGAGGGGGTGTTCAGTTTCTGTTAATTGGTTCTCGTGGGAAACTTGCAGATTCTAGCTTCACCAATTAACTCAAGCTGGTGTCAATTTACTCTTGGCAGAAAGCCCAGGTCTGCTTGACCTAGAAACTACTCACTCTGATTGGTTAACGAGCAGCACTCAACTCTGTTATCTAGGGATTGCTAGCACAGTTTGATGTGAGGTGTGTTAGGAGTTAGAAGTGCTGTGTATGGTTATGAGAGAGAGAAAGAGAGGGTTTATTTTGCTTTTATTTGTATGCAGAAACTCTGCTGGTTTTATTTTTCCTTTTAATAAATCCTGTAAATAGTTATTCTGAGTCTAGCTGACTAGTCATTACTGCCGCAACTAGCTTCTTCGCTGTGCAGGAAAACTCTGCTACGTTTGGGCTAAAGCCAATAGGGCTATGCCTGACACTTCAAAGTTCCATGAAAACATTTCTCTCAATTAAAGGGCTTTTGACCTGGTGAAAAATCTGCGGCACAAGCCTATTTTTGCTTACATGAAAGTATATATGGCCTGCTAGACGGAGTGGGTCTTTTACCAAGGTAAGTTTATGCAAGGTGGCAGCCTTAAAGAAGCAAAAGCAGGCTTCTAGATGGCCCTTCATCTACAGAGATACCCCTGCAGCATGCAAAGGTGGAGAAAAATGAAACAAACAAATCCAATATAAGACCACGGGGGGGGGGGAGCACCACCCATGAAAACTACAGAGGCCATTACAAAGCACAAAAGCAGAACAGACTAGAGCATATTAGATTAGATATTAGATGAGATGAGATTAGATTAGAACACAGTCTGATCTATTTTGGATTTTAAAATGCCTGGGGAAATAAATGTGTGTTGTCCTGCTGCTTACATGATTGTTGTGTTGGCTCCAGGCCCACATGCCCCTAATGGAAAGGTCTCCTACAGAGGTAGTGCCGCTCCAGAGAAGACTCTGTCCCACATTGTCACCTAATGAAGTTTACCCAACTAGAAGCCTCCTCTGAAGAACTTAAGACACAGGCAAGCCAGACTAAGAAGAAGCACTCCTACCAGGGGTGCCAACTTGAATAAAATATTGGGGGGCCCAGGTAAGTGGCACCCTGCATAATCAATTGCAAGACATTCCACATGCACACCATTTGAATGGCAATGCCCATCAACTTTGAGTGGGGCAGCCCCCTAAAATATTTCATTGGGGGGGCTAAAGGAACCTTGGGCCCTAGGAGTTGGCTCCTGTGACTCCTACAGGTATTGGCGGTCCCCAAACTGTTCAAAGTGTCAGTGGAATCAATAAAATTGCGTTATAAGAATTCTAAGGTCTCAGATATAAAATACATGTTCATAAATTTACAAGGCAAACACATATACACTGTAAGTATAGAAACCACATGTCTGAAATAGTACAGGAGAAATATATTCCTCTTCAGTGAGAAAGGAAATGGGAAAGACTCCCCATTGTCTCTCTACTCACAAATCCTGTCTTAAGGGCATATTTGTGCATGAATAGGGTGAGTCCGTGACCCAAATTCAGGAATTAAAAGTATTAACCATCACAAAAGAATGGCCAGGCTGCCCAGGTAAAGGCAATCAGTGACCATCATTAGGTATCCTGGCAGACAGGATTTCTGCTGTAGACTGCCTCCTTCTGTGATGTATGTATGATGTTTTTTGGGGGGTTGCAAGGGGGGCAGCTTCAAAAGTCTATATAAGAGCTTGCACACCATTGTTCTGGGTTCTCTGCGTGTGGTGAGTGAGGACCCTGTTGCAACAGTTTAATAAAGATCAGGCTTACTAGCCGCTTTGCTTCTCAATATTCTCTGGTTGGCCTCTGTTATTTTCTCTTACCGATAGGGGATCCACTTAAGGACTCTATACAGGTTCTTGGGTACCCCATAAGGGAAAGGAGTAGTTTTTTCTTACAACAATTGCAAAACAAATAATGTTATTAATGGGGGAGGGAGCGGTGTTTCAATTTTCATTCTGTTTTCTATAGGCAGGAGATTTTTGACTTTGCACCCAGCTTTGGGTTTGGCTGCTTTGTCAGTTTGCTTTATCTTTCCAAGAGAAGTGGGTCCTGCTCTTGCCCGCGCTGCCCTCTCTTCCTCCTCCTCCTCCTCCTCCTCCTCCTCCTCCAGCAGGCGCAGATGGAAAGACCAGAGGAGACACAGCAGGGCACTTGGCTTCTCTGCATCTTGCAGTGTTTATAGGCTTGACGTGACTTTTCCAGCAAAAGTTGACGTGGGCACACACACCACATTCCCCCCCCCCCACACACATCCACTCGCCCACCTCCCTTTTCCCTTTCATCCAAACCGTACACCAGAAGTTTCTGCTTTCAATATCCTTGTGCATTTTTTTTTTTTTAATGGGCTCACGGGGGTGGGGGGTGGAAAAAATCAATACACAGGCAAGTAACGCCAACCCTATAGGAGATGCGGAGTTTCCCTATTAAATTACCAGCTTCAGACTGGCGATCAGAAGTGATTTCCTCTTTGAAGGAGTTCCTGCCACTTTCGAACACATTTCTTCCCACCAAGACTCTGAACCTCAAAGGGCTTCTCCCAAAGTATCCCCTATTCCTGCCACTTGGGAATGTGGAGTTCTTGGAGGATGTGACTCTTAGCAGCAAGCAGCAAGCTTCCTGCCTGTGCAACAGATCTCTGCCTCATGCTTCTCTCCCTCCCTTCCTCCCTCCTTCCCTCCCTCTCTTGCCCTGACAGGAAAAAGAGATGGTGGAAGTCCTACAGCAGTGCTCAAAAACACCTTCCTTTGCTCTTTTACCCAGAGAGCCATGTGGGGCATGTGCAGAGCAAGGTGACCACCCAAAGCCTTTGCAGTGGAGACCAAGATCCTTTATCTGATCAACAGCACCTGGCCAGAGTCAGTTTTTAGGCTTTGATGTTTACCCAAGTGGAACTGCAAGAGTTAAATAATCCCATGAGCACATTGTGAGGACTTGTTTTTATTATTTTACCAGGGAAGAAAGCATCTAGAGCTAGCAGGGCAGCAGTTGAAGAAGGAGCAAAAAAGGGTTTTCTTGTGTGTGTGTGTGTGTTTCTTTGTGGCTGATTAGCTGTTCTCCCTGTGCAAAGGTCAAAAGGGGCAGCCTGGAGAAGAGGAGGTTAAGGGGTGATATGATAGCCATGTTCAAATATATAAAAGGATGTCATATAGAGGCGGGAGAAAGGTTGTTTTCTGCTGCTCCAGAGAAGCGGACACGGAGCAATGGATCCAAACTACAAGAAAGAAGATTCCACCTAAACATTAGGAAGAACTTCCTGACAGTAAGAGCTGTTCGACAGTGGAATTTGCTGCCCAGGAGTGTGGTGGAGTCTCCTACTTTGGAGGTCTTTAAGCAGAGGCTTGACAACCATATGTCAGGAGTGCTCTGATGGTGTTTCCTGCTTGGCAGGGGGTTGGACTCAATGGCCCTTGTGGTCTCTTCCAACTCTAGGATTCTATGATTCTATGATTCTAGCAGGGACCACTTATTTTCTCCTGCCCAAGCCCCATTGGTAGGAACAGCAGCTGCATAAGGATACGGAAGCAGAGCCACACAATTTAGATGCCACTGCTGCCCCCCCCAAAAAAAAGAAAAGAAAAGAAAGCTGAACAGTGATTGTTAATAGGCTTGTGCAAAACTGAAAGAACAGCTATGGTGTCCCTAAATCTCAAAGGCCCTAATTCAAGGAGGAAAAGAATATCAGTGTCTGCTAGGCATGGTGGCTATATTGGCTGCATACCGTCTGCGAGATGGGAGTGGCAGCTGGGCCCAGTATTGAGGTCTGTTTGGGGGGGGGATACCCCATGGATCCAAAGAGCAGGTATGGACTTCAATAATATGGTGTCCTGAGCAAGGACAAAATTTCCCCCCCTACAAAAAAAAAAACCCTATTATTTTCACAATAATTCCTTGTGTTACAGTTGCTTTTTTATGAATCTTCTCAAAATAATTATTATTATTATTATTATTATTATTATTATTATTATTATTATTATTGGGCCCCTCCACTCAGCACTGTAGAGAGATCCATAGATCCAGACAGAACAAGCACACCTACTACACATTTAGCAGTGGGGGGGGTGGGTCCCCAAGACCTTCCTAAATCTTTGGAGGGGGGGCCCAAACATTTGTACCTTCCTCTCTAACTCTCAGGGTTAAAGGATTTCCACGGCGGTCTGAAACTAACGTCGCAAACATCTCATGAAAACGATGAAACAGCAGAGCAATTTGTGACAACGCCGATGTTAAACCCACTTATTTCTCTACCAATAAAATAAACGGTATCGAAATACCTGAGCAAATCAAAAGGCTTGACGTGGCACCGAAAAGACAACAGTCTCCTGGGACACATAGGGAAGTCCAGCGTGAACTATCCGTGGAGGACAGCCCATTTAGGGCAAGTGGGGCACTGTCCCAACAACCTCCAAACCCACCTGCCTCCTTTCTGACAACCAGTCCATCAAGCTGCCCTGGCAATCTGCCTCCTCCTCTTCAGTCTCAGTTTTGCCCTTGCAAAACTCAGCAGGGAGGAGGATGGGGGCAAAAACAGAATTAGCTGGATCCGCCAGTCCTTTGCATTGGCTCCTCCTACAGTTGAGCTCCTCGGCTTCCACCCAACCAGTTATTTATTTATGAGATATATTGCCTCCCCTTTGCCCAAAGGTTTGTTGTTGTTGTTTAGTCATTTAGTCATGTCTGACTCTTCGTGACCCCCTGGACCAGAGCACGCCAGGCACTCCTGTCTTCCACTGCCTCCCGCAGTTTGGTCAAACTCATGCTGGTAGCTTTGAGAACACTGTCCAACCATCTCGTCCTCTGTCATCCCCTTCTCCTTGTGCCCTCCATGTTTTTCTTTACAGCATTGGACTTTCCTTTCGTTTCCAGGCATATCCGCAACTGAGCGACCTTTCGACTTTGGCCCAACCACTTCATCAGCTCTGAATCTACTTGTACTTGTCCTCCGCTCTTCCTCAGTAGCATGTTGGACGCCTTCCAACCTGCGGGGCTCATCTTCCAGCGTCATAACTTTTATATGCCTGTTGTCTTTGTCCATGGATTTTTCTTGGCAGGGATACTGGAGTGGCTTGCCGTTCCTGCTCCAGGTGGATCACGTTTGGTCAAAACTCTCCACTATGACCTGTCCATCTTGGGTGCCCTGCACAGCATAGCTCATAGCTTCTCTGAGTTATTCAAGCCCCTTTGCCACGGCAAGGCAGTGATCCATGAAGGGGTCGCCCAAAGGTAGGGTTGCCATATTTCAAGAAGTGACCGTTCCTTTTTTCTTTTTGCTAGGGTTGTTGAGCTTCTTTTGCAACAAACAAACAAAGTTTTTGAGCTATTTATTAGGAAATTCACCATATCCACATGCCCGTGTTTCCCTGGACAGTTTTGCAGATTTTCGGAAATTACGCATGGACGCTATTTCTGAAGGACGGATCACATATATGTGCAAAAAATTCCAGACGTACGGCAGCCCTACCCAAAGGCCCCAGGGCAGTATAAATAGGACAATCAAACCACAATGAAATCACTAGACAGATTACCCCTGAGAGATAGCTCAGTTGGTAGAGCATGCGACTCTTAATCTCGGAGTGATGGGTACAAGTCCCACATTGGACAAAAGATTCCTGCTTTGCAGGTAGTTGGATTAGATTATCTTTGCGGTCCCTTCCAACTCAACAATTCTATGATTCTATGATCACCAGCATTGAAATATATATAGTAGCCATGTGCAATCTTAAAAGCATTTGTCAAGAGGCTTGCAGATCTTGGTTTGAAGAAGAAAAGGCCAAGATGAAGAGAGAGTTCATTTACTTCATGTATTAATGCAAGCTTCCCTAATTTGTGCTTCAAATATAAAATAGTTCATCACTTACACAAAGGAGTCGTTTTTCCTTGGAGGTACAGGCCAAATTAAGAAATTACCATATACATTTACCGGTAACACAGGGCGGTGACATTAAATTTCAGGTGCTTTCAGCCTGACTGGGCGAACAGGTGCAAAGTCTGTTGTCTGAAATCTGCCGGGCAGTATATTCTCATAACAATTCCAACTGCAGCCTCCAGAAACTGGTTTTGGCTCAGGTTTAAAAAAAGGAGCAGCAGCAGGGGTTAGCCATAACATGCAATAAAAAGTGGGTAAACATAGATGACACTTCAAAGTACTGAGCTGGGAGTCTGCTCAGCAGGAAGAGGAAAGGAAAAAGTCTATAAATATCAGTTGCACTGGACGCTCGAAAGAGGAAATTGTGATTCTGCTCCAGCCAATAGAAAATACGCACACCCTGGGGTGACTTGGATAAGTGAGAATCACATGCGGAATGGAGAAAAGGGAAACAGGAGAATTTTGAATCCTTGTCCTAAAAGTCCCAGGAGGTTTAATAAAGCCTAATCTGACTGCCTCATTTGAGGAGCACAAGATGAATTTCCTGTCCTAGAAGGGCAATACATATTTCCAATGGCCTGGCCTCTCAGTGGCTGGGAGAGAGCCTCCATTTTCCAGCTTGTTATATTTTAAAGGAAAAGGGACCCCTGACCATTAGGTCCAGTCGTGGCTGACTCTGGGGTTGCGGCGCTCATCTCACTTTATTGGCCGAGGGAGCCGGCGTACAGCTTCCGGGTCATGTGGCCAGCATGGCTAAGCCACTTCTGGCGAACCAGAGCATTGCACGGAAAGGCCGTTTACCTTCCCCCCGGAGTGGTACCTATTTATCTACTTGCACTTCGTGCTTTTGAACTGCTAGGTTGGCAGGAGCAGGGACCAAGCAATGGGAGCTCACCCCGTCGCGGGGATTTGAACTGCCGACCTTCTGATCAGCAAGCCGTAGGCTCTGTGGTTAAACCCACAGCACCACCCGCGTCCCCGTTATATTTTAGAGAGTAGAAACTCTGGATACATTGGGGGAAGCTGAATCAGGGCCAGCCCAAGACACTTGGGCACCTGAGGCGAAGCACAAAATAGCGCACACATCCTGCCAGGGAAGAAGGGGTGACTGAAGACCTACATTAGGAGCAAGGGAGAGGGATAAAGACAGGGACGGATATAGGTTTGATGAGGCCCTAAACTACTGAAGGTAATGGGGCCCTTTATATGTCCAGCTGACCTTGTCAACAACAAATTGTCACTGTTTTGTGTGTTGAATATATGCTATATGGTAATTTATGGACCTAATAGGTATCTAAAGCCATTTGCGCATCTTGGCATGCAACCAGTCCATGCAGAACGTAGGCACCCTATGCATCCCATTTGCGGACGGGATCTGTTCCAGAGCTCCGGTTGGATCCCGAGGTTTCTGCAACCGGAGGAACAGTTTCTGCGCATGCACACATGGTGGTAGACCACTTCTGCGCATGCGCACACGACGAAACCCAGAAAAATACTTCCAGGTTTGCAGCGTATGTATCCCGTAGGATACGTACATAAGTACATAAGTAGAGGTACCACTGTATATAAAAATGAGCATTACTTACATTATAGGAGCCTACACAACACAAAACACTGTTGCTGTATGTAAGTTTTATTTTATTTGTTTTTTATCTTATATTTTGGAAATGTACATCCAGGTTTTTTTCCTTTAAATTTTTTGGGGGGCCCCCAAGAGAGTGGGGCCCTAAGCTATAGCTTCTTTAGCTTATATGTAAATCCGGCACTGGATAAAGATCTACATAGGGAACAAGGGAGGGAATCAAAGGTCATCACAGGGGAGAAGGAGGGGCCCACTCTGAATCAAGTACATGCTGAGACCCCTCAATTTTGGGGGCAACATGGCACCTCTGCTTCACGGTGGTGGCACTGGGGGGTCATAGACAGGGATGTGTTGAGATATAAGAAAGGGGAGATAAGGGAGAACTAGCAAAATAATAACAGGGCAATCAGAGAGGAAGGCATGGGCAAACTCAACCGGCTTGGTACATAGCTGACCCCTTGGCGTGGGGTTTAAATATGCATTTTTTTCTTAAAACGCTTCAGGTACGTTAGCTAAATGGAGGTTAATTCTACTAAAAACATTTTAAGGCCACGGTGTAATTTTAACTGCTTATAGTGGTACACCCAGTATAAATTTAACCTTGAAAACAAACATTTTAATATGGGAATCTGTGACTCATGATGGCTTTTGCATACACGTGAGCTCATGCCAGGAGCACGCAAGGAGCACAGGAAACACTCCCCTAGGTCGCATGCTGTTGCTTCGCCAACAAATTATCGTTGGGATTCTCAGAGTCCCATGAGCTTTGCTGCAGCCCAAAAGCAGGAATGTTGGTGCCTGGGCATAAAATCCAAATGGCAAGAAATCCCTGCATTGATAAATATATACAGCATATATAATAAATTGATACTGTATCACTCCTTAAAGGTAAAGGGACCCCTGATCATTAGGTCCAGTCGTGGATGACTCTGGGGGTGCAGCGCTCATCTAGCTTTCTTGGCCGAGGGAGACAGTGTACAGCTTCCGGGTCACGTGGCCAGCATGACTAAGCCGCTTCTGGTGAGCCAGAGCAGCGCACGGAAATGCCGTTTACCTTCCCGCTGGAGTGGTACCTATTTATCTACTTGCACTTTGATGTGCTTTTGAACTGCTAGGTTGGCAGGAGCAGGGACCGAGCAATGGGAGCTCACCCCGTCGTGGGGATTGGAACCACAAACCTTCCGATCGGCAAGCCCTAGGCACTGTGATTTAGACCGCTGCACCACCGCCTGGGCCAAGCCACTTTCTCCTGCCTAAGGAAAGAGCCAACTCATAAAGCTACACGAGGCAAGACTGTGCGCCAAAAATACCTGCAGGAGCCAAGACAATGCTAGAAGCAGCTTTGAGCTCTGGCAGGAAAGGTCCTTAACAAGGTGAATTCTCTAGCTATGCAAACTCTTTCTGGGCCTACAGGTCTCTTTACATTGCATGCTTCTGCTGTTGTGTCAATGGGAAGTATTGGATAGAATTCGCTATATCCCTCAGCCTGTCAGGAGGATAAATCTCTGATCAATCATGCCAGCTATTACTTTTCTATAAAACTGGTTGAATTTATTATTATTATTATTATTATTATTATTATTATTATTATTATTATTATTATTATTTTGGAACTAATGGAACTGCCCCATTATTGCAATTTTTTTTTTACCCATCCTTCAATTAACTGTTGCCCAGAAGAAGAAAAATACTTTAAAAGTGCTAGAACAGCTTATTGCTTTCATAATAGCTGGCAGAATTTACGTTCCTCTTTTAGTCATTCTGATTTTGCCTGCTGTTGAACTGCACAGTTAAATAGTAGATTTGGGAATTCAAAGTCATTCCCTGCTTGCTTCGGTTTTCTAGCACATTTGGTTGAACGTTTTGTCATCTGTCCCTTGGGCAAAAGGATTCCCAAATCCTTTGCCACTTTAGGGCTCGTCTACACTTCCGCTTGCGCCGCGCTTAGAAAGCATGGGTCTGAGAAGTTTTCCCCTTGCCCTGCTCCTTTCCAAGGGAAACCCCACTCTAGCCATAGATCAGAAGAAATGGCAACTGGGGGAATCCCAAATCACTGTTTTCTCTGGCTGAGCACTAAAGAGCAGTTTCCCCAGGCAGGGGAAGCAGTGAGACAAAAGAAAGTGTGGATAAGGCCTTGGTTAAAATGCTGACCCCAAGGAATCCAGGAACTTGCCCTCTCTGCGGGAACCACTACCGAGAAGGCCCTCTACCTGGTTCCCTGTAGCCTCACTTCTCGCAGGGAGGGAACCACCGCAAGGCCCTAAGTGCTTGATCTCAGTGTCCGGGCAGAACAATGGGGGTGGAGACGCTCCTTCAGGTATACTGGGCTGAGGCCGTTTAGGGCTTTAAAGGTCAGCGCCAACACTTTGAACTGTGCTCGGAAATGAGCAAAGATCAGAAAGAGAAACAATTCCAGTTCAGAAAGACATTTATTCATTGATTCATTCATTTACTTATGTGCTTAAAATGTTTTTATGTCACCTCTCACCGAATGGAGCAATGGCAGAGGTCCCAAGGCAGAGTACAATTAATACAGTTGTAACAGGTTTTTTATTTCAAAGAAGCCGGTAAAAAATAATCCACAAATACCAAAATTCAATGCATCTCTACAACAACAAAAAATCAGAACACAGCTCAGTAACAAGCAGAGAAGCAGACATCATCCTCACATCAGCCCAAACCTCCAGTCGAGTTTCCCAAGCTGTTTCATGTAGAAGGGAGACAGAAAGGAACCTGGAGAGCAATAGCACCACATTCTGAGACTTCAAATCCTCAAAAACTGGAACCAGGCCTCATCCAGGCAACTGCTCTGGAGAGATACTAGGCTTGGTGATAAAGAAAGCCACTGAGAAGTCCAGGGGAATTAGCAGGGTGGCATTCTCCCAAATCCATTCCACTGGGCTAGTCATTCATCAGGGTGGCCAAGGCTGCTTCCATCCCAAAACCAGGCATGAAGCTGAACTGGAATGGATCAAAACCACTTGCAACATCACAGACTACCTGGAGCTGAGAAGAACCACACACTCCAATAGCTTGCCCCCAAATGCTGGGGTAGTTATCAGAAACCAGGAGATAGGAATTAAGTTTCTTCAAGCTATCGGGGTTCATACCTTCACTCCCAGAGGCATTAGCCACCTTCAAGGTCCACATGTCCAGTCCTACCTGATTTTACAAACTGTAATGGACAAGGTTCCACCCCCTTAGTTCCAGCCTATTTCTAGCACTGATGTGAATAGCCCTGGTTTATTTTTGGATAATTTCCTTTGCACATACTCTCCTTTAGAAATGAAATGGTCGTTTCCCACTTGCATTGCAAAATGTATCCTGGACTCTTCTTCTTATTCAGTACAATCTGATATATTTGGTGTTGAGATTGGGATATGGAGCGATCCTACCAGGATCAAGGACCAGCAAGCTCAAGCTCACCTCGGGCTTGCTCCTAAGTAAGTTACTACAATTTCCCCTAGGACTAAGTCTTACTGAAGTCAATGGGACATACTTCTGAGTAGACATTTATAGGATTGCCCGATCAGTCTTATCAAATCCCACTGAGTGTTAGGATAATGTGAAGCTTCTCGCTTACAGTCCAGCTGCTCATGTGTCCGGGCATCAGATCAGAGAATCCAGAGTAGGAAAGAAATGTTTCCCAAATTACAGAAAGACCTCACTGGAAATATTTTTAGCAAAAATTCACAGCAAGACGCATCTTCCTCAACATTTCCAGCTCATAATTTTGTGAAAAATCTAACCATTTTAAGACCAAAATCTTACATAGAGATGTTTTAACCTTCCTGGGTACTATGCAAGCACTATATTTCCTGAAGACTCATATTAACCATGCACATTTTACAGTGTTATTCTGGTTGTTGTTTTTCTTTTAATGCAAGCCAATCATGCAATTGGGGTAAATCTGGGTTGGCGATGCTGTTTATGTTTGTACTGTCCTCTTATGCTGCTCTGATCCATTTCAACAATACGAATGAGTACGATCAGCCAGGAAGTTCTCCTGTGCAAACAAACAAAATCCATCAAAAATGAACAATAGTCGGGCAAGATCTTCTTGGTGGATTGGGCCCCTTGTCTCTTGTTTATTTCATAGAGGAGGGGAGGGGTGAGCTTCCAAATGTGCAGTGGAGTCAAAAGCAGCAAGAGGAGTGCAAAGAAGCAAACATGGATCTTCTGGTTGTAAAAAGATTAATATGTTTTCCATACGCTTCACTCCCTAGCCGTATTTTCCACATGTGTTAGAGATCAGTGCCAGCATCTCTCTCTGTGCTGCTGAAATGGCACGCCACATAAAATAGCTACAACTGCTAGGACAGAAAAGAACCCTAGGAGCCAAAATTGATGGCTTGCTGCCATTCAAATCTCGTCGTCATTTAACCTTTCCCTGTTCCTAACCTGGAGACAGATGCAGAACACATCATAACTTCCTCTCAGTTCTCCGTTGTTCGTGCATTAAATGGTGGTGCAGGTGGGGGCAGGTAGCAAGGGGAGAGGCCAAAAGGAAATTTCCTGGGTTCTTCAGAAGACGACAAGCTTAGAGAGCCAGTGTGGTGTAGTGGTTAAGAGCGGTAGTCTCGTAATCTGGGGAACTGGGTTCGCGTCTCCGCTCCTCCACATGCAGCTGCTGGGTGACCTTGGGCCAGTCACACTTCTCTGAAGTCTCTCGGCCCCACTCACCTCACAGAGTGTTTGTTGTGGGGGAGGAAGGGAAAGGAGAATGCTAGCCGCTTTGAGACTCCTTCGGGTGGTGATAAAGCGGGATATCAAATCCAAACTCTTCTTGTTGTTGTTGTTGTTGCATTTCCTCCTGTCAATGGGATCTAGCACAGTCTGAAGAAGTTTTATGCCAATGCAGACCTTTGTGGATTCAGTGACACCACACGTTCCAAACACTGTTAAAATGCACAGCTTTTCATAGAGCTGTAGGAATGGGAAGTGATTCTGAGAGTCGTCTAGTACAACCTCCTGCAACGAAATGTTACTGCAGACTTTTTGTCCGAGAATAACTTAGTGTGGCGGCTACTGTAGTATTATAAAAGCAGCAGAGACAGGAAGCATCAAAGTAGGCAAGATTAAAGGTAAAGGGACCCCTGACCATTAGGCCAAGTCGTGACCGACTCTGGGGTTGCGGCACTCATCTCGCTTTATTGGCCGAGGGAGCTGGCATACAGCTCATGTGGTCATGTGGCCAGCAGGACTAAGCCGCTTCTGGAGAACCAGAGCAGCGCACGGAAACACCGTTTACCTTCCCGCCGGAGCGGTACCTATTCATCTATTTGCACTTTGACATGCTTTCGAACTGCTAGGTTGGCAGGAGCAGGGACCGAGCAATGGGAGCTCACCCCGTCGTGGGGATTCGAACTGCCGACCTTCTGATCGGCAAGTCCTAGGCTCTGTGGTTTAACCCACAGCGCCACCCACGTCCCTTAGGCAAGATTATGTGCCTCCTATTGGTTGGGTGGGTTGAGTTAACTGTAGTCTTATGAGGCAGGTTGGACTGGGCTGCAGAAAGATGGATTTAACTCTTTCCTGATCTAAGTGGATCCCATGGCTGCTATTTGCCCAGTGGGGAAAAACTTAAAGGTGTCAGAAGGGTCAAGGGTTTGCTCTAACATAACTATTTTAAAAACTGCTTTCTCACAAAGAAACATATTTTTACAACCCTGTGTTTTCTAACTATTAGTTCGTGCCCTTCCAGACTCCTCCTCCATGGCCTATCTGAATGTGAAACACTTTCACAAGCAATTAGAAAAGGCACACACATGATTTACTTTTCATTTGTACTGCCATCAGCCACACTGGCACAACCATTTTTTGAACGATCTTGCGAAGTTATCCGGCAAAGGAGAACTTGTTACTGGTGGCAGCAAAAAGACCAAAATCAGCAGGTGGGAAGTTCTGCTTTGCAAATCGTATGGAAATAACAAGGTTTTTGCACAGAGCCCACTCATTTGAATGAGTTGAGCAAAGGAGAAATTCTCACTGGGATCTTTGTGCCTATAACCTTGTTACAGTTTTATTAAAAGGCTGGCCATTCAAAGAATTCACACACACACACAGCCCAAAACTGAAGCACATTCCTAAATATATTTGGAAGGCTGACTGTATCAGATTAGATATTCTTATGACTGTGAAGTGTGACACACACACAAAAAAAAACAGTGTTAGGCAGAGCTGTAGCTGGGGGGTGGTGGGGTGGGCTGGCTGGTCAGGATTTTTGCCCAGGATTTGTATGTGTCAGACCCTCAAAGTGTCCCTATTTTCCAGAGACGTCCCTTATTTAGAGAATTGATACAACACATTGTATACATAACTTTAAATTCATGACTAATCACTAAATGAGAGAAACATTAGCGACTATAGCTTAAAACGCTGAGTGCTGAGTTTGTAACTAAAATGGGTTATTCAAGCCTTTATTGGGAAACCTGTGCAATCTGTTACCTTCTAACTTTGGTTTATTATTATTTTATTATGTTTCATTACAGAATTGTACATGGAGATGAGTTAGGAACCCAGGCTTCCTACCACCCACTCAGAATTGTGTAAGCATTATAAAGACCAGTCCTGTTGAACCCAGTGTAGAAGAAAAGAAATGCAAAGAGTGAAACAACAGAGGTACAACTGGGAGGAATGAAGCATTAGCCAAGCTGTTTGATGCCAAACAGAAAAGAATTCTTTTGCGTATCCTGGAAAGACCAGCACACAGAAAATCCCTACCCCAAAACCTTTCGATTGCTATTTCTACTTATAGAATGAACTAAAAGTGCTTTAAGAATTTAGACCCATGTGTTATTTTAATGACTTATTTTAATAGTTTTCCAGATCTGTCAGACACATAGGCATGGACTATTTCATTTCTTACTTTAATAGCACTTGCGAGTAAAACTCTAGTTATTGCGCCTGTTTAAAATATTGCGAAGCTTCGCTGTAATAAAACTGGTGCTGGAGAGCTCAGTGCGCCACATGCACCTGAACTGCCAAGCTAAAGACACATAGAGAATGAGAAATGAGTTGTGCAGTGCTGCCAGGGCACAGTGGAGTCAGTCTTGCAAATAGATGGGATCAGGTCCAATGGGGTGCTGGGTGTCAGTGTGAGGCAAAAGAGGAGAGAAGTGTGGTCAAGTGCAGGCACAGATCAAGTCTGAGAGATGGCAGTCAAGGGACAAGAGACAGGCAACATAAACTAAGGGAGGCAGGAATCCAATTCTGAAAGATAGCAGCTGACAGGTCAGAAGAACAAGTAACCAGTGGTGTAACATGGGAGGGCCACAAGGACAGTTGCCCCAGGCACAAAACTGTTAGGGGCACAAAATTTCCCCTTATTAGTCTTAGCTAGCAGGAGACTGCCAAAAGCAATCACATTATAAAAGGTAAAGGGACCCCTGACCATTAGGTCCAGTCGTGGCCAACTCTGGGGTTGCGGCGCTCATCTCGCTTTATTGGCTGAGGGAGCCGGTGTACAGCTTCTGGGTCATGTGACCAGAATGACTAAGCCGCTTCTGGCAAACCAGAGCAGCACACGGAAATGCTGTTTACCTTCCCGCCGGAGTGGTACCTATTTATCTACTT
Source organism: Podarcis bocagei (assembly GCF_964188305.1). NCBI lineage: Eukaryota > Metazoa > Chordata > Lepidosauria > Squamata > Lacertidae > Podarcis > Podarcis bocagei. The sequence continues at coordinate 40,991,638 of NC_138143.1, read as the reverse complement.
GCACTTTGATGTGCTTTCAAACTGCTAGGTTGGCAGGAGCAGGGACCGAGCAACGAGAGCTCACCCCGTCGCGGGGATGGGCAGTGGCTAATTACACACAGTACCGAATGCTCATACCCATTTCAGTTTTACCTTTTAGGATCCACACTGCTAATTAGAAACGGTCAGAAAAGACATTCTCCCCACTAAGTGAGTCAGTAGAGTTGAAACCCACATTCAGAAACAGCCAACAGACTTATTTGCATGGTTTATTATGCTGATGGCATTCCTAGCAATGCTGAATGAAAGCGGACTCCAGTGTGAAAACTGAATGTGAAAACAGCATGGAATACTTACGGTAACTCTACCTCTCCCGCAGCAAAGAATGGTCTCCTCACCAATCAGCAAGCAAGAACACCAGCAAGACCAGGGATGAACAGGCTCAGAGTATATTGATCAGACGCTCTACTTTCTTCCACTCAGTTCTCTTCAAAACTCTTATTATCTGCTTCTCCCTCCAGACTTGTTAATGCCTAGTTCTTCCTGAGGTAGCCTACCTGCATCTAGCCTGCACAACTACATGGGGGAGCATCACATAGAAGCAGAGAACAGTGGAGTTGGAAGGGACCCCACGGGATCATCTAGCTCCACCCCCTACAATTAAGGTATCCCTGACAAATGGCCACCCAACCCATTTTAAACCCTACAGTGAAAACCCTCACCTTCCAAGGAAACTGATACCACTACTGCACAGCTCTTACTGTCATGATGTTCTTCCCTTTGGAGCAAGAGAAAACAAGCTTGCTCCATGTGACAGCCCTTCAGATATTGGAAGATGGCTTTCATATCAACTCTTCTCCAGACTAAACATGCCCAACTCCCTCAACTGTTCCTCATAAAGCCTGGTTTTCAGATCCTTTATCATCCTCTGCACACATTCCAGCTTATCAATATCCTTTTCTGTACAGTAAAAACTTGCATGGCAAGAGGAAAGAGGCCTGGCTTGGCCTTCTCTCTAAGCTAGGAAAAGGTCTTTTCTGTGCCAGTAGAATAGTCTCCCCCTAGAGATAAGTCATGTGCCAGCATACAATTCCAGTGCATGCAAAACAATAACAATAACAGCAACAGCAACAACAACAACAACAACTTCAAGAACAGCCTTTGCTGGCTACTGACAACAGGCATTGCAGACATTCTTAGAACATTCACTGACTGCTTCTTTATTTATCTGTATTGTGTTTTCTAAATGCAATTGTGTTTTGTATTGTGTTTTAATGACATTAATGTATGCCACCTTGAGATGCCTGCATAGCAGGCAGTATCTAATTATTTTAATTTATAAACAAATAAAGGGATGGTTTTTTATGTGCAGGGAACATTTTGCATGGATGAGCAATCCAGACAAGAGAGACCACACGAGTCGGCAACCTAAGGCCCATGGGCCACAAGCAGCCCATTAGGGTCATTTAACAGGCCCCCGAGCTGCCCACAAACTGAGCTACCCACTCGGCAAGTCCCCGCCTGCTGCACTAAACTGGTGCGGTGCAGCACAGGGGCTCACTTCCATGGCACCAGAAATCGCATCTGTGCATACGCAGAAGCCAGAAATCACGTCTGCGCAGACGCAGATGCCAGAAATTGCGAGCATGCGCACTCACACACACGATCCGGCCCACGGAGGGATCTCCACTGGAGTGAACCAGCCCAGGTGAGGTAAACCTTGCTGACCCCTGGTCTACTAGATAACCCTGTTAATAATTAAATAAAGAGAAGGCTTAGGAGCTGGAGGAGCCGAGCAATGCAGAAATTGGGAGGGAATTAAGAATCTATGCCCCCCATTTTTCCTTCATGAGGCAAGCATCCAGTTGGTTTCCAAGTTGTGGTAGCTGGAAAAAATGTTTCCATAATAAAGGTGAACATTTGCTTATAAATAACCAGAGCTCACATTGATCCACTCCTGGTTTTATATAGAAATCTATTCTAGAAATAATTTTATAGTTATAACAGGCAGGATGTTGAGGGAGGGCAGAAACTCTACACACAAACACACTTTGCACTTCTCCGTAGATGTCAGGGATGTTGGTTAGGTCTTGTCATTCTACGCCGCAATGCAGTCTTCCCCTCCACACAAACACACGCCACATAGTAATGAAAGGCAGGCAAGCAGTTGTAGCAATTTAGAAGAAAGGGGCAATTATTTTGAAAGGAGAAAAGTTCCTTGGAAGAGCTTTGTTAAAAATGCAAAAAAAAGTGCATTTTGGTTGGCTGAAGAAGGGCATGGATGCATGTTCACTCTGAAGAAAGCACCACTGACTCCAACACAGCTTATGCCAGCTAAATATGCTTACATGCCCAGAATCTGGATTCATTATAAGTTCTGATTAAAAAGAAATAAACCCAAATGTAGCTTTTCCAGACTCCATGGGCAGAGAGTTTCAGTGATCAAGTCTGGAAAAACTGCATCTGTGGGCTGCACCCAAGCTTCCTATGAGTGAAGTTCCAGTAACAGGATACTGGAGGAAGGGAGAGATTATTGTTGCAGAATCCGCCTTCCCTCTGCAAAAGCAACTTCAGAGTGTGATGGGGAGCTTCTGGAACATCCTGGGGGGGTGGGATAGCACTGGAGGCTGCAGGAGAGGGAAAGGAAAACTGCAAAAATGATGCCCCCCCCCCAGCAGGAGGAGCCTATGATGAATCAGAGACTCTTCCAGAGACCTGTGAAAATGTATGCCATAAAACACTGTTCTGTCGGGCTGCTTGAAAAACAGATCATTCCTCCAGTAAAAAATTAATTGGGTAGGAAATTAAATAGGCATTTTATTGGCCAGAACCCAGAATGCTGGATTTCGTTCCCAGAAAATAATATAAATGTTGCTTAATTATTATTATCTTCGAAGGCAATGTGTAGTTTCATGGTGTTTACATACGAGGTGATTCATCTTCTTTTGATTGGGTTTCCCAACCCCCTCACGTTTAGTAAATTGTCTTCTAATTATTATTCCAATGTCCTTCGGGTTATCTATTATTTTCTATTATTATCTTAAGGCAATATAAAGCATAGTATTGTTGCTTCTAATAGCGAACTCAGGTGGTGAATGCTGACAGGATGGAAGACAAAATGGACCACAATGATGCTTGACACAACTTGTGGACCATTGACCGAAAAGCCGCACACAGGTATTTCTTATCTTGCAACATTCGTAAGCTGCAAGCTGACTATGAGATCTATTTCCTACAACTGCAAAGTGATCAATCCACCAAGAAGTTATCCTTATGTCTATACTTAAGTTCTGCTATCTGCCAAAACCCTTGGAAAGTAGCATGCTACAAATTAAAACAACTGAAAGAAAGGATTATATGAGACAGGCAAGCTGCGGAGTGAGCTGGGGCTAATTCACACACAACCCAGTAATGGTTTATGAGAGCACAGTTGCATGCAATAGGGATATCTGATTGCCCCACAGAGACATGAAGTGCTTGCGATGGTGGGTCCTTAATTTTTTTTTTCTACTCACCTCACAGACTTCCAGAAACTGTTTGCTCCATCTTGTGGCCAGATTAATTTCCATGCAATTGCACAAATTCATAACATCATGACTTACATGCTAAACATTGATTTGGTTGTGAGATGGAGACATTTATTTTATTATTAGGTGACTATTTTTTTTTTTAAAAAAACCCCACCTTACATCAAGTGCACAAAATAAAATAAAATGTTTGGATGCTTTACTGCATGGCCAGAATCTGGATTTAATTGTGTGCTTAGAGTTGGGTCTACCTGAGAACCACTGAAATCAATATACTTAAGTAAGTTGTCCATTGATTTCAATGGGTCTGTACTGAATATGATGGGCATAATCTGCACTATACATTTAAAGCGGTATTATACCGGTTTAAATAGTTGTGGCTTCCCCTGAAGAATCCAGGGAAATGGAGTTTGTTAAGTCCACTGAGTTGCTAGGAGACCCTTATTCCAAGAACTACAGTCAGTCCTTGTTACCAGGTAAATCTGGGATCTGTAGCTCTGTGGGGAAAATAGGGGTCTCCTAACAGCTCTCAGTGTCCTTGACAAACTACAATTCCCAGGAATCTTCAGAGAAAGTCATGATAATTGTTTAAATGTAAAGTGTGGATGGGGCCTAAGCTGGAAACAACTCTTGGGGCTGGTTTTTTGTTTGTTTTTATCATGTGAATTGACTTAACATAATTTCATGTACTTTGAGTTAATTGCTAGGTCCCAAGGAATATAGATACAACATAATTTACGTATTTAATGTGCCAGCTTGTTGACTACCATATGTTCTATTATTCTGTAAAAGCATGTCTTGTTTGATTATGGATAGCAGTCCAAAGGCCATATTCTCTCTGCAGCCATTTGAGTGGGGTCAAGAAATGACAAAAATTCATGATCCAATTCAAATCACAAATTCAAATTCAAATTCACAATCAGTGTACTTATCTGGCTTACATTAAAAAATGAACTCCAGAATGCAATCTGCACTAAAAACATTTTATTTTATTTTATTAAAAAAATCCATTTTGGATACTAATGGAACCGGTCCTTTCCTTTGCACTGTGGCAACTTCTAAAATATTTACTAGAATTAGAAAAACATTGGTATAGTTCGATATACTGCATTCTAGCACAAGACCACTTATGCATGCATATACACAGACAAAATGAAAAAAAATGTGAATCGACTTAAATTCATCTTAATCTGTAGTTTTTGCAGCTTAATAGAGAACCCAGCGCAAATTCTACAGTAACCTATGGAAGCAGGCCTATATTGGAAAAACTTGCAACTGAAAACAAGTAGTGGTAATTGTTTTACATTGTAAGCTGTTTCAAACCCTTAGAAATATGAATACAATCAAGCAGCGTAAACTTTCTAATGCAGAACAGAAACCTGTAAACATAAGACGGGGACAGAGAAATGTTACTATCCTAAAGACTAAAATATAAATCCTAAAGAGCCGAACTCTTCAAACTCCTAATGCAATAAATTCTTACTCACTCAAACCAGTGCTTTAGGGGGTTTCAGGAACAGGCTGCAAAGTAATAAAGCATTTTGTGGCGTTTTTGAGGCTGTCCCCTCCTTTTTCTCCCTCCCAGCTTTTCCATCTGAAAAAAACATCAGTTTTGCCAAAGACAGATATGAATAGGGTCGGGTGCCGCTTCTGGAAGAGGCCAAGTTGTGTTGATATTTGATATAATAACTCCGGCCCAAGTGGGGAAAGGGAGCCGTGATAGATGATTTGTAAGTCAATCTTTGACTTTTGCTTGTAATCAAACCTCTTTGGATTTGCTTAGAAATCACAGTCCAGACAGGAATGTCTTCTGAATCCCACTTCTTCCTGCTCCTACAGATGTAATAAAATTATATTGTGCAGAAACTGGCGGGGGGGGGGTGGTATTTAAAATGCATGTAATCTTTCTAAATGAAGACATCAGTTGACACATCTTGCAGCCTTGAGTGCATTTGTAGGATTCTCCCACACACACACAAAAAACCTTATTACTTGCATCCTTATGGCAATCCAAAAATCTACAACAGAATGAGGTAACAGAAGAATGGACTGCAGGTGGAGAGGGGTGGATCACAATTTTTAACGCTTCACTACGATAAAGAAATAAAACCCTGCTGCAAATAGAAATCTGGTATTTAGCAGGCAAAATCCTGGGCTACTCCAGTGTATTATCACTATTTATAGGTTTTTTTTAAGCAGGGAAAGTGGCCCCCCTCTGGGTGGTGTTGCTGGAAGCATTCTACAACCACATTCTCACCTGCTTCACACCTCATTCTGCTACATGCACAGCCTAGTTCTCCTCCATATAAAAGGAATTTCAGAGGCCTAGAAGTGAGGATTCTCCAGGACAATGAGATGCAGATTCTTTTGGAGACACACAACAAAAACCCGCCCCCTCCCCACGCTCCCTCCATTCTCCAGACTCAGAGGTCAGAGTTGAATGAACCTGACCAAATCCAGGGCGCATGCCTAGGCTGCTATACCGATTCACATCTGGGCAGCTCCAGATGTGTTTATCTGCCATGTAATTTTGTAGCAGCCACAGTCTCTGCCCAATCTACCTCTGTGGGTTGCTGGGAAAATCAAGCAGGAAGAAAAAGCTATGTGTGTCACTCTCAGTTCCTTAGAGGAAGGACAGGGCACACAAGCCAAAAATGAATTAATACTTAGGGGGTAATTTGGCCAAATTTAAATACTTTTCATTTCCAGTTATTTCAAGGGGACAGAAAATGATTTGCTTGTGTCCTTAGTTAGTTAACATTTAGGGAAATAGTTCCTGTAGTTGGTGTTGACAGTCCTTTCAATAACCATGGGATGTTGGCTGGTAGTATTTGCAACAGAAAATGTTTGCTTCCATATATATAATGTAGCCTCAGAGAGCGGAGGTTTCATTTTCATTTCCAACAGGCCGACTTTTCCCTATTTGATAGTTTAACCAGGTTCAGATAATCAAATGCATTAGGTTAATGAACAAGAATAGATCAGATTAATGACAAGCCTTTAGAGAGCTTGTATTTCTAAATATATCTAAAATATATTTTAGAAGTCTGGAAGGGCCTGGCTGATTTTAAAAGAAAATACATTGGCTAATGTTACTGAACAAAAGAACTTTGAAAATATAAGTAGCAAGTAGCAAAAAGGAAATGGAACTATTACAGGGAGCTGAAGTGGCAAAAGGCACACTCCCGTGGCATTTTCTCCTAAACATCTCACATTAAAATGAGCAGGACTTGCACTAAGAACATCACTGTTCTTTTCCACGAGCTTTATTAATTTCAGTGGGACTTGCGCATGAGAACTCAGTTGGGGATCATGCCCAGAGCATTGGTGTTAATGTGTTCAGATCCTTTCAGTGACACTTGGTTACTTCTTAGGCAGTTTTGCATGAGAAATAAGCATATGAAACCTACTATTGAATGTTGGGCTTCATAATGACATAAGTTGATCACATATTAATTAGAGGTGTGCTTGCACTTCAGACAAACCCCAGACTAAAGTGTGGCACACAAAAAAAAGATACAGGATTCATGTGAACTGAAATGAATGTCTTTCAAAGGATTCCAGGGCTAATTGGGTTGTTCCTGGACCTTTGGGACAGATTTAGAGGGACTCTGAAACACAGAAAGTGAGTCTGTATGAACTGATACACACACCAAGATCCACATATTAGTAGCATGACAGGAGAGGAGAAACGGAAAGTAAGGGGTGCAGTTTTGTGGCTAAGAGCTTGAGTTTTCAACCAGAGAATAATTTTATCAGGACTCCACTTTCTACTTCTAATCATTCTGCTTTTGGGAGGGATGCAGAAGGAGTTTGTGGAGGACTGGTTCAGCCATGAGACAAGGTGAGGTTATTGCCTCGGGCAGCAGGATCCACAAGGGCTGCTGCCTCCTTGGCAATCACCCGTCCACGCTGTCTCTCCAGGGGCCCTCAGCATATATCAGGCGCTGCTGGTCTCTTTCACCCTAGGGAGGAAATGACAGGGGTTGCCCTCTGGGGTCTCCTGGGCTCCCCACCCAGCATTATTCAAAGCTAGGCCCCTTTCTCATCTCGCTTTATTGGCCGAGGGAGCCGGCGTACAGCTTCCGAGTCATGTGGCCAGCATGACTAAGCCGCTACTGGCGAACCAGAGCAGCGCACGGAAACGCCGTTTACCTTCCCACCGGAGCAGTACCTATTTATCTACTTGCACTTTGACATGCTTTCAAAGTGCTAGATTAGCAGGAGCAGGGACCAAGCAACGGGAGATCACCCCATCACGGAGATTCAAACCGCCGACCTTCTGATCGGCAAGTCCTACCTAGTCTATAAATCCCTGGACCTGTCTGAGACTCAATAAGCTTCTTACCCACAGAAAGGGCAACTTTGCCTTCAAATTTCATTCAGTTCTGACAAAGAGAGGTCTGACCGCAGCAATATTTTAAACTCCTATATGTCTTTATGGTCAGATTCTTATTTTTCCAGATTCTTATTTCCAGATTACATGTTCCGCTGTGTGGCGGTTGTACAAACCCCGAACAAAGCTCCTTATATGTCCCAGACTATTAAATGTTTCTTTAGAAAATAAAAAGCTAACTCGCTCAGCCTTCCTTGGGTTTATTTCCAGAATGGGTCACCCAATTTTTTTTAAAAAAAGCAAACCTGTTCAAAATAAGAAGCCGCCAAAATTATGTGAATCAGCCCTACTTTGAGCGAATCATTTAACTAGATGTGCATCTCAATGCACATGAGGGGTATTTAATTCATATTAAGCGTCTAACACAACTTCATTTAAAACCTAATAAATGATTATTACAATCTCCTCATAAGTTTGATGTTTACCTATAAAAAAAAAACCTTTGGAAAAATCAGCCAAACGTACTTGAGACCAAGGAAGTCAAATAGATTCCTTATAATGTCATCAGCGCTAACTAATCATCATGGGAGACAGTCCAGTTAAAACATGTCATCCTTGATCTGCAGTTCATGAGTTAATTGGCTAATCTGCTGATTAATTGAATTAGTGCTTTCAGCTCTGATTCCTCTACAGCCTCCCAAAATGGGTATTGGTGTGCAATGGAGGGGGGGGGGGACTGTGCTGAGGGCAACTTGACTTCCCAGATCGAATGTGCTGGAGATTCTTCCTTGTTTCCCTTCCCCATGGGAGCAATAAACAAACAGACAAATAGGCTCTGAGCACTGTTCGGCAGCCACCCTAACCACCTGCTATGCCTCCAGCAGCCTCCAGCCTGGGATCAGGGGAAGAGTCAGAGGCCAAGCAGAATGGCAGTCAACTTTATAAATATCCCTCCCACAGCTGCTGAAGCTGAGGTGTCAGGCTGAAGAGCAAGAGAGATTAATTTGGGCACATCTTGTAGTATTATGAGGATTGCTTAGACAGTCGTCTAGGGTTACACACAAGCGCGCACACACTTTTATATTACAACTCCCACACAGGGCCGAGAAGGCTTTCGAAAGGTTGAAGGGAGGCAATCTGACAGAGAGAGCCGTTATATATTAATTACACTGAAATAAAACTGGCTGCTTTTCGGGATTGGACTGCTTGTCAAACAGGGACCCTAGATAATGAAATTATTGGGCAAGTTCGTTGTTTCGACGATTCGAGGGTGACATCTACAGAAACAGGAGCAATGATGTGAGCTAAGCTAAAAGCTACTCGGTCTTCACAAGCTATTCCTGGGTTTGGCAGAGGAAAGGGAGTGGTCTGACCCTCCTATCCCTGAGAGTGCTCAAACCAGAGGTTTCTTCCCCCCAATTACGATGCTGTGGCTTGGGGTTTGATTGAGACCAAACTGCTGGAAATCTCACTAAATAAATTCCTAACAACTTTGCCTGGAACACCCACAGCATGTATTGGAGGAGAAGTGAGACTTACGCCGATAAAATGGTGCGCTTTTAGGTCTTTCTGTATATGTTATTTTAAACTTTTCTGAAACAAGGCAGTGATATTAGCAGCAGTTACTGGAAAGTCAAATAGGGAAAGGGGGCGTTAAAATTAGGGGCACTGGGCATTAACCCCCCCCCCCCGAATTTAAGATACTGAAGCCTAGATCAATCAAAACATTGGTTACATAAGAGATTAAAGCGTTTTCTCCCTAGTTTAGATATGGAGTCGAGTCAAACCACAGCATTTTCACTATACCCTCACCCTACAAAACATAGTCATGCTTTAGAAAGTTATTTTCATAAAATCATAGAATTGCAGAGTTGGGAGAGACCACGAGGGTCATTTAGTCAAACGCTCTGCAATGCAGGAATCTTTTGCCCAGCGTACAATCGGGTCAGTGACTGAAATAAACCGATTCATTCATTCATTTGCCCAGCGTAGGGCTCAAACCAACAACCCAGAGATTAAGAGTCTCATTCATTACCTACTGAGTCCCTTTATTAATTTGCCATTTTAGATTGACCCTACCATTAGACAGCCTCAGACACAGCTGATGACCGTGGGGGTGGAGACGACGTTGTTGTTGTCGTTTCACTTTTCCCAAGAAATTCAAAGCAAAAAGGCAGCAAGTTCTTCATTACTTATTTTTTCTTCTTGTATTTTTACTGCTAGAATGGCAGAGAGGTATCTGTGGAACTTTCCTGCCTCAGGACTTGGTTAGCCTTGCCGTATATTGCACCTCGCCTTGAGGAGAGGGGTGCCATTATTGCTCTGCTTCCAGCTGTGGGAGCTGGTGTCCATTGGGACTGATAGGGCAGAAGGCAGGGATGTCAACAGTAGGTGGCGCAAGAGCCAATGACAAGAGCAAGCTCAGCCAATGAGAGGCAGAGCCACCTAGTTCTAGCTTTGACTCCTGTCTCTTTCCTGCTGAGGGCAACACTGAGACTACCCAGGAGGAAGCTGGTGGGAAGGCCATGCTCTAGGCCAGTTGTAAGTAAGAAGGCAGTTAGGTGAGGGCTGGCTGAAGGCAGATTAAGGTTGGTGGCCCCATTCACCATAGTGGACCAGCATCCACTGGCTTCAGGTACCAATTCAGGCACCATTCAGGCTCCAAGTAATGGCTTAACAGTGTCCTGATCACTGTTCTTGGAAAATTCCAGTTGAACAACATATACCTGAAGGAGCATCTCCACCCCCATCATTCACCCCCATCACTGAGATCCAGCTCCGAGGGCCTTCTGGCGGTTCCCTCACCGTGAGAAGTAAGGTTACAGGGAAGCAGGCAGAAGACCTTCTCCATAGTGGCACCCACCCTGCGGAACACCGTCCCATCAGATGTTAAGAAAATAAACATCTATCTGACTTTTAGAAGACATCTGAAGGCAGCCCTGTTTAGGGAAGTTTTTAATGTTTCATGTTTTATCATGTTTTAATATTCTGTTGGGAGCTTCCTAGAGCGGCTGGGGAAACCCAGCCAGATGGGCGGGGTATAAATATTATTATTATTATTATTATTATTATTATTATTATTATTATTATGCATTTGTGGGGCCAATGAAATTTAAACAGTGTTTCATTATGTGTTCCATTGCACCATCTGTATTAAACCTGAAGACCTTAGCTGATTTTTTTTAATTTTACAAAGTTTGGTTGATTTTTTTAAAATAAAAAATAAAATCAGGAGAAATGTGCCACAAAGTGAATCTCAAAATTTGCAATGGCTGCTCAGAAACTGAGGCCAAAAAAAAAAAGGCCTCCATATTCTTGCTAGACTGCAGACACATTCATTTGAACCATACTTCCTTTGTTTGACATTTTATCATTATGACCTTTTGGTTAAACTATAAAATTAAACTTGACCTACAGCTCTCTCAGGAAAACCATTATGCCACAGAGAGATGCTGCCCAGCAATAAGACCTCTTCATCGAACAACTTCACAATGAAGTTGAGAAATGCAAGTAGAACACTAAAGAAACCAAAAAAATAAGGTGAACTCACAATGAATAAATAAGTAAAACGTTTGTTGAGCAAAGAAGAGGAAGTTTAATTTTCTTCTGTTCTTTCTGATTATTGGACCTAAAAGTACAACTACTAAAACTATATTAACAAAAACAGATGGACTAGTTGGTAGTTCTCTGGTTTATGTAAACTCCCTCTCTGAGTTATCATCAACATAAAAGAGATAAAAGGGAACCATATTGGAAGAAAATCTTCCCGTTTGCCTTGCCCTGACCTCTAGGGGGGTTATTTTAATGCACACTGTGACGGCTAGCACCATTTACACAGTCCACATTTTATGATGGACAGCTGTGCATAACAAACTCACAGCCTGCTCTGCAGCCCAGATAAACTGAAGCTTCTTGGGCTGCGGCTGATTAAGATGTGATCCTAGGCAAAGGGGCTAGGAAGCAAGACCCACTAAAAACACGGGGACCCGATAACCATAAATATGGATAGGATCAACTATAGGTCCTAGCTGGCAACTTTGACCCCCAACATATAACTGGAGAGCACAGCCAACTAACTCCAACTGAGTTTATTCCAAAACGGCGTGGTGAAGGTTGTGGGAATATAATTCTGCTCAAATTTTGGCACTTTTGCCGGGCTCGGAAACAGGTTAGCAAACAGTTACTTGGCACAGAAAGCAGTAACTATCCACCCAGTTAAGGAAACATACTTAGATTCAAGTTTTGTGCCTCTGACCTAAATGTGTTTAGGGGCGCATAGTCCAGAGATGGATACTTCCACGTCAGCGGGCCAAGCACGAAGCCATACCTTCATTGAGCTTAATGAAAATAAACACAGCATTTGGGGATTCGTTTGAAATCCCACCAATTTCCTTTCCAGCAGCCTGATAATTTGCATGCATCTGGAAGAAAATCTCGTTGATTTCAATGAAACTTTCGGGATAATTATGGGGAGGATTGCACAACCATAAAGCATCTAAACTGCTCACCTGAAGGGGGTTGTAAGTTTGGGCTGTATTGCCACAGATTCATCGGAGCCGATCCCAAACTAAGGGGCAGGTTCCTCTCTGAAAAAGAAAATCTGGGAACGGGGTAGGATCCTGAGGTGTGTGTGGAGACCTCCTGCTGCCACAATTAAAAAGGGCTAAATTCTCTCTCGAAGAGGACCCCCACTGGCTGACCCTGGAGGGGGACTGTTCCTCCACTTGCCCCCACCATCCCAGTCTGACTCGGGAAGAACGTCCTCTTCCTTTTCACAAACTTTTTCCCTGCGCGCCCACTTTTAGAAGGGGCCGACGACACCCTGTTCTACTCAATGTTCTACTGCCACTGTCAGATCGGTGTCCCCAAACCCACCCAGATCGTTGCATACACCATTCGAGGGCATAAACTATGTGTGAAAAAATCTCTGCACCTAGGACACGTGTGCGGCGCTGAGGGCGGGAGGAGGAGGAGGAGAAGGTCGTAAGCTCGTCCGGGGAAAACACACCATCACATAGGTGGCATGTGGCTGAGAGATTAATAGAAAGTGGAATCGCTGTGGAAAACGGTACCCACCCTCTCACCATCACTACCCCGAAAAATGCAAGGAAGGACACGCAAGATCATATATAGTTTTGCTTCCAGGTTTGTTTGTTCTCTGAAAAGACTCCTGAACCCTTAGTTTCTGCTGGCATCTCTTCTTGCAGTGTCGGCTGTGTACAGAACGACTGGGAAGATGCTTAGCGCGTCAGAATCTTAAAAAATGTCTCGATATCTTTTTTAAAAAAAATCCCTCCAGACTCTCCAGTGTTATTTTATTTTTAAGGAAAAAGACCCCGAGAAGCAAGAACACTTTTCTCTTTTTCCAAGGCTGTGCCTCGGATTAACCGAATGGCGCATCCTACCCGAAAGGGTTTCTGCTTCAGCTAAACTAGTCCGGGGCGAAACTGGCAGACTGGGTTAGGCAGAAATCCAGACAAACCGAGGAGCCAGCCAAACTTATTCCAAACTGGACTCGCCCTTTTAGGTAAAGAGGATCATCCGCCGTCCCAGTGTGTGCCCCCCCCCCCGCCACACACACACACACACACAGAGAGAGAAAGAGAGAGAAGTTCTCGGCGGGCGCAAGTTTGGCGCAAACGCCCCGCGCGTTTTGCAGCGGCAAGAGCCGGGAAACAGAGGACTTGTCAGGCTTACGGGTCTAGGGCAAAGCCCACGCGGGAGGAGAAATACATATTATGACGGGGAGTAGCGGGAGAAAAGACGGGGTGCGAAGTCAGAGCCGTCTTTTAGGTTTCTTCAAGGACGCGTTTCGGGTGGGCGGCTCGGCAACAGCACCAAAGCTCTTTAAGAACTTTTAACTATGATCCGGTGTTTTAGATTAGAGGACGGCTGCAAATATAATGAACGCTGAATTTGAGGCCTGGCGCAGAGCGCAGATCGTGGCCCGCTGCGTAGAGACAGGAGGAAACCAGCCACGCTTCTTGTGTATAGAGCGGGTTTCGTTAAAAAGCAACAGCCAGGTCTCGCCTTGAGCTTTTTATCGTTGCAGCGAGATCCCCGCCACACACCCCATTCTTGGTTTAAGTAAGCAAGAACTGTGCTTCCCTCCCGCCGCCCACATTGTTGGCGTCAGAAATAAATGTCCATAATGATCGCGATAATCTCGGGATCTAGGCGGCTGTTGCAATGGCTCTTTCCTCTAACGATTTGCCTTTTGTGATTTTTTGGGGGTGACTATTATCTTCTTGCTGCAGCCAGTCCCTGTTTCTGTTCTGGTTTGGTGCTTTGCGCAAATGCCCCTCGCCTCGACCTCGCGTTTCCCTTCGCAATTCTCCTTTTCCGACCCTCAGCCCGGGGGATTCCTTCGAAACGAATCCGCTGGGAGCGGGGGTGGAGCAGGGATCGCCGTCGGTCCTGCTAAATTGAAAAACATATCGCTTCTACGGGACTGCAAACAGTTGAACAATGCGCGCCCTCCTCCGAGAGGTGTGGGGGGAGTAAAGCGGTGGGGTTGGGTTTTTTTTTTTTTTTTTTTTTTTTTTGGAGGGGTGGGGAAGGAATCCCCCAGATAGATCTCCCTATATTCTTTACTTTGTGGAAGAACTTTCGAAACCCAAGTCTGGATTCCCGGATTCGCTGCCCCTCCAGAAAATCAATTTTCGCCTCCGGAATCCCAAACGCCTTTCTTCGCAAGGTCTCTTTCCGACGGTTCCTAGAAGCGCTTATCGAAGGGCTATTAAATGCGGTTCCAGGAGACTTGGAAGGCTATAACGAGGAGCAAGGAAGTTGCTGTCCCGCCCGCACCCGTTATTCTCTAATTATTTCCGAGGCAGAGCATAACTAAGACATTTGTAATTAAGACGAGCCTTCCAATTTATTTATTTTTTACAAAATCACCCCACTTGAAGTAGAAGTAATAAGAGAGGGAAGGGGTTCGATTCACAGCAGAGGGGGCCCTCGGGGAACAGGGCTGGGAGACGGGCCTTGTCCTACTGAGTTAAAATAATTCACCCGTGAAGCAAAGTGAGAAAGGCCCGCGGACTGCAAATCGGACTGAAAGCCACTATATTTCAGAGACTGATAGACCGGGCAGTTCTCCTGCGCAAAGCTCCACTGACTGCTCGAGGAAGTGGCTGGAAAACGTCCCAAGGAATTGCGCTTTTCCGAGACTGGACGGCAAAATCCAAAAATCATGCCGAATCCAAGCTCGCTGTCCCCCGACGGGGCTTCGGCTACAGCGGAGAGGTCAGAATAGAGATTTTGTTTTGTTTTTTAATCATCATCGCTTTGAGGGGAAGTGTAGGAAGCGGGAAAAGGACTTGCAAAAAAACTTCGATCCTTGGCTAAGTGGAAATCTAAGCTGGAGGCTCGACGGCACTTTGGATCGGGCGCTCTCTCGATCCTCCCAGCAAGGGACTGACTTGGAGCGGTCAGTTTCATGAAACAATCCACCGGTAATTCTGGCCTGTATTTATACTTCTAGGCACACGAATTGACTTGTTTTAACTCACAGAAAACGGATTTCGCTTTTACTGCAACAGGAAAAAATTACGTTTTGGAAAATTACAGATTTTCAGCTCTTTCCTACTTTTGGAGTCCTTATTTTTTTAAGAAATAATATTTACAGTAATTAAAAAACCGTCTTTCGAATTATAACTGAAGTGATTTGACACATACAGCCAAACAGGGGAATAAACGGATTTCCATCAAATGGCGTTTTTAAACCCTTTCTCGCAATAGTGTCATTGGAAGACACAATATAATTTACAGCACTGCTCAAAACGGGAAACGGTTAAAAAGCTGAAAATTCAAAACGATCACCTGGGATGTCATGTAATTTATTTGTGGTGGCTGCGATCCCATGCATACACGTAAGGCCCCATCAACTACATGGGACTTACTTCTGAGTAAGGCTGCTTAGGCTCATATGTATACGGATCAGAAATACAGCTATAGATACAGCTATAAATAAATATAGTAGATATATGGCATGCGTCCTGAAAGACCAGGATGCGGAAGAGGAACCGACGTGAAGAAGTAGATAAGTCTTTGCTAACACTACACCGAGCCCCCTGGAGCCGTGGGGAAGGAGAGGCGGATCCGGTCCTCGCAGGAGCCGGGTCCGTCCATCCTCGCTGCCGGGCTCCGCGGGCCAAGGACTCTGAAGTGGAGCCGCTTGAACGAAAATAGTCTCCAAGCTGGGTTGCCAATCGCGGCGCCTCTTTCCCGCAGGACCCGCAGCCCAGCTCCCGCCCGTGGGCCCAAGGCCTGATCCTGTTGCGTCCCTGAGTGAACTTCCCCCGACTTCTCCGCGCTCGGAGTCCCGAGTCTCCATCCCGGGATATGTTCGCGGTAGGAGCGCGCGAGGAGGCGCCCCTTTCCCAGATCTCTCCCAGGCCCGGCAATGGCGAGCTGGCAAGGAGCCGGCGTCGCCCACCCAGCGCCGCTTGGCCCTTCGGGGGGCGCTCTTTCGAAGCCAGGGGAGGCTTGCCTTGATGCCTTTGGCTATTAATAGCCATCAGCCGGTCTATTCCTGTCCTGGCGTGGCTGCCTGGCAGCAAGAGGAAGGCAAGGCAAGGAGTGGGGAGGCCGAGTCCCTGGGGACGCCAGGGCCAGGGTTCAAGAGATACAGTTTCCCCGACGGCTAGTAAAAACCACAAGCAACATTGAGGCGATTCCTGCATTTCAGGGGATCGGACGAGACGGCCCTGTGGGTCGCTTCCAACGCTACCATTCTGCGGGGAGGCTGTGCTAAATTAACCTTTCCAAAAGATGTATCCGTCGGTTGCTGCCTGAACGGTTTCCACCAGGAACCTCCAAAAATCCGGCCATTATTCCAGGGCCCCTCCAGCAACACCTGTCGGCGGAACGTCAAGCCTCCGCAGGCCACAACGAACGCCTGTCTCGTTGGAGGGGCTCCGGCCTCGCATTTGGCCACGGCTTCCGCGTGCCAAGAGGGCTCTCCAGCCGCCCCAAGGCGCGTCCGCGGACCCTTTCCTTCCTTCCTACTCCCCCTCCCCAAAGCCAACCCCGTCCAGGCCACTCACCGTTGGCGTTGAGGTCCAGGCACTGGGCGGGGTCGTCGGCGTCCGGCAGCTGCCCGTCGGGGCTGAGGCTGTCCATGGACAAATCCAGGCCTTTGTCGTCCCAGTCGCGGAGCTTCCTCTTCTTGTGCGAGCCGATGAGGGCCTCCACCGAGAAGGCGTGCGCTCGCGAGCTGAGGGCCACTGCCGAGCGCCTCCTCTCGCTCATTGTAGCCGACCGACGGAGTGAGTGCGTGCCTGGCGAGTCCCGCGGCCCAAGCGCTGCCCAAGCGCTGGCCGGAGGGAGGGCGACGCTGGCTAGCTGGCTGGTTCACGAGGCTGGGCCCCAGCAAGAGGCAAGCGGAGAGGCCGCCTCGACGTGAGAGCGCCCAGCGGCCGCCTGGACGCTACATGGATCCGCGGAGCAGCGCAGACGACCCACCGACCGCCCGGATCGCCGGCGCCGCTCAGAGTCGCGGCGCTTGGAGGCTGCGCTTCATTCTTTCCTTTCTCTCCCCCCCCCTCCTTTCCCTCCCTCTGATTGATCCAAACTTCTGGGGAACTTTCTTCTCTCGCCCCCCCCCAACACCCCCGACGACACCGCCAGGCTGTGCGCGCCTGTCAGGAGAGAGCCGCAAAGCCCCTGCCCAATGGGAAGGCGCGCAGGCCAGGGACCTCGGCGCCCCGGAGCCAATGAGGAGGGGGCGGGCCAAGCGCCCGGGCTGCTTCTCCCAGCTTGGCTCCTCCTGGGCAGCTGCGCGCGGAATTAACCCTTTGCTGGACGGCAGCCGAGCAGCACTCCCTCCCCTCCGCCGGCACGCAGCCACTCTCCCTTCTCTCCCTCCAAAAACAAGCCGAGAGGGCGCCCAGCCCCCCACCCTGCCCCAGATGCAGCCCCCACCTATCCACCCTCATCACTGGCATCTTGCATAAGATTCTCCCCCACCCGCTCCCCCCCCCAAATATGCGAAGCTGCTCGGAGAAAAATCGACAACGCCGACGACCGCATGCAGGAGGGATCGTTTTCCACTTCTGCAAATGCTACCTTTTCTTTCAAGAGAATTAAAGTCGCGAGGGTTGGGGAAGCAGCAGCGAGGTTTCTGAAATGTACTAACCAATATATACACATATCTCCTTGAAAATGAAGTCCGTTATGAGGGTTTGGCAGTTCCACGGCGAAGTCCTGTTTAAGCAAACTGAGCCGGCATTCCGCCCGAGTGCAAAGTTTTCTGCGCGCGCGAATAGCTTCTTTGGGCGTAATTGGATGAGATTTAAACTGGTTTCAATCCAGGCAAACTTCGATGTTGGTAGGTTGATGGGTGGACGGGAGGAGGGACTGTCCGTAAAAACCTTCGGCCTTAGAAAACTCTGTCAGGTGTGCGTCCAAAATGCATAATCACAACGACCGAATCAAAAATCAACAGAGGCACAATATATTTCTATATCACTGTATGACGGCTACGACTATTCGATGTTTCCTATCCTATATCCTATCCTAAACATATTTTCTACGCCTCTTTACATCTAATAATGTATGGCATGTAGTGACCATACTAATAACCCATCCGTATAATTCTGATTATCGCTCTGCAAGACTTACAGGCCACATTCCCACGGACTCAAAGAGGTTTACTGGGGATGGGAGAGGAAGAGCACTGTAAACGGCAACAAAAAGGTGGATGCGATAAAAGACGCGGGCAGGATCTAGCCCAAGGTAACAGCCACTTTTAAGTTGACCTCAGATTGAAGGCCGTCGAGAAGGCTGCGATTCTAAATTCTCTAGCTTGGGAAGGCTGCGATCCTGTGCATTTCCCCTCGAATCAAACCCTAATTATTCCCGCAGAATTTACTTGCCAGTAAAGCATATAGAGGCTTGGGCTGCCTGGTTTTTGGGTTTGGGCTGGAATCGGCCTCTTTATGGAGAGGATATTTTATTTTATTTTAACCAAATTTCCCAGTTCATAAATCCGGGCAAAAGCGAAGCGGAGACGTCATTTTTTAAATAAAATGTCCAACTCTGTTTTATTGCTACATTTCATTCCCCCTACACGCCCTTCTATGTTGAGACACAGAAACAGAGAAACAAGCTGCCCAATAATCCCACAGCGTTTAGAGAGAGAAAGAGACTCAGGGAGCGCAGGCACGCAGCCGAGCGCGCCAATCGTGCACCAAGCCTCCCCTGCATCCATAGCAGACAAAGGCGAAGTTGTCATAACCGACGCTCTCAGGCTGCTGCTCTGGACAGCAGAAAGGACGCGGCGACATTGAGGCAGCCAGCTACCTAGAAAGCCACGTCGGGGCTAGCTAGGCAGCGTCTCATTGCGGTCCCTTGGCACGGCTGAACCAGACTTTTGCTGGGGCCAAAGGCAGCCTAAGGCACAAACCTCCTTCTTCGCATGGATTTCAGGTCCTCTGAGACCGAAGAACCGACGGGGAGGGGGCTGGGAAAGCCTGGCGAAGATCAGGTAAGGTATCCCGCGGGCGGGCGCGGTGCCTCGCGGTGGCTTTGACGGGCTGCTCCGCTCGGAGTTGACAGCGGCAAATAACGCGCGGGCGCGCACCAAACTCTCCCTCTCGCCGTCTTTTTCTTTCGATTAGACTTTCCCCGACTATGGTGACCCACCATGCCAAGAAAGCGGGGCTTCTTCGTTAGCTTTTGCGCTCATATCCTCTCTTTCGCCAGCCTTGGAATCGCACGAAATTTGCAGGAGGCTAAATTCCGGCAAAGCAGCCGGAGGAGGGCGAAAGCTCGGGTCCTCCACGCAAAAGCAACCGGGGTGCGTCGGGGAAGGAATGGCGGGCGTCAGAGCGCGCGATTCTCTCAGTAGTTGGGCGGACTCTGCAATTCAAAGGCTCTTTCGGAGAGGAATAGATGCTTGGGGAGGGCGGGGAGGCAAATAGGTGAGGGGCTCATTTTTGTATTAGAACAAAAACGAAGGAAAATAGGAGCTACCTGGGGAAAGGAGATGAAGAATTTTTTAACGTTTTGACTAGCTTTTTTTTTAAAGCCGCTCATTCGTATCCTAGGAGACCCTTTCTAAAACCAAAATCCTGGCTTTAAAATAGACAGAATTATCTACTCACCTTTAATCCTTGTAAAGCCGGCGGATTTTGATAGTGTTTATGTAACAGAAAGCTTTGTGAGGAAAATTTAAGCGCCTGTCAGAAGAGGCAGTGACACTTTGCCAATTTTTTTTTTAAATCTTGGGTGCACGTTCTTTCGATTTCCATGACATTTCAATGCTGCAACCCTAAGAACATTTACTCGAGAGTAAAGGCTCACTGGAGCCAATTATATTTGCGTGAGCATGCTCTGCACGCACATGGGTCCAGTCAATTCAATGGTAGTCACCTGGACTGATTTGCTAGTAAATAAACAGGGTTCGAGTGGAAAGGGGGCGCTGTGTGAGACTCCTTAATTGCCCCCCCCATCCTAAGCACACTGATGTGTACGCAAGTTAAGTGGAAACCAACGGGACTGAGTACCTATCCATTTAATGACTGGTGATAAACCCAACATAGAAATGAAAATGAGTTTAACCAAATCTCATTTACTCTTGCATGTTGCCTTATGGCCTGTGCGCTTCATTCGCCCACATCACGGTCCCAGAACAAGTGGCCTGCAAGGTAACTGGCTCTCTGGAATCTGTGCTACGGACGTCCAACTAAGTGCAAATAGTCTGGGCGTATTTTGTTTTAATAATAATAATAATAATAATAATCTGCACGCAGTGTTTCGAAAAGATAAGCGACTATGGCCGCTCTGCGCCTCTTTCAGTCTGATTTGGCGACGCCAAAAGCGCGCTGAATTCCTTTGGCGTTTCTTCGCAGTTTGGAAAACATATTTAAGTCGATTTTTCCTTAGGGCTCCAAAGGTGACAAATATTTACTCGACCTCCACTTCCCGCATTACTTCCGCGCGCGCTTCAGACATTAATCCGAAATTACGTGGTCCGACGATGCAGTCAAAATCCACCAGCCAACCGCGGAGGGAAAAGGCGGGCCGCAGTGATTGCTGGCAAATCTGGAACGAATAGGAAAACCCGGGGGGCGAACAGCTCTTCTACTCGAAAGTAAATCCCATAGAATTAAATGGGATTTGATGGCAAGTTAACGTGCGTGAGATAGCGCCCACCCAGGCTGACAACTCACCGCCCCCTCCCCTACCGCTCTCCTAGACTTCGCTCACCTACAAGACCTGTTCCAAGGTCACGATTCCGAGCCCATCTCTGTCCTTCCTTCGGGTTTTTCTGTCTTTTGTTTAACTTCCGAGAGATCCGCCTCCACTCCGAAGCACATTTACACGGGAGTGAGAGTAAGAGCTCCGTGGCACCTAACATGTTTATTATGGCATAAACTAGCCTTGAGACCGCCACGAGGTTGCGCGGCATCCTACGAGCGGGGCTGCCTCCTGAAAGTCTTGGCGAGGACGGAGGTCAGTTCCAGGACATTGGGAGGACCCCAGAGGTCGTCCCCCCGCCCCACAAGTTTTAGGTGGTGGCCTATGTGTAAACACTGCCGTCGGTCATTTCGGATTAATTTTGGATTAATTAGCTGTTTACTGACAATCGCTCTCATCTCCCCACCTGAATCCTTTGCTGTCTGGGATTTTCTATTTCTTCTTGCTTGCAAAAGGAGAAACATCTATCACAGCGCTCCTCACTCACTCCACACACACCCCGGACCCATTAGATGAGCGATTATATCTCCCTTTATCTCCCTCTTCACGTTCTCTGGAGTGATAATGCCTTTAGATTTTGAAACCTGGAAGTCCTAGTCCAGAGATGCAGTCTTAGGCCCGTTTCGCCCTGAGATAGTAAGCCCGGGTCTGGACTGTGTACCAGCTCAGAGACCCCAGGAATGGATTCATTTGCCTGTGTGCTTCTCCCGAGTCCCACAAAAAAACAAAGCAGGAAGAAAACGCTGCACGCATAATGAGCTTCACTTGGCATGCTGTGGGCACATAGCATTTTTATTTTATTTGGTGCGAAGGATAATTCCATCAGACTGGCCTCCACCTGCGATCTGAGGTGCCGCAGCGCAGATCCATGTTTCCCATCTCAACCTTGTGCCTAGCAGGGCTTACTTCAGAGTAGACCCTGCAGGGGCTGCCCCCGGGAAAGCTGCGTCCCCCACCTAACCAAGCTGAAGCAGCGAAGCGCACCGTTCAATAAATGTACTTCAAAAACCACGGGTGGGAGAAGAGGGTTTTGCGCTAAAGCCGGTTAAAACGCTTATAAGTAGTAGCACCGTCAACTACCCCATCCCCACAAAGGGGAGGGTTAGTTCGGCCATCCCGAAGAGGGGGGGAGACTTGCTGCCCCCCCCCCGCTTTGTACCAGGCTCAGCTAAGTAAGGGGACCTTGCGCAATAGCTGCAGAGCGCTCCGCCGGGCCGGCCGGCGGGGTGGGCTGGCGTTCTTGTGATTTATGGTCCTTTACTACCTTATTAGATGGTCTTTAAAAGGGGGTGGAGGAGCCGGGCCCGGCGCTAGTTTAAGAGGCGAGATTAATTTCAGCCCAATTGCTCTGGTTGCCCTCGGAATGTCAAGCACGTTGATATCCCCGCGCCGGCTGGCAAAGGGGCGCATTTATGAGGACTGTAAAGAGCAGGCCTCCGACTGCAGTTTTATGGGACACCCCCAAGCCCATTGCCTCCTTCTTATTAGCTAGTTATGATGGAGGTTCTCTCGCCCTCTTCCTTCCCTCCCAACTCGCATGGAAGAAGAAGAATGCTGCATTTATTTGCGTCGCGCCTTCGGGTTGTTCAAAGGGCGTCGCAGATATTATTTTGTGGCAGTCCTCGTTATAAGAGCCCCGTAAAAGTAGATCAGTTCCATTATGCCCAGTGGGGAGAGGATGGGGTGGGGATCGAGGAATAGCTTCCCTTAAGGACAGCTAGCGAGTGAGATTTTAAGAAGTTGTGGGTGGGAGGCGTTGACTGGCGTTTCCATCTACTGCAGGAGCCTGAGCTTCTTCAGGCTGGCTTACTCCCAAGTAGACCGTATTGGTAAATAGCCCGCGCCCCGTTCCACCACACCAGCTCAAGAGCACTCTGGGCAGCTCCGCGAGGCGTGCGCAAGAGAACTTCTTGCTAACCCTCCCCCCTTTTTTTGTTAACTGAACAAACAGGGTTGGGGGATAGTGGGAATGTGTTTTGACGAGGCTTCGCTTGCTTTTTTGCTCCGAATTAAAACACACACCGGCATTAAGAGTTTGGAACCGACCCCATGCCAGCCTCCTTAAGCCCGCCAGATGTTTGCAATAAAATGTCAGCTTTCGCCTTTGGGGATTCGAAATAAAATTTAACGGCCTTCCCCTGTAATTATTCTCTTAGCTATCCCTTCATAAATTTATCTGTTTTTCTCCAGGAAAGGGGGAACTTCGATTGAGTGCGTTACTAGAAACGGGGCTTGGCGTGGGGGGCGCTTAGAAAAACCGAGCCACCCGGTTCCCTTTTGATTTTATCACCCTCCGCCTCTGGTTTAACAGCAGGCGTCGGTGAGGACTTGGCCGGGGTTTGTTTTGTCTTTCCGCTTTTGTGGACAAACATAATTGTCTGAAATGGGAGACGGGGGGGGGGAGAGAGATGTTGGGGGGCTTCTTCTGTTTCCACAGACCCAAAACAGAATCTCCCCATATTTTCCCCAAAAGATGGATTGCAGCATTAATTCGGTCTCCGTCAGCCCAAAGGTTAAAGAGCCTACCAAGCTGCGATGAGCTTCATCTCATTTCGAGGCGACCAGACAGCCTGCCTTTTCTTGTTCCGCTCTCCCCCCCCCCCACTTCCTCCTTAACTGGACAGCCAGAATCAAAGCCTGGGTCGACTCCGGCCAATTAGTTACATGGACCTGGCTGGGACCGAGTCGCCTTAACATGCAGCTGCTTTCGCTTAAAACTGCTTGCAAATTGGAGCAGTTTGTGCGTCCGATTCTCACGTTTCTCCGCCTGCAGTCAAAGCAGCCGAGACACCCTGAAAGGATAGTGCGCTGCGACCCCACCTGAATGGGTTTCGTGGGCTGGACCCATTTCATCAAGGTCTCCCACAGGCCCTTGGTTGCTTGTCTTAGGCTAGAGCGCTTGCTCTTTGGGACTCTGCGCCTGGGCGTGTGGGGAAGGGGCTCTGAATCCTCACCCACAAGCAGCTGACCTCTTGGCAAGCTCCCCGGCAGCCCTATTGAAGCTTAGGGAACCTTTGGGTAAGGGGGTTGCGCAGAAGAGTAAAAAGCGCAGAGGGGAGATCAGCCGCAGGCCGTTTTGTTGTCAAGCAGCCCCACCTCCTAACTGAGAAGCGGTGAGGGAGGGGGGTTGTTTAAACAATGGCCAGGGAACTGCCGCCCTCTTGCGCAGTTTTCTACCCCCCTGCACGCACCCCTCCCGAGGGAGGGGGCTGTTTCTAGGTTGAACTTTGCTCTCTAGCTGTGTCCCCATCGGCACGGGTGGAAATCCGCGCGATCTGCAGCGCCATCCCAAAGGCGACCTCTCTCTCTGCTTTGCGCCGTGGCGAGAGAAGATGCCACGCAGTCGGATGGCACGCAGGGTGCGCGGGCAGGTGCGCCTGCTTTCCGAGGAGGCAGGAGCGGGTGTCCGGCGTGGTCGAAACCGAAGGTCGGTGGAAGCAGCTGGCGAAAGGCAAGCGGCCCCTCTTTGTCACCGCCTGAGAGCTGGGCAAGACGCGGGCGAGGATGGATTTGGAAGGAGGCAGAGCAAGGCGAGAGGCCAGGGTGGAGTGCAATAGGGCTGCTTCGTTCGGAGGGCCTAGCGCACAGGCTAAAGCTCCGTGATCCACGAGTGGCGCGCAAGGGCCGCGCAGAGTGCGAACGGAGGCTTCGCCAGCGCGCTTTCGAAACTTTTCCGTTATAGACCAGATCAAATGCAACGACAGCTCCCTCTGCTTCAGGCTGCCTTAGTGAGAAATCTCGACGGCTTTCCCCTCGGGCCTTCAATCCTTCCCCGCAGTAAAGTTTTAGAGGTTTTCGAGCGGAAAGCCGCGCAGTGGAAAGTCTCCCCGGCGTCTTTTATGGAAAGGGGTGTTGGGGAGAGGAGAGACCAGGCCAGCGTCGCGCAGAGCGAGAAAGGGCAGCGGGGCGCTGAACTCTGGTTTAGGGGATCTGGAAGAACGAATTAAGCTGCGTACAAGAGAAAGTGGCAGAAGCCCCCTTGCTCCTCGGTGCCTTTGGGTAACCGACGTTCGTTTCTATGGGGCTGGCGCAGGAGAACTTCCCAGAGGCTGGCGCCTGCAACGCCTTTGCTAAGAGTTCGGCTGAGATCGTGGCTGGATAACTGGGCATCCAGGACCCTGAGGCTGAATTTTTGCGGGAAATAATTTCTCTCTTAGGCAAAGCGCTGCATTCTTAAGAATAAAGGGAGAAGGCAGAGGTCGAACTGGTTTCTTTTCCGTTGTTTTAAAACAAATGACGGACATGTCCTCCTTGCTTTTTGGAGGGCGAAGAAAGCGCATGCAAGGGGCGGGGACAGCAATGTATAATTTCATCTTTGGTTTCAATGGTTGCGACGGTCTTCTTCGCCCTTCTGGTGGTGATCACGTTGATTTCACAAACGCAGATGCTGGATCTCTCAATTCTCCCACGTCCTTCTTTCCCTAGGGTGTTCAGATAAAGGCTACGATCCTAGGAAGCCCTGCTAAAACCAGTGGGATTTTCTTCTGGGTAAACCATTAGATCCAGACATTCACTGCCTTTCCTTGCTTTTGCACTGAAGTACCACCCAAGTGGGCCCGTTAAGACCGAGTGTTTCTGAGAATGTTGCAGCTGACGAATGCCGCTCCATGGCGGGAAGCACAGCGCAGCATTTGCACGAAATCTCTTGGCAGAGAGATCCCTCTTCCGTGCATTCTCTCTCCTGCACCCCACAGTGCCCCGTCTCCCTCTCCGCCTTCAACGGCTTGGGCTCTGCACATCTCGGTTTTATTAAAATACCGGTAACCATTAACTTCTGACACCGTCTGGATAGCAGCAGCACCCCCCTTCCCTGCACACTTACGCCCGTAGCAAAGATTTGCACACTGCGTTTTTCAGTGGACGACCCGCAAACGTATTGCCGTTTTGTTTTGTTTATTCTTCCATTATTTTCAACACACTTTTTATTTTTAGTTAGACTGGCTTCCAAAGCACCTGCTGTCAAAGCTTGAGGCTGAATGCCATCATGTTTTCTTGGGTAATCTGTCTTTGAAGGATCATGGTTAAGTAGGCATGAGGAAAAGGGTTTTTTTTTTTTGTTCTTTGGCCAAGTTTATGGGCCACCAAAAATTCCCCTTTACTGTTGTGGGATTCAGAAGTCACAAAAGTCAAATGAGTATCACCTGCAATTTGGCCCCCAGAAATTCCAAGGCTCCTGCTATGCTATTCAGTCAACTAATTCTAAGTGGTATCCAGTTTCTTGAAATACTCAATATACAGACATTCCCACATTCATTTCATTATGTGACATCATCAGAGCAAAAGGGGCCTATCAGCTGGATTCTATGCATGCTTATAGAAATTGCACTCCAATGCACAAAATGGGGCTTACTTTTGAGTTGACATGCATAAGACTGCTGCCCTTCATATGTTGCTGTCAAAAGATTATTTCAAATTCTGGAAGTACTATTTCATTTCTGTTTTTAATCCGAGTTTGAGATTTCATTCCATATTTCAAATTAAGCAAATGCTGTAGCTGATTTGGGCACTTTTGTCCTGAAGTAAGAAACCTCACCATTCCATGTAAACAGCAGCATTGTATGTCAACAGACCAGAGTGACAGAGCAGGCCATTTTCTAAAATATATTTAACATTTTTGCTTTGGCAGGGCCAGGCAACTAACAGTGAGGTACAGTTGTTACTGTTAAGTCCATTGAAAAACTATTTCTAAATGCATTTTTTTAAAGCCACCTATCAGGATGAATGATCTTCCCAAGGCAGTTATAACTGACCTCCATCCAATGACCTACAAGCCCTGCTGCATAGGCAGAAACCTATGCAAAACACGCATGATGGTGTCACATTGCAAGCCTTTGCGCATGTTGCACAAGTTTCCAGGCTCTGAAAATGGTCTATGCTGTAGAGCACCTGCAGATTCAGACCATTCCCATCCTGAGTAACAATTCATTGGAATCATGAAAATTAATCCTATTCTGAAAAACCTGCCAGCATAAAAGTAGTAATTATTGAGCATAGCAATTGAAAACAACTGATGTGGGTCAAACAGTGTAGGGCCCAGTTTGTTATCATGAAGATATTATCCTTGTGAGAAGCTGTAGAAATTTGTGAGGAAGCACACTCTTTCCCTCCACCTCAAGTGATTTTAAAGATCAGTTTCAGATGCTCACTTTAGTAATTAAACTCCTTTAATAAATGATTGGGGCTGTAACACTAAGCATTTTTACTAGCAGGCAAATCCCACTGAGTATAGTGGGATTTACTTCTGAGTTAAAACACTTAGGTTTGCACTGTTGGAATTCCTGTACCACTCATCTTCTCCACTTTATTTTTTAGCTCTTCTGACCTCCCTGAAGTTAGACTACATTTCCACTCTCACCACTCTATGCCTACTATAGACCAGAAGATGGAAAAGACCTATATTTCTCTAGTAAAGTGTATGATTAGCTAAATCAGGTGGTATCCTGTCCAGATCTGTTGGACTGCCATGCAGCTGAGCTAGAGGAGAGCACGCAATTATAATTGACAGCTTCAGAGTAAGTGTATAAACAAAAGTTATTGATGTTGAAATCAAAAGGCCTAAATGACACGTTTTCCTCCACGGTCCACCCTCCCTGCAGCTCTCCCACTTAAAATTTCCTAGAGTTGTGCAGAAGATAGGATGGCAAGAGGAGAGTTGACCCCTTTGAGCCTATGGAGAGCTGTGACTGAGATTCTAGCCATTCCCTTAAATGGCTGTTTTCCTGTAATGCAAATAAAGTATATATTTCACCTGGAATGCATCATCACCTGCAAAAGTTGGGCATCTTCAGAACTGCAAACTTCAACACATTTTCTAAAGAGTGGGGCGGACGGGACCCTGTTGAACTTAAAACTTACCTCTGAGTAAGTCCACAAAGAATTGTGCTGTAACACATTTTCACACAAGACCCTTGAAGAGCGCTTCTCTTACGCTAGTTTCACCAGTTATGAAACTGTGAGATGGAAAGCCAAGGAAGAGAAACTCAAAATTCAGTCTTCTGACCAATGCTTGCTTTTTACCTTTGCAATATCAATTGGGTGGGGGTTTTTTTGGGGGGGGACCAATTTAAATCTCAGGCGTGCAAATGCCTTCGAAGAGGCACTGTGACGCCATTTGGATGAATGTGAATCTAGAAATGGGTATATATATATATATATATATATATAGAGAGAGAGAGAGAGAGAGAGAGAGAGAGAGAGAGAGAAAGGA
Source organism: Podarcis bocagei (assembly GCF_964188305.1). Taxonomy (NCBI): domain Eukaryota; kingdom Metazoa; phylum Chordata; class Lepidosauria; order Squamata; family Lacertidae; genus Podarcis; species Podarcis bocagei. The sequence goes on along the minus strand of NC_138143.1, from coordinate 40,963,383 downwards.
AAGATGTGCATACATATCGGTGCAAGTTATTATATATATATATAATATAAATATATATATAAAGAGAGAGAGAGAGAGAGAGAGAGAGAGAGAGAGAGAAAGGAAAGATGTGCATACATATCGGTGCAAGTTATTATTTTTTTAAAATATTTTATTAAGGATTTTCTTGTTTTACAGAAGTGTAGTGCCTCATATTGGGTGCAAGTTATTTTTTAAAAAAGAGGAAGGAAAAGCGGATTTCGAGCGTCACCCTAACGAACTTCATAGAGATGCAGGGCAGGAAATGGCAAAAAGCAATTGGCCTCTTCCTTGTCTCCCTTCCACTAAATGGCAAAACATCCCCGCGGGCGGCGCTTTCAAATGGCCGTCCTGGATAGGAATCCGTCTCCTCTCCTCGCCGTTTCCACGTCCACAAAAATCGGCCCCGGAGCATTTCCAGCACCGCTTCCCCCCCTCGGAGGCCGAGCTCCGCAGCGCGCCGAGCCGGACACTCCCGGGGCTCAATTGCAGCCAAGGCCGCCGCCGCCGCCCAGGGAGGCCCCGAAGGCCGCCCCGAGATTGGCGCCGCGGCCCTTTGCCAAGCCGAGGCCGCCCCGGCCTCTCTCGGACCCGGCCTCCCGTCAGGCAGCAGCCCGGTCCCCGGGAGGCCGAGGCGGCCAGGAGGCCTGGGGTTCCCGAGAGGCGGCTGGTTGTGCCTGCCCCTCGGAGAGGCCCGGAAACCTCCAGGCGGCAAGGAAGAGGCCTCGGAGGAGGGCGCGCTGGAAATGGGGGAGGCCTGAGGAGAAGGCGGGGAGCAGGCAAAATGGCGGCGAGGAGGAGGAAGAAGGGCCCGCGCGGCCTCTGCTCCCGGTGCGGCTTTCCCGCCTTGCTAGGCCGGCGGCTCTGGGCGGACTCTGGGCGAGCCGTGGTTGACGAGGCCGCCGGGGATGGTGGGGACTGAGGGGGCTGCGCCGCCGAGGTCTCCGGCCTCTACCTCACGGAGCCATTTTCTTCTCCCCGGCTGCTTGGCTCACGGACCCGGCGGCCCAGGACGGGCAGCATTTTTTTAAAAAGGGCCTCCATTATGGAGCTGCTGCTTCCGACTGAAATGATCTTGACGGGATGTAGCCTCAGTGGCGTAGCGTGGGGGTGCAGGGGGGGCCGGCCGCACCGGGCGCAACATCTGGGGGTTAGGGTTAGGGGGCGCAAATCCACGGGTTAGGGGGTGCAAATCCATGGGTTAGGGGGCGCAAATCCACGGGTTAGGGGGTGCAAATCCATGGGTTAGGGGGTGGAAATCCATGGGTTAGGGGGTGCAAATCCATGGGTTAGGGGGTGCAAATCCACGGGTTAGGGGGTGCAAATCCATGGGTTAGGGGGTGCAAATCCACGGGTTAGGGGGTGCAAATCCATGTGTTAGGGGGTGCAAATCCACAGGTTAGGGGCGCAAATTACTTGCCTTGCCCCGGGTGCTCACAACCCACGCTACGCCATGGGGGGGAAAAATGTTGCGCCCGGGAAAGGGAAGTGGGAGTCAACAGACACTCAAGGAATAAAAAAATTCCTCCCAGTAGCACCTTAAAGCAGTGTTTCCCAACCTTTTTTGGGCAAAGGCACACTTGTTTCATGAAAAAAATCTCGAGGCACACCACCATAGAAAATGTTTAAAAAATTAACTCTGTGCCTATATTGACTATATATAAAGTAACTCTCTTTAATAGGAATCAATGAAGGCATATTCTACATATGTAGCTGAAATAGTCGAAAAAATTCTGAGTTGTAAGAATGGGCTTGTATCATGCCAGATGGGGAAAGGTCACTTTTTACTTATGTAAAAAAAAAATAAAAAAATAGTAACAGCATAGAAGGTAATGGTTAGGCTAGCATCCCTCTTCCAAATATGCTAGGTTTTTATTTGCAGGGACTGTTCTACATGGGAAAGCATTCAGCACTGTCATTCTCCCATCTGCTATCTGAATTGGTACTATTCTGGGTCAACTTACTCTGCTGCATGTGTAGATGAAAATGGCACCAAGTGTGGGGGAGGGGGCAGAACAGGTTTCAGATACAGGATATTAAGCATACACGTACTTCAGATTGAACTGGTTGCTTGCTTTGCAAGTTTTCATTTCCCAAATGACTGCCTTGGCAAGCGCAATACCTACCAGGCTCAACGCCGGTCTCGCGCTGCCGCTTCCCGCGCTCTCAAGGACCCGGGAGGAGGAAGGCGTGAAGGGAATCCCGAAGGCGCGAAAACCTCGCGCATGCGCAGGCCTTCCACCTGCGACAGCCCAGTAGGCCGGCCGAAGCGAGCGGCGATGGGATGTGGGAGGGAGCTCGCTCGCCGCCCTGCGTGTGCCTATGTGGGGCACATTACAGCCCCGTGACGTCAGCGCCACGCAGGCAGCCAGGCAGGCAGACGGCGAGAGCCCCGCGCTGGGCGGCCTCTCCTCGCCGCCCCGCCTCTCGCCGCCCGACTCGCCCGCCTCCCTCCCACGGCACACCAGGCAACGTCTTGCGGCACACTAGTGTGCCGCGGAACACCGGTTGGGAAACACTGCCTTAAAGACCAACTAAGTTAGTTCTTGGTATGAGCTTTCGTGTGCATGTATCTGAAGAAGTGTGCATGCACACGAAAGCTCATACCAAGAACTAACTTAGTTGGTCTTTAAGGTGCTACTAGGAGGAATTTTTTTATTTTGACTATGGCAGACCAACACGGCTACCTATCTGTAACGCAAGGAATAGTTTCGGAGAAAAGGCTTTTATTTCTACCACCCATGAACTGGTAGAAGGAGCAAGTGTGATAAGTCACAAAAAGCATGCACGGGTTCACAGTCATGTGCACAAGCATATATACTCCTTTCCAGTTCCCTCCCCCTTTCTCCTCCCTCAGGAGTCCTGCCCCATGTTGAGGTTCCTGAGCATGTACAGAAAGCTGTCTTGGGACTATTGTGGACTCTTGGCACCCTTCCCAGGAAAGGGGATTGAGAGCCTTGCCTTCAGCGTGTTCAGATGTGTTGCAACTAGAAGGAGATCAGATTCGTTTCTCAGGCCTGAGTATTCTTGGCAATGACAGAGTCTATTCATTAGTCTTTAAAAGTAACATTTTGCCTTTTGCCACAGCATCTTGTGATAGAGCAGAGGAGAGCAGAGAAAAGTTGCTTTGGATTTTTAGAAGACAAAAGGAATTCTGGACAGTTTTGAGGCCTGGGGTGATTTCACAGACAGGATTTGGGTATCCTGTCCCTTCAGGGAAAGGGGTGACATGGGCATCTGATGGGGAGAAGAATATCTTGCCAAGTGACCCAGACATCTGGGAGCGTGGAGGTACAGTGGTACCTCGGGTTAAGTACTTAATTCGTTCCAGAGGTCCGTTCTTAACCTGAAACTGTTCTTAGCCTGAAGCACCACTTTAGCTAATGGGGCCTCCCGCTGCTGCCACTGCACGATTTCTGTTCTCATCCTGAAGCAAAGTTCTTAACCCGAGGGACTATTTCTGGGTTAGCAGAGTCTGTAACCTGAAGCATCTGTAACCTGAAGCGTCTGTAACCTGAGGTACCACTGTACTTGCACAGCCTTTGTTTCTGGCTGGTAGCAGTAAGAAGCATAACCTGGATATCCACCTGGTGGTCTTTGGCATTTGCTCCCCCCCCCCCAAAAAAAACGCGCACAGACCAGCAAATTTCAGCATTTATGAAGGTTTATTTAAATCTCTTCATTCAGCAAGGGAACATAACTGGAGGGGGGGGGGGAGCTAGGAGACACTACTGTAGATGCATACGGTAAGTTTCCCGACAAAAAATACCATTATTTACATCATAATGTGCTACGTTCTTAGACAAACACCCGTGGCATCTTCCATTAAAATCGCACCTGGCGATGTATAGGCAAAGGTGCAAGTGTAGAAATAGCGGCTATAATATAGAAACGCAATGGGAAACGTCTGAATGCTGCAAAGTGCTCACGGGCAACTTTCAAGGCTCTAGCGCTCCCTTCCCCTGGTTCCTTGTTTTGGGGCTGGAGTCCCAAAGGCGCCTTGGAGACGCCGCCTCCTTCCAGCACCTCCTGCAGCCAAGCTGGTGCCAAAGGTAGTTGCTCTGCTTTCCTTTGGACCCCCATCGGAGAGGCTGAATTGTCTTCTGGGCAGCCCAGGATACACACGATACACTCCACCCAGGCTTGCTCCAGGTCACTTCGGTGCTGGCTAACGCAGCAAAAGCAAACGCGGGAGGCAGCGGTTGCATCTTGGTCTCTGCAGCCACAGCAGGCGCTGTGATTCTCCAGCAGTTCGTCTTGGAGGCGCATTCAGTTGTCTCCGGAGGAAGGAGGATGCCATGAACGGTTCGGGCTGGGCAGCCCTCAAAATAAGGCACCCTCAAAAGAGAGGGTTGCACTCCTGACAAGCCTGTCGCAACAACAGAGGGCCGTCTTCTCTAAAAGAGGGCCACGCCACATCACAGAGCCGGCCCTCCCATTAGGAAGGGGCCTTAGGCAGCTGGTTTGGGACGTCATAAAATGATGGCGGAACTGTTATTTTGTTATCGTTGCGCTTTTATTTTTATATAGCAGCCAGAGAGGTGAAAAGGCGGTTGTGAGGTGTGTGCGTGCGTTTTACTGCAGGTGTTGTGTTCCTAGAGAATAGGATCCGTGTGTGTGCGCGCGCGCGCTCTACGTGTTCTGCCTCAGGCAGCAAAAACCATTGGACCAGCCCTACAGGCTCAGTTAATAGATTTACGTGCCGACCCTTTGATCTCCCCTACCCAGGAAATTAATAACTGCCACCTACTCCGATTGGCTGGGGGAGCAGCTAGCTTGCCAGGACTCCCAGGGGCCGAGGTCCCTTCGCCCCCTGGCCAATAAAATATTTGAGGGGGCCAGCCCTCCCCAGTTGATGGGCATTGCCATTCAAGTGGTGTGTGTGTGTGTGCCTCCTCTTGTGCTCGAGGTCGGGGTGGGGCCTACCTGCCCCCCCCCCCATATTTTATTCAAGTTGGCACCGTTGCCAGGGAGATCAGCCTCGCCATCTCCCTGTGAGCTCTCCGCGCCCTGCGCTGGAGGAGCAAGAGGCGCAGAGCTCCGCCGCCTCCCAGCTGCTGGAGAGATTGCTTCCCCTTTTGGGTCCTAGGGCGCGCAAAAGGGCGCTGCCTTGCCCTCCGCGTCCGCGCCTGTTCCGCCACTGCAGAAGAAGGATGAAATGGAGCCGGGCGCCCAGCAAGGAGGCCGCCCCGACGAGAGAAAGCAGCAGCTGGTGGCCGCGTCCGCGTATCCCTATTTGGCCGCGTGCGCGCAACAACTTCCAGGGAATGTCTCGCTTCTGGGCTGCTCCCCCCGAAACACTCCTTCGCCTGCGAGGAATCGCAGTGAAACAGTTTCTCCAGGGGCTTTGGCTGCCGCTCGCCTTTGATGCGCTCCTCTAAGGACGCTTGTGCCACACTTGTGTCTTTTCTTTCGGGGCTTCCCTTTCACCCTGTTCTTGCCTTCTCTCCATCCATGCACTATCTTTGAAGCCCATTCTTCCCCTCAAAGAATCCTGGGTTCTGCAGTTAGTTCAGGGTTGCTGCGAAAGGTAACGGTGGGACGACAATGCCCAGAATTCTTTGAGGGGAAGAAAGCGCTTCGGGATGTGCTTTAGAGGTGTATTATGAGCACAGCCATCGTCCCCTCAAAGCGCAATGCTACGCGCAATTACTCCGAAATCAGTCCCAATGGATCTTGCTAGGGTAGAATTGCGCAGCTAATTTTGCCCCTTTCTTGCCCAAGCAAATGCACAGACTTGGGCGACCATCCGGGAGGCGGTTCTCCTGCGCAGGCTCCCCGAAATGCCCGGGAGTCGCCGCTTCTTTTGCTCTGTTCCCACCCATTTTCATAGGTCTTCCCCCGAGATGGAGCCTGTGACTACCTGTAACTGCTGGTTCTTTCCGAGACCAAAGCGCGTGCGGCAGAAAGACGCGTGTCTTTGTCCTGTGTCTTCTGCACATTGCTTCAAGGCAGCGGGATGAAAATATACCTCAGCGCCTAAATTCCTTAATCTGTGCCGAGCAACCAAAATTGGATTAAAAAATAAATAAACCGATGCTTACCGGTACGTTACTCGCGATCTAAAGTTGATTTCAATGAAACAATGGGATTTAAAAGCGCTTAAAACCTAATCACTGGAGTTTGGCCGTTGCCTACAGTCTGACAACTTATCACACTCTTTAAAGTAACAGTCCTTTAAACCAGTGAAAGAATCAGGCGAGGTTCGGGCTAGTTTTGAGCCTCATCCAGTTCACTCGAAGTTTTTAGATTTGCAACCGTGTGTAGTACAGTACGAACTAAGCACGCTCGCTTTAATCCTCTTGCTTCCAGGCCACTTAAATTTAGGAAGTCTTCAGTGCGCCACGAAGTTCAACGAGACGCAAACTGCAGGTTTGTTTGTTGCCGCCTTACTCTAAGATGCGCGGTGTCCCTGTGACTATGATTGCGTGTTTAGTCTCGAGCGTGAACAGGATCGTTGCGGGGTAACTGAGTTTATGACAGCCCGTGTTGCCAGTAAACCTAAAGTCCCCATCCTTTAAATCCAACCCGCGCCCTGCAGAGCGCATTGCAGGCGAAAGAACGGGAGAATCCTGCCCTCCAACAACACAATTCCACGCTTTTAGTGGCGAGAAACAGCGACTAGTCGTGCAGGTTGTGGTGTTAGGAAAGGCTGTCTAGAACAAAACAAGGTTTTTCTTCCCCACTTTTCTGGTTTAGTGGAATCTTGCATCGCCCCCTACATTTCCCTGGCGCACGTAGCTGGTAACACCCTCGAGGTGCCCCCCTCCCAGCCATTTTCGTTAAGAAAAAGCAGCCGGAGTGGCACAAATTTAAGAGCTGGTGATTCCAGGATCGGATCATTTCGGACCTACAGGAAGGAGTGCAAAGCCCATCTTAGTGTCGAAGTGTTAAAAAAAAAATGTTCAGTCAATATGCAATTGCGCAGGAAGAGAGAATAAAAATGGGAAATAGAAGCAGCGGCTAGAATTGGGTTGTGGAGAGCCCTGCTAGAATTGCCGAGGAGGCTGACTGCGGAGAAACCTGGGTGGTGGAAGAGAGAAAATACCAGTATGTGGCCCTAAACCCCTGGGAGAAAGGGCGGAATAATAAGTTTGTGTGATAAATTGAAGGAACCTTCCCCTTGGAAACCAAGGCCTGGACTGCAGCTTTTTCCGAAGCCCAGAGCTCAGGTAATTGCCTCGACTTGCTTTGTCTGCCGCGTTTAACCCGCCAGCGCCGCAGATCCCACGGGGAGGCGCCCGGGGCGCGCAGGAGAACTTCGCTGCAGCCCCGAAGGCGCGCTGCGGTTGAAGTGATCAAACCAAGCTCTGCCGCGCGGCGAGCAAGTTATAAAGGTTCGGTTCCTCCGCCTTTGATGGTGAAAATCCTTTGGGGGGGAATGAGTTGCGATGGGAGTAGATAATTTTAGACTCTGGACTTAATGGAGCCCCCGCCCTTGAGATGGTAAATATTGCTTCAGATTCAAAATTGGAGGGTCGGCTTGGCTGCGGTGGTGGTGTGCAAGTCTGCTTCCCATTCTGACGTGCAGGGTTCTGCTTGGGCATCTGCCCTGAGGGTACCTCAGGGATGCGATATGAAAGCCCTTCCTGGCTGGGAATGTCTATTCATCAGGGCCGCCCAAGACATTTTGGCACCTGAAGGGAACCACAAAACGGCACCCCTTCCCATTGGCGTAGCGTGGGTTGTCAGCACCCGGGGCAAGGCAAGTAATTTGCGCCCCCTAACCTGTGGATTTGCGCCCTCTAACCCGTGGATTTGCACCCCCTAACCCTAACCCCCAGATGTTGCGCCCGGTGCGGCCGGCCCCCCCTGCACCCCCCACGCTACGCCACTGCCCCTTCCCCTCTCCACTAGGGGAGAAGAGGTGAGTGAAGATCTGCTGCCCCTGTGGATTCTGCCGCCTGAGCCAGTCTCCCCACTTGGCCTCATGGGTGGGCCGGCCCTTACATTGGCTCTCGCTTGAGATGAGTTCGCTTGCCCGATCCTATGCATGGCTTAGGGACTCCGTGGGGTTTTCTCCCGCACAGACAGAGGTTGGTACTGCTCAGGCAGTGACGTCGGTATCTGCAGAGCTGAGGTTTCCATTCGTTAAGGCGAAAGTTTGTATACTCATATAGCAGTCTAAGCACGCAGAGCTCATGGAAGTGATCCTTTTTTTAAAAAAAATATTTTTTATTAACAGGCCAATCACATCACATTATCATATCACATTAATTCCAAATTATACAGCCAAATTTTAAATTTTGTTGGGGATACCCATACATCAAGCTCCGCTCTAGTCCAAAACAGGCATCACTTATCTTACTGCTTTCATTAGACAGTTCTGTCCAGTTTGATCCGGATAGTCCTTTATTACTTTCATGGAAGTGATCCAAGGCTTAGTTACTAGGACACTGGATTAAAGATGGGCATTGAAATATAACCATGAAATACGATAATTCGATTCAGACGTGCAGATCCTCATGGCAGCTGAGCGTTTTTCTTTATTAGTTCGCATGTGCAATTTATTTTTTAGCTGGATTCGTGGCTGGCATTTTAAACTGAACTTGTTATTTGACTTATCACACTTGTGGTTAAGGATTTATAAAATCCAATGTGCTCCAATGAATTTTGCTTGGTGTCCTCAAATAACTTTCCTAAACGTTGTAAGAAATAAAGAAGTTTTAATCGAGATAACTCGGATCTCTCCCCAATAGCTATTCAAATTAAAACAAACTAAATAAATCAATGAAAGACTCCATCCGGAAATGGCGCCACTTCCGCCGGAACAAGTTGCTCTTCAGCGCCGCCTAGAGGACTTGGCTGCGCTTGGGAATACTGTTCAGTATCCCACTCTCACTAGTTAAATCACAAATCAACCTTTGGCAAGCTCTATTGGCAGGAGGCTAGAGCAGGGGGAAATTCCTGCTTTCTTTTATGAAGTTTCTATACGTATTTTTAAAAATATCGATTACGATATACGCAGATTGATTGATTGATTGATTTTAACTCCAGGAAAAATGATAATTCAGAATTTTTTTTGACAGTTCGGGCAAGAGTGGACGCAGAGAAGCTGGCAATCGTACTGTTTTTCTTCCTTTCCAGGCAGGCAGAAGAATCCAGCAGAAGCCAGAGGTCAGAGCAGGCAGAAAAGGCAGCGAGGAGCAGGAAACTTCGTTGGGGTTCTTCCCATAGCTGTCAAGCGTCCCTTATTTGGTGGGACAGTCCTTTATCCCAGCGCCATGTCCCGCTGCTGACTCTTATTGGTGATGTCCCTTAAATAAGCTACTGAAGGTAATGGGGCCCTTTCTATGTCCAGCTGTCCTTCGTCAACAACAAATTGTTGCTGGTTTTTTTGTGTTGAATATATGCTATATGGTAATTTATGGACCTAATAGGTATCTAAAGCCATTTGCACGCAACAAATTATGTATTTTATCAAAGTAATTGTTGATCCCTTATTTTAGCTGCTGATCCCTTATTTTCGAGGCTGCTGGTCCCTTATTTTCAAATCTGTAAGTTGACAGCTATGGTTCTTCCTTAGGAGATTTGCTCAATCCAAAACTCCTCGCTTAGATTCTTTTCTCCCCACCGTTCTGCCCATCACTTGCATCTGAGTCTCAAGGCTTTGGGTCTGCTGGGTGGGTGACAGCAGGCTAGAAGGTTAAGCGAATCCTGATGAACTAGGTAAAATTCCTGCTGGACCCCGATCTGTCTAGTCCACCCCAGCCTCCACAGAGCCCCCCCCCCTCTGGCTCCATGGGCGTGGCCAGGATTTATGGTGGGGGAGACAGGCTTCATGTTAGGGGGTGCAAAATCTCAGTTGTGCCCCCCTTCCCCCTCCACAATGACCTCATCCCCCTGCATGGTTGCTATTATGCTCTCAGTTACGCAACCACGTTTCTCCCCCCCCCCCCACCCCAAATGAAACGAAACGAATGAATGAATTGCTGCTTTCCGAGATCAAAGCAACGATCTCTCTCCGTGCATCTGGAGACCCAAGCCGGGTGGGGAAAGAACTGGAGCTGCAACAGTTGGGGGGGGACTTCAAAGTGATGCCCCCCCCGCCTCTCCTCTCTCTCCCACTCCCCAACCCATCAAGCATCCTTTGCAGACAATGGATTTGGTGGCTGCCCTCCAAAGAAATAACCTGCCTTGGAGAGAGAGAGGGGGGAAAAAACCTCTGTGCGCGCTCCTTTCCTTTCTGCTTTGCATCGGAGCAAGCTAGAAACAGCGAGGAGAAAAGGTCTCGGGGAGCTGAGAGCAGCTGGGAGGAGGGATCGCAGACACGCAGCTTGCCCCCCCCCCCCGCCCCGTTTCACTTCTGGCAAGCAAGCTTGGCGGGTTCTTGCGCTTGCTTTCGTCTTCCCTGCGCGCCCCGTCGCTCCTAATGCGCTTTTCCCCTCGATCTTGCTCCGCATTCAAGGATTTGAGGCAGAAGCCGAGGCGCTTCCGTGGTGAAGTCCAGAGAGCCAAGGACGTCGAGAAGGCGGGGAGCGACGGGCCAGGTGGGGCGCCCTCGAGAGGCATCGTCTAGCACGTCTACTATTTTATTCCCGTTCCCAAGTTCTGCGCCCTGACGGGTGGGGACATCAATCAATCACTCAATCGATTGTTGACAGTATAATAAAAACAAAGAAAGGGGCTTGACGTGCCAGGTGGGCGTAGTGTTGTTGTTGAGTCGTTTAGTCGTGTCCGACTTTTCGTGACCCCCTGGACCAGAGCACGCCAGGCCCTTCTGTCTTCCACTGCCTCCCGCAGTTTGGTCAAACTCATGCTGGTAGCTTCAAGAACACTGTCCAACCATCTCGTCCTCTGCCGTCCCCTTCTCCTTGTGCCCTCCATCTTTCCCAACATCAGGGTCTTTTCCAGGAAGTCTTCTCTTCTCCTGAGGTGGCCAGAGTCTTGGAGCCTCAGCTTCAGGATCTGTCCTTCCAGTGAGAACTCAGGGCTGATTTCCTTCAGAATGGATAGGTTTGATCTTCTTGCAGTCCATGGGACTCTCAAGAGTCTCCTCCAGCACCAGAATTCAAAAGCATCCATTCTTCGGCGATCAGCCTTCTTTATAGTCCAGCTCTAGGGCCCCAATCCTCAGTCCTGCGGGTTGAAAGTGTCATTTTGAAGCCCATTAAGAGCGGCAGCTCTCGCTCCGAATTGTTGAGAGGCAACCTCTGGCTTGGAAGATGAGGCTGCAGACCAGGGGTCCAACTTGAATAAGATATTGGTGGGAGGGGACAGGTAAGCCCCGCCCTGCATGATGAATCACATGGCCTGGTACACCCCCCCAATTGAATGGCAATGTCCATTAACTTGGGGGGCCCTCAAATATTTTCTTTGAGGAGGCCACAAGGGTTATCTAGTCCAACTCCATGCAAGGCAGGAATCTTTCTCCCAATGTGGGGCTCGAACCCACAGCCCTGAGATTAAGGGGTCTCCTGCTTTACCAGTTGAGCTACCTGTATGACAGAAGAAGAAGAAGAAAGACCCAGTAACCAGAAATGCAATTGGAGAAGAGACTTCGGTTCTGGACACTCACCTCAAATTAAATACCATGTACTGAAATCTGTGGGGAATAATTCCAGGGTCCAATCTCCCTCCCGTCTTCCAAGTCCCGAAATGTGTCCAGACATGCTTGTTGGGATCCGTATAAAGCCCTTGGGAGATGTCCCAAACCTGACACCAGCAAACCCAGGTCTGGATCATTTAAAAATGCAATGTTGGATTGAACTGTATCCCTTCGAATGGTTTTTCTTTGCAAGATTTCGCTGCTCACTTATTCGCTGTTTAAGTTGATATCTTCCTGAAACGAACTGTGTTTGTATCAAGTATTTTTTGTTTATTTGCTTTTGCTTTAACCGTAAAGGGAGGGGCAACAGAACGAAAGGAACAATATTTCTCGCCTTTTGCTGCCCCCTCCTCTCTCTGCTTTGTGAAAGTTCCTAATCTAGAGAAGCTATTGTTATGTTTAATTAATTATAGCGAAAACCCCAAGTAACAAGTGGGAATGTGACGACGACAACAAGATCATGAGGGAAGGTGGGGGACCCAAGACACAAACCACCTTTCCTCTAGATCAGGGGCGTCCAACTCCCAATAGACTGCGATCTACTCCTAGTATAAAAAAGTGGCAGTGGTCTACTCATTGTCATAATAAGACTGGCAGTGATCTACCCAAAGCTGTGGAGCTTTTATTTAGGAAGCCAGAGTTGTGGAGCTTGAGCTTTTTTTTAGTGAGCCAAAGTTGGTTTTTTGTTTTGTTTTTGCTTTTTTGTAAGGAGGTCGCTGCGGGGCCAGAGATCAACCAGGATCTACCAGGAACACCCTGATCTACCTGATGGGCATGCCTGCCCTAGGTGTCCTTGTTTGACTTCTCTGGTTCTAAAAATGTCTTCTGTATTAATATCTAAATGTCAGCATTGGTCTTACTCAAAATGTGGGGATGCAGCAAACCTAGAGGCACAGATCAGGGTGCCTTTAGGGGCTAATTACTTGACTTGGGTGCTTAGGGGCAGCTTCAGACATTACACTGTCCAAGTGTACACCCCAAAATGGAACGTGTCAAGCAGTGCTTTGAAAATATGCCTCTTATACGGTGCGCCAAGTTTGGTTTATTTTCTTTATATAATATTTTGTATTGCAGCTGCCCGTCGAGTGTATGCTCAGTGGCAATCCATTGCTTGTTGCTGTGTAATGTGTGAAACGGTGCCCAAACCTGAGCGATTATGCACCATTCCAGAGCTGTCAGTGATTTCTCCATTTCCTCATGTGTTATGCTGACTTTTCAGAAAGCTCCGCGTTTTAGACTATGCTACCCCCTGGTGGCCACCTCAAGCAGCACTTCACCCCAGCTGCGCTGCAACCAAGACCTCTTTCTTACAGCCAAATTCATATTGTAAGGTTGAGGAAGCTGTGCCTTTGTACGCTGGAAACTTTGCAGAGGCAGGGAAGAAGAGGAGTTTCCCTTCTCATCTCTTCATCAACAGCCATCCTTACAGGGATGCCATGCCAGAGCACTGTCTTAGTTATGGTAATACTTTTTGGTACCTATAGAATTTCAGTACGTGAAAGTGGAGGCATTCCACCACAATGCTAGGCAGTAAATCAGGAGTGGTGAAGCTGCAGTCCTCTAGAGGCCAGAGCCATAGCCACGAGGGGGTCTAGCCTGGTGTTTTGCCCCAAGTGAAGCCTCCAAAGGCATGCCATTGAGGCTCTCAGTCTCTCTCTCTCTCTGTGTGTGTCAAAATGGGTCTTTGACCCGGGTGAAATAAAGCCTAGTTTCACACCAGCGAGAGGCTACTGGATTCCATCTCCCATAAGCCCTAACCAGCATGGTCAATGGTCAGGAAAGATGGGAGCTCACAGAGGGCCAGAGTTTATCCTTGTTGTTGTTGGCATCTTGCGTGTGTAGATAGACAATGGAGTGCACTTCCAAGGGTGGTCAAACCGCTGTGTTAGCAGCACCAAAGTGACCTCCCTGGGGTGCAGGCCTGGGCAGTGTGGATGGAGGTTCTGGGCTGCCCAGATGGCAAGGCCTCTCTTTCAGCCTAGCTTATGTGGTCCAAAGGAAAGAAGAACGATGCGCTTTGACCATCTTAGCTGCAGGAGTTGCGGGAAGGAAGTGTACATTGCGCCATCAAACCGTCTTAGGTGCTCTACTCTGGATTTGTGTAGGGTTTACTCCTTAGCCTTTACTTCTTCTGAAGAATTCAGCAGAGGTTTAGGTTCAGAGTACTCCTTCTCCTAGATGGGCTACCTTCCCAGGTGGATGAGTCCTACCTGCTCCTCTCTTCCCTCTACAGTACATGCAGAAACTGCCACCTTGACTGTTGGACCCACTATTGGGTCTCGTCTACTCAATTTGCCAGAGCCTGTCTTCGCATGCAGGGTGTCAGGCTGCTGCCAGCGACTCCCGGCTGGTTGCCCAGGAACGTAAAAGACAAGGAAGAGTTTCTTGCCAACCGCTTTTTATTCAGTATATACAGAGAGAGGCTATAGAACCCAGCCTCTTGGATGATGGCGTTGTCCTGAGCGAATCTCCACCCCACTTCCACTTCCTCATTTGTCATCCTCATCGTCTCCTCTCTACAGGTGCTGCTATGTGCTCTCTGTCTTTGATCTCTTTGCTCTCCTACTTTCAAGGCTCGCCGGGTTCAGGGTGGAGTTTCTGGAATGCTTTCTAAAGACACTGTGTCCCTCGGTTGTCGCCCTTCTCATGCTTCCTCCCTCTCTCCCATTATTTCCCAACTTTTCCCCTCATCTGCCTCTGAGCTGTGACCTCCCTCAAACCCCTGTTGTAAATCTTAACTGTCCTGTTCTTCCTCCTCCCTGGAAGGGTCAAGCTGGCGAGTCCAAGCTACCGAGTCCAACACAGGGGAAGTCTCTCATTCACCAAGGGTTTGAGCTAAGGTTACCAGATTTTTTTCAATGAATCTGGGGAGACTTTTCAACTTCAATGGGGACTGGTTTGCAAATCCGGGGACTGTCCCCGGGAAACGGGGACGTCTGGTAACCTTAGTTTGAGTCCCACCTGGTTTAGCCAGCCAGCCAAAGTCATTTGACAGCTTCTAGGAGCCACAGGTGAGAGCTGAGTGCAAGGTGGAGCCCAAATGTGGACAAACTACCCCAGAAGGAGCACAGCATACCCCCCACCAGAGGTACCACCCCTCCCCTAACTCCCCCCTACACCCCAGAGAGCTTACCTACCCACACAGAAAATGAACACAAAACTGGCTGGAGGTTGTAGGACTTCCATCCCCACACAAGGAATACCAAGAGAAGCAGCCTTCTTGCTATAGGGAGTGTGTTGTGATTTCATGGAAACACAGAACCTGACAGTGGATGCAGAATTCCAGAAAACCTCAGCTATCATTAAAAATAAAAAAAGAGGCGTGGGGAGATAACTTTCTAGCTCAAACGTATGCCTGACAGTTAGGCAAGTGCTGAGGCTGCTGGTATCTCAGAAGCCAGAAAGACAGGATGGTGGGGTAAGACAGAAATGAATAGAATCCCGACATCTGTGACGGAGCTGAAGTGTTCTTACTACATGCTCTAGTTACATGCTCCAGTTATCTCCCGCTTAGACTACTGCAGTGTGATCTACCTGGGGCTACCTTTGAAGGTGACTCGGAAACTGCAATTAATCCAGAATGCAGCACCTAGACTGGTGACTGGGAGTGGCCGCCGGGACCATATAACACCAGTCCTGAAAGATCTTTGTTGGCTCCCAGTACGTTTCCGAGCACAATTCAAAGTGTTGGTGCTGACCTTGAAAGCCTTAAACGGCCTCGGCCCTGTATACCTGAAGGAGCATCTCCACGCCCATCGTTCTGGCCGGACACTCTTTGCGATTTCCAAGCCTGGTCCATTTAATGTCCCTGAGGTAATTATTCGGTTACTCGTGGATACAAAAACACAGAGGACCTCTAGTAAGACAGAGGAGTCAAGGTAACCAAGGCTGAACTCAGATTATGAAAGGCACGAGCTGCTTTTCCTTCAGGTTAATGCAATCCCACCAGTCTTTTGATTTCTGAGTATACGGGGGCTGCAAGCTCTTTGGCTTTCTCTGCTCCGGTCCATAAAACCTTCTCCAGGTAAGATCTGTCTTCTTTTAGCCTGACAAATTCACTCCTAATTGGTGCAAGTTTCTCAGTGACTGCATCTGCTACCACTGCCTTGTAGTGAGCTGTATCAAGGCCAGTACTCTGACGTACCACCTCCTCCGTGCTGAGTCCTGTTATAGCAGAGTGAATAGCGACCAGGTTGGAGACCCCAGGGCGGTGAGCAGGGTCATAGGTCACCTCAGAGGTGCAGTCTGTGACAGCCTTACGAAATTTCAGCATTATCTCCTCGGGGCTGTCTGTTATGTTCACCGTGGCTAACTTCTGAGGGTCTGATTTGGACATCTTGGATGTGGGATCTCTGAGTGACTTGATCTTCTTTGATTCCGCTAAAATCAAGAGAAAATGCAATTACAGAAGAGAGCTCCGCAATAGAGTGACTACGAGGCTAGGCGACATATTGGGAAGTCCCGGGTTCTAATCTCAACTCTGCTATGGTTCACTAGGTAGCCTCAGACAAGCTGCTCTCTCTAAGCCTCAGCCTTTCACCTCCAATCTGCAATATAGGGATAATACTATTGACCTATACAAACAGCTCATGGGTTCGAGCCCCACAGAAGTGAGCCTCCCCTAGAACAAAGTATCAAGCCAACCAGCCTCCTCCTTCCTTACAGAAAACTGTTTTATTAGGCATCCCTGTTTTTACATATGAAAGCCCATTTTCTTAAGAAGACGCCACGGGCACAGTGAAATGCATAATACAGTCGTACCTTGGTAGATGGACGCCTTGTGAGTCTAATGTTTTGGCTCCCTAACGCCGCAAACCCAGAAGTGAGTGTTCCGGTTTGTGAACATTCTTTGGAACCTAAACGTCCGACACGGCTTCCGATTAGCTGCAGGAGCTTCCTGAAGCCAATCAGAAGCCGCACCTTGGTTTCCAAACATTTTGGAAGTCGAACAGATTCCGTTTGACTTCCGAGGTACGACTGTATTCTAGAGGACTGCTGAAAAGGATAGGAAAAAAGGTCGGGGCAACACCTAGTACTGGAACAGCAAAGATGACACACACGCCATACTTTTTCAAAAGCTGCATTTGACAGCCCCTGTTTCCCTTTGTATTCCTTTACCTTGGCACCTGGCTATCCCCACTCTTCTCTTTCTTCTGCAAAAGCTCCCCAAGCCAATTCACTTTACTCAACAGGCAGTCATTTGTGATAGGTTTTGTACTGTACTCACTTAGAATGGCTGTGGGCACTGGAAAGAATTCTCCATATTTTTTGTTGAAGCGTCGGGCCGTATCCTGGGTCAGCTCCAAGTGCAGGACTTGATCTTCTCCAACAGGAACATGGGTTGACCTTCCAACAGAAACAGAAAAATAGAAATGTTGTGTGGGAGAGAGAGATGGTTCACATCTGCTCACTCAAACCGAGTCAGAAAAAAGCACAACACCATAGTTTAAGTAAACCGCTAGATTTAGCAGGTTATTCATGGATTGTCAATGACAGATTAGCTACAATCATAATGTCCACCAGATAACCTGTCAGTGAGAAAGGGCCACTGATTCACTACAGAATGAAAGGACAATCTCACCACAACTAGGTTGCTCAAAAGCCACCCACTCCTGAACTATTCAGTCCCCTTGGGGCCTTCATTTACAAGTTATGGAGCTGTGCATTCTGACGCTTACTTGTAGAGGAGAATATCTGCGGCTTGAAGAACAGGATAGGTGAACAGACCAACTGTTCCTTCATTCATCTGGCTGGCATTCTTCACCTATTTATGTGAAGAAAAAGAAGACTCATAAAGGCTTAATACCTTTATTTTTTATTTGAGGACAGCTACAATGAGCACAAAAGATGGCAGGAGTCAGGCAATGACAAGAGCAGGCCTAAAGGCTTCACCTGTGTAACAGCTGAACAGGGATAGCCCACCTGCCAACTAAGCTAAGAGAGGCTCACAGAAACCTCACCTTCCATTGTGGAAAGTGCTGCAGGCGTGGCATGCTTGTGAGACATCCCAGAATCCAGGCGAGCTCTGCATGCTCAGGCACCTGAAACAAATCAGAAAGGCAATTAATTAGGTGCAAAGGGTTTTCACAAAAGCACAGCCCCAGTAGCAGTCCCCACTTTCAAACAAAGACAGCGTGTTTATGAACATATAGAGCTGTCTTTTTATGATAATGTCATGGACTGCTTGGGTGAGGAATGATGGGAGGAACCAGCAGGTGAACCAGGAAGGGAAGAAGGCTTAGACCTTCCTACAAGAAAGAAGATTCCACCTAAACATTAGGAAGAACTTCCTGACAGTAACAGCTGTTCGACAGTGGAATTTGCTGCCAAGGAGTGTGGTGGAGTCTCCTACTTTGGAGGTCTTTAAGCAGAGGCTTGACAACCATATGTCAGGAGTGCTCTGATGGTGTTTCCTGCTTGGCAGGGGGTTGGACTCGATGGCCCTTGTGGTCTCTTCCAACTCTATGATTCTATGATTCTATGACCTTGGGGAGTGGTGGTGGGGAACGATGAATGGTCAAAGGGAAAAGACTGGGAACAGGTGTCAGAAGTTGAACAGGTAATAGGGCTTAGTGAGCGGGGAGAGTCTGTGGCAGAGAGCGGTCCGGAATCAGAGGCAGAAGCTGAAGAAGTAGAATGGAATGAGGGAGGCCAAGAGGCAGAGATGAGACAGGCTGGCAAAGAGTCATGGGTGTCTCCCCCTCCAGCTGCAACAAGCTGCCCTCCCCGCATCTCCCAGAACCAGAAGAGGCAAGAAATGGATGGAGGAGAGGTTGGCTTTACGCAGGCGCAGTCTCTGATTGCTTGGAAAAAGCTGTGGTGAGGAGGCGGTGAAAGAGTTAACTCCATCCTTGAACTGTGTGATCTGTCACTCCTGTGACAGATAACCAGTTTGCTTGTGTTGGACCATCAACTACACTTACTGCAAACCATGAAGTGGAAGAGGGAATGAGCATGCACAGATCTACAGCTTGTTCAGCACTCAAACCCTGCTCAATGTGTGACATCTGAATCAAGCCCTTCATCCATTTAGCCCAATGCTGTTTACTCAGACCAGGAGCAGTTCTCCAACATCTTAAGCAGGTGTCTTTCCCAAGGATACTACCTGTTTTGATCTGGAGGTGCCAGGGGCTGACTGGGAGACTTACCCTTCCCATAAGTAGCATAAAGGTAAGGTAAAGGGACCCCTGACCATTAGGTCCAGTTGTGGCCGACTCTGGGGTTGCGGCGCTCATCTCACTTTATTAGCCGAGGGAGCTAGCATACAGCTTCTGGGTCATGTGGCCAGCATGACTACGCCACTTCTGGTGAACCAGAGCAGGGCACGGAAATGCCGTTTACCTTCCCGCCAGAGCGGTACCTATTTATCTACTTGCACTTTGACGTGCTTTTGAACTGCTAGGTTGGCAGGAGCAGGGACTGAGCAATGGGAGCTCACCCCGTCGCGGGGATTCGAACCGCCGACCTTCAGATCGGCAAGTCCTAGGCTCTGTGGTTTAACCCACAGCACCACCCACATCCCTATAAGTAGCATATAAGCTATTAAAAATAAGGTCGTTTGAAGCACCACACTAAAGTTATTATACAAGTACTTCTGTACAGATCTGTGCTAAGAAGATCCATGGGGGATAAGAGCTGGTGAGAATGACACATCCGCTTTCTTTTGAGAGCCAGTGTGGTGTAGTGGTTAAGAGCGGTAGTCTCGTAATCTGGTGAACCGGGTTCGCGTCTCCGCTCCTCCACATGCAGCTGCTGGGTGACCAGTCACACTTCTCTGAAGTCTCTCAGCCCCACTCACCTCACACAGTGTTTGTTGTGGGGGAGGAAGGGAAAGGAGAATGTGAGCCGCTTTGAGACTCCTGAAGGGGAGTGAAAGGCGGGATATCAAGTCCAAACTCCTCCTCTTCTTCTTCTTCTTCTTCTTCTTTTGGCGTTTGAACAGCCATAGCTTTATGCCTCAACTTCCAGCTCAGCAGCTCTTCCTCACTCTTTTAACTTGTGAAATCCTGTGCAACCTTTGGTGCAAAGGCAGAGAGTGTGGCGCCCTCTAAACATTGTGTACTACAGCTCCCACCAGAGTGTTTGTTGTGGGGGAGGAAGGGAAAGGAGAATGTTAGCCGCTTTGAGACTCCTTAGGGTAGTGATAAAGCGGGATATCAAATCCAAACTCTTCTTCTTCTTTCACTTCCAGGCCAAATGAAGCATGGGGTTGTTGCAGCAGCACACTGAGGGTGTGAATGAATCAGGTTTCTGACACAGTAGACAGCGTGGAAAAGGAAGGAAGACAAAGAAAATGGAGCTCTCATACACTTTAGGAGCGAAGTGGGGCTCTCAACATGAGCACATGGAGAAGACAAAGAGCAAGTGTCTCCCCATATGTGGTGGACTTGTAAAAGAGTATCGGGAAATGATCCATAATGAACTGGGGGGAAATGTTTAAACGTACTTTCCAAAAAAAACCCAGAGTCCTTTCTGTTGGGGATAATCCAGACTGAAATTCCCAGGTGTCAAAAAAGGTTATTTATGTATGCTACTACTGCGGCTCGTGTTTGGTTAGCCCCAAAATGGAAAACAAGCGAGGTCCCACCCAAAGAAGAGTGGCAACTTAAGTTGACAGAATATGCACAACTTGCAGACTGAACATCTAGAATAAGAGAACAAGAAGAACATATGTTTAAAGAAGGTTGGAAAACGTTTATTGAATATATGGGAAATAATTGTGTACAGCTGAAAACGCTACCAGCATTAAGATAAATTCCTGCTTGGCAGGGGGTTGGACTCGATGGCCCTTGTGGTCTCTTCCAACTCTATGATTCTATAATAACAGTGTAAATAAGTTTTGATGGATGCAATAATGAAATACTGTATAGTTTTTGTAAAACATGCATGGATTTATGATATGTAAAATGAACCATGGAAAGAGAAGAAGAAAAGTCATTGATATCTTAAGGATGTAAAATGAATATTTTAAATTGTAAAACATAAAATTTAATTAAAAAATTACAGAGAAAGAGAGTGTAAGTAAGTGTCTCCCATACACACTCTTATTCCTGTGGATTGGGATCCATTCCAGCCCTACAATTCTATGATTCTATGCAGTGGCCCTCACTAGAGACAGTCAAATGTGTTGCATTTTCTCCAGGACAGCCCAGTGCTTCAAAATTTTAGAGCCAAGAAATCTACTACACAGTGAAAGCGAGAGGCGAAGGATAAACTCCTGCCTTGAAAGCCCAGTTCCTTAATTCTCAGTCATTGTCTGACTCATAATTGTACAAAGGCCTCCATCTCTTTACCCTAAGGAACAGGCAAAGCATATTTTCTCAGCTTGAAGAGGAACTGTGAAATTGCATTTTAGCCCACCAGAGTTAACCAGAATGCTGATCTCAAATGCAACAGGTCCAAATATGGTTGGAACAACTGCATCATTCTCTCTCTCTCTCTCTCTCTCTCTCTCTCTCTCTCTCTCTCAGAACACACACAATGCATTAGGTAATGCTAACATTAACACATTGTAGAAGGACAGCGCATCACTTGTGGATGGCTGGTCCACGCGAAATATAGAACTCAAACTGGAGCAGTTTATCACTTCATCCTAGAAAACGTGAAGGGGTTGGCAGAGGCCAAGTGAATGGATGTTTCACACTTATTAAGGAACAGACAATAGTACTGGAGACCGACTATACTTAAAAAACAGCTGAAGACTGTGCCTCTGGTGTGCACACACCCATTCAATGCCCTATTTGTCCATAGATTCTGCAGGTTTTTGTTAGCGCTTCAAATATTGGCAAAGCCAGAACAACAGTGGCGCAGTGGGGCTTTTCTGGACCACCTTCAATTCTCTCTAAAAGAACTGTTGGTTTCCAGCATGTGATGCTAAAGAAGGAAAGAAAAGCTAAGAGATTCTGTGCTTGACTTGGGGGAGGAGGAAGCGAACTTCAAATGATTCTATTATAGCAAAAGTACCTTTACACTTTTCTCCAGGGTAGATTTGATTTAAATCAAATTGATTTAAATCACTAGTCAGTAATTTTTTTATTTTTTATTTTACAGAAAGACTCATTCTTGCTGGTATAATCTTAATATTTACAATCAGATGAAGGTTTTGTTTTTGGAATAATAAATTTTCAGAGTAGTTTTTACAGTTATATCAAAAATTACTGGTTTGGTTATACTATTAGAAATACATAGGCAGATAATTATGAAATTATTGAGAGGTTCTTTTCAGAGTGAGTTCTTTTCTTTTACACTAATGTCTCACAACAAATGAAACTGATCTGCAAAAAACACAACTCTCTCTCTCTCTCTCTCTCTGTATATATATATATATATATATATATATATATATATATATATATATATAATGAGTGGCTAACCTTTTTTGGGCCAAGGAGTGCATTGCCCTCTGGGACTACATGCCACTGGTTTCTGTTGAAAGAGTGGGTGTGGCCACCCATCCTATACTGCCTATCACCATCACTGAGAACCATTGAGGTCCAACTAAAAGTGCTCAGGAAGCAGGAAGGAGTACTATAATCATCTGAATTGTTTCCCGAGGGTTGGAGATGGCCGAGCACTCGGGGAACGCCAGAGAAGAACTGAGAGCTCCTTACTGTTTTTCTGAGTCCTTCTAACTGCTTTTTCAGGAAGCAGAACCACCAATGCCCCTTTAGCAAGCTGTTGGGGGTTGGCAGACCTTTCAAAAAGGCTTGGCGAGCCAGATTATGCCCACAGTGGCTGGCAAGTTGCAGGTCCCTGGCACAGACCATCAAAGGAAGAGCAACAAAAGACACAATTTATAGGGTCATGCAACAATCACCACTCTGGCATGACAGCATCAGTTTACATTAAAGCCCCTCTAATTTTAATCCATCAGCCAAATAAACACAGCCGTGTTAAGGGATAATAATAGACTTACTTTCCCCACTGATAAGACACTTGATTTAATAAGGATTTTAATGACTTCCATTCTTGGTGGTTTCTTATATTAAATGAGAACTCTCCAGGCAGAAGACATAACAATTCCTAATCAGACCTACTGATTACACCCCACCCCAAGCAATTTATTTATTTAGGGCTTTCCTATCCAGGCTTTCTTCTATCGCAGAATTTAAGGCAACATACATGGAGCTCCAAGGTGGTCCCTCATCCAGATACTGACCAGACCCACACCTGCTTAGCTTCATCTGTGAATGCAAATGGTTCCCTTGAAATGTGGTGGACTGTAACTCACACCATCTCTGGCCATTAGCCCTGCATGCTGGCGCTGGTGGGAGCTGTAGTACACAATGTTTAGAGGGCGCCACACTCTCTGCCTTTGCACCAAAGGTTGCACAGGATTTCACAAGTTAAAAGAGTGAGGAAGAGCTGCTGAGCTGGAAGTTGAGGCATAAAGCTATGGCTGTTCAAACACCAAAAGAAGAAGAAGAAGAAGAAGAAGAAGAAGAAGAAGAAGAAGAAGAAGAAGAAGAAGAAGAAGAAGAAGAAGAAGAAGAGTAGTAGTAGTAGTAGTAGTAGTAGTTTGGATTTGATATCCCGCTTTATTACTACCCCGAGGAGTCTCAAAGCGGCTAACATTCTCCTTTCCCTTCCTCCCCCACAACAAACACTCTGTGAGGTGAGTGGGGCTGAGAGACTTCACAGAAGTGTGACTGGCCCAAGGTCACCCAGCAGCTGCAGGTGGAGGAGCGGGGAAGCGAACCCTGTCCACCAGATTACGAGTCCACCGCTCTTAACCACTACACCACACTGGCTCTCTAAAATCAACACTCAAAATGTCCAGAACTGACTGATAGCACCTTCTGAAAATGACCATCTTAGAGAAGGCAAATACCGTGCAAGTTTATAATACAAACACAACACGCATGCTATCACCAGCAAAGAAAACTAAGTGAACGAGAGAAAATCTCTACCTCTGTCAAGAACAATTTTCTGTATACAATCTCAAAATGTTCTATGTTTTTCTTCGCTCCAGAAGAAAAAGTTTTTTAAAATTGAAATTGTTCACTGAAATATAAAGTATTGCTGAGTTATTTTTAATGGGACCAGAAATCAACATGGTTGACAAAGACTTACTTTTAGGGAACCCTACAAACCAGACATTCCTTCCCATCTCCCTTTTCCCTTGCTAGCACAGCCAGAGTTTGCAGTTAATCATGACATGGTGAATTATATGCCCCCCAAACCAGAATCAGAAACCCGTTTGAAAGCATGGTTTCCGATTCTGGTTTGGAGGGCAAGAATTAATCATCTCATTTGCTGATTTGAACACCAGAACAAAATGCAGCTAGTATAAGGCCCAGAAACAGAGGGGCTGGTTATAAAAGAGAGAAGAGGGGGGTCGTTTGCATTGTGCTATTGGCATGTGATGGTGATGGAAGCAGCAAAGGCATATCTTTCAGGGGAAACCTTTTTACTTCTACATGACAGGACAAGTACTTAATGCACATTAACCCATGACTCTTGTAGATTAGTGGTCTAATGGGCTTTCCTGAAACCAGGACTCTATTTCCAACTTGGCAACTGTTCACTGCATGTTGCAATCAGCACTAATGATTTCCACTTTCCTCTGCCTAGAAGATCTTTCTCTCTTTAGCCCATCCTTTACCATAACGTAGAAGATATCTACAGCCAAGAATTCGCTAATCCTCAACCAGCAACAGCCAGATGTTTTCATAGTGGTCAGAAGGATGGCAAAACCAACACCCCTGGGAATTAAATGCTAAAGTATTGTCCAGGTTGCATATGGAATGAAAAGTGGTTGATTTTCTTTTGTTTGAATCACACACTTTGCCAGTTTCCACAATGACAAATCCTAGACAACGACTGCAATTCTATGCACAGAGACTAGAATCATAGAATAGAATCATAGAATAGACCACAAGGGCCATCGAGTCCAACCCCCTGCCAAGCAGGAAACACCACCAGAGCACTCCTGACATATGGTTGTCAAGCCTCTGCTTAAAGACCTCCAAAGGAGGAGACTCCACCACACTCCTTGGCAGCAAATTCCACTGTCAAACAGCTCTTACTGTCAGGAAGTTCTTCCTAATGTTTAGGTGGAATCTTCTTTCTTATAGTTTGGATCCATTGCTCCGTGTCCGCTTCTCTGGAGCAGCAGAAAACAACCTTTCTCCCTCCTCTATGTGACATCCTTTTATATATTTGAACATGGCTATCATATCGCCCCTTAACCTCCTCTTCTCCAGGCTAAACATGCCCAGCTCCCTTAGCCGTTCCTCATAAGGCATCGTTTCCAGGCCTTTGACCATTTTGGTTGCCCTCCTCTGGACACGTTCCAGTTTGTCAGTGTCCTTCTTGACTAAATCCCATTATACTCAGCAGGACTTACTTCTGAGTAGACTTGCCCGGGACTACACTGCAAAAGGTGCTGCTAACGGAATACCAACTAAACGAAACCTTTGCTAGAAACCTAGGCCAAGGCAGTGGCAATGACGTAATAGGCAGCAACTCAGAACCTTGCGTGTCTCCTGATGGAAAAGCCTGTTTTCCGTATAGATATTATCTTTCTCAGAAAATGTTTCCTGCAGCATAGCTAAAAATACTTGGAAGAACATCAGCATTACAAATCCTTCTATTTATTGTTTCCCATAGGAAGCAAGCTATGTCCATTAGCTGATTTCCCCAAAGATGTGATCATTCAATATGTTGCATCCCTAGAGCTCTTACTGGGCAAAGTTTCAATATTTTTTGCTGGGATTCAGGTGTTCCCTTTTACTCAAGGCAGTCGCAGTTGCTCTCCTCCTCTGCAGCCCTCCATCCAGCTATTCCAGAAGTCCTCAATTTTAATCTGTCAACATATTGGGGAGGAGTCTCTTGAAAGAACTCTCTGTCTCCCTTTCCATTTACATCCAACACTATTACATGAAACTGCCATTGTTTTATTTCTCGATGAAACAAAAGTTTACTCATTTGTGAAAAAATATTTATACAGTACACTGCTATTCATTAAAAAAATATCAGAGCAGTTCATAACAATTACACATAGCACCATACACTAAAAACCATATTAAGAAGTTAAAATCAGAAATCAGCTAACTATTGTGGAAAGAGAATTGCCTGCAAAAGCCTGACAGAAGAGAAAAGGTGATGGTGATTTGCCATGGCATATAACCAAAGGCATATACAGTTGTACCTTGGTTTTCGAACAGCTTAGTTCTCAAACGTTTTGGCTCCCGTTCGACTTTCAAGGTACGACTGTATAACCAAAACTTCTCCCCTGACAGGGTGTCTCGTATTTTAATCAATATCTTCATGTCAGTCTTAGATTCAGAGGTTTGAGAGTAATGCTTCCTGTCCTCTGCTGCTTCTTTCTGTTCGGTTGCTGTATTTTATTGTTTATTGTAATCCACCCTCGTGGTTTTTTTCCTGGCCTCATTTCTAAATAAGCAAATCAATGCACTGTGCCTTGAAAGATTTTAACATGTGTGTCTCACCCTTCCTCCAAGATGCTCAGGGCAGTATACATTTCACCTCCCAACAACTCTGGCCTGAGGTCAGTCACCAAGCTTCATGTGAGTTCTCAATCTAGACTGAAGCTCAACATTCGGCCCACAGCTCTGTGTGTCAGGGATGGGCAACACTTATCCAGCCTGAGAGACACATTCCCTTGTGCCTACTTCTCGGGTGGTGGGGTGGTCTGTGCTAGTGATGGGCGGGACAAATGCAAAAGTGGGCAGGGCCACTCCCACCATGTTATTGTTGGGATACTGCCAGGGAGACAAAGGCCATCATGACCCCACGTCAATTCCGGACGATCCATCGATCTCCCGTAGATACAGTATCAGTCAATTAGCGACACGAGCTTCAGAAATAGCTTGCCACATTCCAGGGCTCGTGCACGCTCTATCAGCAGAGTTCGTACAGCGAAAGATGCACGCAGGAGAGCATATTTACAAATTTATTCAGCGTTGGTCAGAACAAAGAGAAAACATGACTGCCTGCTTCGATGTCTCAGGCACAGAGAGGAAAACGAAAGCAATGTACAAAACATAAACTTCCTGTGAACAGGAAATACGCAGACTCTGTGACTCACAAAGCCTGCTCCCTTTTAAGGTGGAACGGAAATATCCTAACAGTTATCTCACACATTCTCCCATGCATTCTCCCACCTAACACACACAACGGAGACCATTCATTCCCTTACTCACAAACATCCTTACATTCCCACACAACACACATACATGCAGATTCTCACTCCCCACGCCTGCAAGAACAATTGCTGTGTGAGGGAGATTTCTGTGGAGAATGCAGCTTGCGAGGGTTAATGCTACCACAGTAGTGGAAAGCACCGTGATGCTCACCTGACCTCCCAACAGCTGAGTTGCTGCTGCTTATTGAGAAGGAGTGTGGGAGGGGCAATTTGGCAGGGAGGTCAGCGTGGTGCAAGCACACCAGCAGTAGCAGCAGGTTGTTTCTGCTGCAGCTGTTGCACCACTCCCAGCTCCCCGCTGCCTTGCCCCTTTCCTTACTGGTAAGCAGCAGTGACTCAGCTGCTGGGAGGCCACCACACTGTTTATCTGCTATAGTCCTCCCTCCCCAGATAATCTCCACAAAGATCGTCCTTGCTCCATGCAGCAATTACATTTGAAAACAGCCTTCTATTAGAACTAATTGCTATTGGGGGGGGGGAGAGCTGCAGTCCCGATCGGGAGGCCCCCAGGGCCAGCAATTCCCTGCCTCTGAAAAACAATGTAGATGGGAGATGACAGTAATAGTTAAATAGAAGGTCTTATTGCAGCTGCTGAGTGATCTCATTTATCAAGCCAATTGACTGATGGTTGATGTTCGCCAACAGGAGCAAACAAGACGACTAACATTTTCCTGATGCCTGGAATCTCTCTTTGGAAGGTGACATCCCTTACCTAGAAAGTGTGCCAATTTTGCAATTTAAATTTGGACTCAGAAAGAGGAAAACTTTGCTGCTGAGTGCCAATGCAGTGGATCCCAAAGGACTCTCCTTATACATTTGTAAACAGGTAAATATTATGAATACATTGTTAAGTTCTAAAATAAAAGTTTTGAAACATTATGGCAATACAGTACAGTTTGGCTGATCTGTTTATTCTCTAGTGTATAACATCTTTTGGCTGAATTAGGCTAGATGTTCTCCATTTAGTAGAGTCCTTTGTGTCCCATATACCGTATTTTTCGCTCTATAAGACGCACCAGACCACAAGACACACCTAGTTTTTGGAGGAGGAAAACAAGAAAAAAAATATTCTGAACCTCCGAAGCCAGAACAGCAAGAGGGATCGCTGTGCAGTGAAAGCAGCGATCCCTCTTGCTGTTCTGGCTTCTGGGATAGCTGCGCAGCCTGCATTCGCTCCATAGGACGCACACACATTTCCCCTTATTTTTTAGGAGGGAAAAAGTGAGTCTTATAGAGCAAAAAATACGGTAAGTTTAACTTTCCTTCCCTCTCTTATAACGCAATACATTTAATATGAAATCAAATGTTGCAGGGTTTTTGTTCTGATGTATTTTAGTTGTATCCTTTATTGGTTTTATTCAGGGGTGTTGGGTCAGTTCTTTAAACCATGATTATTATTTATTGCATTTATTACATTTGTACCCTATTCTTCCTCCCAAAGGAGTCCAGGGCGGTAAACATTAAAAGGTTAAAGGAGATCAAGTTTTAAAAACGCATATTTAAAACATTTAAAAACAGTTCAAACCCATTCAAAACATTTAGAACACCTAAAACCTTTTAAAAGCAATCACATACCATTCAGTTATTAATTTTGCAGCTGTTAGAAATTGTTATGGTTGTTGTAAATCCACACTAAGAACTAAGAGTGTCCTCCAAGGAATTAAATAAACAAAACTAGCAAATGGAGAGTTATGCAAATTTGCCAATGTGCTTTCTTGTGTTTAATAACCTCTCTTCATTCATACCCTCTTCCCTCGCTCTCTCACTTTCTCATTCACATACTACTCATGCAGACAGACTCACATGCTGTTCAGACATCTGATCAACACTCAATGGTACTGCTGACTTTGTTCCACTCTTTCCGTTAACATCTGTCCCTAAGCTCTGGATGCCGACTTTTCAACGAAACGAAACAAAACAGTCGGAGCGCCCTTACACATCCTGTTAATTCATCAGCAACTGAGCCAATGGAGTTCTCTCACAGAAGGTCTCATTTCAAAATAGAGCTGGCAGGCTCCTCTCGCCAGTTAAGGCAGGGAAGTTTTCAAAATTCTAACCTGCATCTAGCCCAGATCAGAAGAATCTCTATTTGCATCAGCCACTAGCCATAGCAATAAAATAAAATAAAATATACTGAGGACAGACGTAAAAAGTTAATTATACAAAATACATTTTGGAGGTTTACATCAATAATCAAATAATATACCCCAGATTTCCCCCTTTTGTATAAAGGGCACAAGATGGGGTGGGGGGAGGAAATTCTGCAAAACTATTAAGTTCTGTGATTTAACCTCATGTCTCATTTATCTATTGACCACAGTAGGTATCCTCAAAAATTATCCAAACCTGGCTTTGACTTCTAAAGCACATATATAGATAATAACCGTGTGTGTGTGTGTGTCTAAGTGGAGCTATGCTCTGTCCACTGAAATCAGATGCAGAACCAGAGGGAGATACTAACCTGGGATTGTTGGAAAATGA
This sequence comes from Podarcis bocagei, assembly GCF_964188305.1. Lineage (NCBI taxonomy): Eukaryota > Metazoa > Chordata > Lepidosauria > Squamata > Lacertidae > Podarcis > Podarcis bocagei. The sequence continues at coordinate 40,934,167 of NC_138143.1, read as the reverse complement.
CACACTTCTGAGGACTGATGCCACAGGCAAGGAGAACAGCCGTGACGTCTAAGATGCTCGTGCGTAAAACTGTTGGTTCCCTTGGTATGGTGAGGGAGTGGAGGTCCACAATGCTGTATAATACGGAGCTGCTTTCTTCCTGTAGATTCACCCAGCTTGTGATAGCGCCAAGGTAGTTTCCCAGATGAGGGATCCCGGTTGGTTGAATCCCAGAGAAAATCCTTTTGAGACCTTTATTCTGGAGCCAAGCCATAATGGAATTAATCATTAGCGTAGCAAACAATCACAGGGAACCAAACTATATGAAAGTTCCCAGGTACATAACTGCAACTTTCTGTGCAAACACATAGGACAAATACAGGCAGTATGGATATTTGAGCATACGGTAAACTCTACAATTACTCTGTCACAGCACTTTGAGGGCTCATGAGCTTCTGTCCATTTCAAAAGGACTCTGATCACACAGCTTTTAAATTGGATTGTGCCCTAGGAGCTCAATCTTCCACAATTTGACAGAGTTGTGATATATTATTCTAATGCAGTCATTTTTAATTAATAATAATAATAATAGGTAAAGGTAAAGGGGTCGTGACTGACTCTGGGGTTGCAGCGTTCATCTTGCTTTATTGGCCAAGGGAGCCGGCGTATAGCTTCCGGGTCATGTGGCCAACCAGAGAAGCACGCGGAAACGCCGTTTACCTTCCCACCAGAGTGGTACCTATTTATCTACTTGCACTTTGATGTGCTTTCGAACTGCTAGGTTGGCAGGAGCAGGGACTGAGCAACGGGAGCTCACCCCGTCGTGGGGATTCGAACTGCCAACCTTCTGACTGGCAAGTCCTAGGCTCTGTGGTTTAACCCACAGCGCCACCCGCATCCCTAATAATAATAATAATAATAATAATAATAATAATAGACAAACAGTTGAAAATTGCTGGGGATCTTGGCAATCTACCTTTTAGTGATGTGCAAGTGATTAATAAAAATGTCAATGGTTTGTGCAAGCAAAAAATAAAAATAAGTGATTTACAAGTGATACAGATTTATAGTGTGGATGGGTCAACTCTTAATCCTGCACACTTCTTCCCCCAAATAGTCTTTTACTGGAACCCACAACCTTCATCACCAACTGAAACAAAGCCTTATTAAGTGCATCCGTACTTGCTTATTTCTGTATCTTGTTTACCTGCATAATCCCTCCCTCTAATTTTAGACTGTGAGTTCCTTGATCAACATCCTTTTTTTTTAACTTTTATTATATTGTAAAACATCGTGACAGCACTGTAATAACTTGCACATGATGGTTTTTTAAAAAACATTTTTTAAAAAAACCAACAACCTCCCAGTCAGCTTTACGTGGTGAAGAGTTGTGTTTTTGTTAAACCAACTGCTGGACTGGTGGGAAAAGAAACAAAATTGCAAGGCTTAACTATAACGAATATAAACCACTGCTGTTTCTCAGTGGAAGACTGGAAGTTTGCTACAATACCAGTTACGTACTGCTATTTGAAGACTGCAAATCTACGCATGGTTACTTGTGTGTAAGCCTTGCTGAAGATAGTGGAAATTTCCTCTGAGTAAGAATTCACCGTATCAGGTTATATACTTCAAAAACAGCTGAAGAGATTGTTCGGCTAAAACCTTCATAGAAAATAGTTGACGCTCAAGAAAGAATGTTTTCATGTCCTCAAAAAACTGTAATGGCAGTATCGTTATTTCTAGCTCTGGTTATTCAATTTCTTTTTGCTAGTCCTCCCTTTCTCTGTATGCCAGAATGTTTTTCGGATATTCACCATCTCCCTTATTCCCACGGGAGACAAATATTCTTGTTGACTCAAGAAGGAAACTCTAAAGTATAGCTGTCCAAACAGTTACATTATTCAGTAAGGTAGGTTTTTTATTTATATATATAAAAAGCAAAACCAAACCCTGAGATATAACTTGGTATTCGTCTTTTTTAAGAATCCGCTTAAATCATCAATCATAAGTGAGCTCTGACAGACTGATCTCTAAAAAGGAAAGCAACTTTCTGGGTGGCCCATTTAACTTTACTTTCCGCTTTCAATTGTTAACCAAAGCTCATGTTCAAATGCAAGACTTCTTCTTCCAAGACTGTTTCTCCAAAAACAAAAGGGCTGATACACAAAACTGCACCCCAGTGTCATATTCACCTCCTCCGTAATGGATAGTAAAAAAAAAAATTATCCACATTTGTCTAACATCATCACCCTGCTGTGTTGCATTCCCCATATGTGGCAGCCAATGTTGTGGAATAGGAGTGGAAAAAAGCACAAATTATATCAGGACAGAGGGCATACCGTATTTTTTCGTCTATAAGATGCCCCCTATTTTGAGGGACTCAGATTTAAGAAAATCCACCCTTGGCACTATCTATGTATAAGACGCCTCCTAATTTTGGACATTATTTTTTTGGGGGGGAAACCTAGTCTTATACATGGAAAAAGACGTTATTTTACTTGATGCTACGAAAAGAGGGTACCCTTGCTTCTGCTCATAATCCTACCCTTAAGAGGTGCCTCAGGACACACCATCAAATTCGTATTTACTTTGTAAATGCAAGTTCTTATGCCATGCCACCAGCAGCTTTTGAAACCCTCCCAGTTTCAGAAGTAATCTGCCATGCGGAGTAGTGGGTAGTTGCTGGAGCGGCTGTGGTTCAGCAGCAAAGCACACACACTTTGCATTCAGAAGACGCTGGGTTCAGTCCCAGATATCTCCAGTTAAAAGGGTCACAGAATCAAAGAGAGAAGAGGCAGGGAGAGACCCTCTGACAGAGACCCTGTATAGTCAGCAACGGTCAGAAAAGACATCGCTGAACTTGATGAATCAATAGCCTGACTCAGTAAAAGGCATCTTTGTGTGGTAGACACATGCCTTCTTTCCTACCAGAAAAATGCTGGGTGGTTTTTTTTTTTTTTGCTTTTTAAAGGGAAGCCTGCTATCTTGAAGAAAACAGCAAGGTTTCCTTAACATGCAGAACACTTGCAATTTGCTAATTAAAGGTGTAGTATGATGTGAAGCGGAAAAGGAGTGATCACATTAAGTGCACAATCAAACACTACACCTCGAATACCGTGACCCATTAGGGATACTTCAGCAATAACAAAAATATATCGCTTAGAGTCAGTTCATAGAGAAACAACTGAAATGATTAAATGCCTGGAAACAACTAATTTTTTGTTGTTGTTGAGGGGGAAGAGAGATTGAAAGAATCACATATGCACAGTTTAGTTAAAATCAGAACATTTGCTTTCTTCCATCCTAAGCTTGCCAGAGTCTGGTCTATTCCACTTCAAACACTCCTCAACAACAATACCCTGTAATCAACTGGAAATAATTTTTATTAAAAATATTTTCCATGTGCGGATGTTTAAAGCTGGGAAGAGGTGAAGTCACTATTAGGGATTCTAACCGAGAATTTTATTTTCGCTATAACGTCCTCCAAATAACCATCACTATCTCGGCCCCGATTCTCTGCATCGGAGAAACAATTCACTCATTCAGTCATTAAGAGCTGTAGCAGAGAAAGCTCATAAGCCCAAGTAGGAACACGCATGATATTTACAATACATCTGTATCCAAGGTATCTTGGATCTTCCCACAAACCCGCTATATCCTTTATAAAAATACTGAGCTCAAATTGGATACGGATGAAGGAAATTACATATGCTCCAACACAGTACAACTGTACTGTTATCTGACTGTAGATAAAACCTTATAAGGATAAAAGAAAGCATAAGCTAAGAAATTACTTTGTTATATCCACAAAATGTTAACAAAATATTATGTCAGCAGATAATGAAAGCCTCTTAGAAAAATAAATGGCAGTGATAAAGCAGTGGGGTTTTTTTTAATAGAGTACCGTATTTTTTGCACCATAACACTCACTTTTTTCCTCCTAAAAAGTAAGGGGAAATGTCTGTGCGTGTTATGGAGGGAATGCCTACGGGTGGCATGCCTACGGATTTTCCTCCTCTAAAAACTACGTGTGTGTTATGGTCGGGTACGTGTTATAGAACGAAAAATACGGTAACCATTCATCAAACGGGAGCCAAGAGCTTGAATGACACACTGTCTGATTAACAGTGCAATCCTACACGTCTCTACTCAGATTTCTCTCGTACTTTCAGGTGAGTGGGCATAAACTCCAGCCTCAGAGGTTCAAGTAGTGGAATTCAATAAACAGGTTGTGTATTTCAAAAAGAGCAACACCACATTAACTCCCAATGGTCAGAGTAGCTAGTGACAAAATTGATGGAACTGGATTCAAAACTTAACTTTAAATTACAAATACGGGTGGAACATTTTAAATATTAAAGTGTTTGACACATGCTATAGCACGGGGGAGATAAAATGAATCATGCAGGAAAGAAATATAAACAGATTAACAAATCGCCCCATTACAATTGTGTAATGAGGGGAATATAAGTGGTAGATTATTGATAGTTTTGGCAAAACGATGCAATAATGAAGTTTTTCCTTGTGCTGATGGTTTTTAAAATGCTTATAACGCTTCAGTTATTATTGCACAATATTTTTCTGGATTTGATACCTCATTAATAATAAAATACGAGTTGCACAAAGCGTTTCATTTCAACTTAAAATAATATTCATTAAAAATAAGAATTCTGAAATCATGGTGCTAAAAGCCACACTGCCCTGCTACAGGCTTCGCTCACTGTTTATTCACCCTGCAAGAGTCATAAGGCAACATAGCAGGGAGTTCAGTCTGGTGTCATGAAATCATAGGGCTGGAATGTGCTTGACTGAAATGTTGAGGTCAGGACATCAGAGCCACATGCTCAAAAGATCTGGAGTTAGTAAAGGATTAAAAAGAGAGAGAAAGAGTATGTTTCTCAAGAGTTCCCAACGGGCAGAAATATAAGCCATAGGAGATGCCAACTCAGACTACAGCCACTCAGGAATTACCATGTCTGTCCAGAGAAAAAATCCCTTAGCATCACAGAATTCTGCATAGTATAGTTTTGTGACCAGTCTTAAAAGACCTCAACCTTTGCTGGAAACAAGGGCATAAGATCATATATAAGAGCAACAAATTCATTATCTGAGTGCAGATCGTGATATAGGCAAAACGGCACCAGCCACTTACAAGAACAACAGGCTTGGGAAAACCTCAAAGCTTTGCAGAAGTACATATATGCAGAATCAAAGAACCCTAGAGAGGGGAGAGATGCAAAACAGCCTACTGAGGAGGGTTGAGAATGCCTGGTAGGAATGGAAGGCTGACTGGAAGATGTGGAAAGGGAACTGGAAAACAAATGGAAGAGAAATGTAATGGAGTATCATTAACGGTGGGCTGGCTGGCTGGCTGGAACCCTGACCACTCTGCACAACAATACAGTGGTACCTCAGGTTACAGACGCTTCAGGTTACAGACTCCGCTAACCCAGAAATAGTACCTCGGGTCAAGAACTTTGCTTCAGGATGAGAACAGAAATTGCACCACAGTGGCACCGCAGCAGCAGGAAGCCCCATTAGCTAAAGCGGTACTTCACGTTAAGAACAGTTTCAGGTTAAGAAGGGACCTCCAGAACGAATTAAGTTCTTAACCAGAGGTACCACTGTATTTTGTTGCAGGTTCCACTTGTATATGTTATGAGCTCCACAACATAATTCTGTAGAGTGAGGAAAAGTGGTTTCTAGAAGACACCAGTAAGCCTCACTTCCATTGTACGACAGTCCTCAGGTGTGGTGCGCCAGTTGTTTTTACTGGATGGTTTCCCAGTCCTTGTACTGGGCTTCCAACTCTGCTTTTTTAACTGGCTCAGCTTCTGAGCTATTAAGAATCTAACACAGAAATTTGGCACCTGACACTTTCCCCTCTATGTTTTCCACACGAAGAAAGCTTTGCCTGCTTACATTTTTGAATCACAGTAGATACAAGCACAGAAACAGGGGGGTGGAACAGGTGTCAACTACACCATTGCCTTTGCACATTTCTTATTTATTCATCTTTACAAGCAATATAAAAAAAATGGTGTGGAATTTAGTTGGGAATAATCAAAAGATCTAACATACAAATTTTGAGAACCTTAGTATTACTAGGCAGCCATAGCAATAGGGCCATTAACGTGCAGATTAAACAAATTGTTCCAATCTTTCCCCCCCTTTTCTTTTTGAAATCATGTTACGAAATACAGCTACGGCGCACTTGCTGCTAACTGTCAAGTTAAGTCAGCGTTAGCTGGCTCTGAAGCCTTTTCTTTGGACGTGTTTGCACTTTGGAGTAGAAGATTCCAGTTTACAGATCTACCCATCTGTTTAAAGAGAGCAGGTAAGGAAACGATAAGGTCGCAAAGCTAATTTTAAATACAGGTGTGTTTGTGTGTGCGCGCTCATATGTATGCAAGCGAGCAGGAGAGAGAAAGAACGCAGGAAGAGAGGAGCGGATCGCTGCTGACATGTGCGACAAGAAAGATTGATGGTTTCCCTCTCTAGTTTTCCCCACTGTGAAGGCACACAGGGGGTGGGGAAGGGGACGAAGAAGCCGCTGCGCCAGCGACAAAGCAAGCTGCTCCGCTTATACCACTTGAGCCCTGATTAATGAGGCGGCAGCAACTCAGGAAATGGAGAAGGATCATGCTTAGACTTCCCCCTTATTGTTACTTAGCTATAATTTGAGCCACAGAGTTCCACATGTTTTTAGTTGGTTTGCTAGTTATGAATTTCCAAATCAGTCAGACAAAGAGAAACTGCCAGGAGACCGAAGGAAAGAGCGCGTGGGGGGGGGGGGAGAGAAAAACCTGTGTGCAAACTCTTACCTTGAACTGAAGAACGTGAAGTCTGGATGTGCTAGCAAACATAGGGGTTGTAAGCCAGTGCTACTCAGAGCAGACCCGCTGAAATTAACGAATGCAAGTTAGTTGTGTCCATGCATTTCAATGGGCCTTCTGTGAGTAGAACTAGGTTTGGATGCAGCCTGCAGCTCAAGTAAATCACGCACACAAGCTCAGCATATATTATACCTGAGAATAAGGCTGCAATCTTGACTCCACTTACCCATCGAATTCAGTAGGGCTGACATAGAAGGTTAGGATTGCACGGTAAGTCAATGGGACTTACTTTTGAGTAGATTTCTTTAGGACTGCATTGTTAAATCTATTTAAACTTGTCAGTTAACTGCATCAAATACCCATTAGCACTATTAAGTCAGGGAAATAATAATAGAAATAATATTTGTAATATTTATAAAACATTTGTATTCTTGCCTATTTTAAACCCTATTTTATACACAATCTCAACAGAAGCTCAGGGCAATTCACATATTACAGTGCAGTAGTTTAAATCCATATAAAAACACTTTATACAGATTGTGAAGACTGAGAGCAAAGAACAAGGAAAAGTGATACTAGATCAGCAACCTCCAATATTTCCCTGGCACCATTTCAAAATTTTACCATATGCTTAGGTAATATTCTCCCCCTCCTCTGCACATTCCTCCTTTTTTCCTCCTCTTTTCTCTTCTGCCCTTCTCTTCTAAACAAGCAAACAAATTAAAATAGTGGTGATACCACTGATAAGACCCAGCTTAAGAAGTGTGACCCATTTTGTGGGTTCCAACACACTAAAGGGGAATTCACAAAAATACATAAATCTCCTAATAGAGCCTAGAGAATCCTATCCCTGTATAAATATATAAAGCCTGTATCTGCATGTGGAGGACGCTACAATTTCTTAACTCCCTTCATGTAAGATTTCCAGAAGCCACCAGCTGCCTGCAGTGGATAAAATGATTTTAAAAGGCACTTCAAAGTAAGTGGTGCTGAACTAAATGGGATTTTCTTCAGAGTGAACATGCGAAGGATTACACAGTAAATGGACATTTGGTTAAATTCAGAAACGCTGTACTTACGTCTATCTGTTTCTTACACATGCCTACAAACCACTCAAAATAATTTGGAAATTACAGCAAAATCTTCTACATGCACATCTTTAACAATGGTTTAAACTTCATCTATATCTGAAACTAGAAATACTGTTTGGAAGTGTAAACCAACTAAGTTTTAAGGAGGAAATATACTCCCTGGCAAGTTATTCTGAGAAATGTCTCAGAAGCTTTATTCACTTTTTCTGTACCCATTATTAAACTTTTTCAAACTGCAGAATCAGTGACTTAAAGGTAGTGCAGAATGCAGCAACCACTTTTTAACAGGGTGATTCTCTGGAACAGGACACACTGTGTTCCTATTGCCATTCATGAACAATTCTGATTGTTTTAAACTATACTTTCTAGAACACTTTGGGACTTACCATTAGAGCAAATAGGCCAACTGCTTGATGGTAGCCTCTGTACCACCAAGGTTTGATTAGCAAGGGCTTTCATTTTCAGTGACTTTGAAACTCCCTTCCCCAACAACATGTTTGACGAAGCCCAAATTTGAGCATTTTCCAGCAGGCATGCAAGCACAGAAACATCTGCTTGCCAGAGAAATCTAGGAAGTTATGCAAACAACGGGACACCAAACTTTATCAATATTTTATATATTTTTATTTTAGATCCTGGCAGCTGCTTCACAATGGAAGACAGAGGACTTCAACACCCTTTTGGCTTTACACATGGGTGTGAGAAAACACCAGAAATTTAATTTTCATTGATAGTCATTTTGCTTTCAAGCCACTTGGTATGCTAAGAAAAAGGGATTTAGAGTGGGGAATATCAAACACTTTGGTACTGCGTCACTATAAACCCAGATGTTTCCTTGATATTTGTAGATGAGAAAACTAGCAACAAGTGTTTAGGACTAGGAGTGAAAGATTAGGCACACTTACATGGAATTAAGTCCTATAAAAATAAATGACTCATTTCTATGCACATTTATGTGGGATTAGGATGCAAGACGCTCACTGGAAGGACAGATCGTGAAGCTGAGGCTCCAGTACTTTGGCCACCTCATGAGAAGAGAAGACTCCCTGGAAAAGACCCTGATGCTGGGAAAGATGGAGGGCAAAAGGAGAAGGGGACGACAGAGGACGAGATGGTTGGATAGTGTTCTCGAAGCTACCAGCATGAGTTTGACCAAACTGCAGGAGGCAGTGGAAGACAGGAGTGCCTGGCGTGCTCTGGTCCATGGGGTCATGAAGACTCGGACACGACTAAACAACAACAACAGGATGCAAGACTACTAAAGGCTTATGTTTGTATCTGCCAATCTCGAACCTGAACACTACTCCTTTCCTCCACTGCTGAAACCTTGTCCTATAAGTTCTGCGAGGAACATTTTTAACATAATGGCAACCTAATAGTTACTGCTAAGATACCGTCAGGGGCTGAAGCAGAGCAACTGCCTTCCCTGTTTGACACATTCAACATTTCACGGATCTATGGAGCCACTTTTGCTTTAACTGAGTTGTCTTCTGAAAATGCAGAAACTACCACCTGATTTTTGGCTGGCCCCATTTTGCTTCCAAAATGACAAGCATAACATGACTGAAGCTCAGTATTAAAAGAGAGAGGTGGATTGGGGTCCTGCAACTAAAGGTGTGTCCAATGTATTCCAAGCCCCTTAATAGGAGTGCTCTTGTTCAGAAATTGACCGCTGCAAAAAAGGAACCTTGTAATTTAAGACTCATAGGGGTAGGAGGTTTCAGGAGTTTAGAGTGGGAGGATACTGCTATTTCTTTTTCTACACCCCACCAAACAAACTCTTCCCCCAATGTGCTACGAAGTACCAGATGACTCATGTTCGTGACTGGCTGATATTCGTAAAACTTAGTACTTTATAGCACATATAGCGGGTGTTTCTGGCAAATAAGAATACTGCTGAATACATACTGCTAAAACTACCACAAACAGCATGCAGGGAGAGGTTTTTTAAATCCTTGGTGCACAGATCCCTTTACTTGTAATTCTCACTTCAGAATCACTATACAGTGGTACCTCGGGTTACATACGCTTCAGGTTACAGACTCCGCTAACCCAGAAATAGTGCTTCAGGTTAAGAACTCTGCTTCAGGATGAGAACAGAAATTGTGCTCCGGCGGTGCAGCGGCAGCAGGAGGCCCCATTAGCTAAAGTGGTGCTTCAGGTTAAGAACAGTTTCAGGTTAAGTACGGACCTCCAGAACGAATTAAGTACTTAACCCGAGGTACCACTGTACTTACCAAAAGCTATTCTTTCTAATTCTTTCTCTTCCCCACCCAACAGGCCACAGGTCAGCTGCCCTCAATGTTCTGTAGGTCCTGGAAACTCCTAAGCCCTTGTTAGGCCATTGCTAGGGTTTCTTTCTCTTTTCAAACTAATTCTGTGTACCTGGGGAGTCCCCTGACTGTGTTGAAACCACTACCTTGTCTTTTAGAGGATGCTTCACTGCCAAATCGACAGGCACCCAACTACTCGCTTCGTATCACAAGGAACAAATGAAGAATCGCAGCAAAATATTACAGCGTATTCTAACCACAAAGAGGAGTGTTCCTGTTCAGGACACAGTCAACGTAGAGCAGAAACCTTGTTTGGTGCTCATACCTGCAATCCCAAAGATTGCAGTTAGGGATAATTAAGCCCCTTGTTTTTGCCAATATTGGACAAAATAGTCATTTTTTTCTATATAAGTTTCCGTATGGTGTAAGAGGCCCCTCAGGGTATCTGCAAAGCTTTGGAACCAATGCCACCAACACCTTGCCCCTGAAATGCCCAATTTTGAAGCTTCCTGTCTGCTACCACCAGCAACAAAACAATAGGTAAAGCTTGGTTGCTGGAGTGCAGCTGGGTTTCTGATCTCCACTCCAAAGACACTTCTCTGATAGAAAAGAGGCACTAATGAGCCATCCTAATACTCTCCAATCATCCCTGGCATTGAGACTAATTAAAAACAGCACCATGTTGTTGTTGTTGTTAATTAATTAAATTTGTATACCAATTTTTTATTCAAAGGTCTCAAGGCAGTTCAGAGGATAAAAATACAAGATAAAAACACAAAATTGGCTGATGTTGTTTGTGCAGTTTTTAAAAAGCCAGGTGGCAACTTTGCAGCCTGTGTTTTGTGAGCCGATGAGAGATAGAGGACTTGGAGGGAAAAGGGAATGCTAGCAGTCTGTACTCAGGTAGCCACTAGCTGTTGAATGGACAAGAAGAAGAGAAAGGATGCTTAGGCATTTAGACTTACAGGCACCAAAGTTAGTTTTGCAAATCCCTTACGATGGGCTCTTTCTTGCAATGCTCTTAATGTTCTTTCACAGAATCATAGAATTGTAGAACTGGAAAGGACCACGACGGTCATTTAGTCCAAACCCCTGTAATTTGCTTAGTAAGTACAACCCCTGCACAACTGCACCCTTATATACAGGAGACACTTTGAACAGTCAGAAGGAACTGTTGTTACTGTTTACTTCCACTACCACCACCATCGCCAATCTACCAAAAACTGTCAGGAATAAATTGCTAGCATCTGTCTGGTTCAAGAGACATTGGAGTGCACCTCTGGGGATGAACTCAAACCCCTGTGTTAGCATCACAAGCCTTGGCAATGTTGTATGGAGGTACTGGGCTGCTCAGATGATAAAAGATTTCATCATCTCGCAGGGGGTCGACCTGGCTTGTGTGACGGAGACCTGGGTGCGCGAAGGGGATACTGTTACCTTACGAGAGATGGAGCCCCCGGGTTTTTCCGTCCTCCACCAGTCACGGACTGTGGGCCGGGGGGAGGGGTGGCACTATTAATCCGGGAAGATTGTTCTTTCAGGGCTCTACCACCGCCATCGATCCCCGGCATTGAATGTGTTGGCCTAGTGTGGGGCTCCGAGGTGAGCTTGGCTGTCTGGCTGGTGTACCGGCCACCTAGCGCACCAGCAGCCACCCTGTCAGGCCTGCTGGAGGCGGTGGCCGGCTGGGCCTTGGAGTTCCCTAACCTATTGATAGTGGGGGACTTCAACATCCATGCCGATGCCACTCCCTCCTCACAGGCTCTGGACCTGGTGTCTTCCATGGCGACACTAGGGCTCTCCCAGTTTGTTTCGGGCCCCACACATCAAGCAGGCCACACGCTGGATCTGATCTTTGGCGTCGGTATAGATGTG